>NW_027266341.1:9090822-10364144 GCF_022045235.1 Haliotis cracherodii | reverse complement strand
ATATAGGCGGTTTGTTCTGATTACGTCTAATACGAATGTAAACCTTGAGGTTACGGGAGGGGAGTTATCTCCCTTCATTTCGCGGGCGGTTATGCCGGGAGATGTATTTTTAATTTATTTTTCGTTTTGTTTTCCCTTTATTTTTAGTTGTGTAAAACGGAACCAGATGTTGCCTCAAATACTAGTTCCATATCCCACGTTAGTCGTTGAGATTAGCCAGTCCTCTCACAGATTACCGCTAGCTCGGTATAGGATGTGGTTTATTTGAAACTGTCTTATGACAGAATTAACTGTGTGCATGCACAGTGTCAGCTCTAAATCCCTCCCATAAAAATGTCATTACATAATCTCCATTGTAAATAAGCAATCATTCGAAGAGGCAGACAGTAAACGAGATGATTTTCCATTTGAGTTGCCGCCCTTGGATCATAACACAGACAAGGTCCTAACAGCCATACACGGAGCCTTTGCTTTTTGTCCTCAGGAAGTGAGGGTGGTAGCACGCGATGGGATCAACCTGGATACAAAGAGGTTGAAATTCTGAAATTTAGTTTTAATCATTTTAATGTCTGTCACTGCTCCAAAACGCACACGACCCGTGAAGATCCGGGGTAGAATAGGTCTTCAGCAACCCATGGTTGCCATAAAAGTCGACTGTGCTTGTCGTAAGAGGCGACTAACGGGATCGGGTGGTCAGGCTAGCTGATTTGGTTGATGCATGTCATCGTATCCCAAATGCGTGGATCGATGCTCATGATGTCAATCACTGGATTGTCTGGTCCAGACTCGATTATTTACAGATCGCCGTAATACTGCTGGAATATTGCTGACTTTAAACGCAAGTCAATCATTTAAATATTACTATTAACAGATACCCGTGTCACTGGCAATTATTGTTCGGTGTTTTAATCCGTAGTCTACAGTAATCAAGCTACACTATGACATCCTGTCAATAGTCGAGTCTGGACAAAACAAACCAGTGAACCGACCACCCGATCCAGTTTTGACGGGGATGGAGCCTAACTATGTTGGATTGCGTTGATGAAGTTGGTTGCTAATTATTTTTCAACATCCTCCCCCCACACACTTCTCCCCACGATGGTGGTGCTTCTGTATCCAACTTGGGTAGATGGCTTCCTCCAAGTGGTCGGGTAAATGGCTTCCTCGAAGTGGTCGGGTAAATGGCTTCCTCCAAGTGGTCGGGTAAATGGCTTCCTCCTAGTGGCCGGGTAAATGGCTTCCTCCTAGAGGTCGGGTAAATGGCTTCCTCCTTGTGGTCGGGTAAATGGCTTCCTCCAAGTGGTCGGGTAAATGGCTTCCTCCAAGTGGTCGGGTAAATGGCTTCCTCCTTGTGGTCTAACAAGTCCTCCACAGCAGAAATAACGTCATCGTCATTTGCATAATGCTTGACAGGCATTTTGTACAGGGGATGTTCATTAAAATTATAATCCATAGCCATGCATTGCGGCCATGGCGACAACAGACTTGTGCAAAGATGCACTCTCCTGGTGGAACATTTATTCAGTGAGTTTTTTCACGACTTAGTCTTGACATTCTCACACTGTTGCCAAATTGCAGCACAGCATAATACACCGACGCCTTTGAACACAGCGTCCTGAAACCTTGGTCCTTTTCATTTCCGACATCCCCTCGAGGCAAGGGAGTTAACTGACTAAACACATTCCGACTGTCAATTTCATGATCTGGTAAGCGACGCTCTGATTGGTTGTTCTGACGTGCCCTGTTATGGGATGTCTTCAAATCTGTGTTTAGCGGTAGCGAGAACTAAGATCTGATTTTAATGAGATTGACCATGACGTCATAGACCACCGATGATCATCCATTGATTAAATATGTGTGCCCTAAAAGAAGTTTTAACGTCGTCGTGAAAGAGCTGATAAAAAAACCCTATTATTTCAATGTTTACGAAATTTGACGAGATTACATTTTTCATATATTCGCTTTATCCGACTTCGAGTTGACGACGGTTACCCTTGACTTATCCACAGAATGGCTAACGTGTTTCTAGCGGTGAAAAGGAAGTAAATTAGTCACTGGCCATTTTTTGTGGAGTGTACAAAGACTGACTGTTTGACTGGCTATTTCAACACTCCGTGCAACTATCCCCACTGTTTGAACGGTCCCCGGGCAAGGTTTAAGTCAAGCTGCGCGAGGATACACTGCCATCCGAGGCAAATCACTCTCATTACACCGGCTCAGTGATGTAGCATTTCTATCCTTCCGCAAATATAGTTCGCGCGTGTCAAGTCGACAAATAGATAAGGGTGACTCGCCTCAAATTGTTTAATTTTAATCAGCCGGTTGTTTCATAGCGTGGTGTCTGCCATCGGAAAGGGGGACAACGGTAACCTAAACGCCAGGTCAAGTGTGTTATCGTACCTTACAATTAAAAGTGCATTTTTTCAAACTTTCGGTGTATTCGTTGTAACTTTACAACCTACGGTAAACTATCACTTCTCGCACCCACCTACCAAAATTCTAATTGAAAAAACAGTTCATTCTTGGGTGATCTTTCGTTGCACTATTTTTTTCAGGAAAGCCTATCGCTTTGTCTCATTTATTCACGTCGACGAAAACAACCGAAAAAACTGCAAAATAGTTCTACTGCGTTGATGAAACCAGATATATCTTCCACTGAGTAACCACGTGATAGGTGCTAGTGAACCGTCAGAATTAGGCGAATATAGGGTGTCAATCCGCATCCATTATATCCGGTAAATACAAGCAACAAATCCCTGAATAAACGGGGTGCGGTGGAGTAGCCTAGTGGTTAAAGCGTTCGCTCGTCAGGGCGAAAACCGGGTTCGATTCTCCACATGGGTACAATGTGTGAAGCCCATTTCTGGTCTGATATTGCTGGAATATTGCTAACAGTGGCGTAAAACCATACTTACTCACCCACTCACTCACTCACTGAAGATTTGGATAAAAGACTGAATAAACTCACAGAAAATTTGTCCCCAAACGTGTAAAAGTTCCTTCGGAGCTCCCACACTTAATACTATTCCTTTACTGGGATGAATCAGTTAAAACATTTCCTCCATGGTGGGACTACTGTCGATGCTATGACACTGTCTAAAAGATGAACAAGGGAGAAAGTGTTGATAGCCAACTGCTTTATTAAATGACAGACAGACAGACAGACAGACAAATGTATTCGGTACTTCTGGCCACCGGCCCATAATACAATGGCAATATACTGTATATATATTTGCATACTGAGTAGATTTAACAACGATTCACCGTTCGACACTGTGTTTCAGTTCGATGTTCATGACTTGGGAGAGAAATTTACCTAAGCCTTTCAAATTTTTTCGTTTTCAGCTGACATAAGTCTTATAAAATTCTCAATAGAGGGAGGGGGTAACGAGACGCTTGGGAAAAGAGTTTCTTCTTGTTCTAGAATACTGGTCACAAATCATAAGAACATGGAATTCATCTTCAACATGGTTATGTCCCATTGAAAAACAGAAAGTGCAGACACGTTCATTATATGGGATGTTGTTGTGACGCCCCAGTTCAACAGCAAGTCTGAAATTATTACACCGGAACATGGCTATAAGTCTACGTTGGTAAGAAGATATATCACAAGTAATATATGATTCCACATTTAGAAATGAATGTCCATAGAACTCTCCCTTGGTCATCATACCTACTTGTAAATGCCACTTAAGAAGTTGTCTGAAAGAGGCGACAGTCTTGCAAACTTGGGGCGTTTTTTTGTTGTTGGGGGGGGGGGGGGGGGGGGGGAATAGAAGATATAACATTAATTAGGGAACTAATCCCGTATGTAAGTTCCCACGGGATTGTTTCACTATAGGATAAAGGTTCAATGACACAAACAGTAGATAATGTATCGGGACACACACATGTGTCTAGTGTTTTTGGTTTTGGTGTGCTAAACTGTTGTTTGTAATTCTTGTTTAACATAGCTTGGGGCGTTTTTGTGAGGGGGGGGGGGGGGGGGGGGGGGGGGGAGGAAATAAAAGATAGTAGATAATGTATCGGGACACACACACGTGTCTAGTGTTTTGGTTTTGGTGTGCTAAACAGTAAGTTGGTTGTAATTCACGTTTAACATAGCCTAGCATCATGTCTCCGTTAACGTCCCTGTTTAGTGTTTCCAATTTGTGCAATATTTGTGAAATGTATATTGTTTAATCAAAACTGAACATCTAAGTACATGTAGTGTGACATAAAAGGAATATTATATAATAAGCACCCTGAATTTTCACAACAACCTTTTGGTCCTACAGCTCAGTCGTTTGGTTCCGGGGAGGAATACTAGTATGTCTTAGGGGAATAGAAACATGTTCGTTTGATTCCTGGTCACATTTGCCATCTGAAAACAAACTGTATCTCGTGTGTGTGGTGATGTGAAATGGGATTTAACGTTGCGTTCAAGATTATTGCACTTATATAGCGACGTGCATGCACATCTATATATGTGTGTGTGGCTGCTTGTACTATCCCGGACTAATGCCGATTGTATGGTGCTAGCCCACTTAGATACCATGCCACAGTTTAACACGATTATCTCTCTCAGACACAGTATACTGACTCCGAGCAGACCAGTAACAGGCAGGGTAACAACAAGTACCATCTTTTAACGTCTTTTTGTATGACGCGACCGGTGATCGAACCCCCGACCTTCCTCTCTCCGGGCAGACGCTCTACCACTAGACCACGGAGGCGGTCGTGAGTGAGTCAGATTCAACACCGATTTGAACAGCATTCCAATTTTGTCACGGCGTATCAGTTTAATGTTGGAGGAAAGCCCGAAGTGATGCAGATCTACGACGTTAACCACTTTGGTGAAACATACGAGCCTGGGTGTGGTACCTACTTGTAGTGGGAGATATATAGATGTATCGGTTGATCGCGATGAAAAAGATGGCTTACGCAGGACAGATACGAGCACAGTATCGTGATGCGTATCGGATCGGGAGCAAGGTATCGTGATACGTATCGGATCGGGAGCAAGGTATCGTGATACGTCTCGGATCGGGAACAAGGTATCGTGATACGTATCGGATCGGGAGCAAGGTATCGTGATACGTATCGGATCGGGAGCAAGGTATCGTGATACGTATCGGATCGGGAGCAAGGTATCGTGATACGTATCGGATCGGGAGCAAGGTATCGTGATACGTATCAGATCGGACAGCTGGTGTATCGTCCCAGCTCTAGGGCTGACACACCCATATACATAATCGTGGCGAACCGGAATTCGAACCCACGATCATAGGTTTCTGGTGTGCCTAAGGGGCTGGGTCATCTCTTGACCCCGTACCTTATGTGGTGGAAACACTTCCTGTGAAAGTCCTCAATTCCTTGACGAGCACGTCATAAACACAATACACGCTAATTTGGCAGGGACATCCGCTACTGTCAGTAATGTTTTTAGTTTAACGCCGCACTCTGCAATATTCCAGCTATATGACGGCGATCTGTAAATAATCGAGTCTGGACCAGACAATCCAGTGATTGACATCATGAACATTGATCTACGCAATTGGAATACGATGACATTTATCAACCAACTCAGCGAGCCTGGCCACCCAATCCCGTTTGTCGCCGCTTACGACAAGCATAGTCGCCTATTACGGCAAGCATGGGTTGCTGAAGACCTATTCTACCCCGGATCTTCACGTGTCTACTGTCAGTTATAATGCTTGTAGTGATGTAATTACCAGCTAGTGTACACCCTGATTGTTTAACCGTTACATAAAACACTTACAACAATACTATAAATCGAGTATAAAATGTAAAGAAACAAGTCGGACATATTGTTGAATTCAAATAAGGGACCCGTTCCTCACTGTACACACGTATTTAGCTCATCCGTCTGAAATTCCATGGGGAAGTCCCCTCAAAGTTGGTCAAAGTGTTTGTCGAAAGACGATTAGAATAGGAATGGAGTGTTAATATATAAGGCTGTGTGACTGCAGACTATGACGTTGTGCCTCGGTGACGTGATTCGATTCCTATTTGTATTTCTATTCTGACAAAGTAGACAAAAGTTTATGGAAGACTTCCTTATTATTCTGCAATAGCGACGTTTCGATATAGACCACTTCATAGAAACAGCTTTCCCTGTGCAAGGCTGTTCAGCTAGACCATCTTCTCGCTGGTTGGTGACGAGTGGACGAACAAGTGTGCCAGAATAGCAATTGGATAAGAAGCGTACGTAAAATCTACAATCAACTCTCGTGTTATTATCATTGCAGGCAAACTGAAATCTATTATCGATCAGATAACGTCTCGTTAAAAAAATCGATTCTACTCGTTTCAGAAATGGCATTGAAATTAATTTGTTTATTTACACCTACATTGTATATTGTTATAGATGGATTTATGTTTCAAAGCGGTTATCACACTGTCAAGACTATGCACCTTTTGCGCATGATGAAATTCATCACTCCAGTCCTCCTGGTTGTCCTGTTAATCAATATATCTGATAAGATTATTCAAGTAAAGTTTAAATATCTATGAAATTGACTTAGATAGGTTGGGATTGAATGGGATTTTTCAAACTAAATTAAATGAATTTTTCAGCTGGGAAAGATCCGAACTACTCCATTATGCACTGTGCAGCCATAATGAATAATGCACTTACATATTGGCCGTTCCATAAACCGATCAAAGACAAATGTAGATATACATTAAAATGTTAATCTGGAGAGGAGGGTAATTGTTTGGATGAACAGATTCCCAGAATAGACATAAATGGGAATGGTGTAAGGATTTTTTACAAATGTTGACTTAAATATAGGTCCCGTCTGACAGAGTTACAGAGTGGAGGACCGCGTCTGTGGTCCAGTGGAAAGAGCGTCTGTCCGTAGAGTGGAACGTCAGTGGTTCAATCCCACCAAAAGAATTAAAATACGGTACTTGTTGTTACCCTTCCTGGCACTTGGCAAACAAGGAATGGTCGTCTCAGGTCAGTATCCTGTTTTCGAGTGGGGATTCTATGTTAAACTGTGGCATGGTATCCCAGAGGGCTAGCACAATAAAACTGGCATTAGTCCAGATCAGTACAAGAAGCCATACACACACATATGCATGTAGGTTGCAATATGAGTGCAATAATCATGAAAATGACGTTAAACCCCATTTCACTGCCAAGTGTGGCAGTTATTTGTTGAACACGCTACCCAAAAGCTAACAAACACAAAACTACTATCTGAAACATAACCCAAAACATTTTGAGATTTGAATTTGTTTATTTTCACCAGCATGACTGAAGTTATTTCCACAACAATGGCTTCATGAAAATAAATCCATACATCTATTATGACCATTCTTAATACAAGATAGCACAAACTATCAGCTGGAGACAATGTCTCAATTTCACACTACATACTTTTTCAGCCTTGGAAATTGTGAGGTCTAGTTCTCTTAAAGCATTTAGAATCAGACTAGGGAAATAACTCGCTTGGGAAAACAATGCTGAGGATTAGAACTAGTATCCATGCGACTGCTATTACTTGAAGGTTTGTAGGATGGTTTTATATTCAGTCATTAGGAATCATTCTGTCACAGCAATCCCATGTTGTCACACCAAAATACTTCATATCTTTTCAGATCCCTTGGAACCCCAGAAGATTGACCAATTGGTACCCACATCAACTAATAACATGGACAATAGAACCCAAATACTGTTGCAAATCTGTGTTAACATGATTCAGTGTTGTTCAAAGTTTCAGGTCTTTTGTGAATTGTTCCAGCGAAATATGATATACCAATTTAAATGCAATAATCTAATATCAGCAAAATCCTATATACAAAGTTGCAAATGCTAAAAAAGCCCATTGAATGCTGTAATGACTTTAAAGAGCATAAATACAAACAAATACTTCAACTCAAAGTATTTCAACACAAACAGGGTCTAGGCAATACAAATGTTATTACACTGGGTCTGTTAACTATAAACAAGCCTGCCCGTATATATTACTAACAACAAAATATAAGTACACTGTATGAACAGTTGCTGTACCTCTGAGTGTAAAACTCCAGTACATTGTACAACCTTAGGTGTAAACAAGTCTAAGCAGCCTTCCAGCATTTATAACTTCTGTTTCTTGTATTCTGACTCAGTGTACATATTAATTAATCTGAAATGCTCTCGATTGCTCATCTTCCCGAGGGAAGCGTGTCCACTAGCCTATATTAAGGAATAGTTTCTACCCTTGCCATATCAAGGCCACTTTTCCTGGCTCGACCCTGGTGCCACATCGCATAGATCATCAGTTGTGACACTTGAAACGCGATATCCAAACAGATTGCTGTTCTTATCTCGTATAGCTTCACACCTTGTCGATCATTCGCAATTTCATCCCTGACACAAAAACATAGGCAATTGTGGGGTTTAAAAAAATGAAAATGACATATTCATGTGAACAAAGACAGGCAGCGGTAAATCACTTTCATATGAAAGTGTACCGGTCGTGGATGTTGATTTTGTGAAACGTTCTCCGATTGGACTATCGATATGTCCGATAGTCCAATCATATTTCGCACAGGAAAGTAGGCTTGATTTGGCAAGGGTGGAAACAAGACTTTGATAAAAAGGCTAGAGGATGCTCTTGCCTCGGGAGCATGTAGAAACCTGAGATGAAGCGACTGTACAGAACAAAGCTACACTGTTACTTACGTCTTTATGAAATAGGAACTAAAAGATTCACACAATACCCAGTACTTAATCCTCATTGAACATGCCCCAAATATAGACATCTACATGCATATAATAATACAGAAAGACTTTGGATGTCACTTTATTTCATGTGCAAAATAATAAATGATGAATATTAAAGTCTAACCTACACTTGAATTCAATGTTTAAATCAAATCCATTTTAAAATCTAAAGCCTTGGGTGTACAAAATCTCAAGCCATCTGTGGCCTGAGAAAACGAAGAGACATTGAACAGGATAAATGTTACATACAGCAAAACATCACAAAAACTCTAAACATCTTGAAGCCTTAACATCATAAATTAACCCTCTTGTGATGTGACACTTGCACCGGCAATGGACACACCAGTAACAAATCTAATGATTTCTTATATTCTATACCAATAACTCATTCAGGTATACTATTGTACAAAATCATCTATTTTCCATAACTGAGTATTTCTCCGTACATTGCTATATCTGTATAGCAATTGTCTTTCACAACATGAAATTCCCCAATTGATTGTGGCAATGAGTAGAATGACACATGATATGTATATATTTCTTCCAAATCATGAAAATACTTACATAAATTGTATATATTTTAGATGCATTTTCCATTCCGACATAAAACTTTGCTGAAACAACTTTATAAATACCCCTATTCTTAGACATTGTTTCCATGCTAATAATCTACAGGAATAAGGGGAGTCCCTCTATAAATACGTAACCCTATCATGACGATCACCAACAATGTAACACAAATCAAACCCAGATGATAAAAAAATAACAATCACTATAATAATTGCATTTTCACAAACTTTTGTCCTACTTACAACATCAGCAGTTCCTATAATTATGGTATTTCATAGATTATCTCATATAAATGTATATGAAAAATAGTGTCATCACACCATTACTATATCTTCAAGCTCTTACTACTGTGGAATCAACCTTCGAGAAGTCTTCCTTCAGATGACAAGCTCCCTCTTAAGAGTACCGGTGCCTTCCTTCAAGTTAAAGACCTTTGGCACCAGATCTTTTCATCACTCTGTGTTACGGAACTCTCTCCCCCTTACACCTCATGACACCCCTTCATAACCACTTTTAATCCCAACTAAAGACCTATCTATTTCAGCATTATTCACATTTATTGACTGTGTGTTTGCTTGTGCTTAGAGCATGACCACGAGGTCATCATCATCATCATCATCATCATCATCATCATTATTATTACTACTAAACAGAGTGGATGAGTTATGTTCAGTTAATTAAACATCTAAGCACACTAAAAAGTTCAGTGTGAGCAGCATGGGTGACTGTTCACCTGATTTAACATAGTTAAAATCTTGTTGTTGTCATAAATAGGGACAATATGTTACACTTAGAATGTAGTCCTACATTTTGTAACGCCAGCTTCATGAAGACATTACAGTGTCCTTCTATGTACACTGTACAGCCATGTATCACAATGGTCCTGACATTAAAGCACTACTATAGACATATGTACAGCCAGACAGAGTTCCGGGGCATCATGACTTGACAAGCTGGGAGTTCTGTATGGCAGCCTGCTGTAGGACAGGCAGAAGCAGCTGGAAGCCATCTTGTATATACGTGGACGAGTTGGAGGCCTGGAACAGGAGGCAGTCGGGTAGATTCATATCTTATTAATACAAGTTTGGGGCATGTTGCATGACCCATGACCTAAACACATGATTACTGGGAATCACCAAGTTGAGACATTTGAATATCAGACAGTACACTAAACTCTATTGCTTAGAAGTCACACCTTTACAAAATCTTATATTCCTAAAAGAGCCAGCATTCAATTCAAGAAGTTAGAAAGTAAGGGGGTGAGGAGGTGATTTAGAGAGGGGGAGAAAGAGGTGGCTGGGGTGGGGAGTGGAGGGGAGGGAGGAGAGGTGGGTGGGGAAGTGAGGTGGGGGGATGGAGAGAAGGGGAGGGAGGTGGAGAGATTGGTTGGGAGGTGAGGGAAAGGGATGGGGAGAAGGGGAGGGAGGAAGAGAGGTGGCTGAGGTGGGAGGGGAGGGAGAAGGAGAGGTGGGTGAGGAAGTGAGGTGAGGGAGAGTGGGGGAAAGGGATGGGGAGAAGGTTAGGGAGGGAGAAGAGGCAGGAGAGGGCGCAAGTCAATAATTAGTGGCTCAGTTCACAGGGCTCAGGTCTTTCTTGAACAACCTTTTTAACCCACTGTTAATGTGACTGACACAGGAGTACCTCTAGAAAAGCACCTGCCTGTGATCTGCTTCATGCTCTAGGGGGAGAAAGAGGACGTGTCTGACAACATCAACCACTCACCTCCAGATAGACGTTGGTGACGAGGGGCGTCACAACAGAAGCATCTTCCAGGTCCTCCTGGAGAAAAAATATTAAGAAAAAATGATTGAGCTGCCAAAATACAAACACTTGGCTTTTGGATGGTAACAGAAGAATTGTGGGCAGGGATCTTGTGTCAAGCAGAATCCCAGGGCAGTTCACAGTTAAAACATATTGAATGGTATCGAGATCAAATCCGGTGAGTGAGTGAGATGGATTTAACACCGCTTTTAACAGTATTACAGTTATATCGCGGCGTGCAAGCTTAATGTGGGAAGAAAGCCTGATGTGATGCAGGTCTCAGACGATTACCTCATGAAACCCACGAGCACGGGTATGGTGCTGACAAACCTAGAAACATAATCGGGGCAAACAGGGATTAGAACCCACAATCATAGGTTTCTGGCGTACCCAAGGGACGTAACTCTGCACAGCGAATTGCGGCGCCTTAGACAACTGGGCCACCCATGCCCCTGAGATCAAATCTGGAAATTCATTATTAATTTGCTTTAACCCATGTCTCAATAATTCAGGCAAAGGACTGTGACAGATACAAAGGATACCAAAATCAGATATGATAGTCTGAATGCTTCGTTCATGTGTACGAAGCGTTCGTTAGAAGCCTCTGCATATTGACTGGCTGAGTAGAAAGTTCACCTGACACAACCTCCTATGGAGGTGTCCTCAGATGTTATACAGAGAGGTATCATGTCAGATGTAAATGATCTGATGTTGATGAGTTTGTCATGAGATTCAACACTACATCTCCATGAAGACATACAATATTACATCCTCTAGTAGCCAGGTCAGGGATCTACTAATGGGCACTTACACTGACTTTGTGTAGACACTGTGTGAACTTGGTGGAGAGAATTGAGATTTCTGTGCATAGAACCTGGGTCAAACTGCAAAAAAAAGAAGAAACAATATTAAAATTAACCAATCATTTAAGATATAATTAAATCTGAGTTTGCTCATTGTAATTCCAGCAATCTGATTTCCCAAACGTATGTAAAACATATGTCACATCCACCAAGAGGGACTACTTTCACCACAAAGGAAAAGTCATGAAATGATAGTGAACTTGTAGCATCGGCGTGGCATCAAACATGTTTATAAAAACACAAACTATATTTGTCAATGTTAAAGAAGAGTTTACTTCAGAAATAAATAAAAAGAGTGACACTTTTTTTTATGTATAGTATACATTGTATCATGTTGTATACTGTAAATCCTGAAACTGATCCATCACCAAATTAATGTGTGTCGACCCTTGGCCAAAAATTAATATAATGCAGGTAGCCCTGCATCAGCGACCTATAACACCAAGACGTGGAACTCCATGAAATACTACAGGCCTATCAAAGAAATCCAGCAGAGAGCTACCAAACTATGGAATATGTAAACACTGTAAATAGAAGGAGCCACACATATCATAAACAAACACACAATCCCCATAAAGTTTTCATTGTATTGATGAAGAACCCGGCACATTTTCAATGGAACCACAAACAGTAAAAAACGCAGACTGCAACAAATGATAACTGTGTTTGGTGCCAATGGGAATGTATCTGTAGACAGGTAGATCTGACAACCAATGACAAAAAGCCTGACCATTGATCTACGTCTGCGGGCATGATGACCACAGCTTCAGTGGCCTTTTACAACTTAGAATGTGTCCACTACCTCCACTACCCTATGAAGATCCAGTAGAATGGATAATGTCTTCAGCAACCCATGCTTGTCATTAGCTGTGAGTAACAGGATCAGGTGGTCAGGCTCAATGACATGGTTAATGCTTGTCATTGTATCCCAGTTGCGTGGATTTATGCTCGTGATGTCAATCACCGGATTGTCTGTCCCAGACTTGATTATTTACATAAGACATTATATAGCTACATAAAACAACAAACAAACTACAATAAACTACGTTTGTAAAGAACACGCTTATAACTGATGGATATAACAAACTTATTATTTTTTTTGTCCCGACCATTTGCTGTAGTTATGCTGTATATATGCTTGTAACAAACTACGGTCATAAGAAACTAAAACTGGTGGTCCCTTTGAGTTGGTTATAATTGTAGTTTACTGTACAAGAAACTACCTGGCGAGACTCTTGGAGCGCTTCTGGTAGGGCGTGTCGGTGTCCTGCTGCAGCAGGATGAGCTCCCCAGCCTTGTGGAACTGTTCCACAGACTTGGCTGTCAGCTCCGCCAGGGCCTCTATAGCAGTGTGGAAAATCTCCTGGAACACACAACACTAATACTGTAGTTATAGGTGACCACTGGTCCGTGTATTTGAAACAGGACCCGGGTAAAGGCAATTGCCGAACTGACCCGGGTAGTCGGGTGATGGGTCAACTGCCCAAGCTTTACATGACTGACTCACAATGATGTACAAGATTTTACACATGGAATTGTCCCTGTCAAACAGTCTTAGGGTGTAAAGTGAGTACAAGTATGTACATTAATGCCATAAAGAACAGTAAATGGTAACAGATCAGACACAATTTTTAGCCTACTTGTTGGAATTTGTTGTATGACTTTTTACAAAGTGATTCGGTCTCAAAATTCCCACATTCCGCTAGCCCGAGACTACTAAACTGTGCTGAGGACAAGTAAATATCCAGTGATGGTAGTCCTCATTGACAATAAGCATTTGGGAGCCAGTGCTTCACATTGCTACAAACTGGAACTGAATAAAACTGACAGAAAGTGAAAACATGGTAAACAATTTTGTCTTGTTCAAGCAGGACGAGCTACACTCTCTCTAAAGACAAGTGAAATAAGGTTTACACTAATTGTGATAAAATGCCTAGGTGAGCTGGATCATCTCCAGAGTACAGGGAGAGGATGTCATTGGTGCAGGCGCCACAAAAGAGACTGAGCAGCCTGCACAGTTGTAGGCGGAGTGCAATCAAAGCGTTGTGCCCAAAGCCCAAATGTGCCTGATTGAAAAGTCTGTGAATTTGGAATAAGGGTGGAGGTTGCTGCTGTAACCCGTATGCCATGGCTCCTATCCAAGGGTGTAGCTGATTTGTATAACCACCCTCTGTGTGTGAAGGGTTAATTGGGCATCAGTTGGTGAGGATTTGCCTGCCAGTGTTAAGGCGCCAGATCCCCGCCAAGACCCAAGTCTGTGCTGCATATAGCGCCTCGTCCATGGCTAGGATTCCATCCAATATTCTGGCCGGCGCCTATGTCCCACCCGCCACCTTGTCCAGTGTGTGAACTATAAACGGCCTATGCTGGCGCTCAAGCTCCAACCAGCGCCGCCTCCTCCTCTGGCGTTTGCCTCCCATTCCATGATCAAGTTACAGCCAGCTCCTCTGCCGGTGCTGACACTCGGGGAAGAACCAATGGGGAGACGTTGGAAGCGCTCATCGTCCTCGAACGTGGGGATGTCTGGACCGAACACGTAATAGTAGCTATCAACGCCGAAGTCGTCAGAGTCACTGCTGTCCCACAACAACAGTCACCGCGGCAGTAGCCATGGTCGCCACCTGCCATCTGGGGAATTCTCTGCAGACCTACTGAGAAAGTATTCTTTTCTTGACATGTATATAGATCTTGAAAGCTGTATGCATCCCAAGACAAGGCCATCAGTAATGATTCACCAAATGTTTTGCAAAGTTGTCTCACAATACAAGTATTTTTGAGGAGTGTTCATAAATAAATACACACTTTATATGCCCAGTTGGCAACTAAGTGAAGTCTTGCTATATAAACTGGTAACCATGGTAACTGCATCAAGTCTTACTTTTGGTTCTGTCTTCTCCTTCTCTTCTCCTTCAGCGGGATCAGCATAAAAGTTGATGATCCACTTCCGGATCTTCTCTTGGACCTGCACACAAGCAGAAACAGGTTGACAACACATTACAGGAAGTGTCTTATGTACATGACAGATTTATATAGGACTCCAAACTGAGTTCCCTTGGGAAAAACAATTTGTTTACAACTGGGATTTATTTTAAGTTCTTATTTTCTCAAATTCAGTGGTATTTACCATTGTACTTTAACACTGCATTCAACATTTTCACTATAATATTGTAACACTAAGCATTAAGGCTCCTTCATCTGCTGGCCCTGTCATAAGTAAAAAACACAAACCTATACAAAATCAAAACAAAAGTTACTATGAACTCAAATTTGGAATATTTACAGACATTTGCGGCAAATTTGTGGATAAATGTTGGCCTCAGAGCAGGTCTATCAATCCTTTGTATTTTAAATGAATAAATGGCAGGTGATTCTGTGGCATTTGATTAGCTAACCAAGCAGTTCTTTTTATGTTTATGTTTCCATAAACTGATTAAAACATGAGGCCACACCTGCAAACAGACAGCTGTTCTTGACTGGCTAGTAATAAAATAGGTGGGGGCTTTGAGCGTTATTGCATTTTCTACAGTTATTTTTGTGTTAATCATTTAAATAAGCAATCTGTTAAGGTGATTGTGTGACCTTGTTCAGCTTATCCGGAGTTGTGCCCAGGTGCAGTTCAGACAGGTGGTCGGTGATCAGCTTGAAGAACTCGTGCTCCTGACGTTCCTCTGGAAACAGAATTTTCAGATTGGTCATCCAGCTGCAGCTTGTCAACACAATTCTACATCAGAAAGTAACTTACAACATATCCCCTATAAAACCAATCTCAATAAATCAGGTCTGTTAATAGTATACCCCTATCACTCTGAGTGAAGATCTAACTACACCCCCAAAAGGAAGTCAAATCAGGTGAACTCTCTAATCTCAGTATAGTTGAGTGAAGCATTCAGACAAGCATATCCAATTTCTGTATCTCGGAAATGAATGATATGGGGCAGTTCCAAATGTAAAAATATAAAGCATGCTATCATCTTGTTGTGGATGTTTTACGCATCAAAATCAAATTCCGAAATTGAGATAAAGAAATGAAGGTTGGTTCTCAGATTGTCTCGAATTGTGTATCATTGTGGAATAAATGATCTGATTTTGACAAGATTGCGTGAAAACCAAGGGCAGTGGAAACAAGGAACTCAAAAGGTCCTTGAGACAACATTACAGTAAAGCAGAGTGTGAGCACAGGCAACGCTGTTTGGGGAGGACATCCAGTCAGTTCGGGCAAACCAGTGATTTGGTCTTCCTTGGCACGTACCACTAAGAAAAGAGGTAGTTAGGAGAATCAACCGAATAAAACATTCTGTGGTAATAGTAATTTTCTGTAGAAAAAACTCCTTTTTTACATGACCCTCTCAGCAAGAGATTTCTCCAACTTATGGTTGACATATAATTTCTTAAAAATTTTGCATAATGACCTATACTTGCATCAGTTTTACTTGAATAAATTTTGTTAAAATGCATGTTCAGAATGGCTGGTGAATTCCCGGCTCAGAACCATACCATAGTCACTGTCATCTAGCTCGAAGATGTTCTTGATGTCAATGAGCTGTGGTTTCAGCTGCTGGATGGTGTCGTCGGGGAGGGAGGACAGGAGGGCCTGCACCTTCTTCTCACTCTGGTTGGACAGGATCTCCAGGGCTTCCAGATGGGCCATGCCTGAAGCAAGGATAATACGAAACATTTCCATTACTCGTTAAAGAATCTAGCTATTTGATTGGCGTGCTTTCCTGTCTTGAAAAGTCGGCTTACTAAAAATAGTTTTTTGCAATGTGTGAACTGTTATAAACGAAAACACTTTGCACACTATTTTTTTTACATTTCTATCTAACACAAACAAAATGTTGAAGTCAATTCTCAAATAGGTAAAATATTGCTGACAGTCACATTAAGCAACATTAATCCTGCTCCTCACCCTGGAAGTCCTCAAACAGCGCCCCGTAGTTGTGTTTCCGAGCCTCTTCCTGTTCCTCCTGATGCATTGCATCCTGCTCCGCCCGCTCCTTCGCTTCACGCAACATCGACGACAGATTCTGCTTCTTGCTGCCGTCAAACATCACCTGCTTGGTCTTCTTGAAGCCGGGGTCACGGTCTGACAACACGTTGATGGTCTTCTTGCCAATATTCTCCAAGACATCGATGCCACCACTAGCTAGAGCCTCCACGGCATCAAGGGATCCTGACACTAGAGACTTGCCCTAGGGGTAGATACTTCAGTTACATACTGTGGGAATACATCAGTAGTTCTGGCCATCAGTTGGCAAAGTGCATTAATACTAACTCAGAGGGGGTGTCCCATCATCATGATCATCTCACTTTAAATACAACATCTTTGTCAGAAGATGACAAATACTCCCAGACCCGACAAATTCAAAACAACAAATCATCTGACTGTTACCAAAAATCCAGTTTGATAAGAGAATTTCTATCAAATCTGTCTGTCCGCATACAAAAGTAGTTACCATTGAATTTGGATTTTGAACTTTGTATTTCTATGTCAGGTGCACACCAATTTGAACAGAGTCAGAGTCAAACTTGTCACACCATGGAAACAGGAAAAAAATATATCCACCCCATTTTGTTTCGGTGGAAGATGAGAAAAATAAAAATGCCAAAAATCCACAAATAGAAAAAGGCACCACTTCAAGGTCTGTTTGATATATCTGCCAGGTTTTGTTGAAAAATACTGATCATTTTTTTAGTTGTGCTTCAAAGTAAAAATTGTTGCCATGGAAATCAAGAAAAATAAAAATGTAAAAAATCTGTAAATAGGAAAAGGCACCACTTCAGGGCCTGTTTGATATATCTGCCAATTTTTGTTGATAAATATTAAACGGTTTTCGAGTTGTGATCCCGAAACGAAAAGATTACGGATGGCCAGACAGAAGAGGCATTGGGGGGGGGGGGGAGGGGAGGGTTGGGGTTAATAAAAATGTGCTCCTTGCCCTGGGAAAGTAACTCTGAAAACCCACTTGCCCTGATGGACTACATAAATGCCCTCATAGACTATATTCACTTACCCTGATGGACTATTCACGTGCCCTTATAGAGTATTCACATGCCCTTATAGACTATTCACTTATCCTGATGGAAAATTCACATGCCCTTATAGACTATTCATTTGCCCTGTTGGACTATTCACTTGCCCAAACAGACTATTAACTAGAATACAAAACACAAATATAATAGTACGACATTATATCATTAAGATCTTGATGTCCCTCGACAGCCATGGGACATTCTTATACCCCACCTTTATGAAATTCATGTGTTTGACTTTCTCATAATCTTTCTTGGATCAGGATTTTCGTTTTTGATAATCGCTATTAATTTTATGTTCGTCAACACAGCACAGCCATGTGGCCGGATCATGGTGTCTTTCAAAAACATAAAACAAGGGATTACAGGCATATGCTCTAACCAGTCAGAACATTGATTATAAACAAATGCAACCAGACTAACATTCACTAGTACAAGCACAACAAATATTGCAGAAAGCTAACTGTGCAAAGTGACTCTGAAACATGGCATCATATGGCTGCATTGGAGTGACAAGACTCCAGGAGGGAGTATCTGTGTGTCATGGAACAGACTTCATCAATATTATTAGAGTGAGAAGGCCATTCCCACTAACAGACTTGCGGCTGGTTGATAAGAGAATGGGTGCTTGTTCACTCACTGTGTTTTGAATTGTGCTGGTGAGGCTTGCGACTCCAAAACCGGAGAACCATCCCCCTCCTTTCTCCTCCTCTTTGGGCTGACCACTGTCTAACCCTGCCTGTCCATCGGCGACCCCACCATCCACCAACGGTATGGGCTCGGCAACAACCACTGGTGGCGTGCTCCCATCCCCTCCTGATGACTTGACTGCACCATCACCAGGCTGCGGGGCCCCCTTCTCATCTGTGTCTTCATCTGAAAAGACATTCGATATTGAAGTTTCTAATGACTTATTGCCTGACTGTAAAACCATTACCCATATGTCAATCTGAGGATACACTTGATGTCTTTTTATAGCAATAGGTTAATGACAATGAGCCCTCAACTTTGATTCTTAACTTCGAACTCTGCTCAATGATCAAGACACACTGGTAATTTTAACTTGGTCATTGGATAAGAGGTTACGGACAGTCTGTATGTTGTGATAGGACACATATCTTGATTGTAAGGTCGCAGTACAGTAAACTACGGTTATTACGAAGTCCCTGGGACCACTAATTTTAGTTCGTTAAAAGCATATTTACAGCACATATACAGCAAATGGCCGGGACCATAAAACAAGTTTGTATATCTCGTTATAGACGTAGTTTACCATGTTTACTGTAAGTAAACTACGTTTATAACAAACACCCTTATAACGAACTGGCGGATATAACGAACTGTTTTTTTGGTCCCGGCCATTTGCTGTATATATATATGCTGTATATATGCTATACATATGCTTATAACGAACTACGGTTATAACAAACTCAAAATTGTGGTTCCTTTGAGTTTGTTATAACCATAGTTCGTTATAAGCATGCTCGTTATAAATGTAGTTTACTGTATGTGAAAACTGAATGCAATGAAATGTACTTACAAACACAAAATGGTATTTCAACTAATGCGAATACAATTACTTATCACCATTATATATATTTCTATCGATTTGTATTGATTCTTTACCTACTGATAATATCTTTGTGTTACCATGGTGATGACAGAGTATCACCAAGCACCAAACATTCAGAGGATATATTTGACTGGCCAATCATCTTCTTGTATAAACCCATACCACATAAATTACATTATTTATGGACATAAGTTTACTTTCTTACACACAAAGAATGTTTGACTTGGACGATTTCATTATTAAAATCATGTACACCTCACCAATGACACGTTACTCAGTACAGCATTTAGGCCTTGGATGAGTTGGTTTTGCTATTTCAACTACCCAGACCCATGGCCACATGACCTAATAACAACAAAATAATGCATGGGCTGTCAACACAATATGAGTAAAACTATAGAACCACAATTTTCACTTATGAATTATGCAGAACAGAATTCAGCAGCAAAAAAGGTGCATGTTTTTGTCACAATGTTCAAATAACAAAGCAAGCAATGTGATCAACAAGAACAAACGGAATTTTCAATAATCGAACACAAACAATTTTTCCCCCATTCTCAACCTTGAGTTCGTTTAGTTTCATGAGGAGGTTTAATCATGCTACTTAGTACTTAGAGAGAAAATGTGAGAAAGAGCAGGGCCTGTGTCTCTTTGGAAAAATAAAAAAAACCAGATCTCAGAAGTATGTATTTGTTTTTGTAAGGTGTGATCTAGTTTCACTGAACTTTACATTGAACAACTACAAAATAAGTTGGATCAATCAGTTTGGATGCGCCAATCATCAATTATGATTTTACAAACAATTCTCAACACCAACATATCACAGGATATAGAATTTCTTTGTTTGTTTGTTGCTTAACGCCGCTCTCAGCAATATTCCAGCTATATGACGGTGGTCATAATAATTAAGTCTGGACCAGACCATCCAGTGATTGACATCATGAATATCAATCCACGCAACTGGGATACAATGACATGCATCAACCAATTCAGCAAGCCTGACCACCCGATCCTGTTAGCTGCCTCTTACGACAAGCATGAGTTGCTGAATATCTATTCTACCCTGGATCTTCACGGGTCGGATATAGAATAATTGTAAGCAGTGCTACCATGGCTACTGCAGTGTTGAACTGTGTATTACATGAGGAGGTTGAGAACATACCTTCTTCTCCGGCCTGCTCCTTTGCCTTCCCCTCTTCCTCTAGTCTGGCGATTTCCTCGGGCGGAGGTGCACCCAGGGAAGACTCCACCGACTCCACGATCGTGTTGAAGCCCTCACCTGCACACACAACACTGATGCCATCACAACTCAACAACTTCACCCCACAAGCAACAGGTCATCAATATTTCACGTCTCGTTATACGAGTCCGAATTTACTGCCCGGGTACCCACCCTGCTGTTACTCAGCCCTATTCGGATACCCACTGTAGGTGTCAGAGTAGGTACAAAATGTCCGATTGGGTATAGTTTGACCGTAGCCCCGGCAGAATGAAATTAATTACATGTATGAAACGATCTGGTCATGCACACACTGAGGTTGACTGCAGTTTAATGTTTATTCAAACATATGAAAGTCAGAAGGAATGGGTGCATAGTCAGAAAGAAATGCGAACATAAGTGACTTGTAGTGTAACCATAGAATTCTAAATAATTTTTGTCATTAAACAATAATCATGTGACTCGCCATGATTTTAGGTAGGTCTATGGGTACCCGGGTCTTTCTCAGCACCCACCTAGACCAGTACACAGAAGTATAGATGATAAATGTTATTTAAAGTTACTGTAATATTATGTTGCACTGCACTGCCACTTTACGAACATCTCCTGACATGGAATAAAACAATTTTGAAAAAAAAAGTTCAGACCAGGCAAACCAGTGTTTGATAGAACGAGTAACGATCCAAGTCATCTGCGCCCAAAATGCAACCCTTACAAGCATTGGGTACGAGGGACCTTTCTGCACAGGTTCCATAGCAACACATCACATTCATCATCTATGTCACAGAAGTAGTTGAGAGTGTTGACTTACGACACAAATACATATAACCATGATTATCACAGTATTGTCGTGTTTGTCAAGTCATTGTTAAAACAAGAATGGGGTACTAGGTGACATTATCTGATATTGAACATGTTGAAACAAAGAGTCATGAAGGTAAATGTTTTTTAATGTTTAAAAGTATGTCTTGCATAAAGTATCACAAAATATCCTTTATACCATGGCACAGAGCATCACAGCCTCAGCCTTGCGGGTGAGATTGGACGTTTTCATCCTCCTCATTGTGAACCTTCCCCACCTCTATCACATAGCAAATCACACCACTATACCATCGCAAATCACACCACCATCACATTGCAAATCACACCACTATCACATCGCAAATCACACCACTATCACATCGCACACCACTATCACATCGCAAATCACACCACTAACACATCTCAAATCACATCACTATAACACTGCCATCTCTTCACTATAACAACACTATTACGGCACTATTTCACCACTATTACATCACAATCCCACCACTATCACATTGCAAATCACACCACTATCACACCACTCACCCACTTGACTTGTGAAAGTGGAGACCGACGATGACGCTGCTGTCAACAGTGATGATCCCCAACCTCCCCAGCCCCAGCTTCCAGACTCCTGTAACCATAGCAACAATCCTTAACCACCTGACATACTATGACACACAAAGCGTGCTTATTCTTGGACTATGTCTAAAAGTCATCATGATATTGTGTAATCCTAACAGCATGTGTGGACATGGTGGAATATATATGTGTATATGTCACAGCCCTTAAAATTATGACTAATTTATAGGCAAATGGTTGGCATGGCGAATGACATTTCCAACTGGAACCGAAATACAGAAGTTGCCACTTAATTGCTCAGAAAAATCAAGTTGGCAATGTGACATTACGAAATGCATAAAATTAGAGATTAAAATATGATACATTTATAACTTCTGATCGATTGATTAACAATCAAATATATACTTGCCATGTTTTGACCACTTATTGAAATTACAGTCAACTGAGCTTCGATAGGCTACAGATATGATTTACATGGGTTCTAAGTAGGGATGGGTATTGGATGTTTAAAGTGTATCACAATATTTTACAATGCACAAGGCCTTATTGCGATAGGTATCACTATATATTGTATAATTCAAAATTTTGAATTCAGAAGCAATTTAAAACATCAATGCAGGAACTGAAGTTCATAAATGGAACAAAATGAGATGTTGGAACAGGATAATATTTACTTATTCAATACATACGCACGGATGCACACCCCGGGACAGTCATGACTTGGCGTTACACCACTGCCACAGAAGACCTCCAGGATTTGAATTTGCATTTTGGAATTACGGAAACATTTCGAAGGTACATGTACTTGGCAAGTGTATAACATTAAACACATGATAAAAATCTCTATTTGATATCACCAGATAAACCGAGCTTTAAAACATGATATTGTGATACGTATCATGGAAAGAATGAACCTCAATTTACCGGAAATACTGCACACCTTTTGTTCTAAGAATTAGAT
The DNA here is from genome assembly GCF_022045235.1 of Haliotis cracherodii. Taxonomy (NCBI): domain Eukaryota; kingdom Metazoa; phylum Mollusca; class Gastropoda; order Lepetellida; family Haliotidae; genus Haliotis; species Haliotis cracherodii. The sequence goes on along the minus strand of NW_027266341.1, from coordinate 10,341,059 downwards.
ATGCTTTAACAGTATTGATCATTACTAACTATAATCATTAATTTTGGCTCCTTAAAGTTTTTCCGGGCTTCTTGGATTTCAAATTGGCTCCCTGAATTGTTTAATTAGGAACAAAGCATTAAACTTTAACGCCTGGATCAAAGAAGAATGGGAAGGTTGTAATGATGAGACACATATCTACGAAGGAAGGTCCTGAATCATATATACTCCTTGTTTTCAGTAACATTAATAAAAGTTCAGTTCATAAGAGTTCAGTATGTTACTTTTGTTGTAACACAGTAATCAGGGTTAGAAACTAACAGTTTCCGTCCACTAGTCCTCATAATGATAACATATTGCAAAACTCTTTAAAAGGGCACATTTCTACTAGTCCTTATGATACCTTTACCATTGGGCAGTTTGGTAAGGACTATAGGACTAGTGCCAATTTCTAACACTGGTACTAAAGTGATTATGGTGATATCAAATGCCCTAGAGTAATCAATAGATTTAAAACAAATGACCTGGTTTGATAAAGATACATAGCTTGGTGACCCAGAAATGAGTCAGTTTCTTTTTCCCCGAGGTCAATGAAAAAACAACTGTAAACTGTCATACAAACCTTTTTCTCTGGCTTTTCTTCTTGCACCTCGGGTATATCCTCCTTAGTCCCTGCGTCTGCCTGAGCACGGGTGATGCTCTGAGGGTTGGGGGATGCAACTTGAGCCGGCTGGGCAGGTGTCTTCTCAGGTGTACCACTAGTCCTGACCTCCTGACCAACTGACTCCCCGACAAGCTTGCCTTCAGTTGTCTCCCCTTCAGCTGCAGCTGGTTTTGAACTTGCCTTTCCATCTCCAATATCGCCTCCACTGGACTTAGATTCCTCAACATCTTTTGTTTCTGGTTTTTCACCCTTCACTTCTTCAACACTTGACTTTGTATTTTCCGTTTCTGTTTTACCAGACTTTGTCTTACCAGTCTTTGCAGCTTCTGTTTTACTGGCCTCCTTACCAGACTTTGCAGTTTCCGTTTTACTCGCTTCCTTACCAGTCTTCTCAGTTTCTGGTTTACTCGCTTCCTTACCAGTCTGCTTAGTTTCTGTTTTACTCCCTTCCTTACCAGTCTTCTCAGTTTCTATTTTACTCGCCTCCTTACCAGTCTTTTGCCCAGGTTTGACATCAGTGGTTTTCTTCGAGCCTGACTCTGGTTTTGCTGGGTCTTTTTGGGAATCATTGTTGGCATTCTTCTTTCCACCTTTTTTGCCTTTCTTCTTTTGATTCCTCCCCGATTCTTTCTTCATTGGTTCTGATGGTACTGCAGCTGCAGCTCCATCCCTCGTCTCCGCTTTACTTCCCTTCTCCTTCTGATCCCCTTCATCAGCACTGGCGAACGCTGCCTCATCGTCTGTGTCAGACATGGCTTCACACTAGCACAACCTGAACACACAAAATAAACTATAAAGCCCTGGTAGTCTTCCAAGCTTGCAGTTAGTTCAGCTTGAACAAGACAAAGTGTTTACTGTCTTTACATTCAAACATTCCCTTTACATCATGCATAGTGTTGAAAGCTGTTGTATAAAATATGTTTACATTTTCTGACATTTTTTCAGTTCTAATTTGATGAATTCAGAACTGGTTCAGAAATATAGCCCTCACATGCTACAAGTCACTTGTTATAAGCACAGTTTAGTAGTCTTGGGCTAGTGGACTAGTGTGAATTTTGAAGGCTGTTTAAGTGATATGCTGGGACATAACATAACCTAGATCATAGGGAAACTTGTTACTGTTAGACCTGGCATTATATCTACAAAGTTGGGAAAACGGCATTGTTGGAAGGTTAAGTACTCAGGTACAGCAGTATAGTGTCTTAAATTTGTATGATATTAATGTTACCATGGTTACAACTGAAATAGTTCAAAAGATCCCAATAGTCACCCCCACTTACAGCACTGAAAGTTGTTCCTCCTATTCCTTGGTCATATAATATATCAACTTTGAGACAATTACTGATGATACCAGTGGTGTATAATACAATAAGTTTCAGAATCCTTTGGGCTTGAGGAAAGAATATGAAGAAGCTTCTATTTGCAGCTCGCGAGTAATTTGTGACTAGGTGAGTGAGTGAGTTGGGTCTAACACCACTTTTAACAGTATTCCAGTTATATCCCAGCATGTCAGCTTTATCTGTGGGAGGACACCACTTTGGTGAACCCCACAAGTATGGGTATGGTGCTGACAAACCAAGAAACCTAATCAGGGCCCATCGGGATTCGAACACATGCTCTTCGATTTCTGGCGTGCCCAAGGCACGCAACAATGCACACAGAATGTGGCGCTGTGGATGACTGGGCCATCAGCATTCCCTTCTGACTAGGTGAGCTTATGTTGTTTAACACTACAGTCAGCAACATTTCTATCATCACCTGATCTCGCCTGGCTCTCGTTCCACAACGCGATCATAGCGCTACAACTATCGTAAGCCTTTGTTAAAGTATGGGAGTCACCTTAGCGCTAAGATCGCTTTGTGGAACGGGGCCCAGGCCTGTAAATAATCAAGTCTGGACAAGGCAAACATTAAGTGGAGTAGGTGATAACAGGAGCAATGATTCCCTCATGGTACATTGGTCTGAATCTCAGTGCCTGACCACCTGATCCCCACTTTTAGTCAGCTTATAGGACGAGCGTGTGTTACCATGGTTACTGGTGACTTATTCTAACTTGAAATCCTACATATTGTACCATGTTGTACACGGGCATGCCAATAAAATCGCATTTGTATAACCCCCTTCATGTTGTATACTGTAAATCATGAAATTAATGCAAACATATGAGTGTCCTTTGCTCGCATTAATAAAGTGATACATTATTATCCAGTCATATGGGAGTTTTGTTTAATGCCGCACTCAGAAATATTCCATAATGTATTCATATAGAAAAAAATCACACCCCTCTATATAGAGGGGTGTGATGTTTTTCTATACGAATATATTATGTTATACACACTATCATCGAGTTCTTGTGGCTACTAGCTGGTATAGATCTACATGTTAACGTTTTTGAAGTGGGATTTCCCCAACCTCCATTCAAAATTGATTACAAAAACCCCTTTGTTTAGACAAAGTCCCTTGACCCAACCTAGATCATATGCATACTGATTATGTGTAATCCAAAACAGAGGATTTGATTGTCATAACATTGTTGGGTAGATTACAGAGCGGTGCAATGTGTATACTTTTCTGTAGAAGGCACTGCTACCTCTGACAATTTACGACCGCAACAGTTTCATCACACTGAACATTGAATGTCTGGGTCTTTTATTATGGTGAGTTCAGGTTGTATAAAGAATAGACGAGTCCGTCTGTTACTGTCCTGGGGGTAGTGTTAGCACAGAGATTGAGTGTCGAGCGTTCGACACAAATAACAAACAAGGCCTAATTCCTATTTTTAGATGTGTCGTAAAAGACTTGTAGTTAATTAATGAATGGTCCCGGTGTTTTTCACGAAGTGTTACATGTATATCATGTGACGAAGAATCTGTCAGACAAAAATGATCCTCCTGGTAGATCAAACTTACCAGATTGTTTACAATTATTGCGCCAGCCACGTCAACTGTGCAAAATGTGACTTTGTTGATGTTTGAACGCGCATGCGTATGATAGACGGAAGTGGAAATAATGCCATAAAACAGCGGATTACCTCAATGTGCGGATAAGACACACTTATTTTGATGAGTTTAAAATCAAACATGGACTCGAATGTTCCTCGAGTAGTCGTGCTATATATACTGGGCCGTCCGGTTTCCGCAATCTAATGTCACGATCATGTCATTTTAACGTAAGAAGCATACGTAAAATCAGCATCTATGCTATTCAACGCTTTAACTGGTTCAACTCTTGGTTTGCGCAGCAAAAGGAGCCCAAACTCTACACGCAGACCAATTTTCCAAAAGGTTATTCTCTCTAGCATGTCAGAAATAATAATTGTTAGGGGCAATTTTTCTTTTTTCTTTTCTGAAAAATACTGTCGGTTTTATTGAAACTGGTACACATCTTTGGAATAAGCACTTTTCTTTTGTCAATAACCGAGGACGTGGACAACCACACACTGCTTTACTCACAATCGCGGAGACCAACGTGATATTGTCCATTAAAATAATGTCAAGACAAATTTTGATCCAGAAATTTTCTACTTACCTCTTGATGCAAGTATGTTTAGCCCAGAAGATCAAACAAATTGTAATTTGCACGTGGTACCTTTAGAATCAGGAATGAGCATATGGCACATTTCAATTTAATTATTTATGTAACATAATATTTATGAAAACAAAACTATTGATATGTTTTCACAACAATGACTTCCTGAAACATTTGTTGTTACATGTTGTTTTCAAGGCACAAGGGGTAATAAGTTGACGCAATCATAGTGGTATACAGGATAATGTTGACATTGATAGGCCTATATCTACAGTGTTAAAGTTATGAATATTTTGTCATAATTAATATTTCTAAAGAAATAGCTTCATTGTTGTAATATTATTTTATAATGAGGTAGATCAGTGGAAACATGCAGATATTATTAAAAATGAAACCCACAACGTTGTGAGTGCGTTTTTTATTTTTCACCACGAACCATACTTCTTGCTAATATGTTTACTACTGTAGCATGAAACGTCAATTATTCACACTGTCCAAAAGTGCTAATATCTCGCCACACGGAAACTGGGTCAACGTTTCACCGCAGCGAAATTCTGTATGGGGAAATATAGGTCGGAAAGAGCTAGATTGGTACCCTGCCCTTCCCGTCCATTATGTCCGCGACTAACGTTTTCAGTGTAATAATTTACATTTAGGTTTGTGTAAAAAAATATACTCACAATTATTTCGATCTATGTATTTCGTATGTAAACACACCGCTATACATGCGTTAGACAAAGTTTCTTTTAAAATTTTGTTTGGGGATTACTTATCCCCATGACCCAATGTAATTGTCTCAAACCCATGACAAATATCCAGGCCATAGTTACAATTTTATTCCATACATTCATATCTGACATAATATAAAACATGTTCAATTTGAAACAATTTTTCGCGATTCAAGAAGAGGAAACAACCTTACATTGGTGTCCGCCTCCGTGGTCTAGTGTCCGCCCAGAGAGCGGAAGGTCCAGAGTTTGATCCCCGGCCGCGTCATACTAAAAGACGTTAAAAGATGGAACTTGTCGTTACCCTGTCTGGCGCTCGGCCGCGTCATACCAAAAGACTTTAAAAGGTGGTACTTGTTGTTACCCTGTCTGGCGCTCGGCATTAATGGGTTAAAACAAGGACTGGTCGACTCGGAGTCAGTATACTGTGTCTGAGTGGGGTATTCATATTAGTCGGTATCAGTCCGGACTTGTGCAATCAGCCACACACACACACGCACGCACGCACGCACGCACGTACGCACGCACACGCACACAAATATAAAATGATTGCGAGAGGCATCATGCGAATTGGTCTTTGATTCGTTTGAAATTCAATTCTAACTTTCTGGTGACAACTTCGCCAACACAAACTGTCGCAGAAGACCTATATGACTGGTTGGATTGCACCGAGTGTATTTGTACTTTGATCATGTAAACGTTGCTTCCGTATACGATATATACAATCAGTATTTAGGGAATAGATGTCCTTTCCAGTCACATAATACGTTATAATTAGCCGCGATATACCCGGGATATTGTTGAATGCTCCGCAAACAACATGTTGTTTGTTATCTACAGTTATCACCTCATCTGTCGATCGAATGATGTGGTAGGTCCCCAGTACCCATGTTCTTTTCACGACTAGTATTCCAGGGCGTGGTAGGTCCCCAGTACCCCATGTTCTTTTCACGACTGGTATTCCAGGGCGTGGTAGGTCCCCAGTACCCCATGTTCTTTTCACGACTAGTATTCCAGGGCGTGGTAGGTCCCCAGTACCCATGTTCTTTTCACGACTGGTATTCCAGGGCGTGGTAGGTCCCCAGTACCCCATGTTCTTTTCACGATTGGTATTTCAGAGTGGGATAAATCCCAGGGCGGGGTAGGTCCCCAGTACCCATGTTCTTTACGACTGGTATTCCAGGGCGTGGTAGGTCCGCAGTACCCCATGTTCTTTTCACGATTGGTATTCCAGTGCGGGTAGGTCCCCAGTACCCATGTTCTTTTCACGACTGGTATTCCAGGGCGTGGTAGGTCCCCAGTACCCCATGTTCTTTTCACGATTGGTATTTCAGAGTGGGATAAATCCCAGGGCGGGGTAGGTCCCCAGTACCCATGTTCTTTACGACTGGTATTCCAGGGCGTGGTAGGTCCGCAGTACCCCATGTTCTTTTCACGATTGGTATTCCAGTGCGGGTAGGTCCCCGGTACCCATGTTCTTTTCACGACTTGTATTCCAGGGCGTGGTAGATCCCCAGTACCCATGTTCTTTTCACGATTGGTATTCCAGGGCGTGGTAGATCCCCAGTACCCATGTTCTTTTCACGACTGGTATTCCAGGGCGTGGTAGGTCCCCAGTACCCATGTTCTTTACGACTGGTATTCCAGGGCGGGGTAGGTCCCCAGTACTCCATGTTCTTTACGATTGGTATTCCAGAGCGGGATAGGTCCCCAGTACCCACGTTCTTTTCACGATTGGTATTCCATAGCGGGATAGGTCCCCAGTAGTACCCATGTTCTTTTCACGATTGGTATTCCAGGGCGGAGTAGGTCCCCAGTACCCATGTTCTTTTCACGATTGGTATTCCAGGGCGGGATAGGTCCCCAGTACCCATGTTCTTTTCACGACTGGTATTCCAGGGCGTGGTAGTTCCCCAGTACCCATGTTCTTTACGACTGGTATTCCAGGGCGGGGTAGGTCCCCAGTACTCCATGTTCTTTACGATTGGTATTCCAGAGCGGGATAGGTCCCCAGTACCCACGTTCTTTTCACGATTGGTATTCCATAGCGGGATAGGTCCCCAGTAGTACCCATGTTCTTTTCACGATTGGTATTCCAGGGCGGAGTAGGTCCCCAGTACCCATGTTCTTTTCACGATTGGTATTCCAGGGCGGGATAGGTCCCCAGTACCCATGTTCTTTTCACGACTGGTATTCCAGGGCGTGGTAGGTCCCCAGTACCCATGTTCTTTACGACTGGTATTCCAGGGCGGGGTAGGTCCCCAGTACTCCATGTTCTTTACGATTGGTATTCCAGAGCGGGATAGGTCCCCAGTACCCACGTTCTTTTCACGATTGGTATTCCATAGCGGGATAGGTCCCCAGTAGTACCCATGTTCTTTTCACGATTGGTATTCCAGGGCGGAGTAGGTCCCCAGTACCCATGTTCTTTTCACGATTGGTATTCCAGGGCGGGGTAGGTCCCCAGTACCCATGTTTATGGTAACATATTGATACTGTAGATTCTCATCCGATTAAGTCCTTCAATTGCCATTATTACTTCTTGATGTACTGTAACAATGCTGTTGTGCCATTGAGCACTTGTAATTTAATCACCTGCTTGACCCAGTCATTTATGTTACACCGTCATTTGGCCTTTTAAATCCAATGAAATCTGTTTCAATGGATAATCGTAACCTCGTATTCTCTGGCATTGATATTTTGTATTTTATTTAACTGGGTCTATGTTCTGCTAAATTGTTTGACAGACATTACTTAGAAGTTGACAGATGCCAAAGTAGACACAATTTATGGATAACAACTTCTTTAATACTGTAAAGGCGACGTTTCTGTATAGATCCTTATACCGTTGACACTTTATGTTCTGCTAGTGGATGAAAGTCCCCAAGTTTCATCATAATCCCAGTATTATTGTTCAATCATGCTGAGTGAAGTACAACATACATGTTTAGGCCGAGACATCAAAACTGCATCCACAGTGTTGCAAAACGAACATTTTTTGTTCAACGTTTCTTTCTTTACTGATAATCAGCAGAATCTCGTCACTTGTAATCAACAGACGTAATTCAAAATTAACAATCATTTGTAGTTTCACTAAAATAAGTATATGCTCTATCGTTTGACTGGATGTCTGGTCCATCATTCGTGTGGCAGGAGGACTGCTCTGCGGTCTCAGGCCATAAGTACAATTTTTTTTTATACGAATTTTGTGAATGGCGGGTTCTGCCTGAAGGGCGGGACATGATTACCCTTTTCGTGGAGACCTGGTGTCATCACTGATTTTTCTATGATCCACTCATATAATTTCCACAGCTACTAGTATTTTGCCTTTTACGACCAATGGAATCTGTTTCGTTGGATGATCGATGGCGTTGACGTTTTATATTTCCCACGTAGGGTAGTTTCATTTAAAACATTTCACATGTGCATGACAAAAAGTATTCTATTCGTATACTCTTCGTATGTAGGGTAATTCAATAACAAATATAACAGTATATTTAAAAACGTATTTTATTGATAGACACTTAACATGTAGGTAAATTAATACGAAATAAAATTATTGCGTGCAATACATGCACTTCTAGAAGGCGAGACATACTGTACCCATAATATTTTACACGAGTGGATCCAGATGCACTCCTAGAAGGAGAGACATGGTACCCATTATATATTACCCGAATGGTTCCAGATGTTGTCAAGACATGTCCACCTAGAAGGAGAGACATTGTACCAATAATATATTACACAAATGAACCCAGGTGTTGTCAACACATGCACTTCTAGGTGAGACATTGTACCCATAATATATTACACGAGTGGATCCAGATGTTGTCAACACATGCACTTCTAGGTGAGACATTGTACCCATAATATATTACACGAGTGGATCCAGATGTTGTCAATACATGCACTTCTAGGTGAGACATTGTACCCATAATATATTACACGAGTGGATCCAGATGTTGTCAACACACGCACTTCTAGGTGAGACATTGTACCCATAATATATTACACGAGTGGATCCAGATGTTGTCAATACATGCACTTCTAGGTGAGACATTGTACCCATAATATATTACACGAGTGGATCCAGATGTTGTCAACACATGCACTTCTAGGTGAGACATTGTACCAATAATATATTACACGAGTGGATCCAGATGTTGTCAATACATGCACTTCTAGGTGAGACATTGTACCCATAATATATTACACGAGTGGATCCAGATGTTGTCAACACATGCACTTCTAGGTGAGACATTGTACCCATAATATATTACACGAGTGGATCCAGATGTTGTCAATACATGCACTTCTAGGTGAGACATTGTACCCATAATATATTACACGAGTGGATCCAGATGTTGTCAACACATGCACTTCTAGGTGAGACATTGTACCCATAATATATTACACGAGTGGATCCAGATGTTGTCAATACATGCACTTCTAGGTGAGACATTGTACCCATAATATATTACACGAGTGGATCCAGATGTTGTCAACACATGCACTTCTAGGTGAGACAGTGTACCCATTCTAAAGTATGCTTATAATCACTATAAAATACTTCACGTCGCAGACTCTCGTGCTGACGCGCGCTGTTGTTATCAAAATAACAATGTCCCAACATCATTTACCTAATAGTATGTACACGCACTCTGGCGGACTATTGAACCCTAGCGTAAGTTTAGCGTCAATACACCACTCGTTGAAAATATGGCGTCGTTGTCTGTGCGACGAAGTGAACTCATTCTTTATTTTTGGGTGACAAGCTAAAGCACGTGATGACGTCAGAGAGGACAACGAGGATGATGGGCAGGCTTATCAAGCACATGCCACTGTATCCCATCCCATGTGCTGATAGTCTTGCATCCTTCGCACTGTTGTATTTTGCCACCGCCTTTGTTAGGTTCTTATCATTCAGTAAAAGGTTGTTCTCGAAGTTTTCTTTCACTGCTTCAACGCCGGATGGAGACAAAGTATTCAGACGTTTGGGAACGCAGGCACATCGACAAACCAGTCTCTTCCATCTGGCCGAAACTCGCTCAAACCTCCAAGGTCCGAGCGTCACAACCCAATTCTTGTCCCAGGAGCTGATGTTCCACTCTCCCGGGGGAGTCCAGTTAGGAGACGTTGCAGCTGACACACCTGCTATGGTAGCAGAAGCAGCAGGGGCAGGAGTAGTAGCAGCAGTGCCGAGACCAGCTGCTGTGATAGTAGTGGTGGGACCAGCTGCTGTGGTAGTAGGAGCGAGGCCAGCTGCTGTGGTAGTAGTGGTGGGACCAGCTGCTGTGGTAGTAGGAGCGAGGTCAGCTACTGTGGTTGTCATGGTGAAGCCAGCTGCTGTGGTAGTCATTGTGAGGCCAGCTGCTGTTGTAGTCATAGCAGGAGTAGAAGTAGCAGTGCTGAGGCCAGCTGCTGTGGTAGTCGGGGTGAGGCTAGCTGCTGTTGTAGTAGAAGCAGCAGCAACTGCAGTAGTGGTGGTGGTGAGACCAGCAGAAGAAACCAGACTAGAAGCAGTTCCTGTTCCAAAAAAATATAAATCCTGAATATTTATGTAAATGTGTAGAGTGTTCTAAATCTATAACGTCTCACCAAGGCCATAACATTCCTATTACTCGTTTTCCTATTGTTAAAATGTGTTGTTTTTCGTCTTTTTGATGGACAAATAATTACGTTTTTTGTGTTAAAATAGTTTTTAAACATATATTTCATACTTAATTGCATCAAACTTAAATTGTTTTGTTCACTGACAACCAGACTTGAAGCAGAACAAGCAGAATTCGGGGGATTAGATGCATTTGCAACCATCATTGTGGACAGTGTTGAAGTATAAATGTGTCTGCGGAAATCATCCTTTCAGCATCTACTTATGTTGGAGTAGTAGCAGCAGTAGCAGTAGCAGTAACATAAGTGGTTGGTTGGTTTGTTGCTTAACGCCGCACTCAGCAATATTCCAGCTATGAGACGGCGGTCTGTAAATAATCGAGTCTGGACCAGACAATCCAGTGATTGATATCATGAGCATCGATCCACGCAATTGGGATCGATGACATGCATCAACCAAGTCAGCGAGCCTGACCCCAGCAGTAGCAGTAGCAGGTATTGACGGTGCAGAAACCGTCATATAATTGGCACCAGGATGAGTTGCATCAAGAGAAATACAATCGCCACGTGATACGTAATGAGTTTGTGACGTTGTGAACAATGGATGACACTACCTACAGTGTCCTCATCAATGCAGCAGTATGACGTCATATTGATTCAAAATGACCAATCAGCTTTAAGAAATCGCTAAAATGCACATATCTTAAGTTTCAACCCCTGAGTCTGTTGCGTTATTTCAGACGATGTACTGTATTCTTACCAAGACAGGTGTCATCGTTGGCTTTTAACACGAACTGTGTTTCCTCTGTCTTTTCACAAATGAACATCCATATCCGTGAGCATGGGACATCATTGAAGCCCACTTCTGTGGATTCCAAGCAGTCTTCGACTCCCAGATTGTTGTTCGGTTCCCCCTTAGACCAAAAGTTGAAAACAAGGGGCGAGCAGTCCGTCCACACGAAGTGCGCAGACCCAGAGTTGGGTGTGTACTGTCTGGATCCGCCAACGAAGAGTCTTCCCTCTAGACACAAAATAGTCAATGAGTGAATGCAGTTTAACACCGCAGTAAATATTCCATCTTTATCACGGCGGACTATAAATAAGCAAGTCGGGACGAGACACATTGGTTACCAAGCGTACGAAGAGTCAGTCGGTACGTCTGACCCACACCTTGGTGGACTGAAGCGACAAGCGACAAGCATGAGTATCTGCGGGCCAGTTCTTGTCGGAATCCCCACGAGGTGGCTACAATTGAGGTGAAATGACGTGAAACAAGGCTCTTGCACTTATATAGCGACGTGCGATTATTGCACGTGTGTGTGTGTGGGTGTGTGGGTGTGTGCGTGTGCGTGCGTGCGTATGTGTGTGACGCTGTGACTTAATGAAAAGAAGTATGCTTATACTGTACGCTTAAAACTTAAGACCCCAAGCCCAAACATTAGCGCGTTCCATGTTCTATAACTTTGGCGGGTTTAGCTCAAATATGTGTTGTGCAAATGCTTGTTTATTAGATTGCACATTTGATTTCAATATCTTATCGATATTTGAATTGATATTTAAATTCTAAACATGCTTAGATTTAATTTATTAGGATAAAACTCAATGATATGCACATTGTTGTGAACATGATTACATTCTGTTGTGTTGAGATGGTTTAGGCTGTGAGTACACAGCTCATTCCATGTTTAAACCTTAAACGTGTTTAAATAGAATACACTAAATGTGTATTCCTTTTAGGATTTAAACACTGTCCTAAACATGTTTAGATCAAACATGTCTTGTAAGGCTCAGTAAAGCTTTCAAAAACGTTTATGGTAGACATGTGGAGGACAAAAATGGTGTCCGATGCATTATTTTGACTTGTACCATATGTTCCTGTGTTTTTTCGGCAAAACAATTGACTTGCCTGTGCCTTTGTATTTGTGACGGGTGCCATCGATGGAGCAGGATACGCTCACCTTTTCGCGAACACCTGGTATCATCACTATTTGATAGTGATTCATAAACACATGCTCATGATATAATCGGAATTGTACAATCGACTCTATTGAATATGGAAAGGGTTTTGTCACTTTTATTGTATGTATTTTCATTCCAAGCACATTATTTACAGTGTAGGCCGGGCTAATGCCGGTTTGATTGTGCTGAAATACAATGCCGCAGCTTAAAATGGATACCCCACTCAGACACAGTTTACGGACACCGAGCCGACAAGGTCTTGTTGTATCACTTAATGCCGAGCGACAGGCAGGGTAACAACAAGTACCATCTTTTAACCTGTTTTGTTATGACGCGGCCGGGGATCGAACCTCCAATCTTCCGTTCTCCGGACAGACACTCTACCCACTAGGACATGTAGAAGGTCGGATACAAATGACGTACATGACTCGTCCTGAATAAGACCACCTTACTAACCACACTTAAGCGGCACGTGTCCTCGAACCCGGGCCTGCGACGTACCCAACCAGCTTTAACCACTAGGCTAATCAACAGCTTCTGTAAATAGCATACGTACCCAGAAATCGTTTAGCAAATGAGGTAATTAGAGCTGACTTCCACAGAGAATCCACTTTGACAAGTCGCCCATCATGAGCCTGACACAGGGCGTTGGCATTGGTCCAGTTCAGAGCGGTGGTGTGTGGTTTGATGCATACGTCACCATTTGAAAAGTAGCTGTAGCCGTCGCTAGAGGGGCAGTCAGGATTCTCATCTGGCAGAAACACAAGCGGCCATAGATAAGGATCCATCACTCCATGAGTTGTACTGATTTCAGGTCTTTTGACCTTGACATACAAAGTGTGCAAAGAACCTTCATCCTGATACTCCGTAGGATTGTAATACGTATCTTCAGAGATTGTCGAAACACAGCCGCGAGCCGTGTAGTAAAATATGAAACAGTAAGGCATGTTTATAACAGTATGTCATGTTAGTGAGTGAGTGAGTATGGTTTGACGCCGCTTTTAGCAATATTCCAGCAATATCACGGCGGGGGACACCAGAAATGGGCTTCACACATTGTACCCATGTCGGGAATCGAACCTGGGTCTTCGGCGTGGCGAGCGAACGCTTTAACCACTAGGCTACCCGACCGCCCCGTATGTCATGTTAAGATAAATGTAAGAACAGTATGGTATGTTTAGACAAATGGAAGAACAGTATCGCATGTTTAGACAAATGGGAGAACAGTATGGCATGTTAAGATAAATGGAAGGACAGTATCGCATGTTTAGACAAATGGAAGAACAGTATCGCATGTTTAGACAAATGGAAGAACAGTATCGCATGTTTAGACAAATGGAAGAACAGTATGGCATGTTAAGATAAATGTAAGAACAGTATGGCATGTTAAGATAAATGTAAGAACAATATGGCATGTTTAGACAAATGTAAGAACAGTATGGTATGTTTAGACAAATGTAAGAACAGTATCGCATGTTTAGACAAATGTAAGAACAGTGTGACATGTTTAGACTAATGGCAGAACAGTGTGACATGTTTAGACTAATGGAAGAACAGTTTGACATGTTTAGACAAATGGAAGAACAGTTCGACATGTTTAGACAAATGGCAGAACAGTGTGACATGTTTAGACTAATGGAAGAACAGTTTGACATGTTTAGACTAATGGAAGAACAGTTTGACATGTTTAGACAAATGGCAGAACAGTGTGACATGTTTAGACTAATGGAAGAACAGTTCGACATGTTTAGACTAATGGAAGAACAGTTTGACATGTTTAGACAAATGGCAGAACAGTGTGACCTGTTTAAGGCAGAACAGTGTGACTTGTTTAGACAAATGGTTCAACAGTGTAACATGTTTAGACAAATGACAGAACAGTGTGACATGTTTAGGACAGAACAGTGTGACATGTTTACACAAATAGCAGAACAGTCTGACATGTTTAGACAAATGGCAGAACAGTGTGACATATTTAGACAAAGTGCAGACAAGTGTGACATGTGACGTGTTAAGAAACAAATAAGAAACGTTAGTGCATGTCCAGACACAAATACGGAACATTGCCGTGTTAAGAAACAATGAATGAATAATAGAGCGTGTTTAGAAACAATGGCTGAACAGTAGGGCGTGTTTAGACAAATGGCAGAACAGTGTGACATGTTTAGTCAAATGGCAGAACAGTGTGACTTGAGTCAATTACTGAAGAGAAGGGCATGTTTAGAAAACATGACTGAACAGTAGGGCGTGTTTAGAAACAATGGCTGAACAGTAGAGCGTGTTTAGAAACACAGAAGGAACCGTAGGGCGTGTTTAGAAACAGTGAATGGACAGTACGGCGTCTTGGCTGACCAATAGAGCGTGTTTAGACATAATGTCTGAACAGCATTACATGTTTAAATATACTGACTGAACAGTAGGGTGTGTTTAGACACAATGAATGAACATTATGACGTGTTTAGAAAAAAAATGTCTGAACGGTAGAGCGTGTTTAGAAACAATGGCTGCACAGTAGAACCTGTTTAGACATAATGACTGAACAGTAGGGCGTGTTCGGAAACAGGAAATGAACAATTTGACGTGTTTACAATGGCTGAACAGTGGGGCGTTTTTAGAAACAAACCATGGCTGAACAGTGTGACGTGTTTAGAAACAATGGCTGAACAGTAGGGCGTGTTTAGAAACAATGACTGAACAGTAAGGCCTGATTAGAAACAATGATTAAACAGTAGGGCGTGTTTGGAAACAATCACTGAACAGTAGGTCGTATTTTGAAAAAATGGCTGAACAGGAGGGCGTGTTTAGACCTAATGACTGAACAGTAGGGTGTGTTTACAAACAATGACTGAACAGTAGGGCGTGTTTTGAAACAATGACTGAACAGTAGGGCGTGTTTAGACATAATGACTGAACAGTAGGGCGTGATTAGAAACAATGACTGAACGGTATGACGTGTTTAGAAACAATGACTGAACAGTAGGGCGTGTTTAGACATGATGACTGAATAGTAGGGCGTGTTTAGAAACAATGACTGAACAGTATTACGCGTTTAGAAACAATGACTGAACAGTCGGGTGTGTTTAGACATAATGATTGAACAGTATGACGTGTTGAGACATAATGACTGAAATGTGAGGCGTGATTAGAAACAATGACTGAACAATAGGGCGTGTCTAGAAACACTGGCAGAACAGTATGACATGTTTTACAATAATGTCGACGGGTCAATATGGCTTGTTTACATATAATGATAAGCTGTACAGCATGTTTATCTATTATGACAGACCAGAAGGAAATCTTTGTCCCACTTAAAGCTAAAACAAATCAGTGGAATAATGGCATAAAGAGGAATAAAGAACACCTACATGAACACCGTGTCTCCCACAGCCGCACGGAAGGCAACGCTTCAAGTCTTAATTCGCACGTGTGTGGGAGGGGGGTTGTGCACCAGTGGTCATCCCATTTGTAATTGAACAGTTTTAACATTGATAAGCAGGCGGCAGATCCATCCGGCTGGAGTATACCCCAGTTTAAATACATGTTTGAGAACGACACCCCGTTTGGCCACGTCCATACAGCATTGTGGCCGACGTGTCCCCCTGTCCACACGCCTCTACTTGCAAAGGCATCAGCTGCAAAGAATGTACATACAGTTTATATATACTAATTTATATACAGCGATACTCCGTTAATACGGACGATTAACACATGTCCGTAATGAAATTAATTGCACAGTTCTAGACTGTCATATAACGAGGCGGGTTTTCTTCAACAAACTTTATTCTTGAAAGGAAATACACTGAAGTTCATGCGTTTTCGCGGTTGTGCCCCCTGAGCTCGACCGTTACATCCCACAATACTTCGCAAGCGGCATAACTCCTGAATGGACAACCACTAAATAAATTTGCCAATATACGACATGAACATGAACTTACGTGTTTTTCTAATGAACGTTTCCACAGCCACGTGTTTCGCTTCCGCGTCTAGTGTGGCCAGATGGTGATGAAGCCACGATTCACACTGTTGTTCAGAGTCTGACCACGTAGCTTTTTTTGTCTCTACCTTGAAACAAAACTTGCTACTTGTATCATATTGATAACCCTTCTCCGTTGGACATGTAGGCGATCCTGAAACAGTCGTAAGCAACCTAGAGATAATGAGAATATACAGAGCTCCATATAACTATTTGAGCAATTGACTTTTTATTCGAAGGTTTCCATTTTGGGTTATTGGGTTATTGCATTTTTCATAGGGTAAGCAATATTTTTTCACTCATCTATACATCACTGTATTGTGTTTTTCCAACAATGATTAAACATTCGGAAATTTAAAAAAAATTAGAATAGTTCAGATGTATATAACGGTTATAACGATAGGCTTGACTCGGAAAGCAAATTAGCTCGTAATTGTGTTTCGGAAATTAGCACCGCTGTACGCTTGCTAAAAAAGCTTCAATGGTTATTTACGCGTGCTGTTTTTATACATTTGAGTTTTTCATTTAACGCATGCGTTTTGGTATACAAGTTAATTGAAAGTAATTGGGTTTTTAATAGTACAGTTTATTTTCAGTAGAAAGGCCGTTGGCCCACGTACAAATATATCATTTAAATAAAACGTGAATGTGACGGATGACATGTACAAGATGTACATATTTTATAATATTTTAACAATGCGTTCCTTGTAGCTAAACCCTCTTTTTTTACATATTTACAAAAGTTAATAATAACATTTTGTTGGAGGCATGAAAAAAAGGACTTGTATTTAGAATAAACAAAGTATTTTTTGTCTCAATAAATTAAAGCATTGACATACAAAGAAAAAGTGACATTCCTCTTCTACTACCTGCATATTTGACCCATGAAGATTCGGGGTAGAATAGGTCTTCAGCAACCCATGCTTGCCGTAAAAGATGAGTGTGCTTGTCGTAAAAGACGACTAACGGGATCTGGTTGTCAGACTAGTTGATTTGGTTGATGCATGTCAACGTCCCAATTACGTGGGTCGATTGTTATGATGTCACTGGATTGTCTGGTCCAGACTCGATTATTTACAGACCGCCGTCATATAGCTGGAATATTGCTGAGTGCGGTGCAAGATGGGATAAGTGTAAGCTGGCACAAGGGTCTTCCGCTCACTGGCGGACATTTGTGAATGGTGTAAATGAGAATACCAGCTTCCCATAGGAAGCCAGAAGAGTAAGAGTTACTTTCTAAAAGCTGGTGTCACAACACGGATTACTATTTCTTTTTAACATAAAACTTCGATTTTGCATAATTTTATTTTTATCTTATTACAGACACTGCTTTAAGTAATACCCAACCTGTGCAATAATCCGAGACTGAAAACCTGCATTGGGCTTAGACACAAATACGTCTTGGTGTGATCTGACTTACCCATATTGAATCCAGTGCTGTGGCCTTCAGCACCACCAACTTGAACACTGTACAGCACGATCATTACTGGGAACGTCAGATTCAATGTTAAATGCCCATCAACCTGTTCAGATCCGGCCAAACTAACGTATCTGCAACACTCCTGCTCTTCAACAACTCTCGCATTTTGAAGCTGATTCTCGAGCAGTTGTTTATTCCCTTTCTCCGTGACGTAAAGCATCAACCGTTGACCGACAGTCGCAGGACTTGGCGGGATCCTGAAAGCCGTCATGTATCTGTCTATTGGAGCTATTGTGATCATAAATGACGTTACATTTGAGTCAGATGACCACAGCAGCATCTGAACCTGGACTGGCTTGGAAGTGCTGACACACATAGTCTCTGCAGTCTTCCTATTAATGTCCACATACCGACCTGTGTCCATGACAGTGTACGCTGACTTCCATGTGTTGACTTCAGTGTAGTCCTGAGAAGCGACAATCCTGAACACAATGTCTACATCAGTGATGTTCGGGAGGACAAAATTGACACCGTACAGCTGCACTGGTATCATCATCTCCACGAAGAAGCGATTTGCATCAAACATCCCCGCCACAACAGATATCGCCTTGTCACTTTTGATAAATGTACCTGTGAGGTCTTTGTCACATCGGACTCCCCAAACATCCATTGACTTTAGCGTTATATGCAATGTCTGTCCATGGTCCAGTGTCATCCCACTGCACGATGTCTGTCCATCAAAGGTTTTTATTGTTATGTTCACGGAGGTGTCATCGTCATAAGCAGCAACAGTAACAAACGAGGAGCGGCCAGCGGTGACCGTGTACAACGATACAAAGTATTCATCTGACCAGACACTCTTAGGCAGTGCCTGGTAGCCTTCTGTGTTGCCTTCAGACATACTGGCGACGACTTGCACTGACACGTCTTCGTCAGCAAGGACTTGAAGACCTTTGCTCTCTACAACGCCACTTTCCCCATATATCACACTGGACGTGAGGGGAATACTGGTGCTGTTCCCCACCCCTATCACAGCGGACTTAGGTTCGGTGTAGGCGGGCGAGGTCAGAGTCACTGTTGTATTCTCCGGGCCAGCTATGACGACCCATGTTCCTGGATTGGGATCAGTGAGCGAGGTGACGGACAGCATGAACTTCCTACCTTCTCCTCTGCAGACTATAACATAGCAACATACTACTACTACTACTACTACTACTACTGCTACTGCTACTGCTACTACTTTTACTTTTATTACTACTACTACTACTACTACTACTACTACTACTGCTAATGCTACCACTACTACTACTACTACTACTATTGCTGCCACTACTACTACTACTACTACTACTACTACTACTACTACTTCTACGGCTGCTACTACTACTACTACTACTACTACTACTACTATTACTACTTCTACTGCTGCTGGGGGCACGGGTGGCCCAGTCGTCTAAGGCGCCGCGATTCGCTGTGCAGAGTTGTCAGCACCATACCCGTGCTCGTGGGTTTCACCGAAGTGGTAACCGTCTGAGACCTGCATCACTTCGGGCTTTCCTCCCACATTAAGCTGACACGCCTTGATATAACTTGAATAATGTTAAAAGCGGCGTTAAACCCAACTCACTCACTCACTCACTCACTCACTCACTACTACTACTACTACTACTTCTACTGCTGCTAGTACTACTACTACTGCTCCTCCTACTGCTTTAATCACCTGATTGCAGCCTTGCATATCACTTGTGAACACATTTTAAACCATACATAAGTGATCCATCCATGCACCAAGACCGTTAATTTAGATCACATTCAACTGCATTGTCTTAAACCCACTTCATGGAATCCGAATATATTAATGGGAAAATGTGACATAAAAAGTATGAAACAAATGCAACATTTTGAAAATAAATAAATAAATTTAAATTTAAAAGATAAGCAAGAAGAACTAGAAAGATGCTTGTATTACATGTAAAAGGGTGGCAACCCTTGTGCACACCTATTCCTGTATGTCCCAAATCTTGGCAATCAGAAAAAATATATTTTGAACCATTTTATCTTGACCTCATCATGTGACATTTGACCTCACAGATACCCAATACAGTACAACTTTGAGATAAAATATCGATGCATCTAGTTACGTTAATAATGAAGTTATAACCACCTCCGGTTTGGGCAACCACAGGCCCAATGCAAGACAACTTTGAAACACAAAAAGCACATGTATCTAGCCACCTTAGTAACATAAGTATAAACACTACCGGTCTAATAACATTTCCGGTTTGTGAAAACACGGGATCAAAAGGATGTAGGCCAAGATCTAAGCACAATTTTATTTAGTACGTGGGACTTGATGTTTACACTGACAGCCATGCAACAACCAGCTATATCGCGGAGTAAAATAGTTCCTCAAAAAGAGAGGTGACATGGGCGTATGGGAGTACAACTTCCTCTTCAGAAGCATCTTACGCAGCACATGTGTTCAAATCATATCCTCATTAGATGAGAAAGGTCTGTAAAGAACTACCTCAGTAAGTCAGTCACTATGACAGCGCGTCGTAATACACTTAACATCAAGGACAAGACGTCAAAATGGCCGACACGATAAACGTGACGGGAGAGATTTCCGAAGTTGTTAATGAACCTGTGGCGGTTACATGTGTTAGTCATCATTTAATCAACTGGCCTATCATTGAAAGATGAATAAAGATGCGTCAAACAGACACAAAGGTAAATTTATAGATTGCTGTTTATTAGGATGGGCCGTAGCGAGGATATTCTTGAACAATCATGCAGTCACGCTCTCTGACATTTCTCAATGTATACTGAAACGCTGAAACCAAGAATAAAGGTTCTAAATGATCAGAAACAACGCTTATGCATGTTTTCGTGCTAAGGAATTCCCAGTGGTTTCCCCGGGAATGTGGAAGTAGTCCGTCAGTGTTTACGTCATTTCAAGAACACAGTCTCAAATTGTGTCGTTCATGCACTTATGAACGTAAATTTCGCGGTCATGTGACCGACCTCTCGTCCAATGGAAAAGACGTATATCGTGTAAACTTCAAATTAAAAAATTATTGCAAGACAACTTTGAAACAGGATGTCCCTTGACTCTAGCTTCCTCAATAACAAAGTTATTAGCACTTCCGGTTCATAAACCTTAAACTTCTATCGCAGTCGGGGGCACGTGTGGTCCTATCGCAACTTGCTGTGCAGAGTTGTGTCCCTTGAAACCTATAATTGTGGGGTCGAATCCCGGTCCGCCCCGACTATGTTTCTAGGTTTGTCAACATCATACCCGTGCTCGAAGTTTCACACGTTGTACCCATGTCGGGAATCGAACCCGGGCCTCTTTATATATTGAGTGAGTGAGTGAGTGAGTGAGTGAGTTTGGTTTAACGCCGCTTTTAACAGTATTCCAGTTATATCGCGGCGTGTCAGCTTCATGTGGGAGGAAAGCCCGAAGTAATGCAGGACTCAGACGTTTACCACTTCGGTGAAACCCACGAGCACGGGTATGGTGCTGACAAACCTAGAAACATAATCGGGGCGGACCGGGATTCGAACCCACAATCATAGGTTTCTGGCGTGTCCAAGGGCCGCCACTCTGCACAGCGAATTGCGGCGCCTTAGACGACTGGGCCACCCGTGCCCCCTGATATGACTGAGACCCTGCCAATTATATAGCTTGCAATCCAGGATAAGTTGCACCAACTCACAGAACGTATTGAGACAAGTAGGTAGAAGTTGGGCAAACATATTTGCTTTGTTACGGGTAGAGAGGGTGTACGGATGTTGTGCACGTGCACGTCATGACGATGAAATTGACTATGCTCCCGCAGACACACGTCTTGCTTTAAGACCATTAGGAGGTCGGTGTGACAAATCGATACCAGAATTCTTAACCGAGACACGCACATATCAATCGTACTACTTGTCGCGGACCACCCGCTACCCCGTTCTACACAGTGGCACACACCAGCGAGAGGACCTCATATATAGTCATTCGGGGTCAATCACAACTCTTTGTCCTGGCTTTCCAGTATCGCATTCCGTTCAACAAAGCTCTGGTTATCGAGTTAGAACACATTTGTATTGACGAGGATCGAGTACATAGCATGTATATGGGAGGTATGGAGGTCTCACATCTGTCATAACAACGTCGGGTAGCCTAATGGTTAAAGCGTTCGCTCGTCACGCCGAAGACCCGGTTTCGATTCCCGACATGGGTACTTTGTGTGAAGGTCATTTCTGGTGTCCCCCGCCGTGATATTGAGGAATATTGGTAAAAGCGGCGTAAAACCCCACTCACTCACTCACTCACTCATAACCACGTGGTTAAGAAAACCATTCGTGTTGGCATATAATGTATGGAAGAACGAAGCGGCGGAAGTTACCATGTGTCATAATTGTACACGTGTATTTATTCATGTTTTCTTTTAAAGATGGTACTTTCGGATGTGAAAAATTATACTTACCTGAATACTGAATTCCAAAGAAAAGCTGAAAGTTTAAAAAGACTCACACATGTATAACTGAGAGGTTTGTCTCACACTAGTCTGTCTGACAGACCCTGATACAAATATATAAAAAAAGCCCATGCAAGTCTATAATGTTTGGCAAGTCTAGATTACTTCAGTATCAGTAGCATATATTCACTTCAGAGTCTAGTTGTTAGTCTAGTATCACACATTCCTATGTACGTGTATAGCGAAAAATTATGTCGACCATTACTGTCAGCTATTGATAAGTATAAAGACTAATAAACAGTTTTCTTCTGTTTACAAGGAGGGTGGATTCTTATTATTATAGAACAATGTCGACCACCCTGAAACACCAAGTTATGTAGAAGTATCACTGGATTTTCTGTAAGATATGTTCAGCTTGTCCCCTGTGACTGAAAGAAAGGTATCACGTTTCTATAAGAACGACCTATAAATAATGACAAAATTATACGTACCACGATTACACAAAGCATGTTGCCAGTGGTGAACCAGGCATCTGTACTGATGGTATTCTCAAGAACAGTCTTCAGTCGTTGCCATGCACAACTCCTTCAGTTCACTGGCGTGCTCATCAATGATTCAACCTGCAGAGTATACATCGTTTTACAAATTATTGCCAACGCAGCGTACATGTAGCTCACCTGGTATGTAGCTTTAGATGTCATCAGTTGCTGTCAGTATTGATATTGGTTGTTTGGTTTGTTTGTTGTTTAACGCCGCACTCAGCAATATTCCAGCTATGTGACGGCGATCTGTAAATAATCGAGTCCTGACCAGACAATCCAGTGATTGATATCAAGAGCATCGATCCAACCAATTGGGATCGGTGACATGCATCAACCAAGTCAGCGAACCTGACCACCCGATTCCGTTAGTCGCCTTTCACGACAAGAATAGTCATCTTTTATGGCAAGCTTGGGTTGCTGAAGACCTATTCTACCCCGTAATCTTCACGGGTCTTGAAATATGTCCTTATAAGCACTGATGATTTAAAAACCTAACACTAAAATGTAATGGAACACAATTTGACGTAAAGGAGAAATAAACAAGACAACCTGCTCGCTCCCACTGGCAAGACGAAGGAGACATATAAAGAGCCAAATATACTTTCTTGGGAGAATTTAGGAGTATGATCTAATTGCAAAGGTCAAATAAAACTAGAAACGTAACATATTTGTTAACCATAAAACATATATGTACCAATTCTCATCTCATGTAATCGATTTGAACCCCTTCAGCTCATTCAAGTTTGTTGTTTAAAAACCGCACTAAGCAATATTTCAGCTGTATGACGGCAGTCTGTAAATGAAATGAAATCTGGACCAGACAATCCAGTGATTGACATCATGATCATCGTTCCACGGAATTGGGATACGATGACATGCATCAACCAAGTCGCCGAGCCTGACCACCAGATCCCGTTAGTCGACAAGCATGGTCACTTTTTACAGTAAGCATGGGTTGCTGGAGACCTGTTCTACCCCGGATATTCACGGGTCAACACATTCAAATGTCATCATTGATGGCAACTAGCATGTAAAGTTTCAGTTCCCCTGGTTTCTCAGGAGGCGACGTTTACAGTGAAAGGGAACGCATTTGGTGATAATGTAGGCGCATGGTCAAAGTGCAAAGGTTAAATATAGGTCCACGTTAAAAATATTACACATGTCATTCTGAAAATCGAATTCCAACCTCTTGAACACTTTGGCGCGTCTTCATACTGGAACAACAATGTGAAGTTTCAGAGAAGATGTTTACAATTCACGACGAACGATGAACAGGGACAAGCATGCCATAACATAAGCTCACTTTCTCAAGTGAGCTAAACATCAAAGTAGCTTTCAATTGATTTCATTTGAAAGAAAAACTGCAAAACATTAAGACAAATGAGTTATGTTGTTAATTTGTACAACACAAGAAGGATATGTTTAGCATTTCTGTGTAGAGCCACGAGAAAACTGGACTATTTCCTCTCAAGGGTATTGATGAATCAATAAAACCAATTTCTTATTTATTGGACTAAAAGTTAACGGACCTAGTGCACAAGCGATCTGGATCAGTGCTCTCACTCCTGAAACGAAACACTGAAACGAAAGCTTAAGAGCCCTGGGTACGTCAATTAACTAATAGGCTGTGTCGGAGCGGTTGGTTCAAAGTACCAACTTATCTTTTAGTGGAATGTTCTGTAGCCAGTTTAGAAACGATAGAAACTCCATTAAACAGACGCGTCCGACACACAGGTGTGATGTGAACATTTAATGTTTGTGTCTCCTTTCGTTAACGTAGAAAGTATTGACCTAAAGGCATAAAAATGATATATTTTCAACATAATCACCTTTCACGTTGATACATTTTTGCAAACAATGTTGGTGAAAGTTAATTGCAGATTCGAAGACGTAGTTCGCTTGGCTGTCAAAAAGGTTCCCCACGGCTGCTATGACGTCATCATGAGTCGAAATGGGTTCTGTCTTGATCTTTCTTAGTGTTTGGGAACGGAGAAGAAGATGGGTCCTGAAGGAGTTTTAAAAAATATTTGAGGATTGTAGCCATGGTGATGACTGATGTCTGCACTGGTTCATTGTCCTGATGGAAGCGTACACCATGCCCTGCCTCCCGAGTGTCTTAGTCTTAATTTAATTCGACTCGAATGTTTTTGTCTTATAGATTAATTAATCAATAGCATGTTCTTTTCCCCAAACATGTGTTATCAAACGTCACGGCAACACAAGAACTGGGGGTGGATTATATGTCAGATAATTTATCAGCGACAAATGTCCCCCCTCCGGCGATGTGGTTGGCTGAATAAAATTTAATGTAATATTGCAGATACTATCATTATTCATATGACAGCAATGAATCCTGTTGATACCACAAGCTAGACACCAGACACCACAGCGCCACGGTGAAATAAACACGTCGTTGAAATCTACACTCATAAATAACATATGGCCAAGAAGGGCGTTAACAAGGTGTCAGAATCCATGTAGACATGTAAATGAACCCCTGCTAACAACCAGTATAACAAACGCGTTTGGTTTTTACATTGAACATCAACGAAGAAAAACTTACTTTTGTCTAGATTACGGTCGATGCCATCTTCAGCAGAACAGTTGCGCTGTATTCGTGTGTGAGTGAGTGAGTATGGTTTTACGCCGCTTTTAGCAATATTCCAGCAATATCACGGCGGGGGACACCAGAAATGGGCTTCACACATTGTACCCATGAGCTGTATTACACACAAAGCAATAATGGTAAAGGTGCAGTACAAAGGTTGCCAGAAATGTTTTGCGTCATCATCGAAGGAATCCCAATAGAAGCACACTTGTATAACCTTTATTGCTGGAGGAAGAGAGTATCCTGTTGGTGCAAATCTAAGGACAATGTATGCAACGAGCGGTTATGTTCACAATTGGAGACTCAGTGTGATCGTCATGCATGCATAATTCATTTGTATTGTTGCAAACGTCAAGACGCAGCAGAATCGTTGATGTTTTGTCATCTATATGCTGTTCAAATCCTTGATTTGAATGACAACTGACATGGTCTCGAACGTTATGTTATTTAGTGGTGTTAGGCACCATTGCGCATTACTTCCGCATTGAATTATTCATCAGTTGGCACAAGACAGGATGAAATTTACATGAAATGACACAAAGCATGGTGAAATTAACATTAAATGTCACAATACACACTGCAATTTACATGATATAACGCACTGCATGATGCAGTTTACATGAGATGCCACAAGATATGGTAGAATTTACACACGACCTGTTGAATGTGATACGATGTGTTTCAGGGCCTCTTGAAATTGTTATCATGTGGCACATAACCTGAATTTGGTATGATGTGGAAGACGATCTGAAAAGAGGCGAAAAAAGCAACGTCCTGAAAGTATACAGGGTGTGTGTGTGTCAAAGACTGTTACTCAAGTTGAAAATGACATGATATTTAAAACAATAGCTCTGGACTGACATGCTTCACAGCATAAAACGATAAATTATACAGCATTTGGTAGCAGGAGGAAAATCATCACCTGAAGTCGGCTTTAAGTACAGTAAAGTACGTTTATAACGAACACGCTTATAACGAACTGACGGATCTAATGAACTGATTTTTTGGTCCCGACCATTTGCTATTGTTATGCTGTATATATGCTTATAACGAACTACGGTTATAACAAACTAAAAGTTAGTGGTCCCTTCGAGTTCGTTATAACCGTAGTTTACTGTAATGTGATTGGCAGCGAAGTCATAACGGCACTACTTTTCATTCAGTCACAATCTGGATCGAAAACATAAAATTGACTGTTAAGTTTGTTTGTCTGTTGTTTAACGCCGCACTCAGAGATACTCTTACGACAAGCATAGTCGCCTTTTACGACAAGCATGGGTTGCTGAAGACCTTTTCTACACCGGATCTTTTCACAGCATTTTTATTCAACCTTTATGATAAGAAACAACTGAAGGTAACATAGAGGACGTCGACAGAATGTAAGCAAAATTCAAAGATGGCGCCCAGCGGAGACTGTTTAAAACCTCGTTAAAGTAGACATTAACATATCCAGATGATCAGGTCGTGCCACGCAATAAGTACAGTCCAACGTGGATATTCACAAACCGCCGATGAAAACAAGTAGAACTCTTCACTTTCTCAAAGTTCAGATCTAACTGCTACTCCACCGACTATTCTAATGAAAACACGAATATCAATATATAAAGGGGGGCACGGGTGGCCCAGTCGTCTAAGGCGCCGCGATTCGCTGTGCAGAGTTGCGTCCCTTGGGCACGCCACAAACATATGATTGTGGGTTCGAATCTCGGTTCGCCCCGATTATGTGTCTAGGTTTGTCAGCACCATACCCGTGCTCGTGGGTTTCACCGAAGTGGTAAACTGGAATACTGTTAAAAGCGGCGTTAAACCAAACTCACTCACTCACTCACTCACTCACTCACTCACTCAATATATGAAGAGGCCCGGGTTCGATTCCCGACATGGGTACAACGTGTGATATTGCTGGAATATTGTTAAAAGGAGCAATGAACTCACACAAAGTGTATTTCAAATGATTATATTAATTTACTGAAGTTTTCTCCCTCAAAGAAATTTGCAATTTCGCAGGCCGATCAGTAAGTAAATTTATGTGAGTGAGTCAGTGAATTTGACGCCATTACAAGGCTAAAGCAGCGTAAAACGTGCCACATCTTCATCTCATGAGTACATGTACCTATTCATTGCTGGGTGATGGAAGCACATTTGAAACAGTCACATTGTTTCTTTGTAACACGTGTTTCAGTTTGGGGTAGTGTTAAACCCAAGCCACTCTCAGGGGCAGAGAATATGTCTCTTAAAAAGTTTCTGTTCGCTACATGGTGGGTTGGTTTGTTGTTTAACGCCGCACTCAGCAATATTCCAGCTATTTGACGACGGTCTGTAAATAATCGAGTCTGGATCAGACAATCCAGTGATCAATATCATGAGCATGCATCAACCAAGTCAGCGATCCTGACCACGCGACCACCCGATCCCGTTAGTCGTCTTTTACGGCAAGCATAGTCGTCTTTTACCGCAAGCATGGGTTGCTGAAGACCTATTCTACCCCGGATGTTCACGGGTGGTTCGCTACATGGACCAGATGGACACTAAACATTTTTCCTGTATCGAATGCATGTGGCATTATCAGCACAGTGTATGGTGGTGAACGGTAGTGTGTGAGTCATACACTTTACGTGTTGTGAAACCAGTGCGATTGGCTTAAAGAGCCTTCATGCCCCGATGCTCGTCGCCTCAATGTCTAAATTCCTCAAAAACAAAAATATTATGTTACAATTACCCTTTCAGCAGAATCTATCAAACTATCCGAATATTGCGTTGTTGTTTGCTAGGCGTACAAATTTAATTAATTACTGTATTCAATACATGAATTCATGCATTATTAGAAATATTCGAGCACATGTCGTGAGTCATGCTTATTGGAATTATCTCTTACGAAAACACAGAAGCAACGATCCATATACGACCTCGTTTAGCTCTTCTGTTATGGAAATACTTACTTGTAATTGATGAAAATTGTTAAATGAAACAGCCAATGTGATTTCATGGTGTGTCACAGGTGCACATGTATCTCTTCATATATAGAAGTATGTAGTGGTCTTTGTATCAGTCAGTATCGACGCGTCCGATTTGTGTGCAAGTTCGTAATTTCTGGTCCAGTTCGCTGTCGATTCGATTTGACAAGGACTCTAGAAGTTGGTGAGTAAGTATTTGTTTGTTTGTTGGTTAACGCCGCACTCAGCTATATTCAAGCTGTATGACCGTGGTATGTAAATAATCTAGTCTGGACCAGAAGATCCAGTGATTGATATCATAAGCATCGATCCACGCAATTGGGATCGATGACATGCATCCAACAAGTCAGCGAGCCTGACCACCCGATCCCGTTAGTCGCCTTTTACGACAAGCATAGTCGCCTTTTACGGCAAGCAGAGGTTGCTGAAGACCTGTTCTACTCCGGATCTTCACAGGTTCTGGAGAGTAAAAGCGAAAACATACAACTTTATGATTAACAACTTCTGGCTTATTGCATTTAACAATGTTTCGATGTAGACACCGTTATGACTCGGGATTGACTACAACCAAGTAATGTGAGGTCTTCATACGTATGATGTGATGAAGTCTGCCGTTTAATAGACGATGGTTCATGTTGGACAGTTTACAATACTTAACCTTATACATGCATTTAGATGTACGTACATGTACAGTGCTTGTCATTGTAGAACCGGTGGTGCCGTCATGTGTAGGCTTCAGACAGTTCTCGTCCTGGTACTGGCTATTGTAAGTATCACAACAGGTAGATGCTCATTAAAAGCGGTGTAAAACCCAACTCACTCACTCACTCGATGTAAATACCTCAACGTTTATCATGCTTTGTCACGTGGAGCATGGGTGACAAGAGACGTTCAATTGGCCAGTATCCTGTGATCGTCTAACCCGTGTTTCACTTGGATTACGGGTTAAGATTGTCAGCACCATACCCCACTTGTTTGTTTGTTGTTTAACGCCGCACTCAGCAAAATTAAAGCTTTATGACGACGGTCTGTATATAATCTAGTCTGGATCTGACAATCCTTTGATTGACATAACGAGCATCGATCTACAGCAATTGGGATACGATGACATACACCAACCAAGTTGTGTAACCATGGTGATGTAGATCCCCCTTGAGTGTCATGCGTCGTGCCGTGTCATGTGGACATGCATTGGAAATGTATCATATTGCGAGGTTACAGCAACATTTCACTGTTTAGGTATTGAACACAAGCTAGACATGTTTATGCTGTCGTTTAGTCCTAGTGTCCCAAACGGTACTGTGGTTTTGTGTGTTTTATGTCAACATCTTTCGAATCTAAATAAAAGCGAGAAAACCTTTTCTATAATCATAAGAACTATTTGCTAAAATAATGATGTACCAGGTTTTCGCGAAAAGTTTGTTTGTTGTTTAACGCCGCACTCGGTAATATTCCAGCTATATGACGGCGGTATGTAAATCTGGAGCAGACAAACCAGTGATTGACACGCAAGTGGGATACGATGACAGGCATCAACCCAGTCAGCGAGCCCGACCATCCGATCCCGTTAGTCGCCTCTTACGACAAGCATAGTCGCTTCATACGACAAGCATAGTCGCCTCTTACGACAAGCATAGTCGCCCCTTACGACAAGCATAGTCGCCTCTTACGACAAGCATAGTCGCCGTTTACGACAAGCATAGTCGCCGTTTACGACAAGCATAGTCGCCTCTTACGACAAGCATAGTCGCCTCTTACGACAAGCATAGTCGCCGTTTACGACAAGCATAGTCGCCTCTTACGACAAGCATAGTCGCCTTTTACGACAAGCATAGTCGCCTTTTACGACAAGCATAGTCGCCTCTTACGACAAGCATAGTCGCCTCTTACGACAAGCATAGTCGCCTTTTACGACAAGCATAGTCGCCTTTTACGACAAGCATAGTCGCCTTTTACGACAAGCATAGTCGCCTCTTACGACAAGCATAGTCGCCTTTTACGACAAGCATAGTCGCCTTTTACGACAAGCATAATCGCCTTTTACGACATACCCCACTTGTGGACTTCACAAAAGTGAAAAGGGTACAAGAGCTGCATCTCTCCGGGTTTTCTTCCAACAGTTTGTTCCATGCATGATGTAAATGAAACAAATGTTTACTGTGCCCTTAAACCTACTCCCATTACATAAGAAACAAACCAGACAATCAAGCGATGGACCAGAAACATTCCAGTGACTTGCCAGCGCGTATACTGATGTACTCACGTTCCCATCTCTGTTCATATCCTATGAGATATGATGTTCCTTTGTTCAGATCAGGCAGCCAGTTTATGGCTGTAATTGTAGCGACAATGAAGCGTTATTCTGCTAAGCGAAGATCCGGGGTAGTCTTCAGCAACCCATGCTTGCCGTAAAAGGCGACTATGCTTTTCGTAGGAGGCGACAAACGGGATCGGGTTGTCAGGCTCGCTGACTTTTGGTTGATGCATGTCATCGATCCCAATTTTGTGGATCGATGCTCATTATATCAATCACTGGATTGTCTGGCCCAGACTCGATTATTTACAGACCGCCGTCATATAGCTGGAATATTACAACGAACAAACACACAAACATGTATACCTACAATACCGTATCGTCATACCTTTTACCCACATCATAAGAACACTATCCTTTCATTGTCCATGTTCTTTTGTGAGGTAAATGTGAGACGAAACCCTTCAAAAAGCTGTCAGTAGAACACAGTGTCGCCAGCCACACATGGGCTTATGGGATGCGTAAGCTCCTCGAATGTAGTATGTTGGGAACATGAAAGGCCATTCTGAAAGTTTGTAAAGCCAATATATTTGGATACATAATGGCATGGACGATATTTATTAAGATATGCAACGGGACTTTTTTTAAATATTGAAAAAGTATACAGCGCTCTCTCTGCTGCAGGCGGCGTGTGATGCCTGGTTTATTTCCACGATAACTTGTAGCGAGGCCCTGACGTCGTATTGCGGTGACGGTGCAGACAACAACACAGTGTGTGCAGCGTGTCCCATGTAGTAAGTTATACATTTAGATCAACAGGTTTGTTCTTACCATGAATAGTTGTTACCCTGTGTTTAGACTTGACCATCAAGTCAATTGCATGTTCTTCTGAATCGTCAAATTTACCTGTCGCAATCTAGTTTATCGTCAGGTCAAGTTGCACTCATTACCTCTTCCACTTGTCCTCGAAACCAAGTACAAAACGAAGAACTTAATGCAAATTCATGTTCGGCAGGTTTGTTTTGTCTGTTGTTTAACTCCACACTTGGCAGTATTCCAGCTCCAACGCGGATGTACATATTCGCATCTGCACTAGACAATCTATTGATTTACATCATCTTGTTTGTTTGTTGTTTAACGCCGCATTCAGCAATATTCCAGCTATATGACGGCGGTCTGTAAATAATCGAGTCTGGACCAGACAATCCACTGAATGACACCATGATCATCGATCCACGCTATTGGGATACGATGACATGCTTCAACCAAGTCAGCGAGCCTGACCACCCGATCCCGTTAGTCGCCTCATACGACAAGCATGGGTTTGTTAAGGCAGTCTGACTGGGATCTTCACTGGGTTGTTCCGAAGATTGTGTACTTTACGCTATGCGGACAAAAAACTCGCACTGCGACATAACTAAATTACCGTCCCTAAAGAGAATTGAACAGAGCCCACCTGTTGGCAGAGAATGTGTCTGTTTGTTTTCAGTGATGAAGTTCTGTGTAACGCCACTCAAGACCCGCTGCTGTGTCACGGCAACAACATAAATCCATGCGGGGATACGACCGAGCCATGCGACTCCTCCTGGGGTTTCAACTATGGCTGCTATGTAAGTAGAAACGCAAAAACTACGGAAGCCTTTTAGGGCCATTTATTTATTTATTTTTTCCTTGAAATTTCAAGATACTTTCTTGAAATGTCAAGGAAATAACTTGAAATTGCAACATAGTATCTGTAAATTTCAACTTATTATCTTGAAATTACGGGTGGCCCAGTCTTCAAAGGCGCCGCGATTTGCTGTGAAGAGTTGCATCCCTTGGGCACGCCAGAAACCTATGATTGTTGGTTCCAATCACGGATCGCCCCGATTATGTTTCTAGGTTTGTCAGCACCCTACCCGTGCTCTTGGGTTTCACTGAAGTGATAAACGTCTGAGACCTGCATCACTTCGGGCTTTCCTCACACATTAAGCTGACACGCCGTGATATAACTGGAATACTGTGGTATGACCGGTATAAAAATATAAACTACTCAAAAGAAGTTAACAGACAGGATTGGTCTGAGAGAATAACTACAGTAATATGAAAGAATCCGATGGTCCTTGACTTCATTGGATTGGTATATTAACGCATTTGACTGACGTTAAGTCGTCTGATTTCTTGTATTTCAGAATGGGTATTGTTGGAGCCAGTGCGTGGGTGAGGGTTACGGGGACGGAGAGTGGTGCTACACAGCCAAGCGACAGCCTGGGCCTCGTGTTGACTACACATGTGAAGAGGACATTGAATGTCTCCCGACTACGCTTCAGGGTAGCATCCAGTGTTCTGGTAATTGTGGGCCTTCGGGCTCAATTGGAAAGTAAAAAAACCAACGCAGTACAGCTTAGGGATTGACTATTCCATACTGATTTGTAGGGTTAGAGACGGGATATGATGTTGGTCACTGCGTGAAGGCTTTGGTTTTCTCTGAAAGGTGGCGCCACAACATGTTACACGTTTCTAGGATATCTAGCAAACAAATAGTTCCCATCCCAACACACGCAATATCAAATTGGTCGTCCCTTTACCTCTCCACCTTATCGATTATCCATATATCAGTTGCAATGTGGATAAAAAAATAAAATGTGGATCCTACCGAACGTCTTGTATTTGTCTGTCAAAGTACCCCGGGCTGGCGGCCTTGTTTCGAGTGAGTGAGTGAGTGAGTGAGTGAGTGAGTGACGGGAGGGAGTGCAAGTGATTTCACTATAGAAATCTTGCCGATTTAAATACCATAAGGCAAGTTTAATCACAACAGCTTGACCAAATTTCAATTTGAAAAACGGAAATCGCCTAAAACAGACGATATTTGTTTGTTGTTTAACGCCGCACTCAGCAATATTCCAGCTATATGAAGGCGGACTGACATCATGAACTTCGACCCACGCAATTGGGATACGATGACATGCAGCAACCAAGTCAGCGAGCCTGACCACCCGATACCGTTAGTCGCCTTTTACGACAAGCATAGTCGCCTTTTACGACAAGCATAGTCGCCTTTTACGACAAGCATAGTCGCCTTTTACGACAAGCATAGTCGCTTTTTACGGCAAGCCTGGTTTGCTGAATACCTATTCTACCCCGAATCTTCACGGCACGCGAAACGAAAATTTTCGTCACTTCGGGGATTCCCCTTAGTAGAGGTTAGACCCGTGAAGATCCGGGTAGAATACGTCTTCAGCAACAGATACTTGTCGTAATGGGCGACTATGCTTGTCGTAAGAGGCGACTAACGGGATCTGGTGGTTAAGCACACGTAAAATCTCCAAATATTGATCATCATGATCATTGACAAAAAATAGTAAGGTCTCTCCCTTTGCCAAGCTGGGTTTAGGCTAAATTCTCTGGGACACTACCACTACTATCACTATGTGCTAACCTGGGACATAGTGATTCTTTTTGTTTATGTATTTAATGTATATGAGGAATAAACGACTCGTGGTCGTTGTTTATCGTACAATAAAACACTGCTGCGCCCCCCATGGTTTATTCTCCCTGCAGTGTTTTATTGTACGATAAACAACCACCACGAGTCGTTTATGTCTTATATGAGACATCAACATTATGAACAGCCTCTTTAAGGATGTTGAGAAAACGTACAAGCTTTAAAAATGTTTATCCAAATTATAATAGTGATTAATATCTGAATAGAATCCGACATTTCCGAGGTCCATTTTTTCCGAACGGCAGGGTAAGTTATCGCATGATTATCTGTACCTTTTCTCCTAATACCGATTGTTATATCTCTCCCACTTTTGGATGCGATCATTCGGCATCTGCGTGTATCTGCGTAGGGAAACAACTTACTTGACACTTCCCTCTGAAAAATAACGTCGTCCAATACATGACGCCATCAAGTTGCGAGCGCATACTCGAATTACCAGAAATGACGTCATGATAGAAAAAATGTTTTGTCGTGAAATAAACCACGCTTCGTTCTTCACCGAAATCCATTGATTGGCCTCATGGGCATCGATCCACGCAATTGGGATCGATGACATGCATCAACCAAGTCAGCGAGCCGGACCACCCGATCCCATTAGTCGCATTTACGAAAAGCATAGTCGCCTTTTACGGCAAGTATGGGTTGCTGAAGACCTAAGACTAAGCGAAAAGACTGTATTTCGAATATCAAGAAAAACTTTAAGCAAATGCGTAACCCACGATGAATGTTTCATCTGATGTTCAAACCACCTTTATTTACTTCTAAGGCAGTCAGAAAGTATTAAAGGCTTTTTGAAAACATTGAGTGTTGTAAGTTCAAAGTGTGAGGGTGTTAAAATTAACAATGTATATTCTCTTTCAAATGAAAACCTATGAGAACTTAAAAATAACGAATTCAAAAGGATTTGTACGTTTCTTCAATGAAGTACATTCTGTGGGTCAGATCGGGATCGTATAATGTGTTGTTGAATCAATAAGTCTTTGGTACAATGCATACTTCACTAGGTACAACTGGAAGGTATGATGCGTTTGTGTAACAACGTTTACACAAACACACACACACACACACACACACACACACACACACACACACACACACTTTGTCGTTGTACAAAGGCATTGAAAACTGTTCATTCTCATGTCACATAAGGCCACAAGGTTGCGCTGAACTGAGTGTTTCGTGTGACCGCCCCGTTCAGCAATCACGGCTCTGCATCTCCTCGGCACTGACTGGATAAGTGTACGAATTCTGTCCTGCGGAACTCTGCGCCATTTTGCTTGTATCGATCATCCCAGAGGTATTCGACTGGGTTGAGATCTGGTCATCTCGACGGCCAGGGCAAGTCGTTGATGTTGGCATTATGGAGGTAGTCTACCGTGACACGAGCTGAGCGCGTTGGAGAGTTGTCCTGTTGAAACAGCTCCCTTTGGCGGTCAATGATTGGAAGAAGGTGAGGTTGAAGAATTTGATTCATGTTGCGATTTGCTGTCAGATTAACCTGAACCACAACCAAGTCAGATCTCGTGGTGTAAGATATGACACCCCACACCATGACACTACCGTCACAGGAATTGTCGAATTCACGTACACAATGTGGTGCAAAACGCTCATTTCGACGACGATAAACACGTTGTCTTCCAACTCGCCGGTGAAGAAGAAATCGTGATTTATCGCTAAACCACACTCGTCTCCAGTTTCTCGCATCGTTTGTCGAATATCAGGCCACCAACATTTTGCAATAACATATATCCAACTTATATATCGGATGTTTTGTGTAGTCAGGTTCAGTGAACTACATACTACCTGTGCGTTTCTTATCTGAGTGAGGTCTATGTGAGATGAGACAGGGACGCGCCCACTCCACTTCTATAGTCCAACCAGCTTCCAGCACTTTCTACATAGTGCCAGACCAGTCCAGTGTCACTATTACATCACAGAATATTCCACATGTTTTTAGAACCCTTGACATCCTTGCATGCTATTCCGGAAGTTTACAGATAATTCGACCATGTAAATATAACTTCCTCACCACTGCTTACATTAAATAGCACTGTATTCCTGAATACTAATCATTGTCCAAATACAATGCAATGAGCTTCTACTGAATCTCAACAGAAACAATGTAACACAGTTACAACAATAATTGTTTAAAAAACACATTAAACGAGCATATATGGTATGGTATATACATGTATGTGAACAACGGACCTTACGGCTGAAATATCACACTTTGACTTCTCGTTATTTTTCAAAACTACATTATCTAAGGAACACAAAAATACTATTCATTAATTTCAAACCATACTTATTACATAGATTTAATCATTTTCTGATAACCAATAACTGTTTATGTAATAATTGCAATGTTTATATATATGTCTGATTAATTGAAAGTAAACATGCATGCTGAAATGTTTTGAAATAATGTTTTTATTACATTACGAACTAACGATAGAAAAATAAGATATTTTTTAGTCCGCACACATGACCATTCTTTAAGGAAGTAAACTGACGTTAAACGTCTTTCTTCGTGACGTCACACCACAACTGTATCCCATCAGCCATAAAGTCCCTTGAGACATGTATCATTTGTATAAAGCACATGTTCTGGATCTGCATGGGTATTCCGGGGTACAAAATACTTCCATATGATTGTCGTGAGAGTCGATTGATATTTATCGGGTGTTCAGGCTCCGTGGCTTGGAGGCGTCAAATAATATTCATTCACTCGGACCCGTGAAGATCCGGGGTAGAAAAGGTTTTCAGCAACCCATGCTTGCCGTAAAATGCGACTATGCTTGTCGTAAAAGGCGACTAACGGGATTGGGTGGTCATTCTCGCTGACTTGGTTGATGCATATAATCGATCCCAATTGCGTGGTTCGGGTGATCAGGCTCGCTGTCTTGGTTGATGCATTTCACCGAATCCCGATTGCGTGGATCGATGCTCATGATGTCAATCACCGGATTTTCTGGTCCAGATTTAATTATTTACAGACCGCCGTCATTTAGCTGGAATAGTGTTGATTGTGGTGTTGAACAACAAACACACAAAAACAAATCAAAAGAGATACGACGGCTCTGAAGAGCATGGTACTAACATAAGCATTGATTTGGCGACGCATCCAAAGAATATAAGACAAAGAATTTTTTGTCAGACATTTTGAAAATTCTAACTTTAACACTTCACATAGTCGTTCTTGGCTACCGTCAATATTTCAAATCCAATAGCTGGAATATTGATGACAGCGGCTTTAAACAACGAAGCAAACAAAACAAATCATAGCTAATTTGCCTTTGTTTTGTCAACATTAATGTCAAAGGAAGATTGGTTGATTGATTGGTTGATTTTCCAGCAATATTCCAGCTATATGACGGCGGTAAATAATCGAGTCTGGACCAGACAATCCAGTGATTAATATCATGAGCATCGATCCACGAAATTGGGATCAATGACATGCATCAACCAAGTCAGCAAGCCTGACCACCCGATTCCGTTAGTCGCATTTTACGACAAGCATAGTCACCTTTTATGACAAGCATGGGTTCCTTCTCAAAGGAAGAGAATGTATGGATGTCAATTTCTTCTTCCGACCCGTGAAGATCCGGGGTAGAATAGGTCTTCATTGCCCATGCTTGTTGTAAAAGGCGACTAACGGGATCGGGTGGTCAGGCTCGCTGATTTGGTTAATGCATGTCATCGTATCCCAGTTACGTGGATCGATGCTCATGATGTCAATCACTAGATTATCTTATTTACAGACCACCATATAGCTGGAATATTGCTGGGTGCGGCGTTAAACAACAAACAAACAATACATGAATAACAGAAATCTTCCCTGCAATTACGGCTTCGAACAACCTTTGAAGAGGCATGATTGATTAGTATGTCAAACGAGTTTATCAAATGTGAGTCAAAGCAATATTTTTCAATGGATAAAATAAATAAACGTTTTCGGAACTATATCAAATGTTTTTTGATGTCAAGCATCCCTGATTCATATTTGTCTCTTAATGTATGTATAAGTACATCTAATGTTGTTTTTCAATCCTATCCTTAAGGCATGTACTAATTATTTTGTATTATGAGTTATGAGTTTATGTGTTTAACAATGAGACGACAATCTTTAAGCTAACAAACTTATTCTGATTCGGGACACGGGCAATGACCTCTCTGTTTATTGAAGCACTTAATTATTAAATCATTTTCGAGGACTTAATATTGATTTTCTTATAACAATGTTGTTCAAACCAGGTTTAAAACATTTACCGTTAGCGTCTATATAGCTGGGTAAATTCTAAGCTTATCTGAAATCAATTTTCTATTTACAATTTCATAGCCCGCGTCGGTTGCTAATTTGTGTTTAATTTCTGTTCACCACATGACAAAAACAGTTGGAAGGCTCTCCTCCCTGTAATATTTTCATTTTAAAACTTCCTTGGCAGATTTCCTTGACATTAAAATCGGTTCGCTATCCCAACGATTTAGTCCTTGTTACTATTGTTAAGGAGAAGATTCTCGTAACTGTCGGATCGTGAACAAACGGCGCCTGCTTTTAAGTCAAGACAAGAAAATTTGGCCAGTATATTTATTTTTCAATTACTACCAGATAACCAATCCCACACACACACACCTGAAATACAGATAAAGGAGACCATTGAGACCGCCTCGTCTGTTTCATATTTAGATCTATGCATAAAGATTCAGAGTGACACAAAACTCTCCCCAAGACTGTATGACAAGTCCATCTTTCTCTTTATGTCGAGGAATATTCCTGCATCTCCAGCCCTTGGGGTCTTCTAGTTACGTCCCTTGGGCATGTCAGAAACCTATGGTTATTCGAATCCCGGTTCGCCCCGATTATTATATTTCTTTAATTAGAATGCTACACCTAATGAATCTGGGTTGGAATATT
Organism: Haliotis cracherodii; assembly: GCF_022045235.1. Taxonomy (NCBI): domain Eukaryota; kingdom Metazoa; phylum Mollusca; class Gastropoda; order Lepetellida; family Haliotidae; genus Haliotis; species Haliotis cracherodii. Next base: position 10,301,972 of record NW_027266341.1, on the reverse strand, counting down.
TTCAAAGTACTAGATAGAGGTACTCAATGGGTGCTCAATGCTCTATGATTTGGCTGACGTTTCCGAGGTGGTGGATCGTTTCTCCTGATTTCAGTATCTGGACTAGACTATTGACAGAATGCCGTTATGTATGCAGCTGTAATATTGTTGACTGTGGGGTTAGATATATTCACCACTCATGTATGTACGTATATAAGCTACTGATTTCCCCCAGGTGATCCACTACGAGGCCAAAACTGTATTCTTCGAGGGATTCCGACGTGGATCCGAGCTCTACGTCCTGTTCTCATGGCGGCTGGTTGTATAGACTGTTTGATAAACAATCTTAACTGGAAATCTGGAATTGATTCCAACTGAGATGGGAACATGTTTTGGAATTATCAGACACACATGCTAACAATATTCTCCGAAGGTTTTTCTGTGTGTGTTTTAACACCGCGCTAAGCATCAACAAGTCACCAAGCCCGAAAGCCTTTAATAAACCGGAAGGAAGTCACAACTGGGCCACCCTGGTCCACACGTTCACAATTAATGGCTGATATAGGAATGCCCACACACACACACAAGTCCTAGTAGACTTAACAACCCCCCACCCCCCCACCCCCCCCCCCCCCCCCCCCCCACCCCACCCCTGTCCCTAAAAACAACAAAAACAATTGTTAAGCCGTACACAAATTTGTTAATTATAACCCGTTCACAAATTATCTGACCTGTACACAATACTTGATTGTCTAAGTCTCCTTTTTAAAAGTAAACGGGCCATATATTTCTCTTTAAGCGTGTCTTGGTGACAACGAGTTGACTGTAATGCCATTCAGCGATTGTTTATTTTATCTAAATGCATATTAAATTACCCGGACAATATACAATGCTTTTAGCAGATATTTCTTTTGACATCGTGTTCAGGATTAACATCTTGTACGATGACAATTGTTATATTTCCAATTGCAGAATTGCAGAAAAACATTTTAGTAAATTTGATTGATCGGCCAATGTAAACAATTCTATTCTACTATTCAACAGTGCCATGCCAAAGTTTTCATTTGAATTGTGAGTCATTAGATATGTTTTCATTGTGTCCATGCTTATGATACGCGTTTGTCTGAAATTATCCAAAAGAATCTAAAGTAACTTGAAGTAATCCTTGCCTTGGGTCGACTTGCCATTGTTCGAACATTGTTCAAGAATGCTTCTACACACAGCAGTGCCACAATCATGGCTATTTGTATTCAGACCAGTTTATATGATTCTATAATTGCCCTTTGTTTGAAGTATTCATCGTCGACTTTACATCGGTCGCAGGGAAGTATAATATTGATGAAGGAAGGAAACATGTCAATGTAAACAAATTTTAATTTTCTTCTGGTCTTCTCAAGGCTTTGGTCTTTCCGACATTATTATTGAGGGTTGTTGCCTTCCCACGCAGTCCAAAATACTCGATTGGCGGCCCCGGTGTCATTTCCGTGTCCGACTGCTTGGAGAACACTTGTTCAACCACTAGGCTCCAGCGGACGATGACACACAGTTTGTTAGGTCACGGGCATGGGTGTGAGAAAGAGAAACCATCCAAAATCGGTCCACTGGGTTCGAACATGGAGACAATGACGTTGCGCGTTTGATTTAATATCCATGGGATGGCACCAACCAAGTTTTCCCCTTTACATCATCAGCGTGAGTAAGTGTTGTTGGTTTGTTGTTTAATGCCGCACTCAGCAATATTCCAGCTGTATGACGGCGGTCTGTAAATAATCGAGTCTGGATCAGACAACCCATGCTTGCCGTAAAAAGACGACTATGCTTGACGTAAGAGGCAACTAACGGGATCGGCTGGTCAGACTCGCTGAATCGGCTGAAGAATGTCATCGTATCCCAATTGCGTGGATCGATACTCATGATGTCAATCACTGGATGGTCTGGTCCAGACTTGATTATTTACAGAGCGCCGTCATACAGCTGAATATTGCTGAGTGAGGTGTTCAACACAAACAAACGTTTACCGTTATGGATTATCTGCGACACAACGACCTTTGGGCCCGCATCATTCAAGTTTGGCCTTCGATTCCGCCACAATAGGTCTTCAGCAACCCATGCTTGCCGTAAAAGGTGACTATCCTTGTCGTAATTAGGTAGTCAGACTCGCTGACTTGGTTGATGCATGTCATCGATCCCAACTGCGTGGATCGATGCTCATATCACTGGATTGTCTCGTCCAGACTCGATTATCCACAGACCGCCTTCATTTAGCTGGAAAATTCCTGAGTGCGGCGTTTTAAACATCAAACCAACCAACCAACGTCTGCCGGAGGTCAATTTGTGAGGTATTCGAACGTCAAGTTTATGCTTATCTTAATCACAGGCGCAAGGGTAAAGATTGTTAAGATTGATACTTTTCCGTCTACTTTGTGTTCGATTCATCATCCACTTGTATTTGTTTGTTGTTTATTTGTTGTTTAACGCCGCACTCAGCAGTATTCAAGCTATATGACGTCTCATCCACTTATAATTTGTCACGGGTTTTATCATCTAAATTGCTGTGGTTTTCGTCTTCAATATTTCATAGTGATTCATAAACAATTCCTTCTCCTATAGTCGGAATTGTACAAAAGACTCTGGTTTTAGCAATTATTTCTTATTATGATGGAAATTGTTCTTGTCGCACAATAGTCACACTTTGCCTGATAACGTGCTGTCGCTTTTATGGTAATTTTATCTCTTTTTAAAAAATAAATAGTACGTTATTGACTTGAGCACAGTTATTTCGGCCCTGAACACCAAAAGGTTATAAATATTTAATTCAGATTACTTTCTACAGTCTTCATTGGCTCTTTTCAATAATTTTTGAATTCTAAATGACCCTTAAACCACAGATAGTCGTTAACTATGTTTAAGTAAATAGTTCTACCATGATATGAACAGTTGGTATGAAACAAATTGACACGTGAGAGTACCTTAGAAGTATCCACTTTCTTCTCCAGCTATAATATATTTCATTTATATATATTTTTGACGTTTACGTTGGAAGAACACGTATGTTTCGACAGTTAGAACCAAATTTCTTCTGAAGCCTTGGTCTGCATGTCGTGTTAGATGACATTGATTCATAAATAGTAAACTGACAGAAATAAATAAATTATCTTCATTGAATGAACCCTCCACTCCCTCTTCACGGCACACACGTAGCTCTCCTGATTGTTCCGTTTCCCCACAACAGTGGGTGGGTGGGTGGGTGGGTGGGTGGGTGGGTGAGTCTCATGAATCTTTGTTGTTTAGCGAGGAATTTATCAATATTCCCGCTATATGAGGGCGGCCTGTATATAATCAAGTCTTAACCAGATAATCCAGTGATTGATATCACGAGCAAGGATCCACGTCTAAATGTCTAATGCAGTGACGCATTTTCTACTGCCTGAACGGGCGGCCGGATATCCTGGTGGTTGAAACGTTCGCTTGTTCCATTCCCGACATATGTACAATGTGTGAAGCCCATTTCTGGTGTCCCCTACTGTGATATTGCTGTAATATTGCTAAACGCGGCGTCAAACTATACTCACCTACTCTTCTGCGTGAATGCAAACAGTGGGTGGGTGAATTAAAATTTTACGTCGCATCGGCATTATTCCAGCCATATAGCGACGAGACCAAGTTAATATATTAACAATTCAGTCATTTATGCAAAGTTCTATTTAAAAACAATTGATGAAACATATTTGAGCATAACAATATGATGTATACAGTTTCAAAACACGGGCTATAGGCCACCAGTAACCAAAGCTGGTCCACCTCGCTGGGGACCATGGTGACTTACAGTACCTCTGCTTCCTGCACGATGCCCAGCAGAATCTACGTCATCACTTCCGCCAATGCAAAGGGATAAATGCGCAGTTACAGGAGATACGTGAACAGGCGGTCAAACTCGATGCAGGTGAGCTAAAACATTTATAAAGATCTTCCCATTCAACATGTGTGGGTTGTCGTTAACCAGTCCACTGAGAGTCCTGCAGATGGAAGGATGATCCTTCTTACTCTTGCAGTCTCCTTGCTGCATCTCACATCTGTACGTGGCATCAATCAGACTATCACCACGAGGAGTAGCTTGAGATGCTTCTTCTATTGTTCCATGAACCCATGGTGCAAACAAGTTACCAAAACCCATAAATCGCCAAGGAAATGGTTCTGTGTTTTAAAAAATGACAAGCACCTTTGGACACAGCGGAAGACCGTTTCTGTGGAATCCTACATTCAGAGTACTAACAATGTGTACCACAGGCATGTTCTGCTGCAAGAAATACACAGCGTTGTAAAGGAGGATTCAACTTTGGCAAAAGAAGAAGATTTCGGAAGACGTTCATCAGAGTCACATCAAGCACCAAACGAGACATTCGGTGGATCTACAGTTTCTTCACCCGACATTGTTACAACAATAACAACCCCAAACTCCCTTCTTGATGCCTATGTTGCATGGAAATATGGTATTTATAGGGGTAAGATATTTTATATTGACCGCTTAAGGATGAGTCATACACTTCAATATCTTCAGCAACCCATGTTTGCCGTAAAAGGCGACAGTGCTTGTCGTAAGAGGCGACTCACGGGCTTGGGTTGTCAACCCAAACTGAGATGGTGAGTGAGATGATTTTAACGCCGCTTTTACCGACACTTCTTGCGAGAAGAGGCTTTGTGTTTGGGTTGTTGTTTAACGCCGCACTCAGCAATATTGCAGCTATATGACGGCGGTCTGTAAATAATCGAGTCTGGACCAGACAATCCAGTGATTAATATCATGAGCATCGATCCATGCAATTGGGATCGATGTCATGCATCAACCAAGTCAGCGAGCCTGACCACCCGATCCCGTTAGTCACCTTTTACGACAAGCATGGGTTGCTGAAGACCTATTCTACCCCGGATCGTCAGGGGTCCCTCTGAGCCCAACGTGTGCATGTCGTAGATGTTTACTATTTGGCCAAACTCATGCATGTCTCTCCTTATGATGACTTTATATCATATTTATCTTAAGATTGTAGCTCCAGCACTAAGTCTTTCGTATTTATGCGTTAATGGATGCCAATGCTGACAGAAACGTTTGATACGTGGCTGCCTTTGTTGACATTTCAAACGGTTGAATAAATGTACATATCCGGGTGAGCAACTAGTAACATAATTTGTTTGTATCAATTTTGTAATTTATGTTTTGAAATATTGAACGAAAATGCTTAGTACTATTTTAGCATTTCTTTTGTTTGTTTGTTGTTTAACGCCATATCCCAGCTATATGACGTCGGTCTGTTAACAAGAGGCCCATAGGGCCTGTATCGCTCACCGGGTATTTACACAATCATGACAAAATATACATTTGCATTGTACATGTATACAATACTGCAAATATTTCGCATTTTTTAAAGTAATATAGCCAAATAACCCCTATTTCGCCCCTCCCCTCAGCCCCTTGGGGGTGATCAGCCCTTCCATTTGTACTATTATAAAATAATTCTCACCACCAGAGAATGATTCCAACCAAATGTGGTTGATATCTACCCCATAGTTCCAGAGACGAAGTCGATTAAAGTAATATAGCCAAATTACCCCTATTTCGTCCCGCCCCTCAGCCCCTTGGTTGTGTCAACTCGACCATTTGTACAATTTTGAATCCCCACCACCGGAGAATGCTTCCAACTAAATAAGGTTCATATATATCTCTTAGTTACAGAAACGAAGTCGTTTAAAGCAATATAGCCAAATTACCCCTATTTGGCACTGCCCCTCAAGTCCCCTGGGGGATCAGCGCTACCATTTGTACAATTTTCAATCCCCACCACCTAGGGATGCTACCAGTCAAATTTCGTTAATTTCCAATTTGTGGTTCGAAAGAGGTCGTTTGAAAACATTGTTGACATACGGACGACGGACGCCACTGAATGGCATAAGCTCACTCGGTGAGCTAAAAACGAGTCTGGACCAGAGAATCCAGTCACTGACATCATGAACATCGATTCACGCATTTGGGATACGATGACATGCCTCAAACCAAGTCCGCGAGCCTGACCACCTGATCCCGTTAGTCGCCTCTCATCACAAGCATTGTCGCCTTTTACGGCAACCATGCTAGCGCTAACCCGGATCTTCAGGGGTCTCAAGAGGGCATAAACGCAAAAACAGGTGTGCGTGGATTTACGCAAATCATGTTGAAGTCGATTCTTATAAAAAAGTAAGGAAATATAATTACTTCACAGAGTGCTGTTTTAATCATTGACATGGAAACATAAACGCAAAAGGATTTTCTCTGTTTGCAAATGGAATGACACGGAATCCGTCTCAATGTATTTATTGTTAACTATTATTGTTTATATGAATACAGTTCATAAGTAAGTCTAAGTACGTATTCCTGCAATTTCAGATTGTTCTGACGTGAAAAACCAACGCCCTGATGCCTTAAATGGCGTGTACAGTATTTATCCAGGCACCACCATCCCCTTTAGCGTATACTGTGACATGACAACATCGGGTCTCGCATGGACTGTAAGTAACACAACAATGTCAACCCATGTTTGGTTGTATAACAACATAAATGTTTCCTGGGCACCTTCCTCTGAAATAATTAAAAGGGGTGTAGGAGTTTAAAAAAATAATAAAAAAGTTATATTCATACCTGCTTAATCCACAATTGATGTGTTCAGGTGATACAGAAGAGACGCGATGGGTCTGTATGGTTCAACAGAACAAGTGCTGAGTACACGGATGGATTTGGAGATCTGAAGACAGAGTTTTGGTTAGGTGTGTAGACTTAATAAATACCAACATGACCTTCAACCCTTTTATGAGGGGAGGTGGTGGTGGGTGGTGGTGGTGGTGGTGGTGTGTGTGTGTGTGTGTGTGTGTGTGGGGGGGGGGGGGGGGTTTATACAATACAGTCATAGGTAGACAATATGAAAACACGGTACGTAGCGAAAAAGGAAACAGAAATGTCGGGTCAATTGTCATCCGCAGTCTTAAAAAGACAACGGTATATTTCATAATAAAGCCACTGTTTGTCGAGAAAACTGCTGAGGGTGTTCAAGGGTGGAGGCTCAGTTTAAATGGATTATATATCCCATAGATTCACACTCTTCAAAAAATGAAACGCACAGGTAGATTTTTAGTAAATCTATTGTACCTAATACGTCGATATATCAAATTTTGTTGTCGTTGTACAAAGGCATTAAAACTGTCATGTCACATAAGGCCACAAGGTTGCGCGCTATCTCGTGTGACTGCCTCGGCCAGCAAGCACGGCTCTGCATCTCCTCGGCACTGACTGGATAAGTGTACGAATTCTGTCCTGCAGAATTGTGCGCCATTCTGCTTGTAACCCGTTGGCTAGTTGTGGGAGTGTCTGCGGCGTGTTCTGACATTGACGTACAATTCGATCGAGTTCATCCCAGATGTGTTCAATTAGGTTGAAATCTTTAAATCACGACGGCCAGGGCAAGTCGTTAATGTTGGCATTATGGAGTTAGTCTACCGTGACACGCGCTGTGTGCGGTGGAGCGTTGTCCTGTTGAAACAGCTCCTTCTGGCGGCCAATGATTGGAAGAAGGTGAGGTTGAAGAATTTGATTCATATAGCGATTTGCTGTCAAATGTCCGTGAACTACAACCTAGTCAAATCTCGTGGTGTAGGATATGGCCCATCTTCCCGAGGCAAGAGAGTTAACTGACTTTAAAAGGCCAGTTTCCAACATTGCCGACCTAGGCTTGAATTCCTTGGCTCGATCGTAGCGCCATCAGTGGCTATTATGAGTTATGTCCCTTCTCTGCCTCTCCTATGGACAAATCAGATTCCACCTTTCGTATCACTTGCATTTGGTTCATACTAAATGGCGGCCCCCAGTCAAGACGAACCGATCGATAATCAAGATGTATATTGTGATATAACAGGTCTTACATGTCGTGAGCACCTTGATTAAAAACATGAAAAGATTTGGATAATATCTGTTGACGAGTTGGCGGTGCAAATGATTTGCAAATCCTGCAATCGACCGAAATCTGCACGACAGTTTACGAATCGGGTTACGATTTCATTGCGCGATTGTGATTGGACTATGCATACACACACACACACACAATGCCACTACCGCCACCGAAATTGTCGCATTCACGTACACGATGTGGGACAAAACACTCATTTCGACGACGATAAACACGTTGTCTTCCATCTCGCCGGTGAAGACGAAATCGTGATTCATCGCTAAACCACACTCGTCTCCAGTTTCTCAAATTCCAAGGCAGTAAGGTATGGCACCAAAACAGGCGTCGCTGTCGATGGATCTATTGCAAAACAGGGACGATAACTGGTCTTCTTGGTCGGATTCCAGCCTCCCGAAGATGGTTCCTGACAGTCTCCGTAGCTGTGACATTGCGATGACGTAGGTGGAACAGTCGAATGCAGCGATCCTGTGCAGGGGTCGTAACTCTTGGTCGGCCGGTTCTCGGACTGTCTGCATTGGAACAGAAAGGTGTGTATCGGTCCAAAAGGCGTCAAATGGTGCTGTGGTGGACGTTGAAGTGGCGTGCAACAGAAGACTGCGATTCCCCTCTTTGAATGTTGACAATTGAATGACAACTTATTGGCTTATGTTTGCCTTTTTATAGCCACTACCACGAGTTACGAATGCCATTACTTGCGCGTACATTTTGCTTTACTGTTTTCCTCCATGAAATTTTTGAATAAGTGTGAAAACAATGCCGTTTGAGACGTTGCAAATCGACAATGGCTGCGTTTTGACGAATATTAGGCCGTCAACATTTTCCAATAACGTATATCCAATTTATATACCGGATATTTTGTGTAGTCAGATTCAATGAACGACATACTACCTGTGCGTTTCCTATTTTGAAGAGTGTATGTTCTAAAACCCGATACCGTTCCTACAAGTATTTAGACTCATGGTTTAACTCTGGTTACGTATTCCCGGTGATATAATGGTTAGAAAATCTAATAATGTTACTGTTTTACATGTACATCTAAACTTTATAACCAGGACATAAAAAGATTCGTCGTCTTACTGAAGGAAAATTGTCGCAACTGAGATTTGACTTGGAAGACTCCCATGGAACAAGGGGGCACGCAGTTTATACCCCCTTCACTATTGCCAACGGCACAGACGGATATCGTTTAAAGATTGGGACATATTTCGGGACTGCAGGTAAATATACCTGCCCATTGTACGATTCCGACTATATCATCATCATGTGTTTAAGAATCACTATCGAATAGTGAGGATAAAGGGTGTTCGCGAAAAGGTGGGCGTATCCTGCACCACCGGTTGCATCCGTCAGAAACACACGCAAGGGCAAGTCAACTGTTCGCCCGAATAACAGGGGAATTGCAGCAGACATCATTTGGGTCACTCATGCGTCAAATTTCGAAATGTCTTCCCCATGTTTCTGAAAGCTTCACTGTAACCCTGATCAAACTCTTTGAAATCAACGTAGAAAGAGCATGCACCATTGTACAGTAAACTACGGTTATAACGAACACGCTTATAACGAACTGACGGATATAACGAATTTATTTTTTGGTCCCGGTCATTGCTGTATATATGCTTATAACGAACTACGGTTATTACGAACTAAAATTAGCAATCCCTTTGAGTTCGTTTTAACCGTAGTTTATTGTATCTCAGACTTGTGAAATGTAGTCACCGAAGGCTGGAGCTGCTAGAGCAGAAATTAGAGTTGACTACTGGAAGGTTGAAAACCGACCAAAACATGTATTTATGACGGGGCCACCCGTACGGCAGGATACACCGACTTGATAGTGATTCATGCTTATGATATGGCATGATTATAGAGCTTATGATAATTCTCTGGCTTTGATATTTTATATTATGAAGATTTGTATCACTTTTAGTTTGTACGATTTATCATGCGTTTTAGCAATATTGTAACAACATTGCGCCAGGAGACAGATAAGTGGACAGCAAACATTGTGTCATTTTGCCCCCCCCCCCCCCCCCTCCCATATAGACAATGACTATATATATTCATATATATCTTTTTAATTATTACATTATTAATGCAGACATTTGGCAATGATAATTATTGACTCACTCATCATTCAGGGGACTCATTCCGCGATGCCGATGGAGAACAATTCTCTACTGAAGATGATGATAGAGATGACAAATTATTGGACAATTGTGCCAAGAAGTATTTCGGGGGTTGGTGGTACAATGCCTGCGGAGGAAGCTGCCTGAATGGACTCTACACTGCAAGCAATGGCCGGGGGATATTTTGGAAAGACTGGAGAGGGGCACCTATCAAAGTCACAGAAATGAAGATACGTTCTTTGGAGAGAGTCAAAGGTAACTTCGGCAGTGCCAGTTACAATGGTTGGTTCTTATTCCTCCACACCCTGATATAACTGGAATAATGTCCAAAACGGAGTTAAACCCAACTCACACACACTCTTCTTCCTCCCTCCTCCGACCCGTGAACATCCGGGGTAGAATAGGTCTTCAGCAACCCATGCTTCAGCACCGTAAAAGGCGACTACGCTTGTCGTAAAAGGCGACTATGCAAGCCGTAAAAGGCGACTACGCTTGTCGTAAAAGGCGACTAACGGGATCGGGTGGTCAGACTCGCTGACTTGGTTGATGCATGTCATCGATTCGAATTGCGTGGATCGATATTCATGATGTAAATCACTGGATTGTCTGGTTCAGACTCGATTATTTACAGACCGCCGTCATATAGGTGGAATATTGCTGAGTGCGGCATAAAAAAAAAAAAAAAAACAACAACAAAAATCTCCCTCCTCCAATGTTTGATGGCGGCTAAAACTGAAACCAACAAGAAATGGTCACTGGATGGTGATGTATTTGATACGGGTATCTACGGAAGCGTAGTAGGGCCACGGTGAAACTCTTTTTTGTCTAAGTATCTCCTACGTAGGACTTAGTATCTCCTTCGTAGGACTTACTATCTCCTACGTAGGACTTACTATCTCCTACGTAGGAGATAGTGATTCTAGGCCATACTAAGTCCTACGTAAGAGATACATGTAGTAAGACCTACGTAGTAGATACTAAGTCCTACGTAAGAGACAGTAATTCTGGGCCATAATAAGTCCTACGTAGGCGATATTAAGTCCTACGTAGGAGATAGTTAGTCCTACGTAGGAGATACTAAGTCCTACGTAGAAGATACTTAGACAAAAAACATTCACCGTGACCCAACTACGCTTCCGTAGGTATCATAGGCGACATTACTTAATACACCATATTTGCAATTACATGACTTAAACATTAGAAGTTTGTAAGATCAATACTTATAACAGAGCACACAACATGTTACAGCTATTATCCAATTTCGCGTAGGCAAATGTTGGTTGTGGTATTTTCTCACGTGGATATTATATGTGTTCTTTAGATTGCGTTGGACTTCCAAAGAATAAAGGCGGGGCGTACATGGTAAATCCTGATGATCTGCATCCCTTCCCAGCTTACTGCGACACGACAACAGAGGGTGGGAACTGGCTGGTAAGGGAATATACGAGCATATTATCAATGCTCTGGCCCTCGGCATTTAGGGGATAATATGTACTGGCCGGCTTGGAGTATACATACTGTAAGTGTGTGGGGCGTACATGTTAAACTGGAGTATGGTATCTCAGTGGGATTGCGCTATAAAGTCAGGACGAGTACAAGCAGCCACGCGCACGCACACACACACACACTAACACACGCACGCACAAACACACACGCGCACACTAACACGGACACACTAACACTAACACTACCACACACTAAAAAACACTAACACACGTGCATGCGCGAACACAACTCTATAAGTGCAATAATCTCGAACGCAACGTTCAACCCCATTTCACGTCACCTCTCAAAAGGATTTTCATTTTTTGTGGGGCTGTCGGGTAGCCTGGTGGTTAAAGCGTTCGCTCGTCACGCCGAAGACCCGGGTTCGAATCCCGACATGTGTGAAGCCTATTTCTGGTGTCCCCGTCCGTGATATTCCTGGGATGTTGCTAAAAGCGGCGTAAAACCACACTCACTCACTCATTTTTTGTGCATTCATCGAATGATCACAGTATGGTATAAAATCGCCTGTCGTAGCGAAACGATTGTATACTAAATTTGTGACTGCTATCCTTCGATAGAAGAAAGCATTAACACAAACTAATCCATTTCATTTCTTATATCAACCTTTCGAACATGTTTGTGTTTTTGAATGTGTCGGGTAAGTGTGAGGAACATTAGCGGCGCAATGATAAATGATATTCACTGTCCGTCGCACCCGGAGGTGCAGGCCTCTCGCTGAGGTTATAATACCAGGGACATCAGTCAAATCCAGATCGTAGTAACAATTAATATTTCTTATTTCAAAAATACTTTTAATATAGATTTATGTAAACAAAGAAAGATTTGAAAACGTTGACTTTCCCCAACCTTGACTTTAACATATTTTCACTTGTTAAGTAACTGCCGTTAAACGTGACTATGCTTGCCGTAAAAGGTGACTATGCTTGCCGTTAAACGTGACTATGCTTGCCGTAAAAGGTGACAATGCTTGCCGTAAACGGTGACCATGCTTGGCGTAAAAGGCGACTATACTTGCCACAAAAGGTGACTATGCATGCCGTAAAAGGCAACTATACTTGCCGTAAAAGGTGACTATGCTTGCCGTAGAGGGTGACTATGCTTGCCGTAAAAGGCGACTATGCAAGCCGTAAAAGGCGACTATGCTTGTGAGAGGCGACTAACGGGATCGGGTGGTCAGGCTCGCTGACTTTGTTGATGCATGTCATCGATCCCAATTGCGTGGATCGATGATCATGGTGTCAATCACTGGAATGTGTGGTCCAGACTGGAATATTGCTGAGTGCGGCGTTAATTAACAAACAATCATATACGGGATCTCTACATAGTTTTTACATAAAAGTGACAAAACCCTTTCCATATCCAAATTCTGTCAAAAGCAGAGTCGAGTGTACGATTTCGACTGTATCATGAGCATGTGTTTATGAATCACTATAAAATAGTGATGATACCACGTGTTCATGAAAAGGTGAGCGTGTCCTGCCCTACCGGTGGCACCGGAAAGGAACACGGGAACGTATGGTACAAGTCAAGTACAAGTCAAAATGAGTTATAAAAATTGGGAACTGCATTATTTTTGTCAGGGATGCGTCAAATGTCCTCCACATGTCTTCCATGAAACATTTTGAAAGCTTAACTGGGGTCTAGAATGTTGTAACCCAGATCAAACAACTTCTAAGCACGTGTTGTATGATGTACTTTGAAATCTTGGTACAAAGAGCATTCTCGACATTACCTCAAAAGTTATGAATTGTAGACACCAAAGGCTAGAGCTGCTTGAATATTGCTCGCCATGAAGGGAAAGTTGACTATTGGAATGTTGAAGTCATCCCTCTTGTCATACAGTCTTGTGGAGTGTGTTTTGTCACTTTGATTCTTTATAAATAGATCTTAATATGAAACAGGTGAGGCGGTCTCGCTGGCTTTCTTTATTTCTAGTTCAGGTGGGTAAATCAGTGGAAGGGAATTGGCTATTTGATGGCTAAAGGCAACAAAAACCTTTACGTTGCCCTACGAAATCACTTCATGGCTGACATTGAAGGTCAAGGTAACTTTCAGGTTATTCAAAGGAGGAAGAGTGGCACTGTGAACTTCTTTAGGACCTGGTCGGACTATGCTCGAGGATTCGGGGACACAGAAGGCGAATTTTGGATTGGTGACTATAGTTTTTTTTTAGCTCACCTGGTCCGAAGGACCAAAGTGACCTTATGCCATACCGTGGCGTCCGTCGTCCGTACGGGTGGAGGGGGGCTGAAAAAGGTTATTCTGGAGTGATTTTCCCCGTTTGAAACACGTCATTGTACAGATGGATTGCCCGGTGTGTATATAGAGAATACTACACTCATTCTCGTTAGATACCATTTTTACGAAACGAGTGGACTTTCTATGGTATCTGACCGAGCGAAAGCGAGGTCAGATACCATAGAAAGTTCACGAGTTTCGTAAAAATGGTATCTAACGAAAATGAGTGTGGTATTTTATTTATTACCCACGTTGAATATATATTTAAGTGTAAATACATAACAACTTGCGTTCGTTGACAGACCAAACTGAAACCGGTTGCAAAATCTGGTTGCGCATGAATATTGATATATGACCAAATATGGGCATTGTTGACATGTTTATGCATACGCATTAACAACATGCGCCTGCTGATCTGTTTACAAACAAACCAGCACCGACGCTCAAGATCCTTTTGGAAGAAAGTCTTCGACTTATGGTAATTCAAGCGCCATGTTGTTAGTACGCAGGACACCGATAAGAAAATTTGAAATGTCACATTAGCGCCGCGCTTTGAATATCTGACCAACAGTCACACGCATCACACTGCCGGGATCCCGTCTGTGCAATCAAAATGGTTCGGTTTCCTTGATCTATCAGCTGAATTTATATCATGTCCGTACCATTTTGGAAGAGGGAAATCAGACTGTTCGCCAAAGACATTCATGTTAACTGTACCACCCTTTACTGAAGACGTGAAAATCTGCTTGCATGTCAGTGGCAGCTTCGAACGATCGAAGGGCAAGGTCGCCACCGGAATAAGAAAAGACAACCGCGATCCACTCACAGCGTTTTACTCTAGAGATAGGGAATGTTACTGTTCACATTTGGGATGTTTTGGGCCACAAAATCAGAAGTCAGGCACACTTCCACGGAGTTTTCGAATGATTTGTATCGGAACTGTGAACTTTAAGTTATCTGGTTGTGCTGTGTTCGTTCATTCATGAACAACACTTCCCGAAACAGCGCCACAACATACGCTTCAAAGGGGACACCGATGGCACAACCGGATCATCCCAAGTAAGTCTAGATATCTGTCCAGATAGTTTAAACAAGACTTCATTTCACCACGCTTATCCTTTTACGTTACATCAAATTGAAAGTTGCGAAAATGGTCGGGTGCGTCACGCTCAAGGGACGCGCTCGATCGGCAGTCGTACATTGTAAATCGATTTATAGATCTAGCTCGATTATACGTCTGTAGGAGCTCAATGCATAACTTATATAGAATGCAAACCGAATTTGATGCGTGTGACTATCTTGTTTGGTTTAATAAAGTGTTTGTAAATATCTCTCGTGCTCATGAATTTTTTCAGTTCTGCCTTGTAATCGCAAAATGAATGACGTCTCGCGATTTTTTATGAATGAAAAAAGTAGTCCCGGCGTGACAGAGGTCACGGTTATCCAATCAAAACGAATAAAACAAGGTCAACCTTGTACGACACACGTGTGACGTACGGATTTAGTATCTTACCACCTGTATCTTCACCACGTGGGTAATAAATACATATACTTGACATCATATGACAAATACATTCATGTTACAAAAATCTGCCTTGGAGTATGTTGCCATCCCAGGGCTCCGGCTCAAAGGGGACTTCGGTTCCTCACTCCACATTATCCGAAATAAATTGAAAACGTAATGGCCAAAAGGTAACCATTGTTGATTCTTTTCGGAGGAATTTATTTTGATCGAAGGAGTGTAATGACATCGTTTCTTTTAAAGGAAACAACGTTTTAAATCGTTTGACGAAATCTGGAAACACTGTGCTCAGGATCGACCTTGAGGATCCTGCTGGAGAGAAGTGGTATGCCATATATCGGCACTTCAAGGTGGCAAGTGAAGCGGAATACTTCAAGCTCAGCATTGGGATTTACAGTGGAAATGCAGGTTTGATAAACACTTAATTAGCGATTTCAATTTTAATCCTATGAAATTCAATTTTCATTTATAGAATACAGTTCACAGGTGGTCAGCTCGCTGTGTAAATTGTGTCATGGGTATTAATCCGATTCGCCCATTAAAGATCCCTTCTCGTCAGAGAATGCACATAGAGTTCGAACAATACAATATATAATTTGAGTTGAAGAACAAACAAAGCTTTTATCAAATGAACTATGTAAGTTTATGTCAATTAATTGAAAACTGATTTCAGGCGACAGCCTAAGGTACCACGATGGCAGAGAATTCAGCACAAAGGACAGGGATCGGGACCGCCACCGTCTTGTCAACTGTGCTGTCAAACATACAGGTGCTTGGTGGTACAACGCCTGCCACTTAAGCAACTTGAATGGACAATACAACATCACTGTCGGTGGCCAGGGGATCGCCTGGAAGGGCCTAAAAGTCCCACTCATGTTTACTGAAATGAAAATTAGACAATGAGAAAACTCAAGAACACGTGTATATATCATCGTTATAAATACATTAATATACTGGGCTTCGAAGACTTAAAGTATATTCGTCTCATCGAGTGACCCTTGAGGGAGCATGTCCATCGACGAGATCAGAGAAGCATCTCTTTAGACGAACTGAATAAATAAAGCTGAATTCTTTAATTCCCATTCAACTTTATATTTGATAAAACATTACACTCTTCAGTACATGTCATCAACCCTATTACATCATGGCAACCATCTTCCCGAGGCAAGGGGTTTAACCGACTATAAAAGTCCAGTTTCCACCCTTGCCGAACTATGCTGGAATTCCATGGCTCGATCGGAACACCACCAGTGACTATTACGAGTTACGTCCGTTCTATGTCCCTCCTACTGACCAATCAAATTCCACTTCTCATATCACTTGCATTTGCTTCAAACAAAATGGCGGCGCCCAGTCAAAACGATCTGATCGATAATCATGATATTTATGGTAATAAAACGGGTCTTACCATCAAACTAGTTGATCACCGTGATAACAAACATGAAAAGATTTGGTAAATGTCTGTCGACACACAGTTTAGGATGCACATGCCCTGCAAATTCTGCAATTGTCCGAATTCTGCACTTAAGAAGTTTACGAACCGGGTGTCGATATGGTTACGCGATTTTGATTTGACAACCCATAGACTCGTTTGTCCAGCCACGAGTAAAGAGAGGAGGCATATTATGAGTTAAGTGATTGTAAAAGTCAAAATAAACTACCGAGCAAAAAAACACGTGTACACCCATGTTTGTTGGTGGCTAAAGATGAAACAAACAAGAAATGTGATGTATTTTATATTTGGTATGGGTATAACAGTTGTGTGTTTCGGCGACCGTTTTCAATCTAGTTACGTCACGTTTGTGAGTCGGGTCAAATCAAATTTTCAAATGTATACATCCTTTAGCCCTGCAGTCAGTGATAAAATGCATGATCATATATTCTGCCTATGAAGGTGTTCGACTTGTATTGTGTAGGAGTTTATGGCATTGCCGCTAGAATTTCACGATAAAGGTATAAATTCCGCGATCAGCGAGGATCCCGGGTTTATAGGTCTTCAGCAACTTATACTTGTCTTTAAGGACGACTATATAAGTCTGGTTGTCAGGCTCGATGACTGATTTCGTGTCACAGTATCCCAATTATGTGGATTCATGCTGATGATGTCAGCCACTGGTCCAGACTTGATTATTTTCAGACCACCGTCGTACTGAGTATTTTCAGGTCACTGGCCAGCGATATATTGACGAGATTTGGCGTCCTGATATTGTTCCATTCGCTAGAATCATCGGCAGAAATTTTGAACTGCTAGATGCCAATGCCATACCACATCGTGCTCAGGTCGCCAGCGATTATCTCCGACAAGAAGGCATACGGACATTCAACTGGCCCCATAAGTCCCCTGACATGTCCCCAATAGAGCATCTATAATCTCGGGCGGGGAGTGTACTCGAGAGACCAGGCACCCGCCAACGTGGCCGAGCCTCGGGTAGCGCTTCAGGCGGGATGGCGGGCAATATCAAGGGATACCATCCGCAAGTTTATCATCAGTATGCCACCAAGGTTCGTGCATCTATCGCCCAACATGGTGGACAAACCAGATATTGATCTACTCGCCCGAAATTAATTTTACGGACTTTCATCGTAATTAAACCTTCAGTATTAATTTCACCCGTCTATTCTTACACATCCAGTACACATGAATACGTTGTGCTGTTGTTATACCAGTGAATTAACTGGGTTCATTTTAGGACGAAAATGACTGTGTTCAGCCGACTGTAAGTTAAAGTGTGAAAAACATTATGTAGTAGATAGCCCATCAAACACAGGATGAAAATAAAAAGAATAAATACGAAAGGTATAGTGCAATAGTTTTTTCTATACACAGTGCTTGCCAATGGCGGATGATTGATGACCAAAAGCTACATATTGTGTTAGCTTGATGAAGGCCCAGGGCGTTAATAGTACATGTCTAGCCCAATGCATCACGCTTAATAGTTTGATTGATTCTGATAAAAAAAAATCATTACAACTTTCTACTGGGGTTTCGCGGATGTAGAGTTTGCCGTTTCAAATATCCCTTTTCGGCTTTGGTTAAAACTGCAAAGCGCAGTGTGAAGCTCGATATAACATACCAGATGTTTACTTTGCTGTCTTCTTACGTGTGATGCCTGACATTAAAGTAAATGTTTTGCAACAGAACCAATGGATGACAGGAAATACATACAAATGGCGTGACCAAAGAGAAGCAACTATTGATCGATATTCCTGGCTAAAAGCAGTCCCTCAGCTTTTGCAGACAGAATATCACGGAAAATGAAACAGGTCGTCTCGAAAGCGTTCAGGATGTCAATTCCACAATCGCTTCGCGTAAGTTTCTTGTTTTGTGTTTTTGAAAACTGTATCACTTTGTAAAATTAGTTGATTTATTTGGCCTCATTCTTAAGAATATGTTTGTAACATCATACACAAGTAACGTTATCCTCAGAATCTCTGAATATAATGTGTTACAAATAAACGTGTGTGTGCATTTTCACGGGAGATCGCCATTTCCTTGTATGTGTAAAAATATCAAACTTATTAACTTATTAGGTGAACCTCGAATCACTTTCATTCAAAACAAGATAGAAAACTTACATAGACATATATTTATGTACATAACTATATTTGTGTTACGTCTGTGTGGGAATCCGTTTATCCTGGGTTCGAATCCCAGATAGGTGCACGTTGGTTCATTGTAAGGTAAACCTCTTCGACCTGCTGATGACACATCACTGAACTATTGGTTGAAGCTGATATAATTAAGTTGGGATAATATTTACGGATGAACAACTTCTTTATTACAATTAAAAGGACGTTTCGGTGTAGGTTCTTACACCGTTATCAAGCAAGTGATGAAGTCTCTTTGCGCGATGTATACGGTTTCCAGGGTAATAAAACGCCTTATAGTCCTTATAGTATTTCTAAAAGCGGCGTAAAACCATACTCACTCACTCAAAAATATTGACTGCACCTTTACGGTCATAGAATTGTTCTTGGGGGAGTGAGGTGAACACCTGGTGTCATCACAGTTTTCAGTGGTCCATTCAAATAATTTTTAGTTCTATTTTGCTCTTCTAACCCAAGGGAATCTGTTTCGGGAGATAATCGAGACTGGTTATTCCCTGGCGTTGACGGTCTATCATAAGATCCATAACACAAGGTGTCACGTTTTCCATGACCAGTAATATGTTTTTAACTGTTTATATAAATTAAATTTAAATATGTCAAGATATGTATAGATTATCTAGATTCATCAATCGCATGTTTTGACAGTTTTACCAAACATGTCTACCGGGTATTGTTGTTGCATTGTATTGATGGCAAATAGAAGCATTACAATAGGGCGCATCAGAACCATGGACTTCCAAGGTAAAACATATCATACCAGGACGGGCCTCACTACTATCTATGACACATGCATGCTGTTGTATTTATCAAAGCCACATTCAGAAAATCCAGAATTTGAAATGTACACATTTTAGGACTGTTTGTTTGTCTGGATGCGTCCCAAAAGCCATGCTATATGATGGAGGTCTGTAAATAATCGAATCCTGACCAGACAAACCAGTGATCCTAATACAGGATATTTACCATCGCCAAACACACAAGCGTGATAACCTCTGTATCATATAATGACATTCTTTAATTCTGTGCTTCAAAATCGCTTTCCCTCTCTCACAAACATTACCGAAATATTGCGAGTTTTCCTGGAATGCGCGCATTAATATTTATTACGTCACAGGGTAAGTGATGTGTCAGTCGGACAGTGACAGTAGCCAATATAGTTCCAACTGAAATCTGTTTCTTATACAGTGGCGAAGCAACATATACGCAAAACAACAATAGTTTTTAATTGTCTTTCGCTGCAATCCATCGATCTGTCCGCTAGAGTAACTGCCCTTTGTCAAAGGTAGGCTACTCTAATCCTAGTCTATGAGATGCCACGGTCAGATGTTGTTGACAGTCGGTCTGTCCTGTCATAACGTTAAGAAGTAAAGTCAGATGTACACACAGCGACGAAACGAAACAAGGTAACAATTCAAACATATTTCGGCCAAATCCAACTATTTTAATTTGTGGAGAAGGTTTCAAGCCGCAGAGGTCTAACAAGAACAGATATGGCTACAGATCCCGCTTGGCTAGGCCTCGTGCCCTCGCAAAATTGTTTCGAAATTTATATCTCCAAAGTTGCCAAAACTTATAAAATGCCTTAGCTACGCCACAGTTAGACACTGATTTTCAGTATATTAGACTGTTCTTTTGATAATGATAGCAATTATCCCTGTAGTTTATCCAGATTCCCGATGGTTAATTCTGACTCGATCGCCGAATGACGAGGGCGACGCCATGTTTGTTTATAAACAGTGAAAGCAGTCCCTACTTGACCTTTGATATTTGCATCTCTATCCGCATATGACCCCAACGGATATCTTTTTTATTCGTTGGCTTTATCCTGCCGAGAAACCTACCCATTATATGATAAATAAATTATCCTTATTTTTTAACTATGCGTTTCATTTATTTAAGAGTGTACTATGATGACACCAACGTCAAACCCAACTGACTCACTCATATACGTGATTTAAATAATAATACGTCAGGAGATCTACTTTAAACATATTTAAAAGTTGACTGGGGCCGAGATTTGTGAACGGTTTAATTTCTAAACCCGTTTAGATTTCAAACACGGTTCTGTCATAAACATGCTTTGATTTTCAGCACGTTTATATGTTGTGTTTGTCGTGCTACCTGTTCATGTGTTTAGATGTTCACCGATGGGGCTCTACTCTTCGCGAAACCCGTGAAGAGCCGGGTTGTATTGGTCTTCAGCAACCCATGCTTGTCGTTAGAGGCGACTAACGGGATCGGGTGGTCAGGCTCGCTGACTGGGTTGATGCCTGTCATCGTATCCCACTTGCGTGGATCGATGCTCATGATGTCAATCACTGGTTTGTCTGGTCCAGATTTACAGACTGTCGTCATATAGCTGGAATATTACCGAATGCGGCGTTAAACAACAAACAAACTTTTCGCGAAAACCAGGTACATCATTATTTTAGCAAATAGTTCTTATGATTATAGAAAAGGTTTTCTCGCTTTTATTAAGATTCGAAAGATGTTGACATAAAACACACAAAACCACAGTACCGTTTGGGACACTAGGACTAAACGACAGCATAAACATGTCTAGCTTGTGTTCAATACCTAAACAGTGAAATGTTGCTGTAACCCCGCAATATGATACATTCCGCGCGTCAATGCATGTCCACATGACACGGCACGACGCATGACACTCAAGGAGGATCTACATCACCATGGTTACACAACAAAACATCAAGTAAGGTTGAGTGAAATAAACAACACTAACTCTATTATTGTCACAGCAGAGGCATTTATTGACCTCAGCAGGGCAAGACGTTTACTTTGAACTGTCATTATGTATATACAGTACACATAATTATAAAGCACGTGCTCAATCGTTGCACGTGCCTTATTATCTGTTTCAAGCGTGATCATTGATATTATTTCAAACCTTTTAAACATGAACTGTAAATAAAGTCCGGGGAATAAGACGTTATCGGTACACCGATTTATCTTAAACTTCTTGGCCATATCGCCCTGTTTTGATTTTGTCAACCCTAGCTGAAATTCCGATTAATAGGCATCAAGAAACAGGTCAGGAAATAGAGGACCACATATGGTGACAATTTGGGAAGCCTACTTCTTGCCTAAATGTCTTAAACCCAACACACACACACACACACACACACACACACACACACACACCCAACACACACACACACCCACCCAACACACACACACTCGTCGACAACCAATTGCCACCACCGCCACCGCCTATTACGACAAGCATAGTCACCTTTAAGGCAAGCATGGGTTTATGAAGGCTTATTGTACCCTTGATCTTCACGGGTTCGCGAACATATGGAACAAGGAAAACATTTGTGTTTTGGGCTCATGTTATGATTGCCTCAGTAGAGGTCACTGGGGAATTTGTACTCACACTACCCTTGATGATTACATATCACGTGTATGATTTTCAGATTCTGGTGATGGTATTGATTGTGCCTGCGTGCTCAGCTGGTGAGTAGCCCACCTTTTGTATTGTAAGATTATTTTAACACACGATAAGGACGTGTCTTTGGAAAACAATGTGACGAATGGTAAATGTTTTCTCTTTTCTTTTCTTCTCATAATCGCATATTGTCTGATATTGTAACATAAGATTTGTAACCTCGGAATAGGTTACGAGTACTGTACAAGCGTTCAACAGAGGCCCGGGGTGAGCACAATGAGTTGTTACCGGAAGCACCATTTCAACAGACGAGGGGGCACGGGTGGCCCAGTCGTCTAAGGCGCCGCGATTCGCTGTGCAGAGTTGCGTCCCTTGAACACGCCAGAAACCTATGATTGTGGGTTCGAATCCCAGTTCGCCCCGATTATGTTTCTAGGTTTGTCAGCACCATACTCGTGCTCGTGGGTTTCACCGAAGTGGTAAACGTCTGAGACCTGCATCACTTCGGGCTTTCCTCCCACATTAAGCTGACACGCCATGATATAACTGGAATACTGTTAAAAGCGGCGTTAAACCAACTCACTCACTCACTCACTCACTCAACAGACGAAATATACTGAAAACACTTTAGCCCAGCAAACGCTTTTCTCCTTGAGTGACACCTAATGTTCATAGTTTGGTTAGTTTGATATAACTAATTAAATCCAAAACAACTAGGGAGGTCACATTGTGATCTTTTCCATTCCCGAAAAACCCAAGCTTTTGTAATCAGGGCCCCGACCCACAAAGCGTCCGGAGCACTAAGTCAGTCGTAAGCCTATGATGAACCAAATATACTCTTTAAAAACATGTAACGCTATACGTATATATTTGACTATAAAAGAAAACTTAGCCGACCAACAGATGCAAAATGAAGAGGGTTAATGTGTCAGTGACATATTTCCCGGATCAAAATGATCACAACAAAGACATGCAAACCATTAGTCTGGAAACACGTACGATTCGGAAGAAATGCACCCAGTGCATTAACAAAAGGGCCACGGAGCTGCACGTACTGCACGTGCAGCAGCAGGGTTTTTGATTGCCTGGCATCTGCGTTAATCGAACAGTGACAGTTCAACAACATGCCAAGATTAACAGAAGTGCAAAGAAACTACGTCATCGGAATCCCGATCAGCTGTAGCCAGGGTTTTCAATGTGACGCCCAGCACCATCACAAGGCTTTGAGATCGGTTTCAATAGCATGGGTCAATACGTGATCGGTCAAGGTCGGGACGACCAAGACTAACCACCCCCGCCCAAGATCGCTACATCCGACTGCGCCAACTATGTGAGTGAGTGAGTGAGTGAAATTTAACGTCACATGGGCAATATTTCAGCCATATCGTGACGAGACGTTACATTTATGATACATATATGTAGACTAAATAAAAAGCTGTCAACGATGGTCAGTAGAATAACTAGAATATCACAGACTTGATTTAAAACTAGTTGAGAATATTAAAAAAGCAGTAAGCATTAATGAACACCACAATATAAAAATGGGCTAGAAATCGTCAGCCACTGAAGGGAGATCACCATACTGGGGACCATGGGGACTTACAGTACTTTAGCTTCCTGCACGGACCCCGGCAGGATTTATATCATCCCTTCAGTCACTGGCGACAGTGTACCAGTTAAGCCTTAGATTAAAATAACGAATATACTACGTTTAAAAGCCTGGTATGCAGAAAAATACCTCGAATGATATGGGACTTACATACCCTCCTAGGGGGACAATAATTTTACGCTACTTCAACCCCCCTCGAGGGTATAGCCACGAACAATCTAAGTTATTAAATTGCACTACCAATTTTTAAAACAATACAGTAAGTACATCAAAATTTATGAACACGTTCTATTTCTTTTAAAAAACATAATATTAAACGAGAATTAACATGATTAAAAAGGTCCTTAATTGTTTTAACATTGAAATATTGATCCCTTGTGATGGAAAAATCAACACAAGCAGGACATGCTTGACCGTGATTCTTTCATTACAAGGGATACAAAACGGAGGATCCTCACCTTTTAACAAATATTCATGTGTATATCTTGAATGGCCAATACGGCATCGTCGCATAATGACCTCTTCAAATCTTGACTGACAGCCCATATAGGTCTAACCAATATGTGGTTTAATTTCATGTAATTTATTGATACCTACTTGGGTGTCCCACTTCTTTTGAATCAGATCATGGATGTAAGATCTAATTGCAGATTTAAAATCAGTGTAGGGGATCAGAAGTGGTGTCACAGATTTGTTTAGTGCTGCCTTTGCAGCAGCAGCAGCCATTGTATTACCAATGATACCAACATGACTTGGTAACCAACAAAAGGCGATGTCATATTGGCCAGTAGCAAGATAATTAATTAATTCGAGAATCTGGATTAAAAGTGGATGTTTGGGTGACATATTTTTAATCGCCGGAAGGCACGAAAGTGAATCAGAAAAAATAATGAATTCTTTATGTTTAGATTGATGACTGATATATTTTAGTGCTGTGAAAATGGCATGTGCTTCTGCTGTAAATATGGAACTGTTATCGGGTAATCGGGAAGATATTGTTCTGGATCCAATGACAGTGGCACTAGCAACTGCGCCGCCATCCTTGGATCCATCTGTAAATATAGATTTATAAGTGCCGTAAGTGTTTCGTAGTTGATGGTATTCTTGTTGGTAAATTAATTGGTTAGTATCTGATTTCTTTAGTTTTGTTAATGTGAGGTCTACCTCTGGCTTGACCATTTGCCACGGAGGAGATGAGAAAAGTTTAGTAGGAGCTATATCTTGCAGTTTAATATCAGAAGCTGCTATGGCAGATTTTATTCTGATTCCGAGTGGTGGAATGAGTGTTGATTTCTTATTGTAAAGATCTTCGTAGAGAGGATTGAATATGCATTCAAAAGCTGGATTGGACTGATTAGAATATAATTTAGTTATGTTTTGTAAAGATAATATTAAACGGCGTTGTTTAAGAGAAGGCTCATCTGCTTCAATATAGAGACTGTGAATGGGAGACGTTCTAAAGGCTCCAAGGCAAAGCCTCAGGCCTTGATGATGGATGGTATCGAGTATTTGTAAATTACTTTTGCAGGCTCCACCATAGATGATGGAGCCATAATCAAGTTTTGAACAGATTAGTTACCTGTATACGTGTAAGAGGGTTGTTTGATCCCCTCCCCACTTTGAATTAGAAACAACTTTCAATAGATCGAGTGCCTTTATACATTTAGCTTTAAGGTATTTAATATGTGGAAGGAAAGTTAAGTGGTTATCAAAAATAAGTCCCAAGAACTTGGACTCCTTAACAACTTTAATAGGAGTGCCATTCAGAAATAGTTCAGGGTCCTTATGTGGCTTATATTTTCTGCAGAAATGTATACAATTAGTTTTTGATTTAGAAAATTTAAACCCGTTTTCTAGACACCACTTGTGAATTTTATTGAGACATAATTGTAATTGCCTTTCTATTGTGTGCATATTTTAACCACGACAAGATATATTAAAATCATCCACAAAAAGTGATCCATCAACTGAATCATTTAAAACTTTTGACAAACTGTTAATTTTTATAATGAATAAAGTGACAGACAAAATACTGCCTTGTGGGACACCCTGATCCTGATTATAATGATCAGACAGGGTTGTACCCACTCGGACTTGAAATTGCCTGCCTGTTAAAAACTGTGATATAAAATGAGGCAGGCGGCCTCTTAATCCAAAATCATGAAGATGTTTTAAAATACCATGTTTCCATGTTGTATCGTACGCTTTTTCTAAGTCGAAAAAGATCGATACAGCATGTTGTCTATTTACAATGGAATTTTGAATGAACGATTCTAAACGCACTAAGTGATCTATAGTACTTCTGTTTTTCCGGAAACCGTATTGTATATTGGTAAGAAGATTATTTGTTTCCAAGTACCACACTAATCAACTATTTACCATGCGTTCCATTGTTTTACAAACACAGCTAGTGAGAGATATAGGTCGGTAATTTGATGCATCAGAAAGATCCCGCCCAGGTTTGGGTATGAGGATAACAATGGATTTATGCCATGAAGGTGGAAACGCCCTGATGTCCAAATATCATCGAATATAGTCAACATAGTTTCAAGACATGATTCGGGCAAGTGTTTCAGTAGCTGATAATGAACATTATCAGCGCCTGCTGCTGTATCATGAGCTTGCCCAAAGGCAGTATATAGCTCATGTAGTGAAAATACCTCATTGTAATCTTCACCATTATCAGATGTAAAATTTACTTTTTTCTTTTCCTGTTGGAGCTGATATTTTTGAAATTCAGGAACGTACTTTGATGAAGACGAATGTTGAGATAAAGTTTTCCCAAGTCTATTGGCAATATCAGATTTATCCGTTTGCAAAGTATCGCCATCCTTTAGATGGTTTACTGTAGAATTTGATCCCTTGCCTTTGATCTTTTTGATCATGTTCCATACCTTGGACTTAGGGGTACGAGAGTTAATGTTTGGACATAATTCTTCCATGATTGACGTTTATTTTGTTTGAAAAGACGTCTCGCCTTAGCATTTGAAATTTTGACAACTACGTGAAAGGACGACTACAGCCACCTCAACCGCGTCCAAAATACCCGAGCTGCGCGGAATCTCCGACCAGACATTACGAAAACGTGTAAGAGCAGCAGGTCGACGAGGAAGATGTTCTGTTCGACGCGTCATATTGAGTCGACAACATCGCCAACAACGACCGTATTTGTGTCGTCAACAGAGTATGGCCTCAATTGCGATGGAGAGATGTCTGGTTCAGCGACGAATCAAGATTTCACCTTCGTCGAGGGGATAGAAGAGCACGAGTCTACAGACGTCGGGAAGAACGTTACGCCTGATACTGTGTACAAGAAGTGGACAGGTTTGATGGGGGTAGCGTTGTGATGTGGGCGGCTATCTCACATAATGGCACGACAGGTTTGGTCCATATCCAAGGCAATCTTACGGCTCAGCGATACAGCAACGAAATTCTCCTACCAGACGTCTTCCCAATCTCAGCCAACGGCAACGATGTATTCCAGCAGGAAAACACTCGACCGCATACAGCACGAAACACAAGAGCCTGTCTACACAACAACAACGTTGATGTTCCCTCTGGCCCTCCAGATCCCCGGATTTGAACCCGATAGAGCACCTGTGGGATTAATTGGATAGACGGCTACGCCGACGTCAACCACAACCCCAGACGTTGCAGCAGCTGGCTTTTGCGTTGCAGGCCGAGTGGGCTGCCACTCCCCAGGATGTACATGTACATACGCGTTATTGATGGTTCTTCGTATAAATGTATTTTCCTACCTCACACATCGATTTGAAAGAATAGTGGAACTTGATTGGAGATCTGTTTTAGCGTCCGCCCTCATAAAAAGCCAAGGTGGCGAAATGGGCCAGGGTGTATATATCATACTGGAATGAAGCTATGATACACTGGAGCCTGACCACCCAATCCGTTAGTCGCCTCTAACGACAGGCATAGTCGCCTTTCACGGCAAGCATGAGTTGCTGAAGATCTATTCTACCCCGGGTCTTCACGGGTCTACTGGAATGAAGATATGATACACTGGATAATAGATGATGCTTGGTATTTTAAGCGTAGCACATTTTAAAAGGCTCGGTGTTAACATTGATCTGACCGGCTCCGTGGTCTACTTGACACAGCTTCTGCCCGGGAGCGGAAGGTGGGTTGTCCGATCCCCGGTGGCATCATACCGTTAAAAAACGGTACTTGTTGTTACCCTGCCTGGCTCCCGGCATTAAGGGGATAAAAGAAGGGATGGCAGACTAGGAGTATGAATACCGTGACTACACTATCAAACCGGCATTAGACCGGGCTGGTAGAAACAGACACATTCACGCACGTGTAATTATCTTCACCGAGACGTTAAACCCCATTTCACCCTACCTCTAATATTGTTCTGGATATTGTTACTATTTCTTGAAAGTCGATCTTTTGTAGTTGGTTTGGTTGGTTAGTTTTTGTTGTTTAACGCCGCACTCAGCAATATTCCAGCTATATGACGGCGGTCTGTAAATAATCGAGTCTGGACCAGACAATCCATTGATTAATATCATGAGCATCGATCCACGCAATTGGGATCGATGACATGCATCAACCAAGTCAGCAAGCCTGACCACCCGATCCCGTTAGTCGCCTTTTATGACAAGCATGGGTTGCTGAAGACCTATTCTAACCCGGAATCTTCACGGGTCCGATCTTTTGAAGACCTTACCTTGACTGTGGACCTTACCTTGACTAATCAGTTGAAACATCAATAGGAATTATACTAACGTCTTCCATCAAAGAGCATGCTATATTTACTGATTTATAATAAGGTGTCAAAGCTACCTTTGCAACTTCTCTTTGATCCATCACCAAAAGGAGATCTCCATTTGTTTAACAAAAGAAACAGACGAACAAACTGACTCTTTAGGGTTGTATTCAAATAAGAAAATAAATATAAAAAATGAAGGTTGAAATGCTTCCTCATTCCTTGTCCTGCCTTGGGGCAATTCCTATAATGTCTACTCAAATAGGCTGTACCCCTTAAACCATCGATTCGATATCCGTTCAACATTTTCCAATCAGCTTATCTGGTGCCTGTTGCTATTTTGAATCTTTTTACTAAATGTTATTTTGTTTTTGTTTCCATGGAAAAAATTTGAATTTAATCTCAAACAACCTAAGGCCTTGTTTCCGAGCC
The DNA here is from genome assembly GCF_022045235.1 of Haliotis cracherodii. Lineage (NCBI taxonomy): Eukaryota > Metazoa > Mollusca > Gastropoda > Lepetellida > Haliotidae > Haliotis > Haliotis cracherodii. Next base: position 10,272,831 of record NW_027266341.1, on the reverse strand, counting down.
ATAACTCTCAAACTAATAAATATTTTTGCATGAAACTATAGTCTTTTCATATTTTTTAATTTTGTTTAAATGTGTTTCAATGGAAACAATATGGACTTAGCCTCAGACAAGTAGCGTTTGTTGCTACTCTACAGCTAATGAATATTTATGCATGAAACAATTACCTTTCCAGGCTATAATTTGCTAAAACAAAATTCCGATTTGCAGATTAAGAACTTACGTATCAAAAACAAAAGGAAGGGGGGGGGGGGGGGGGGGGACATATGTCTTTAAGTAAAAAAATATTCAAGAAGGGTCGTTTGTTTTCATAATGGTACCTGTTGGCATAGTTAGTAATAAAAACTATTGCTGAAGTATATGCACTCATAACAAAACAATGATTTCATTTTACACAACATTCAATGTTTTGAAAGAAAGCATAAAAACTATTAATGTAGCTTAATGCAAATATATAGGTGGTGCGATCGGGAAAAACCAATAGGTTATACCCGAGTTTGGTATCTGCAACAATTACCAACATGCCTTGCCATGTTAAGTTTCAGGTTTTGAAGCGTTAATCGATTGTAATGAAATCGACTTTGGGAAAGCTCCATGTTGATGTCTCCTCAAGACATCTTGAAGAAAGGATCGATTCTTTTCAACATGCACACTATCGGTATTAAGTAATGGGTATCATGTACCACAGCTTAAGTAGAGTCTTAATGTGGCTGTTGCATGATCCCTTTTCAAGGAAACAAAAACATACTGGCCAAAGTAGTAAGTAAATGTAATATTAATTATTCTCAAAGTCAATGTTCCTAAATAAAAGTGAGTGAGTGAAGAGGGTTTAATGGTGTAGAGTCTTAATGTGGCTGTTGCATGATCCCTTTTCAAGGAAACAAAAACATACTGGCCAAAGTAGTAAGTAAATGTAATATTAATTATTCTCAAAGTCAATGTTCCTAAATAAAAGTGAGTGAGTGAAGAGGGTTTAATGGTGTTTCGTACAGTACTGTTTGTTTAGTTTTGTCGGTGCATGTCAGCTGTAGGCGGGTGGGAAGTCCAAATTGAGGCAAGTCCTAACTTGATATTTATCCACTTTCTTTGAATAAGGATCAGCGCGTCATCGCTTAGCTGGGGGATGCACATCACTATTGTGCCTAACGGGATCGGGTGGTCAGGCTCGCTGACTTGGTTGATGCATGTCATCGATCCCAATTGCGTGGATCGATGTTCATGATGTCAATCACTGGATTGTCTGGTCCACACTCAATTATTTACAGACCGCCGTCATATAGCTGGCATATTGCTGAGTGCGGCGTTAAACAACAAACAGTTTATTGTCGCGTCGGTTTAAGGCAATTTGGTTCGTTGGTTGGATTGTTGTTTTACGCCGGACTCAACAATATTCCAGCTATATGACGGCGGTCTGTAAATAATCTAGTCTGGGCCAGACAATCCAGTGATTGATATGAGCATCGATCCACGCAATCTGGATCGATGACATCCTTCAACCAAGTCAGCGAGCCTGACCACGCGATCCCGTTAGTCACCTCTTTCGACAAGCATAGTCGCCTTTTACGGCAAGAATGTCCACGCAAATGGGATACGTCGACATGCATCAACCAAGTCAGCGAGCCTGACCACCCGATCCCGTTAGTCGCCTCTTGCGACAAGCATCTGTTGATTATCCATTGATCACTATTTTGCTATTTAGAACCTTTCTGCCGAAATAGATTGTAAGGGACTAAAATGCCAAATTGTGATGAAAATTATATGAGACACCACTGACGTCAGTGCAGCCTTGTTATAATACTAGTACTTCAGCTTCATGTAGTTTCGGTATGTAAATAATCGAGTCAATCCAGTGATAAACATCGGGACATCGATCCACGCAGTTGGTGCACGATGACATGCACTCAATCACGTCACCGAGCCTTATCGCCCTATCCATTTACGATAAGGATATGTTGCAGGGAAACTATATTCATACCCGGAATTACCGCGGGTTTCCTCTTCAATCCAATCAAAAAGAACAAAACAAAATAAATCAAGTGTATACCCCGAGGTTATGTTAAAACGTCGTTATGGAAATAATCATAAACACCAACCTGATTTGGAGTATATGTACTATTAAACCCTCGAGATATTTTTCATTCTATATATACTTTAAAATCTGCAGATACGTAGAGGTGTGATACGTGAGGTCAAGATGGTATCCTAGCTGCATTGCTCGAGGATCGTTTCGGGCCTTCATGACAATAACGGCACAACCAGACGCGAAATGTGTATCGGGAATCGCATATTCTACACCATCAATGTTGTTTGTTTGTTTTTTTAACGCCGTGATATTGCTAAAAGCAGAGTAAAACCATGCTCACTCACTCACTCATCGTTGCCGGTTGACATGGTGGAGCACGAAAATTTAAACAAATCCAGTAAGCCTCTTTTTTACCGTCCAGTTAATCACATGTAAGAAAAACAAGAATGTCAACGTGTTTCCCTCCCTGACCCCGACAATGAAAAAAATCTACAATATATGAGAAATTACAGATGACCCGATCGTTATAATCAAAGATAGGAATTACAGATAATTCAATGGAGGTATTGGGGCGGTTGGGTAGCCTAGTGGTTAAAGCGTTCGCTCGTCACGCCAAAGACCCGTGTTCGATTCCCGACATGGGTACAATGTTTGAAGCCCATTTCTGGTGTCCCCCGCCGTGATACTGCTGGAATGTTGCTAAAAGCGGCGTAAAAAATACTCACTCACTCACCCATGGAGGTTTTTGTATTGTAATGATACATGTATGCTATGTGACACATACTGAAAGCTATTTCCTTGATGTCCGAGCCCATGTGTAATATAATGCTCATTATATGGATATTTAAATCTTTTCACAGGATATATGAACGAACGTGGCAGGGAGTTCATGCTGGGCTTCCCATCCCCTCCCAATGCATCATTAAGTGATCTCATCATTCTTCACATGCGCGGCCCGAAAGACACTGTCGTGGTCATTGACAATGATGGACCAGTTGGTAATGACCACTATACAATCGACGACACGCGTACTCTCACCATCAACCTACAATACACGGCTATGTCAACGCCAGCGCATGATACGGGAGTCAGCGTCGCAAGCAGCGATGACATATCTCTTTACGTCATCAGGGGAGACAATGACGGCTATTTAGCGATCCCTAAAAGCAGATGGTCCACGAGCTTCTATGTCGTGTCCTACCCTCCAACAGGTGGCGGATACTCCTACTTCTCCATCATAGGGTACGAAGATACAAACGTGGAAATTACACCCAGAATGGAACTCAATTGTGGCTCTATCTTTCTATCTCCATCCATACTGATGAGTGTTAGGATCTTACCAAAGCAGAAATATGATATATACTGTTCTGGAGACGTGACAGGGACGTTTATTAGAAGTCAAAAGCCAATATCAGTTGTTGCTGGTGTAACGTTTCTTGGATATTCGGGTTGGGAAAGGGTTGTCGAGGAAATGATGCTACCTACAGCTTTCTTTGGGAGGAACTTTGTTCTTCCAGCAGTTTCCGAAGATGCTGCAGTTTTGAGAGTAGTCGCATCCGAAAATAATACTGAGATATATGCTGGAGGGAACCTCTATACTTATCTGGATGCTGGTGACTATATTGATGTAGAAACAAACAAAGTATTTTGTCTGAAAGCCTCACGTCCAGTCCAGGTAGTGATGCTGGGAAGGCGAGCGGATTCGAGCTACTTCAGTGTCGATGACCAACTAGGAGACCCGATCATGGCGATTGTACCAGCCGTTGAAGGGTTTCAGCATTATCATACTATTGATATATTTCCTGTCCCCGGGGATGGCCTGGTGATGTTTTTTGTGGAAAGGGGACAGGATATCACCTCCTTACCAGAGTCAATACATTCTTACTTCGAATATTCCGATTGTTGTAACATCGAAATACGTTACCTTTTTCTGTCACTCCCTGTTGTTGACCTGCACCTGGATTACCCCGTTGGACTGATGCAGATGGACGCTTCTTGGAGCAAAGGCTTTGGCTTGATGATGGGGTCCTTCTTGGGTATGTTTACATGACTTATGTTATCAAGTGTTTGTTTGTTTTTTAACGCCAAACTCAGCAATATTCCGGCTATATGAAGGCGGTCTGTAAATAATCGAATCTGGACGAGACAATCCAGTGATTGACATCATGAGCAATTGGGATCGATGACATGCATCACACGAGCCTGGTCACCCGATCCCGGTAGTCGCCTTTTACGACAAGCATAGTCGCCTTTTACGGCAAGCATGGGTTGCTGAAGACCTTTAAATTTCCATCCCGGATCTTCGCAGGTCGTTCAGACATGGCTGTGATCTTTGTGTGTAGTTAGAAGTGGACAGCAACACATATGTTTTTTAAAAAATATTTCCACTTTTGATACAGACTCTGTAAACCTCAGTGAATATCCGGGTTAAAATTGGTCGCCAACAACCAGTGCTTGTTGTAAGCGGCGACTAACGGGATCGGGTGGTCAGTCTTGCTGCCTTGGTTGATGCATGTCATCGTATCCCAATTGCGTAGTTGTTGCTCACAGTGTCAATCAGACTCGATAATTACAGAATATTACTGAAACTGGCGTCAAACAAGGTACAAAACAGTGATGGCTCTCTATACTCCCCGAAACTTGACAGATCGAGGACGTTGAAATTGGGCATGTTTCGCGTTTTTTCAAATCATTACATTTTCGTGTTTGGCTTTACGTTTTCAGTCTCATTAAAATCAGATCTTATTTCTCGCTACCGCTAAACAAAGATCTGAGGACATCCCATTGCGGATCATGTCAGAACGACCTTTCATCTGACCAATCAGAGCATCGCTTGTCAGATCATGAAAGTGACTGTTGCAATGTGATTTTTGATCGTGCAATCTCGAAAAAACACACAGTGTATTCCGAACGACAGTTATGGACTTTATGTCTGTATTCATACAATTTAGACCACCTATTAGCCATTCAAGAATGTTCTTTTGTTCAGTTTTAATTTTTTGATCGAGTATATGTCAAAGCCATTTGATTGGCTATTGTTGACTTCTTATCAGTCATTCCATTGGTCGGTCAAAGTTCGCGAAAGGTCGGCCTGACGTGACCCGCAATGTGATGTCCTCAGATCTTTGTTTAGAGGTAGCGAGAACTAAGAACTGATTTCAATGAGATCGTAAGTTTTAGGTTTTTGTCAAAAATTGTCTACTTCGATTTCATTTTACATTAAGAGTATTTCAGGGTTGGTTCGCTTCACGACTGTCTGAGGTCGTATGAATGTACAAAGTATAGGTCCTTCCATTTAGCATTATTGTAGTTATGTCACGAAAACCGTGAAGATCCGGGGTAGAAAGGTCTTAATCAACCCATGTTTACCGTAAAAGGCGACTATGCTTGTCTTAAGAAGCAACTAACGGGTTCGGGTGGTTAGACTCGCTGACTTGGTTGATCTGTGTCATCTTATCTCAATTGCGTTGCTCGATGTTTTTGATGTCAAACACTGGATTGTCTGGTCAAGACTCGGTTATTTACAGGCCGTCGTCATATAGCTGGAATATTGCTGAGTGCGGCGTTAAACAAAAGCAAAAAAACAAACAAACTTGTGGGGCACCATATCCACTGACGTGGAACGATGCTTATGCTACGGAATTGTGTTTCGGATGAATGGGTTTCTTTATTATATTAAAGTGATTCATAAACACATTGACAGTGTATCCAATAGTCACAATGCTACAATGGACTTTTGTTAAGTTTTCTTATGATTGTGGATTAGTTTGTCCCTTTATTAACTAAACAAGGAATACTTGTTCATTAATTACTTGTTCGCACCTGTCTAGCCATGACATGTATTCTTCTGTATGTGTCATCATTACTTCTGACGTGTCCGTTTTTCAGACCCTCCACACTGTCCAATACACGATGGATTCGTGTATCTCAACAACTCAGGGCTATGTATAAAGGTGTTCACGACACTGATGTCGTGGACAGATGCTCGTACCTTCTGTCGGGAAAACAGATTACACCTTGTTTTGCTCGATACGCAGGACAAGATCAATAGCATCAATGCCCACCTGGAAGATCAGTTAAACAGTGAGTGAGTTAGGATTTAACTTGTCATTTGCATTGTTTCAGTCATATAGAAACGGTTTTGCATCCGTTCTTGTGTCTACTGTATCTGGTCTTGTGTCTCCTGCATCCGTTCTTGTTGTCTGCTGTATCTGGTCTTGTTGTCTACTGTATCTGGTCTGGTTGTCTACTGCATCCGTTCTTGTGTCTACTGCATCTGGTCTTGTTGTCTACTGTATCCGTTCTTGTGTCTACTGTATCCGTTCTTGTTGTCTCCTGTATCTGGTCTTGTTGTCTACTGTATCCGTTCTTGTGTCTACTGTATCTGGTCTTGTTGTCTACTGTATCTGGTCTTGTTGTCTACTGCATCCGTTCTTGTGTCTACTGTATCTGGTCTTGTGGTCTACTGTTATCGTTCTTGTGTCTACTGTATCCGGTCTTGTGTCTCCTGTATCTGGTCTTGTTGTCTACTGTATCCGTTCTTGTGTCTACTGTATCCGGTCTTGTGTCTCCTGCATCCGTTCTTGTTGTCTACTGTATCTGGTCTTGTTGTCTACTGTATCCGGTCTTGTGTCTCGTGTATCTGGTCTTGTTGTCTACTGTATCCGTTCTTGTGTCTACTGTATCCGGTCTTGTGTCTCCTGCATCCGTTCTTGTTGTCTACTGTACCTGGTCTTGTTGTCTACTGTATCTGGTCTTGTTGTCTACTGTATCCGTTCTTGTTGTCTACTGTATCTGGTCTTGTTGTCTACTGTATCTGGTCTTGTTGTCTACTGTATCTGGTCTTGTTGTCTACTGTATCTGGTCTTGTTGTCTACTGTATCCGTTCTTGTTGTCTACTGTATCTGGTCTTGTTGTCTACTGTACATGGTCTTGTTGTCTACTGTATCTGGTCTTGTTGTCTACTGTATCCGTTCTTGTTGTCTACTGTATCTGGTCTTGTTGTCTACTGTATCTGGTCTTGTTGTCTACTGTATCTGGTCTTATTGTCTGCTGCATTCGTTCTTGTGTTTACTGTATCCGGTCTTGTGTCCACTGTATCTGGTCTTGTTGTCTACTGTATCCGGTCTTGTGTCTCGTGTATCTAGTCTTGTTGTCTACTGTATCCGTTCTTGTGTCTACTGTATCCGGTCTTGTGTCTCCTGCATCCGTTCTTGTTGTCTACTGTATCTGGTCTTGTTGTCTACTGTATCTGGTCTTGTTGTCTACTGTATCTGGTCTTGTTGTCTACTGTATCCGGTCTTGTGTCTCGTGTATCTGGTCTTGTTGTCTACTGTATCCGTTCTTGTGTCTACTGTATCCGGTCTTGTTGTCTACTGCATCCGTTCTTGTTGTCTACTGTATCTGGTCTTGTTGTCTACTGTATCTGGTCTTGTTGTCTACTGTATCTGGTCTTACTGTCTGCTGCATTCGTTCTTGTGTTTACTGTATCCGGTCTTGTGTCCACTGTATCCGTTCTTGTGTCTACTGCATCCGGTGTACCCCGGCGGTCACGCATCACAGTATTTTCCATGCCCGACGCTACTTACGCTGTAGAAAATGTGTTTAGAAAAAAACACGTTTAAGACATATTTAGATCAAAACATGCTTAGGAATGTGTTTAAATCCCGTAGGGAATACACATTTTAGGGTCTAAACATATGACATGAGCTATCGTCTCACAGCCTAAACACCACCTAAACACAACATCGCCAAAATCTAAACATGTTCAGAATTTAAACACAGATAATTTACATGTTTCGAATTTTGAACGTGTTTATGATTTAAACATGTTTAAACATGTTCACATATATCTAAACATGATTAAAAAAGTGTATATTATTAAGCAATAAGCCAAATATGGCGAAGATGTACAAATCAGATTCACTCTCTGTCAGGCATAAAAAAATATCGTCAAACTTGGTAAAATATTGACATAAAAATAAAATAAACATTGTCAAATAAACCAAGCTCGGTTAATGGTGACTAGGAAAAATGACATTTGTGAGGAAACAGTTTTCGTAGCACAGGTGGTAGCGTGAAGGACTAAACATCAAAGGTTGCAGGTACGTATCCGCCGAGGTTGGGAAGTGTTCTTCGTACTTATCTAATACAGGACGCTTATAATGACACACACACACACACACACACACACACACACACACACACTTCTGTATCCACATTAAACAATTAAAACATCGAAAGCGCCCCTTTTCAAATTACCTACAATGAATCTAAACCCTAAACCCAATTATGGGACATGAAACGAGTTTAGGTTTGCGTTTGGGATCTAAACACATTTTTATATTCGTTGAGACCCGTGAAGATCCGGGTAGAGAATAGGTCTTCAGTAACCTATGCTTGCCGTAAAAGGCAACTATGCTGGTTGTAAGAGGCGACTAACGGGATCGGGTGGTCAGGCTCGCTGACTTGGTTGATGCATGTCATCGTAACCCAATTGCGTGGGTCGATGCTCATGATGTCAATCACTGGATTGTCTGGTCCAGAATCGGTAATTTACAGACCGCCGTCATATAAGTGGAATATTCCTGAGTGCGGCGTTAAGCAACAAACAAACATTTATATTCGTTGAGCCGATACCGTGTTTTCAAGGTGAAACCCGTCACGATCACATAGGTGTATGTTTGGCATTATTTTACAAAGTGAATCATTCCCTACGTTAACTGTGTAGAACAGTTATCAACGTCATTGTAGCTTTTGACCAGTGTGAACTTGCACTGACACTCGAAGGCCTATAGTCAGTGTTATATGAACAATGTATATGTTTCTCTCCACAGCCTCTTCCTTTTCCATTGGGTTACACCTGGAAACAGAGAATAATGGTATCTCATACAACTGGATAGACGGGGGAACTCTTGGCAACGCGAACTGGTTGCACTCACAGCCTGATGGCTACGGCCTGTGTGTCCAATTGGCAAAAGCCAAGGACAGGGGTATTGGCTGGCGGACCGTCGGCTGTGACGTGAAGTCTGGCTACGTCTGTGAGGCGGTGATATCTGAAACACAAAATGTCCAATTATTCACGGGCCAATGTCAATGTACGTACCCAAACTTAGCGACGTCATCTGAATCGATTCACTAATTCCACAGCACTTCGGATACTTGTTTGTTATAGTAAATTTCTCAAAGGTTCCTTTATGTGTGTTTTCTTTGTTGTTTAGCACCATGGTAATAGTCCAGGTCTATGACAGCGTCCTTTATTTAAACGAGTCCATATGTGTCAGCGATTGATATTATGTCGCCTCTGACAGGTATAGGTTGCTTTGGGTCAATTTTAACCCGAAATCACCCTAATAACCCATTCAAGTGGGACCTGGCTGATAGTGTGTCATTACTGATGTTCTATCGACCACTTGTTAGTCTGGCTGAGTGAGTGAGTTAAAATTTAAAGTCACCTCGGCAGTATTTCAGCCAAATCGTGACTATCAAATGTTATACATAAGAAATACATGGAAACTATAAAAGCCTAGAATATCACTGAATATTATTTAAAACTAGCATGTAGCCATAAAAAAACATATCACTATTTATATCAATACATAATAAAGAAGGGGATATAGATCACCAGCAACTGAAGGTATATCACCATACAAGGGACCATGGGGACTTGCAGTGCATCTGGGCCCGTGAAGATCCGGGGTAGAATAGGTCTTCAGCAACCCATGCTTGCCGTAACAGGCGACTATGCTTGTCGTAAAAGACGACTAACGGGATCGGGTTGTCAGGCTCGCTGACTTGGTTGTCAGCATTGGAATCTGACTTTGTCTTTGCGACGGGCTGAGGTGCAGCAAGTTGCTATGCAGAGTTGCGTCGAATGAACGTCCTCGACTATCCTTGCTTTGTCTCAGTCAAGATCCGGGGTAGAATAGGTCTTCAGGAACCCATGCTTGCCTTAAAAGGCGACTATGCTTGTAAGAGGCGACTAACGGGATTAGGGGGTCAGGCTCGCTGACTTGGTTGATGCATGTCATCGTATCCCAATTGCGTGGATCGATGCTCATGATGTCAATCACTGGATTGTCTGGTACAGAATCGATTATTTACAGACCGCCGTCATATAGATGGAATATTGCTGAGTGCGGCGTTAAACAACAAACAAACAACCAAAGTGGTAAACATTTGGGCTTATGTCATGTCGTGTTTCCTCGAAAAATAAAAATGACACCACTTGATATAAGTGAAAAACTGTTCAAATCGGCGTTAAAGCAACACATGTATTGATGATCCAAGTGGTCCACCTTTGGGCTTTCCTCCCACATTACGCTCACTCGCTCCACTATTCAGCATAAGGGGTTTAAATGTCTGAAATGGTTTCCAGACATTCATCCAAATTGCCCGACGGCTGACGGTTACATCTACATATATGAGGCCGAGCTCTGTGTCAAGCATCACCCTCGGCCCGAGACGTGGATCAATGCTGCTGCTGCGTGTCGTGCTGATGGAGACCGCCTCGTCACGGTGGACAGTGACTCGAAGCAACACTATCTGCATGAAGTATATCGGCACATCTGTGAGTTCAGAAGTGCAGTACCATCAAACTTGATATATTTTGGATAAAAAATGAATATGTTACAGGTTCATTCACATTCTTCCTCGTGATTTCTTTGTTGTTTTTAGTTGCTATCGTAATACCATGTTATTCAAGGTCTCAATATTGTATTATCGTTAGTACAGGCGTTAAATTTTCCATTACTTGGTTTAAGGATCCGCTGACCCGACTCTTCGCAAGTATGGGGTAAAATCAAATATTTGAGAAAGATGGTTGTGTCATCGAATTTTTAACTATTTTCAGTTACACGTATGAAGACAACTTAAGCATGGGAAATAATCATTTTTATTTTTCTATTGTTTATACCCAAATCGACAATACTCCTTTTTTTTAAAAAAAACAAACAAAACAAAACAAACTTAAAAAGCTATTCCCGTGTTCATTTTGGCCATCAAAACTACTGTTTCTCGATCCGTAAATCTTGTGATTAGATAATTGCATATTTAAGGGAGTCGAGACATTTTTTGTAATGTGAGGGACATTGACCATCTGCTGTTCAGTTTCCTTGTTCCCTAACTACTTGGCTACACCAAGTTGGGTTTCCTAGTCTCAATCGCATATTCTCGACAGCTAGGTTCCCATTCCCTGGATACGAGCTGTTCAGGGCTGTGTCGATACACTTTGTCGCGATAGGATATGTATATCAATAGTAAGGTCGCAATTCAATACAGGACATCATACATGAAAGCTTGACTCTTACCTTGTCGAGTGGTCATATTCCAACATCAATGGAACGAGACCACACCAAAATATATCCGGAAACCAGAAGCAATTAAATTAGCATTGAATTGGGGGTTTGTCATAAGAACATTCAGAGTTCAGAAACAGTATTCATACCGAATTAGAAGTGCTCCTTATGACATAAAAATTATGTTGTATCGATACACGATATGATTATCGTTGAATTAAGGTATTGCTATGAAATCTTCCATACTACATTGTGATAAGCTGCACTCGGCAAAAATGTCTGTCACGAAAACTACTTCATTTTGTTTCAGCGTCTAAGCATTACATTGGGGCTTCCTGGCATAACGCTGGCCAATGGATGTGGATGGACTGTACGCCATTGGTCTACACCAATTGGGCTGTCGATGGCAACCAATCTGTGATCCAAGGAGAACACTGTGCAGTGGCCACCGTGAACGGTTATTGGGATGCTGTGGCCTGTGATGAAGCTATGTCGTTTATATGTGAAAGGCCCCTGACAGTCATGGAACCGGTCGATGGAACTTGTGAAGGTAGCCGCTTTCGCTCATCTAAATCTAAAGGCCCTGAGGATCCAGGGTAGAATAGGTCTTCAGCAACCCATGCTTGCCGTAAAAGGTGACTATGCTTGTCGTAAAAGGCGACTAACCGCATCGGGTGGTCAGGCTCGCTGACTTGGTTGATGCATGTCATCGATCCCAGTTGCTTGGATCGATACTCATGTTATTAATCACTGGATTGTCTGGTCCAGACTCGAATATTTCCAGACCGCCGTCATATAGCTGGAATATTGCTGAGTGCGGCGTTAAACAACAAAACAACCAAACCACAAATGGAGTTTCAACCGTATATACTATATGTTGTTTAACACCGCACTCAGTAATATTCCAGCTACATACGTACGTAAATTTTATATGATACTATATAGGAGATACATCGGGGATGTTTTAACAGTTCGTTGTATCCGCTTGTTCGCTCTATCCGTGTTCGTTATATCCGTGTTCTGCTGTATATGAATAGGTACAATAAACATTTTTTATGAAGCATAATGTGTTACAGACTTTCAGATTCAATGTATTAACTTGTTTGTGTGTTGTTTACAGCCGCACTCAGCAGTAATATGACGGCGGACAATGTATGAACAAATGTATTTCCATAAATAAGTAACATACTAATATCACTCGAGCTACGTACTGTGGTCATATAATGTATTCATTAGTGTTTAGCCTAAGCCTCGTCCTTTCCTTTCAGAAATCTCGTCCACGTCTCTGTCGTTGGCGGCGTCTCTTATCTCCGATACCAGTAGCGTCGACTCCGTCGCCGTAGTGTTATCATCAGAGGACGACACGATGATGCCAGTGCTGTCATCTCAAGTAATCCTTTCATCATTGAACCCCTACTCCATCAATCCTCTTTTATCAGTATCTTCAACCGATAGCATCACCGACATCACTGTGACAGCAGCAGCATCAGAGGGTGAGTTGATGTCTGTGTGGTCATCAAATGACCTTATGTCATCCCAGTCTTCAACCGATACCTGGTCAAGTTCTGGTGTCAGTGAAATACCCCGAGAGTCATCAATTCAAGGCACTGGGTATAACACCATGCCGTCACAATCATCATACGTTATAAATTCATCCAACGCGAGATCAAGTGCAACCATATCTATGTCACCTCTGGCAAGTGTGGGCACTACCATTGTGTCAGGTCCCATCAGCTTAAGCAGCTCCGAAGACATTCAAACTGGCATCCACTGGGGTGTCAGTGACACTGTTGGTGCCCAAACTTCAGACCCTACTCAAACGTACACAGACGTCTCTTCAGGATTCAGACAAACATCCACTCACTCTATCACAACACTCGTACCAGATTCAAACCCTGGGCGAGTTGTCTATCGCGTTTGCAGGTGTTCCTGTATTCCGGAGAACCGACTCAATGACATGTCGACTCAATCCGTCGACGCAAAGATGAAGGAAATTCGAGAAAATCTGCTTCTAGATAAGACAAACTTGACGAAGACCATCCGTAAATACATCAGTGCTCCCGATGAGCGGAAGTCTTCCTCAAGCATTGGTGCAACTGGGGTCACATTGATTGTATTCACAAGTTTGCTCATACTCTTCTCGGATGTGATTGCATTCTTTCAATCTCGACATCAAAAGTACCGATGAAAAAAAATACTAGACAGTGGACATTTTTGTATGGGGTATTGGGAGAGAAGCACCCTCCAAAAACACTGAGCACTACCCAGGGATACAAACAAGTGTGATTGTATCGGAGTATTCAGTGAATATTACTCCATTGTGTTTTAGCTAACTCTTAACATTATATCACTGGCACCAGGTCGTAAGACTGGCTTATCACGATCTAGTGACCGCACCCCTCCTCAGCTTTAATTCCGTCACCGTTCAATCTCATTAAAATCAGATCTTAGTTCTCGCTACAGCTAAACAAAGATCTGAGGACATCCCGTTACGGGTCACGTCAGACCGACCTTGCGGAAACTTTGATCGACCAATCAGAAGGCAGCTTTCTCGTGCTTTGCGGCACTAATTTCAAATTGGCGACCACGCTTCGAAACATATTTCGACAAATTCTCGATTACAAATTTGAAACCTGAACAAAAGAACATTCTGGAATAGCTAATAGATGGTCTAGATTGTATGGATTCAGTCGTTAAACTCGTAACTATCGTTCGGAGTTAAAGTTTTCGAGGTTGCATGATTAGGAATCACATTCCGACTGTCACTTTCACAATCTGGTAAGCGATGCTCTGATTGATCTGATGAAAGGTCGTTCTGACGTGACCCCTAACGGGATGTCCTCAGATCTTTGTTTAGCGGTAGCGAGTAGTGAGGTCTGATTTTAATGAGATTGGTCACCGTTCGGCAAAGTCCGGCGATCCTCGTTATTCTGTGTCATTGCATTCTTGGTTAGAGAATTAGAGACGAGACTATTTAATTCTCGTGTAAATTAATGGCACACTCGTTCCATGTATTGATTTGTTGTATGTTATTTCATATTTGTTTTTTTCATATTCATGTGTTGAAAATGTTTTTGTGACCTAATTTTACGATGTAGCGCGATATTGTTATGTAGTTACCGATATTAACATTGTATTGATGATCCTTGTTGTCTTCTCAATAATTGTACATAGCTTGTTGTAAATGTTTAATGATACCGTTGGATAGCTTAATATGTTTATCGCTTTATTTTAATATTTACATATTTCGTATTGATATAGTAGTTAGTTTCCTATTCGTGTATTCACCATGTTAAGAAAAACACTTTGGCTAAGCGCCAGGGTCGAAACTACCATTGTAGCCGAAAAGCAATAATTGCTTACACCCAAAAAACACAATTTTGAATAATACATAAACAGCACAATTTTTGTAACACCCAAAAAAACCCAGATTCGTTTGAAAAATAAGTAAACCTCAATTTACCATATATGCAGAAACTTATTAATTCAAACACTACACGGTCGAACATGATATTTATCTTCTAACTTGGAAATCGGAATCTTTGCGCGCTTTAGCATTTAGATGGTTTATCAAGTTGTGAGAGCGATGTCCCTTTGTTGACACGATGCACGATGGAGACCGCTATTTTAGATCCTCATGAAATCCCCCTGCGGATTTTTGACAAACTAATAGCCTGTTAGTAATCTACAAGTACCCTTAGCCCTACTCTTTGAATTCTAAATGATTGGCACTAACATTACAACGTTAATTCAAAGATCAAGATTCTTGGTGACTTGGTGACTTTATATTTAATGTGTATTTCATTGTTGTGATCAAGGTCAGAAGGTTTGTTCGTTTCAAAGTTGAATCAAAAATACGAAAACATTTATTGTATTTTATGTTCATCTTGCATTCAGATATAAGTTATGAAGTGACAAAACCTTTACGAAAGTATAGTCATACTTACTAGTAGTTCGCACAGACCGTTAAATTCATTGTTTTACCAAATATACGTACTTTATGGCTTACGCAATCCGCGCTGTCACAATTTCTTTTATAATGATAGGGGCGGTCGGGTAGCCTAGTGGTTAAAGCGTTCGCTCGTCACGCCGAAGACCCGGGTTCGATTCCCGACATGGGTACAATGTGTGAAGCCCATTTCTGGTGTCCCCCGCCGTGATATTGCTGGAATATTGCTAAAAGCGGCGTAAAACCATACTCACTCACTCACTCATTATAATGATAGGTCGGCTCGCTTTAAAATATGAAAAAAATAACCATCGGCTCGCTAACTCTTTTTTGTTTTTCTCTCAAAACTGTTTTCCTCGGAATGTCGTGGGGAAGAGAACGCCCTGACGGGGATACAGTGTGTGGTTTTAGTACTTTTCGATATATTTCCTTGTCCTGTCATTGTGCTTTCCTGTCACCAAAGTTTAAAACATAAATCGAAAATCAGCATTAATAAATATAAACATATTGCCCTGTGTCTCCCCTATTTAAGAAAAAATATAATCTCTTAAAACGTATGGGGTCATGATATATAAATGTTATGATTGTCGTCAGAAGAAAACTTTGAAAAAAATACAGTGGTAGAATTATAGTTTTAAAAAGCAAATCTACCCCCAACACATCCAAACACACTGCACGTGGACTACGCTGTAACAAATGTATTTACATCCGAAATTCAAACCTAAACACATGGTATTTTGTACCAGTATAAACGGATTATTTGTTTTTGTTATTTTGTTGTTGTTTTTCGAGTTCGGGTGTTTACTGGAATTGGTAAGGGTCTAATGAAGTAATCAGATATACCTTATATTTTCATTGGATGCTTCCTGTATGAGAGAAATACCATTAGTACGAAAGCCCATTAGGACTATATTGCTATTTTGTTTTTTCTCTTTTAAAAGTCGTAATTACGAGAAAATAATAGTTTATAAGAAGATTCGATTTATTGCTTTGACATTATGTCACAGTGATTTTCATAATCATTGTCAAAGTCGTAATAACGACTTTTTCTCTCGTAATTACAACTTTATTCTCGCAATTCCGACTTTTAAAAGAGAAAAAACAAAATACCAATATGGTCCTAATGGGCTTTCGTAGTACATTAGTCATACAGCAACAAATAACACATTTAAGAAAACTTAGATTTTCAAAGCTCAGCGCGATACGAAGCTGTAACCGATGGAGTCCCAGTCCTTCACGATACCACTTGTGCTACGCAGACTATTGTCCTCACAAGTATCAGTATCCCTGGTCACAATTAACCGAGCTTGATTTTATTTGTACATGTTTATGTTAATATTGTTCCAAGTTATTTGTAAGTCCTGTGGTATATGTGTAATGAAAGTGCATCTGAATCTGACCATTTTCGTTGTCCTCGTATAGGATAGCCCTTATCCAAATTGACTTATTGCCTGATGATATGCACTGTAAACGATTAAAAATTCTAAATATGTTTAAAATCTAAAATGTTTAGAATATGGGAATGTTGTGCTTAGGTGGTGTTTAGGTTGTGAAACGAAAGCTTATTTCGTGTGCTTAGACCCTAACGTGTAGATAGAACACGTCAAATGTGTATTCCGTTCAGGATTTAAACGGGGGCACGGGTGGCCCAGTCGTCTAAGGCGCCGCGATTCGCTGTGCAGAGTTGCGTCCCTTGGGCACGCCAGAAATCTATGATTGTGGGTTCCAATCCAGGTTCTCCCCAATTATGTTTCTAGGTTTGTCAGCACCATACCCGTGCTCGTGGGTTTCATCAAAGTGGTAAACGTCTGAGACCTGCATCACTTCGGGCTTTCCTCCCACATTAAGCTGACACGCCGCGATATAACTGGAATACTGTTAAAAGCGGCGTTAAACCCATTCACTCACTCACTCAGGATTTAAACACATTCCTAAACATGTCGTATATGTGTTTACATTTTAAACTCTTTTTAACAGTGTATCAATATGCTTGGATTTCACGACGAAGGACACCAGAAATTGGCTTCACACATTGTACCCATGAAGGGAATCGAACCCCGGGGCTTCGGCCTGATGCGCGAGCGCCTTAACCTCTCGGCAAATCCATCGCCCATAGCGCCCATAGCCCCATGACCGTTCGACCACAGAGTAGCAAAAACAAACAAAACAACGTGATTTCTGTTTGTTTACATGACCATATTATATTGAATGGTGCCGTAATATACTGTTCAAAGCGGCATTAAACCCAACTCACCCACTCCCTCATATATACAGTGGGCATTTAACAGATACTGCAGAGATCTTGTTGCTTCAAATGTTAAAGAATATTAAAAAAAGTCCACATCTCTATCATTATTTGCGCAAGCCAGGAAACTGTTTTTGCAGAACCCTCATTTACAGTATATTTCTCAGAATAATACTTTCATGCCCTTTTGCCTATGTGTATGCTAGTTATCCAGCGTTGAACAGACACCATACGCCGATATATTGTCTCTGGTTTGAGGTAATGTTGTTGGTAGTTTCGATGTTCAATAATTAAGAACCTTATTATCAATATTTCCAATAAACAAACAAACTCGTGAACCAAGCATGGTTATTATTAGAACTAATGTTTTTAGACAAGTTTAAAATTTCCTGTTTTATAATTAATGTTCGAATCGCACAAAAAAGTACTTTACCACCGGGGATAATTAGGTTAAAAGAAACATTTAAGCGTGTCATATACAACATGTGAATGTTTATGCTGAAACAATATGGTTTTCCTGAAACCATGGTCACCATTCTTGTTTTAGCACCGTTTATAATATTTCAGACACATACATAAACTCATAAAAACTCTTCAGCAACCAATGCTTGCCGTAAAAGGCGACTATGCTTGTCGTAAGAGGCGACCAACATTATCGGGTGGTCAGGCTTGCTGACTTGGTTGATGCATGTCATCGTATCTCATTTGCGATGATCGATGCTCATGATTGCAATCACTGGATTGTCTGGCCTCGATTATTTACAGACCGCCGTCATATAGCTGGAATATTGCGTAGTGCGGCGTTAAACAACAAACAAACAAACAAAACCCAGAAAAAAAATTATGTTTAATCAGACTCATCTTTTCGTATTCAAACAGGAAACAGATGTAAAGGCTAAAGAAGGCTTAAGGGTTTCCATTAGTTCATTAATTATGTACTAGCAATGCTGAAAAAAGTACATGTGTGCCTCTACATGTATGTGTTGGTATCAGGTGTTTATATTGCTAATGAAGGCAAACAAATGTTCAGTATTGACGCAGTTGTTCTGTAGACCATGCGTTTTGACGTATATATACTAGTGAGTGAGTGAGTATGGTTTTACGCCGCTTTTAGCAATATTCCAGCAATATCACGGCGGGGGACACCAGAAATGGGCTTCACACATTGTACCCATGTCGGGAATCGAACCCGGGTCTTCGGCGTGACGAGCGAACGCTTTAACCACTAGGCTACCCGACCGCCCCCGTATATATACTAAATATAAAACGTTGACGACAGAGAATAACAAGCCTCGACAATACGATCACTGAAACTCCAGGTGTTTGCGAACAGGGAAATGTCTGTATTTTGTGTTTGTTTTGTTTGTTGTTTAATGCCGCAAATAGCAATATTCCAACTATATAATGGCGGTCTGTAAATAGTCGAGTCTGGACTTGACAATCCAGTGATTGCTATCATGAACAGCGATCCACCCAATTGGGATCAACCACCGGATCCAGTTAGTAGTCTGTGACGACAAGCATGGGTTCCTGAAGACCAATTCGAACCCGGATCTTCGCGGGGAGGAAACATCGGTAAATCCACGAACTAGAAAGTGCGAGCGACGGTCTGTCATTCAAATTGACAGTGGAAGCATAAATCAATGCCACAAAGGACCCGTGAAGATTCCGGGGTAGAATATGTCCTTTAGGTAAAAGGTGACTATGCTTGGCGTAAAAGGCGACTAACGGGATCGGGTGGTCAGGCTCGCTGACTTGGTTGATGCATGTCATCGATCCCAGTTGTGTGGATTGATGTTCATGATGTAAATCACTGGATTATCTGCTCCAGACTCGATTATTTACAGACCGCCGTCATATAGCTGGAATATTGCTGAGTGCGGCGTTAAACAACAAACCAATCAACCAACCAATGCCACAAAGGAACACATTCATCAGGCCAAAGTCAAAAGCTGCTTTTGTTTGTGGCGATCCGACAAGTCAAATTCTTTACAATGTATGAACTATAATGTCTTCTTGGTGCCATTATTGTGGAATGAATACACTTCATCAGAAATTTCAATTCTGATCCAGTTGTTATTTTCTTGATTTCCTCAAAATGTATTTCCCTATGTCAGAAAACATTGATCTGGTACCAAGCAAAGCAGATTCATTTTGAAATTCGTCGTATGTTGATGCTGCTGTCACGTGAACAGAAAGGGTATCTCTCCGCCAATCAAACCACGCCCCTGGAGCATATGGGGTTAAGATATGGTCGTTGTAGCCCCGTAACCATGGCGGATGGCACTTCCGCCTGTAACAAAGAACTTGAAGATGTCTGTCTGCGAACAGCATCCTCGGAAATCTCTCGTATGTCCTATAGGTCATCAAGGCTGAGTTATAAATCCACCTTTCATCATGATAGTCTGTAAATGTTTTGATATATTCTTTAATAAATCTTGACCCTTTTTTAGCCATGAAGACTCCAATATTAAAGGTTTCCGGCCACAGTCCAACTTTCACCCAATCAAATCCTAAAACTGCTTCGTACGCTAAATATTCATCATTGACGTAATCCAACCATAACACATCCGGGTCCTGGTGTACTCCGCCATATTGAGATAGTATATACGTCTTAATAACGTCGTTGGAATGGGCTGGCTCTCTCACCTTGTTACCGTAAACAAATTCGGGTTGTTCTGTGTGAACAAATGTTATGTTTTCTTCGTTCCTTAGCCGTTTCCAGTATTCCCCTAAAGGTTCATAATCTCCATGAAAAAACACCACATCGAAACCAGCGACGTTAATTGCACTCAGCACACTTAAATAGTGAACAAACCTGAATTCTCGCTTACCAAACCAAATATAATGCGATATTCTTGGTGCAAGATTCGTGTAATTTTTGTGTGGATAAATCACACTTGAGGAATCATATAATATCCATCGCATCAGTTCTCCAAGTTTGTTTTCCTTTCGCCAAATGTATTTCGGATATAACAGATGTTCAACTTTGAGGTCAACACATTCACAGTGAGTCTTTATGATGGTGTAGTCAGATACTGAGCAACATGGGGTAATCTCTGCCGAATTGCGGGGCACATTTTCTGTGATTTTTATAATTCCATCCAGGTCTTTGAGGCAAGAATCAAACCCCAAATTCGTGGCTACCTGACTTTTCAAGCTGGTTTCAATGTTCACGCTCGACATGTTCTGAAATGAAAATGACTTCGTTAGGATCGTATTCTCTCCTATGTAAACTCCCGCTCCATTGTTACCAAGGAGTCTGGTGACTGTTCTCATCTTCAAAGACATTGACACGCGACAATAATGATTTGCTCCAAGATGATGCAACACCAAATATGGTAATCGCCTTATATCCTGAAACCAGGTGAAATACTCGTGAGGGTCCACCTGTGGTTCTGTTGTATAATGAAACACAATTTTCATTGGTTTTAAGATTTTTACAACACTCATAACACTGAGATAGTTTTCCAGAAGAAATATACCGTCCTTACACCAGACATAGTGTACTGTTGGAGTCGTGTTGACATACTGACTGCCTTCTTCCAGCAGAACGCCATTGGGAGAGTCCAATTGTTTCGTTCGTGCGAGATCTGAGGTGACATATTGCAGTTCCGTGTTGGGTATATTACGTACAGGATAATGCTGCTCCAGTTTTGCCAGTGAGGGACAAATGTACATAACATTGAATCGTGTTGACATTAAACAAATTAACACAATGCAGGGAATGATTAGGAAAGTCATTAACTGGCGTCTACTTGTGACAGATGTCAATCCTCGTTCCCAGTACATCTCCATCAGTGCTGTTAGCTGTCAACCTAGAATGTCAATATATATGTATATGTTACATACTGAACCATGTATGTGCTGTAGACCGGATGTGTGTGTATGAAGTGTATATATTGTAATTGTAAATAATTATTGTAAATATAGATATTTTGATGTGTTGTTTAATTTGATCTCGAGTGTTACTACTAATTATTAGTGCCACAAAAATATTTCCCTCTATGACAACAAAAAAGGAAGGGTGTAAAATGAGCCTACTCCATTGCATGAACAATGAGAGATATGTTGTTACATTGTATTTGTATTATTTATTATTTGTTCTCAAATTCGTAATTTTCCCAACAATCACAGATTATTACCTTACCCAGAAATCTAGTAGGGTACTCACAATTGCAATAAAAATGTTACTGGAAAATACATAAAAACTATTTTTGCATTATTAAAGAAAGCACGGAACATTAACTTGCCTCCTTGTTGTTTGTTGACAGCCGTTGACAGAGTGATTGCCCAGTTTTAATGTTTGGTTCTGGATTTGGGGGATTTCACAATACGAATCTCAAATTGCAGCTGGTCTTCCTTTCTGAGCCCCAGCTTACATGGCCTACTGTGATTTTGTTTGTTTGTTTGTTTGTTTGTTTGTTTTACGACAAGCATAGTAGCCTTTTCCGGCAAGCATTGGTTGCTGAAGACTTATTCTACCCCGGATCTTCACACATTTTATACCCGTTACACTCTTAATTGACTCAATGGACATTTTGCTCCCATGGATTTGTTCTATGAACAAAATGCTTGATGATGATTGTGTACTTAATGAATTGTTTGATAACCAGTTTATATGTTCTGCACAAAGTCTGGCTTCAAAGGTAGAAGAAATATTTGAAAGATCAATATCTGCAAACTGGTGCAGCTGTGGTATGGAAAGTTCAAAGGGTTTGTACTTGAAAGAATTTAAAGAATTTATCTTTTTAAAAGCATCTCTTCTCACCCAAAATTGTGTATAACCCTATTCTCAAATTTAGAACTAATAACCATAACTTGCCTAACATGCCTTTCACTTGCTGAATGACACTGAATGAAATTTGAAACCGGCGGCTTAATGATTAAATGAATAAATTAGTGAAAAGTTCAGGAATCGGTTTTGTCTTTTTCTTCATTTAAAAAAAGGGGTGATAGGTAGTGTTTATTAGTCACCGAACCATGAAGAATGAGAATTGAAACAGTCAAAATGGGAAGGCAGTCTGATTTGTTTGTTTATTTGTTGTTTTACAAAATCAGCAACATTCTAAATGCTGAAACTAATCATTTCTAAGGGATAAATCTTCATCACGCCGAACTCTACTCCCACATATATCGACCTACCACTGTTAACCGACATGAATTACGCATAACGAAGATGCCTAGTATGTAATGTAGCATCACAAAGGACGACATGACGTCAGTTTAAATACTTAACGGAAAACTGTTCATATGCTGCATCACAAAGGACGACATGTCGTCAGTTTTAATACTTACACAACGGAAAAGTGTTCATATGCTGCATCACAAAGGACGACATGACGTCAGTTTAAATACTTACACAACGGAAAACTGTTCATATACTGCATCACAAAGGACGACATGTCGTCAGTTTTAATACTTACACGACGGAAAACAGTTCATATACTGCATCACAAAGGCGGGCATGACGTCAGTTTTAATACTTACACGACGCAAAACAGTTCACACACTGCATCACAAAGGACGACATGGCGTCATTTTAAGTACTTACACGACGGAAAACAGTTCACATACTGCATCACAAAGGTGGAGATGACGTCAGTTTTAATACTTACACAACGGAAAACAGTTCATATACTGCATCACAAAAGACGACATGGCGTCATTTTTAATACTTACACAAAAGACGACATGGCGTCATTTGTAATACTTACACGACGGAAAACAGTTCACATACTGCATCACAAAGGTGGAGATGACGTCAGTTTTAATACTTACACAACGGAAAACAGTTCATATACTGCATCACAAAAGACGACATGGCGTCATTTTAAGTACTTACACGACGGAAAACAGTTCACATACTGCATCACAAAGGTGGAGATGACGTCAGTTTTAATACTTACACAACGGAAAACAGTTCATATACTGCATCACAAAAGACGACATGGCGTCATTTTTAATACTTACACAAAAGACGACATGGCGTCATTTGTAATACTTACACGACGGAAAACAGTTCACATACTGCATCACAAAGGTGGAGATGACGTCAGTTTTAATACTTACACAACGGAAAACAGTTCATATACTGCATCACAAAAGACGACATGGCGTCATTTTTAATACTTACACAAAAGACGACATGGCGTCATTTGTAATACTTACACGACGGAAAACAGTTCACATACTGCATCACAAAGGTGGAGATGACGTCAGTTTTAATACTTACACAACGGAAAACAGTTCATATACTGCATCACAAAAGACGACATGGCGTCATTTTAAGTACTTACACGACGGAAAACAGTTCACATACTGCATCACAAAGGTGGAGATGACGTCAGTTTTAATACTTACACAACGGAAAACAGTTCATATACTGCATCACAAAAGACGACATGGCGTCATTTTTAATACTTACACAAAAGACGACATGGCGTCATTTGTAATACTTACACGACGGAAAACAGTTCACATACTGCATCACAAAGGTGGAGATGACGTCAGTTTTAATACTTACACAACGGAAAACAGTTCATATACTGCATCACAAAAGACGACATGGCGTCATTTTTAATACTTACACAAAAGACGACATGGCGTCATTTGTAATACTTACACGACGGAAAACAGTTCACATACTGCATCACAAAGGTGGAGATGACGTCAGTTTTAATACTTACACAACGGAAAACAGTTCATATACTGCATCACAAAAGACGACATGGCGTCATTTTTAATACTTACACAAAAGACGACATGGCGTCATTTGTAATACTTACACGACGGAAAACAGTTCACATACTGCATCACAAAGGTGGAGATGACGTCAGTTTTAATACTTACACAACGGAAAACAGTTCATATACTGCATCACAAAAGACGACATGGCGTCATTTTTAATACTTACACAAAAGACGACATGGCGTCATTTGTAATACTTACACGACGGAAAACAGTTCACATACTGCATCACAAAGGTGGAGATGACGTCAGTTTTAATACTTACACAACGGAAAACAGTTCATATACTGCATCACAAAAGACGACATGGCGTCATTTTTAATACTTACACAAAAGACGACATGGCGTCATTTGTAATACTTACACGACGGAAAACAGTTCACATACTGCATCACAAAGGTGGAGATGACGTCAGTTTTAATACTTACACAACGGAAAACAGTTCATATACTGCATCACAAAAGACGACATGGCGTCATTTTTAATACTTACACAAAAGACGACATGGCGTCATTTGTAATACTTACACGACGGAAAACAGTTCACATACTGCATCACAAAGGTGGAGATGACGTCAGTTTTAATACTTACACAACGGAAAACAGTTCATATACTGCATCACAAAAGACGACATGGCGTCATTTTTAATACTTACACAAAAGACGACATGGCGTCATTTGTAATACTTACACGACGGAAAACAGTTCACATACTGCATCACAAAGGTGGAGATGACGTCAGTTTTAATACTTACACAACGGAAAACAGTTCATATACTGCATCACAAAAGACGACATGGCGTCATTTTTAATACTTACACAAAAGACGACATGGCGTCATTTGTAATACTTACACGACGGAAAACAGTTCACATACTGCATCACAAAGGTGGAGATGACGTCAGTTTTAATACTTACACAACGGAAAACAGTTCATATACTGCATCACAAAAGACGACATGGCGTCATTTTTAATACTTACACAAAAGACGACATGGCGTCATTTGTAATACTTACACGACGGAAAACAGTTCACATACTGCATCACAAAGGTGGAGATGACGTCAGTTTTAATACTTACACAACGGAAAACAGTTCACAAACTGCATCACTAAGGACGACATGACGTCAGTTTTAATACTTACACAAAAGACGACATGGCGTCAGTTTTAATACTTACACAATAGACGACATGACGTCAGTTTTATTATTTACACGACGGAAAATAGTTCACATACTGCGTCACAAAGGCGGACATGACGTCAGTTTTTAATACTTACACGACGAAAAACTGTTCACATACTGCATCACAAAGGCGGGCATGACGTCAGTTTTAATACTTACACTACGGAAAACAGTTCACATACTGCATCACAAAGGACGACATAACTTGCCTAACATGCCTTTCACTTGCTGAATGACACTGAATGAAACTTGAAACCGGCGGCTTAATGATTAAATGAATAAATTAGTGAAAAGTTAAAATGAATACTACAAGGAATCTGTTTTGTCTTTTTCTTCATTTAAAAACAGGGGTGATAGGTAGTATTTATTAGTCACTGAACCATGAAGAATGAGAATTGAAACAGTCAAAACGGGAAGGCACAGTCTGATTTGTTTGTTTATTTGTTGTTTTACAAAATCAGCAACATTCTAAATGCTGAAACTAATCATTTCTAAGGGATAAACCTTCATCACGCCGAACTCGACTCCCACATATATCGACCTACCACTGTTAACCGACATGAATTACGCATAACGAAGATGCCCGATATGTAATGTAGCATCACAAAGGACGACATGACGTCAGTTAAAATACTTACACAACGGAAAACAGTTCACATACTGCATCACAAAGGACGACATGGCGTCAGTGAAAATCTTTACACAAAGGAATACTGTTCAATTGCTGTAACACGACCATGCTACGTTTCCACCAGGTCGTACTTTCCTTGACAATCTTCTCACGATGCCCATCTGCATCCCATGTCACAGATGGCAACATCGAGTAACGGTATCAAATTAGCCTTGGATTCACGCACCTGCTGGTCAAACAATTGTGTTGAGATACGCTCGTATCTTGACGGCAATGGTATTCTACTGTGTGAGGCGAGAACCCACTTAATCGAACGGAAGATCTCCTTACCACCAAAACCACAAATAATATTCTTTTTAAATATTAACTGTGTAAGTCTAAATGTAGGCAAGATGTTTATTTCAACTCAGTGAATTTTCTGACATATATGCAGATCTGGGCACCGTTTAAAATACGAGCTAAGCGGTAAGGTTCTCGACACTCCCATACTTTAACATAAGCTTACGATAGTCGTAGCGCTACGATCGTTTAATGGAAAGGGGTCCAGTGTTATACTTATGCTTATAACAACTAGGATGGTTGGTTGGTTTGTTGTTTAACGCCGCACTCAGCAATATTTCAGCCATATGATAGCGGTCTGTATTTAATCGAGTCTGGACCAGACAATCCAGTGATTCATATCATGAGCGTCGATCCACACAATTGGGACTGACTACCCGATCCCGTTAATCGCCTCCTACGACAAGCATAGTCGCTTTTTACCGCAAGCATGGGTTGCTAAAGACCTATTCTGCTCCGGATCTTCACGGGTTATCTTACGTTACCCAACTACACTTCAAATCGTTGCTAACAAGAAAAAAAATACCTCCGACTTCGACTCTAACATTTGTCTAAAAATTCTCAGAAAAATCAATTTTATCGAAATCAAACCTTGCACTGCATCTCCCCTGTTGGTATAGAAACTGTACCCCAAATTGGAAAAGAATTGTCGAAGTAAAAACATTCTAAGTGAAAAAAAGCGGCATTTTTTCAAAAAATCCAAATATTGAAATCGAACTTCGCACTGCATCTCTCCTATACATGTAGGTATAAAAAAAAAAGTTTGAAAAGAATCTTTGTGGTAGTTTCAAGTTATAGGTCACACAAAACAATGTCCTGAGAAGGACGGACGGACCACATCTCTACTACATGTGAGAGATTTTGACAAAATTTACGGTAGTAACCAACTAAACCCATAAATCTCAATCGTTCTGGTTTAGATAATGTAGGACAATCAAACAAAGCCGTATCTAGTCTTCTTATAAAGTGAATTCAAGAGACATATTCTGAAACAAGAGACAGACGTCTTGTATAAAGGGGAAGCGCTCGTAAAATACTCATCTGACAGTCATAATCATGTAATGTATGTTTGTTTGTTGTTTAACGCCACACTCAGCAACATTCCAGCTATATGACCGCGGTCTGTAAATAATCGAGTCTGGACCAGACAATCCAGTGATTGACATCATGAGCATCGATCCACGCAATTGGGATACGATAACATGCATGAACCAAAGTCAGCGAGTCTGTCCACCCGATCTCCGTTAGTCGCTTCTCACGACAAGCATTAAAAATAATTCTCGTGGGTATCCAATTTTTCCTGACATCGTTGAACTGCATTATGATCTTGCTACTGGCCAATACGACAGCGTCGTTTGATGGTTTTCCAGCCATGTGGTTGGTTGGTTGGTTGGTTTGTTGTTTAACGCCGCACTCAGCAATATTCCAGCTTTATGACGGCCTGATGAGCATCGATCTAGGCAATTGGGGATACGATGACATGCATGAACCAAGTCAGCGAGCCTGACCACCTGGTCCCGTTTGCTGCCTCTTACGACAAGCATGGGTCGCTGAAAACAATTCTAGCCCGGATCTTCACGGGTCAGTGTACTTTATGAATAAGTCTACTTCTTGCTAATCTACTTAACAAAGTATATGTACACGACCGTCTTCTGAATCGATTATGATCTCCAGTTAACATACATGTACATCTTAGGGGAGTCTATAGCACGCGGGTTGGGTTGTCTTGTAACGGATTTTGAGTAAATGTCATAGTTAGAAGACGCTAGGAGTCGACGAATAACAGACACAAAGTTATCGAAATGATACAGGACAAAACAGGAAATCTGTTATCTGGTGGAGAACACAGAACTGTTTATTGATTATATCTGATAAAAGATCTTTCTGCAGAGTATTAACACAATCATCATGCAGTTCAGGGGCACAGGTGGCCCAGTTGCTAATGCGCCGCGATTCGCTGTGCAGAGTTGCGTCCCTTGGGCACGCCAGAAACCCATGAATTGTGGGTTCGAATCCCGGTTCGCCCCAATTATGTTTCTAGGATTGTCAGCACCATACCCGTGCTCGTGGGTTTCACCGAAGTGGTAAACGTCTGAGACCTGCATCACTTCGGGCTTTTCTCCCACATTAGGCTGAAACGCCACGATATAACTGGAATACTGTTAAAAGTGGCGTTAAACCCAACTCACTCACTCACTTATGCAGTTCATGTTCACTCAACTACACATACCTTTGTCCCATGTTGCCTGTGTTCGAGGAAATATCAGTCAATAGGTAGATGTCCTTACACAGTCGCTCTGTCAGTTCTCTCAAATACAAAGTTCTACATACAGTAAACTACGGTTATAACGAACACGCTTATAACGAACTGACGGATATAACGAACTAACTTTTTAGTCCCGACTATTTGCTGTAGTTATGCTGTATATATGCTTATAACGAATTACGGTTATAACGAACTAAAATTTGTAGTCCCTTTGAGTTCGTTATAACCGTAGTTTACTGTATTGTGAAATTACCCACAGTCTATCACAGAGTGTAAGTATAACAGCTGTCGCAGTGCGTGCCACAATGGCACGTATATATTTGGCTGCATGACATATTCGCAGTCTTGACAGGGGTTAAAATATCGCAGTGCAGAGCACTCAGAACTCCCAGCACGCAATAGTTTGTAGCGAGATGATTGAAACTAAACCAGTGTGGCTTTAATATAGGGTCCAAACATTCGAAATGTGAAAAGATAGCGCGCCTCAATTGACTGTGCACGTTACGACCCATAAGCTTTCACCTGTCCTTAAGACCCGTGAAGATTTCGGGATAGAATAGGTCTTCAGCAACCCATGCTTGTCGTAAAAGGTGACTATGCTTGTCGTAAAAGGCGACTAACGGGATCAGGTGGTCAGGCTCGCTGACTTGGTTGATGCATGTCATCGTATCCCAATTGCGTGGATCGATTCTCATGATATTAATCAATGGATTGTCTGGTCCAGACTGGATTATTTACAGACCGCCGTCATATAGCTGGAATATTGCTGAGTGCGGCGTTAAACTTGTTAACCAACCAACCAACTGTCTTCAATGGGTTCGAATATCAGGTTCCTCTTTAATATGATTCATTCGTCCGTCTGCATGAAATCCGTGCTTGTTTGTTTTACCAGATTCGTCACCTCTTCCATTTGCGTTACGGGGCGGTCGGGTAGCCTAGCGGTTAAAGCGTTTGATCGTCACGCCGAAGACCCGGGTTCGATTCCCGACATGGGTACAATGTGTTAAGCCCATTTCTGGTGTCCCCCGCCGTGATATTGCTGGAATATTGCTAAAAGCGGCGTAAAGCCAAACTCACTCACTCACTCACCATTTGCGTTTTCAATTCTGTCAAAGTTTTGGCTATCCGAATCTTGTGATTATTTTGTGAACTTCTTAATAAATGTTTTTCTGTACACCAGTGAAGTTCACCTTAATATATATATTACATTGTTTCTGTGGAGATTCAGTAGACGTTCATTGGATTGAATTTGAACAATGATTAGTTGTGGGGAATGAAATACTTTTTAATGTAAGCAGCTGTGAGGAAGTTTTTGTATTTAGATGTACGAATTATCTTCCGGAGTACCATGGATGGATGTCAAGCATTACAGGGATGAGGGATATTCGGAGCTGTTCAGGTGTACATATAAAAGAACGTAGGGACATCTGAACAGAACTGAACATGTAAAAGCGACGGTCATGCCCATACAAGTTCTCAACGTACATTCACAACTACACAGGGAGTGGTCCTACTCTCAGTTCATACATGGGAAGGACGTGGCAGACAGTACATGACGCTGGTGGTGATCCGTGTGATCCCCTCATATGAGACATGTGTCTACTGTTGTCCTGTCAACTGTTGTCACTCATGAAGTGTTCAGTTGTGTTCTGTTATCGCTGACTTGGTTGATACATGTCATCGATACCAATTGCGTGGATCGATGCTCATGACATCAATCACTTGATTGTCGATTATTTACAGACCGCCGTCATATAGCTGGAATATTGCTGAGTGCGGCGTTAAACAACAAACCAACCAACCAAACCACGCAATTGGGATCGATGACAACCATGTCAGCGAGCCTGTAATCAACAAAGAAACAAGTTTGATAATATAACTATAAATACTTCAACTTGAGGGGATCCGTTTTAACTCTGCGATCTGTAACAAGCTGCTGTTACACGCACTTCGCAATCCCCAATAGGAACCACTGAGAAAAAAATATGTGTGAATAGCTAGATCTATAAAATACATTAGACAGGATGAAATACTTTAAAAAGACAAAAGATTATCACTTTCTTAATATTGGTAAAATGTTTTTTTAAAAACCAAATTGATTTGTAAATATAAGCCAAGATCTACTGGAATTCCGATATCTAACATATATGATTGCTTATGTGTGTTACACAAGTGCCTATCGATCTAGATGAACTAGTTCAAGATAGATCAATGCTGCTTAAATTCGAATCTGAATTTAATGATTTGAGTCCTTAACTGCAGAGCAACCGGAGAGAGATTGATTCCATCCACACATATACATTCAATTACACGTGGCTAACTTAATAATAATATAAAAAAACATAACATAATTACAATTCCACACACCTTATCAAATTCATATGCATATACGGAGACAGATATCCATCAAGAGATGATTTAGTTTGTACACATGCGAGACTAGTTGTAGCTTGATAGTTTCCCAGGAGTGTTGGTCCAGATTGTGAGTAAATTCTTTTTCAGACACAAATATAAATGATAACATATCTGTTTCGTCTTGCATTTAAAAACCATCACAGTTTGGAACGTCAAGTAGGTCAATGAGAAAAGATAAAGATTTCCTTCTGAATGTTAAGTAATGTGGTTGTCAAAGTCGACAGCATGCCTATAACAGAGCTTGTATTCTTTCGAAAGTTTACCGGGGGCACGGGTGGCCCAGTTGTCTAAGGCGCCGCGATTCGCTGTGCAGGGTTGCGTCCCTTTGGCACGCCAGAAAACCTATGATTGTGGGTTCGAATCCCGGTTCGCCCAGATTATGTTTCTAGGTTTGTCAGCACCATACCCGTGCTCGTGGGTTTCACCGAAGTGGTAAACGTCTGAGACCTGCATCACTTCGGGCTTTCCTCCCACATTAAGCTGACACACCGTGATATAACTGGAATAATGTTAAAAGCGGCGTTAAACCCCACTCACTCACTCACTCGAAAGTTTACCCCGTGATTTCACACAAAGTTGTAGACCAGGCCAGGGTGACCTTCCGGGTACAGAAAAGCCAATAGCCCAAGTACATGGTACGTTAATTTCGTATGAATTTTCTTATACCGGGACATGCTTGCGTTATTTGATAATTTATCAGCCATAACTGTTCTTCGTATTTGCATATGGTTTCATTAATAAGATTTATCCATTTCACTTTTGGAGGAAAATTACCGTATTAAACATATGTTTCTTTGTTTAACACCGCACTCGGCGATATTCCCATTTAGTGCTATACACTTAATGCGTTTATTGAAATCCGCTCAACCATCTTCTTTATCATTTCCTGCTTATACTAAGACATCATTCTCCCGGGGCGGTCAGGAGGCTTAGTTGTTACAGCGTTCGCTCGTCACGCTGAAGACATGGGTACAATATGTGAAGCCCATTTCTGGTGTCCCCCGTCGTGATATTGCTAGAATATTGCTAAAAGCGGCGTAAAAACAAACTCACTCATTCGCCCGCCATCCCCTTTCAGATGACGTCACAAATTCTAACTGGTTACGTCATCACTTTCTTCCCGCATTTCGACGCTCGGTTCAATTTTATTTGATACTCTGTTGGTTGGTTGGTTGTTTAACGCCGCACTCGGCAATATTCCAGCTATATCACGGCGGTCTGTAAAAAAAACGAGTCTGGACCAGACAATCCAGTGATTGATATCATGACCATCGACCCACGCAATTGGGATCGATGACATCATTGATACTCTGTATGGTTTGGTCGCTATGATGCCTCCAAAACGCAAAGCATATATCAATCACCGGCTGGCGAAGGGGGCTGCGAACAGGGCAAAACAACAGAGGACAAGGCAATCGGCCGTATCAACTGATCCAATCCAATGTGGTATTGCTAATTCTTCACAAACGTTGCCCCCATCTACTGTAAGTGTTGACCCACCATTATTATTGCCTAATTCGGTCATTATTCCCGAAGATCCGGGGTAGAATAGGTCTTCAGCAATCCATGCTTGTCGTGAAAGGCGACTAACGGGATCGGGTGGTGGTCAGGCCCACTGACTTGGTTGGTGCATGTCATCGAACCCAATTACATGGATCAATGCACATGTTAATCACTGGATTGTCTGGTCCAGACTGAATATTTACAGACCGCCGTCATGTAGCTGGAACATTGCTAAGTGCGGTGTTAAACAACAAACAAGCAATATTCCTACACTAATCCGTTACGTCATCTAGTAGTAACTTTAAGCGGTATTTGGTAGCTATTTCACTTATTCACAACGACAATCACAATGTTACCCATCATTCTCAACCTCAAATTATCCCTTGTATTCATACTAATCAACTGCAAACTTCCACTTTAACTCAGACAACCGCTACGGATGCCCATGAGAACCGACCTCAACCTAGCATATTCAACCACCATAACATCGCATTTCTTCCACCTGCCTTACCTTCGGTGGACCCCTCTCGTACAGCGCAGAAACTATTGGCGCCACGTCAGATAAACTTTGGCGAAAGGATCTGGAAAGGGGAGTTTGTAGACCTGCAGCTACTCAGCCCTAAACTGTCGGAGAGTGGCGACCAGGATGAAAAGGACGTTCTTGGTTGGTTGGTTGGTTGGTTGTTTATCGCCGCTCTCAGCAATATTCCAGCCATATGACGGCGGTCTGTAAATAATGGAGTCTGGACAATCCAGTGATTGATATCACGAGTATCGATCCATGCAATTGGGATCGATGACATGCATCAACCAAGTCAGCGAGCCTGACCACCCGATTCCGTTAGTCGCCTCCTACGACAAGCATAGTCGCTTTTTACGGCAAACATGGGTTGCTGAAGACCTATTCTACCCCGGATCTTCACGGGTTAAGGACGTTCAGGTTGGCTCTGCGCAGGTGCAAACATTACTGTACCTGTGGCATCGGATGCCAACCCGAGGACGTTCAGGTTGGCATCCGATCCCACAGGTACAGTTATGTTTGCACTGTGATGTTTGTATCACAGGGGGTAGGTCAGGAACAGCTGAATGTAACCAAACCTTGCATCTTTGTCTCGACCATTTCAATCAATTTGGTGTTCCTGTAGCTCGCGAGGAAACAGTTTGTTTGCTTATTGTTTAACGCCGCACTCGGCTATATTCCAGGTATAATATGACGCCAGTCTGTAAATAATCGGGTCTGGATTAGACAATCCAGTGATTGATATCATGCGATCATAGTTGGTTGATTGGCACGGGATCAGGTGGCCAGGCTCGCTGAATTGATTGATGCATGTCATGGTATTAGAGCGGCAGCCCAGAGCACTTTGGTCAAACGAACAAGGTACCAATATCCGAACACAGGAACATTTACAATGTAACCAAACATATTCATATATGGATGTCTGCCGGGGAGTCCCTGCTGCGTGTGGCCCCTGGCCCCCCAAAAGAAGGGGCCATTCAAGGGCTGGATCAAACATTGGAGGTACCACATGAAAGTAAGTGTAAATGTACTGGTACATCTCGCAGAGTACAGAATGGGCCACGCCAGACAAATCTTCCTCTGCAAAAGGCCTGCCAGACACCCCCAAAGAGGGTCCCAAAATTTGGGCTGGGTTAAACATTGGAGGTACCACATGAAATCAACATAAAATGAACTATTTCACTCTACTAAGAATAAAAACCCCATTGCCAGACAAATCGTCTGCTGCATAAGGCCCGCCAGACACCCCCAAATGTTGACCCTTAATGCACTCAGTGAACACTCTGGTAAAATTTGACTAGAGTAAACATTCAAAGTACCAGATGAAAGTAAGTTTAGATGAACAAGTACATGTTACTGAGTACAACACGGCCCATACCTGACAAATTGTCCTCTGCATAAGGTCCGCCAGACCCCCCAGAGAGAGTCCAAAAATTTGGGTTTGGTTAAACATTGGAGGTACCACATGAAACCAACATAAAATGAACAATTGCACTCTACTTATTGCACAATACCCATTGCCAGACAAATCATCTTCTGCATAAGGCCCGCCAGACACCCACAAAAAGTTGACCCTTCAGGTATACACGGGTAAAATTGGTCTGGAATATATATCGATTGTATCACATTAAGGTACGTTTGAATGAACAGGTTCATATCACAGAGTACAGAATGGGCCACACCAGACAAATCTTCATCTGCATAAGGCTTAAACATTGGAGGTATCACATGGAACCAACATAAAATGAACTATTACACTCTACTTATTACAAAATACCCATTGCCAGACAAATCCTCTTGTGCATAAGGCCCGCTAAACAGACCCCCACACCCCACCCCACCCCACACAGTTGACCCTCTGTAATCCCAGTGTGCATAATGAAACATTGGACATCAGCTCTGAGAGTCAACAGATGGTCAAATTTATGTTTTGTTCTTAAAGATGGAAGGATTTTATTGAGATTAAAATCACGTATTTATAAAATCAGGTCCCTGAATACTAGTATTGATATCATAGATTAGGCCTATCGTTGAAATGTAATATAAAAGTCACGAATCTGAATCTTATGAATATATATCTGATCAGCTATGAAGTCCTCAAAGCCTGCTATAGTCTGATATAGTCTTTTGCAGAGGAAGATTTGTCTGGCGTGGCCCATTCTGTACTCTGCGAGATGTACCAGTTCATTTACACTTACTTTCATGTGGTACCTCCAATGTTTGATCTAGCCCTTGAATGGCCCCTTCTTTTGGGGGGCCAGGGGCCACACGCAGCAGGGGCTCCCCGGCAGACATCCATATATGAATATGTTTGGTTACATTGTAAATGTTCCTGTGTTCGGATATTGGTACCTTGTTCGTTTGACCAAAGTGCTCTGGGCTGCCGGTCTACATCCTAATTACGTGGATCGATGGTCATTATGTCAACCACTAGATTGTCTGGCCCAGACTTGATTATTTCCAGACCGCCGTCACACAGCTGGAATATTGCGGAATAGGGCGTTAAACAAAAAATCAAACCAACTGCACAGCAACATTGTAAACACTACATATCCAGGTCGTGTGACTTGTGTGTTAACCTTGTTCTGGTTTAGGTCTGAAGGGACGTGATGCCTCATTGAGAATGGCCCATGTTATTGTAACCATTAATATTAATATTATTAATTATTACGGAGCTGCCACTTAGGATTGGTCCCGAGCTGGAATACTGTCCTTACAAAATAAACAAAGCTTCAGTAATACGAGATTCCGCAGGGAATTTTTCATTTTGATCAGAAATTAGTTGGTGGGTTTGTTGTTTAACGCCGCACTCAGCAATATTCCAGCTCTATGACGGCGGTCTGTAAATAATCGCGTCTGGACCAGACAATCCAGTGATTAATATCATGAACATCGATCCACGCAATTGGTTGGGATCGATGACATGTATCAATCAAGTCAGCGAGCCTGACCACCCGATCCCGTTTGTCGCCTTTTACGACAAGCATAGTCGCCTTTTACGACAAGCATAGTCGCCTTTTAAGGCAAGTATGGTTGCTGAAGACCTATTCTACACCGGAATCTTCACGGGTCAATCAGAAATTAAACCAGGACCTGTATACCAGCATTGTGAATTCCAAAGAGACGACTCATCTGCTTGGTTTAATATTATATCGATTGGTTGACAGTTGTTTGTAGAAAATATTGAGATTGTTGCTGCTATGAAGAATGTTGAAGTTGAATTTTTCATCAATATTCTTTGGAATGTTTAACAATTATTGTTTTCAAAAAATCGTTCGGGCCTTCTTACAAGGTCGTGATCGATTATTAGAGTCGGGTTTCCAAAACAAAGATTTGAATTTGGGTGTTATTGTGTTCCTGACATCGATTGGTATTTTCTTATGATGAAGTGAGACGTTTGGATGAGTGGGTTTTCTATTACAACGATCGTTAAACAAGCAAACGAAGTAACTAGATATACACGTACACTAATTGTCATAACATGGTGGCGTTGCCTCTTGCACAGTAGTCTTTACTGCATGTCAATTTTACACAAGTAGAACCGTGAAGATTCCGGGGTAGAAGGTGGCTATGCTTGTCGTAAAAAGCGACTAACGGTCAGGCTCGCTGACTTGGTTGATGCATGTCATCGATCCCAATTGCGTGGATGGATGCTCATGATATTAATCACTGGAATGTCTGGTCCAGACTCGATTATTAACAGACCGCCGTCATACAGCTGGAATGTCTACGTTGTAGGCACACATTCAATCCTCTTCGTCAACGTGGACAACAGCAAACATGTTGCAAAACTGACCTGCAACAACAACAAAAACACAGTACACGGACAGACGGTCTCTTTTTAAGGGTGCTATGAGTCACACTCAAATGTATTTCCGTTAGGAATTTAAAGGGTGGCAAGTCACGCCCAGTGAGACTAAAAGTAGCGGCAACCATGCATTAAGTAAGTACAAATCTTCCACTGATAATTTAAAATTTGACTTCTTATTTTTTTTGTTCTCTTCGTAAAAGTTACAGTGATAGAAAAAAGACCTATGTGTCCAATTTCTTCTTCAACGTATGGTATATTCAAATGCCTAGGTGACGTTTAACTGTGAGCCTACTGTAGGAAAGACCGGTGAAGATTCGGGGTAAAATAGGTCTTCAGGCGCGCTGACTTGGTTGATGCATGTCATCGATCCCAATTGCGTGGATCGATGCTCATGATATCCATCACTGGATTGTGTTAAACATCAAACCAACCAACGAAAGCTTACCAATAGCAGTATATATCAATATTTCGATTTATCCTGAAACCCCTATTGCAATTGCATGGATCGATGCTCATGATATTAATCACTGGATTGTCTTGTCGAGACTCGATTATTTACAGACCGCCGTCATATAGCTGGAATATTGCAGAGTGCGGCGTTAAACAACAAACAACCAACCAACCGAGTCCTGTAAAAATCTTGAAAACCCCATTCCTTTATAGTCAGCCTGCAAAAAATGTTTCCAGTACAGAGCTGTAACTGATGCAGAATGAAGGACTTGGTACCGGGCCACTACACCGGACACAATGAGAACAACGCCAGTGGTATGGTCGATACAAGATTAACACATTGACCTCGACAGTTGTGATGTATTGAAGGGCTGCAAATTCAATGCCCGGTCTCCGCAACACTTAAGGTAAACGCTTAGACACTCCTGGATGACAGGATATGCTCGTACATAATTGTATCCAAGAGAAACAATTATCGATTAGGAATCGATTATGATTCTTGTCTAAAGGGTTTTCCTCGGTGTTTGAAGACAGAACGTCATTAAGTTGACAGTGAAACTGGTCGTTCATAAGCGTTCATCATGTCACTGGTATTCGCAATCAGCGTGAGTACCTTATGTTTCAAATGTGTGATATTCGTACAGAAACACTTGTTTGTTATCAGGTATCTCTGTTTTTACCACTTGCTAAATATCCCTAAGTGCGAGCATTCGATTATTAATTATATCAAAGAAATTAGTTCAAGAAATAGATTAAATAATTATGAAACTGATTGTTGAAACATTCAAGTTACGGCGTTAGGCTGAAATGTTACCATATCTCGTAATTTAGTTTGTTTCATCATATTGATGCCAATGCGTTTTACTAAGCTTGTACACCCGAGCAGATCCTGGTTAGAATATGTCTTCAGGAACCCATGCTTGCCGTAAAAGGCCCGCTGACTTGGTTGATGCATGTATGTCGTCGTATCCCAATTGCATGGATCGATGCTCATGATGTAAATCACTGGATTGTCTGGTCCAGACTTAATTTTGTTTTATACAGACCGCCGTCGTCATATAGCTGGAATATTGCTGAGTGCGGCGTTAAACAACAAACAAAGTAAGCCTAATAGTATGAGAGATCAGACTCAGGAGGTTCCTCGATCAATACCAATATCGCACTAAATTGTCATTTGGGGGTTCTTTTTATGCTATTTTCATCGTACCCTCCACTGCAAACTAAATCCCAATAAATCAAAACATGTTCGCGACTTCACATCTATATGCCTAATCCCATTTTGATTAACGACCGTCTTCTTGCAAGAATGAGCGTTGTATAAAATCAATAATCACGAGAAATATCAATTATCAGGAAATTACTTGTCGCATTGATTCCTTCCGATATAGATGTTTGTCCATGATTTTCAGATACTGACTTTCTTGATTGTCATGGCTTGCTCAGCTGGTGAGTATCCCAGTACACTTGTGTAGCATAGCATGGGAAGTGATTTTGTCGTCTCTATCTTAACACGTAATTCCATCCGTCACCTGTCTGGTTTACATTTTCTAGATCTCTGAATTATGTTTAAGGGACGGGAACGATATCTTATATGAGTGAGTTGTGTTTAATGCCGATTGAGCAATATTTCTGTTTTTAATATCTCGGCGTGTCAGCTTATAACGGGTGAGGAAAGACCGTTCTTGTATCTTCAAAGGGGGTTAAAGTAATGAAAACTTATTGTCCCCCTGAGAGGATATGTAAAAACACTTAATTCAAAGTACCTTTATTCCTACCATAGTGCTTGCCGTAAGAGGCGAGTAACGGAATAGGGCGGTCAGGCTTACTGACTTGGTTGTGATGCATATGATCGTATCCCAATTGAGTGAAGATCCGAGGTACAATAGTCACAGATTTGTTGAGTACTTCTTTACAAGCAGCAACCGACCCGTGAAGATTCCGGGATAGAATAGGTCTACAGCAACCCATGCTTGTCGTAAAAGACGGGATCGGGTGGTCAGGCTAGCTGACGTGGTTGATGCATATAATCGATCGCAATTGCAAAGATCAATGCTCATGATATCAATCTGGATTGTCTGGTCCAAACTCGATTATTTACAGACCGCCGTCGTATAGCTGGAATATTGCTGAATGCTGCGTTAAACAACAAACCAACCCAATTGAGTGGAACGATGCTCATGATGTCAATCATTGGATTGTCTGGTCCAGACTCGTTTATCTGAGTGCGGCGTTAACCCACAAATAAGCAGAAAACGATATAAGTGTAAATTTACGAGTATTGGGATGTGTCTTGTACACAATCATGGCGAATTGCTGTGCCTCTTCTTCCTGCGCGATACCCTAACAGGATTTACGTCATCAATGGATATGGTTGTGCACAACTATAAAAAAACATGCTCATCAGTGAGCTGATACTTACAGGGGAAAAAATAAATTTACGGTACCATGATTTCACTGATCTCTCAACGTCTAAAAGCATCAACACCAAATTTGAAAACAAGCAATTAGTTATTCACATACATATTTAAAATTTATAGGTCGTTAAGGAAAAGATGCTCAGTAATAATTCAAGTTACATAACGGCAATCTATAAATTGACAGACCAGATAACACAAGAATATTATAATGAGTATGGGTCTGCGTATTAGACCAGCGACAATCGATCGACTTCATTTGTTTGAAGACATATTTGTTTACTTTTCAAAAGATAAACAAACCTAGATTGATGCAATTGTATTCACAATCAAAATTATTTATAGATAGAACGTAATGCAAGCTTCTTAACGATTTGTATATTTTTTGTATTGGATTGATTAAAGGTCATAAAATAGTGACACTTCACTTACATCGATTATGTTCTGCACATATTGCTGGTCTGCTGTTGTTAAGTAGCCTGGGAATCGGTTCCGTATCTATGTCGACTTGAGACAGTACGTGAATGCTCATGTGAAAGGCGACACATCCTCTGCCACGCATCGACTCGGTCTGCATCGGTCACGCGACCTACATATCGAAACTGGACCTTCTAAAGGGACCTACCAGATTCCCCTCTTAGAACGCGCGAGAAGGATACTCACAGTAGGCACCCCTCACGGAATGTGCCGGAACCGTGTGATGTCCTTTGGTTTGAAAAGACAGAAACTAGTTATAGCGGACATCCCCGAAGCGAGGGTGTACTTTGATGCCGTCGTCATCACTGACGTCGTCATCACTTCTCACTCCTGGAGAGATCATGTAGCTAATCTCCGATCGACCAGCTTTAGTGCTACGTATTATTGACCCATTTGTTACATGTAAATTTCATTCTCTAGCAGTTTAATCGTATGCATTAATCATGTATTGATTTAATATGTTGTCATGTACTGAAACTCTTTCAGTAACTTCTCATGTGTGTTTGTTATTCAACGAAGCACTCAGCAATGTTCCAGCTATATGACTGTGGTCTGTTAAATAATCGAGCCTGGACCAGACAGTCCAGTGATTGACATGAACATCGATCTACGCAATTTGGATTATTATTATCATCAATCAAGTCAGTCAGGCTGAGCTCCTGATCCCGTTAGTCGCCTTTCGACAAGCATCGGTGTTCGAAGACCTATCAACCTGGATCTCCACGGCTCTATATTTCTCATGTATTAATGCCATTGGTAATTTTTGCCATATCTTACTAATTATACATATGGTTGTAGTGAGTTAAAATTTAACATCGCATCGGCATTATTTCAGCCATATCACATATGGTTGTAAATGTTATCGGTACATTTGGGTAGGTTATTTTGGTATCTACATTTCCCATACTGATAAGTTTGCTACTCGTGTTTTACTTATTTTTGGAAGCACAATTCTGTTAGCTTCCCCGACTTTATCGTTCTCCAGGCTAGCAAAGGGAGGTT
Source organism: Haliotis cracherodii (assembly GCF_022045235.1). Classification (NCBI taxonomy): domain Eukaryota; kingdom Metazoa; phylum Mollusca; class Gastropoda; order Lepetellida; family Haliotidae; genus Haliotis; species Haliotis cracherodii. The sequence continues at coordinate 10,231,559 of NW_027266341.1, read as the reverse complement.
GATTTCTTCGGCGTCCTTGCGACCCTTGGCGCTGTCATGTACCGACCGCCAGGATTTGCTAGACTGTTTACAGGTCGCAACCTAGTTTCGCTAGGAAGTAATTATGTGTCAGTTTTTAATCTGGTACTGACTTACTTTTTCACTGAGCTAAACTTATTGACTAGGGTATGTTATACCCAGTTTTTAAAAAATCCGTGTATTATAATTTTCCCGGGATGGCCTAGTTTTAAATAAAGTTGCTAATTTTCAAGAGAAAGATGATTGGTTTACTGGGAGAAAGGAACATGGAAATTGCCTTCTGAAAGTTCAAGCTCACGAAAATCAATCTTGGGCAGTAATCTCTTCAACATGATATTACTATATTAAGATATGATGTGAAGCGAAAAAGGCAATGGAATGAAACATCTGATGAGGCGATGTCACTTGTCTCCAAATTTTCAGGACGGTAAATCAGTGGCTATTTTTTATGTTTATTGAATATCAGATCATTGATATAACTGAAGCCTAAGTTAACTTCTTGGACAAATTACCTTGTTTTGACTTTGCCATAATTTCTGAATTATATGCATAAAGAAACAGATCATGATCAGCAAGACAGGGAGCTTGCCAACTTCTTGTCTCAATGTCTTACCCCATAATTTTAGATGGATGTTATCAATGACAAAAATCGGCATTTCACATTTGCTTTCATTTTAAAGAAATTGACCTGAAGATGTAAATGTAACTGTAATTTTGTTCACCGAGGCTCATGAAACATGCATCCTGATTTAGTAGATATATAATTCTGTCAAATGCATCAACTAGAATGACTAGTATTGAACCGCGCTGATGCAGGCGCCCTGAACCCGAAGGATTTTCCATATCACAACAATGCGATCAATGGTTTGTGTAGGTTGTTCATGTTGTAACGATATTTGCCGCAGGACATTTGTTTCTTAGGTGTTTCCTCATGAGAGATATACGTAGGCAATATGAAAGTCCTACGATAAAAAAAACTCCAAATTAAGTCCTACATAGGATTGTTTATCTCCTAAGGGAAGATACAACCTTTTGTTTACATCTGTCACTAGGCGCGTCCGTAGCTCTTGACGCTCTAGAATTTTAAAAAAACCCTGATCAGACGGAACAAATTTGAACTTTTCAACCATGACAGATAAATATCATATAAACCCATATTTATCAAGACGGCTTTCATTTCCGAAGTTGTCGTTGGGCTTCCTTGCGTCTTCCTCCCAAGGGAGTTTCCGTGACATGAAGCCACAATGTCACAACACATGCAATCAATGGTTTGTGGTGGTTGCCTTTCCTTGGATCACTGATTGATGATTCACACTCGAGATATCAAAGGCAATACAATTTTATGTAAGATTTATTTGTTGTTGGCGCAAACAGCCTGGCTATGATGACCCTTCAGCTAAACTTGATTAAATATTTATTTGAGCATACTGTTTAACATTTGCAAACTAAACATCAAATGAGCCAGTTAACATGTAGCTCACCTGGCAAGAAGTATGTGCAAGATATTCAATTAAAAATATCGATAAAACCCTTCCCATAGCCAAAAGTAATCTCTGCTAATAGCAGAGTCGATTGTACGATTCCGACTGTGTCATGAGCATGTGTTAGGAATCACTATGAAATGGGGTTGGTTGGTTGGTTGGTCTGTTGTTTAACGCCGCAGTGGGCAATAGTCCAGCTATATAACGGCGGTCTGGAAATAATCGTGTCTTGACCAGACAATCCCGTGATTGATATTATGAGCATCAATCCACGCAATTTGGATCAATCAAGTCAGCGAGTCGGGCCTATTTAGACAAGCATGGATGGCTGAAGACCTATTCTACCCCGGATCTTCACGGGTCGGGACAACACCATTTTGTTTACTTTTGTGGTTAGACGAGCCAAATGTCTGGCGTGATCTGAGCTGCCTGATCGACCGCTTGATCGTGCTGCTCGAAACCTGGCCCACGGTAATCGCGAAAAAGAGTCTGCAATTATGTTTGCCTGGGTTGGTATATGGGTCATTCTCTAATTATAGAAACGGGCTCCGTCCGTCCGTACATCCATACGTCACTCATAAACTATTCAATATTTTTTCATCAAACTTTGCAGGTTTGTCAGGTACATGCTGAACTGATGCCTTTTGCTCTTTAGAAATTTTAGAAATATTTATTTTTTACATTTCCATTGCAACAAGATGGACTTAGGTTCCAAAGTCTTCTTTTTTTTTACATTTTCCATGACAAGTTCCACCTCGGTTAAAAAAAGGTTAGGGTTTGTTTAGATTTAATTATGTCATAAATTCTGCAACAGGGGCGGGGGATATAGCCACGTTAGTGGCACACTTTTGTTATGTAACATTTTGACCTATGAAAAAACTACAAATCTGAATTCATTTTTGAAATGTTTTTATTGAGCAGAAAAACAATATAACATTTACTGAATATAAGCGTAAAGCATACAGGCTTAATTTAATATGTCTTATTTTCCTTTTTGCAGAAAATTATTTTTAGCGTCTCTGTAAAAAATGTCTGTGTTTTTACCTTGCAGAAAATTCAGTTTTTGTCACCAAAATAAATATAAAATGAATAAAATATATGATATGGTTGTTGCATTTTGGCATAGTTCAAATACCAACAGCTATAAATTTTTATTTATTGGCTTTACTAAATTATTAGACTGTAAATATATGCATACTATGGAATTATTTGCAGAAAGATATACGGTAAGCTTGTCTACTGCTTACAGTATTCTATAAGGTAATAATAGTTATTTAACTCATTTTATTAATTATATATTTATTTGTCAGCAGAGTTAAAACAATAATAACTTTTGAGATGGCAGAAACAAACCTGGTGCCACGAAAGACAACGAGGTAACAGAAAGACAAAATATTTTGTAATTGCCAAAACTATAATAACTATTTCTGTGTTGGTACTTTCAGAAACAAAGGTAATTAAAATATGGAAACTCAATGAATGTACATATCAAAGTGTTAGGTTTAATTTGTATGAGACACTAGTTAAATAAAATCAGTTAGGTAACAGCACAGACAGACAAAAATTCATAAACAAATATTATGTTGAATTGCTCATCTCAAAACTAGAACTTGATCGGAAAGTATACCAACAACCTTATTAACACTTTAGGTTACTGTTGCTTATTCCATGCAAAAACCTGTAAGGAAATGAGAATAGTCAACTTTCAAAACTGCAATAGTAACAGCACAGACAAAGTCTGATAACAAATTTGCACTTTTACCAAATAATAGCATTATAACTTCTTTGATAGGCATTTAGAAGTTGGAGTACTAAGTAAGGATAAGAATTGATGGATGAACAACTTCTTTATTACAAATTAAGAGCGACGTTTCGGTGTAGGTTCTAACACCGTCACTCTTAAATTGTAATAAAGAAGTTGTTCATCCATAAATTCTTATCCTTACTTAATAGCATTATATGAGACCATTCAGTAAATCATTCATGTGCACATATAAACACAGGTTATTTTTTGCCATGAAATGTTTCCAAAATATCTTAGGACCAACACAATAGTGAGAGGACAGTGATATTTTGGAAGGCTCTGGTACCAAGCTAACAATGTCCTCAAAATGGTACCAGCATTTGTCTTTGATTTGCATTCCACTGCTTTTACACTTTATGCATACATTCCTCCAAAACTTCATCTAGCTCTATATCATCAACATAACCAGGATACGGTATGTTATCATACATAACAACAACCAATTTCACCAGGGAGAACCCTCAGGGTATGACAGGTGATGTATCAGTCTGTAGTGGTCCTCCGGCAGCGTTGAATGCGGGGTTGTACTCCCAGTGTGTACAGGCACCCTCTTCTCTACCAGACTTAGCGGCGAGACTATAAGGTCTGGAAATGGAGGTTTATTAAAGGGGCCAGAAATTCTACCAAGCATTATTTCTTTATCGAATTTGGTTCTTACCACATGCGGGAGCTGCATTGCGGACCGAAGGTCTTTTGCAAATCCCGGCCCTGTGGGGCCCCCATACTGTAAACTGAAACCTGCAGAAAAACCAAGATTTAAGAACAAGGCAAGTTTTGGGTGAGAAAAAGAATAATGCTTGAGCCAGGGTAACATATTTCCAAACTTAATTGGAAGGTCTGCTAGCGTTCTCACCTGGCGTTGCATTGTTTCCTCTGCTGCCGCTTGCGTGGCTGTCTGCTGACTGTCTTGAATTTGAAGTTGGGTGCGTACCGGTTGATTGAACCGATGGTAAGCTTGATACAGACAATAGTTTATTAACGTCTCACTTCTGTACATACATAAATCAACTTTGTACAACTTGACATAGATAAAATGTACAGAACCATTCAATAGAATTATGAGAGACAAATTATCACAGAATTTATACATAAATGATATAAAGATGATATAGTAAAAAGTTATCCATATAAAAGATGTTTTCTACGATTAAGAATTAAAAAGTAAACTTTGGCAAGTATAAAACACACACTGGAGTCACTGAAAATTAAAGTTTGTCGATATCAGGTATATCTAAAACATTATAATATTTAGCAATACATCCATTAAAAAGAGTTGCCCTGATATCGTTACGCAGTGAAACAAAACATGGACCTCGTCTTCTACGCTGTCATTACAGTGAAAACATTTTCTATTGTTGACGGGTACACCTTCGTACCGACCGGTTTCCAATCGAATAGGAGCCACGCCACATCTAAACTTGGCTAGTGCCGATCTATAGTTTCTGGGCATCTTATTTGACGGGTAAACCTTCGTACCGACCGGTTTCCACTCGAATAGGAGCCACGCCACATCTAAACTTGGCCCCTCTTTCTTTCTTAACATATCACTCCAACGGGTAATATATTCATTCATACACCATTGTTCCACCTGTGTACTAACAGAAAATTTATCAATAAAACATGTAGCGTTTAATAGATGTCCTAAATCCATATTAGTAAACTTCTTTCCTACCCTAACATTCCATTTTTACAACCATTTACAGCGTATCTATCAGCCCAGTTAAACACGTGTTTGTTTAACCTACTAGACATATTCTTAAGGCGACACCATTGTCTTGCTACACTTTTCCACTGTCTGACAACAGGCAGTATCCATCCCATGTCCCCATTTATAGTGACGTTAGGGGCGTATTTGCTGAGTGCCAAATAAAATCTAATGGCTCTATGGTGTACAACATTTATTGCTGACACCTCATAATTACCCCAGATAGCCGCCCCGTAGTCAAGAACAGACCACACCATACTATCGTACAATTTGGAATAGGTTTAGAAATGCATACCGCCTATTGTCTTAACTTTGGATATCAACAGGCCCAAAGCACTAATAGCAGACTTTGCTGCTGCACGTGCCATTGCAGTAAAATCTAAGTGGTCTGTGAACAGTAGACCAAGATGATAATTATACTTAGCAGCAAAGTCTAAAATCATATTTCCGACATTAAAAACATGCTTCGTCTGTATGACAGACGGGTTTCTAAAATGGACAATTTTAGACTTTTCCTTATCTCTATCTTATTTGTGCAACACCAAGTATGTAAAACATCTAACAGTAGACTGAGATCAGCTTCATTCTCAGCTAGCAATGCTAAATCATCCGCATATGCTAATGCTGCAATATTAAAATTGTCTACAGTTACACCAATATTAAGACTGTTGAGAGTATATAATAAATCATTTATGAACAAGTTAAAAAGCAAGGGAGATAACAAACACCCCTGTTTCAAGCCACGGTTTACCGTGAACCAGGAAGTAAAGAAACCATTCACTCGAACACTGCATTTTAACACCCTTGTATAATGATTGCAAGGCAGGTAACAGTTTGCCTCCAGTACCATGATGAGAAAGTTTATCCCATAATATGTTTCTATTAACATAGTCGTCAGCTTTCTTAAAATCTATGAATGCAACAAATGTTGGTTTCTTTTTTTACTTTTCTGTTTTCTATATATGCTGTTAGCGTTTGGACGTGATCGATAGTAGATCTTTTTAGCCAGAATCCGTTCTGTGAAACATGGAGTACGTCGTTAGCTTCTGTCCACCGTTGTAGTCTTCTGTTAAGGATACTACAATACAGTTTATAAAGGGATGTAGTCAGTCTGATACCCCTGTATGAGAGGGTTTCTCTAGGGTCCAGGGTTGAACACTTTGGAATGGGACTAACGATGCCTTTCGACCATATTTGAGGAATCTTTCAAGAAAAAAACAATTATTAAAAATATAGTGGAGCGTTTTGGCGATAGCATCAGCCTACAGCACCTCGACGGGCATTTCGCCAATACCTGTTGCTTTTCGTGTATGAGCCTTATGGATAGCAGTCTTTACTTCAAATAGTCATGGTCATTGGCGCTGTCACCGTCTCTCCTAGAAGCTAACATCGTATCACTGTCTCCATTTAGCAAACCGCTAAAGACATTTTTCCACCTTTCCAACACCATGTCCTTGCCCACACCCACAGTCCCACCCTCCATAACTACTGCCATCGGTATTGTCTTGTGCCTCTCCGACCCTACACCTACACGTCCTATCTGTCTCCAGAACTCACTATCAAGAGCCGTACATAATTCATCTAGACTGTTCACGATCTCTTTCACATATGCACGTTTAGCCTGTTGTACTCTTTTATCAAACTTCTTACGTAAAGTCACAAAGCAGTGTTTCAGAAACTGTTTATCCGACTTAGTCCTGCATTTACACCTTTTCTTTTCGGCTTCACACATCTCGTTCCAAAAAGTCGTCAGTTAATCTTCTTGCTCCTCCGTCGTTTATTAGAAGTCTTGGAGTTCAGCGTAAAGGACCTACTTTTCAGCTTACATCTCATTTCTTCTTTAACCAAGCCAATCAGCCTGTCTGAGGCTACAAGTAAATCCGGATTAATGTTTACTGTTGTATCTGCACCTGCTCCTAGCGACAACATACCCGTATTGAGTTGACCTAGCTTCGAGTTGTTGCTCGATGAAGCTGCCGTTGTCGCTGTCGCTGCTGTTGCCGTTGTGGTCCTCTTGGCTGAGGGTTGCTGTCTTACCAACTTGTGCGCAAGCGACGCTTTTCTTTTTGGTGGCATTGTACTCGTTTTATGTAATGTTTACGTAGGTGTACTCGTTTATGTCGCGGTTACAAGATGGCGAAGTGAGTGTTTTTGAAATGACGTAATATATATGACGTCATAAGTATGACGTCACTTGAGAAACAAAGAAAGACGATAACAAGGAGAAGAATTTGTTTGGCAACAAGGCCACGTGTTGTAGTTGTGGTTGTTGCGTATAATAAAATAAAGGGTGATTATTATTACGGAGTCATCGAATGTGTAATTATGATTGTAACTGAGTGTGATTATGTAAACTTGAATATGCTTGTGTATGAACAGATGAGTGTGCGCCTACATGTATGTGTCCATGTGGACGAAAGGGAATACATGATGTACATAGACTACTTGGATATGCCTGGAATTACATTAGGATTAGATCTATAAGTTAAGGTAGATATATCAGGCGGACCAATAACACCATTTAGCTAAATATTGCTAAATGACATTATCATACATAACAACAACGAATTTCACCAGGCATTCATTTGTATCAACTGGCTGGTGTATTTCCTTTTGTTTTTCCATCTTATCTGTGTCTGAGCTATGTACTATTTCCTTGTTTCTTGGTGAATCTCATCATCAATCATCAATCAGCACACACCTCCACTCCTCTCTTTCCCCAAATCAGACTCTCCATTCTGTCAGCACACTCCTGTCTTTCCCACACTCAGTCTCTTCATTCTGTCAGCACACACCTCCACTTCTCACTTTCCCCCACTCAGTCTCTTCATTCTGTCGGCACACACCTCCCCTTCTCGCTTTCCCCAACTCAGTCTCTTCATTCCGTCAGCACACAACTCCACTTCTCGCTTTCCCCCACTCAGTCTCTTCATTCTGTCAGCACACACCTCCCCTTCTCGCTTTCCCCAACTCAGTCTCTTCATTCCGTCAGCACACAACTCCACTTCTCGCTTTCCCCCACTCAGTCTCTTCATTCTGTCGGCACATACCTCCACTTCTCGCTTTCCCCCACTCAGTCTCTTCATTCTGTCGGCACATACCTCCACTTCTCGCTTTCCCCAACTCAGTCTCTTCATTCTGTCAGCACACACCTCCCCTTCTCGCTTTCCCCAACTCAGTCTCTTCATTCCGTCAGCACACAACTCCACTTCTCGCTTGCCCCACTCAGTCTCTTCATTCTGTCGGCACATACCTCCACTTCTCGCTTTCCCCCACTCAGTCTCTTCATTCTGTCGGCACATACCTCCACTTCTCGCTTTCCCCAACTCAGTCTCTTCATTCTGTCAGCACACACCTCCACTTCTCGCTTTCCCCCACTCAGTCTCTTCATTCTGTCAGCACACACCTTCACTTCTCGCTTTCCCCCACTCAGTCTCTTCATTCTGTCAGCACACACCTCCGCTTCTCGCTTTCCCCCACTCAGTCTCTTCATTCTGTCAGCACACACCTCCGCTTCTCTTTTTCCCCCTCTCATAGACTCTGTGTTCGAAGTGATCATGTTGGTTGGTTGGTTGGTTGTTTAACGCCGCACTCAGCAATATTCCAGCTCTATGACGGCGGTCTGTAAATAATCGAGTCTGGACCAGACAATCCAGTGATTAATATCATGAGCATCGATCAATGCAATTGGGATCGATGACATGCATCAACCAAGTCAGCGAGCCTGACCACCCGATCCCGTTAGTCGCCTTTTACGACAAGCATAGTCATATTTTACGGCAAGCATGGGTTGCTGAAGACCTATTCTACCCCGGAATCTTCACGGGTCTGATCATGTAACATCACTTTCCTCTAAAGTGGCCATATATGTTACATTTCTTAATTATTTGTGTCAACATGATAAAAACCATCCTAGAATGTCTTTGCTGTCACTGAAATGTGTCTGTGCTGTTACTATTAAAAGTCTGTGCTTTTACCAAAGATCTACTGTGCAGTATAATCAGTGTTTATTGGCCCAAATGTTAATAATATTCAGATTTTCATGCAACAAGTAAACATACAAAATACATTACCATTTATGTTTTCTTTGTCTTTTGTGTAATTTAGGTTTTACCGACTGTAAATCACTAATATATTTCAAAATACATGTATTTGAGAGACCAGTAGTCACGGTAATAAGATAGGTAATCAGACAGGTAATTAACCATTAAGTCAGAATGTGTAGGGAGACTCGTAGAGGGAGACCCTCAATTAATACATGATGATATAATAAAGCAGGTATTTCGGAGATATTAGTAAAAAAATGTTGTATCTATTCTCAAGAGATTGAGATCTGTGACATTTCCTGTTAAAACAAAAACATTTTTTCTGAATAAATTCTTTAATTGCATAACTCATAGATGCGATCGTTACAAAACCACTGCCAACTTTAGGATAAGGTATTTTAACAACGTCAGAGTCAGACTGATTTACTTGAAATAGCTAGGTTAGCCACACTTAAAGTCTGCACTAAGTATTCTTGGCACCACTGAGTTTTGGTACTTTAGCTACTCTGGCTTTGTAGTCACTGAATAGTCTACCCTTTCTTCTCCTTTTTCTTAGCCAGTGATGTATGGCAGGACAGGGATCATAGGTCTGCATACCGCCCTTGGGCAAGCTCATGGGTGCTGATAATATTCATTATAAGTTACTCAAACATTAACCCTAGTCATGCTTAGAAACATTATAACATATTTTTTATCATATCTGGACAACGGGAAATTTCCCTTCATCATGGCGAAATGCCGTTGTTATTCCAATACCAAAACCTGGCCGTCATCATACTGATCCTTCGAATTATAGGCCGATATCGCTCACTAGCTGTGTATGCAAGACCATGGAAAGAATTGTAAATAACCGACTTATATGGTATTTAGAAACTAATAACCTTTTTACAAATATTCAGTGTGGTTTTAGAAAAAATAGAAGTACAGTTGACCATTTGGTTAGACTGGAAACATTTGTGAAAAATGCATTAATTAATAAACAACATACGGTATCAATATTTTTCGATTTAGAAAAAGCGTATGATACCACCTGGAAACATGGAATTTTAAAAGATCTTTATGACATGGGTTTGAGAGTGCGTTTGCCCCATTTTGTAGATCAGTTTTTAACAGATAGAAATGTCCAGGTTCGTGTGGGATCCACCATGTCTGATTTTTACGATCAAGATGAAGGTGTCCCACAAGGTAGCATATTATCGGTAACGTTGTTTAGCATAAAAATTAATAGTTTATCTAAGGTTTTAAATGACTCTGTTGACGTGTCTTTGTTTTTAATGTATCATGTCGAGGTGAAAATATGTACACGATCGAGAGACAATTGCAACTTTGTCTGAATAGAATCAATGTTTGGGCAGAGCAGAACGGCCTTAAGTTTTCTAAATCTAAAAATAATTGTAGTCATTTCTGTCGAAAATATAAACCACATAGGGACCCGGATTTACATCTATCTGGAACTCCAATGTAATTTGTCACAGACACTAAACTTTTAGGAATGATTTTTGATCATCGCCTTACTTTCTTACCGCATATTAAATATTTGATGGCTAAATGTCTGATAGCACTAGATTTATTAAAGGTTGTTTCTAATTCCAATGGGTGGGGGTGATCAAACGACCCTCCTCCACTTATATAGATCACTTGTCCGTTCTAAGCTCGATTATGGCTCCATCATCTATGGTGGAGCCTGTGAAAGTAAATTACTCGATCACATACATCACCAGGGTCTAAGACTTTGTCTTGGATCTTTCAGAACCTTTCCCATTGACAGTCTGTACGTTGAGGCCGATGAGCCGCCACTTAAACTACGCCGAACTAAATTATCTTTGCAGTATATCACAAAATCAGTGATAAATCTACAAATTTAACTACCTGAGTCCTGGGACTCACTGAACTGACTATTTATGAGTCCAATCTGAAATATATGAGTCTCTTTGAAACTTTAATGAGTCCCAAATAAAAATAATATTTCGAATCATAGTTGACTTTACCCTCCTTGAGAACTTCAATATCTTCCGTTTCAAATTCATGTAAAAAGTCAATAAAACTTTGAGATTTTGTCAGGGGGACGTTTACACAAGCTAACCAGTGTACAGATTTCAACAAGGCGACAGCTGCTTTATCTTGTTTTGCTGTCATACGTGCATGTGCTACCTGCAAATCTTCACGAAGTTTCGGAGTCTGAATTGACAATTTATGATCATTATCATTTATATGCCTGGTTAAGGTACTATTTTGGAAATTTCTGCACTTAGCGTTACGTGTCATGCCATTTGTTTTACCATTTTCGGTGCAAAGCTTGCAATACATGAAGTTGCTTTCCTTATCGTATATCAACCACGAGCGGTGTGCGGTTTGAGTCAATTTGACTGGAATGTTCTTACTTTCTGTTTTCTGATAGGTTCATTGGCTGACTGAGACTCGCCTGCTCAGTTTCACTTGTCTCAATTGTATCATTCTGACCAAACATCGATGACAAAGTTTTTTGAGAAATAAATGTGACAGCTTTGCTACCTTTCTCGGCGGCATGTCGACTGCTAGAGAAATTATCAACAACAGAAACCGAAGTCATATACCAGCTTGCTTACGATTGGTCACTTGCTTATTGACAACCAATTAGCTATCGCGTTTTAAAGAAAAACGTCGCACAGTTATTTTTAGACCGGGACTTTCCATGGAAAATCGATTGACCAAAATCTCGTTCATGCACGCATTTAGACAAAAGAAACCTTCGTTAAAAACGTTGATATTAATTTTCCACATAAAAAGAGCATTAGTGTTTCATGAAAACCTTGCGTCCTGGAGGACGCACGTATAATAAGATATGGGTCCTGTCAGAATTTAATGCGTCCGAGACGCGGGACGTGGGGGTAGATTTATCCCTGTAAGCTAATCCATCTAACCCCGCGCACAACTGTGTGTTTAATCTTCTTTATGAGGATCTGTATAATAATAAGTCCTCTTTTATTCCGCCTCTTGGAATAAATTCTGCTGCTGGTATTAAACTGAAAAATATATCTCCTTTCCGCCTGCTTTCTTCACCCCCTTGGCAATTGGTAAAGCCACGGGTGGATCTTACATTATCTAAACTTAGACAATCGGACACTAATCAACTACAATATCAACAGACCCGTGAAGATTCCGGGGTAGAAGAGGTCTTCAGCAACCCATGCTTGCCGTAAAAGGCGACTAATGGGATCGGGTGGTCAGGCTCGCTGACTTGGTTGATGCATGTCTTCGATCCCAAATGCGTGGATCGATGCACCTGATGTCATCACTGGATTGTCTGCTATTTAGGAATTTTAGAATTTTTTATTTTTTACGTTTCCATGGCAACAAGTTGGACTTAGGTTCCATAAGATGGTGTTCGTTTCCGGACACTCCAAAACCATTAAATACATTCTTACAAAACTGAAACTGGTGCCATTTGATATTAAGGAGTTTTAGAAATATTTATTTAAGAATTTCCATTGCAGGTTTTTTTACATGGGCTAAGCGAAACGTTGGGTCAGTTACCTGGTTTGGGACCATAGCGTGTTAACATTGGCTTGGGGATATAGATGACGTCGGCTATACGCTTGTTCAACATATTAATGAATTGAAATACTAATCCTCTTAAATCTTATTGCAGAATATATTATTAGATTGATTATCACAAACAAACATCAAATGCATTTCTCTTTCACAGAATATATGGATCAGCGTGGACGAGAGTTTCTACTTGGATTTCCGCTCTGGCCTAATGCGTCCCAAAGTGGCTCAGTTCGACTGCATGTACGAGGGCCGAAATACACCAACCTTACAATTGAACTGGTCGGGTCCGGGGAAATTAACAATTATACCATTGGGCTTTCAGAAAATCTCACAATCCACCTACCGACAAATGTTGAATACAATGGATCAGAAACACCTCATAACAATAGTGTCCGAGTTTTGAGCACTGCTGAAGTATATGTTTATGTCATTCGTGGAGTTTCGGGGGCTTATTTTGCAGTTCCAAAACTGTCCCACTGGTCAAACATATTCTACGTTGTGTCCCACTCTCCATCAGATGGTGGATACTCCTACTTTTCTATCATAGGGTATGAAGAAGCAAACGTCGAGATTATTTTCAGAACGGAACTAAACTGTGGGTCACTCTTCATAACTCCTTACGTACCAATACGTGTGAAAATCTTGCCCATGCAAATGTGGAGTATATACTGTTCTCAAGATTTGACAGGAACGTACATTAAAAGCCCAAAGCCAATATCTGTCCTCTCCGGTACAACCTTTCCGGAAGATCCGTATGGGGGGAAATTTGTAGAAGGAATGTTACTACCTAAAGCTTTCTTTGGGAGCAACTTTGTTCTTCCAACCATTTCAGGTGATACTGCGGTTTTGAGAATTGTCGCATCAGAAAATGATACGGCGATATATGCTGAGGGTGGTCTATATTGTTATATGGGAGCTGGTGATTACGTGGATGTGGTCACGGACGACGAAGATGTGCACTGTCTTAAAGGCACACGTCCAATCCAGGTAGTGTTGTTAGGGAAGCGAGCAAATGGCAGCTCTCACAGTGTGGATGGCTTTCAAGGGGAGCTGGTCATGGCCGCCGTACCTCCTGTTGAACGTTTTCAGAATCACGACAAAATTGATATATTTTCTGTTGCTGGTGATGGACTTATTAGTCAGGTGATGTTTTTCTTTGAAAATGACACTGACATCGAGATTGGAGGAACTGCAAGTTCTTTCTTTGAATATTCTGAATGTTGTAACCATGTTATATCCTACTTAGTGGATAGTCAACAGACCATGCTGGTCATGCCTAAGAACTTCTCTGTTGGAGTGATGCAGCTGGCTACTACCGGGAGCAAAGGATTTGGGCTGACGATGGGGTGGTCCTTTGGTGAGTTTTCGATCTGAGCTATACACATGCATAACTTTACGGCTTAAGTAGTGGGTGAGTGAGTGAGTACGGTTTTACGCCCTTTTAGCAACATTCCAGCAATATCATGGCAGGGGACGCGAGAAATGGGCTTCACACATTGTACCCATGACGGGAATTGAACCCGGGTCTTCGGCGTGACGAGCGATCGCTTTAACCACTAGGCTACTCGACAGCCCCTAACGGCTTTATAAAAATGAACGTACAATAACAATACATCAATGGAATAAGGTAAAGACTCAGGCATTTTGAAAAACAACAACATTATTACAAATACAAGAGAACATATTCTGTACAAAAGAGTCAAATCTGACATAATACTCGACAGCTATTATCAATTTTATGGCGTGTACTTCAGATGTGTCTGTTTTTCAGATTCTCCATTTTGTCCCAGGGGATCTGGATTCACGTACCTCAACACCTCAGGGCTCTGTATTAAGGCATTCACCAAACCGGCCACGTGGATGGAGGCCCGTACCTTATGTTGGGATCAGAGGCTACGACTCGTTGCTCTTGACACACAGGCTAAGGTCGACAGCATCAAACAATCCCTGAATGACAAGCTTAGCGGTGTGTATCATAATGAGATTCAGTCACGTTTTGTGTTAGTATTTGATCCAGCTTTTGCAGGTGTAGAGGAAACAATATTTTCTTTGTGAGTTTCCAATCAGAGAACGTTTTTAAAAATCAAAATCCAGGTTCCGCCGAATTAAACCCTACAGACTTTTAAAGCATCACGATGCCTTGTGGTTCAAGGATTTCCTGCACATTATTTTAACCTAATAGCTCCGCTAATTATGCCTTGATCACGTTCAAAACGCATACATCAAAACTCACCATGACGTAGCATCCAAATTGGCTAGTTGCTATTGGCATCAAAATATGCATTTTATATGAACTTGTGAACTATAATTGTCAAAAGGTTAAACATTTCGAGCACTTATCACCCGATATTGGGTATGTCGAATTGTTGCTAAACTCAAACCACAAACTTCGCCCTAATTTCCAAAACACACTATTGTGAACTATATTCGATGTCTGAAAAATATGGACAAAATATAGATATTAAACATGACACTATTTCTCAACAGAACACTCGTTTTCAATTGGGCTGCACGCGTTCTCGGTGCTGTTTGACATTAACGCGTACAAGTGGATCGACGGGGGATCTCTTGGTAATGCTCAGGACTGGCTGCCGCAGCAACCACATAACTTCAGTTCGTGTGTCCGTTTGACCACAAAGAACACGAAAGTTGGGTGGGAGAGCGTCCTTTGTGACGTTACATCCGGCTATGTCTGTGAGATGGTGCTAGCACAGACACAAGATGTCCAACTTTTTTCGGGAGAATGCCAGTGTACGTACACAATATTTGCATAATATTACCCATGTGGTGTTTGTTTGTTTGTTGTTTAACGCCGCACTCAGCATTATTCCAGCTATATGACGGCGGTCTGTAAATAATCGAGTCTGGACCAGACAATCCAGCGATTTACATCATGAGCATTGATCCACGCAATTGGGATACGATGACATGCAGCAACCCAGGCTTGCAAGAGGAGACAGGCTAGGTCAGAATGGTTGACGCGGACGATGGCGTGTGATCGTATAACAACGGTGTGGCACGTTCCCATAACATAGATCACTTGTTTGTCTGGTCCAAATCCGTCATGTACATGAATATTGCAGAGTGCATAAAAGAACACACAAACAATTAAATGTATTTTTGCTCGTTGAATGTCAATTCAAAATTATGACATAGGACGTTATGATTCTCACCTGAAGTGGGGCCGATGCGAAGATAAATGTTAACTCGCTCACAGATAGTCCCTTCTGTCATGCTCAAATATACAACTGCCACTTCCAGGTATGCACACTATGAAAGTCCATGTAGTACATGTAAGTCTATATGTAATATATGCAAGTCTATACGTAATATATGCAAGTCTATATGTAAATAGACCCGTGAAGATTCCGGAGTAGAATAGGTCTTCAGCAACCCATGCTTGCCGTAAAAGGCGACTATGCTTGTCGTAAAAGGCGACTAAAGGGATCGGGTGGTCAGGCTCGCTAACTTGGTTGATGCATGTCATCGATCCCAATTGCGTGGATCGATGCTCATGATATCAATCACTGGATTGTCTGGTCCAGACTCGATTATTTCCAGACCGCCGCCATATACATGGAATATTGCTGAGTGCGGTGTTAAACAACAAACCAACCAACCCACTATATGTAAATACCTATGTTACTAGACTCCCACCCTGGATGCCCCACGGCTGACGGTTACACCTACATATACGAGGCCGAGCTCTGCGTCAAGCTTCACCCTCGGCCCAAGACGTGGATCAACGCTGCTGCTGCGTGTCATGCTGATGGAGACCGCCTCGTCACGGTGGACAGTGACTCGAAACAACTCTATCTGCACAGAGTATATCGACATATTTGTGAGTTCAATATGTCATGGTCCAGTATATTACCATCAAGAAAATTCAGGTCGCAACAAACAAAGTTATTACTCAGTATTTAGTATAATCATGTAACGAGCGATCCGTGAAGATCCGGGGTAGAAGAAGTATTCAGCAACACGTGCTTTCCGTAAAAGGAGACTAACGGGATCGGGTGGTCAGGCTCACTGGCTTGGTTGATTGATACTTGTCAATCAATCTTTACTCATGGTAATGATGAGACCACGCTATATAGTACATTGTCTGGGGCGTGTTACAAATTCACACATTTTCTTAGTTTCATAGCATGATACATGGACACTGAATATTTTCTCATAGCTTCTGTACATTTATCACAAGTCATTAACTTACAAAATTTGTTACCGTTTGGGTTGTGGTAGAACTTGCTATTTAGATATTTTGCTCTTAAATCATAATACGCAGGTGATACACATAAAAAATGATAATCATCTTCAATTGATTAACTTGACCCAGTATTTAATAAACTTTAAAAAACTATTGATATGCATGGGGAACCTTCCGCATTCACCATATACCCTTGAGTTTTCTGTGCTAGATTTTACACCCAAGAACTTTTTACACGCATATAAATGTATTTTTTCATTAACATCCAACTGTTCTAGGCCCCATATTTCTGATCCATACAATATCATCGGGCTTATTTCTGTATCAAATATACACAAAGATAAAAATTAAGCACACTCTAATATATTTCATTATTATTTGGTATCAATATTTGTAACATTCATGAAAGATATTACGGGAAGAATTATGTTTCCTCAAGATGATGTGATCAGTCATGCGTAACGAAAGCTCACGTGTCATACATTGTATGTCCGTGCAGCATGCTACCCTCGAGTATCTCTAAAAACAGTATATCTAAACGTTAAAATTGCTTTCTTAAGCTCGGTTTTAAACAGTAATTCCATGGCATTGTGTCACCATGACACGAAGGCGATTATCAAACGCCACAAGATGGCAAATAATCGGCCTGCATAACGCAGGAATGGTCGGAATTTGGGGTATCATCACATTGTCGTAAGCCGTTTAGTCGAGAAACATGCTCAGACCGGTGATTTACAGGGCCGTCCCAGATCCGAAAGACCTCCTGTGATGACACATCACGAAGACGGGACCTTCTTCGTCTCATACGCCGAGAACCCTTTTAACAAGTACTCGTCTGAAACAGCTGTGGTTGCCCAATCGTCGTTTCAGCACCAGAACCGTTAGGAACCGACTGAAAGCAGCAGGCCTGAGGGCGAGACGAGTCATAAAGCATCCCTTGTTGAGAGATCCTCACAAAGTTGCTCGTTTAGCATGGTGTATTGCGCGACAGAACTGGAATCTGAGAACTTGGAGACGGATCCATTGGTCAGACGAAAGTCGCTTTCTGCTTCACGTCACAGATGAAAGAACGAGAGTTTGGAGGCACCTGAAGACGGCCTATACCCCCAGAAACATTTGACCGACTCATGCATACGGCGGGGGCTCGGTAATGGTTTAGGGGTGTATCTCTCATGATTGCAGGTTGGATTTGGTCACCATAAAGGGCTCAGTACATCCGGGACGTTTTGAAGCCAGTCGTTGTTCCTCATTTTGACAACCATCCTCCTGCTCCTCGACCTCAGTACATGGATGACAATGCCAGGCCTCATCGTTCGCATGCAGTCGTGGATTACATGAGGGCCAATGCAATAACGATTCTACCCTGGCCAGCAATGAGCCCAGATTTGACCCCCTTGAACATGTTTGGGATATTCTGGGGCGGCGCATACAGGCACGTGATCCTCCCTTACGCCATTTGGAAGCAGCATTGCATAAGGAGTGGTTGTTGTTGACCCATCAACAGATCCAACGTCTGACTGGAGGCATGTGACGTATGGTGGTATGCGTCATCCGGGCATGTGGAAACATCAAACGTTACTCGTTTACTTAATCCTGCAGCTCCATACTTTTTTAGGTATTGTCTAAGGTAAAAAACAGTACCTGTGTTACCAGGATGTTTTTGTCAGTAAATTTCAATCACAACTCACCAATATCTTCTTTATTTGTTGTTAAATGTTTGTTCTATCCGGGGACAATGGGATCGCTCAGCTCCTGTGGTCAGTCATCCCATGCCATGATTTTTGCCATTTGTCATTGTTCAGAAATAGGGGTGTGCTTAACTTTTTACTTTGTGTATATTTTAAAGTAAACATCATATGTAATATTGTCCAGAAATCTAAGACTTTTTAATATGAATAGTTACATAAACGACCATCATGTTCCAGCACCAAAATACTTCATAGGCAGCTTCTGGCCTAACTTGACCACTGGGCAGTGGGTGTGGACGAACTGCTCCCCGCTGACCTATACCAATTGGGATGCTGGTCAACCCCAGGACAACGACGGTCATTGTGTGCTGACCTTCCCCAGCGGTTTCTGGCACGACGTCCAATGTGGTGAAGTCATGCCGTTTATATGTGAAAGATCTCTGTCAACTACAGATGATGATGGCATTTGCGAAGGTAACATTATACAGATCTTTGTCTCCATGGCAATCGAATTACTAGATGCCTTAATGGGGGTACCGGCTTAGAACAGGTCCCCAGTAACCTGTGTTGTCATAATTGGCGTCTTTACGTAGTCAGGCTCGGTTACTTGTTCGCTACCGATCGCATGAATCGTGGTCATTATATCATAATACCTGGATTGTCCGATCAAGACTCGTCATATAGCTGGAATAGTGCTGAATGTTGCATAAAACAGCACACTTTCAGATACCATTTTATTTTGTATGAGCCAAAAAAATATTCATGTCCCATCAGGTATGTCTTCTTGATAGTCATGTAATTTATGTGTATTAATGTCATGTATGTTGTTCTTCGAGAACGCCGAGTGTCATCACTTTTGTTCTGAAATATATTTAAGATAGCATTCAAAAAGCAGCCATTTGATTTGTATCGGGGTGGAAGTTTTGTTTAGAACAATCTATTTTACTCCCCCAACTATATCCAACATACTATTTATTTACGGAGCACCATAAAATAATCTATTAATTTCCACCATTAACACACAAAAACAAAAAATGTTAATTCAAAGAAACTAATATTATGTAGACCACTGCCAACAAACTATTTATTTGGAGCATATTTCTGAAGACACAATTCATTTAAAAGTTATCTTACATCCTCCACCCCACCCCCATATAGAAATCAAATTGATGTTCCCAACATAATGAATTTCATAATTCTCTTCAGAATTGTCATCATTATTTTCATCTTCGATGCTGTTGACGACATCACTGCTGCAGTCATCATCTTCGTCGGTACTTGTCTCCGAATCGTCTCCATCCCTCCAAACTACTCTTCCCCCGCACTCAGGCGACAGTAATGTTGTCTCAACTGAGACAGGAGGGTCATCGACATCCGAGATTGACTTGATTTCATCAGTGGGGTTGTCTTTTGCTGACACTCTATCGTCAACATTTTCAACCGATACCCTCGTCACCAGTCAGACTACAGGGGCATCGTATGGTGACACAGTGTCATTAACACCTTCAAACGATATGTCATCAACCACCAACTTAGACGTCATTCCCAGCAGGAACAGTTCTGAAGTTTCCGAAACATTTATGGAGTCATCCTTTTACGCTAGTGGAAAAGACATCATGCCATCAACCACATTCTCTTTCCTAGAGTCCCACGAAACTTCTGTATCCCATAAGAGTACAGCGTCCCAAGACAATTTGGGACTCAATGAAAGCTCAGGATCCAATTTGAGTTCAGATTCCTCCACATTAGATTCACCAATGTCAAGATTGGAGACTGACCCTGAGTCGAGCAGCATAATCTCAAATACTTCTCAAGAAATGCAAGCAGATATTTCATCGGTTAATGGTTCTGAGACAGGTGTGACTGAAAGCATGGAAACTCAAAGCGTACACCATTCGTCCTCTTACACTGATGAACCATCAGCATTTACAGAAAGCCTTACATACACCACAACCCTCATCCCAGATTCAAACCCTGAGCGAGTTGTCTATCAGATTTGCAGGTGTTCCTGTATTCCGGGGAACCGACTTGATGACCTCTTGACTCATTCAGTCGACGCAAAAAAGAAGGCGATTAGGGAAAACCTGCTTCTTGACAAAAGAAACTTGACGAAGACCATCATAAAATACACCAGTGCTACCGATGATCGAACCTCTTCCACCAGCATCGGTGCTTCTGGGTTGGCGTTGATTGTTTTCACAGTTCTGCTCATACTTTCTTCCGATGTTCTCACTTTCTTTAAAAACAGACCATATGAAAGACAAAAGCTTCAAGAGTAGAGATGCCATTTTTGGTATGTACTCGTTCAGGTTGCGTGTTTGTTAAGTATAATATATATTTTATTATTATTGACTTACATCGTATTAGGATTTGGAATTACTCAAGTAGCACTGAAAACGGATGAATTAAAGTTTGATATAATAGTAATAGTTAATACATTGCAAGTGAAAATATGATACTATATGACATTTAACTGAAACAATGTATACATCTCAAAGGTGAATTGTACAATGGATAGAGATTTATTTCACAGTAGAAACAATTAATACAATGTTTTACCTTTTGTTCCCAGTGGAGTCTGTTTCGGTGGATAATCAATACCGAATATTCTCTAGCGTTGCCGTTTTGAATATAATGTATCTCCTAATTTATATAAAGAGCACCATTGTTGCCTTCTTTTGTATTGTAGTATAACGGGAGTCAAGTCAATTGATTTTAACATGTGCATATTAACGTTTTGAATACATTCGCATACACCTATTTGTACTTTATAACACTTTTTTGTAAATACAGTCTAGTTGTCGTGGCAATGAAAACCACCTGACGATAAGTATGTTAAACATTCCCGACTAGAGATCTAGCCCTCATAACCAAACATCATCGCGGAACTTTGCAATGGCAGTGACGTAGCCCATCGAATTAAAGCCATCACACACACGCCTTAAGACAAATGTTCCTGTTTTTGCAATATATACAGTTAAGTCTCTTGCACTGACGTATATTTAACCCTTTGCTCTTTGACATAATTTTACAATCCATCAAAATGTATTTTCTCACACTA
This sequence comes from Haliotis cracherodii, assembly GCF_022045235.1. Lineage (NCBI taxonomy): Eukaryota > Metazoa > Mollusca > Gastropoda > Lepetellida > Haliotidae > Haliotis > Haliotis cracherodii. The sequence continues at coordinate 10,210,018 of NW_027266341.1, read as the reverse complement.
TAAGCGTGACGTCACCTCTTCAGGAAAAACATGACCTTATGAGTGAGTGAGTTAAAATTTATTGTCGCATCGGCACTATTACAGGAAGAACAACTTTTTATCTCCGCGCATGTCATAAATACAAAATTGCATTTAAAAGCAAATTTGTCAAACAGGCTTTGAAAACACGAGCTCTAAGTCACAAGCAACTAAGGCTAGGAAAACCTCGCTGGTGATTCGCGATGCCATGACATTCATTATCCACTAACAGGCGCCAATCCACTTTCGTTAACTTTCAAGACTATTTTTTTAATTATAGTGAAAGACTTCCCTACGGCAGTATTCGGGGCGGTCGGGTAGCCTAGTGGTTAAAGCGTTCGCTCGTCACGCCGAAGGCCCGGGTTCGATTCCCGACATGGGTACAATGTGTGAAGCCCATTTCTGGTGTCCCCCGCCGTGATATTGCTGGAATATTGCTAAAAGCGGCGTAAAACCATACTCACTCACTCACTCCGGCAGTATTCGATATGTTTATACAGAGACTCAAAAACAGACCAATGATATTGTCATGTGACAGATGCGTCACATCCAGAATGCCAGTTTGATGTCAAGGTTTTATGTTATTACATTTCTCTTGCAATTAATTAACCTTGGGTATCAAGAATATGTTTGAAATGAAACATACGTTAATTGAATGATTTTCACCTTTAGTATCACAAAATAAGATATTTCTTATTTCCTGATATTAGCTGAAAATATGTTTTCTTTCACAAGTATGTGCAGATGAACTTTTTTGGTTGAAAGAGTTAACAAGTTCTTTGTTATTCTAGAGAAAGCGCTTTTGTGTGAGCTCACGTTTTTTAAGACATAGTTTTCAAACTATGTTGCCTGGGACGCAAGAAATATGTTTCTTGGTAGGGTAGCGTGTCTGTCACGTTTTCAAAGGAACAAAAAACAACGTATTTTTAAAGAAGAAAAACATTTATTTCAACGAAGTCGCCTGACTTTTCCTTCTAAAGATGCTTTTCACATAGCAGTCAATGTTTCCGGACTAGTACAACATTTTGAATGTTTTCGCAAAAGAACATACCTTCCAATGTAACGTATCTGTTTTGGTTCCTTGTTACCAGCTAAACTATTCAAACACTAAATGTTGTCAACGAACAGAACAAATAGCATTTTTCAATAACACAAATAAATTTGTTATTTGTCTATCTTAGCTTAGGACTCGGGTGTGATAGCGTATCTGTCCCCAAACCGTTGTCAACGGGTCGTAAAACCAGTCAAGTCACGGACTAGTTACCGCACCGCTTCTCTCTTTTGTCCTGCTTCCGTCACCACTCGTCAAAGTCCGGCGGTCATCGTTGTCCAGTAGCTTTACTAATTGTTTTCGTAACTTTGATTTGGACGCAGTAGCGCGATTTCCTTGTATGTATGGTCATTTTTGCCACCTCAGTGGTTGTACATATCTGGTTGTAAATATGTAGCGGTAACATTGGATAACCTATGTTCAGCGCTTTATATTTTTTTAGTACTTCCACCTTCAGGATTGGTTTGGTAGCGTTTGCTGTTCCTGTTTTCCCTAAGTAAGGTTTTAATTATTTATTCATTTATTTGTTGGCTGCTTAACGCCGCACTCAGCAATATTCCAGCTTTACGACGGCGGTCTGTAAATATTCGAGTCTGGGCCAGACTAGGGAGCATCGATCTACACAATTGGGATAAGATGGCATGCATGTCTAAGAGACCTATTAAAGGGTAGGCCATCTGTGTTTATTTCCCGTTATTTAACCCAGCCAAGTTATTTACTCATTAGAGTGTTGAGTTAATTAACTCTTCGTAGTTACTTGGTCGCAGCCGACTTATCTACTGTTTAAGCATCTTGTCAACATAATCAATGTGTAGTTTTAGCTATTTTCGTTCTGTTACTGCCATACAGTTGCTTAGCTACAGCTTGTGTATTTGCTCTGATTTGTTTCATCAGTGATCATTGTCAGTGGTCGATTTTTCATTCTGTGTAGTGTCGTCGATTGATGCAACTAGCTTATAGTAATAAACCTGTGAACCTATTACCACGTTTTCAATTTACTTTATTCTTGTTTAATGACACCCTGGTCTCAGGAGCACAGCTCTGTGATAAAAGTTAAGGAATTAATCTTTTCCAAAATATGTGTATAATAAAGCATGATGAATAATGTCAGCTGCAAGGGCCAAGCTTAATAAATAATTTTATGGTTAAAATAAAATTTCAACTTCAAATAAACTAGGACACAATTGGACAAGCATGACATGTGTGTTACTTTGCACGTGAAAAGCATATTGCAAAACTATTCTGAAGTTTCATTTTATCCTCACTGGATAACCTGGAGGGCCATTTGACCTTTTCTGACCGTTGACAGTGGACTGACCATGAAGAAAATAAAAGCTTCTCCATCCATTTCATCCTCTTCCGACCCGTGAAGATCCGGGGTAGAATAAGTCTTCAGCAACCCATGCTTGCCGTAAAAGGTGACTATACTTGTCGTAACAGGATCGGGTGGTCAGGCTCGTTGACTTGGCTGATGCATGTCATCGATCCCAATTGCGTGGATCGATGCTCATGATATTAATCAATGGGTTGTCTGGTCCAGACTCGATTATTTACAGACCGCAGTCACACAGCAGGAATACTGCTCATTGCGGCGTTAAACAACAAACCGACCAACCAAATCATCCACTTCCAGAACAATGCCAAAACGTACCACTTGTCATCAAACATTGCAGCAGTCAAAGACTCAACATCCGGTACCTGTCTTGGACTTATAACATGTCAGTGTCCGGCACAGTGTCCTGTGATGTCCAAGGAACTGAAACATCCTTATTTACAAAATGTAATGCTTGTCTTTCCTGTGTAGCAGTTGTCATGAGAACCCCATTTTGGCTTTGAGCGTTACCAACACAGATGACATGTCTTGTCCAACCATCACAAGGCTGAGTTTCTTCAACAGTAGCAAGCGGTATCCCGGATAGTGATCTCCGCAGCTGCTTGACAATAGGCTGAAAATACAAGTTTTCATCTGTATGCCGATCATGGAGATTTGACTGGTAGTCCTTGAGTATCCGATGCTTTCAAGGTATCTTGTTTCTCGGGCAAAATCCGGCTGACATCATCTCTCTTGAGAAAGCTGACAGCTGTATTCGAAATAAGGGCTTTGATCGGAATCTCGCATGATCGTTTAGAAATGGCAATATATACACCTCGTCATAAATATCGTCATATAATATTATGGAGTTACATTTTGACTGGACTAACGAGTTTATGCATAGTCCAATCAAAATCGCGCATCGAAATCGAAATCCGGTTCGTGAAGTGTCATGCAAATTATGTCGACTGCAGGATTTGCAAAACATGTGCACCGCTAAGTCGTTGTCAACAGATATTTTCTCAATCTTTTCATGCTTTTAATCAAGGTGCTCACGTGATTTGATGCACTTCGCGATGTAAGACTCGTTTTATCACAATATAGATCTCGATTATCAATCAGATCGTCTTGACTGGGCGCCACCGTTTTGTTTGAAGCAAATACAAGTGATACGAGGGGTTGAATCTGATTTGTCAATAGGAGAGGCATAGAAAGGACATAACTCGTAATAGCCACTGGTGGCGCTACGATCAAGCCCAGGAATTCCAGCCTAGTTCGGCAAGAGTGAAAACTGGACTTTTAAAGTCAGTTAACTCTCTTGCCTCGGGAAGATGCAGAGATTCAGACGTCTGGTGACCAGCATGAGACGGCGTGTAGAAAATGTTATCCAAGTGCGAGGCGGTGGCACCACATACTGAGTTAGCCAGTCATTGTGGACTTTACTAGTGTGTTCGACATTAATGAAATGTGAACTGTGTTGTGTGTCTGTTGTAACGACTCCGTCCGCCATATTTATTTCACCTTATTTCACGGTGATTTTAGTCAACTTTAGTTTGCTACAATTAAACCCTCAATTACTCGTAGTGCTCAAATTCGGTCTTGTGTTGTCAATTTTCTGACTGAACGCTCACATGAGGCCATATAAACAGTTTAATGTGCTTTTCTAAGCACCATTTTTATGAGGATGAAGATCCAGTTTTACTTAGTGAAAAAAGTGGGTGGTGCGATATTTATGACGAGGTGTATAGATGGCACAAACCAGTAGCTCTATTGAGGAATCGCCCACACTTGTACCGCTTCACATGTTTGCCACTTACAACAGAATTAATAACACTTTAACTGATATCACTGTTGTTTGTATGACGGACGTCCTTTGTTCCTCTCTCGGATCGACTCCCTTCTGCCTCAGACCATCAACCGTTTTAGAGCGAGGAGTGTTATCGATATCATTCCTGACTGCAGTTTCATTTCTCATTTTGTTTTTGACATGCTCATATACAGTTTCTGCATATGTTCAGCATTCCGGTGATAAGACACAGTGGCTTGTTTAGATCTTCCAATTTCCATGTTCTCTTTAAGAACTGGATCTTCTTCTGGGAGGTCCTGACTTTGGCGTAAAAGGAATCTGTACCAGTAGGAGGTGTTGTTAAGCGGGTTTTGTTCTGGAGGCTGGTTGGTTGGTTTGTTTGTTGTTTAACACATTGCAATATCGAGTCTGGACCAGACAATCCAGTGATATCGAGTCTGGACCAGGCCATCCAGTCATTGACATCATGAGCATCGATCCACCCAATTGGGATCGATGACATGCATCAACTAAGTCAGCGAGTCTGACCACCCGATCCCGTTAGTCGCCTTTTACGACAAGCATAGTCGCCTTTTACGGCAAGTATGGGTTGCTGAAGACCTATTCTACCCCGGAATCATCACGGATCTCTGGAGGTACAAGGCAGAGACTCGTGGTCACCAGAACTGGATACTGCCCCACTCTGTACTCGCGGAGGTAGAATATCTTGTGAGTGTTTGTTTGTCTGTTGTTAAACGCCGCACTCAGCAATATTCCAGCTATATGACGGTGGTCTGTAAATAATCGAGACAGACCAGACAATCCAGTGATTAATATCACGAGCATCGATCCACGTAATTAGGATCGATGACATGCATCAACCAAGTCAGCCTAACCACCCGATCCCGTTAGACGCCTTTCACAACAAGCATAGTCGCCTTTTACGGCAAGTATGGGTTGCTGAAGACCTGTTCTACCCCAGTATGATAACCGTAAAAGGCGACTATGCTTGTCGTAAAAGGCGTCTAACGGGACATGTGTGAACTGTCGTCAGCAATGTTTTGTGTGAATAAACTAAGTAAGGTGTGAATGTGTGTTTGTTGAAGGATAGTGAAGTAAACTGACGTCCAAAAGAAACTTTACCAACTGAAAATATATATTTCAGACAAAGTATCAATTTTTTATCGATGAAGTCTATCTAAAACACATAACCTCAACTGCAAATGCACGTGCGGGTAAGGGTATAAGACGATTGCAACGGTAGGTCAGACATCCACAGTGATGAAAAAAAACACAGAAGAAATGCCACGACTCACAGTCGAACAACGTGAACGAGCCTTGGGTATGGTACAGATGGGAGCCACCCACGCCCATATTGCGCGAACCTTCGGTTGCTCCCGTGTTGCCGTTACCAACTTGATGCAAGGTTACAGACAGACAGGACGGACCCAGGGTGACCACGCCCCATGTCCACCCCCACCTCCGAAACGCTTCCTGACAGTGACGTCATCGGCGACAAATGCCTTAGGTCACAGGGTTAGTCGACAGACAGTGGCGACTCAGGGCTCATGGAATCAAGGCTTTTAGACCATACAGAGGACATCTATTGACAGCGCAACATCGTCGTCTGCGATTGAGATGGGCCCGGACTGTACGACGTTGGCAACGACGTGACTGGCAGAGGGTTGTCTTCACTGACGAAAGTCGATTCTGTATGTTTAGGGCTTATAGTGTTTACCGCCGAAGGGGTGAACGAACGGCGGCGTGTTGCGTGCAGGAGGTCGTACCATATGGTGAAGGGACTGTCATGGTGTGGGGAGGGATCCGTGGGCAGAGGAGAGGACACCGCTGGTCATCGTTGACGGAAACTTGACAGCACAGCGTTACATGGATAACATTCTTCGTCCAGTTGTCCAACCATTTCTCCAATAGCAGCTACGTGGTCATTTATCATCATGACAACGCTAGAGCCCATACGGCCAGAATTGTCAAACAACGCAGCAAACAACGTCAACGTCCTGCCGTGGCCTGCACGCTCACCCGATATGTCCCCCTTAGAACACCTCTGGGACTTGATGGATCGTCGTGTTCGACAACGACCACACTCTCCAGCCAACCGGCAAGAACTGATCTTGGCCCTCCAAGAAGAATGGCGTCAAATCCCACGTGACCTCATCGGACGACTGACTTTTTCTGTGCGTTGAAGAGATTTTGCGTGTATTGAGGCATTTGGTGGCCACACACGCTACAAATGACTTGTTATTGAACGTGACCGATTGTTTATGTACTCTGCCTATTGTCCATGATTCTGAAAGCTCGAGTTTTGTACCACACCCAACTTTGGGGGGCTTTGACGTAATTCTCGGTCGCGGAATGATTGTCATTTTCGCTGTTGATTTTGTTGATATATTGATCTTCTCAATACACTTTACTTCATGCATGTATGTTTTGTTGTTTTTGAGCAAGAGTGATTTCAAACTCTGGTAAGGTTTCTTTTGGACGTCAGTTTAGTTAGGTTTCGACTAATTCTGGGTTCTCTCATAACGTATCTGTTCAAAAGCTCGGGAACCTTTCACAAAACAACTGAAAACATTATATTTGTTTTATTTTATACATAATGTAAAGCAAAACGTTATGTTATGCTACTCTGCATTTTTGAAATATAGTTTTCATTAACTATAATCAATCACACCTAACCACAAAGCATGTGTAATAAAGTTTATCTCATTAAAGCAAAATATCATGTTGACGAATTCAGTCTGAGTGAGTGAGTGAGTTAAAATTTAAAGTCACATCGGCAGTATTTCAGCCATATCGTGACTTGAACAAGTTATTCATTTATATTATATATTCAAAACTGTCATGGAAGGACGGTACAACAACAAGCAATAAATCACAGATTATAATTTTAAAACTAGTTTTAGAACAATATATAGATCAGATTATGACAGACGACACACAATAAAAACAGGCTATATGTCACCAATAACTAAAGTTAGGCCACCATACCAGGGAACATGGGGACTTACGGTACCTTTGCTACCTGCATGGTTCCCCAGTAGGATTTACACCATCCCTCCAGTCATTGGCGACTGTTGATGAGATTAGCCGAAAATTAGAATAGAGAAATATTCTGCGTTTAAAAACAGTGATAGATAAACAAGAAGAAGATACCCACGTTATCCCCGCTGGTCAACAAGAAATAGTAAATAGTTTGTTAATTAATGAAATATTACATATTTCTAATTGATTTTAACTTCAATGTTTTAAAACCTAAGATTGAGTTCCAGTGACCGTTGACTCCAAGTTTGGTGAAGCTAGGGTGCATGGTTAAAATGTTATGGGCCGTACAAAAACACCCACTCTAAAAGTTTAAGTTTTTTAATGTTTCCATGGAAACGGCAAAAGTTAAAAAGTTCAGAATCTAGCAAACTAGCAAAATGCACAAGTACTCATTGTGGTAAATGTGTGTAGCAAGTTTGGTGAAGCTAGGGTGCATGGTTAAAAAGTTATGGGCCGTACAAAAGCTCGGACGGACGGAAGGACGGACGACGGAACGCTATATACCCCCGATTTACTTCGTAAACGGGCGTATAATTACTTTGAGTGAAGTGGTCTTACATATCCTCTCAGGGGGACAATAATTTTACACTACTTTAACCCCCTTCGATGACATAGCCACTTACATTCTCAGTTAATGATTCATCCTATCAATAGTAAAAGTTATTTATTTATTTACAAAACATAGTCATCAATATTTATCAATCAATTCAATTTCCTTTAAAAAAGCAAGTATAAAATGAGAACTTATCTGATTAAAAAGATCCTTAATGGATGACACTTTGAAGTACTTAACCCTTGTGATGACAAAATCAATACAGTCAAGCAGGACATGCTTGACCGTGATTCTCTCATCACAAGGGATACAAAACGGAGGATCCTCACCTTTTAAGGATACTCATGTGTATATCTCGAGTGGCCATTACGTCATCGCCGCAAAATGACCTCTTCAAATCTGGACTGACAACCCAAGTCTGAGAGCCCGTAAATATCGACGTTGCATGATAAGAAAACACATTCCGAAAGGCACTTTTCTTATTAGGTCAGCGACGCCCTGATTGGGTGGATGACAGGTCACTCTGACGTGACCCGCAATAGCATGTCCTCAGATCTTTGTTTAGCAGTAGCGAGAACTACTATCTGATATTACTGAGATTGACTATAGTTATCACTGCTTTTCAGCTTAATGAAGAAAAATTGAAATTTAACAGAACAAGATAACATAAATGAAACAATTATGTACAGAATAACATACGTAATACAAAAAAAGTTATGTAACCTATCTTTTCTCGCTGTTCATTTATCTGTCCTATTCTTTTCTTTCCTTCTGTTCTGTTCATCTGAAGTACAGTGTTTAGAATATTTACAATGTGTAAATATCTAGGAGATGGTGTCCTAAGTTGGAGCACTTGTACCCAATCCCATTCATTGCTTTTGTGAATACAATATGTTTAGAATATTTACATTGTGTAAATATCTAGGAGATGGTGTCCTAAGTTGGAGCACTTGTACCCAATCCCATTCATTACTTTTGTGAATACAATATGTTTAGAATATTTACATTGTGTAAATATCTAGGAGATGGTGTCCTAAGTTAGAGCACTTGTACCCAATCCCATTCATTGCTTTTGTGAATACAATATGTTTAGAATATTTACATTGTGTAAATATCTAGGAGATGGTGTCCTAAGTTGGAGCACTTGTACCCAATCCCATTCATTACTTTTGTGAATACAATATGTTTAGAATATTTACATTGTGTAAATATCTAGGAGATGGTGTCCTAAGTTGGAGCACTTGCACCCAATCCCATTCATTGCTTTTGTGAATACAATATGTTTAGCATATTTACATTGTGTAAATATCTAGGAGATGGTGTCCTAAGTTAGGCACTTGTACCCAATCCCATTCGTTGCTTTTGTGAATACAATATGTTTAGAATATTTACATTGTGTAAATATCTAGGAGATGGTGTCCTAAGTTGGAGCACTTGTACCCTATCCCATTCATTACTTTTGTGAATACAATATGTTTAGAATATTTACATTGTGTAAATATCTAGGAGATGGTGTCCTAAGTTGGAGCACTTGTACCCCATCCCATTCATTACTTTTGTGAATACAATATGTTTAGAATATTTACATTGTGTAAATATCTAGGAGATGGTGTCCTAAGTTGGAGCACTTGTACCCAATCCCATTCATTGCTTTTGTGAATACAATATGTTTAGAATATTTACATTGTGTAAATATCTAGGAGATGGTGTCCTAAGTTGGAGCACTTGTACCCAATCCCATTCATTACTTTTGTGAATACAATATGTTTAGAATATTTACATTGTGTAAATATCTAGGAGATGGTGTCCTAAGTTGGAGCACTTGTACCCAATCCCATTCATTACTTTTGTGAATACAATATGTTTAGAATATTTACATTGTGTAAATATCTAGGAGATGGTGTCCTAAGTTGGAGCACTTGTACCCAATCCCATTCATTGCTTTTGTGAATACAATATGTTTAGAATATTTACATTGTGTAAATATCTAGGAGATGGTGTCCTAAGTTGGAGCACTTGTACCCAATCCCATTCATTGCTTTTGTGAATACAATATGTTTAGAATATTTACATTGTGTAAATATCTAGGAGATGGTGTCCTAAGTTGGAGCACTTGCACCCAATCCCATTCATTGCTTTTGTGAATACAATATGTTTAGCATATTTACATTGTGTAAATATCTAGGAGATGGTGTCCTAAGTTGGAGCACTTGTACCCAATCCCATTCATTGCTTTTGTGAATACAATATGTTTAGAATATTTACATTGTGTAAATATCTAGGAGATGGTGTCCTAAGTTGGAGCACTTGTACCCAATCCCATTCATTACTTTTGTGAATACAATATGTTTAGAATATTTACATTGTGTAAATATCTAGGAGATGGTGTCCTAAGTTGGAGCACTTGTACCCTATCCCATTCATTACTTTTGTGAATACAATATGTTTAGAATATTTACATTGTGTAAATATCTAGGAGATGGTGTCCTAAGTTGGAGCACTTGTACCCAATCCCATTCATTACTTTTGTGAATACAATATGTTTAAACCGAAAAAAAAGTATCTCTAGTGTGTTCAATAAATAAAAGCAACTAACTCATTTCATAGACACAAGAAATCTCTGCTAAAATCAGAGTCTATATTGTATGATTCCTAGTATGTGTTTATGAATCACTATCACATAGTGATGATACCAGGTGTTCGCCAATCTCATTAAAATCAGATCTTAGTTCTCGCTACAGCTAAACAAAGATCTGAGGACATCCCATTACGGGTCACGTCTGACCGAACTTGCGCGAACTGACAAGAAGTCGACATTAGCTAATCAGAAGGCAGCTTTCTCGTGCTTTAAGGCACAGATTTCAAATTGGCGACAACGCTTCGAACCATATTTTCATAAAAATTCTCGATTAAAAATTTGAAACCTGAATGGAATGGCTAATAGATGGTCTAGATTGTATGGATTCAGTCGTTAAACCCGTAACTATCGTTCGCAAAACCCAGTGTTAAAGCTTTCGAGGTTGCATGAATAGAAATTCCGATATTCCGACTGTCACTTTCATGATCTGGTAAGCGACGCTCTGATTGGTCGGATGAAAGGTCGTTCTGACGTGTCCCCTAATGGGATGTCTTCAGATCTTTGTTTAGAGGTAGCGAGAACTAAGATCTGATTTAAATGAGATTGGGTGTTCGCCAAAAGGTGAGCATTTCCAGCCCCACCGGTGGCAACCGTCACAAATACATACAAAGGCAAGTCAACTGTCAACCTGAAGAGTAATGCAAGTCCAAAACGTTAACCACATTGGTGAAACGACCACAAGAATCATAATCAGTGAGTGATTCATTGAAACGTTCACGTCATGTGTTGACCGTCGCTGTAGCTAGGCACCAATATCCCCAGTGAGATGCAGTGATATGTAAATAAACACTGCTTTGGCACAGTTAGAACATTGAAAATCGATTTCGACATATACCTTCACAAAGTATTATTCTCTGATCAAGTAGCACTGACAATGATGAAACCAGCCCGGAAACATTGCAAGCGTATTAGTGTGTCTAGGATGAGATGGCACATGGAACAGTCGGGGATTAGCATCGATCTCTTGTGCGTTTTATTTACCTTGGTAACATCTACCTGTTCTGAGGGTAGAATAGGTCTTCAGCAACTCATGCTTGCTGTTATAGGCGACCATGCTTGTCGTAAGAGGCGACTAACGGGATCGGGTGGTTAGGCTTGCTGACTTGCTTGATGCAGGTCTTCGATCCCAGTTGTGTGGATCGATGCTCATGATGTCATACCATGGATAGTCTGGTCGAGAATCGATTATTGCCGTTTGTTTGTTTTTTAACGCCGCACCCAGCAATGATCCAGCTATATGACGGCGGTCTGTAAATAATCGAGTTTGGATTATTTTCAGACCGCCGTCATATATAGATGGATTATTGCTGGGTGCGGCGTTAAAAAACAAACAAGCAAGCAAAGCTTATGGCTGATGGTGATACAGCAGTTTATAGTGAACGGGTCTTCTGCGATTTCCAAATGTAGCCCTATCATTTTGCGATTTCTGCTTCGGGAACACAGCAATTACCTCCTATAAGTTACAGAGTTTAAGTCCAAACTGGTATCCATTGAAACATACAAAAATAACATTAATGAAGAAAACATAATAACAAAAGGCACAACTGCAGTTTATGGTCAAATTGTGAACCAAATTTCGTAAATGTAGCCCTAATAGTTTTCATTTGTTGCCTTTTCGGGACACACGGTGGAAACCCGTATCAATGTACCACGGCATGCAGGTTACGTGTTTTGCCCTTGAAGATCCGGGGTAGAATAGGTCTTCAGCAACCCTTGCTTGCCGTAAAAGGCGACTATGCTTGTCGTAAAAGGCGACTAACGGGATCGGGTGGTCAGGCTCGCTGACTTGGTTGATACATGTCATCGATCCCAACTGCGTTGATCGATGCTCATGATGTCACTTGATCACTTGATTGTCTGGTCTAGACTCGATTATTTACAGACCGCCGTCATATAGCTGGACTATTGCGGCGTTAAACAACAAACCACCACCAACAACAACAAGGTTACGTGGTAATACCGTGTTGACAACAAATGCATGCGCAGGAGGCGTGCAAGTTATTGATTAACAGAAGTCAGATCGTTCATGCAGTGAGATTATTATCTTATATTATTTTCATCGAATATCATCAATATGACGTGCAGCCATTGCTAGGGAACGGCTGGACGCAATCGCATGGAGTATCATTTGTAATGTGAATTTTCAAACTCGATGACCTATAATGTTTGGCGTTTAACACGGAGGATAAATGTTAGAATGTTTATCGATCCACGTGTATATTTCCATCTCAGTGCAACTGATTACTTTGAAGATTTCCACAATGAATCGTTGCTTGTTTAATCGAAATGATTGTTTTTACATGATGAATTATATATTTGGGAAATGAAGTGGTGTATTTTGTTGATTTTTGCTATCATTGATGATGGAATACAAGGGTATGTAAGTACTACATAAAAGCGACAAAATCCTTTCCATATTCATCAGAAATCTCTGCTATAAGCAGTCGATTGTACGATTCCAACTATATAATGACTGTGGTAATTCATCACTGCCAAAGACTGATGATATGAAAAGGTGAGTGTGCCCTGCCCCACCGGTGGCACCCTGTGACTCACTGTATGTTTTTCCCCAAATGTTTGTTTGTTTGGATCAGACAATCCAGTGATTGACATCATGAGCATCGATCCACGCAATTGGGATACGATGACATGCATCATCAAGCAAGTCAGCGAGCCTGACCACCCGATCCCGTTAGTCGCCTCTTACGAAAAGCATGGGTTGTTGAAGACCGTTTCTACATCAAATTATTTCTTCATAAGTCAAATTGGGTTCAGAGCCCTACGGCTCTATTGATTAATTTAATATTTTGAAAGATGATAATGAACAATATTACATTAGTCAGTTTGTAAAGGGGGATGAAACGTTGATTGAAAATTGTAATGTAGAGATTTTCCGCCCTACCGGCAGCACACAATGAATCAAATTCTAGGTAAATTATTAATCCAGAACAGGCATGGGAAAACAATCATACCGCCCCGAAGCGAAATGTTTTGACGTAGATTTAGTGTCTGTGTTAAACTTTGGTAAATTGCGAATTATCGATTCTCAATATATTGTTCACAATGATTCCTTTTGTCGCGTGTTTACATGATTTTAATTTGCCGATGTATTTCTTCACCGAGAGCTTCAGGCAATTTGAAGAATTTTTATTAAGGACACGTTTTCGTCACTTTTATTTTCGTAACGATCGACACTGCATTGTTATGATACAAGAATATTAGTTTGGACTGACCATACTTCTGAGTGGAAGCAATGTCAAAGAAAAGCTATTGATTAGTCACTGTTAATATTGTTGATTTATTATAGCCTCCGTATCCGTTGATTGGGTGGTTGGCCAAACAAACAAAGTGATTAATTTCGGGTACAGTAAAAATGACTGAGTTCGTCTAATGTATAAAAATATTAATATATAACCTCAATGAAAAAAATAACCTGTCGAATAACCTGTAAAAGGCGACTGTGCTTGTCGAAAGAGGCGACTAACGGGATCGGGTGGTAAGGCTCGCTGACTTGGTTGATGCATGTCATCGTATCCCAATTGCGTGGATCGATGCTCATGATTTCAATCATTGGATTGTCTGGTCCAGACTCGAATATTTCAAGACCGCCGTCATATAGCTGGAATATCGGTGAGTCCGGCGTTAAACAACAAACAAAGGAATCCAATCTAAACACCGTGGTCTGTCGTCCGTCGTGACCAATAGAACTGACAGAATTGATTTATGAGAGGGGGTTTGGTGGGAGATTTGAAAAAAACAAAGTGTTCACTGAACACCTGAGTGTCCAGAAAACGTCAGTAGAAACTGAAACACCAGATCACTCACTCACCCAGTGAATATTTGCCGAACAAGTGGTACGTTCTCCACAATATTGCAATGATGCTTTAATGAGGCGTTCATACAATCACAGAAGCATGTTTGAGTTGGGCAGGGTTACATTTAAAAGTATTTTGCGGCTCTTCACACAATATGGCATGGCTTCTACTTTTATTCACTTCGTTGATACTGTTCTATCAAATATATTCTTAGATTATATAGTGTCTGTTCTATATAAGTTCTATAATTTTGGCTTGTAAAATGGTTATACAAATATGTCTTTTGCATCGCAAAAGCTTGTATTACATCATGTGAAAACAAATTTTATTAAAATCAGATCCAAGTTCTCGTTACCTCTAGACAAAGATCTGAGGACTTCCCATTACGGGTCATGTCAGAGCGACCTTTTGAGAACTTTGACCGACCAATTTAATGACTAAGAATGACTGACAATCAGATATGAGCTCGCGCTGAATAAAAGAAAACTCTGGAATGTCTAATTGATGATTGACCGCCTCCGTGGTCTAGTGGTAGAGCGTCCCCCCGGAGAACGGAATGTCCGGGTTTCGATCCCCGGCCGCGTCATACCAAAGACTTTAAAAGATGGTGCTTGTTGTTACCCTGTCTGGTGCTCGGCATTTAGGGGCTAAAACAAGGACTGGTCGGCTCGGAGTCTGTATACTGTATCTGAGTGGAATATTCATATTCAACTGCGGCATGGTATCTCAGTGGGCTAGCACTATATATCGGCATCAGTCCGGACTAGTACAAGCAGCCGCACACACACGTGCGTGCACGTCGCTATATATGTGCAATAATCTTGGACGCGACCTTAAACGCAATTTCACCTCACCTAAGAGATGATCGAGATTTATGACAGTCTTCCCACAGGCTATGCAGATTCTCTTGCGTTCAAATGTTTATCCCAGATTGAGAGACTATGCTTGTCGTAAGAGGCGACTAACGGGATCGGGTAGTCAGGATCGCTGACTTTGTTGATGCGTTTTTATAATGTGTTGTCGAATAATAGGTTATTCTTTTAATTGTTCTAAACTAGTTTTACTTATGAACTCTGATCTACTTGTTATTATACTGTATGTCGATGACAGGTTTTTAAATTTTTTATTTCAATATTATTAATGTTCTCGTCACGATATGGCTGAAATATTGCCGAAGTGACGTTAAATTTTAACTCACTCACTCCAAATTGCGTGGATCGATGCTCATGTCAATCACCGGATTGTCTGGTCCAGACTCGATTACTTACAGACCGCCGTCATATAGCTGGACTATTGCTGAGTGCAGCGTTAAACAACAAGCAAGGCAAAGCAAACTACTGTTCAGTTTAGTTTTACTCATTTATTATGCACGTCATGTGTTCAAGGGGAATGCAAGAGATGACTTGCCAACTCCAGATGTTCTAGTGTGGCCTACATTTTGTCAATTCATCGATTTCACCCTTTCAAAGATTTCACTCTCAGTAATCAATGTTTAGTCAATGTATACCGTTTATAACTTATTCTATGTATGCCCAGAATTGATTTCTTTTTGTTCTTTATTTCACTGATTATCCAATCAATAAAGGAGCCTTTGATCTATATATCGATGTGTGAATACTTGATGAGTCATGATTCATAATTGCTAATTAATCTGAATGTAAGATGAAATCCGTACAAAGAGAGACATATTGCTGGGTTGGGTAAATTTACCATCAACTCTCTGGGTAAAAAAAACTACCGTAACCATTTATGCAATGAAGGAAGGACTTCATTGATATTTACGGAAAGCAAGTAAGACACATTAATACCACGCGGGTTTTCAAAAGCTAAAAGAATTTGCTTTATTTTGTTTACCAAGAAACACGCTAAATCATGTCAAAAACATTGATTTTTCAACTTTGTACACCCCTTTCCCACACGACAAACTTCAGGGAAAACTTCATTCCTAGATCCAAAGGGCATTTGTCACTAGACCCGTGAAAATCCCGGGGTAGAATAGGTCTTCAGCAACCAATGCTTGCTGTAAAAGGCGACTATGCTTGTCGTAAAAGGCGACTAACGGGATCGGGTGGTTAGGCTTGCTGACTTGGTTGATGCACGTCATCAATCCCAATTGCGTGAATTGATGCTCATGATATTAATCACTGGATTGTCTGGTCCAGACTCGATTATAAACAGACCGCCGTCATATAGCTGTATTATTGCTGAGTGCGGCGTTAAACAACAAACCAACCAACCAACATGTGTCACTAAACGTGGTGACCATATCGATCTTCACAGATGCAGGACAATTTGTCAAAAATGAAAGCAAATGTCATCTGACGTTGACTGATGGAACAATCAATACAATCCAGCAGGATTCGCTTGACTGTGATTCTTTCATCACAGAGGATACAAATCGGAGGATCCTACCTTTCAATAAATATGCATGAGTATATCTGCTGTGGCCAATACGACATCCTCACATAATGACCTCTTCAAATCTGGACTGACAGCCCAAGTAGGTATAACCAAGAGTTGGTTTAATTTCATGTAGCTTATACGTTCTTGATTCCACCTTGAGCAGCAGGATGTGAGGTTTCAATCACGGGTTTATAATCAGTGGATGGGATGAGAACTGGTGTCACAGATTTTTTTATTGCTGATTTTTCTTTGCAGCAGCAGCTGGCAAAGTGTTACCAATGATACCAACATGGCTGGGAGACCAACAGAAGATGTCATATTGGCCAGTAGCAAGATCATTAAATAATTCACGAATTTCAATTAAAATAGATGTTAATATTACATACACGGATCAAGGCCCGTGACTCTTTAAAAATATATAACTTACTCATTCTTGATATGTATCTCTAAGATAACCATGCAAACTTAAATTCAAGCGATTTCAGGATGCGAACATAGCGAACATGACATATGGGAGGTAGCTCGTTAATGGTTTGGGGTGGAATCAGCCGGGCTAGGAGAACTGTTGTCCGTGTGTTAGTGAGGGGGACGATGGCAGGTGTGCGTTACAGGGTTGAGATCTTGGATGTGTACCGGAGAGAGTATGCTGGTGCAGTTGGTCCTGACTTCATACTCATGGACGATAATGCACGTGTCCATCGTGCCAGAGTGGTTGATGCTTACCTTGAGCAAGAGACAATCGTCCGTATGGAGTGGCCATCTCGTTCACCGGACCTCAACCTTATCGTACACCTTTGGAACATGCTTCAGGTGTCCATCTGACGTCGTCCTGTGTATCCAGGCTCTCTCCAAGAATTCGGAATTGCTCTCATCCAAGAGTGGAACAATCTTCCCTTGGCTTCCATCCAGACGCTTATTGGAAGCATGAGGTGACGGTACCAGGCTGTCATCGCATCTGGTGGACCACATACGCACTATTGACAGTTGTTGTGTAATGCTCAATGACTTGTTCCGCGTTTTGGAGATTTGTTGGTTGCTGTCATGATCACTTTTTTATGGCAGTCTTACCTTACCGGTAGATTACGTGTTGCTTTCGTATTTTCGTCGACATTTTCTAAACATTTCCTTTCAATTAAACATTCATCTGCACGATTTTGTTCATGGTTATTTGTATTTGTCATTAGGATTGTTTTTGCATATTCGGCAAATGTAATCCTTTGCAAAATTTTAGTTGTATATAAACCCATTATGGTGCTGGTAACTGAGGGGGTGCCACACACGGTTCAGGCATTATGAAGCCGGGAAGTAAGAAGGTCTCGTGACACACGGTTCAAGTATTATCAAGCTGGGAACTAAGGAGGTGTGGTGACACACGGCTCAAGCATTATCAAGCTAGGAACTAAGGAGGTCTCGTGACACACGGTTCAAGTATTATCAAGCAGGGAACTAAGGAGGTGTCACACACGGTTCAAGTATTATCAAGCTGGGAACTAAGGAGGCGTCGTGACTCACGGTTCAAGCATTATGAAACTGGGAACTAAGGAGGTGTCGTGACACACGGTTCAAGCATTATGAAACTGGGAACAAAGGAGGCGTCGTGACACACGGTTCAAGTATTATCAAGCTAGGAACTAAGGAGGTGTAGTGACACACGGTTCAAGCATTATGAAACTGGGATCAAAGGAGGCGTCGTGACACACGGTTCAAGTATTATCAAGCTGGGAACTAAGGAGGTGTAGTGACACACGGTTCAAGCATTATCAAGCAGGGAACTAAGGAGGTGTCACACACGGTTCAAGCATTATCAAGCTGGGAACTAAGGAGGTGTAGTGACACACGGTTCAAGCATTATCAAGCTGGGAACTAAGGAGGTGTCACACACGGTTCAAGCATTATGAAGCCGGGAACTAAGGAGGCGTCGTGACTCACGGTTCAAGTATTATCAAGCAGGGATCTAAGGAGGTGTCACACACGGTTCAAGCATTATGAAGCCGGGAACTAAGGAGGTCTCGTGAAACACGGTTCAAGTATTATCAAGCAGGGAACTAAGGAGGTGTCGTGGCACACGGCTCAAGCATTATGAAACTGGGAACAAAGGAGGCGTCGTGACTCACGGTTCAAGTATTATCAAGCTAGGAACTAAGGAGGTGTCACACACGGTTCAAGCATTATGAAGCCGGGAACTAAGGAGGTCTCGTGACACACGGTTCAAGTATTATCAAGCAGGGAACTAAGGAGGTGTCACACACGGTTGAAGCATTACCAAGCTAGGAACTAAGGAGGTGTAGTGACACACGGTTCAAGCATTATGAAGCTGGGAACTAAGGAGGTGTCACACACGGTTCAAGCATTATGAAGCTGGGAACAAATTAGGCGTCGTGACACACGGTTCAAGCATTATGAAGCTGGGAACTAAGGAGGCGTCGTGACACACGGTTCAAGTATTATCAAGCTAGGAACTAAGGAGGCGTCGTGACTCACGGTTCAAGTATTATGAAGCTGGTCACTAATAAGGTGTCGTGACACACGGTTCAAGTATTATCAAGCTAGGAACTAAGGAGGTGTCGTGTCACACGGTTCAAGTATTATGAAGCTGGTCACTAATAAGGTGTCGTGACACACGGTTCAAGCATTATGAAGCTGGGAACTAAGGAGGTGTCACACACGGTTCAAGCATTACCAAGCTGGGAACTAAGGAGGTGTAGTGACACACGGTTCAAGCATTATCAAGCTGGGAACTAAGGAGGTGTCACACACGGTTCAAGCATTACCAAGCTAGGAACTAAGGAGGCGTCGTGACTCACGGTTCAAGCATTATCAAGCTGGGAACTAAGGAGGTGTCACACACGGTTCAAGCATTACCAAGCTAGGAACTAAGGAGGTGTAGCGACACACGGTTCAAGCATTATCAAGCTGGGAACTAAGGAGGTGTCACACACGGTTCAAGCATTATGAAGCTAGGAACTAAGGAGGTCTCGTGAAACACGGTTCAAGTATTATCAAGCAGGGAACTAAGGAGGTGTCGTGGCACACGGCTCAAGCATTATGAAGTTGGGAACAAAGGAGGCGTCGTGGCACACGGTTCAAGTATTATCAAGCGAGGAACTAAGGAGGTGTAGCGACACACGGTTCAAGCATTATGAAGCTGGGAACTAAGGAGGTGTCACACACGGTTCAAGCATTATGAAGCTAGGAACTAAGGAGGTCTCGTGAAACACGGCTCAAGTATTATCAAGCAGGGAACTAAGGAGGTGTCGTGGCACACGGCTCAAGCATTATGAAGTTGGGAACAAAGGAGGCGTCGTGGCACACGGTTCAAGTATTATCAAGCGAGGAACTAAGGAGGTGTAGCGACACACGGTTCAAGCATTATCAAGCTGGGAACTAAGGAGGTGTCACACACGGTTCAAGCATTACCAAGCTGGGAACTAAGGAGGTGTAGTGACACACGGTTCAAGCATTATCAAGCAGGGAACTAAGGAGGTGTCACACACGGTTCAAGTATTATCAAGCTGGGAACTAAGGAGGCGTCGTGACTCACGGTTCAAGCATTATGAAACTGGGAACTAAGGAGGTGTAGTGACACACGGTTCAAGCATTATGAAACTGGGAACAAAGGAGGCGTCGTGACACACGGTTCAAGTATTATCAAGCTAGGAACTAAGGCTGTGTAGCGACACACGTTTCAAACATTATCAAGCTGGGAACTAAGGAGGTGTCACACACGGTTCAAGCATTACCAAGCTGGGAACTAAGGAGGTGTAGTGACAAACGGTTCAAGCATTATCAAGCTGGGAACTAAGGAGGTGTCACACACGGTTCAAGCATTACCAAGCTAGGAACTAAGGAGGTGTAGCGACACACGGTTCAAGCATTATGAAGCTGGGAACTAAGGAGGTGTCACACACGGTTCAAGCATTATGAAGCTAGGAACTAAGGAGGTCTCGTGAAACACGGTTCAAGTATTATCAAGCAGGGAACTAAGGAGGTGTCGTGGCACACGGCTCAAGCATTATGAAGTTGGGAACAAAGGAGGCGTCGTGGCACACGGTTCAAGTATTATCAAGCGAGGAACTAAGGAGGTGTAGCGACACACGGTTCAAGCATTATGAAGCTGGGAACTAAGGAGGTGTCACACACGGTTCAAGCATTATGAAGCCGGGAACTAAGGAGGTCTCGTGACACACGGTTCAAGTATTATCAAGCAGGGAACTAAGGAGGTGTCACACACGGTTGAAGCATTACCAAGCTAGGAACTAAGGAGGTGTAGTGACACACGGTTCAAGCATTATGAAGCTGGGAACTAAGGAGGTGTCACACACGGTTCAAGCATTATGAAGCTGGGAACAAATTAGGCGTCGTGACACACGGTTCAAGCATTATGAAGCTGGGAACTAAGGAGGCGTCGTGACACACGGTTCAAGTATTATCAAGCTAGGAACTAAGGAGGCGTCGTGACTCACGGTTCAAGTATTATGAAGCTGGTCACTAATAAGGTGTCGTGACACACGGTTCAAGTATTATCAAGCTAGGAACTAAGGAGGTGTCGTGTCACACGGTTCAAGTATTATGAAGCTGGGAACTAAGGAGGCGTCGTGACTCACGGTTCAAGTATTATCAAGCTAGGAACTAAGGAGGCGTCGTGACTCACGGTTCAAGTATTATGAAGCTGGTCACTAATAAGGTGTCGTGACACACGGTTCAAGTATTATCAAGCTAGGAACTAAGGAGGTGTCGTGTCACACGGTTCAAGTATTATGAAGCTGGGAACTAAGGAGGCGTCGTGACTCACGGTTCAAGTATTATCAAGCTAGGAACTAAGGAGGCGTCGTGACACGGTTCAAGTATTATGAAGCTGGGAACTAAGGAGGCGTCGTGACTCACGGTTCAAGTATTATCAAGCTAGGAACTAAGGAGGCGTCGTGACTCACGGTTCAAGTATTATCAAGCTGGGAACAAAGGAGGCGTCGTGACTCACAGTTCAAGCATTATCAAGCTGGGAACTAAGGAGGCGTCGTGACACACGGTTCAAGCATTATGAAGATGGGAACTAAGGAGGTGTCGTCACACACGGTTCAAGCGTTATGAAGATGGGAAACAGGGGAGTTTTTTGTGTTTTTTAATTTAGGTTTCTTTCCTTACCTTTTTATGTTTTACGGTTTCTCAAAATCTTGGATTTGGTTCCCGATACAAAAGTGAACCGGGTTGTGTCGGCGGCCACATCAAACAAGGTACACTATTGTTTTCCTTCGCATATTGTCTTGGGGCTTGCTTCCTGTCATTTCCGAAAACAAGACATCAAAGTCAATATCGCTCAATAAATCAATTTCGTTTACCTCAGTAAGTTTACAGAATTCATTTTCTTCCTTTGCGTTATTAGTATTGATAGTTAGCCATTCCAGATCCAAATCACCAAATCACTAGACGACATTAAACACCAGAACCAACCATTTATTTATTTTTTAGTCAGATGCAATGTTACAAGACCTGGCAAAAATACTAAATTAATTATACTGCTGATAAATGCAGATATTTTTTAAAAAATCTGACGAGTTGATTGGAAACACCGATCGAGAAATTCAGGGAAACCCCGATCGAGAAATTCAGGGAAACCCCGGAAAGTAATTCCGGCAAAAGTTCACACTATGCATTTCACAAAAGAATTGTTCAAATCGTGTGAACTTTTCGGTCCGTTCACAGGTGTGTAAACTACAAATATCAGATCACGTGACTACCCGTGCAGCCAATCAGCATGAAAGAAACAATGTTAACTTGAAGGTATGAAATGATTTTGTATCCAACTGCTAATTTGAATTTTCAGCGTTGCGCGATAACTTTCCAATGTCTTGTTGTAGACTGTTACTCAAATCTGTTTATTGGTTGTTATCATTGATTAATCTATGCAGAGTCAAACGGATTACAACTTCTCACCTTCATCAACTGATTGCTAATGAAAGACATTAACCAATGGCATCACAAATACTCACTGTAGTATATAGTAGCTTAATGGGTCAATATGTACAGGTATCCCTAAAACATGCTTAATTCTCAAAGTGGTAAGGGTTCGTCCATGTTATAGTATGGGAGTCTCTACTGCCCATGAAGATCCCGGGATAGCATAGGTTTCAGCAACCCATGCTTGCCATGAAAGACGACTTCGCTTGTCGTAAGAGGCCACAAACGGGATCGGGTGGTCAGGCTCGCTGATTTCGTTGATGTATATCATCGTATCCCAATTGCGTGGATCGATGCTCATGATGTCCATCACTGGATTGTCTGCTCCAAAGTCGATTATTTACAGACCGGCGTCATATTGCTGGAATATTGCTGAGTGTGGCGTTAAACAACAAACCAACAAACAAAAACTTTGAAGACTTACGAAGCTTTCTGGAATAGAAATTGCGTTTGTGTGTGTGACTGGTAACTGTTTCGGAGCATTACTCTTCCGACACTATTAAGAATAAAATTATATCCAGACCCGGACAATATTCAATGACAAAATAACCAAATCCATATAAAGTAGTTGAAAATAGTGTTTAATTTCCAAACGTATTTCTCCAAAGGGTCTTGCAAAGTTCAAACAATATAATGAAATGCTTTTTAAGCACTTTAAAATAAAAGAGCTGCGGTAAAATACAGATTTATATCCTAATTTTAAAAAAAGACAATTTCTCTTCATTATTTTTCATGTTTTACCTGACCAACAATTGATTCAGGAATCACAATCATTAAATTGCATTTTCTCTTTATTATTTTCTCTGTTCTACCCGACCGACAACTGATTCAGAAATCACCATCAAACTCATCATTCAACGTTTTTATCTCACACATTTCAATCACTAAAGAAATTATCCGTAAAACTGTGTGACAATGTTAACAGTACATTTGAACATAAGTACGTGGTACGTGCGTTAATTAATTACACATATCAAAGTATTTCTCCAATTATCATACTAAAACATCAGTCAAGGTGTGTGATTGAAAATAACCGTATGGTGATCATCTGACATAAGGATACAAAATACAGGAAACATTTATACGTGAAGAATTATCACACAAAAAAACAATAAAAGCAATGCTCATATTATGACAAACTATTTACACTTGAGTTTAACATGTACATGAAACAGCGTATTCCCTGTTTGTAGGCAGCATGAAATACTTACAGCGTCATAAATTTAGTAAAATGTATTGTAACCTCGTTATATCGATTTTGTTAACAACAAACCGGCCCTCGTCCACACTTGTCGGTTTATTGCACTCCGTTTTATCCGAACTACCGATAACTTGATGTATTGTCAATGTTTCCAATGACTTCAAGTTAACAAGGTTTTACGGTATTTACCTATGTTTATTTCGTTATGGCAACAATACCAATATGTGTTAAAGGTGCGCTTGTTTATATACGCAAGATAAGCGGTTAGTGATTGAATTTACTTCAAAGCACTGTGACACACGCTGTGATCAATCAATTCTATACAGATGAAGAAGCCAATCCGATAACGGCATTGTCTCAGCATTGTCTTGAGATTTAAAAATGGCAAGCATTCTTAGGACCATGATTCGATGCGAAGGACGGCTATGGGTTATAGATATTATTGATCTAAGATCATTGATGTCTTAGGTTCCTGTGGGGTTTCTCGGTTTGATGGTTTCCTAAATATATAACTAATCGTTAGGAAAATGTTGTGACAAAAATTATGTCCGATGCAATTCACTGTTTTGTCTTGCACCCATGCCCCCCGTGTGTTTTTTTTTCCTGGTGAACAACTGACTTTCTTATATGACGGGTGCCACCCGTGGGTCAGAAGGCGCTCACCTTTTCGAGAACAACTGTTATCATCACTTTTTGGTAGTGATTCATAAAAATAGAAATGTGTTGGTTTTTTTGTCGTTTTTATCTACCTGTTCATGTTAAGATAGTATTATCACCAACAGATAGAGGAAAGAATAGAATTTAATTTCTCGTGGTTTGCGAGGAAGGTGAAATCTTGACAGCTGTCGTTAAGTTTGGGAAAACAGTATGGAAGTAAGAGTGGTATTTTTAAACAAAACAAACCAGCAATCTGCAATAGATAGATAGATAGATAGATAGATAGATAGATAGATAGATAGATAGATAATACTAGTAATCAGAATCATATTCCAGTAAAAATCATAACAATTGTGAAATACACGTCGTTGTCAGTTTGTCGTGTACGTATATATAATATGTACACATTATTTGTAAGGTTTCGGTAGCTTCTTCTGGGTTATTTTGGAGCTGTATTGTCTCCGTAACTGATTTAACCTTATCCCCGAGTGAGTGAGTGAGTGAGTGAGTGAGTGAGTGACTGGGTGGCTGGGTATGGTTTTACGCCTTTTTTTACAATATTCCAGCAATATCATGTCGGGAGCACCAGAAATGAGATTAACAAACTGCAACCATTTGAGGATTCGAAACCTGGCCTTCGGCGTGACGAGCGAACGCTTTAAGTACTAGGCTACCCCACCCCCACCTTTATCTCTGGAACTTGATCGTGCACAGATCTGACAAGATTATCAATATCAAAGGACATGAAATGAGAAACACACCAAGCAACCCGATACCAACGGCAGATTTTCTTTCGTCTTCTGCACTTTTCACCTTAGCAATTGTCATTGTAAGGGTTTTGGTGTTGAGAATAAGGTCCCGTCTGATTTCATCTTCCTTTTTCTTCAGAACAAGGGGAGATAAGTCACTGAGTCTCCCTGTCGGAATACAAGCACAACGACACACCTCTTTCGTCACACGTGCGGGGTTGGGGTCATAGGTCAGTTTGGTTTCCATGTCTTCGCTGACGGTCGTAGGTCCGTATGGTTGAATATCTATTGTATCGGTGACTCCAAAAAGCTGTATTTCTGA
The DNA here is from genome assembly GCF_022045235.1 of Haliotis cracherodii. Taxonomy (NCBI): domain Eukaryota; kingdom Metazoa; phylum Mollusca; class Gastropoda; order Lepetellida; family Haliotidae; genus Haliotis; species Haliotis cracherodii. Next base: position 10,184,495 of record NW_027266341.1, on the reverse strand, counting down.
CGTTTCCAACGTTGAAAAAATGGCCATTGTTTCCAACGCTGCCGTTTCAGTGTTAAACGGTGTCGGGTCTGTATGAAAGGGCATTGACGTCACTGTGCTTGACGGCGTTGGCTCAATGGGAAAGGATGTTGATGGCTCAGGCAGAGTTGTTGCCGGGGAGGAGGCTGCTTTGACGGACGTCGACTCTACAAGGTCACTGTTGATGTCCGTAACGACAGTGGTCGATACATCACTGCTGTACGACGTCATGAGAACAGAGGCGTTACACTGGAACTTGTCGTTCTCGTCTAGGTAACCCGCAACATGGTTGTCTGGTATAATGATAAAACACATGTTGTTAACATGAACGTGAACAACTGAAACGTTGAAAATATTACCTCCGAATGTTCACATATTGAATGAATTAAAATATCAAAAAGAAATACTAAAAATATAACAATTCTTATTGGTGTAAATTCAAAATGTGAACACCAGAGACCGATCCGTTACCATTATCTGCAGATTCCATTGAGAGGACATGACAAATTGAAGAGGTGAAATGGGGTTTAACGTCGCGTCCAAAATTATTGCACTAATATAGCGACGTGCATGCATGTGTGTGTGTGTGTGTGTGTGTGTGTGTGTGTGTGTGTGGGGATGGTTTTACGCCGCTTTTAGCAATATTCCAGAAATATCACGGCGGGGGACACCAGAAATGGGCTTCACACATTGTACCCATGTCGGGAATCGAACCCGGGTCTTCGGCGTGACGAGCGAACGCTTTAACCACTAGGCTACCCGACCGCCCCTGCATCCATGTATGTGTGTATGTGTGATTGTGTGTGTGATTGTGAGTGTGTGTGTGTGTGATTGTGAGTGTGTGTGTGTGTGATTGTGAGTGTGTATGTGTGTGATTGTGAGTGTGAGTGTGTGTGTGTGTGTGTGTGTGTGTGTGCTAGTCCGGAATGATGCCGATTTATAGTGCTAGCTTACTAAGATACCATGCCGCAGTTTAAAATGAATACCCAACTCAGACACAGTATACTGACTCCGAGCCGAACAGTCCTTGTTTTAGCCCCTTAGTGCCGAGGATAACAAGAACCATCTTTAAACGTCTTTTGATATGACGCGACCGGGAATCGAACCCCTGACCCTCCGCTCAGCGGGCGGATGCTCTACCACTAGACCACGGAGGCGGTCGGTACGTGAAGAATGGGTCTTCAGCAACCCGACTTGTCAAGTCGTAAGAGGCGACAAACGAGATCGTGTGGTCAGGTTATATTGTGTAGATCGATGCTCATGATGTCAATGACTGACTGTCTGGTCCCGGCTTGATGACCGCATTCATATAGCTGGAATAATTCTGAGTGCGGCGTTAAACAACAAACAAAAGGCAAAAAAGTGATGAAATTAATATGAATGGATCACTAAACAATTATATGTATTAGTATTCAAGACGAAAGTCTAAGAAGGTGAGTGTTATTTTACGCCACAGTCAGCATTATTCCAGTTTTTTCCCCTGAGATAAAACATTTTGATGCACATATTTCTGTATTTGCATAGTATGCACATATCCCTGTTCATACATTCTAGGTATGTCAGGATTACTTTCCTAGGCTTATTCGTTCATATTTCGATCACAAGAACACCGCAGCCGAACTTATCACAGGAAAACACAAGGAAATAGTCATCTTCATATTTTATTATCAACACCAAATAATAGTTAAGAATTGCAGAATAATTTGGGATGACGCAGCAAAGAGCAACCAGCGGTGTTTGACTACCATAAGGCTCTGCTGAAGCCTTGAATGTTGTACACTTGATTTTCCTTGTTTGTTTATTGTTTAACGCTTCACTCAGCAATATTCCAGCTGTATGACGGCGGTCTGTAAATAATCGACTCTGCACAAGACAATCAAGTGATTGTATTATTATGTATATAGTGTTGTCTTTTTGTTGTTGTTGAATGCTCGCTTTGAAAAAAAAAGTCTGTGACAGTCTAGTTGTGTTGGGGGGGGGGGGGGGGGGGGGGCAACGTCGTGCGGCTGGAATGTTGGATAGTGTCGCGTTAAGCAATAAACAAAACATTTCTTGAAATGTCACTTACTCTCAGTATCTGCTTCACATACAAAGCGGCTGTTCGTATCACAGTGGACATCAAGCCATTGCCCATTCCAAAGTAGATTCATCTGTATGCATTCTTGAGATTCTCTGTTCGGTTCCACTCCATACCAATTTGTAAAGTTCACTGAGGTACAGTCTGTCCACACGACAACAATATCGTCAGTATCCCATAGTCCGATGTACCAATTCGATACTGAAATAATACCATATTCTTAATGCAAATACACAGAAGATGTAAGCAAATACTGCCAAGTGACAGCGTAACGTTCCTGTGCTGCCATGGCTCTCTCTCATAGGAGAGCATCAGCCGGTATGCCATGGCTCTCTCCCATAGAACAGCATCAGCCGGTATGCCATGGCTCTCTCATAGGACAGTACCGGCCGGTATGCCATGGCTCTCTCCCATAGAACAGCATCAGCCGGTATGCCATGGCTCTCTCCTATAGAACAGCATTAGCCGGTATGCCATGGCTCTCTCCCACAGAACAGTACCAGCCGGTATGCCATGGCTCTCTCCCATAGAACAGCATTAGCCGGTATGCCATGGCTCTCTCCCATAGAACAGTACCAGCCGGTATGCCATGGCTCTCTCCCATAGAACAGTACCAGCCGGTATGCCATGGCTCTCTCCCATAGAACAGCATCAGCCGGTATGCCATGGCTCTCTCCCATAGGACAGCATCAGCCGGTATGCCATGGCTCTCTCCCATAGAACAGTACCAGCCGGTATGCCATGGCTCTCTCCCATAGAACAGTACCAGCCGGTATACCATGGCTCTCTCCCATAGAACAGTATCAGCCTGTCTGTCATGGCTCTCTCCCATAGAACAATTCAGCCGGTATGCCATGGCTCTCTCCCACAGAACAGCATCAGCCGGTATGCCATGGCTCTCTCCCATAGAACAGTACCAGCCGGTATACCATGGCTCTCTCCCATAGAACAGTATCAGCCTGTCTGTCATGGCTCTCTCCCATAGAACAATTCAGCCGGTATGATGGCTCTCTCCCATAGAACAGCATCAGCCGGTTCCAGCCTGTCTGTCATGGCTCTCTCCCATAGAACAGCACCAGTCGGTATGCCATGGCTCTCTTCCATAGAACGCCACCAGCCGGTTACGTTCAGCTGGTCCAATCTTTGGTTAACATTTGGAAGTACATCCCTCAGGCTGTTTTCAATCATCGAGTGTCAACGCAAATTATGGCCAGAACCAATATTGGCATTGTTAATTGACGCCACCCTTCTTTTAGGGCGTTATCTTCTCCTGTTAATAGGTAATACCTTCAATTAATTTGTTATGATGAAACATTGATCAGACGAATGACCAAATGTTGTTATTTTCAAGAACATAACATTTACACCACTTTATATGAAGTGCAGTTCCTTTTTTCGCCAGTATAGGACTTAATGAAGCACATTTTTCAATCACCGATGTTGGCGTGCCTGTTATCAGCATATAAATCCTTGATGAGGGACAGAATACTTTTTTTCCTTCTGCCTGTTTAGTTTAACGAAAAGCTGCCAAATCACAAATTTCAGCCATAATGTGACTTGAACAGGTTATACAATATTTATGAAATCTGTCTACGAAGAACACTATAATAACTAGCAATATATCACAGATTGACTTAAAACTAGTTGTAGAACATTACAAATATCTTATTATTGGGGTACGACACGATATAAAGATGGGGCTATAGATCGACAGCAACAAGGGATCGCCACACTCAGCAATATTCCAGCTATATGACGGCGGTCTGCAAATAATCGAGTCTGGGCCAGACAATCCAGTCATTGACATCATGAGCATCGATCCGCGCAATTGGGATCGATGACATGCATCAACCAAGTCAGCGAACCTGACCACCCGATCCCGTTAGTCTCCTCTTACGACAAGCAAAGTCGCCTTTTACGGCAAGCATGGGTTGCTGACGACCTACATGTATGAGACTTGGACGTAACTTGAGCTGCACGCTTAAGCGACGCAACTCTGCACAGTAAATGTGAAGAGACAGTTTATGGATACACTGACCTGTGGTTTCAAGTTTTAGGTAGGTGTATAGTAACGTATTTTTTTCCTGCGTGTCGACCTTGACCAGGTGCCCTCCAGAGTTCTGACATTCGGAGAGTCCCTGAGTCCACGTCTTGAGGGTGTCGGACAGTCTCAGGCACATTGATGTGTTGAAATACATTACATAGGTATAGCCGGAAGTCGCTGAACAACCAACTATGTCATCTGAAACATACAAACACATCTGTATACAGTGGGCTCTTTGTAAACCAACCTCTTCAAACTTTCCCAGAATAATCAGTCTCAGTCATCTGCAGAAAGGACCCGTGAAGATTCCGGGTTAGAATAGGTCTTCAGCAACCCATGCTTGCCGTACAAGGCGACTATGCTTGTCGTAAAAGGTAACTAACGGGATCGGGTGGTCAGGCTCGCTGACTTGGTTGATGCATGTCACCGTATCCCAATTGCGTGGATCGATGCTTATGATGTCAATCACTGGATTGTCTGGTCCAGACTCGATTATACTGAAGTAAATGCGTGAGAATACAATTCTGGAGAAAGCAACGATGAAGGTCAATTGGTTTCCCTGTCTCACTACAGTAAACCTCCCGATCTCTTACAAACCGCCTAATTGCGCGGATCGATGCTCATGATGTCAATCACTGTATTGTCTGGTCCAGACTCGATTATTTTACAGACCGCCGTCATATAGCTGGAATATTGCTGAGTGAGGCGTTAAACAAAAAACAAATCAAACCGCCTAAGCATTTTCTGCCGCGTTGTTGACAGGGTCGGGAAATCAATATCTAAACATATTGGGAATGTCAGACTGAGCAAGTTATAGCACAATGTATTGAGATTTCCAAAAGTAATTCTTCCTTGGTTATATATTTGAAGGGATGATGTAAATCCTGCCGGTGTCCATGCAGGTAGCAAAGGTACTGTAAGTCTCCATCGTCCCTGGTTAATTGGCCTAACTTTAGTTGTTTTTTTTATTTTAAACATTTTATTTCACCTTTTCCCCGTTACATGAGGAGGATGGCCATCCAGGGCAATGGTCACCTCACGTTCTAAAGACAATGTATGTATACATTTGGGGAAATTAAATACAAGTATTGGAAATGGTGCCAAGGTGATTTTTAAGAAATATAACAAAACATACACGCAGTCAAGCATTCAAAATATTATTCAAACACTGATCCTGGCAAGAAACAAATGTGAGAAAGAGAAACATATGTTATTGCTGTTCTGCTTCTTCAAACAATATGTGATAAAAGATCCATGATTTATAAAATGTAGCTACATTACCATTTGTAAAGGCTATATTCTTCTCAATTTTGTATCTCAGACTAACATCTTTTTGAAATATTGCGAAGCAAAGATTTGTTTTTTTGAATCTGCAAAAATATATAAAAGATTTAGCTATTAAAATAAGAAGATCAAAAACTTTGTCAGTAACAATTTTTTCTTTAACACCAAATAAAACAAGTTCAGCACTTAATTTCATATGATGTATATGGCTACATTTATTTATCCAATCTGAGAAGGTTTTCCAAAATACTTGTACAAGTTCACATTCCCAAAAGATGTGTACAATAGTTTCATCATAACATTTGCAAAAAGAACAAAGAGTGGTATCAGAAATATTCATTTTAAACAACAAAGAATTAGTTGCAAGTATTCTATGTATGATTCGATACTGAACCAACGCAATTTCACCTCTTGCGTTGCTTTAGAAGGCTTAATACAAATAATATTCCAATTCAATTTTCCAAACTGTAACTCCCACTTTTCCTGGCCTCTTGTTTTCATATCAACAAATACAAGAATATTATAAATATATTTAGAACCTGTCCTTTGAGAGAAGATCTTTTTAATAGCACAGCGATGTTCTTCTACAGAGTCAGTAGGGAGTTTAGTCAAATTCAAACTGGTCAAATATCTCTTAATACCACAAACAATACCATAAAAAGCCAAGAAATTTGATTTTATCTTGTACATATCCTTGAATTCTTCAAAAGATATGAATTCATGATTATGATTTACAATGTCTGCTATTTGTGTGATACCTTTATCAACCCAATCTTTCAAGAATATTGGTAATTTATTAACTTTGATGTTGCGATTGAAAAGAAAAGGTTCAGCTAAAAAACTGCTGAAAGTATCTGGTACAATCTTCTTATCAAAATCTACAAAAGCTTCATAACAGTTTTTCCAAAATAAATTATAAAACAAACACAGTTTCTTTTCTATAAAACGAGATCCAAACTCTTCGATTTCATTAACAAAAGGAAATGCAGCCTTGTGGATGTCTTTCCACTTTTTGGTATCTCCACATAATAACCGCCTTATCCAAGTAATCTTAATAGATTTTGTGTACAAAAATATATTAATCATACCTAACCCTCCCTGTTCAACAGGTTGACAGACTTTTAGTCTTTTAACTTTATCAGTCTTTCCGTTCCACAAAAACTTAAAGAGCATGTCATTTAATGTTTTAAGAAATTCTTGGGAGGGATCCGGCAATGATAACAACAAATAGGTAAGCTTCGATACAAGTAGAGATTTTATAACTACAATTCTGCCAATTGGTGTAATAACTCTTTTCATCCATTTCTGAATTATTACTTTTAATTCATACAACTTATCTTTAAAATTTAAGTCTGACATTTTTTTCAAATCAACTGAAAATTTAATACCTAAAATTCTAAATACCTCTGGGTTCCAGCTTATTGGACAATTCTCCATGTACTTATCTTTACAACCTCTTTTGGAACCAAACCAAATTGCCTGAGATTTATCATAATTAATTTTCAGACCAGAAATATTTGCAAAATAATTAAGTGTTTCAATAGTAGCTTCAAAAGAGGACTGACTACCATCTAAAAGTAATTCAGTATCATCAGCATATTGACACATCAAAAATTCTTTGTCTTCAATAAAAATACCTTTGATATTAGCATTAGAGCGAATCAAATTCGACAATATTTCTGCACATAAATTAAATATATAAGGAGACAATGGGTCACCCTGTCTGCAACCTCTCTGAATATCAAACCAAGAGGACATGTTACCATTTATAGACATAGCACTCTTAATATTAACATAAAAAGAAGAAATATATTTTCTTAAATTATCTCCAAAACCCCAAAATTTCAAACATTTGTCAATGAAAGACCAAGCAATAGAATCAAAGGCTTTTTCAAAGTCAATCAAAAGAAGTAAGCCAGGTATTTTTTTCTTTTCAGTATACGATAACATATCATATATCAAACGAATGTTATCCCCAATATAACGGCCAGACATAAAGCCAGTTTGGTCTTCATTAATAATAAATGGAAGTTTTGCTTTAATTCTATTTGTAATACATGATGAGGCTAATTTATAAGAAACATTAAGTAATGAAATAGGTCTCCAATTCGTTTAAAAACGTTTTGGCTTGTCACCCTTTGGGATACAAACGACGACCCCCTGTTTTTGAGTAACTGACAATTCTCCTGTCTTTAAGCCATAATTTAGAGATCTCAATAAAAATTGTCCTATATCTTTCCAAAAGAACTTGTAGAATTCTGAAGGAAATCCATCTGAACCTGGGCTTTTTTTATTTGGCATGTTTTTTAATGCTATAGCTAATTCTTCTAAAGTAATCATATTCTCCAGATCTTTATTAGCCGATTTGTCTAAAATTGGTAAAGTATTTTTGTCAAGAATAGAGTCTAGATCAACATCATGTATGCAATCTTCTCTGCTACTATATAAATTTTCATAAAAGTTTGCAGCTTCCGTAATTATTTCAGTACTATCCGTAATAGTAGAGCCATTTTTTAGTTCCAGATTAGTCATTGATTTGCTTACAAAATTCCTTTTTTCCAAATTACAAAAATAACTACTTATTTTTTCACCTTCCATTATCCATTTAGTTCTAGATCTAATCGCTATACCCGCCATTTTATGTTTCCTAATATCTTCTAACTCATTTCTTTTTTCCTCTAACAATTCATAGGTAATAGTGGGCGAGTTCTCAATAGATTCAATTTCATCTAATAAATTCTTTTCTTTTTCAATTCTTTCCTTTTTCTTGAAAGTTGAATAGGAAATTGTTTTACCTCTCAATTCCATTAATAATGTTTAAAAAAATAATTGATCATTAATGTTAAATTGGAGTAAGTGGTTTTCTATATCAACAATATCACCTTGATAGTCCAAAGCATATTGAGTTTTTATTTTCAAAATAGTTTCTTTGACTTCCTTCACATAGTTTTTGTCCGTCAGTAACGATGTATTAAATTTCCAATAAGTAGAACGTTTTTTTATATCTTTGAATGAAATATCAATATCAATAATAGAGTGATCAGTTCTATATCCTGGTTTAATCATAGCATTTGTTATAAAAGGGTATAAAGTTTCAGAGATCAAAAAATAATCCAATCTTGCTTGCTTTAGTGGAGACTTTTTGCGCCAAGTAAACTTCTTACAGTCAGGGTTGAAATCTCGCCAGACATCTACTAAATTTAAGTCTCCAATAAGTTCTAAAACCTTTTCTCTAGCTTTAGGATTATTGATGTTAACATAATTATCTACATCAATAGTGCTATTTAAGATTAGGTTCCAGTCAGCTGAGAAAATATAGTCCCCATTACCAATATTCTTAGCCATGACTTTAACATGCTCAAAGAAATCAGGAGAATCTGTATTTGGCCCATACATATTCACTAGTGTTAAACGTCTATCACAAATTGTAATATCTAAAATAAGCAAATTCCCATTGTCATCAGTATGAGAATTATGTATTTTATAATCCACATTTCTATTGAATAAAATTGCCACTCCTCTAGATTGACTATTTTTAGAGTTAAAAATACAGTCATAACCCCATTGTGCTCTTATAATGGGTTCTTGCTCTTTGGAAAAATGCGTATCTTGTAAAAGATACAGTGAATATAATTTTGATCGTAAAAAATTTAAGACATCTTTTCTTTTCTCAGTATCCTGTAGTCCTCTACAATTAACAGAACAGCAGCTAAAACCAATACTAGCCATTATTGAAGGGAAACAGTAATTTCCATATCATCAGGACCAGTGAGAGTATTTCACTAAAATTTCTGACACACACAAACAACATAAAAATAACACACAGAAAAAGGGTTAAAAATTCTTTGCAATTAGCCTTGCACACAGTTGTATACTTCAGGTAGGCAAATTCCCCTCACATTCTGGGGGCTCTGTTTCAATCTTTAAACATGTGCTTAGTGTGCATGAAGAGGGTGATAAAATCTTCATCACAGGAAACAAAAAACCCATATTCGACAAACTCGCCTGGTGTCAACAGTTTCCAATCAATGAAAAATAAAGAAGAATCATCAGGTGATCAGTGGATTCTTCGACATTTAGTCTCTGTGATGAAGTGTATTGAATATATCCACATATCCTTTGGCAGAATGTTAACATCTTAAAGAGATGCAATTAGTCGTCAGGTCATGGAATCCGAGTCCTAACATGTAAACACGAGGAAATAGACAGATGTCCGCCATTTTGAAGCACATGACGCGCCACGTGACGTGTCACGTGATATGATATTGCAAAAGTTTCTCGCGGTCTGTCGATAAACATGGGTAGATTCAATATATCCACATATCCTTTGGCAGAACTTAAACATCTTACAGAGATGCAATTAATCGTCAGGTCTTGGAAACCGAGTCCTAACATGTAAACACGAGGAAATATACAGATGTCCGCCATTTTGAAGCACATGATGCGCCACGTGATATGATATTGCTAAAGTTTCTCGCGGTCTGTCGATAAACATGGGTAGATCATGAAGTAGTTACAATAAAGGCATTATTGGCTCACTTACCCAGTAATATAAGAATTCCCCGATTGTCCTTGAATAAAACACAAGGCATAATCCAAACGAACCATCCATACTATGTGAAAATAGATGTAGAAGAATCTTTTGAACGAGTGGAATGTAGGTAAAAAAAAAATAACACATTTCACCATTTTCGCAATCACTGAATATTCTTAGAATCCAAAAAGTCAAATAGATTAATATTCATTAGGCAGGCATGTTGTGTTAACGTTCATATGAGAACAGGATCCTGATCTTCCCCTAGAGTTTTCCAATCTGACCCGATATCTTTTCTGTAGTAAAGAATAACATCCGTCCCCTTCTCGCGAACACGAGTCTGTAGATGGTAGTTTTTACGAATGATCGCTGATTTTTGAAGTAATCTTCCTCGCAGTTTCTTCAAGTCTAACGGTAGATCTGTTCTGATCGAAAGGCCAGCTTCTGATAGGCGTTTTCCTCTGGCGAAAGTAGCCTTCATAATAGCTTCCCTATCCTGCATAAGAACAAACTTGATAATGATTGGATTTGGTTTGTCACTTTCGTGGAATCTCGGTAGACGATGTATGTTCACAAACATCATGTTTTCTACAGTCTGTTCATCCAAGTCTAGTTTGTCTTTGAATATCCCCCGACAATGCGAATCTAGTGTAGTGATTGTATTTGGCACTCCGTAGACAAGAAGATTAGATTTTCTCGAGTACATTTCTGCTTCTAAAAGTTTCTTTTTCAGCATGTTAATTTGGTCTTTCATACTAACTTCCGTCGAGTCGATTTGTTTTGCGAAGTCATCAATGCGTTTTGACTGAAAATCTGTCGCCGACTCCACACCATCAACTCTTTTAGATAATTCAGATAATTCCGCCGTGACGGTATCAATTCTACAGCATATTTTATCCGTAACGAGTTTCAGCTCACTTCGAATGAAATCCTTCCATTCGTTATCTACACGTGGTGTGTGCGATGATGGAGCGGAATCTGGCATCGAAACAGTTTCTTGGCCCTCCGGAATTGCTGACTGTAAATACTGGCCAATAGTGCCCCCAACAGATTCTTCACTCTTAGTTTTTGGTGATCCCTTCTTTGATTTGCCCTTAGAGGCCATGATGTTTTGGATAATGTCGGACTTTGATTAGAGCCCCCGCCGATTGCGTCCTCACGCCGCCATTGCCAAACCGGAAGTAACTTTAGTTTTTATAATGTGCCGTCTGTCATAATTCAATCATTTTATTGATCTAAAACTAGTTTTAAAGTTATAATCTGTGATATATTGCTAGTTGTTGTACTGTCCTTTAACGACAGTTTTTTTATATATGCTATAACTTGTTCAAGTCACGATATGGCTGAAATATTGCCGATGTGACTTGAAATCTTAACTCACTCACTCACATAGTAATTTGAATGTTGATCAGATATTGACATCAAGTTTACCCATTCGTTGACCATTGCTGATGAACCCCGCTGTGATATTGCTGGAATATTTCTGTACGCATCGTAAAACCATACTCAATCTCTCACTCCATTCTTTAGATCGAAGAACACACTTACGAATACACGTGTTGTTAACACTTGTGGGCTGTGGATTATGAAGAACCTTTTCGCAAACGTGCGGATTTCTGCTGGTGCACCTGTAGTCGTCCCATCTGTAACCAACCGTGTATAGGAGTTGGCCACAAAGACCGCTGTCATCCGGTTGGCCAGCGGCCCATCTCTCATAGTGCATGCTTTCTCCGTCCGTCCAACGCCACACCAAAACGCCGGAACTAGAACTGTTGACCTGACGCAGCCCTATCCAGATGTACTGATCCGTGGATGCGATGGCTAGAACAACAAAGCGAAGGGTGGAGTGCATCGCCCATTCTTCTCAAAGTCAGCTCACAGCGTCTTTTCCATCAGCTGTGAAAAATACTGACGTGTGCTACTTTTATAGAAGTTTATTTGTTATGTTTGTTTCTTTGCGGCCACAATCAGCAATATTCCAACTATATGACGGCGGTCTGTAAATAATCGAGTCTGGACCAAACACTCCAGTGATTGACATGAGCATCGATCAACGCAATGGGTGTACGATGACATGCATCAACCAAGCCAGCGAACCTGACCACCCAAGATTTAAAATGCTTGGTACTAACATTTACTCTTAACTGTGTGCGTTGAATATAAAAATACAACTAAAAGTAAAAGCAGTTACCATGATTGGACACCATATTGATCACAGCATCGCTCTTCTGTTGAGTGTTCAACTTGACCAGGCGATCTCCGCTCGCCAAACATGCCACCCTGGCCTCTGACCAGTTCAATGCCGGGGTGTTGACCTTGACACACAATTTCGGGTCAGTCAAATACTGGTAACCTTCACCAACAGGACAGGTCACAGGATCTGGAATAATGATAAGTGAGGTGAGGTCCAAGATTATTGCACTTATATAGCGACGTGCATGTACGTGTGTGTGTTTGTGTCTGCTTGTACTAGTCCGGACTGATGCCGATTTATAGTGCTAGCTCACTGAGATACCATGCCGCAGTTTAACATGAATACCCCCCTCAGACACAGTATACTGACTCCGAACCGACCAGTTCTTGTTTTAGACCCCTTAATGCTGAGCGCCAGACAGGGTAACAACAAGTACCATCTTTTAACGTCTTTTGGTATGACACGGCCGGGGATCGAACCCCGGACCTTCCGCGCTCCGGGCGGATGCTCTACCACTAGACCACGGAGGCGGTCGGTACGTGAAGAATGGGTCTTCAGCAACCCGACTTATCAAGTCGTAAGAGGCGACAAACGAGATCGTGTGGTCAGGTTATATTGTGTAGATCGATGCTCATGATGTCAATGACTGGTATGCCTTTTGGTATGACACGGCCGGGGATCGAACCCCGGACCTTCCGCTCTCCGGGCGGACGCTCTACAACTAGACCACGGAGGCGGTCGGAATAATGATAACACGCATGATATATATATATATTGCACATACAATACCTATGTAAGAATCGGACCCTAAGCAAGAATCGCTTTTGAGCAAATTTTGAAATCCGTGATGACGTTATTTTAGATACGATTCGATCTATATTGGACACTCTCCTTATATCTGAGTCCCACACACAACACGGAGCTGCCTCACGTCGAACGACATTGATAAGAGATAAAGTGATCAGGTACAGGCGCGTGTCAGTATGATATTTAAAACATATGATGTGACCCGAAGGATGGTAGTGACCTGATCAGTTAATAAACGACTTTCGACCCGTGAAGAATCCGGGGTAGAATAGGTCTTCAGCAACGCATACTTGCCGTAAAAGGCGACTATGCTTGTCGTAAAAGGCGACTAACGGGATCGGGTGGTCAGGCCGGCTGACTTGGTTGATACATGTCATCGATCCCAATTGCGTGGATAGATGCTCATGATGTCAATGACTGGATTGTCTGGTACAGACACGATTATTTACAGACCGCCGTCATATAGCTGGAATATTGCTGAGTGCGGCGTTAAACAACAAACAAACAAACAATAAGCTAGTTTAAGACTTTGACTGATCCGTCCACGACTATTTAAAGGACATGCATCAACCAAGTCAGTGAGCCTGACCACCCGATCCCGTTAGTCACCTCTTACGACAAGCATAGTCGCCTCTGGCAGTAGGAACAGAATAAATATGCCCCCCCCCCCCCCCCCCCCCCCCCCCCCCCCGCGCCCTAAAGATGTATAAGGAGTGTCAATTTAACTGAAACGTGGAAGTATTTACAATACTTAGGAGTAAATACTTAGGAGTAAGGACAGGGAATAACAAGTCTCAATTATCCGACCAGAGAAACTTCAAAAGTCAAAAAATAGTGGTGAAAATTATATGAATGAATCACTGAAAATCAGTGATGACAACACGTGCAAGCGAAAAGGGTGAATGTGTCCTTCCCTAACGGTAGCATCCATCTCTTAAACAATTTCACAGTTGGGATACAAATGAGTGCGTTTGTTGCCTAGGACCGCACAGCAGTATTGCTGTCATACGCGGTAGCGTACCAGACAATCAAGTGATGGAGCAGAAATCCAGTAACATGGCGGCGCATTTACTGTTTTTGTCGAAACTGAGAAAGTTATGGACAAACGCAGACATGAGTCTGTTGCTTACAAGTAAAACAGTAGCTAAGTACATATAAAGTAAAGAATTATGTTCGTTTAACAACCTCCTCGGGGAGGAGTTGTAATGCATTTTACAACATTTCGTTTACAGTTGACTCAGCAAAATTGAGTTAAGTCCACCTCAGAAACATCGACCCGGTTCAAATTTCATGTATTACGTCAACGACAGAGGGTAACCAGTCTCGCTTATCCCACGTTACAATTCAACTGAGAGTAAAATGCCAAACAGCGTCAATGTGTTCGCACTGCCACACAACGGGGGCGCTTGTAATGTGGTAGTTTGATTGCGTCGTGACTCATTATTCATTTCAATGTAGAAATATAAGAAATCCTTGTGATGGTTTGGAACAGATCTCATGTTGATACTGGGCAAAATAAACACAAGAATCCAGTTCGTAGACTTTCAGGCAGCCAGTTTGAGCAATACCATTTTCAGACAGTGTGAGCAAAAACATTGATAGAGTCTGTGTTTGCAAAAGCATAAAAACGGACAATTTTATCAATAACATTTAAGCAGGATTAATATATAATCATATTAAAGCAGATAATATGAGTAATGACCTTAAAGCAGGCAATATGAACAATGACATTAAAACAGACGATACAAACAATGACATTAAAACAGGCAATGTGAACAATGACATTAAAACAGACGATACAAACAATGACATTAAACAGGCAATGTGAACAATGATTTTAAAATACGCAATATGAGGAATGGTATTATAGCAGGCCTTATGAACAATGACATTAAAGCACCAATGTGAGCTAAGCTATTAAAGCAGTCAATATGAGCAATGACATTAAAGCTCTCAATGCTACTGTCGAACCCAGTTGACAGGCGTATAGTCGAAGAACACCCAAAAATGAAACTCGCTATAACTGTTTGCGAGTAGGCTTTGCGTATATTTTAAGTTACGTATGGTATGCATAAATGCTCAGCTTGTCAAATATCAAAACTTTCGGTAGTTCATTTACATCAAAATGAAAAAATATCGCGAGTTATGAAAGTATCGACCATTTGTCGGCACACAACTACCAGAAACGGCCATTGTTGATTTTGTGCACTTCCCGTTGAGCGGCATGCAGTCCGATATTTTCTTCATAACTTTATCAATTTTCATATTCGATCATAATATTTTTTGGGGCTGGCGAAAGGAAAACACTCAAGTTCCTTAATTTCTAAAAATTAGCAAATGTCAGTGTAATCAGTTATAAACAAAAGAATCTCAATCGTAACATCATCGATTGGATGGAACTTGTAGGATCATGGCAACGGCGGTAAACAAACAATTCCACATGCAACGTGATCCCGTGAGACTATTATAATAATTTTGTTATATCTAACTTACTTTTATAGAATTATTGACACGGATGTTTAAATCTTTGTAAATAACATCTTTTTTTTATAGACTTTGCGAATGATTTCGTTTGATCAACCTTCGTAAATTCAAATTCAAAATATAATACATAATGTACTATTTTTCGTCAACGGATGAAAGTAGGTACACGTCGACTGGATGAATGTAGGGCCTATATGATTTTGTTCCCGAAACAAAATTGTACCCAAAGTACTTGGTGATTTTGTACCCAAGAAAACTAAACTGAATCTGTATGATTATGTTTATTTTTTATTTATTTCATTGCAAACAAAGAGCTGAACGTTATGATAAAACATTTCATCAAGTTCATTATATGCCTTACCTAATTGTACGTGGTCCTTGAGTGAAGTAAGTCCACATTCGCACAACACAAATTGATTGATTGTGATAGTAATAAATTCTTGTCACTGAAGAAGAGGCAAGTAAATTGGTTAACCGTAAGTTAATTGTAGTGTTGTGACAAGAAAGTGATAATAAATTTACGTTTTCATACAAAAAGTAATCTGTATCTTTGAAACTACAAAACTGCAATATAAAATTATTCTGGGTACAAAAACACCGGTTTGGGTACGTACAAAAAGCCCATTTCAAATGGATTTCCTGGAACGATGGGATAAAAAAATATTTCTCATCAGTGGAATTCATTTCACATTTTAAAACAAGTAAAGTTTGGTTTACGTAAACCAACTCAGGTAGACGGCTCATGTTTTGTCCTAAAAGCAGAAAAAAGTATGGACACCTCAGAAATGAGGGCTTTTTAAGTTATTATTCTATCTAACTTGTCAGATAGTTTTACGTCGGTCTATCTAAGAAAAATCCTAATGAAAATTAAAAAAAACCATAATTTATGACACTAAAAATTTCAAGCACTAAGCCTAAGATTATTCAAGGGAAGACAAATGTGTTTTTTATTGCAATTCTTCTTTAATGATGGCAAGGGTATTTTTATACACACCAACTGAGGAACTTGTGACACACCAGCTGATGAAGTTTGATACTGTGATTGCATACAAGGGGAAAACAGGTTTGCAGCAGTACATGTATGCGAAAATAAACCACATAAGGTGACATAAAGTCAGGGGGTGTGGCTGACAGGATAACATTAATCTGACAAGGGTAATCATGTATACAGGAACATTTCATTTCACTCCACCCAGAAGGCTGAGACACATAGAACACGATAAGGATCTATACTGACTGGGTATTCAGAAAGCCATCAAATGATCAAGGATGTCAGATCCAAATCTTGTGATAATCTGCATTTATTTTGAATGTTTGTACATCACATTGACTGATAGACAAAAACCTGTTGATCACATTTCACAATGGTTCATGTTTCTTTAGGGGACATGTGTGAGCGTCACTGTTGCACACCTGAGCATATTGCAACAAACCTGGAAAGTCCTGCCAGACGATTTACACATTATTTCATTGGTGAGAACCCTATAAAAATACTTAAGGTAGGATATTTCCATGTATCTTTCTCCAAGAGAACAAAACTGCAAGAATTGTCACTGGACGTATATGTGCCCATATCCTTTTTCAAAAGATAACTTTCTCGTATAAATTTATGGTTAACTCAACAGCTTAAGTGTCAAGCTTGTTCTTGTGAATAAACAAGCAAAACTCTCATGTTCTGTTGGCTGGTTGTTTGGTTTGTTGTTTTACGCCGCACTCAGCAATATTTCAGCTATATGACGGCAGTCTGTAGATAATCGAGTCTGGACCAGACAATCCAGTGATTAATATCATGAGCATCGATCCACGCAATTGGGATCGATGACATGCATCAACCAAGTCAGCGAGCCTGACCACCCGATCCCGTTAGTCGCCTTTTACGTCAAGCATAGTCGCCTTTTACATGGGTTGCTGAAAACCTATTCTACCCCGGATCTTCACGGGTCCTGTATCATATTCATAAAACAATTATATTTCAGAACTTTTAAGAAACCACTTCATACATAAGATTAATGGCCACATCAGTTGTGTATGTGTTTGTACATAAGAATCTTATCTGTTTCTATTTGTTAAGGAATCCTGAACTTAAATAATGACATTGGTATGCTTGAAGCAGGATCGAGTCAACGTGATGTTGCAAGACAATTTAACGTCCACAGACCATTTGGTGTTTATGCAACGTTGGCAGCAGACGAATGCAGTCAGAGACCATCCTAGGAGTGGCAGGTCACGCGTAACCAAAAATCAACCAGACAACTGGATTCCATTCCTGAAGTCAGTATGGCAAATTAACCCATTTGAACACTTACAGGAGTTTTTTATCTGTTGCAAACTGATTTCTTTAGATTTGGTAAAAAACATAACTTTGCATTGAATCTTATTCAATATCACAGGAACTTTTGTTGTTCAGTATACATCACGCACTTGCGTATATCCTATCATATTCGGCATCGCATGAATGCTGTTTTGAAACACGTTTTGTCACGCCTATTTTCGCGCCCATGTTGTTGAGGGTGATCACTGCCGATCAACGATATCTATAGACGTATTGCCTGGGACACATTTAATACAATGAAAACAAAATCATCAGCGTGTACAACGCAGATACATGAATCATATCCCTTTATATTCAAGATTCATTGAATGGTGATCCTTATATATCAACAAAAGTTCAAAAAAAAGATACCGAGAAACTTGCATTTGGCGTGTTGATTCATCTTCTACCGTTTCCGGGTCACGGGAGCATGCAAGGTCAAACGGATTAAAAAATACGCCAATAATATCGTGGAAATCACCTTGTAATGTCATGAGTGGTGATTACTGATAATTTATGTAGTGATTTGTGTTTACTCTGTATGTGACAGGCGAAATATTTCAAAATTGACGGGGGGGGGGGGGGCACAAGTGGCCAAGTCGTCCAAGGCGCCGCGATTCACTGTGCAGAGTTGCGTCCCTTGGACACGCCAGAAACCTATGATTGTGGGTTCGAATCCCGGTTCGCCCCAAGTATGTTTCTAGGTTTGTCAGCACCATACCCGTGCTCGTGGGTTTCACCGAAGTGGTAAACGTCTAAGACCTGCATCACTTGGGGCTTTCCTCCCACATTAAGCTGACACGCCGCGATATAACTGGAATACTGTTAAAAGCGGCGTGTAACCAAACTCACTCACTCACTAACTCACTCAAAATTGACCGTAATTGTTTTGTAACGAAAGATCATCAGCAGACCACCCCTGCCTATGACGTCACAACCGGTGACCTTTGCACTTACTGAAATATTGCTGTCAGAATTCACGATCTTTATTTGCGATTTTCGAACTGACTATCACGTTTGTGGCTAATCCTTCAAATCCAAATAGGCAAAACTCTAAAATCTCCACACAGTGTCAATCCCCCAAAGAACACACGGGACCCTCTTACCTAAACTTGCTCCGCCGATGTAGCCATGAAGAGCTCCAGATTGAAGTTCAAGGCCATTGTAGATGATAATAAACGGGACACTGCTCGACACATTTACCGTTGTCCCATCTACAACCGTGCCTATGACTTGAGACATGTTACAGCACTGGCTGGTTTCGTTAACCATTATCATAAGGTACTGTATCGAAGCTGCAAGGACGTCGATGTGATCGCTGGGAGCCACCAAGGTAATATAATGTTCCGTTGTCATGTTTGAAGGGCTTTCAACGTATAGCTGATAAGAAGTCAGGAAACGTTCAACTTGTGGTATTGGCATCATCATAGGAACAGCCAGGGATGAAACAAGCGTATGAGAACCAAATAATGACGCCACTCCTAACATAATGACTTGTACTGGCTTATTCGTCGTCATGCACGACAAGGCGTTACTTTTTGGTATGTCTACAAAGTCCCCAGCACCTAGCAGCATCTTCATATTGCTCGCGAGTGATACCAATGTGTCATTGGACGCTGCAACGACTCTGTACATTGCGCCTGCTGTGTGAGTGGTCAACACATAATTGCTTCCATAGAGGTCCACCGGTAGAAGCATCGTCTCCAGAAACGGCAACACAGAGAACAAACTGGCCAGACCAGAAACAACTGCGACTGGTGCGGAACTTGTAATCGAGGTACCGGTCAAATCCTGGTCGCACCTCACCCCCCATACGTCAAGGCTGTTGAGGGTGAAGGTCAATGAGTAGCCTGTAGAAACTTCAGCATCCATGTTCACACATTTACCTGGGCTTGGAACTTTGAAGATCACATTGACAGTGGTGGCATTATTGTAGGCTGTTATCAGGATGTATGAAGCATTTCTTCCAGCAGGGTCGTAGGACACAGCTAGGTAGTTAGTAGATGCAGCGTGCTTAGGTATGGCCAGGTATCCTTGAGATACAGCAGTGTATTTATTAATGCATCTGACGGCCACCGCGTCATTGGCAGAGATTCTGATGCCATTAGGTTCAATAATCAGACTGTTCCAGTGTTTAATGTGTTCAGGTAGGGTTACATTCAACTGTTTAGTATGACCAATTGTATGTGAGCTCTCATAGTTATGTCCGGGTACTGAAATTGTGACAAAAGTGCTTGTAGGTCCACTGACTGTCAAGAGTATTTCTGAAATAGTAATGTCATGGGATTCGTCCTTTTCAGCGAACATCACAGCAAATTCTGTACCCGTGTAATCAGCACAGCCTGAAAGAAGAAGTTGTGGGAGTTAATGTTGTTCCAATCTGCCAACATGGGTGAGGTGAGGTGAAATAAGGTTTAACGTCGCGTCCAGGATTATGGCACTGATACAGCGTCGTACATGCATGTGTGTGTGTGTGTATCTGTGTGGCTGCTTGTACTAGTCCGAACTGATGTGCTAGCTCACTGAGATACCATGCCGCAGTTTAACATGAATACCTCACGCAGACACACTATGCCGACCAGTCCTTGTTTTAGTCCCTTAATGCCGAGCGCCAGACAGGGTAACAACAAGTACCATCTTTTAACGTCTTTTTGGTATGTCGCGGCCGGATCGAACCCCGGACCTTCCGCTCTCCGGGCGGACGCTCTACCACTAGACCATGGAGACGGCCCTGCCAGGATGCTGCCAATCACGTGGCACTGCTCACGCTACTCATATAAAATAACTCCATTTCGTCGCAGACGCGGAAAGAACCGACAAAAGATATCGGAACCCACATGAACACCGGTTGACTCCCGTTCTCTGTCAGTAATAAACTGGTCATCGGGGACAGCGACTTTGCATACTTATCGAGATGTCAGTAAGATATACTCGACAATCAGTTTAGCATCAGCCGTTTTAGCTCACCGATCGGAGAGGAAAATCCATTATTGGAAACATGTTTTGAAGGGAAATATCTTACCGACACAGGTGACCAACAGGGACACACCAAGGACCTGTGAACAAAATAAATACATACATTATAGGAAAATCGTAATTTATTATTAAAGTTTCTCATTTGATAAAACAATATCCAAACACTGAGTGTTATAATAGTTCTTATAGGTTATTATAGAGAGAGTGAGTGAGTTAAAATGCAACGTCACATCGGCACCATTTCAATCATATAAGAACTGTTATAAGTGTTGTTTAGGATCCTTACTGATTTTCAATCAACTTTGATTGATATGTCGATTTTGCAACATCAATAGGAATTGTAGCAAGCATTTTCTTTTTCATTTTTCATTTTTATTTTTTAATTCGAATTGGGTTGGTGGGGGTTGAGTGTTCGAGTTTAACTGACATTCTTACGCCACCAGTGCATCTGCCCCGTGGCCTCCTAAACTAAATGTAAAAATGTCTTGTGAGTTTTTTGTTTCTAACGCGTGCGTAGGCCTATTGTGTCACTTCATGTCCTCTTGAATTCATTTCTATAGGCTCACAGAAGTACAAGCTTTGACATATATAGTCAAAGACTTTAACAAATATAAGACACGAAGGCACATGGATTATTGTACAGTGGACGCTCTATTGATGTACGTAGCGATTATCGATACAATGCTGTTCAGTAGATCATCAACACATTGGAGTACGAGGTGGCAGTCTTGGGGAAGGGCACTCCAGATCCAGGTAGTGTGGATTTATTGAATTCTGTGCTTCAATACTTACTTGTGTATTTATAATATAACACAGCTACACCATAAATCACAAAGAACAATTAAGAACGAACATGGTTTATTTCATGATAAAGTATTGTTCTATCGTGACGTCATTTCTGGAGATTAGAACAAGCGCTCGCAATATGACGACGTCGTAAATTGAACGACGTTATTTTTGAGAGGGAAGTGTCTGGTGAGTTTTTCCCTTAGATGTAACTGGGCAACGCATATAAATGCATATGACAATCGGTTTGGGGAGAAAAGGTACAAATAATCGACATGGAAGTTGTGAGAATATCTGAGAAAAACTCAACTTAACACCCTGATCATAAAATGGAATCGTTCGACATTGCCGAGGTCGGATTGTATTCAAGGAGTCATCATTACACTCTTCAAAAAAAGAAACGCACTGGTAGTATGTAGTTCCTTGAACCTGACTACACAAAAAATCCCGTATATAAATTGGATATGTGTTATTGGAAAATGTTGGTGGCATGATATTCGACAAACGGTGGGTCAAAAATAGTAAAGCAAAATGCACGTGCAAGTTATGGCATTCGTTACTCGTGGTAGTGGCCATAAAAAGGCAAGCAAAAGCCAAAAGTTGTCATTTAATTGTCATCATTTTTCGAAAGTTCGAAAATGCCGAGACTCAGCGCTGCCTATCGGAACATCGCCAAAGGACGTATCCAAAGAGGGGAATCGCAGTCTTCTGTTACACGCCACTTCAACGTCCACCACAGCACCATTTGCCGCCTTTGTGACCGATACACACAGTTCAATTCCATTGCAACCGTCTAAGAGCCGGCCGATCAAGAGCTACCACCCATAATGCCAACATCAGCGTCTTGCCCTGGCTGTCGAGATCTCCAGATCTCAACCCAATCGAACACCTCTGGGATGAACTCTATGGACGTGTACGTCAACGTCAGAACAAGCCGCAGACACTCCAACAACTTGGCAACGAGTTACCAGCAGAATGGTGCAGAATTTCGTACACTTATCCAGTCAGTGCCGAGGAGATGCAGAGCCGTGATTGCTGCCCGGGGCGGTCAAACGAGATACTGAGTTCAGCGCAACCTTGTGACCTTATGTGTCATGACAATGAACACTTTTCAATGCCTTTGTGAGGACAACGTGTGACTATCGAGCTCCAAAATTTCATATTTGTATCTATGATATTGAATTATTAAATATATCGACTTTATTAGGTACCATAAATTTACTAAAAATCTACCAGTACATATTGTTCATATCTCATATAAGAAATATGTTGCGCTCCTCGTGGTTCATTCTCCCAGCAGAACGATAAACAACGGCCACTCGTCTTTTATGGCATAGACATGAACACGCCAACAACACATACAAAGCAGGTTGGACAAACAGCTTCATTCCCTTAACTCCACAACAAAGCAATATATGCAAAGAGACACAAACATTTACATTAAAATACATATTTCTACATTTATAGCGTGTCACTGGCAAATTATTGATTTAATTTGGATACATATCTTACTAGTATTCGACGGAAATATTTTTGGTGAGTCATTGAATATTTGTTGAGATGAGCGCGTTTGTCATACCTTGTTTCAGCTACTTGTAACAACAGCAATTACTGTTAAACCCAAAGTGGGATAAAACAGACACACGCTTTTAATGATTAAGTTATTCAATAAAGAAGAGGAAGAAAATGAAGAAAAAATGAATATTAGAAGTAGAAAGGCGACTATGCTTGTCGTAAGAGGCGACTAACGGGATCGGGTGGACAGGCTAGTTGACTTGGCTGATGCATGTTATCGTATCCCAATTGCGTGGATCGATGCTCATGATGTCAATCACTGGAGTGTATGGTCCAAACTCGACTATTTCCAGACCGCCGTCATATAGATGGAATATTGCAGAGTGCGGCGTTGAACAACAAACAAACACAGACCATAGACGCCATTCCATTTCGCAAAGCACTCTCATTGTTTGTTTGCACATTCATATGTGACGTTGCACATGCCTTCATAAAATATATCCTAATGTGAGACGACCTCATACGTCATGGGTTTATTGAGCAAAATTATGTGTCACTGTTACGTACAGTCGCGGGATTGTAACAATTTTAAGATGCTTCCTTCCAATGTTGGAGTATTTTCGAGCGTTTCCGGCTCAAATGCCTTCCAGGGAAAGAATGCTACAGCTAAAGTTGGAGTCGAATGATGAATAAAGAAGTTAAAGTCATGGATACTTTAGCAAACCCCAAGAGAGCAATATTTACCAGAATGATTGATGAATGATGAACACAAAAAGCCGAAACTCTTTCATCCCATGACATAAGAATCTATTTGATAAAGTATGTTCATTTTCTGAAAGTAATTTGCACAATTGGCAATCCGCGAGTTCTCTCCAACTGTATGTTTCCGTTAAAGAATATGACTAATGGATTGTGGTGACATGATAGCTTTTAACGCTATCCACCAAACTCAAATGTCAGACAGTGCAACCTCATCTAACTTCTTTCTTCATTTTGAGATAAATCGATATATTCAATATATTCAAAACCGTGCGGCAAATGGAATTTTAAGGCAGTAACTCAATCATTTTCTTCCTATTCCTTACCTATTTCCCCCATTCGTCTCGGCCATAACTTGTAACAAATACTATATTCAAATAAGATTGATAAACCATCTTACTTCAATATTGTTCATTATGTTAAATGCGAGCTTGGGATATTCATTCACTACGCATGGAAAAGTTAGTCTCCGTTTTCTTACACCATCTAGCAGTGGATGTTAAAATATTTTCAAATTCAATAGAATTACATTTTATATTATTTCTTTTTCTGGAATATTGAGCAAATGGTACATACATGACTGTATCATTAAGAAGGTCGTCAATGTAGTCTACACCTGTAATGTGCCCCTGAGGACAGAGCAGTTTTACTTTCTGCCGAGTTAGTTGTGTCACAATGTTTTTCCAAGTAATACGACCACGCAGTAAATACCATATGAAGATGTCTTTGACATATTAGGTACAATATTTTAAGCCATGTATTGTGAATCTGCTAGCCATATTTTATTAACTTTGACATAAACATTGACATATGATCGGGCCAAGTTTTATTTTTGAGCAATAATGTGTTTACTATTTGGAACACTACAGCCTCCATAGCTAGGTGTCAAAATCATGATAATTCCTGTATGTGTTTCTTTGTTTCCTTTATAACATTTCTCCCCATAAGGGTTCGAACTATTCTAGGCCCTTGGTTAATTTCTCTATTTATCTTTTCATTTCCTAATGATGCTAAAGTTGAATCATTTCATCTCCACAGTTCAAGCCCACATGAATGTCCATTCTTTACAAGCTTTATAAGGACTTTTTTATCCAAATCCATATAAATCATGATTTCTCTGCATTATTGTTTAATCCAGAAAAAAAACAAGCAAAATGTTCAGTCAATTTAAACCCGAGTTGAGTGTTTTATCCGGGACTGTCCAATGTGATCATTGTATCATGTGTAAATTGTGCCAATGAATGTTCAATATTTCCTATATTCCAATATTTTCTTATCTTTTCGTACTAATAGTGCAGGAATCTCAACACGTGAAATAAATATGTATGACGAGACAGGGTCTCCCATGGCCGAGATTTCTGCTTGAATTACAAGTTTTAAAACATACTTACTGTGAACACCAGCATGTCCTCCGTCATTGCGAGACACGACATCCTCTGATAATCAAATAGCCACACGGCGCTTTAAGCTTTGTCACAGAATGAACCAAAGATCCACAATCGATGTTGCTCACGAAATGTAGGATTGTATGGAATACTACAAGGGGCATTGACGTGTTGTCGCATTGTCGCCCTTCCTAAAACAAGCAAAAAGTGTCAAAATTAGCCAAAGCACGACATTGCAACATGACGACAATGCGACGACGCGACATTTTGGCCATTTGTCGCATTGTCGCGTTGTTGCACTGTCGCGCTTTAAGTAATCTTTTTTTATTTTACCAAAGCGCGACAATGCGACAACGCGGCAATTTTCAAGGTCGAAATATGTCGCGTTGTCGCATTGTCGCCCCATCAAAATTGTGTAAAAAAGGCGTTAAAATGCGCGACAACGCGACATTTGATAATGTCGCATTGTCGGATTGTAGCGTTGTCGCCCTTTTCGATCAATGGTGCGCATGCGTAGTAAGTGAATTAATTTACGCATGCGCCGAAAGTGTTATACTCCTTTTCAAACTCCACTTGTCTTTTGCTAGTTCCAATGGTTCTAAAACCAAAGTAGCAAAGGCAACGTGGTTTGCTTTTCTCAAAATGAAAACAAATCGTTCATCGTTCCTTTAGAAATTAGTTCATATATCGTTATTGTCTGTGTCGGTTTTCATAAACATCTCCGACATTTCTTTCAAATGACACACAGTTGGCTCTATCGTTTTAGGCGACGCAGTTCGCTGTGTGTCTCCTAGACGTACCAGAAAACTTCGATCGCGTGTTCGAATCCCAGCACCATACACATACATCACCCAGGGATTTCCTCCCACAACAAGCTGACATGCTGTCAAATAACTGAATGTTTGAAATAATTGAATAACTTCTAGCACATCACAGGCAGCTTAGGTTGAATCATACATACTTAATCGGAGTTAATACTTCAAAATTCAGTTAACCGACGACCCCTTAACTCACATACTTAGCTCCTTCACGGACGTATCTATGCACATTTGTAATTGTTGTGAGTGTTGTGTTGTGAGTTTGTTCACTGGGCGCATTCATTTATAACCATAGATCATGTTTTGTTTAAAGTTTCAAAATAAGCAGTCACTACTGAAAGCGCGACAAAGCGACAATTCGACAACGCGACATTTTGATGAAATGTCGCATTGGCTCATTGTCGCGTTGTCGCACTTTGTTAAAATATTAAATATAAAAGAATCATTACAAGCGCGACAATGCGACAATGCGACATTTCATCAAAATATCGCGTCGTCGCATTGTCGCATAGTCGCGCTATTATACATCTATGCACACTTTGAATTTCTAAAGCGCGACAATGCGACAAATTATGGCCAACTGTCACATTGTCGCAATGTCGCGCTTTGGCTAATTTTGACACTTTTTGCATGTTTTTGGAAGGGCGACAATGCGGCAATGCGACAACGCGACAAAGTCCCTTGAAACATTCCATACATTGTCAGAAATTGCATGAAATGTTTGATCAGCGAAGAATTTTTCTTATTTCTCCTACTGTTCGTCTAACGATTCACCGAATCTGCTTTAATGTTTTTTTTAAAAATCAAATCAATAAATCGAATTACCATTTTCTTATGGAACTGTTAGCAAATCAATAACAACATGAGTTTTCGTGTTTTGTTACGCGATCTGGCAATTTGTCCATCAGATCGTTAAACGAGTTGGGCCCTGGAACATTTTATGGTCAAAAGGTGTGCGTGAAGATCCGGAGTAAAATAGGTCTTCAGCAACCCATGCTTGCCGTAAAAGTTGACTGTGCTTGTCGTAAAATGCGACTTTCAGGATCGGTTGGTCAGACTCGCTGACTTGGTTGATGCATGTAATCGTAACTCCCAATTGCCTGGATCGATGCTCATGATGTCAATCACTGGATTGTCTGGTCCAGAGATGATTATTTCCAGACCGCCGTCATATGGCTGGAATATTGCAGAGTGCGTCGTTAAACAACAAACAAGCAAACTACTAATATATTTGTGATACGTTTTATTCATATGATACCGCCTCTTGGTCTCGGACCCGTCAAGATCCGGGGTAGAATAGGTCTTCAGCAACCCATGCTTGCCGTAAAAGGCGACTATGCCTGTCGTAAGAGGCGACTAACGGGATCGGGTGGTCAGGTTCGCTGACTTGGTTGATGCATGTCATCGATCCCAATTGTGTGGATTGATGTTCATGATGTAAATCACTGGATTGTCTGGTCCAGACTCGATTATTTCCAGACCGCCGTCATATAGCTGAAATATTGCTGAGTGCGGCGTAAAACAACAAACCAAACCTAACCAAAACATCTTTGGTCTCGTGAATGGAACACCTCCCCAGAGAGCGGAAGGTCTGTTGTTAGATCCCCTGGTCGCATCAAACCAAAAGACGCTAAAAGATGGTACTTGTTGTTTCTCTTCCTGGCGTAAAGGGAATATAGCAAGGACTGGTCGGCTCCGAGATATCCATATTAAACTGTCACATGGTATCTCAGAAGGCTGGAACCACATAAACCATAAAGGTACCAGCATTTGTACGGACACCTCGCATTGAACGAATAAGGAAGTTGAAACTGATACAACGTTCATACAACAGCTTTTCAAATGGTACTTAAGCCAGAGATTAATGTAGCTTATGTCCGCTTCCCGGCCGTCTAAATGTATGACGTACTCTGTATTGTCGATATGTTGATTGTGTTATAATCTTATTAAGAACGCAGCTATGGTGGCTTATATGTATAATTTAAGTCTAATGTAAATTTCGATAAAGCTTTTTGGTAAATGCGCGCGCTCGTGACGTGGGATGTCATAATAAAGATGTTTGTGGGAGGGCAGACTTTGGGTAGGCCATTTCTAGTGTCCTCCGCAATGATATTGCTTGATTATTGCTAAAAGCAGTGCAAAATTATTATCACACACTTACTCATATGTTTAATTTTATATAAATGATTATATGTCTTATGTACAGATAGTTCTATTGATATATATCTACAATCAACTGTATGTTCTCATGACATGTTTGGTTACTTATACGTGTCTGACCTACCATATGAAATCTACAAGTATACCTAGAAGGACTGGCCTACCATGCCAAATCTTCATGTAAACTAAGAATATCTGACCTACCATATCAAATCTACATGTACACCTAAAAGGCCTGACCTACCATATCAATTCTACATGTAAACCTAGAACGCCTGACCCACCATATCAAATCTACAAGTAAACCTAGAAGGCCTGGCCTACCATATCAAATCTACATGTACACCTAGAACGCCTGGCCTACCATATCAAATCTTCATGTAAACTAAGAATATCTGACCTACCATATCAAATCTACATGTACACCTAAAAGGCCTGACCTACCATATCAAACCTACATGTAAACCAAGAAGTCCTGGCCTATCATATCAAACCTACGTGTACACCTAGAACATCTGACCCACCATATCAAATCTACATGCACACCTAGAAGGCCTGACCCACCATATCAAATCTACATGTACACCTAGAAGGCCTTACCCACCATATCAAATCTACATGTACACCTAGAACGTCTGACCTACCATATCAAATCTGCATGTACACCTAGAGGGCCTACCATATCAAATCTACATGTACACCTAGAGGGCCTACCATATCAAATCTGCATGTACAACTAGAAGGCCTACCATATCAAATCTACATGTACTCCTAGAGGGCCTACCATATCAAATCTACATGTACACCTAGAACGTCTGACCTACCATATCAAATCTGCATGTACTCCTAGAGGGCCTACCATATCAAATCTGCATGTACACCTAGAGGGCCTACCATATCAAATCTACATGTACACCTAGAACGCCTGACCCACCATATCAAATCTACATGTACACCTAGAACGCCTGACCTACCATATCAAATCTGCATGTACACCTAGAGGGCCTACCATATCAAATCTACATGTACACCTAGAACGCCTGACCCACCATATCAAATCTACATGTACACCTAGAGGGCCTACCATATCAAATCTACATGTACACCTAGAGGGCCTACCATATCAAATCTACATGTACACCTAGAGGGCCTACCATATCAAATCTACATGTACTCCTAGAGGGCCTACCATATCAAATCTACATGTACACCTAGAGGGCCTACCATATCAAATCTACATGTACACCTAGAACGCCTGACCCACCATATCAAATCTGCATGTACACCTAGAGGGCCTACCATATCAAATCTACATGTACACCTAGAGGGCCTACCATATCAAATCTACATGTACACCTAGAACGTCTGACCCACCATATCAAACCTACGTGTACACCTAGAAGGCCTGACCCACCATATCAAATCTACATGTACACCTAGAAGGCCTTACCCACCATATCAAATCTACATGTACACCTAGAACGTCTGACCTACCATATCAAATCTGCATGTACACCTAGAGGGCCTACCATATCAAATCTACATGTACACCTAGAGGGCCTACCATATCAAATCTGCATGTACACCTAGAGGGCCTACCATATCAAATCTACATGTACACCTAGAGGGCCTACCATATCAAATCTACATGTACACCTAGAGGGCCTACCATATCAAATCTACATGTACTCCTAGAGGGCCTACCATATCAAATCTGCATGTACACCTAGAGGGCCTACCATATCAAATCTACATGTACACCTAGAACGCCTGACCCACCATATCAAATCTACATGTACACCTAGAACGCCTGACCTACCATATCAAATCTGCATGTACACCTAGAGGGCCTACCATATCAAATCTACATGTACACCTAGAACGCCTGACCCACCATATCAAATCTACATGTACACCTAGAGGGCCTACCATATCAAATCTACATGTACACCTAGAGGGCCTACCATATCAAATCTACATGTACACCTAGAGGGCCTACCATATCAAATCTACATGTACTCCTAGAGGGCCTACCATATCAAATCTACATGTACACCTAGAGGGCCTACCATATCAAATCTACATGTACACCTAGAACGCCTGACCCACCATATCAAATCTGCATGTACACCTAGAGGGCCTACCATATCAAATCTACATGTACACCTAGAGGGCCTACCATATCAAATCTACATGTACACCTAGAAGGCCTACCATATCAAATCTACATGTACACCTAGAGGGCCTACCATATCAAATCTACATGTACACCTAGAACGCCTGACCCACCATATCAAATCTACATGTACACCTAGAGGGCCTACCATATCAAATCTACATGTACACCTAGAGGGCCTACCATATCAAATCTACATGTACACCTAGAGGGCCTACCATATCAAATCTACATGTACACCTAGAGGGCCTACCATATCAAATCTACATGTACACCTAGAACGCCTGACCTACCATATCAAATCTACATGTAAACCAAGAAGGCCTGGCCTACCATATCAAATCTACATGTAAACCAAGAAGGCCTGGCCTACCATATCAAATCTACATGTAAACCTAGAAGGTATGGCCTACCATATCAAATCTACATGTACACCTAGAAGGTCTGGCCTACCATATCAAATCTACATGTAAACCTAGAAGGCCTGGCCTACCATATCAAATCTACATGTAAACCTAGAAGGTCTGGCCTACCATATCAAATCTACATGTACACCTAGAAGGCCTACCATATCAAATATACATGTACACCTAGAACGCCTGACCCACCATATCAAATCTACATGTAAACCTAGAAGGCCTGGCCTACCATATCAAATCTACATGTAAACCTAGAAGGCCTGGCCTACCATATCAAATCTACATGTACACCTAGAACGCCTGACCCACCATATCAAATCTACATGTAAACCTAGAAGGCCTGGCCTACCATATCAAATCTACATGTAAACCAAGAAGGCCTGGCCTACCATATCAAATCTACATGTAAACCAAGAAGGCCTGGCCTACCATATCAAATCTACATGTAAACCTAGAAGGTATGGCCTACCATATCAAATCTACATGTACACCTAGAAGGTCTGGCCTACCATATCAAATCTACATGTAAACCTAGAAGGCCTGGCCTACCATATCAAATCTACATGTAAACCTAGAAGGTCTGGCCTACCATATCAAATCTACATGTACACCTAGAAGGCCTACCATATCAAATATACATGTACACCTAGAACGCCTGACCCACCATATCAAATCTACATGTAAACCTAGAAGGCCTGGCCTACCATATCAAATCTACATGTAAACCTAGAAGGCCTGGCCTACCATATCAAATCTACATGTACACCTAGAACGCCTGACCCACCATATCAAATCTACATGTAAACCTAGAAGGCCTGGCCTACCATATCAAATCTACATGTAAACCAAGAAGGCCTGGCCTACCATATCAAATATACATGTAAACCTAGAACGTCTGGCCTACTTCATCAAATCTACATGTACACTTAGAAAGTCAGGCTTACCATATCAAATCTACATGTACACTTAGAACGCCTGGCCTACTAAATCAAATTTACACCCAGAAGGACTGACATTTCGTGTCACAAAGTCATATGCACCCAGAATGACTGACATTTCGTGTCACAAAGACATGGGGACACCCAGAGACATGACTGACATCACATTGACACTTTAAGCCTCGAACAATACATTTGTATTGAGGACTGTGCAGATGACGAAGTAAAGCCTGTGACATGTCCTCTAACTAGATGGTATAACCCCTATTGTAGAGGATATGAACCTTGACAACTGGGCTGAATTCATATCTTCTGTGTCACGAGACATACGCTCCTGGAACCTGCGATCAATGATCTCTGTAGAGACAGTATATCTCATATCAGGATCACTCCATGTAAATATTCAGTATTTCTCTGCATAATGTTCTTGTCAATATGTTGTATTAACATGATTACAAATGTATATCACTCTCCGAAATTAATAGATGAAATAAAGATCATTCATTCATTCATTCATTCATTCATTCATCTTTACTGTCCACATCTCATCAACGGACGGTCTCTAATTGTTGATGTCCAGACGAATAATCAATATGAGTGATTATCGTATAACACCTTGTAAAAGTGACAACAAAAACAAAGAGATTCGATATAAGACACATGTGTGATACCTTGTCATTTATTGATAACAGAATCCAAAGTATGACGGGAACAAACTGTAGCTGTCGCAATCTACATCTTCCAGTCCTCAGGGCCACGGATGGCCATATTATACTGACTGTACTGATTACATTACATTTAATGTAATCAGTACAGTCAGTATAGTATGGCTATCCGTGGCCCTGTGTTCCAGTCACAAACAGCAAGGGTCTATTTGTCGACACACAGTATGTAGTTACAGACACAGATACATGAATCAGAATTACATTGATTACTTTCATGGTTAACCTTCCAAAGTTTTAACAAGGGAATACATGTAGATGTTGATACAGATCGACTGGTTTTAATGATGGCCTTGGTTTCAGAGGGGGCACACTTGATCCGTACACTGTTGGATATATTTTGCAAAAATGTGGTATTTACACATGTCTATGTTATTAACAACGTTAGGTTATCAACGAAATATGTGTATCAATTTGTAATTTTTGCACTTATCTCTTTCAATAAGTCGATCATTTAAAGAGTAATTCTACTGATATTATATAATAGTAAAAAGTAATTTACCCTATAAATTAGCTATCACTCTCGGGAGATCTACCTGAATTTGACTACTGATACAGGCAACAGCTTGTGGTGACTGGAATCATTTTCAAACAATTGAACACAGTGATCAGGGAAAGTTCTGTATCATGATGGCGTTCGTGATGTTTATGATATTGATATCATATGAAGTTGTCATTTCAGTCATTTGGTTCTGAGATTCCGTTGGATCGTGGTTATTTCTTGTAGCCGTGGCAGGGGACGTTCCGACAGGCACAGTGGGTCGGGACGATGATCCGTTCCCTGCTGATCTGGTTCAGGGCGGGCAGGTTCTCGCAGAACGCCCACACGGACATGAAGTTGAAGTTCTTGATGCAGGCGTTCTGCCTGTTGCCGTCGAACTGTTCCTCCTCACAGTTGTGGCACTTCTCGGTTCTGTAAAGAAAATAGCAGTTGCAGTGAGTGAGTGAATCCGGTTTTACGAGGTTTTGGCAATAACCAAGCAGAATCAAGACGAGGACACCAACTGGCTTGACGCATAAAACCCTAAAGGGAATCGAACTCATATTCGGCGTGAAGACCCAAGGCTTTAACCACTAGGCCATCCCAACGCAGCAGTTGTAAAAAGAGTGAGTGAGTATGGTTTTACGCCGCTTTTAGCAATATTCCAGCAACATTACGACGGGGGATTCACGCATTGTGCCCATGTCGGGAATCGAACCCGGGTATTCGGCGTGACGAGCGGACGCTTTAACCACTAGGCTACCCGACCGCCTCAGTTGTAAGATAAAGCTTTGGTGCAGAAATAATAATAATAATAATAATAATAATAATCGAACTATCCATATTATTTGAGTTCAAGTTAACGGCAGTCGTGGCATTACATATTTTATTCTTTTGTTTTCCTTTTGGTCAAAATTTCTATTTTTCATTAAGTTTACACTAAACGTTCGAAAATATATATCACGCGACAGGATCTGGCAGTACTGTGTTCATAACATTGTGGAGTCGCAGATGGCGAAATAAGCCGAATTGGCCCGAGTTGAACCGAGAGGACCCTAGTGCATGATGACAATGGCATGTGTTAAGGCGGACACTCACAGGCACTGGGAGAAGGTGACGTTCTCCTGCACGTTCTGAATTATCCAGCAGCGTCCTCCATAGCGACTGAAGCTCCACAGACGCCGGGCAAAGGAGGGGCACGTGTTGATGGAGAAAGCCACACTGAAATCAAAATGATAATGATCATATCTGATAACCTATCACCGTAAACGAACAGTATGTTAAGATTCGATAATTGTTATGGGATACGGGCGATTTGGTAGGTAGCCTAGAGGATAAAGGGTTCGCCTGTCACACCGAAGTCCCGGGTTTGATTCCCCATATTGGTGCAATATGTTAAGCCAATTTCTGGTGTCCCCACCGTGATATTGCTATAATGTTGCTAAAAGCAGCGAAAAAACATACACACTTACTCACTGCTGGTCTGACAGAATTGAGTTTTATTAACTCAAATTTTTGACTGATGTGAAATTTGTAACTAATGAACAAAATATTTATTCTGTTCTCAGAGTCCAAGTACTTTCATTATTCAAACGTTAGTATTTTGTTCCAAACGGACCCTATACCCCTCAAATCGACCAACCATCGGTGAAGATCAGGGTTAGAATAGGTCTTCAACAACCCATGCTTGCCGAAAAAGGCGACCATGCTTGTCGTAAGAGGCGATTAACGGGATCGGGTGGTCAGGCTCGCTGACTTGGTTGATGCAGGTCATCGTATCCCAGTTGCGTAGATCGATGTTCATGAATGTCAATCACTGGATTGTCTGGTCCAGACTCGATTATTTACAGACCGCTGCCATATAACTGGAATATTGCTGACTGCAGCGTTAAACAGCAAACAGATCGACCAACAATATTCACACTCTTCCATTTCTAACAATATGTCATAGTAAATGGATTTATTGGATATTCCCAATAGGGCAATGAAGGCTATTGTCATACCTCGCCCTTAGAAAATGAAACATCAGGTGGATTCGAACCCGGTACCAGCAAATACCCTTATGTACTTACACAGGATCAAAGGGTTCCTGTGGGGCCCCGGGCAGGATCGTAGTCATCAGAAAACAGGTTGCCAGGTCGGAACGAGCGGCCAACTCGGCGGTAATATTGGCTCTGAAACATAAAGCATGTTATCATAAAGTGTGTTTGTTTGTTTAGCACCGCACTCGGAAGTATTCCATCTATTGACGGCAGCCTGTAAATAATCGGGTCTGGACCAGATAATTCAGTGATTGTTATTATGAGCAACAATGCACGCCGTCGGGGTACTATGACATGCAAGTCACTGAGTGAGTGAGTGAGTGAGTTGGGTCTAACGCCGCTTTTAACAGTATTCCAGTTATATCGCGGCCTGTCAGCTTAATGTGGGAGGAAAGCCCGAAGTAATGCAGGTCTCAGACGTTTACCACTTCGGTGAAACCCAGGAACACGGGTATGGTGCTGACAAACCTAGATACATAATCGGGGCGAACCGGGATTGGAACCCACAATCATAGGTTTCTGGTGTGCCCAAGGGACGCAACTCTGCACAGCGAATCGCGGCGCCTTAGATGACTGGGCCACCCGTGCCTCCTAGTATTTGTTGACATGCGGACAAAGCAGATATGAAGACGGAGCATGTACTTACGTCGGGTATCCGGACGGGTTGTCAGACAGGCTGAGGTTGGCGGAGAAGTCCAGTTGACGGGGGCAGTGGAATGGTGAGAAGGTGGGGGTGCCATGACCATATGGATGACCCTGCCCCAGACCTGTACCGGGATGAATTGGACCACTTTGACCAGGAAAAATAGGACCAGCTGGGGCGGGGTGGATGGGACCACTTTGACCAGGGAAAATAGGACCACTTTGACCAGGGTGGACGGGACCACTTTGACCAGGGAAAATAGGACCACTTTGACCAGGGTGGACGGGACCACTTTGACCAGGGAAAATAGGACCACTTTGACCAGGGTGGACGGGACCACTTTGACCAGGGAAAATAGGACCACTTTGACCAGGGAAAATAGGACCAGCTGGAGCGGGGTGGACGGGACCACTTTGACCAGGAAAAATAGGACCACTTTGACCTGGATGTAAAGGACCCCCTTGGCCAGGGTGAATTGGACCACTCTGGCTCGGATATATTGGTGCACCGTGGCCGGAATAGAACTGACCCCCTTGTCCTGGCTGGCCGTAAGGGATGGTATTGTGGGAGTTATGCTGGTTGAAGAAATATTTGGGTTGACTTTTCCCGAAATATGTTTCCGGAACTCCCCCGAGGAAGACATGAAGGCCGCTCTTGTAATATTTCTCGTTCGGGTGAAACGGATTGTTGGAAAATTGCGACCCCGCGGGAATGCCAGCGCTGATGACCCCGCCGATGACGTTACCGTCACTTGCCCGACCACCGGGGGAGAGGGAGAAGATGAGCACGAGGGTCGACACAAAGAGCACCTGCAATAATCATCATAATCATAATTGTAACAAAAATTTAACTAATTATCTGCGAATCAGTGTAATTTATAACCAGGTACAGTAACAATGGAAACATACATGATACATATGAAACGTTTTGCTTGTTGATATTAACATGGTGCTACAGTAAGTTTGTGTTGAGAAGACGCGGTTGACCAAGTCAGCTCGAATTGATTTTTGTGTGTCTTTGTTTCTGTTTATACGCCGCATTCAGCAATAGTCAAGCTATATGAGGGCAAATTCACATTGGACAGATTGTGCATAAAAAAGAACGCGTTAATGTCTTATACAGTTAAGAAAACGTCCTAAATTCCTTTAAATAATCACGCATAGAAATACAAGTCTGCCTGCATGACATTTTGAGGCTATCTTTTAATGTAGAACTTGAAATTACCCCTTCCAAATATAATCATTTCAGTAGAGAGCTGAACGTTAAAATGTATAGTTTATCGCAAATACATTAGTAAATGAAGTCTATGAACTTCCCGTGTCACTCGTTGTACCAATGTTAAATGGTAGTGTGTATGTTAAATACATGTCATAAAATGCATTGAAAAGTGCTTGACTGTCAATAATAACAGTCCATATGTTTAGGTTGTACGATTCCATGCATAAGCATGCGCTAAGCTCTTAGGCATTATTTCCCCGGTCAATGGATCAGTGTGCACTCGAATTTCATTCTAAGGCCATATACATCCAAAGCGCTAGAAGGTTTACAGGCACATTGCCATCTCATCCTACCGGG
Source organism: Haliotis cracherodii (assembly GCF_022045235.1). Taxonomy (NCBI): domain Eukaryota; kingdom Metazoa; phylum Mollusca; class Gastropoda; order Lepetellida; family Haliotidae; genus Haliotis; species Haliotis cracherodii. The sequence goes on along the minus strand of NW_027266341.1, from coordinate 10,147,347 downwards.
TACCCATTAACTGCTGGGTTATCAAAGTTATTTCGAACAAAAGTCACTTGGCCAAGGAGATATCACATGTAACATGTGCTTCAGTGTGGGGCAGGAACGAGGACCTAAAAACTCAGGAGTCAAGCTGCCGAACACGTCCACCTATTCTCGGTATTTTGAATTTCATCATCGGGGAATATTTTCGAATTGAATGGGAATACGACATGGCGGCAAATTAACATCTCGAAACCACAATTGTACATGTCGAAAAGTGAATGAGTACGTGTAATGAGTTTAACGTGACTATGTTGTTGACGTCGTCGTTGTCGTCCATAGTGCAGAGAACGCCTCCGTGGTCTAGTGGTATAGCGTCCGCCCGGAGAGCGGAAGGTCCGGGCTTCGATACCCGGCCGCGTCATACCAAAAGAGTGAGTGAGTGAGTATAGTTTTACGCCGCTTTTAGCAATATTCCAGCAATATCACGGCGGGGGACACCAGAAATGGGCTTCACACAATGTACCCATGTCGGTCAAACCAAAAGACGTTAAAAGATGGTACCTGTTGTTACCCTGTCTGGCGCTCGGTATTAAAGGGCTAAAACAAGGACTGGTCGGCTCAGAGTCAGTATACTGTGTCTGATTGGTATTGGTATTCATGTTAAACTGCGGCATGGTATCTTAGTAAGCTGGCACTATAAATCGGCATCATTCCGGACTAGTACGAGCAGCGACACACACACACACACATATCATGAGTGTAACATAGTGATCAATATGTCAGCATAGAGGAAACTAGATGGTACAATATCAGCTGTGTGTCCGCTAATTCTTAGTAAAACAGACTGAAAATTGTCATTGGAAGATTCGTCGCTGGAAAAACGCTGAGGTCAATAAGGGGGAGACATGGTCAGGCCATTGACAAACACAAATTATTCATGAATATGTAAGTATATTCAATATATATAATAAATTATATAAATTTATAGTTATATAAATAAGTTTAACATTATAACAACTTGAAGAAAGCTACTTACCATGTTTCTGTACCGAATCGGGAGGCAGATTCTGGAATTCTGATTTCGACTTCATGTCGCCTCTATTTATACATCCACCCGTTTTGGAAAGAATTTCGATAATTGTAGTTAATCCATCAATTTCTGATGTTTACAACGCATTGTTATCAATTACAGGAACTATCTATCAACTTCTGACTAAACCAGACGGTCAGAGCTACTCATTTAAGAACTGTTAATTCGACATATCAGGAGTCACCATACAAACACGACGGAAGAAGGCAGTACAGATAGTAACATTCAATGGGTCATTAAAGTCACCTCCGTAAAGATAACCGCGTCCATTGGTTTAATAGGTACGGAATGTTTCACCGTCCTCTGCAATTAAGTCCACTAGATTGGTAGGAAACTTGGCCAACGGCAATTAGGTGTACGAGAGGTATAGTTCGGTGTCCCGTTTCCCTGTAAATCCCTCAATTTTCAAGGCGTTTATTATTGCATTGTGGGGGTACCGCAGGGCGATGTTCTTGCTCCGTTTGTATTTAGGGTCAATGGGCATGTTTGCACAATGCTCGGTTAATTATACAGTCTCTTACAAATGAGCTCGCATTTACTGATATCGAGCAGCCGGTTATTGTGACACATGACAAACGTACTATGTGATGGGATCGTAGATGCGCAATTCCTTTACCGGTGAACAGAATTTATTTCAGAAGTTTGAAAACTAATGTTTCAACGAACTACGCGATACGAATATGTTTTGTCACTAAAACATTTCACTGTATTTTTTTGCTTATCCGGATAAAGGTCACCGCAACTAGACAAACACAGACTACAATCTCAAACTTTATTTCAAATATGTGCTTGGTGTACGGATCAACCGCCCCAACATTTCACAAATGTTAAATAGAATTAAAATTTTGAGAGCATTATTTTCTGTCCCATCGAGTCTGTTGGAATTGTTTTCAAAACTGAAAACAAACTCCAAAGTGAGAGGGAGTAAGGAGAATATCAACCATTGACCTGTAATTCAAGTCACGTCTTTCACTGTCCTTTCTTCGTTTCGTCATCAGACCGAGATTATTTTTGTGACAAACCTTTCACTTTTATGAAATATTATAACAACTAATTCTACTGTTCAAAAAGGCAAGCAACTATGTAATTAAAGAAGGAGCTGAACAAGAAAGGCGATTACCTATTCTCATATATAATCCCTGTGTGAGTGCTGTGAAATTTCCGTTAACATTTCCGTTTCTGAATTATTCCCAAATTCAAGATAAAAATATCTGTAAAGCTGCTTCTCCAAAGTCCAAAATTTGAAATTTTATATTTCATGATTTAATCATTTTCAGTTGATAAGGGTAGACCTGTCTCATGAATTGATAGTGAGTTGATACTACCCAAATATCTCTCCCGCTATCCAACTGGTGCGTTATTGACAACGTTCTATCGCGTTTATGAACGAAACAATCTAATGTGTTTATCTATGGGACCAGAAAACGAAATAAGAAGTTAAAAGTTGTGAGCATCGTGCTGAATAATGATACGGGGTGTAGTATCCTGTAGAAGGATTAATGAAAAGGCCGGAAATGGATGGAATAACTCAGTAATACAAAATATGCACCGGGGATTGTGTGATATCAATGACAAAGATATTTGTTAACAATATGCACGGTGCCTAAGGAGCAATATACTGGTAGATCATGAAATGAAGCTGTTATGGATAGCAACTTTTCCATTATCTTTAACAACATGTCGGGGCTACTTTTTGTTTGTTTATTTTCTATTTTATTTTCTATTTAGTCTGTAACAAATACGCTCTCTGAGTTCTACTGAAGTTGAATATATTTTACTTGTTTGTCAAGGGAAGCATCATGACGCTATGTGTCGGACTGCTTGTTGTCCGTTCCCTCACCTGATGCAGGACATGAAGTCGCCCTGGATATAGACATTGTTATTGTCGTTGACAACCCCATGTATTATAAAAAAAGCATGACAACACATAAAATAGTTCCTCCTCCTCGTCTCAGACAATTTAAAAAGTTGCCTTGCACACATCTTCAAATTTCGAGCGCAATTGCACTGTACAGTGAGACTACCGAGAGTTTCTCTCTATCTGTATGACTGCTTTCGGTTTTTTCAGTAGTGTAGCAAACTGTTTTCAGGTCAAAAAGTAAATCAAACGCTGTCAAACCTGCAGAATTGATAGTTATTTAAATGATGTCTATACTGTAGAATTGATAGTTATTTTATGATTTTGGTTTTTCGGCAAGATGAAGCTAACGGGTCATTTACAGATGAATATACTGATAAAAAATTTATCTACTTAACCATTACTCATTCCTGCAACTGTCTGCAAAAAGTAATCTATTGGCGGGTAATTTTGCGCAAAAATATATTAGTTGAATGAAGATTGGGATGTGAAATAAATATACAACCACATGACCCCTACCTTGTTTGAAATTTAAATGTTTGCCCCCAAAAGCAACTTGATTGATTTTCAAATATTAGATATCGAAGATACCCATCAGCTGTTGTTTATTAAGCTTTTAAAAAAATAATTTAAAAAAGTTTTTAATCAAATTATATTTTTTTAAATAAGTCCATGTAGAATTTGTCTTTGGGTGCTGACGAAACGCCAGTTTATCTTTTGGATAGAATATCGCTAACTTAAGATATTTTCAAGTGAAAATCAAAAATGATAAAATCAAATGAGAAGTATATATATTGGCCCTCATTTTACATGCAGCCATGAATAAAGAGCATGCCCTCCTTAGAAAAATGATTAGCGAATGTCTCGTTTCATGAAAATGTGTAATTTAATTCCTCCGCTTTATTCTATAATACGAAAGCCTAATGGTGCCATTTTGATAGCATTAGGGTTTTTTAATCGAAATTTGTTGTTATTTAACTATTTTCTCGAATTTTCTAGCTCTTACTCGTTATTTCCAATATTTCCTCAATGTTTCAAGTTTATCTATAACAAAATCGATTATTTTCTCGTTGCTTCGACTACTAATCGTAATTTCGACTATTTTCTCGTTATTTCAAGTTTATTTTAAAAACTCGAAATTTCGATTTTTGTTGGCGTAATTTATATTATTTTCTCGTTGCTTCGAGTTTTTTCTCGTTATTTCAATTATTATCTCGTTGTTTCAATTATTTTGTCGAAATTTCCAGTTTTTGAAATGAGCTTAAAATAACGAGAAACTATGTGAAATTACGAGAAAATAATTAAAATAACGAGAGAAAAAACTCGAAGCAACGAGAAAATAAATGAAATTACGAGTAAATAATTGAAGTAACGGGAATTTCTTTTCGAAAATTAGAGTTTCTTAAATAAACTGAAATAACGTGAAAATAATCGAAATAACGAGAAGATAATTGAAAATAATGTCGAGAAAATGAACAAATCATTGAAATAACGAGACATTTCGATTTAATAATAAATATATATGCTACCAAAGTGGCACCATCAGGCTTTCATACTATAAAGCTCTCACCCCTTGGCATCTATACACCAATTGCTGCCTTTATACAGCACAATAACGATCGTATGGTAAACTATTTCTGCGCGTATCTTAGACAACAGACAGCTTATCAGATGCATTCTCAAGCAAAGGCAGGTAACTTTTGTAATTCCGTTTCCGCCCGCCCGTCCGGAAAAAAACATTGAGAAAAACAAAATGAAATGGAGACCCTTTTTTCAAATATTAACAATTGGTACATAAAGTACAAAATGTAAATCTTGCACCTTGGGTGGCTGTCATGCGAGTGTAGAACTACCTGTTAGACTAACTATATTAAATACAATATCTCTGACAGGAGCACAAGTTCAACGTGTGCCTTTTAAACGCAAACAAATATCTTTGGGCCAAACAGTCACCTCCTCTATATCTCCAGGGATCGCATTTCGGTAAACCTACATTACTGCGAAATGCGAGCCCTACAGATGTAGACGACGCTTTAGTCAGTTTCGGTGTTATTGTATATGTACGTTACAGTTTCGTTGTATATCTCCTTTTGTTGTTATAACTTAAAAAGAAACTATTGAGTTAATGTTTTCACATTAGTTCTTGTATGTTAAAAATACCCAGTGCAAGTATGTATACGTGTACAGGGTGCGCACCTCCCTGTTTATCTGACATACATGTCAACGTATCATGTGATTCTGCTCATTTCACGACTTTATTTCCAAAACTTGGGATCAAAATCTCGGGATCCACCCTGCCACCCCACGACCCCCTCCCCCTACATCCATCCCTACCCCCACCCCACGACCCCCCTCCCCTACATCCATCCCTCCCCCACGACCCCCTCCCCCTACATCCATCCCTACCCCCACAGCCACCCCACGACCCCCAAACCCCTACATCATTCCTACCACCATCCCACGACCCGCCTACCCCCTCTACATCCACCCCCCCCCCCCCCCACACACACACACACACACACATCCACATCACGAACCCAAAACCCCCTTACATCCACCCCACCCCAACCCCCACGCCATACCACGATCCCCAAACGCACCCAACATCCATCCCCAACACCCTATAACCCAAAAAAGCCTACATCAATGTCCACCAACAACCCAAACCACAACCACCACCCCTCTCTCCCTACAACTTGATCTTGAAATTAAATGAAGAGGTTTTCTGAAAAATATATCGTAAATTATTAACAAACCAACACCAACTCCAACAACAGCAAACCATACACGTGGTTTGAAAGTGGTCTTTCTGCTATTTTAATTCGTTTTACCTGAGATGGTGATGCTCCTCACTTTAAAAATTTACAGGAAGATTAAAGCCGTTATTCATTGAGATACTATCTTGAAATTTGAAGATACTAAATTGAAATTTCAAGATACTAAGTTGAAATTTCAAGATACTATATATCTTGAAATTTCAAGATGCTAAGTTGAAATTTCAAGATACTAGGTTGAAATTTCAAGATTATTCACTTCAAACGTATTTTTACATCTTAGGATGTTAAAAACTTAGTATCGTGAAATTTCAACTTAGTATCTTGAAATTTCAACTAAGTATCTTGAAATTTCAACTTAATATCTTGAAATTTCAACTTAGTATCTTGAAATTTCAACTTAGTATCTTGAAATTTCAACATAGGATCTTGAAATTTCAAGTTGTATCGAAAAAAAATTTAAAAAAACAAATGGCCCTAAAAGGCTTTCGTACAAACATTTCGGTGTTCATAAAAATCTAGACTGGTTCCCTGATCCTCCGCTTGGTATCGCTGATCTTGCTCCGCTTTCCAAAGCACAGGAGTCCGTATCTAAAAATAGACGCCCTCATGCATATTCATGACCGGTATCGCCCACCATGAAACATCGTCTGCTACAACAAGATGGCGGCTGTCAAAATTGTAGTTTCAGAGGTGAGTATTGGTACCAACATAACGGATATGGGATGTCAGTGTATTCTTTGACTAATTTCCTGCAAATATTGACACGGCAGTGTTTTTTGTTTTAAATGGAGGACGGTGAATTTCTTATGAATTTACCTTCTGGACAGATTATCATGAAGTTCTTACGCAAGAAAATTAAGTTTCTGAGAAATTCTGTATGAAATTGCCGTGTTGTCAACTATCAGATGCATGGACTATTACATATGCACTTATGTTCATAATTCATATGCTTGTCACTGTGTCTGGTAGTACGGAAATGTCATTTCTGGGCTACAACATGACACGGCCAAAATGTCAATGATAGCACACGAAACTGAATTTTAACCGAAATAAAATCTAGAAATTTTTTTGGAATAGTTTTGATGATTCACGCATCAAAAAAATGCAAAGGCAATGAAAGCACGAGTAAATATTTAGCTGCAAATACTTTATTGTGACAATAATTACGAAACGGGAATCATTTGAACTGGGCTATGTATATGGTCAGATGATGGTCATGTACCCTAATTTCGTGGGTATATTAATAAATTCCTGAGCAAACTGAGGCAAACTGAGGGTTAGGTAGGGTAACACGATTATCTCCCTTAGACCACTATCTGCATGATGGCGCCGCATGATGGCGTCTTGCTACATTCACAACACACAGCGCTGGTAGTGTAATCTTTTAACGACGTTTATAAACGTCTCGTCGGGTGAATACTTCTATCTTGATTCATTCTTCGTCATTTATGTACGTCTGTTGGGATCGGGCGACAACATTTATGTCACCCAAACTTACTGTAAATATCCTGAGTTCCAGATGCCTTGTTGCAAATGTGATCAATCTTTCAGAGTATCATAGTTACCGATTTACCCTAAAACATTTTGGCATAAACCCATATCACATTAGATCAAACCTTTCACGTCACAATATATGTTTCCTAACGACAAGAAATGTGCAGATGACATGACGTATATTTTAGGATTTGTCGATCTATTAAAAGCCATACAGTTAGTGATCGTTAGTAGCATTAAGGGCGTTCATACTGATTTTTGTGTTTCTAATCTCCAAGGTTTACCCAGATTTCAGAATACCTATTCATGGCTTTGACGATCAATACCAAATATTTGGCAATTTAAACATATATCTGGTCGACTATTGAGAGAAAGCTGAAAACACAAATTTAAACACATTGTGGAAAAGAACTATTAGAGAGAAAGGCACATGTAGATAAAAAAAATTAGAACCCATCACCATAAATACGATAAAGACATACTGTAATTAAAAAAACAAGGGCAACAACTCCAGCCCGGGTCAGTGTAGTAACATTAAGATCCCGTTAGTTGCCTCTTACGACAAGCATGGGTTGCTGAACGTAACTTCACTGGCAGAGTCCACGCTCCAAGTGTATTCATTCGTCAGTGCACCACCTCGAGTCGACACATAGCTGGACTGTAGCACATTTCCAGCCCTCCTGCTGTTATATCAACTGCACGGATTATGCAGATCTGCGGGTCGTGATTTCAAAGTTTGTTCAGCAGTATGTGAACATGTACACAATGGTATGATTGTACCCGCGTACCCTTGGTATAATTGGAGACGCTGGTGAAAATTTATAAATGAAACAAAAAGTATCACATCCGAAACCAAACATTCAGAGACGTTTACCAAAATATAAAGAGGTCAGAATGTTTCGAGTGACGTTTGAAGCCTCTGTGTAAATAATCAAGTAAGGATCAAACAGACCAGGGATTGATATTATGAGCAATGATCCACGCTTTAGAGGTACGATGACCCTCAAACAATCAAGTCACCGAGCCTGACCATCTGATCCATTATGTCGCCTCTTACGGCCAGCACAGGCTGGTAGGGTCCAGGTCTGACCCTGAATCACTGTGGGAGTCTTTCTTAAAACCCACCCATACACCACTCACTTCTAACTTCAGGTAAACATTGCTTTCTGTCTCTTCTTTTATAAGTGATTGTTAGCGACTTTGCAAATGTTTTAATCTATCTTTCTATCATATGATCACAATACGAATATAAATTATATATATATATCGATGTAGTCTGAATGTACACAAATATATACTGATAAGCGTCAAGTCCAGCCCATCGCCGGAGGTTCAAGGTATGTCCTTCAGGGCCATATGACAGATTTTATGACACTTCAAAAGGTAACAATGTTTTCGTATTAAATCTTATAAATTTGTTTGTTGGTTTGCTGGTGTTTTACGCCGCATTCAGCAATGTTCCAGCTATATGACGGCGGTCTGTAAATAATCGAGTCTGGACCAGACAATCCAGGGATTGACATCATGAGCATCGATCTACGCATTTAGGATACGATGACGTGCATCAACCAAGTCAGCGATCCTGACGGCTCGATTCCCTTAGTCGCCTTTTACAAGCATGGGTTGCTGAAGACCTATTCTAACCCGGATCTTCACAGGTAAAGTTTATTAGAATTGAAATGGTAACGTATAATAATACAGCTGTAAATAATAAAGACCAAAGGAAGTCGGTTTATATAGTTATTACTTGTGGGTAATAATGGATTTACGACAAGTTTATATAAATGATTAGGCCAAACAAATAAATATACAATTCCTGTTTTCCGACCGCCACTATTCTGGAACCCCCCAAAGCTTAAAGCAAGAAAACATCACAAGACTGGGCCTAGATTTTCGAAACGAAGTTTTTAAATATAACACGGCGAAAAGTACACTTAAATTTAAAAAAGACTATCATCTATTATGATTTTAAAATCGTTCCATTGAATGAAAAATTCAAAGATTATTAAAGAGAAATTGTCTATTTCATATTAATCAGTAAATTTAATTCAATAAACATTTTCTGCGAAAATATATCGGAAAGAGTTCAAACTTTGCTGCTTTTTATGACATTTTAAACTCAAACGAGCATGGGAACCTTTTTTTATTTGATTTTACCAATCGCCCTTCTTGAAAATACGATGCGTAAATCTGTGCGTAACTTTTGCTGTCAAATTTTTTTTTTAATTGCTTTTCGTAATGGAATATATCTATGCCTCTAAATACCTGTTGCAGTTGTTCAACAGACAATATTTAATCACTTGTTTTCTAAGATTTGAAATGGCCTACGTGTTGTTTTTAAAAGGAAACAATATACAATAAATTTTTCTAGAAAAATATTTAATATATTCTTTATACGAATATTCTTCACAAATATTTAATCACATGGATGTCCTTGTTAAGTCAATAAATACACTGTATAGTTCATCCAACACAATTTCCTCACAGCGATAGTCGCTTCGCGGAGCTCTCTTTACTTTTTTCCATTGGGCTTGGCCGGGCGACAAGCTCCTCACAGCGATAGTACGTTCCCGGAGCTCTCTATACTATTACCGAGAGTGTAACGAAGGTGTCACGCGCTGGGAAGGAGCTTGGCAGGCAACAAGCTCCTTCCCAGCGCGTGACACCTTCGTTACACTCTCGGTAACATATAGAGAGCTCCGGGAACGTACTATCGCTGTGAGGAGCTTGGGCAGGCAAATACAAAGGGAAACCACTCTCAGTTAGAGTATGAACTAAGATTAGCTGCCCCTGAGTTATCGGTGAGGTCACGGTCATTACTGTAGCCTGCCGACTGCCTGATGACTGTAGCCTGCCGTTTTTATCCTTCCTAAATTTTCAAAAAAGGTAAGTTGTTTCACACTTCTTCACCATGGATTAGGATAGAAAAGTATCGTAAGCTATCGACTCCACAGTTATGTGGATCGCTGTCGCGATTAAGAACATTTCTTACTTGAAATCTTTGATGCGTTCTTCGTGTTTTCGAAGTGTCAATTTGAATCACACAGTTTTACAAAATGAAATGTTAATGTTTGAGCGTACGGCAGACTAATTGTTTGGCAAAATATCTATGGCAAAGTATGCCATCATCTTGGATGAAGATAAAATAAACTTACGCCAGGTATGGGGCTATCTTAGATTTACGACAAACTTAACCCTCTTGGTGCCACGGGACCATATATGGTCCCTCACTTTTCACACCCGCATAGTGCCAGGGGACCATATATGGTCCCGAGAAAATGCCCTTTTTAAACTGTGAATTTTGATATTTAACGCTGAGTGCGCAAAGTCAAAACTATAACCATCATCACCCCAATCATCTTAGCTTTAACATCGTGTAACTCATACTTTATACAATGCTACGTATTGCGAAATATGGCGAGATTAGTAAAGTGGCTACCGCTCTTCTCGGCCTTTTTCTGCCATGTTTGAACACCAAGCGAATGACAGCGAATTTTGATTATGCACCCATGTCACATACACGTAAATATTTTTAGACAAAATCCTTGTTCATAAGAGAAAATATGACCTGAGTGGTCAGAAAGACATATTTTTTCCAAACTGTATACTTATTCAAGTAAATACAATTCTGTTCACTCCTTTATGAACAAGTTTATTTACACGTTTTGTATATTTTTATCGACTATCGGTAATGGCGGAATGGTCGGTACACATGAGAAAACGACAGTGTATATTTCCATTACATTTATGACGTACATTGAATGAATTTATAACCATCATCACCCTAATCATCTCAACGTTAATATCGTGTAACTCATATTTTATGCAGTGCTACGGATTGCGAAAATATGGCGAGATTAGTAATGTGGTTACCGCGCTTCTCGATCTTTTTCTGCCTTGTTGAACTTCATGCGAATGAAGGCAATTTTTTATTATGCACCCATGTCACATACACGTAACTATTATTATATCAGACAGCCAATTTGAAAAAGAAATCTGATCGCACTGGTCAGAAAGATTTACTAGTCCCCACTGTTCAGTTATTGGCGTAAGAGTACTAACGTTTAGTCGGCCACAGAAGTTTTTTGTTCAATTATTGCATATGTTTATGGACTGTGTGTCATGGCGATTTAGCACGGCGCTACATACCAACCGACAGTGCAGATTGTCTTTTTGTTTATGATGCTGATTTACAGAAAATATTCAAATCAAAGATATGGAAAGATAGCTATAATCGTTAATATTAAGTTGGTATAGTGTATATTTATGGGCAGGAGGTTCATGATCAAAACCTAAACATTGAATGGCCAAGCCAGAAGTGATCTACAGGGCACGTTCGCATCATATCTGCGCCGCGATTTCTTGTTTACCGGTTGTCCTACATACTCGCCCGTTCAGACAAATAACTGCTACTTTTTTCTTATGAAATGACTAAGAGTCATGTGTGATTGCTCAAACTAGCTGACCGTGTGAGTGACTTGCCCTAACTGTTTCACATTTTGTCGCAAATGGAGATTTTTAAAAGTGTGGCCACGACATCTAACGTGAGTCGACGCCATATTGTAAACAAATTGTGTCAAGGTCGGTTCCACATGTGGTAGCTCGGGCCCCGTTTCTGTCGATGGTACACGCGATACAAACATAATGCAACTACTGAAAACATCAACATAACTTCTACAATGATGCCAGCAATACCTTTTTGTATTTGGATTAACCGCTTATGGATACGCTGTGCTGTTAAGTTCGATTTGGATTTGTTTTTCCTTTCATTGAAACTGTGATAATGGCGCTGTGATTGGTTTGCTGAAATAGTATTTTTCATGAGTCTAATGTACATGGTACATGCTGTGATTGTAGAAGATAATTGATAACCAATTGCGTATGCATATATATCATCAAATACACATTACTAATGTCTTCAGAAAATAGAATATATTATAGCTTGTTTTCAAACATTCTGCCATGGATATTAGATTTACAAATTATTTATGTACACTGACTCTCGATTAACGTATGATAATCTATTGCAAGTCTTCAACTCTTATTTGATATGTCATCGGAAATGTCAGCAATGAGTAAAATTAATTTTATATCGTTACAATCTGCAATTTTATTCAAATAGGCTAATAGACGGTCGGTGATTTCCCGCCGCTGTGAATTTGTCGTCTGGACGGGTGCGCGTGATTTGACCTCGCGTGTTGTGACGTGGATGACGTCACATGAAACAGCTGATCTAATGTTGTGGTAGTATAACGGATACACGTGGTTTCATTTTCCAAATAACAATATTCTCTTTGACTGAACTAGAAAGCATATCTAGTACATCACGATTGGAAAATGTCTACGGCGACCGACGAGTGAATGAGACCGCTTATCATTTGACTAACAGTGTTAGAATATTTGGCGCAGTTTTCTAATTTTGGTATGTTGACATGTGCTTTTCATATCTGTTTGAAGGCTTGATATTCCAAAAATATAATGTGCATTTATTTGAGTACAGTGAGTAGGCTGTCAAAATGGATCCAATATTAAACAACCTAGATTTTTAATATTTTAGCTTCATCTATTGGAATCTCGAATGGTTCAATTTATAACATAAACAGTAAAAGTAATTAGATCTACTCACAATATATAGATAATCAATTTATGAAAGACAAACAGTTTTTTCAGTATAAATGTGATTTCGTTTTAATGTTTTATATAGTAATATTTATGTCTTTTTTCACTTTGCATTATCTGAATTACAAAATACTTCGACCAGTGACATAGTAGTAATCAGATTCTACTTTGTTTTGTATCCTAAGTATGAAATAGATTTTTATAAAATAAATATTTGTCTAAGAGCAAAATCAATGCATTCTTGTGGGTTTTTTTTCACCATTTTAATTTGTATATCTTCCCTCCAAGCTGTAGTTTAGCTAGGCCAAATTAAATTAAGAAAAAAAAGGAAAGACATAATAAACCATTTTTATTAAAGATTTTGCTGGTTAAATTTTCGAAGTTCAATACCAAGAATATATTTTTCCTTTTATGACAAATAATTCCATAACTTTCATAGACCTACGATCATTATCTATTTCAAACTTTTCCTTTAGTAGAATGGGATGGAATGTGAAACTAGTGGAAATAAACTATCACGTATGTCCTTAAATAGACATGTAAATACACTTCTAAAGTCGTATTTATAAATCAAATGAATAAATGAAACTTAGTGGTATTTCATGGACTAGCCATACAAGTATATTTTGAGCAAAGGTCTAAGTTAGGCAGCCAAGTGCGAAATACGAGCTGATAAGAGGATGTATGTTTTCTAGTGGTCATAGTGAAACAATGACATGTTTCAGGTATCGTCTGCTAAGTTAACCATGTTTGTAAACAATATATATGACGTGACTGACGTCATCAGATGCCGCGGAGTTAAAAAAAATATGGAAACGTTTTCGAGACATCTCTTATACTATTTTACCATTCGTTCCAATGGTTCTAAGATACTTCTTTATGTTCTTTCAGACCAGTACGACCATTCGTGGTCATTATAGATCCAATTACAGCATTGATGACCTGGATAATGCCTATTGTTACCGAAGAAAATGTATCTGCACAGAGGGCTGCTGCTATAGATGGGGTGTTCCAGTTTCAACACTTAAAGACCGTCTTCTCGGAAATGTCAGCCTCGACAAAGTCAAGTCGGGACCGATGCCGTTATTTACAGCAACACAGGAATCATTCTTGGCCAGTCACATTCGGGTTATGGCGGAGATTGGCTATGGTTACACTCGTCAGGAGACAATCAACCTTGCGAGTGACTATGCTGTCCACTTGGGATATCGGGATCGTTCTCATCCATTGAGTTAACGGTGGTTGTACAACTTCATTGATAGATGGCCAGAACGTAAAGTCCAGAAACCACGCAAACTGGAGGCTGCAAGGGCGAGATCGGCGACCAAGGAGAACATTGCGAGGTATTTTGAAGAGCTATCACAGGTCATAAAAGAACACAGCTTGGACAATCATCCTCATGCTACCTTCAACATCGACGAGAAAGGCCTCTCTACCGACGTTACTCCCCCGGACATTGTTGCCGGTGTTGCAAGGCACAGACCGTGACATCGGGGAAGTCTAGAACACTCGCGATGATTGCAGCTGTCAGTGCAGTTGGCGGGAATGTTCCACCTTATTTTGTATTTTCTGGTCAACGGATGAGAGAAGAACTGCTATCTGAAGCAACAACTGGAGCTTCTGGCACTGTGTCTGAGGCAGGATGGTCGAATACGGATGTATTCAGTACCTACATGAAGGGTCACTTGGCGAAATACCTCCCAGCTCGTGACGCAGATTCACCCGTTCATATATTATATGACGGCCACAAGAGTCACGTGTTTAATTCCACTTTGACGCCTATTAACATTGTATCTTCCTTCAGAAAATCTGGAATCCACCCGTTCAACTCAGAGGTTGTTGATGACTTAACGGTTGTTACCAATACTGATTGTGCAGCACGAGATTTTCTGGAATGTCGGGGTGGCGTAACAAGGTTTGATCAAACTTATAGACATCGTTGTATTTTTACCAACTCCCACATCCATAATATTAGTGTGTGGAGTGTATAGTTTACTTCCCAGTTGTAGCTGATATATCAAGTGCACTACATCAGTTCCACTATGGAAACAATAGACAGACAAAAACATCAATAATGCAATAAGCTTTAGTGAAAAATAACAATACAAATATCAATAGATGGATAGTAATAATCACAATGTGTAACAAAAGTACTACGTTGTAGATCACATGCATCATATTGTAAAGAAGACATGCACACATTATTTATGAATTATGAGGTGGAAATATTTAGCTAAACAGCATTACAAATATATACATGTACATTAATAGCTTATGTGGGAAGCTCTTTTTTTTAAACTATCAATATATTGCCTTATAAATATAAATCAATAATAAACATGCATAAGAATAGAATATAGATCACACGTATGATATTTTTAAAAACATAACATATTTTTACAATAAGATGTTTAGTATTGATGAGGTAAAGCTGTTTTAAAAAAACTGCATATACATATCTTATCACATATTTTGTAGGAAGCTTTTTTTAAAAAGTATCAATATATTAATCAACAACTGCATAATAAACATGCATAACAATAGTACTATTTATAGATCACATGTATGATATTTTCAAGAACATATGAATATCTATTTTATAATAAGATTTCTGGTATAATTCATGAGGTAAAATTGTTCTGATAAATTGCATATACATATACAAATATACATTTACATGTTACGTAGGAAGTTCTTATTGAAAGATATAAAAATATATAAATTTATAGTAATATAATTTATATAAATTTATAGTAATAATAACAATGTGTAACAATAACACTACATATAGCTCACATAATGCTATTTCTGTTCAACAGCAAATACATATAATCCTATATTCATATGTATTTACAGTTAATGAGGAATGTATTGGAAACAAGTGGTATCTATACCTGGTAAACTCAATCATAATGTATAGATATTTATATAAAGTATGTAAAACTGACTAATGATAATGGCATATCATTTTTTAATAGTAATGTTCCAAATCATCTTTCTATTAATAACTTCAGTTACTCCACCACCACCCCCATCAAATGACCAGACACAACTCTCAATAACATGTATACATTCTTTGAAGCACAAGTCCATCATTTCCCTCAAAGATGATCTATAGAGATACAATCGTATACCTATGAAGATCATCTATGCACTCAAGGCAGGGTCAAGGTCGGTCCTTTACACAGGCAAGGTCCATCTGTGCCGACCCGCCTTGCGCTTGAGTTATGAAGGTGAACTTCAGTGCCCTGTCTTCAGGATGTGGCTCAGATTCATGGTACCAAACGTGCCGCTCAAATTCTTCTAACTTTGAGGCTGAAGAGAGGAAATACCATCAGGTGTGTACCTGAAGAAATTACAACTTGAGGTGTTAGAAATGTTAACTAAACTAAAGTGATATGTTAACACAGTGTTTTGAATAGTTGAATATGTCTTTAAGATGATTATAAACATTTGGTAACGCCGGAAGCATGCATTAAGATTCAGTCGTCAAGAATTCAGAAATATGTTTTCTTACCTTGGCAAAGATGCTGAACTGCCATTGTCCCATTGCAGGTGCTGTGTCCATGTCGTTGTTCTGAAAAACACAAACATGTAAACATTATGATACGATCCATGTGTCTCCTGTCACAAACACCACCTTTCCCACTGCCAGATTGTATAGAAAAAGTACCAATGAAAACATAAAGTTACATACCGAAAATAACCTTAACTGGCTGTGCTGAACTGGTTTGGTGTCCATTAGAACACGTGTATCACAAGAAAAGCCTCCCTCCCATGCGCTTATCTTGATACATGACAAAGCAATAAGGCACCCTTTATGCATGATATTTGCGCATAATAAGAAAATACCCCCTGCAAGGAAGCTATGCTTGTCGTTGGAGGCGACAGTACCGATCGAATGGCCAGGCCGCGCTTGATTGTCATTGCCATAGTGCTGGTGGATCGTTGATCAGATTATCAATTGTTACTTTGTCTAATCCAGCCTCAATTATGTACAGGCTGCCGCAAGAAAGCTGGAATATTGTGCGGCGTTAAACAACATGTAAACAGGCTAACAAGCTAACCCTAATGGGATGATAAAAATAAACCAAATTTTATTATTAATATAGTTCATCCTTCTCGATGGACACCTTAATATAACCGCCCAAAATAAAACGCTCACGACAGTGACGAATATAAAGAAATCTTACCCCGAAGATGCTGAACTGACTTGGTCCAAAAGCAGGCAGCGTATCCATTGCTTCAAAAAACTGTTATAAAGTAGACACAAAGACATACAATGAAAAAACATATGATAAATATTGGTTGGTTTGTTTGTTGTTTAACGCCGCACTCGGCCATATTTCAGGTATATGACGGTGGTCTGTAAATAATCGAGTCTGGACCAGACAATCCAGTGAATTATATCATGAGCATGGATCCACGCAATCTGGATCGATGACATGCATCAACCAAGTCAGCGAGCCTGACCACCCGATCCCGTGAGTCGTCTCTTACGACAAGCATAGTCGCCTTTTAAGGCAAGTATGGGTTGCTGAAGATCTTTTCTACCCTGGATCTTCACGGGTCCTTATAATAAATTAGAAATATTTAACCATTAAATATTTCTAAGAAACTTGTTTACTTCAAACATGACCCCTCCGTGCGTGTACTACACTTTGCGTGTTTCATGTGATGAATTTACTGTCTTGTACAAAGACCAACAGACGTAAAACTATTACCTGTTGGGCGGCATGTCCGGCGATGGTAGAAGGTAGTCTCCGTACCCCAGTGCCTAATGTCGACAGGTACTTCAACATGTCCACTTCTTCAAGGTGGTATATGTTTAGTGGTGTAGAGTATTTGAAAGAAATTACAACTTGAGGTATTAGAAATGTAAACTAAAGAAGTGATATGTTAACACAGTGTTTTGAATAGCTGATTATAAACATTTGGTAACGCCAGAAGCATGCATTAAGATTCAGTCGTTATCCAGAATTCAGAAATATGTTTTCCTACCTTGGCAAAGATGCTGAACTGCCAATGTCCCATTGCAGGGACTGTGTCCATGTCATTGTTCTGAAAAACACAAACATGTAAACATTATGATACGATCCATGTGTCTCCTGTTACAAACACCACCTTTCCCACTGCCAGATTGTATAGAAAATGTACCAATGAAAACATAAAGTTACATACCGAAAATATACTGAACTGGCTGTGCCATGTGGAAGGTTAGGTGTCCATTGCCTCTTCCTGAAATTAGAACACGTGTATCACAAGAACAGCCTCCCTCCCATGCGCCGATCTTTTGGAAATACAAGAGAAAGCAATAGTTGTATATGTGCATGATGAGTTTATGCATGTAACACATGCTTAGTCTTGAACTCGATTATTTACAGGCTGCCGTCATATATCTGGAATACTGTGCGGCGTTAAACAACATGTAAACAGGGTAACAAACTAATCCTAATGGGATGATGATATAAATGTTATCATAAATATAGTTAATCCTTCTCGATACAATATCGTCTTAACAGAACCCCAAATGTAATAGACAACAGCGATATAGATATCAGGAAATCTTACCCCGTAGATGCTGAACTGACTCGGTCCAAAAGCATGCAGCGTATCCATTGCTTCAAACAACTGTTATAAAGTAGACACAAAGACACACAATGAGCAAATTCTAATATATATATCAAATGTTTAAGCGCGTACGGGAGTTAAATTGTTTCATCACCGCCTTCTTGTTCAATTACTGTCGTCTTATTGAATCTCTGCCTTCTTATTTCTTAAGAAATGTGTTTCCCTTAAATACCACCCCTTAAATTCGTATCTGACCTATTATTTTGCGTGTTTTATTGGTGATAAATTTACTTACTTTTGTGAAGAAGAACAAGCATAGATATAACAGTTACCACCTGTCAGGCGTTATGTCCGGCGACGGTCGAAGGGAGTCTCCGTACCCCAGTGCCTGATGTCGACAGGTAGGCGGCAAGACCAAGTTTAAGGGCTGCCGGTGGAATGGAATAAATACATTAACGACAGGTCAGACATGAAATGATAAATAATAAATTGCAAGATCTGCTTGATATTTCAAACGTGTTCTTCACTGAAATGCATGATTACTTTTTCCAAGTAGATCTACTCCAATATGATGGTCATATAAACTTTGACGGCGCTTAAGGACTGGGTTCGATTCCAAGTAAATTCCGTTTGGTATTAACTTACTTAATGAAGAATATACAGAATACGTGACAACATCAATTAACACTATGTGTGTGCCATATTTCTTAAGGTAAACGTAAACTCATTCATAACAATCAAGAATGTGAGAAAGTATTATATAAAATCATACCATTCACGTTCTCACTGAAAACAAATTGATATCAGTTTCAAATTATCACCTACCAGACATAATCTTCTGTTTGGAAAGAGTTTGGGAAGTCCGGGAGATGTATAAGACAATGTATTGGCAACAAAAGCAGAGACGATCTTCTTTACGTGTGCACATTAAGCGAATGTGGATGACGAATGAAAACGCTACCATAGTGACGTTGTCTGTTCAAAGGGACGCTACTCTGCAAGCTACGAGGCGTCATTATTCCGTGGCAGCTATGCCGCCATTGCCCATTTGAAATAGTTTTCTGAAAAATATATGAGACTTGTGGGATAATTGAAATGTGGCCTTATGGGTAATTGAATAGAAAGTACATGTAGTTCTATATTTTAAACAATTGCTTCCAACAATAAAATTCTCGACGTTTTGTTTGTTGTTAAGTGTTTATTTATATAAGTGGGTTTTTTTAAAACCTGAAATGCATGACATTTGTCGCAATAATTAGAGAGAGACACAGTTTATAACATGCCATATCTGGTCTTCTAGTTCTTAAATGTCTCTTTATATTGTTGTTTGTTCAGTTATATTTTTATTTAAACTCTGAAAGGCATGACATTTATTTACCGCATTAATGAGAGAGACAGTGCCAACTTGTGTGTTCATCTCAAGCAGAATGCACTTTGACCTAGTTACGACCTGAACCGGCTACCGCCTCATTTACAGTGGAGAGACACTGTTTATCAATTTCAGTATTTATTGTAAATTTAATCTGATGAAACAGAGTTTGCCGCCGTGTTCATGTAACGCATCAAAGGTTTTCTTGTCTTTTTTAGTAATAAACTCATGGGAAAAAACAAATCTCTGGCAATCATTTCATATTCTTTGATTCTACATGAATTAAATGTCTACATTAAATGCTTTTAAACAACAAATAAGTCTGAATTACGTTGGAATTGAAGTGGATAATACTTATTCATATACTGCTTATCAAACTTACGAAATATCGGCGTGAACACTGAGTTTTGGGACAGCGGGCGTCTCTCGCGCAACGGAAGAATCCATTTCTATTGAACAGGGGGCTGTGGTGCAGTGTGACGCGGTGCACGTGGAGTTCATGCTAGTGTGTTCGTCTGAGATCATCATCCAACGTGGAAGATGCAAATGGCGTAATTCCGTGAGGGGATTCCGGATTAGTGAGTGAGTGAGTATGGTTTTACGCCGCTTTTAGCAATATTCCAGCAATAGTACGGCGGGGGACACCAGAAATGGGCTTCACACATTGTACCCATGTCGGGAATCGAACCCGGGTCTTCGGCGTGGCGAGCGAACGCTTTAACCACTAGGCTACCCGACCGCCACGATTCCGGATAAGAAGTTGTCCAAAACAACCTATGCTTGTATACAGGGCGACTACATGGATGGAGTGCTCGGTGATCTGCGTGGGTGATTGTGTGTCATCGTACTCCGGCGGCGTGATCGTTGTTCATAATGAAAGTGAGGCGACACACAAAAGGAAATTACGTGAAGGGAAAACATATAAGACCTAATCGTGTTGATGCCGTAACAGACAACATATGTCTTTATCACCGACTCTACAGCCAGCTGGGTCGGATAGGACTTAGATATGGTTGGAACATTTATCAATGCCGTCAGGGTATTCAGTAGCACAAAGCTACCCAAACTAGTGAATTGGGTTTTACGCCGTTTTGAACAGTATTCCAGTTATAATCTTTATAAATAATCGAGTCCGGGACAGCAAATATGAGGAAAACTGGGAAAGCGGAAAGCTTGTGCGACGATCCACACCATCGGGGCACGAAGACAGATCCGATCAATTGTAGTCTAATGACAAGCATAACTAGGTTACTGCAGAGACCAAATATTGAATTACTTCTGACGTCACAGAAATGTGGGATCAGCTACATGGGGTGGTAGCCCAGTGGTTGAAGCTCTCGCGTCATGCCGGTTCGATTCCCAACATAGATACAATGTGTGAGGCCTAGGTGTGGATTGTTGGTCAAGCTATGACCAAGAAATCAGGATGACACGCACCATCACGATCAGCCATGACAGCCCTGAGCACCCGATCAGTTTTAGTCGACTCTTACAACGCGCATAGGTTACTGGAGGGACCGATTCTACCACGGAATTTCTGTAACACAGGTTACAACAGGGACCAATTCTACCACAAAATTTCCGTAACATAGGTTACTGCAGGCACCAATTCTACCACGGCATATCTGTACCATGCAATTCGGATACAATGACATGCATCAACCATGTCTGTGAGCGTGATCACCCGATCCCGTAAGTCGCCTCTTACGACAAGCATGGGTTGCTGAAGATAATACCTGGATCGTCTCGTGTCGGGTCCGATTAAAATAGCGTACTTCACTCGTCACCGAGATCTCCATAGGGGCGCAGTGGACAACAGTACGTCCCAGTCACTATATATGCACAGCAGAAGACCGAAAGAGTCACAAGGTTTGTTCAAGCTTGTAACATTGGTTGTATTTTTCCCAACATCTATAATAGCAGAGTGTGGAGTGTAAGGGTTACAGTTGTAGCTGACACTGAGCGAGTGCACCACAACAGTTCCACTGTGGAAACAATAGACAGACAAAAACATCAACAACGCAATAAACTTTATTGAAAAATAACAATACAAATACCAATAGATGTATAGTAATAATTACAATGTGTAACACTAGTACTACATTGTAGATCTCATGCATCATATTGTAAAGAATCCACGCACACAAAAAAACATCAACAATGCAAAAACCTTTTTGGAAAAATAACAATACAGAAAACAACTTATGCATAGTAATAATTACAATGTGTAACAATAGTACCAGTACACATACATAATATTATGAAGAATTCATGCACACATTATTCATGAATTATGAGTTGAGTGAGTGAGTGAGTTAGCATTTAAAGTCACATCGGCAATATTTCAGCCATATCGTGACTATTAAGGGTTAAACATATAAATACATAGGGACTTACATAAAAACCTGCCAACAAGGGACAGTAAAATAACTAGATTTGTCACAGAAGTTTATTTAAAACTAGTATGTAATATAAAACTAATAGCACTATACATAACATTACATTATAAAAACGGGCCAGAGATCGCCAGCAACTGAAGGTAGATCACCATACTAGGGACCAAGGGGACTTACAGTACCTTTGCTACCTGCATGGACCCTAGCAGGATTTACATCATCCCTTCAGTCGCTGGCGATTGTACATAATTGTAGCCACAATTTAAATGACAGATATTCTACGTTTAAAGGCGTAGTAAATGTAAATATTCTTTGAGTGGCAGGGACTTACGATACCCTCTCAGGGGGACAATAATTTTACAGTACTTTAACCCCCTTCGAGGGTACTGCCACTAACAATCTCAGATATAAATGCATTCTACTAATTCTAAAAAAGCTATTAATTTATGCAAACCATATTAACAAAACTCATGATACAATTCTATTTCTTTAAAAAAAACAATAATTAAATAAGAACTTATCGTATTAAAAAGATCCTTCATAGATGTAAACTTGAAATATTTATCCCTTGTGATGGAAAAATCAACACAGTCAAGACGTGCTTGACGGTGATTCTCTCATCACAAGGGATGCAGCACGGAGGAAACTCACCTTTCAATAAATATTCATTTGTGTAACGACAATGGCCAATACGACATCGTCGTAAAAGAATTATGAGTTGGAAATGTTCTTCTAAACAGCATTATAAATATGAAAACTCATAGATTATGTAGGAAGCATACGATGACATGCATCAAGCAAATCAGCAAGTCGGACCACCCAACAGGCATGGGTTGCTGAAGATATAACCAGGATCGTCACGTGTCGGGTCGTATTAGAATAGCGTACTTCACTCATCACCAAGATTCTCCATTTGGGCACAGTGTGTCAGCAATATTTTGCTATATCCGTCGTAACATGGCTGGGATATTGATGAAAGTTGGTTTGTTAACTGTTGTATCAGAAATATTTTGCTATCTCCGTCGTAACATGGCTGAGATATTGATGAAAGCTGGTTTGTTAACTGTTGTGTCAGCAATACTCATGCAAAATGACGTTTACCTGTAAATAATCAAGTCTGGATCAAACAAACCAGTGATTGATATTATGATCCATTCCGTTGGGGTACGATGCCACACAATCAAGTCACCGAGCCTGCCCACCGGATCTAGTATGTCGCCTCTTGCGGACAGCAAAGGTTGCAGGGGACCGCTTCTAACCCGGAACCACGTTTGAGGTCTAGCTAAAACCGGCTCACATACCCACTCGCTTCTCAACTTCAGATAAACATTGCTTTTTGTCTCTTCTTTTATAAATAATTGTTCGCGAATTTGCTGATCCATCTTTGTATCATATGATCATGTTAAAAGTTGTAAGTATCGGTCTCTAAATGTACATAACCATTGACAAGTTTAGCCATTCGGCGGAGTTTAAAGGTGCATCATTTCAGGACCATATGACAGATGTTAGAACACTTCTGCGTATTAACGTTTGAAAATAGAATTGAAATAGTAACTTTAAAAAATGCAGCTGTACAAAATGAAGTTCAACAGGAAGTCTCAATTTCTTTATTACATCTCGAGTCAAAATTAATCATTAAAAAAACAAAGGTCACCATCTCTGTTCTAAATTTGACTGGTTAAGACTTGCAGCACTCATATCATTACAACCACAACCGCAAACTTCCGGTTATGATATACATGTATACCGTCGGACCATAGTTTAAAGCAAGAAAACATAACAAGAGCAGCCCTCGATTACCCAGTGGCTGATTTTTCCAATCTAACATGGTAGATGTCATAGAATATATATATATATATATATATATATATATATATATATATATATATATATATATATATATACACACTGGATAATCGAGGCTGAAACCCTGTTAGTCTTCATTGGCCAATCCCCAGTGACATAATCCGGTTTAACGAATCATTGGACAACAGTATGTCGCAGTCACTATATACACACATTCCCAACAGCAGGAGACCGAAAGGAAGACAAGGTTTATTCAGGATTATAGACATTGTTTGTTTTTTTACCAACTCCCACATCCATAATATTAGTGTGTGGAGTGTATAGTTTACTTCACAGTTGTAGCTGATAGTTAGCAAGTGCACTACATTAGTTCCACGGTGGAAACAATAGGCAGACAAAAATATCAATAATGCAATAAGCTTTATTGAAAATTAACAATACAAATATCAATAGATGTATAGTAATAATCACAATGTGTAACAAAGGTACTTAAAGGTAGTATAAAAAACATACCATACACGTTTTCACTGAAAACAATTTATATACGTTTCAAATTATCACGAACCGACATACTCTTCTGTTTGGGAAGAGTTTGAGAAGTCCGTGAGATGTGTAAGACAATGTATTAGCAACAAAAACAGAGACGATGTATTTTGTATGTGCACATTCATCGATCAGCGATGCCGAACGAAAACGTCTCAAAGTGACGACGTCTGTTCAAAGGGACGCCACTCTGCAAGCTACGAAGCGCCACAATTCAAACAAAAGACATCCGTTCGCCAAACAAAAAAGCAGTTTCTGTTGCGAAAATGTTTTTAAACGTTATTCAAGTAAACCCGCCTAACAAATGCATTTTCTCCAATTATGATGTATATCGAGCAGTATTATGTAGATTTTATATTATGGCAATACCTGTGTTTAGTCTGTATTCACACAGGTAAAGGTATTCAACTTATCAACTCATAACCGAATTCTCAGTGGATCGTGGGTTGGTTTTAATATCGTTTTCCCCCAATGTATTTTAAACAAGAAAACAGCGTCATCACTATACCCCGCAATTGGGCACATTAAATGCACTAAGTAACATGTAGTATGGATCAGTCACTGTAAAAACATAATTTACAGCACCAATACTATACATGTAATTTTATTAGTCTTGACACGTATCTCTCAGATAAGCATGCAAACTGTCATGCATGTGAGTGAGTGAGTATGTTTTTATGCCGCTTTTAGCAATATTCCAGCAATATCACGGCGGGGGACACCAGAAATGAACTTCACACATTGTACCTATGTCGGGAATCGAAACCGGGTCCTCGGCGTGACGAGCGAACGCTTTAACCATTAGGCTACCCGACCGCCCAGTCATGCATGTAACTACAATAGTTTATATTTAGATAAACGTGTCCCCATTTCACGCAGTATGCACCAGTGCGTGCGTAAAAAAATGGAATATATTATTTATGATAACAGGACAGAGTGTTAGATCTAATATTGATATTATATTTACAAATATGATAAGACAATATAATGTACAAATATAATAAGACAATCTTATGTACACACAGTTGAGCAAGTTAATTGAATGTTTAACCGTGAGAACGCTGGCAAAATGAATAATAAATCAAACAGCCTTCTTAATATTTTGGCCACACATATTAATCTCGAATGGTTCAAATAATAACATGAATAGTTATAGTAATTACACACAATATAGACCATTGGTTTCTGAATAGCAAAGTGTTTTCTTTGTAAATGTGCTTTTGTTTTGAACTTATAAACAGTTTTCGTTATATTCCTTTTTACCCTATATTGTCTCAATTACTTTCATATGTATTTAGTAGTGAGTGAGTTGGGTTTAACGCCGCTTTATACAATATTCCAGTTATATCGCGGCGTGTCAGCTTAACGTGGGAGAAAAGCCCGAAGTGATGCAGGTCTGAGACGTTTACCACTTCGGTGAAACCCACGAGCACGGGTATGGTGCTGACAAACCTAGAAACATAATCGGGGCGAACGGGGATTCGAACCCACAATCATAGGTTTCTGACGTGCCCAAGGGACGCAACTCTGCAGAGCGAATCGCGGCGCCTTAGACGACTGGGCCACCCGTGCCCCCATGTATTTAGTAATATATACTGTATTTTGAATCATTTATGAATAATAGAATTTGTAAAAAATAAATCTTGTATTCATTCAGATGTGTTTTTTTCACAATCTTAAATTATATTTCCCTCTGTGCTCTAGTTTAGCTTGGCCAAAAGAAAAAGAAAGACAGATGCAATTCCTTAAAATAAATATATATATTGCTCGCCTTTTTTCGTACTTCAAATCTAAAAACCTATTAATATTCTGGGTTTTCCTTTATGACAAATAATTCCATTAGTTTCATTAATCTACGATCATTATCAAACATTTCGTTTTGTAGAATGGAGTGAAATGGGAACCTTTCTTGAAATAAACTATCACGTATACGTGTCTTCAAAATTTATGTAAAACAAAAATATTTCCTTTCACCCGCGCAAGTTGTACTATGAATAGCCTAAGATTTAAACCATTAACAACACATCATAACACCCGAAGTATAAATAAGCGGTCTGCGTGATTCAGCCACCTGATTCATGAAGTTGCCTCGAGCGACGGAAGTTGCTGGGGACCTGTTCTATCCTGAAATCCTCACGGGTGTGTTCCCGATGTCTCTGAATTGATGTGAGATTGCGACACCTTTTCTAAATACTCAAGAAAGCATTACACTGTGATAGATATGAGTTCATATTTTCGGCTCTTCCAGTGTTGCCGAAACTTGAAAGAAAGATGCGATTCAATAAACAATGTTATTATTCTGTCATGTCTTTATGGAAATTGCTCACGAGAACGCCAACATTCCACGTAATACTACCATTTATTGCAGTTTTGCCCTACAACACGTGTCTTAAAACAGAACCCGCAAATTATATTAATAATTCAGCCCCCTTAGAGTCAACGGGATTGGCTTTAGCAAGTATTCGCGTCCCCGGTGTTTTATAACTGGGGCTTTATCAAACAGGCGGGTGCGCCTGTCACGCAGTTCACGTTATTCTCGTGCAGCACGTGCAAATGGTACTGTGAGTTTTATCAGGTGGTGAGTTGCGTCGTGCTGGTTTGAACAGAAACGATGACCAATGTTGAGTTGGTGAGATCACTTTATCATTTGGGGTGACGCCATTTGTGTAAGTTGCGTTATCAGGTTCCAAATATGAAATGACTTGTCAGTTTTAAAGTTTGTCAAACGTTTTTTGTGTGTCTCGGGAGAAGCAATGAAACGCTCAATCATTAACTCTGGATTTACTCCTAATGATACTAACAGCAAAACGTAACAGTTACTTACGTTATATTATGAAACTGTTATTTTTTTGTCATGCTGTAATAACATGTTATTGGTACATGATTAAAGAGTCATGGTTAATTGAAGGAATAAACGATGCTGTGTTTAGTGTGGGTGACGTGGACGTGAAATATATTCAGATTATAAATAAAACACATTTCTTAATTTTCTAATTGACATTCCTGCTGTTACTTTGGTTTTGCATAGACAGTTATTCATTATGTCTGATTTTATGTCAGTTGCAGCTAATACTGTAAATTATTTAAGGAAGCTTGAAGGGAGACAATTAATGGTTAGATTTCAGTTCCCATTAACAATGGTTAAGACTGTCCAGTTGGATTATTGCCCATTCTTTAAAGTCAGTAGTTAATATCATGTTTTTAATAAAACAATTACTAAGTTGAACACATTTAATTTTTCTATTATTGTGTATATATATCTATGACATGGATCATATTAAAACAGAAAGAGAGCTTAGAGAGGTTATATATGTTTGCATAATATAAACAATTTGTTTATTTCATTTGTTATTTAATGCAGCACTCAGAATATTCAACATTTATGACAGCAGTTTGCAAATTCTTGAGTTTGGACCAAATACCCCATTGACTGATATCATGGAATATTGTTGAAAGAGGTGTTAAACTCAACTCACTCACTCACTCACTCACTCACTCACTCATGTGGCCTACTGTGAGCTGGGACCACATGCTTAAATGCTTCTTGATCTCAGTGGCTTTAGACATGTGGCAGACATTTCCAAATTTGAGGTATCAATGATGATAATTTACTTTTACCATATTGTTCAGGTGAATAATTGACTTGCCTTTGCATGAGTTTGTGATGGGTGTGACCAATGAGGCAGCATAAGGGATGTTCAACGTTTAACGAACACCTGGTATCACTTTTTGATAGTGATTCTTAACACATACTCATGATTTAGTCAGAATTATACAATCCACTCTGTTTTTAGCAGGGATTTGCTATGATTATGCAAAGAATTTTGTCACTCTTATGTTAGAGGAGGTCATAGATGATGTATTACAAGATTCAAGGTTTCAAAATACACCAAAATCAAGCTATACATTTGTATATTGAGTACATTTGTATATTAATATGCTTAGAGGGGCACAGGTGGCGCTGGTTGTTAAAGGCACTGCCAGTCACCTTGCAGAGATACATGTGTTAGGATGTTTCCATATTAACCTCGACCCGTGAAGATTCCGCGGTAGAATAGGTCTTCAGCAACCCATGCTTGCCGTGAGCAGTGACTAGGCTTGTCGTAAAATGTTTGTAAACGGGATCGGGTGGTCAGGCTCGCTGACTTAGTTGATGCCTGTCATCAATTGCGTGGATCGATGCTCGTGATATCAATCACTGGATTGTCTGGTCCAGACTCTATTATTTACAGAATGCCGTCATATAGCTGGAATATTGCTCAGTGCAGCGTTAAACAACATACCAGCCAACCAACCTTATTTACCTCAAATCTAATGTGAGAAATGGTTGAATAACAGAGTTAAAGAGTATTTAAACCTGGCTGTAGTGGTGGCCATATTTAAAATATGAAATACTCACAATGCATGCTTCGTGACAATGGGAGGGGCAGTGGGGTAGTCAAGTATACGCTCGTCATGCCGAAGACCTGGGTTTGATTCCCCACATGGGCAAAATGTGTGAAACCCATCTCTGGTGGCCCCTACTGTAATATTGCGAAAAGTGTTGTAAAACCAAACTCATTCACTTCTTGACAATGGTTAAAATGTGATATTAGATTGTTCAGTGTGTTTGAAAGTAAAGATACAAACAAAACCATCAAGTTTGTCAAATTTCACAGTCATCAATGCAAAAATAGCTGAATGAGTGAGGCTATTTTCAGTGTTGGTGCCATGATGGCCTTGTGTGGAATTCCTTCACCAAATGTCATCACCCATCAAAGCAAAGTTTCATCTCAGGCCTTGTGATTTCAGAGGTAAGATGAGTTAAAATAAAAATATTAAGGGAGACCATATTTCAAGAGAGCCCACTGGTACACAAGAATAAGGACATACCTCTATTTTGTATTATTTTTAACATCTTTGACTTGGGATGCCACTCAAACATAAATTATTTTTGTTATAATTTCAAATGAATAGTCAATATGGAAATTAAGATCAAGGTCCATGTCAAATTAAGGCCAAACATTTTTTACTTTTCATTTCATGAGCCAGCCATACCAACTGAAAAGCAGCTGGAAAAGAATTAAATCAAACATAAAAGTGTTTATTATTATAAGTCTCCCACTAGTCATATAGACCCTCTTATACAATATAAAATGTCATGTATAAATACCATGTCTACATGCAGTTTTAGACCCGTGAAGAACCGGGGTAGAATAGGTCCCCAGCAACCCATGCTTGCCATAAAAGGCGACTATGCTTGTCGTAAAAGGCAAGTTACGGGATTGGGTGGTCAGGCTCGCTAACTTGGTTGATGCATGTCATCGTATCCCAATTGCATGGATCGATGCTCATGATGTCAATCACTGGATTGTCTGGTCCAGACTTGATAATTTACAGACCATCGTCATATGGCTGTAATATTGCTCAGTGCGGCTTTAAACAATAGACAGACATGCAGTTTTAACTCCATGGAAGAAGACTTTCTTATAAATAAATGAATAAATGATTGACATAGCTATTTATTTTTATTTCAACTGACTTTGTGTGGATAAGCTGGAATAAATCCATTAAACATAAAATTAAAGAAGTTTGACCTTTTATAGCCCTGATCCCCCCAGGTTACAAACCAAAGCGACACAGCTGTAATATTTCTGGGAACTGCCTAAACAATGAATGGGGGTGGTCGGATAGCCTAGTGGTTAAAGCGTTTGCTCGTCACGCCGAAGACCTGTGTTCGATTCCCGACATGGGTATAATGTGTGAAGCCCATTTGTGGTGTCCCCCGCCGTGATATTGCTGGAATATTGCTAAAAGCGGCATAAAACCATACTCACTCACTCACTAAACAATAAATGAAGAAGTTGAGGAATTCTCACCCCACATCTAAAATCATACAATCAGTGATCATTAATTATCCCCCGCCCTAACGAAGTTGGCGGGGGATATAGAAATATGTTCCGTGCGTGCGTGCATGCGTGCGTGCCGAAATCGTTTCTGGAGCATAACTCAGAAACCGTTAAATATTTCTCTTCGAAAATTTGCATGTCTACCAGACTCATGCTGAACTGGTGCCATTTGCTATTTAGAAATTTTATAAATTTTTCAATTTTTTTTGTTTCCATGGCAACAAGTTGGACTTCTATAAGGGTGCTGTTCGTTTCCGGAGTGTAACTCAAAAACCGTTAAATAATTTCTTACAAAACTTTGCATGTTTACCAGACACATACTGAACTGGTGCCTTTTGCTATTTAGGAGTTTTATCAATTTTTATTTTTCACGTTTCCATGGCAATAAGTTGTACTTAGGTTCTACAGGGGTGGTGTTCGTTTCCAGAGTGTAACTCAAAAAACGTTAAATACTTTCTTACAAAACTTTGCATGTCTACCAGGCACATACTGAACTGGTGCCTTTTGATAAATAGCACTTTTAGAAATTTTTATTGTTTATGTTTCCATGACAACAAGTTTGATTTAAGTTTTAATATAGGATTGGTTTACTTAAGTAGTATAACAAATAAACTGTTAAATATTTCCTTGCCAAACATTGCATGTCTATATGTAAAGCGCATACTGAACTAGTGCCATTTGATATTAAGGAGAATTAGAAATGTTTATTTTAGAATTTCCATTGCAGCTATTTTGACACGGGCTAAGAGAAATGTTGGTTACCTGGTTTGGGACCATAACATGTTAAAATGGGCGAGGGATATAGATGACTTGTTCCTATTCATATTGTCATTGTTTGTAGCTGATTATTGTGGGTTCTTTTTTTTTCAGAAACCGTCCCAAAAGGTTACCATAGTCACATCTTCCCAAGTGCTCCAGAATGGCTAGTCACTCAGCTAAGCATAAATTAGACAGCTTTAAAAAAGTACGAATGAACTGTAGAAAGAAAATGACAATGAAGAAACGAACATTCACATGTCATAAATGTAAGGCTCATTTCAGAATAGAAACATATCTCATTAAACACATGAAGGAATGTCCAGGGTCACAGCAGGAGATGGTGATTTGCCATCTGTGTGGGAAAGCTTTCCCTGACCGAGCAGGCATTGAGAAGCACCTGCGAGCCCACACGAAGAGCCCTTGCTGCTTTTGCACAATGTGCAACAAAACGTTTGCTGAGTTCGAAGACCTTGAGGCTCACATCAATGTCTGCAAAGTCCTGAGATTACGAAGAAAGGAGATGAGGAAAGCATTCATCAGAAAGCATCAAATTTTTAAAAGGTTAGAACAAATTGAGATTATGTCTGAACATGAAACATCGAATCAAATCATTGTTTCACATGATAAAACTGTGGATGTTGCTGGTGGGTATGCAGGAGATGTGATCAAAGAAAAAGAGAATGTTGATATGAACAGCACCATCAGCATGAACTGCCAGCATTTGGACGACAACAGCACCATCAGCATGAACTGCCAGCATTTGGATGACAACAACACCGTCAGCATGAACTGCCAGCATTTGGACAACAACAACACCGTCAGCATGAACTGCCAGCATTTGGACAACAACAACGCCGTCAGCATGAACTGCCAGCATTTGGACGACAACAACGCCGTCAGCATGAACTGCCAGCATTTGGACGACAACAACACCGTCAGCATGAACTACCAGCATTTGGACAACAACAACACCGTCAGCATGAACTACCAGCATTTGGACGACAACAACACCGTCAGCATGAACTGCCAGCATTTGGACAACAACAACACCGTCAGTATGAATATCATTGAGTTGAATGAGAACAGCACTGTCAGCATGAATGACCATCAGTTGGACAAGAACCCCATCATCATGAATGGCCAACAGTTTGACAAAAAGAACACCATCAGCATGCCTGACAAGCAGTTGAATGAAAGCAGCACCGTCAACATGCCTGACAAGCAGTTGGATGAAAACAGCACCGTCGACATGAATGACAAGCAGTCGGATGAGGTCATCATCAACATGAACGACCATCAGTTGGATGAAATGGATCTGAAATCACATGACAACCTGGATGCTGATCTAGATTTTCTGTGTGAAAATTGTGGACTTCAGTTTGAAAGATGTTCAAGTTTGTTAGAGCACTACCAGGTTCATAAGGCCCCCAAATTGGCAAGTGAAGATGACTATAGACATGTGGAAGAATTTGATTACAGTCTGTTCTTTGGTGATGGGGATCTCAAAGAAGTTTCTGAATTGAAATCAGGGCCAAGGTTGTGTGTTGATGACATAATGGATTTATTGAATGAAAGATCTGTTGTACCCACTGGGGGAAGGAACACCATGTCATCAGAAACTGGATTGTTCCATGAAGGAAACGGTGGTCAAGACCATACAGACATGCTTGAAGATCAAATGGTTACAGAGAATCTATGGGCAAAGGATCAAGTTGAGTGTTTCAGGCCTAATCAAGTTAAGCAGCAGAAAGTGTTTGAGGTGTCCGAGGTTTATGCTCTGGATTGCGCATATCATGAATGTGGGGGTTGGAAGTTCACAAAGTTGTTGAAGGCTGACGACCAGTGTGAAACCAAAACCGCTGACGTTGCTGTCCCTTGGAATGCTGACAATGATTGGACATCCATCTCGGATCCCAAAGGACATGATGCAACCATCCCTGTTCCCAATGAATGTGATCAGACCATCTCTGATCCCAGTGAATATGGTCAAACCATCCAAGATCAAAATGGATATGATGCAACCATCACACATCCAAAAGGATATGATCAAAATATCCCAGATTCAAAAGGATATGTTGTTACCATGCCAGACCCTAAATTGCATGAAAGAACCTCCAAGGATCATGCAGGATGTGACAAAATCTTCTCACATCCTGAAGGATATGTTGTTACAATCCCAGATTGCAAAGGGTATGATGAAAACAATCCTGATTGCAAAGGATATGACAGCATGTTTGATCCTACAGGATATGACAATACAATCAAAGATACCAAGGGAATTGATAATACCAACCAAAATTCTAGTGGATATGTTGTTACCACCCCAGACCACAAAGGATATGTTAATCATGATGCTGAATTTGAACTCATCATCACCTGGAACTCTGACAGTTCATCTGTGTATTCAGAAAATGTCAATATGGACAAAGTCTGCAGTGAAGAAAGACTTGATGCAGATGGACATTATTTCTCAAATGAAGCACTGTCCTTTGATGTGTGTAGTCATGATTTGAAACCAATGAAGGATTATAATTTCGAGGATGTTTTTGAAAAGTTTGTTTCTGACAGAAATTCCAAAAAGAGTGTTGAAATTGATGAGTTCACTGATACCATATTCGTTTGCAGTTACTGTAGAGAATGGTTTGTAACAGATCCTGACCTTAAAGACCACTTACTGCAGCATTGGGACAATCCAAGCTTGAGCAGTATTGGTAAGGAGCATGGTCATTCAAGCATAAGTAGTATTGGTAAGGAGCATGGTCATTCAAGCATAAGCAGTATTGGTAAGGAGCATGGTCATTCAAGCATAAGCAGTATTGGTAAGGAGCATGGTCATTCAAGCATAAGCAGTATTGGTAAGGAGCATGGTCATTCAAGCATAAGCAGTATTGGTAAGGAGCATGGTCATTCAAGCTTAAGCAGTGTTGACTCAGTTTTAAGCGTGATCCCAAATGGATCTTTTGACACAAATGTGGACCTTCTTCAATCCTCTCAGTTCAACTCATTTGAAGAATTTTGGATTTCTGATTCATCTACCCAAGTTCTGACTGAGCAATCAGAACAACCGGCTCAGGAGAATCCAAGGGAAACTGAGCAGGTAGAGCCAGTCGATTTACGTAGACACTTCAACACCATAGAACAGAACACTGATTGTCACAGTCAGTTGAAGGTTGATCAGATCACTTACTTAGAGACCTTGGACAACATAAAAATCACATGCCATCAGTGCAGCAGATCTTTCAAGGAGGATCACCTATTCTGCCACGACCCATGCTTTACCAATAAAAACAAGGACCTGGATGATTGTGGGATTTGTCATCGTAAGTTTTCTTCCTATAAAAGTGTTCTAACACACATGAGAGCCCACAGTGAACTGGCAAAACCCAACAGATGTGCCCTGTGCCCAAGAACCTACATGAATAAGGCTGTGTTGGATGTGCACTGTGCGGTCCATGCCTTGGAGAACCAAGAGTGTCACATCTGTGGTAAGCTGGTGAACCCCGCCCTGTTGAAATGCCATGTAAAGCTTCACGATAGGGACGAAGGGCAGCAGAGGTCGCTGCAGTGTGTTGTGTGTGAACAGGACTTTCAGAGCATGGCCTCTTTGGCCTCCCATCAGTACTCGGAACATGACATGCAGGATGATTCTGTCACTGATATCATCTCGTGCTACAAGTGCCCCCACTGCAAGGAGGAAATGCAGCACAAGCCGTTATTCATAGCTCATGTCGCTAGTCACACCGGTGTCTTCCCATTCGAGTGTAGCCAGTGCATGGAAGGCTTCTTCTACAAGACTCTGCTCAATGTGCATTCAATTAAATATCATTCTGTGCCTTGAAAAATTGTTAAGTATTTTGAACATTTTTGCATGGAAACAAAATTTGCAGTTAGAATTTGGGTTATCAATTTGGTGAAAAGGACTTAACTGTTCTCATTTGGCTTCAACTAAATTGCTGCAAGAACAAATTAATGCGACAATACAATTCTCTCTTTTTTGTCCCTTTATGGTTTACAGAATACAAATAAAGTTTCATTTGTGATGAAAACCAAAGTACTGAAATGTGTTCAAGTGATCCTTCATTAAAAGAAGAGACCTAAAGATATAACCTGACCTATCAGGATGGATAAAAAGATTGTTTTTGGCTTGAAATTTGAAAACTTAGAGGATTTTGTTGCCCATACATAGGACATTATCTAATTTTAATCCATTGTATTTGATACATATTAGGCCTGATTCACTTGATTATTAGATCACCACCAAACACCCTGCCTAACATTATTTTATTGTTCCTCCATTCTATAAGTACCAATACCTTTACTTCATGAAAGACATGACATACCTAGCCCTACCAACCATTCTTGATACATAGGAATCATGTGTCAAATATCCACAGATGCCTTGATCAGTTAGCTTACAGTAAAATATTTTAATATGGGAGCTAGTGTATTCTGTAATCGACTTATCATGTTCCTAAGTTACTTTCAAGTTCATAAATTTTGCCGTTTTCATTTTCATTCCAAGGAATATTCAGTTAATCTATATTGTGTAGGGGTCTCTGAGTACATCCCTGATTTTGAGCTATTAGTTCTATCAAATGTTATTTTGTTGTCCTCTGGTCATTAATGATACTGTTTATCTTCACATTTGTTATTCATTGGTATGTGGGGACACAAGTGGCCCAGTCCTCTAAGGCGCCGCGATTCGCTGTGCAGAGTTGCGTCCCTTGAACACGCCAGAAACCTATGATTGTGGGTTCGAATCCCGATTCGCCCCAATTATGTTTCTAGGTTTGTCAGCACCATACCCGTGCTCATGGGTTTCACCAAAATGGTAAACGTCCGAGACCTGCATCACTTCGGGCTTTCCTCCCACATTAAGCTGACACAGCGTGATATAACTGGAATAATGGTAAAAACGGTGTTAAACCCAATTCACTCACTCACTCATTGGTATGTATCAAATACCTCCCTGTCAGTCTGTATAAGGAGCTCAGATGTGTAATAAATTGTCACAATAAAATATTTGTGTATATTTATGGAGAAGTAAAACATAAAAAATTAAATGCCTCTCAAATTAATTTGTGGCATTCCTCATGTTCATTATTGTATGTATGGAAAAGACTCAACTCAAACACAAATGTAGGTGTTATGATGGTTATATAACAAGCATTTTAACACCAGGCTGATTTGGTAGGTAAATACATTTCCAAAGAAAGTGTTGTTTTATTTTACATGTATTTTATTGAACAGCTGTGATCAGTACCAAAAGTCAAATCAAAGGACTTTAAATGACATTACATATTTTTGTTATGGCTCATTTGTAATGAGGACTGTTACCCTGTTATCTGTTACTTGTGACCAGCTCTGTGGTCTAGTTGATAGAGCGTCTGCCCGGTGAGCAGGTCCGTGGTTCAAACCCCAGTCTGAGGACTGTCCAAATGGGGCATCCATATTAAACTGCAGCATGGTATTTCAGTGGTCTAGCACTATAAAAACGGCATTAGTCCTGTCAAGTACAAGCAGCTACACACAGACACACGTGCACGTCTGTCTGTTTAATACATTGTTAAACCTCACCTGTTAATAGTAAACAAACCCAAACTTCCCCTGTGGCATTTGTTGAGGTAAAAGCAAGATGCAGATATCATTGTTTGGACATTTCAAAATTGAAACCAGTGTATTCTGTAGTCATCTTATCTTATTTGCAAGTATTGAATATGTTGTTTCTTTCAAGTTCATCAGTTTTGCTGTTTTCATTTTAATTCCAAAGAATATTCAGTTAATCTGTATTGTGTTATGGTTTCAGTAAATCCCTGTTTGCTTGTTGTGATGGTACTGGTTATCTTCACGTTTGTTATTATCTTGTTATGAAGTTAATACATACGAGCGAATCTCTCCCACCCAGTCTGTATAAGAAGCTCAGATTGTGAAATAAATTGTCATAGTATGTTGTGTTGTCATCATTTTGCTTGAACTGATTAGTTAGTGAGTTAGTGAGTGAGTATGATTTTACGCCGCTTTTAGCAATATTCCAGCAATATCACGGCGGGGGACACCACAAATGGGCTTCACACATTGTACCCATGTCGGGAATCGAACCCGGGTCTTCGGCATGACGAGCGAACGCTTTAACCACTAGGCTACCCGACCGCCCCCTTGAACTGATTAAAGCTGTGTAGCACATGTGGTGTTTGCCTGGGGCAGGGGTGGCCCAGTCGTCGCAGGCTGTGCAGAGTTGTGTCCCTTGGGAAACCTATGACGGGCTTTCTTCCTCCATTATAAACCGGCATGCTGTAATATAACTGGAATGCTGTTCAAATGTGGTGTTAAACCCAACTCATCCACTCCATGGGCATGTGACTTTGTTCAAAATATGCCTCTGTTCTCACATTCTCACATCAGTGAGTGGGTACCCAGTAGGATGAAGGACGGTTAACCTTCTAGCACCCAACAGGCAAATTATGATGTACACCCTGTAGTGTATGATATTGTCTCGGGGGGAGGAGGGGGCACGGGTGGCCCAGTCGTCTAAGGCGCCGCGATTTGCTGTGCAGAGTTGCGTCCCTTGGTAACGCCAGAAACCTATGATTATGTTTCTAGGTTTGTCAGCACCATACTCGTGCTCGTGGGTTTCACCGAAGTGGTAAACGTCCGAGACCTGCATCACTTCGGGCTTTCCTCCCACATTAAGCTGACCCTCTGTGATATAACTGGAATACTGTTAAAAGCGGAGTTAAACCCAACTCACTCATTCTGGGGAGGCTGGAAATGATCTGGAAACAGAATGCCAAGATGGCCTCTGTGGTTAAGTGAATAGAGCATCTTCCTGGAGAGGATGTCGGTGGTGAAGGATTGGTCGGTTCGAAGTCTGAGTGAGCATCATGCTGCACTGGCATTTTATCGTCCCAATAAGTGAAATCATATTGAAGGTGACATTAAACCCCTTTTCACTTCACCTTTGTCACTTGACAGTATTTCAGTTATATCACTGCATGTCAGCTTAATGTGGGAGGAAACCCCAAAGTGATGCAGATCTTGGACACTTCCACTTAAATGAAACCCATGTATTGTGCAGCCAAACCAATGATCATACTCAAGTCATATTTTTGATTCAAGCCAAGATCCTGGCATGTCCATGGGAAGCAACTCCGCATAACAAATTGCAGTACCTCCGCAGCTGGTAAAAAGGAATGTGTCCAATTAATTTGAACTACACATGGACTCGTATTGAAGTCAATTTCTTGCTTAATGTCTACACTGGTCTCCAATGAAATGCACACAACGCTGAAAAGGATCAAATCAATTTTATTGAAAAACATATTTTGCAATATTTTACATAATGATGAAGGTTATCAGAAGCAAATAAAACATATACACTTACAGTGTATTACAAGATAAGGCTTGTGTCTCCCAGAAACTGTAATCAAAATATCTTCTTTGTACTTAATAATTACACTCACATTCATATAATCCAGAGCTAGCAGTATGCTTTGAAACATAGAATATCTACACGAAATATTTACAAGCAAGTTCTATTACAATCAAGTGCGGTTCAATTTACAAAATTCAGCTGAAGACTTTTCATGGTGTCAAGATAATTTTTATTTCCATTTTGGGCTAAAGATGACTTACAGCCTTGTTTTACTTTACGTTGTGCAGTGTGTGGGTTATGCTTGGGAGATGTTCAAATTGCTTCTTGGTGTGTTGTTTGATCCCTAAGACTAGAAACTGATTTGAAAGTAGAGAGAGTACTTCTCACTGACCGATGTATACTACTCAAAATAGGCTTATCTTCCCGAGGTGAGGGAATTACTTACAATAGAAGTCCAGTTTCCACTCTTGCCAAATTAGGCTGGACATCCCGAGTTTCAATGCATAGTCTAATCAAAATCAATTAATGGACTAGACATCCAGTTTGTAAACATGGATTTCAAAATACAGATCTCCGTCAACTGCAGGTTTTGCTAAGCATGTGTACAACTGGGTGTCAACAGATGTTTTCCAAATCTTTTCATGTTTCTTATCAAGGTGCTCACATGATTTGATGCACTTCGCGAGGTAAGACCTGTTTTATTACAAAAGAGATCTTGCCATTTCGTTTGAATGAATTGCATGTGCCATAAAGGTGGAATCTGATTGGTCAATAGGAGGGACATAACTCTTAATAGCCACGATTGGGCCACGAAATTCAAGCCTAGTTCAACAAGGGTGGAAACTGGACTTTAATTGTCAGTTAACGCCCCTGGCCCAAGGAAGATGAAGACACTAAACCACACCCAATTTTTGTCCATATACCTATAGTTCATCTATCAGGGCTGGTGGGCATTGCAACACACAGCCCTCCAACCGTGGGTGTTCTTTCACTTCTTTTGAGTAGTATAGATTAGATATTACTTGTGAGAATTCATCCAGTGAAGCCGTGTTAGCGTGGAGTCATGGGTACAAAGATCAGTACCACTGAAAATCTGCAAATGATATTCAGCAAATATTGTCAATAATATTGTTTTTCTCATCAAGTGAGGATCACAATGAGTACCATTGAAAATATGTAGGGAAGATTTGGCAAACCTTGTTGAATAACATGTTTATCACGTCAGGTGACCTAACAAAGTTCTATTCAACGGCAAAGATACGAAAGAAATGGCAATATTGTCCGAGACAAATATGTTACTTGACAAGGAAAGCCATATATTGTTCATACACTATGTATTTTCTTAGTCTGAATCACAGTGTCAATGAGGCCAACTGAAATAAGTTCTGACAAAGTGTTCTTTCACTTAGCTGTGTAATAATAATTCACTCCAGTAGAATATCAATATAATTTCAGATAAACATAGTATTTCAACACTACATAATAAATCAAGCTATCCATAGTTCAGGACAAGCAGAGTGATGATAATAAACAAAGTGCAGAAAACAATTTGTCCAAAACTGATCACAAACTTACATCTGGTTTGAGCACAGCCATAAAGGAGATTCATTACTTGGGTCAGATGTGTACAATGTTATCCCAACAATGTTCTCCAACCTGACACTTTATGAAACAGTGCACTTGACCTGCATGTACAATCATGGACTACAAGGGCACCTTGTCCGTGGGTTCCCCTTGCGCCAGCTGTTGACAATATATGCTGATATGGTATTTGTGGAAGTGAGTTTTTGGCTGAACTCTAAAACAGACAGAGGAATTGTGACAGTAAAATCAGTGTTCCCGTTTACCAGTAATTACCAGTTTTTAACCGTTAAAATTAGGCTTGGACCGGTAATTCATGTGACTGCCAGTCCCTGTGGACCAGCAAATAAAGTACCTTATACATCTTTGTTGTTGAACAAAACATTGGTGATATTCAGATAAGTATATTTTTCGAACAAAGTCAGCTTGTCTGTTACCATCAGGGTTTCCCGTTGTCTATTTTTTGTGCAAGGAAATATCATTTCGCTTTGCTTTGAGGTTAAATATATATTTGTAGTGACTTAGTCTCGAAATACAAAAAAAAACACGAGAAAATTGTGACTGAACTTTCTGTGAATGACGTGTAGATCTAACTAATTTACTTCAGAGATGACTTCACTGCATTTATTTGTTGAAAGTTGGGACTTACAAAAATTAGAGGGGACTGGTGTTGCCAGTCCACCAGGACCGACAGTTTCAAAACCCAACGGGAACACTGAAAATATGGAAAGCTGCAAGAGCTGTAACTGAATATCACAATACAGTTCTGTCAAATGTCCTGAATTACTTACAAGAGTTCCTGTTAACAAGGTTTCACAGAAGTTTGGCTATTTAATGATACAGCCGAGAACTGAAGAGAGTACAGTTAATTATGCGCTGTCATTAGATGCATGTACATGCACAAAAGTCTTAACTCGGTAATATACTCCACAAAAGTAATAGATAAATCAGTTTTAACATTACAACATTTAATAGCACTATCAACCTGGAAACAGCTCACATAAATATTTTGGCGGAAAGGATAATCAGTAATAAGTTAAGCGTTCAACCATCTAACTTGGCACGATTATTTCTGGCTAAACAAGGTACAATATTTTGGCTGTTGACAACTGTTAGATAGACTCCCAACTAAGTATCAATGTAGCACCCTGAAAAAACACTCTCCCTGCGATTCCAACCATGTAACCTGTCACTCAAAATACCTCATGCAGGTCATTAGAAATGATAGTGTGGCGAAATTAATACCCCTCGTTTGGTTTAAACTACAAACATGGCCTAATAATCATGACACCACCCTTCTCAACTGTCCACCCTGTTGTCTAAACATCTAACGCCATCCCATGGAAAATAAAACTGAAATCTATATTGTGTAAGCTGAGATATATGTATGTTATATTTATGGATTGGCTTCCAATATAGCATTGTGGGTTAAATGGCCATTATGAAGGTAATAATTTACAGTAGTTGGTTAATTGGTCAATGGTAAGATAATGTCCATTACAATTTGGCCAATTTTGGCCATTTGTTGTAACTAAAAACTTGATTCAGCTAATATTTTACTAAATTACATACCCTTTATCATGTTTATTGAAAAGAATTTTGTACAATCAATAAAAAGTTACATGGAGCATACTGTACTGAAAGATTGAGGGAGCAGACAATTTTATCCCCTCGGGATTTTTGCCTGAAAGGACAGCGTACCAGTATTGTATATCGCAGGCTGAGTTGACATTGCAGTGGTAGGAAATAGTCAAGCAGAGCATGTTGTCCTGCACATGTATCAATACCCGAGTGATAGGTGTTTCCGCATGCCCCAGTGAGGGAGTTGTATCACCAATTTGAACAGTATTTCAGTGATATCATGTCTCAGCTTAAGGTGGGAGGAAAGCCTGAAGTGATGCAGGTCTTAGATGTGTACCACTCTGGTTAAATCCAGGAATGCTGGTATGGCGCTGACAAACCTAGAAACATAATCAATGAGAATCAGGGATTCAAACCCATGATCATAACTTTGGGGCAGGCCTAAGGGACACAACTCTGTGAAGTAAATGGTGGTGCCATAGGCAACAGAGCCATCATGCCGAGTTTTGTGGGGTATACTTGCCACAATCGCAAATCATTCTCACATCTTTCCGGATTGGTCAATGTTTTAAGTGTCCCCTAAATTCTTTTGGCTGGCATAATATACTACTCAAAAGAAGTTAAGAACCACTCGATTCTTTAATTTACTATAGTTAATCTGTTATGGCCATGAACATATGAAAAATGGGGAGGTCCTTAACTTGGTTTAAGTAGTTTTCATCACCATAATACACTTAACATACCTCAATCAGTCTGCCATAAATCAGCTTGTTCTTTAGTAACTGCTTATGGCTTGTTGATATTCATATGCAATATCACAAACAGGAATCATAAATTTTACATTAAATTCAAATACAAGCATTACAAAACAGAATTAATCAATTACTAGATTTTTGCCCAAATTTTCTTTAAAAGTCTTGTTTGTTTGTTTGTTTGTTTGTTTGTTTGTTTGTTTGTTGTGTAACGCCCACTCAGTAATATTCCAGCTATATGACTGCTGGAAACATTTGAGTCTGGACCAGATGATCTAGTGATTGATATCATGAGCATCAATCTATGCAATTGGGATACAGTGACTTGTACGAACCAAGTCAGCGAGCATGACAACCCAAATCCGTTTGTCTTCTCTTACAAGTAAAGTCGAGGCATATTTTGAAAACAATTGTTGAACTAAATCCCATTCTCCTAGGACTAGCCATCTTGCTGTTTAGGAAAGTAATGAAAAATATTCACTTAAAATACAACTGACGAAAAGGTATTGATACCAAATGGGCAGGGAAGAAAATCTTTCCATCAATTTATCATGGACCATAATATTTGAAACGAGAAAAAGAAGATGGATTTTGAAACTTTCAAATGCAAATTCACAATGATCCTAATTGGTAATTTTCTGTTAGTACAACAGTAACACATGAGCTTCTATGGAAATTAATACGTTTAGATCGAATCTGGTTTTCTACCATTACCCTAACTAGAGCGCTTAACGGGCGAGTTCACTTGAAAAATACATCAGAACAATGCAAATACCTACTAACAGCAGTCATGATTGATGTTTGCAAGCTTAGTACTGGGTACCCTGGAAATCACCATCAAATATCCAGTGTATTATCTCCATGCTATCATTATAAATACCCTCAACCCATTCGGCACCAAAGTTTGCTTCAGAAGTGACCATACCTCCGAGTATGGATCAAAATGAAGAGATGGTAGTAAACAGGGCCTCATTCCAAAATGCCATCTTAGCTTAGGCAATTGTAATTCCCCTACTTTAACATAGGCTTACGACAGTCATAGGCTAAGATCGCTTTATGAAACAGGGCCCTGGGTATTTTTTCAAACGTATTATAATCTAGATCAATCTCATTAAAATCAGATCTTAGTTTTCGCTACCGCTAAACAAAGACCTGAGGACATCCCATTAGTGTTCATGTCAGAACGACCTTTCGCAAACTTTGACCGATCAATGAAATGACTAACAAGAAATCGACATTAGCCAATCAGAAGGCACCTTTCTCGAGCTTTACGACACTAGTTTCAAACTGGCGACTACGCTTCGAAACATATTTTGACGTATTCTCAATTAAAATTTTTAAAACTGATAAAAAGAACATTCTGGAATGGCTTATAGATGGCCTTTATTGTATGGATATAATCATAAAATCCGTAACTGTCGTTCGGAATACCCTCTGTTAAATATTTCGAGGTTGCATGATTGGAAAACACATTCCTTGTGTCACTTTCTTGATCTGGTAAGCGCCGCTCTGATTGGTTGGATGAAAGGTCGTTCTGACGTGACCCGTAATGGGATGTCCTCAGATCTTTGTTTAGAAATTGGGAGAACTAAGATCTGATTTTAATGAGATTGAATCTAGATAATCACGGATGGTAGGAAACAAAATGTAGAGATAATTGTACCTCTGAACCTGTCCAAACCTTTGCAGGATATGTATTACATTTTATTTTAAGGTCATGGAAATTTTTCAATAACGATTCTCATCTTCAAGGTGTGAATTTATTTTGAGGGTGATCAGTATGTTTTTTCTGACCTGTATACAATATCTACTTTAACCACTATTTTTTCCCAACATAGTAGTCTGAATAATTTCATGCCAAATAAAACATATCTTAAGCTATAACATGTACAAGAGCTTCTTTTTATTTATCTTTTATTCATTTCTATTTGTAAACCATATCAACAGATGGCCTTGGTACTGACTAGAGATGTCTTGGTTGTAACAATAAAAATAGTAAATATAATTTTTTGTAACAGATTTCAAGTTAATAAAGATTTTATAATAGATTAAGATTAATATTTGTGAAATATGAGTTGCTTGATTGCTTTGAGAATATATTCCTAGGGTTATAGTAGTGACATTTTATTAAGTAATATGAGCACATCTTTTAGAAACCACCAACATAGAATTAGAATGTATCCATAGTGTATAAACTATATGT
Organism: Haliotis cracherodii; assembly: GCF_022045235.1. Lineage (NCBI taxonomy): Eukaryota > Metazoa > Mollusca > Gastropoda > Lepetellida > Haliotidae > Haliotis > Haliotis cracherodii. Next base: position 10,102,712 of record NW_027266341.1, on the reverse strand, counting down.
ATCAATATTGGGTTTACCCGTTAAATCACTTGAAGTGTCATCTGTTAGTTTATTCTGAAAATCCTGTCGATAGTTTGTTATTTAGTTTTTCAAAGTATCTAAATCCAAAGAAGCAAAGTCTTTTTGAAACATTCGAAACATGTAGAATTTGAAAACTGCTGTATCATGAAATGCATGCCCCACTGCTTCATCGTAACGCTGAAGAGAGAAAACAATATAGAGAAACATCTTTCAGCGGACTATGTCATCAGTAGACAAATACAGGTGCAGAATATATGCAGTTGAACTTAGAACATCACACAATGTATATACAAGTATTTATATGGGTCCTGTTCTCTATTATCTCAAACCTGGCCTATTCATCTGTTTACCATCAAACCCCTTCGTGTGATTAGTATACCAGTAGTGAGTGATGAATTTAGCATCTCAATTACAACATGGCTTGGCAGCTTCATGCGAGTGGACAGCCCAAAACGATGCACGTCGCACGCACTTACCACTTTGACGAGACCCATGGGTACGATGACCAAGGGTTGTTGGAATTCAAATCATGCTCACTGGATCCTGACATGTCAAAGGGACATAACTCTAATAGGTAAGTTTCTACTATAGGGTCATACATCATTAACAGTAAAACATGGTGGTGGGCACCATGAATGAGTTTGTCTGCCAATGCTGATAACTGAAGCTAGTCTTCTGTAACATGATCAATCACTTACTTTCGAAAGAATCCAGCCATACTGAGTCAAGAACACCAACATGGTGCTTTAGACATTGTACCAACATGGGGATCTGAGCCCTTGTTGTCACTGTGACAACTGATCCACCAGAACGCTCCTTATTACATCATTAAGAGGGCTGATGCATCACCAAGTTGAATACATAAATTAATCAAATCTGTGCTGCTTGGAACACTTCGCAGCACCATGTCACACCATCTGAATGAGTGTTTGTATCAAACTGTCAAAATTGCTCCGAATCCCAAGGTCATTTTAAAAACCGTGAAGTTTTGTCCTTTTACTCTAATTTCTTGTTTAACCCTTCAGTGAAAATAGATCTAAATGTACAACACAAAGAGACATCATTTTATACTTATATGTACCTTCAATGTTTGACCGACTGACCTATCCAGGCACCTGAGGTCAGTGCCACAGTAATGACATCCTTCACTCCAAACAACTGCTGCTTTCCCACAGAATAACTAGCTTCCTGATGTCATGAACGAGAATATGGACGATTCAACCAGCTTCAATATAAATATCACTCTCTCACCGACAACTTCCAGAGGCACAAAAACACTATATACTCCCATGATATCAGAAACACTCTTTCAATTCCATAATGATCTCCTACGTTTACAGTAAATCTTCAATCCAGCAACACACAAGGTCAAACATGTCGAACAGAAGACATCATCAATACTTCAGAGCTTTGTATACACTACGTTCATCCATCCCCTGTGACACATTCAGCCACCTTGCGGTATAATGGTGATGTGTATAAATAAGTCAAACAAAGACGTGCCGTGTATCACTCATGGATGACAAATGAGCCCTACTCTGTGCATGAATTCTGTTAGAGTGAGTGAGTATGGTTTAACACCACTTTTAGCAATATTCTAGCAATATAACGGCGGGGGACACCAGAAATGGGCTTTACACATTGTACCCATGTCGGGAATTGAACCCTGGTCTTTGTCGTGACGAGCAAACACTTTAACCACTAGGCTACCCGACCGCCCAAATTCTGTTAGAACAGTGTCATTTCCTGATAATAAAGAAATGTCGTGTAGATGTTACACGAGAAAATGTTAATGTAATTTAAGCAGTGGTCGGACCACTGTGATTTCCCTCTCACTGGACCCAGACCACAGTTTGAAGTATCAGTTCAAACATGGCGACTACACTGGAAAGCAGCCATTCACAGGTTACGGCAGAACATAGTGAATACAAACGCATGAGGTATTAAAGACGACATTTAGTCAGTAAAAAGGAAAAGCAGTCTTGTGCCATGTCCTCCCTGCTTGATCATGTGACTAGTGCCTCTTTCACATTTCATTAGGCACCCAGCCTAATTGGTACAAGGGAAACCCCCTTTAAATCAAGCATTGTATACATACATTTTTGTAAGAGAGGCATTCATTGTCTCATGATGAGATGTCAGAAAGTTGCCAGTTCCTACTGTTACCATTGTTACATTTCAAGGATTCCAGTTGGACTATCAGTATATAATCACACTCCATATAGAACACCAATACTCTCTAAGACCCTTCTCTGTGTCCCTGTCTTTCAACCATAGTTATGTGTAATAGATGCATGGAGATATAACTACTAAAAACATTGCATTAGGACTGCTGATCTATGAGATACTCTGTTGCCCTTTCGATATCCCAGTTCCGTGTTGATAAAGCTCGCCTCGCTTCCTCCTGAAATAGGCAATGTTTGCATCAGGTTCATCATCGGAATGTACTTTTACGTTTTGTGACAAATAAGAAAAGAAATGAAATGTAGGGTGTGACCTGTTTAACGCCTCAGTCAGCAATATTCCATAACAGAATGAAGATATCACACACTTATAATCACGTATGCGTCAGCATTCAATAAGCCAGGTCACATATTGTAACTATAAGCATTAGAGTTATTTAAATCCCTCGTCAGCTCTTCCTACAAGATAATTTGGGATGCATTCTTCTCCGAATCCCCATGGAGAAGAGCTTTGTCTGACAGAATAACATCATCATAAATATATTTTAATACCTATAATTAACAAGAGTCATCAAAAATGACAAATCCTCCTGGCCCCTACAAATTCGAAAGAAAAAACTATTTGCCTGTTACGCCCACTTGATGAAGAATTTCTATCTGATCTGTCTGACAAGAGTAGTTATTGAGCTATCAAAACAATACCATGGAAATGGGATTCGGAAATTTGTATTTCTATGTCAGGTACACACCAACATGAACAGTCAAAGTCAAACTTGTTGCCAGGGAAACGGAAAAAATATAAATTCTAACAATCCCTAAATAGCAAAAGGCAACAGATGACAAACTGGTCATATGTGTGCATAGTTTCAAGGAAGAATACCTATTAGTTTTAAAGATGTAGTCAAAGTCAAACATCTTGCCAAGGAAACGGGGAAAAAAATATCTCAATTCCTAAATAGCAAAAGGCACCACTTCAACCCCCGAATAATACATGTTCTAAGTTTGATTCAACACTGTTGAACAGTGTTTTAGTGCCACTCCAGAAAAGGTTCCTACCTCCATTTCAGCAAAGTCAAACTTGTATACACAGAAAAATGAAATTTTTAAACATTCCCAAATGTTTAAAAAATAAAAAATTTAAAAATTACAAAATAGCAAAAGGCACCACTTCAGCATGTGACTGATACATCTTTCAAGTTTCGATCAAATATGCTGAATGGTTTTCGAATTCTGTTCCGGAAATGAACACCATCCCCAATGGAGTCCCTGTCCAACTTATTTCCATAACATCTTTTAAAAATAAAAATTTAAAAAATCCCAAAATATCAAAAGGTACCACTTCAGTATGTGACTGATAGATTTGCCAAGTTTCGATCAAATACACTGAGTGGTTTTCGAGTTCTAACCCAGAAAAGGTAAAGATTACAGACAGACAGATAGATAGACGAACGGAAGGATGGACAGACAGACAGACTGGCTGATCGCTATATCCTCGCCTGCATATATGCCGGGGGATAAAAAGTACTTACCTCTACAAATCCCATGTTGACAATCTCAATAACCTTTTTTTCTAATTCTTCTTCTTTCTTTGGTCCTGAAAGCGTAAACAAACACTTACTACAGAATACCCCAACATCAGATACCAGGAGGTAAACAATCTCACCTATTTAGAGGTGTGGTGGCATGAGGTGAAATGGGGATTAACAACATGTTTAAGATGATTTCACTTACACTGAGATGTGCAGGCACTTGTGTATGGATGCTTACTTACTTAGGAGATTTAACGTGCGCTTTCCGACTGATGCGTATTTCGCACACGGGATGTTTGTACTAGTCTTGTTTTATAGTACTAACCCACTTTTTTTAATACCACAAGGGGTTGAAAGGGGGATAACTCCAAATGGTATGTCCTTATTTTGTCACCATGGGGCATCAAATTGTGCTAAGTGCACTATATTGTCCATAATGATATGATAAAACAGTGATAGTAATTGGCACCAGAAATTCAGACCAATAACCCGTGCCAAAATTTCTAAAAGTTCAGGTACCATAATGACTAGTGTATATTTGCCATATTTAAGGGTTTTGCAATGTTATCATTCATTGTAAGGACTAGAAGGCTTAAAATGTCAGATTCTATTGCTGAATAATGTATTGACCAAACATGCTGAAAGTGTACTGCACCTCCGGCATACACTGATGTCCAGTGCCTTGCTGTCCTGGCAAATATCTCCGGTACTTCCTTGTATTGCTGGGCTACGACTGCATCTTGAGGATCATCTGGCTCCGCAGCTGCCAGCAGCGCTTGCAACGACAACAACACCGTCCGTAACGTCATGGCAGCAGCCCTGACAATACACAACACTCAGGTGTAGTTTCTTTCATATATGGCACGATCAATCAGTCTATTTTAATTCTTCTGAAACATGATTCAAAATATTTTTAGTACTTCAGTACAGTCATCATGTTCAGTGAAGCTATTTGCATGGTTCATACAAATCTCAACACGTTTTCAAGACTACAAAATATCTTTTCAAGGACATTTCAACTTTAGACACACTTATACTTAGTGGGCCAACCATGGCTAAATACAGCCTTGCTTTTGGCATAATTGACAGTTACCATATTCGATGTAATAAGCGCCCCGCTCTAATAAACGCCTATGGCGACATTTGCTAAGATAATGGCTAGTAAACAATCCCAATTAGCACCCCTTCCGATTGATCAATGTACACAAGACTTATTTATTCGCATATAATGCTATGGGCATTTAATTCTTGAAAAACATGTGTCATACATAAACATTTCAGGCTGTCAGCATAAACCACAAATTTATCTTTCAACTCTGTTTTTTTCACCAAAATAACATTTTAATAAGAGGCCCTTATTTCGAATTTTGAGAGCGCCCTGGGCGCTTATTACGTCAATTACGGTAGTTCATTTCCATGACAACCAGTGTTCCAGCTACTGTCAAAAGGCCTGCAAATAATAATACTCCAAACAATCAAGTGACTGATACGAGCAACAATCCACACTATTGCCATTCATTGACACCATCAACTAAGTCAGTGAGTCTGACCGCCAGATCTATTGTTGCCTCTTACAACTAGCACTGAGAACATTTCTCTGAAATATAACATGCTATCAACATGATCAATATTTGAAACATAAATGCTGAAAAACTGCATGTATCCTAATTGCGGTTATACATGACCTGAAAGGCTTTCAAACTTACCACTGATCTTTTAATATATCCAAGCATATGGCACCTGTGACTGAGCTGATGTTTGGATGCCATATTTTGGTGACGAACTTCACCTGTAAGTGTAAAGAAATCTCATCACTTATCCGGTGCATCCAGTTTGTAAATATTGTACTGGGTCGGGCTGGAAATCATCCTTGATACAGTAAATCTGGAAAGTGTTGCGCATTGACCTTTTTGCTAGTTTGATTTATATGACGATGTGCATGCATGTGCGTGTTCGATTACCCACATGGGTACAATGTGTGAAGTCCACTTCTGGTGTCCCCCCGCCGTGATATTGATATTTGATTGAGTATGGTTTTATGCTGCTTTCATCAAAATTCCAGCAATATCATGGCAGCAATATTCACACATTGTACCCATGTGGGGAATCAAACTTAGGCCTCAGCATGACCAAGCAAACTCTTTAACCATCAGCAGCATTAGAAATTGGCCCAATAGTTAAGGTATCATAAGGACTAGTAGAAATTTGCCATTTTCAGGGGTTTTGCTACATGTTATCATTATAAGGACTAGTGGAATGAAACTGTTAGTTTCTAACGCTGATCAGGCTACCCCACCACTCCAAAATGGCTTTAAGGTTTAGACTTGGCAAGCAAAAATGGTACTTGAAAGCTATGTTCATTTTCTCCTACATTATTTTACAATGCCAAAGATGGGGTCTTATTTGTCCAAAATGCTGGGACTACCTTGTTACATCAGTTTTCTTTGATAGCAGTGAACATGGTGAAGTGATGGGGTTATTAAATTTGTTGTTCGGGTATTTGAATCTGGGGACCCTCATTAACATCTAACATGATAAGGACAGCTTGACTATCATGCTTAATTTCTAACCCTGATACATTTCCGGCTTAGCTTACGAGAAAATGCACACGGTAACCTTAATCTCTGTATGTAGAAGAATGCCTTGGAGAGCAGGAAATACAATTTAAATGGTAAATTACCATGTATAGTGATGTTTTATATCAAATTTCATATTTTTATTGACCAAGTTTGTTATAGCTGTTCATTCACATGAATTCGCTGAAGGGATACCATACGTTTTGTTGAAAGTGTATAACACTCGATAAATCTTTTTTTTACATTATGAATCACAAACAACTACTATTCTAATCTTTTCGTATACTCTGAAACATGCAGCGTAGATTGTGTCAGGTAGGCAGAGCATGTATACTGTTCTGTGGTTCATCTACCCCCTACAATTCCACCTCGGTTAAACCGCTGATCGTCTATAACACTCATCAATTATTTGGAACCCAAAGGTAGTGTTGCAGCGAGGGATCACTGTATACGAAAAAGTAACCAAGTACCAACCTTGGGAGGGTTAAAGGGATAGGTTTCTGGTACTTTGATATCCAGTTTGAATGTGCCTCCTTCATAGGGTGTGTCAGGAGGCCCCGCTATCTCGCCTCTCAGGTCATTGTACTGGTCATCAACCAGTTCCACCTTGATGTCACACTTCGCGATCTGAAGAAAAAAAAAGGTCGCAGCATGTTGATCAGAGTGAACAACCAAAACAAACAAATATGTGGTGTTCCATCAAGTGTTGCTTCTTAGGGTAAGCAGAATGAGTGGTAAGCAGTAGAGGGCGTAACGTGTACGCGAGACGACTCTCCCGTCTCGCTTACAAGTGACCACCTGAGAGGGGTCACTCGTATGCGTGACGGTCTGTCGGTGGACCATGGATTTCTGCATGTTGCACAAAAATGTCTCTACAAGCGTTATTTGTGAAAATAATAAAACAAAATTAAGTACAGTTATTGATCCTTCTACTAGTTATCAAAAGACATGAAAAAAATGTCATTAGAAAAATAATAAACGGTCAAATTGGGAGAAAAATGTGGAAAAATCGAGCAATATACATAGTATTTTCTAAAAGCTTATTTATCGTAGAGTTACAAAATATATAAATTATCTCACGCACACCAACGCACACCCATTTTCCATCGCGTTGAAACGTTGGTAAGTATGGTTTTACGAAGCTTTTAGCAATATTCATGCAATATCAAAGCTAGGGAAACCAGAAGTGGGCTTCACAAATTGTTACCGTGTTTGGCATCAAGCCTGGGTCATCGGCGTGACAAGTCAATGATTTAACCACATGACTACCCAGCTGCCCCTAGGTAACATGAGGTAAGGGGAGGGGTTTGCAAGGGGGCATCGTCATGGTCATTCATCAAACATTTCAGTATGACATATCAACATGATCAACAGAAACATACCTCTAAAATGTTGATACATTAACAGGGTTTTACGCAACACAGAAATGTGCATCCAGTAGGCACAAATGTATAGAACTGATGCAGGACGAAAAATATAGTGTCCCGAGAGATGCACTATCATTATTTATTGTACAAAATTCTTGACAAGATATATAAAGATCCTGTAATTAAAGTAATTATCAAATCTTACAGTACAGTAAACTACATTATTTCATAACTTTACAGGACCCTTGTAAGGACCTTTAACATGTTTACAGACCCTTGACATTAGTAATTGGGGGTACTCTGGACCATTAGTTTTGTAGGTCAATGTAAAACCCTGCATTAATGTACTACAGCTAATCATCCCACTGAGGCTTACACACTTCCTTCATCTAGATAAGCAAGCACCATTGATTGTTAATAATGTTTGATCTATATCTTCACAAAGACTTTCTTTTACCATCAGTTTTCAATATGGTACCTCTTAAGACATACTTATTATGTTTGCTATGTCACTGGTAAGCAAGGAAAGGCGGTATTCTGACACTGCCTAAGGGCTAGTACAGCAGAAGAATTTCAAATATGATTGGAAATGTTCCTAACGTCATCACTATTCAAGCTAGTAGACTGCCTTGGTTAGTTTTTATCCCTGAACCTGACAAGGCTTTCTTTTACAGCACAACCCCAGGTCTCCCAGTCTGGATATTGGGAAATGTCATTCTGAACAGATAGAATACTCTCACGTGTTCTTATTTCAACTGGTGTTTTGTCTGGTACAGTTTAACTTGTGGATTGGTCTAATGTTATGACAGCTGAAAGAGCGTAAATAGCATTGTAGGCGGTCAGTTTCAGTAAGTGTTACTTGAAAACTGTGTAGGCACCAGGCTTTTAGGGTTCATTTCTGGAACCATAACTGATTGTCATCCAATAGTCCCAATTTATTTTTCCAAATATGGTATTGACAAGAATTGAGTGAGTAAAAATATAAAGTCACATCGGCAGTATTTCGGCAGAATGTCCTAACAAAAGTACTAATGCCAAAATTACCGACGCACTCACCGCTCACAGTTCTATCTTATGCGCTATCATTAAATATTAGTTGCTGGACAATACACAGATGCATTGGTGGATCATGATTTTACACTTCTCGATACAAGTCTTGATCACAGCCACACACTAACTAAAGAATATTGATTCTTATTTCAAATGTTTGCTTTAATAACTGTTAGACCAAACACATATTTGAAGTGAAAAGTTAAATATTTTTTCTTAAATTGCGCAAAACTTGACACTACCAATGATAAATCGTCAGCGTGCCAGGCCATTTGGCCATCCTGTTTGTGAAAAAGATGGCTTACAAGTATCGTGATACATATTGGATCACACAGTCGGTGTATTGACCCAGCCCTATCAAATAGATTTGAAGTTTGCATGTTGTGTTGCTACATTTACAAGCCTTAAAGAACACAGACTATACATATATACATATGCCTTCCTAGCATGACAAGTTATTTTATTTTCATGTTTGTGTATGTGATGGAAACTGTAAACATGGTAAACATAACGCTGTTATGTTAGATACCGAGTGTGAAATTCTACTTGTCTGCCACTTATTTCCGGCTACAATATAAAAAAACAGATTTGGGGACAAAACAACAAATCATATGTTCATACTAATCCCTGTGCAGGGCCATACATGAACTAACTAACCTGGAAGGTTTTTTGTTTAAAGCCAAAACTGCAACGTACCCATAATTCTTAGAAGTTGACTTTGGGAGTAATGGACATATTGTTTTATGTAAAAAGAACAGTGATACATGGCCATACCCTCAATAAATAACCCAAGCACAGAAACGGATGTTCCGGACCCAAGTATTTTATAGAGGGACCATATATGAAGGTGAACTATTATTGAACAGGTCAAAGAGGTTGTCCTGTAACAAGTGTAAGATGAAAAACAGAACAGCAGAGCTATTACTGAGACACTGCTGCACTAGGTAGAGTGTATTTGGGCCTTTGATACTTTTCACTCAGTGAGTAGTCACTGTGTAACACGTATGCAGAATAAATCCATGATTTAGGTTATTGTTGCACAAGTGGTGTGACAAAATCTTTTCCTTGCAATCCACCATGTTTATTATTTCATCTGTAGGCGGAAGCTCCTAACTTTTCCGCACGGAGCCTGGCACATGCTAACGTAGAAGGGAAACAGAACGTTTTTTGAAGTCACCACAATTCGGTATGAGGAACATCATACAATAAGTATCACATCTAAAGCTTCCAGAAGATGTGATTTTACGTTCGCCAACTCATGACGAGGTTTCATTTGATTTTCAGTAACTAAAAATACATAAAAAATAAATACCTCATCACTTTTGATTACTTCTTTGAATTCCCTCTTTATTCTGTTAATGGCGATCGGGATGGTAGCCATTATAAAAAGGGACAATAGTTTTTGTTTGGCTTATTTCTGAAGACAACACTGTATTCCAACTCTAAATGTAACTTCCGGTTAACCCCGAACATGCGCATACAATTTCTACCAAAAACCTATGTCGTTAATTTTTCAAAGATTATTTTATGGTTTCTGTATCATTGGGCGAAAATGCAACGGCAAATTGTTTTGTGTTTTCTGTATTTTTTTCGGCACCCGAAAGCTGAAATGAAAATTTAGTTCCCTGACAAATCTGAAGATGTTATGTTACAAAAGACAAACCATAGCATATCTGAAATGTGAATCTGGTAAGGTTAACCTACCTTAATTCGCGTGTTCGCATTTAATATCTGTCGTTTACTTATAAGTCACCAAAAGCCAATCAATACTATTATGTCATGTTATTAGATGGCCATCGATATTAAAACAAGAAATAAGAGAAAACAGAGACATGCAAATGGGGGGATTTGGGTGATTTTACAACCAGAGGCACAAATCAGGTTGAACAAGTGTCAATTTCTAAAACCCTTTTATTTCTAAAACCCTTTCATTTCTAAAACCCTTTCATTATGTTTTCTGCTTAGAGAATTGATAGAGTGAGGTGTTATATTGCAAAAAGCACAACGGACACTTCTAACTTTGTATTTTTGTTGACTAGTGATAAAATACACCTTCGGATATGTTGTTTATATTATCATTACTATCACATAATAATAATAATCATAATAATAATAAAAATAATAATCCCATGAGAATGCGTGTAAATCACATAGAAACATATTCATTTACTTGAACAAAAAGACTTTGTTTGTTTGTTGTTTAACGCTGCACTCAGCAATATTCCAGCTATATGACGGCGGTCTGTACATAATCGAGTCTGGACCAGACAATCCAGTGATTGACATCATGAGCATCGATCCACTTAGATCCTTATTGGTCCATTCTTCTTTACAATAATGAACATACTTGCATATCTGTTCATTTGAAAATGTCATTATACCTATTTATATAAGCATAGTGTTAACAGTTGTGTCTTGTTTACGTGATATTATTACTTAATAATTGTAAAAAATAATGTTTTTTGCAGCAGTGACAAGTGACGGTAGTGTCTATATACCTGTGACGGAATGACAACTGTTCACTCATTTTTCACTGGTCACAATATCGGCCATTACCATCGCATGCATGTAGGCCTATTGTGACACGTGACGGTACCTAATGACGTACATTAGGCATACTCATTTATTTTTCATTATTCATTTTATATTCAAAATGGTTTACTATAATTTATTTGGAGGGCGTGGATTTGGTACACTTCATGAATCTGCCATAACTGAAGACTTTTTTGTGGATTTCATGTCAAATACTAACCTCAAACATAAATCTTTCACATCGCAACCAACAGTCAACTTTCTGATGAGAGTGATCTTCCTTGGAGCAAGAACTTACCATGATAATATAGTAGTACTGTGGCGGTTATGAAAAAAAATCCTGGGACATACATATTTCCTTTTTAAAAATGTAACTTTACCGATATTTTAGTTTTTCAGTCAAATATTTCATGAAAATTTATTTCATGTTTGCGAATAAGCTAATAATCTAGACCTTTTAAGGATTAAATTGCAAACTACAATGGGACAAACAAATGTCATTCACGTGTGGGACATGGGAGAATTTACAACATACACACATTAATAAATAACTGTCTTTCTATATATTAACATTTTTCATGAACTGAAATATTATGTTGATGAATTAAATTACCCTAAACTGATTCATCGAACTTGGATTTTATATTTGAAATACTGTTTCATTTTAATATAAAATCTATGTTCCGGACACCTGTTGTGCCCCCAGTTGTAAAATCACCCAGATATGAATCGATTCCATTTAAGTGCCTTAAAATACGAAATATCAAATTCTCCTTCATATATGTTACCAACACATAACTTACAAAATAAAATGGGATACGTAGACAACAGTATATGGCTACTGTAATGACGAAATTGAAACTGTTCATCATTTTTCAGGTATTGTAACAATGTGAGCTCCCTTTTGACGCAGTTCGAAAATTAGTTAAAAATAAGACACAGGCTACAGTTTAACTAGATAAAAAGGGTGTACTCAAAGGAGCCATAATACCAAATTCTGAACCTGTTGACCTGTTAATACATATGTGCAAAAGTGTAATATTCAAACGCAAAACATTCAGAAAAACACTTGAATTCGATAACATACAGAAGTAGCTCACAAATACTACTTTATGTCCAAGTACACAGCAAATGTTTTTGGGTAAAACAATCACTTCACCAATTATGTTTTGGACAACTTGTCATCACCCCTTTATAAAGCAATGTACTGTACAAACTGTGTAAATAGCAAAAGCAGAAAAAAATATCTTCGCGCATTACTTCAAATTCGCCTAGAATTACAGAACATTTTCTATTTTTGAATCGCAGTGCATTATTAGTAATAGTAGCTTTTTTAAAAGATGTACGACATTGATTCCTTATCGAGACCTCATGATACCAGTATGTGGTTGTTGTTGATTTTTTGCTTGATTTTTTGTGTTGCCTGGAAGTATTTTCGCATTCATCGATGCAAACTGTACAACGCCCATCCAAGCATTGTTTACTTCAGTATATTTCAAAGACATTAATTTGTCAGATTTAAAGACAACCAAATTACCGAAAGTTTAATTAGTTTAGTTTACACCAGAAATATTTGGTTTGAATGAGTTGGGTTTAACGCCGCTTCGAACAGTATTTAGTATCCAGTTTTATCACGGCACGACAGCTTGATGTGGACGAAAGCTCGAACTGATGCAGGCCTTAGACGTTTACCATTTGGACGAAATCCACGAGTTATTCTGGTGCTGACAATCGGACGAAACATGTTCATGTGAATCTGTCATGAGAGACCAGAATCTGACATCTTAAGCATTTGGTATATGAGAATCTGGCTATATTAGCGTTCTGTGGAAACTGTAAAGAAGAACAGCCCAGACATTTAATACCTGTGACAATTTGTCCTGCCAACTTGGTCACCTGTCTTGTATAATGAGTGACCTATTAAAACAATGATGAACGAATACTCATAATTCACTGTTTACATGTACATATAACTAGAATAATGCACGCTATGGAACTACAGTAAACTACGGTTAAAGCGCACCCAAAGGGACAGACAATGTTAGTTCGTTATAACCGTAGTTCGTTATAAGCATATATACAGCAAATGACCGGGACCAAAAAATAAATTCGATATGTCCGTCAGTTCGTTTAAAGCGTGTTCGTTATAACCGTAGTTTACTGTACATGCAAGCTTCAAGCAACACGAGGTCGGGATATCTGACTGAGACAGTAACATATGGTTAAAGAAATCCAATCGTGTGCTAAAATGATAAGATATGACTCAGTTTGACCCACTAGAAATGTCAAATTCTAAACATACGGAGAACTGTCATGATATTTTTAGAGATTTATCAGACATGTTCAATTGGTTGACAACACGCTTTTCGCATTTACATTTTTAAATTATTTCATTCTGACATCTTAAAGTATAAATTAAAATGGCTAAATAAGCGAAAAAGGCTTCAAGATACAAAAAGTAGCTTTTGGCCGGTCCGTGACCAAAGAGGATTTTATGCCCCATATGTGTGTTTATGTCTTTATCTACATCGCCTAGGAAAATCAGCTTGGTTCAAAGACATGCTCATGTTCAATAATAAAAAAAACAGGTTCTGAAAACCTCTATAATCAGACTTTTTGAGATATTGCTTAATGTAAACATTTAGTGTGAACAAAGTATAGTTATTCATATAACATACCTGATAACTTTCATAACAATTTTTAAAGTTTTTGCTAATTTCTGTAAGAATACAGATCCTGTTGGACCAAAAGGGCCTAATCACACCTTGTCTTTTGTTCAATATATTCGTAGTTCTTTACTAGCGGAACTTATCCTCCATTTTGTTTGTTTGTTTGTTTTTGAGTGAGTGAGCCATCGAGTGTGCGACCGACTGACGGCAATATTTCAGCCACATAGCGACAAGAACTAATGGTACATTCACATGAAATATCAAGAAACATATCCCAGATATATGAATATGTACATGTCAAACAATTTAGACAAATTTAAACACACCAGTACAGTTATGGGGATTGCTTTAGGATAAGTGATTGAGTGAACATGGTTTCGCGATGCTTTCCAACAGTATCACGTAGGGGTACATTAAACACAGGAGATCAACGGATCAACGCCGTGCGCGAAATTAATAGAGGAAATACGGTATGAACCCGGAAACACCAATCCCTATGGTGGCCTTAATCTTAATGTATGTATAATTTGCAGTAAGATATTGGGACAGATCTCAGTGTTTTGAAAAATATGTTGGTTTTATTGTGAAATAAAAACATAATAACATGTATATATGTGTGTGTTGCAACTGAGTGATGTAATAATACATCTGTGTAAAGCGAAGCCATTTTGAATCCGTTTCCATATCCAAACTGCATTCCAACTTTTCAACTAAACTTCGTCTGCCGCGAACCTTAATGCAACAGATACGACCGCAATCTTCGGGTCCGCTGAAGGATATTGGAAGGATGCCAAATATCAAGGTGTTTAGCGGTACCTCACATCCCGATTTGGCTCAGAAAATATGTGACAGACTTGGTATTGAGCGTGGCAAGGTCGTCACCAAGAAATTCAGCAATGGAGAGTGTTGGTAAGCACATGGTGTGGGGCATTGTTTGGCCTAGGCCTAGACCAAGTCTTGTCACATGTGTTTTCAGTGCATAATCACCGAAATCACAAGTCACGAGTATCGTCAAGTCAATAACCTTTCTGTTTTCAGTATGAGGTTCACTATGACACAACATAAGTTAAAAATCAATTACTCGGTTTTATAATATATGGAACGAATCATTGGTCAGTTCGATTAGTGGCGATATAGAAAACGTCACTTTTTCACATGGGGCCCATTTAGGGTTTTGCGTTCTCCTTCAAGCAGTGGGGCTTGTAATGTAATAATAATATTACTGTTACATCTTGAAAATAATCAAATTAAATCTGTATCCAGAAGTTGAATGTATCTTCACCATGTTCTCAGAAATTCCTATGTCTTTTACATATCCTCAGTTGATTATGGGAAAGGAATATGTCAAATTGTCCAACAGCGTTATTTAAGATATCTGTTGTATTTAAGATATCTGTTGAAATTTATATTCTGACCAACAAGGACTGGTCGGCTCGGAGTCCGTATACTGTGTCTGAGTGGGGTATTCATGTTAAACTGCGGCATGGTATCTCTTTGGGCTAGCACTATAAATCGGCATCAGTCCGGACTAGTACAAGCAGCCACACCCACACCCACATGCCTGCACGTCGCTATATAAATGCAATAATCTTGGACGAGACGTTACACCCCATTTCACTTCACTACTTCACTTATATTTGATATTGTGTTCATATTAAGTACCACAACATTGTGTGTGAAGTGAGTAAAGTTATGAATAATTTCGCACATATTAACTGAATCGTATAAATATACTATACCATTCCATCATGTAATTTGTAAGGCATTTATCAGGGCTCTCTGAGAGGCCGCTGTTTGACTCTGCAGCAAATGTTGATGGAAATTTGCTATTGCACATACAAGGATTAACCTTGACTGTTTTACCCATGATAGAAAATCCCCCTGGTATAAAACCAGTGAGATTTTTTGCGGTGATGAGATTTCGCAAATTTTCAGAGACATTTTGTCTTCCCACAGTGGAAACTGTATTTGATTATCAATTATGTTGCAAAAAATGTTACTAGATAATATAGACAATGCAATAGATACATCTTCCGATATTTTCGAACATTAATTATTGCACTGTGAATATTTAAATATATTAGCACTAGTATCAACAAATATATGCATTAGTATTTATATTTCTGTTTATTGTCTACTTTAGGAGAAAATACATTAATATTTATGTATTAGGAGGAATTATTTGCGAGAATAATTATCATGATTATAGATAGGCATGTTTACTACCATCAGCTGTTCAATTCGTTGGCATGCGTGGGATCAAACAATTTATAGGTCTTCGACAATGTCTGTTAGGATAGTAATTTAATATATTTAAAGCGATGACATGAAACAGTTGTAAATGGTGTTACAGTTTGTTGGCAAAAAATATATAATTAACATTCCAATTCGTTCGTCAATTTCACTGTCTTCTAGTGTCTCCAGTGTGTACTGTATCAAAGACCAGGTGTCTGACTGTAGCCAATGAAATCTTATCAATATGGGCTTTTTTTAATTATTTAAAAGGTGACAGTTCATTATACATTGATTTTTGCTCCAGGTTCACCCTTTTGTTTAAATAAGCAACAATTAAGTCATTTATTTTCTGCAGAAGGCAGCATGTTTGCCATGTGCAGCAGCCAGAAAATGTTTATAAGTAACCTGAAGTTGAAAAGACTGTTGACATTCGTGATGTTTGAGTTACATTTGAATGATTAAGTCAGTTTTCAATAAATATGGACAAATCTGGAAGCAGACATATCGTAGCATATTCTAAAAAAATCTCCATCTTGCTGTTTGGCCACTAGAAATAGTTCAAAATTCGTACGTAATTCATGCACGTTGGCCATTTTCAAGAGGGTATACGTTCATGAAAACCAGTGCTGTCTTATCTAAAGTCTAGACAAATCTCATAAAAAATGTGATCGTTTGTGATCTGCAATTTGTATATTCTTTAGGAGAAAGAGTTGTAGGTATATTCATTTAGGTTTGGTTTAGTCATTCCAAATTCCAAATTTGCTTGTGTTTTGAAACTTTACCCGTGATTTCTTTTTCTCTCTTGATTTCTGCACGGATGCACATACATGTACGTCTTTGATTTCTGCTAGGATTTAAGTGACAAAAAATACGGCTAATGACTTGTTGTAGATCACCGAATACAACTTGACAATCAGGAATACAAAAAATGTAGTGCAAAGCTCCACGCAGTGCTATAGGAATCATTAATGCACAGTAAGAGATGGCATGCAGTGTTACGAGTGTGCAAATCACTGTTTCGATTGACAACTTTGAAGATTGAAGAAACTATCAAGTATTTTTTTGTTGACATTTTTAGATACAGTAGATCAGGGTCCACACAAGGAATTTTCTGACATGGGCCTTCCATGTGAAAATTTCAAATATTCCCGAGATATGCCCATACAGCACAATGTTAAAATGCCTCATTGTATTTGAAAATGTGGGCCTAGAATTATCCCTGGTAGATAATTTTACGCCTTTTTTATGCTTGTAGATGAAAATGAGAGTGTCAATGAGGATAAAACTATTGAAAGATGTTCGCTATTTTCAATCGCACTGAATTAATGTTCATGCGATATCTCTGACAACTATGAGGGAATATCACGGAATCACGGCCTAAGTCAATCCCTGCACATATAATACTTATGATCAAATGTTATGGCATTGCAGAGGTGACTTGTATTCCACTGAGGACAGGTGAAGAGAGAATATTTCATGTTAAGATTTACATTATTGGATTCAACAATGTCATGTTAGATTCTAACACAGAATACCCCTGATTTAAAAAAATCAAAACTTTTAAACAAAATTCCACCTTTTGTAGAGAATGCTTTTCCCCAATTGCCTCCTACAGTCATTTCAAAAGTCAGAATTTTTTATCGTGTTTATCTTTGTTCACCCTTAATACAATAACGCTCCTGAACAAGAATAGGAAGAGTTAAGGACGAGTGACATTTCCTTGTAGACTACCACTTTTACCATAATGTAGATGGCTCCAGTAGATAATTTTTGCCGATGAGTAAATGCATTTCTAATCCTGTTGAGATAAGTCCCTGCGTATTTCACACAGCTCATTGCTACAATCACAGAACATGTTCATTAATCTGTAAACTGAAGATGAAAATGAAATGATAAGGGCACCTGTTGAAAGTTTGTGAGAAAAATGGGTCATCAGTTAGTCAATACAGGTTTACAGCTTGACCATCTGACCTTTTGTATCTGGTTAAACGTACAATGATAAGGCCACTTGCCATGCTCCTGGAAGCCTGTTATTTAATGTTTGTGTATACTACAGTCATGACTGGCCACACATGATGGAGCATGGTCAACACACGGAGTAGTGGGTGATGACTCTTACATAATGGTATCCATGGTGTCAGGGTAAAATAATCCACTTTTCTAGCATTTTAAACTTTCAGTTTGACATTCATTTGGAGTTTCTTTGATGTATAAATGTTCATCCAGTGGGAGGGGCGGTCGGGTAGCCTAGTGGTTAAAGCGTTCGCTCGTCATGCCGAAGACCCGGGTTTGATTCCCAACATGGGTACATTGTGTGAAGCCCATTTCTGGTATCCCCCGCCTTGATGTTGCTGGAATATTGCTAAAAGCGGCGTAAAACAATACTCTCACTCACTCATCCAGTGGGCACAAATGTTTAAATATCAACTGCATCCAGAAGAAATAAAAAATATGAAACATTTAAGGTGAAATATATTAATTAATTCGTAGATTTATCTAGGTTTGCTAAGAGCATGAAGAGGCCGATATCAGGCCCCAAGTCTGCAGCAAATGTCAGTTAATATTACCAAATTGGAATTTGTGTCCTAATTTTTGTTAAAACGTAATTAACTACATGTATTACAGTCTATGCCAAACACTTTAGAGTATACTATCCTGAACTTGGCTCTTAGCCTTATTTTCAGTACATTTTAGTGTTATGAGTTTGTGCTTTATTAGCTGATCTTAATTGACTGAACAAAATATTATTTGAGTCAGACTTTGGACGAGCGACTAAAGTTGCAGTCTGCTATTGTTATGGATTGGACAGGTGACTTCTATATATCACTGACCGTATTGAGCAAAACAATGATTCCTTTCAAACTTCCCTGCCAAGGGCACTTAGTTTGGAATCCTGCATAAATCATTATCTGTTTTTATAGTTAGTTTCTGAATAAGCACTTTGTTTTTTTATCATCATGCAGGTTTCGGAATTCCTTGTCTAAGAGTGTCTATGGCATTGTAAAAATTGTAATTGTACCTCAACATGCTCAAGGATAATTTTGTAATGCCTGTATTGCATACTCTGAAATAATATGAAGCAACTTTTGCAATATTTTGACATGGGAAATGAGACCTGGGAACAAAGGTATTGCACAACATGAGCATGGTGAGTGCGATAAACCCTGTCATGTGGAAATTGAAAAGGGTAATATTAATCTCAAAACGAAAAGGTCACACCTTTTTAACTTACACCCACATTGGGGGGCAAGGGTGGCCCAGTCGTTTAAGGCACCGCGATTCGCTGTGCAGAGTTGCGTCCCTTAGGCATGCCAGAAACCTATGATTGTGGGTCCGAATCCCGGTTCGCCCCAATTATGTTTCTAGGTTTGTCAGCACCGTACCTGTGTTCGTGGGTTTCACTGAAGTGGTAAATGTCCGAGACCTGCATCACTTTGGGCTTTCCTCCCCCATTAAGCTGACACGCCGTGATATAACTGGAATACTGTTAAAAGCGGCGTTAAACCCAACTTACTCACTCACTCACTCACTACACCCACTCTCGGATTCCAGGTTATAATAGGTCTTCAGCAACCGATGCTGGCCATAAGAGGTGACCAAATAGATCTGATGGTCTGGTTCGTTGTGATTGATGCGTGGCCTCATACCCTAACATTGTGAATCTTTGCGCACATTATCCTCTACTTCCCCATGAAGATATGGGTTAGAATAGGTCTTCAGCAACCCATGCTTGCCGCAAGAGGTGACTAATAGGATTGGGTTGTCTGGCTCGCTTACTTGGTAGATGGATGTCATTGTATCCCAATTGCGTGGATCGATTCTTGTTATGTCAATCACTGGATCGTCTGGTCCAGATTTGTTTATTTACAGACCTCCGTCATATAGTTGGAATATTGTTGAGTGCAGCATTAAACAACAAACAAAACATTGTTTACTGGATTGTCTGGTCCAGACTTGATTTATTTTTGAGTGCGCTGTTAAATACCAAACAAATCCTAACTTACAACTTCTCATGGGTCTAAAGATGGGCCTCAGCTATTGGTTCTGGATGACAACTAGTAATTTTATGAAAGCTATCAGTTGAAACTGTCTTTTTAATATTCATCGATTTGTGTAAATTTGTAATTCTCTGTTAACTGCAGTGACGTGACTGACAGAAGATCATGATGATGCAACATCGTTGAATGATTGTTTTTATGTTATTATGTTTTAGACGGATCATCCCAAAAGTTAATTTCAAAAGCAATTAATGTTAGAATTAAAACTAAACGACTTAAACTTCTATGTTATTTGAATCAAGGGACCACCTCAATATATTCAACTCTTAACATTTAGGCTGTGGCCATGCTGACAAAGACCCCTTGACTTTCATGTTTAAGTTCGAGTACAGGTAATGATTATAATGAACATTTTGGTCCTGCTGCAAGTTGATTCTTCCGTGCCTGTCCGCAGTGTTGAGATTGGGGAGTCCGTGCGTGGAGAAGATGTGTACATCATCCAGACCGGGTGCTCCGAGGTGAACGACATGTTGATGGAGCTGCTCATCATGATCAACGCCTGCAAGATCGCGTCAGCGTGTCGGGTCACTGCTGTCATACCCTGCTTCCCGTATGCAAGACAGGATAAGAAAGACAAGGTAGAGTTAAATGTGTTTTAACTTCTCGACCCACATGGCCCAACCATACAGAACGTGTCCCATGGTGTTCATCTGGCTTTGAAGGGAATAGCGTTTCTGCTGGTGCAGATGGTTGCCTGGTATAGAGGCACATTGCAATGATGGAACATTTTTAGATGTTTGGTACGTTTGATTACTGGTGCAGATGGCGAGTGCAAAACTTATTTCAGAAGTCCTCAGAATGTGTAGCTAGTTTTGCAAGACTGATTTGTAATAAGCTGAAGTCGTGGTGAACTGGTCCAGAATTATGTCCTTCAAAGGTCTACCATCATTAACATGATTAAATTTTGAGCTATTCTCAGCATTCAGTTTTGTAATCTAGGGTTAGTGGTCTATCATGAATTCGGGGTGGTTGGGTAGCCTAGTAGTTAAAGCATTAGCTCCTCACACCGAAGACCCAGGTTCGATTCCCAATATGGGTACAATGTGTGAAGCCCACGTTCGGTGTCCCCCGCCGTGATATTGTTATTCTTATAAGAGCGGCATAAAGCCATACTCACTCACTCACTCACTCACTCACTAGTATGAATTCCTAAAAAAAAGTCCTTATAAAATCCAAATCGTCAATGACAGGTAAACATTTGCTCCTTTTAAGTTGGGCCCTTGAGGATCAGGGGTAGAATAGGTCTTCAGCAACCCATGTTTGCCGTAAAAGGCGACTATGTTTTGTTGTAAGAGGCGACTAACAGGATCTGGTGGTCAGGCTCACTGACTTGGTAGATGTTTGTCATTGTAACCCAATTGTGTGGATCGATGCTCATGATGTCAATCACTGGATTGTCTGGTCCAGACGCGATTATTTACAGAATGCTGTCATTATATTGGAATTATTGCCGAGTGCGGCGTTCAACAACAAACAACAAAACATGTAAAATAGTCCCAGCACTAAGATTGTTCTGTGCAGGTAGGGCATGGTCTGTGTTTTGGGGGCTTTTCATCCCATATACTCTGACATGCTGTAAGTTTAATGAATACTATTCAAAGTGGACTTAAAGCGAATTCACTCACTCATTGATAGTCCAGGGATCTTCAGTACAGAATCAACCCCATGGGTATCTTGAGATGCTATAGGTCCACAGCAACCTCTAGTGGTCACAAGAGACGTGGTCGTTAACGGCATGGGTCATTGCGCACAAAATCAATCACCAGATTTTGATGGCTGGAATATTGCAAGAAGCGGTGATTAAGCGAACAAAAAGAAGCCTCAGTCTTGTCAAAAGGTTAGTGATGGGAATACATCTGGTGAAGTTTGGCTTGAATGCTGAGTATGTAAAAGGTAAATTGGTTGTCTTGTGTTCCAGAGTCGTGCTCCCATATCTGCCAAGCTTGTCGCCAACATGCTGTCCACGGCCGGCGCAGATCATATCATCACCATGGATCTTCACGCCTCACAGATTCAGGTCAGTGGTTTCGATAGTGGAAGTTTGTGATGTACAGTAAACTTGTCTGATATATCTGTGCTTTTTAGAAATAAGGAATGTGTGCACAGTCAGAAAGAAATGCGAACATTAGTGACTTGTAGTGTTACCATAGAGTTCCAGATAATTTTTGTCATTAAATAAATATATCACGTGTCTAACCACGGGTCCGGGTAGTCCTGTGGGTACCCGGGTCCTACTCAGTACCCACCCGACCCGGGTATCCGAGTTACCCGTCCCAGCCCTAGTTGGTACAGTGGTACAAGGCCTGGGACCCCAATTATGTATTTTCGAGAGCCTGGAAGATTCACAAATATGCTCACTCAAAAGAAGTTTAAGTTTCAAATGACTACACTTTATCTGTGATGGTTAGTGGGTATTGCAACACACAGCCTTTCAATTGTGGTTCTTTATGAGTAGTATATATTTTACCTGTGCTAATTCCATTTGCATGCTCTCAGGGCATACAAATACTGCAGTCTGCAACTTAAGGTGCTGGTTTGAAGCCAGGGTCAAAACGTTTGGTACCAGTGAAGATCCGGGTTATAATAGGTCTTCAGCAACCCATGCTTGTCGTAAGAGGCGACTAACTTCATGCATGTCATCGTATCCCAATTATGTAGATCAACGCCCATGATGTCAATCACTGGATTGTCTGGTTTGGACTTGATTATTTACAGACAACCATGATATAGCTGGAATATTTCAATGTGTGGCTTTAAACAACAAACACAAAAAACATTTGGGCTAGTTTGTGTAGCATACATTTTACTAAAATCCAATGGAGATGATGTCAGGTGACAAGTTTGGTGAAATAGAATTAAAGGTTTTCGGCAGAGACTGTTACCATAGTTACTGGCTTGGTGATGGATAAGTGGACATTCAGTTTACATTCACAGCTCACTGAGGATCATAACTGAAGCTGTCTATTGTATTGTGAGAAGAAACAGATAAAGATTAGGAAATAGCAGGCTGAACATTCATTTGGTTTGGTGGAAGGGTTTCGTTAACATATCGATACATTTGGCACAGTGTATCAAGACAACATGATTGTCAGTTGACCTATTTGTATTCCCCATCAGTGGATGTAATTTCTCGTGCAGGTGTTAGCCGATAATGGGTGACACTCTATAAATTCAACAATCATAATCTTGCTTTGTCCGTCGTTCGTCCTACTCAGAAAACTCCTGGTCCCATGAAGCTGACTTTTCACCTACCTGTTCCCACCAATTTTGGATGTTGTTAATTTGTTGCATGTGTAGTTACTAGTGGGGCTCAACTAGTGTTCCATTTTTCGTGGTATTTTAGAGTTTGACCTTGATTTGACCTTTGAACTTCAACCACATTCAAAGCTTGGTTGACGCACGTCATTGTATCCCAATTGTGTGGATTGTGCTCAAGATGTCAATCACTGCATTGTCTGGCCCAGACTCGATTATTTACCGCTGAAATATTCCTAAGTGCTGCAATTTACAACAAACTAAAGAAGAAACAAACAAATCTTTTTCTATTCTTGATTATGCTTTTAGTTGTAGACAATTTGTGAAGTATCACAATGTTATGTCTCCTGTTGATTCTATGTTTCCTTTAATCTTGTGGCAGGGTTTCTTTGACATTCCTGTTGACAACCTCTATGCGGAGCCTGCCGTCCTGAAGTGGATTCGTGACAACATCACTGACTGGAGGAATTGTTGCATTGTCTCCCCTGATGCTGGCGGTGCCAAGAGGTTAGTTGGAATTATGAAGCACATGTTTCACATCATGGTTGGAAAGAAAAATAGTAACAAATAAAGTAATTTAAAATATCACAGTAACAATAAAAATGGTGAAAACTGGTGAGTGCCTGTGGCCATTCTGGATTTAAAAAGGTCTCCAACAACCAGCGATGCTTATTTGTGGCAATTTTGTGGATTTGGTCACTCTTGGTCACCTGGCTGATTACGTGTCACTGTACTGTGATGGCATGGATTGTGTCTCATTATATAAGCTGATGGATTGTCTGGTCCAGGCTAAGTGATATACGATCCGTGAAGATTCCGGGGTAGAATAGGTCTTCAGCAACCCATGCTTGCCGTAAAAGGCGACTATGCTTGTCATAAAAAGCAACTAACGGGATAGGTTGGTCAGGCTCGCTGACTTGGTTGATGCATGTCATTGATCCCAATTGCGTGGATCGATGCTCATGATGTTAATCACTGGATTGTCGAGTCCAGACTCAATTATTTACAGACCGCCGTCATATAGCTGGAATATTGCTGAGTGCGGCGTTAAACAACAAACCAACCAACCAACAGACTACAGGCCAACAAGTAAACAAGTAGTGGTGACACCATCATTCCATTTTGAAATCCCCAAGGAGATCTATGTTTTGATCTAGTTCATCTAGAGTACAATTCAATACAGAGCTCATGTCATGACAGATTAACTGTAATAACACGAAATAATCAGGTGGTCCTTAATTTGTTTTGGTAGTATATATTGGCCCAGGTAAATCCCTAATAAACTAAGCTTCTTTTCAGTTTCCAGTGCTATGTTTCAGGGTGACGTCCATCGCTGACCGTCTAAACGTGGACTTCGCGTTGATCCACAAGGAGAGAAAGAAGGCCAATGAGGTGGCTTCGATGGTGCTGGTGGGAGACGTGAAGGACAGAATTGCCATCCTGGTGGACGATATGGCCGACACGTGTGGAACTGTATGCCATGCTGCTGAAAAGTGAGTGTGTGTTATGTTGTGTGTGTGCGTGTTAGGGAGGACTACATACTGGAGACTGAAAGGCCGTCATGGGGATGACGCATGCTGTTGTCCAACCAGAACTGACGAGTACTGAAGTGCAGTACTGGTTGTTTGTAGACTTGAGGACAACTGGTATGATAAAATAGTAATATATGCATTGTAATTTAATGTATTCTAATGTATTCTTTACCTGTCCGGGGGCGGACGGGTGGCCTAGTGGTTGAAGCACTAGCTCGTCATGCCGAGGACCAGGGTTCGATTCCCAATATGGGTACAATGTGTGAAGCCCATTTCTGGTGTCTCCTGTTGTAATATTGCTGGAATATTGCTAAAAGCGGCGTAAAACCATACTTACTCATTCTACCTGAACTGGCCACCAGAACATTGGTTATCAGGTTGTTCAAAATTTGTGTTACTATTTGTTGACCATTTCTAAATGAATTTGTAGGCCTAATTGGTTGGAAAATATTCCTCCACACAAGTTGCATCATTTTAAGGAAACCACGTATAGTTCTCTTTCAATTAGAATATTTTCAAGGTTATGACATGCGGTGGGGTAGCCTAGTGGTTAAAGCTCTTGCTCGTCATGCTGAAGGGCTGGGGTTTGATTCCCCAGATGGGTACATGGTGTGAATCCCATTCAAATGGTGTAGTGTAGTATATATGTTTTGAAAATTACTTTAGAGTGTGGAATTAAGCAATGATCATGTGGACAGAGGTCATGCTTGATATATGATCTGTTTGTTTGTTGTTAACGCCACTCTCAGCAATATTCCAGCTATATGATGGCGATCTGTAAATAATCGAGTCTGGACCAGACAATCCAGTGATTGACATCATGAACATCGATCCACGCAATTGGGATCGATGACAATCATCAACTAAGTCAGCGAATCTGATGACCCGATCCCGTTAGTCGCCTCCTATGACCAGCATAGTCACCTTTTACGACAAGCATAGGTTGCTGAGAAACAACAGATACCCATAACTGCTTTTGATCCTCTGTAGGTACAATGAATATTATTGCGCGTCCTTTGGGATGCCATATATTTTTTTCTGTGTCCATTCTCTTCTTTTGTGCATACTGGACGCACATTTGTGAGTTGCATAAAACCCTGAGGTTATGACGAGCCCTGTCTTCTTTCAGACTGTTAGAAGCTGGTGCAGTGAAAGTATTTGCCATCTGTACACACGGTATATTCTCGGGCCCCGCCATCTCCCGCATCAACAACTCCATGTTCGAAGCAGTCGTCGTCACCAACTCCGTTCCACAGGAGGAAAGGATGAAGATGGCCCAGAAAATAAAGGTATGTTACCATGGCGATAAGGTATGGTGAGGAAACTGAGATGTGCTAAGATGGACAAAATCTTTGAGTTGCCGAGGAGATCAAAGTGGTCATGTAGGAAGTTTAGCTGTTTCACATTATGTAGACCTGGTCTGTAATAGGTGTGAATTAAGTGTCATTGATTTTAAGAAAAATAACTTCAAGCTGGAGTACACAAGGTGCCTGTCTAGATTTTACGCAAATGTGATCTTTTTGGTTTGTTGTTGGTGTAACTGATTTGCAGAGTATTATGAAAGGACTATGAAAAATGGCTGATAACAAACTGTGTATTCATCATGGATGGCTAGATTCAAACTGCAAAAGCTTCATATAGCGCAGAATTTTTTTTTCATTCTATTTTTGAGTTTCATCATGTTTATGGGGCCAGGTTAGTGGGGCAGTATGGAAGAACAGTGGTGGAGCAAGTTCAGTCAGTTGGGCCTTTAGTCAGTAACCATGGTAACAGTAAACCTGGAATTGTTCCTACCAGGAAGTTGACAGTATCTGAAGTCCTACAGATGTATCCTCTCTCGTTATTTCTTGTGACAACTTTTCCATTAAGTGTTGATGTTAGTCTTGCCATAGGAACTAGATGTTTGGATGTGAGGTTTCCTCTTTGGAGCAGTGGTGTTGCTGTTTACAGTTCAAGCAAGTTGGCAGCGCTCGATGATCTTGGATACCTATCTGTATCTTGATGTAACAGAAAAGTAGCCACTCTCTTGATCTTGCAGGAAGCACGGGTGGCCCAGTCTGAAGCACCGCATTATGCTGTGCAGAGTTGCGTCCTTATGATAGTAGGGGTGAATCCTGGTTCGCCCGGAATATGTGTTTAGGTTTGTCGGCACCATACCCGTGCTAGTGGGTTTCACATGTGCGACCTGCATCACTTCAGGAGGGAATAGTGTTCTAAGCCAGGTTTGTGGTGTGAAGTACTTACCACATTAGGTGGTCAGTGACTTCGTCATGTCAGAAGTGATAAACATACAAGCGTAAGAAAGAAAAAATCCTAGATGGCAGTCCTCCATCTTCCCGAGGCAAGAGTATCCTCTAGCCTTTTTATCAAAGTTTTTTTTCCATCCTTGCCACATCATACTTTCCTGTGCTAAAGATGATTGGACTATCGCACATATCGATAGTCCAAGCAGAGAAAGTTTCACAAAATCAACATCCACTACTGGAACACATTCGTAGGAAAGTGATTTACCACTGTCTGTCTTTGTTGACATAAATATGTCTATTTCATCTTTGAGATCCCCCAACAATATCCTATGATTTTGTGTCAGGGATGAAATTGCGAATATTTTCGTAATCTGTCGTCGCCTATTGTGGTCGCCATCTTTGTGAAACTATACAAGGTTGGTGCCAGGGTCGAGCCAAGAAAAGTGGCCTTGATGTGGCAAGGATAGAAACTAGGCTTTGGTATTGGCTAGTGGACACCCTTGCCTCGGGTCCAATACTTTTCATGACATTTCATGAGTTTCCTGTAACCTTGATATTTAATGTTTCCTGTGGGCCAACAAGGGTTCTTGTCACACCTTGCAGGGGCAGTCAGGTAGCCTAGTGGTAAAAGTGTTCGCTTGTCACGCCGAAGACCCGGGTTCGATTCCCGACATGGGTACCAAGTGTGAAGCTCATTTCTGGTGTCCCCTGCCGTGATATTGCTGAAATATTGCTAAAAGCGGCGTAAAACCATACTCACTGTCACACCTTGCAGACATTCTTCATGGACCTATTGCTGTGTTGTCAAGTTTCAATTTTTGAGGGTTGATTTGCCTGTCAACTGGCTATTTTTGGAACTGCAGAAGTCGAGAGTTTTTATATTAAAATGGGCCTTGAGGATTTCCTTCCACTTTGTATCCTTGCGCTTGTACGTAACAGATTGGCGTCGACTTCACGCAGGAATGATAATGGGCCTGAGTCCACGTTATGGCAGTAGACGCAGAGTATTGGTAGTACTGTGTTGGTTGACAGTGCTGGAAGACAGTGATGTGGCTGATGCCTTCCCATTATGGGGATTCTATGGCATGGTTGGTCCACTGTACCTCCTGTTGTAAGAGCTGACGACCGAGGTCATTGTACACTGCTGGATCCCTGTTTGAGTGATGCCGAGCTGGTTTGCCTGATGGGATATTTACAGCTCACAGTGTTGTAGCTTGAATATTGCTGACTGAGGTGTACAGCAATATTAACTCACTAGTGTTTCACAAAGGTGTGGGGGACGGCTTTTATTGGGCTAATGGTCTGCCTGCTCTATACCTGGCGTATATTGGCAGGCTGTTGTAATGTAATAAAACTTGGTGTAAGGTATCTCTCATTTTTTCAATGCCTATCACATCTACATGTCTACCCTCCAACCCCACCCCTCAACCATTCTCCACCCTACAACCCCACCCCTTTGTCCATTCTCCATCCTCCAGCCCCACGCCTTCGTCCATTCTCCACCCTATAGCCCCACCCCTTGTTTAAGGGGGTAAGGATCCCCTCCTCAAATCAATACCCTGCATCCCCCTTATCTAAACTCCCCCACTCCATCTCCACAAGTCCTCCAATCTTCTTTAGACCCCCACCCTCTGATCTCCCACCTCCCACCCTCAGATCCAGGGCTCAATTGAAGGAACTTGATTTAACCTGCCCCAGGCACATGTTGACATGAAAAACTAGTTGCACAAGACAAAACCAGGTTGCACACTTGTTCCATAATTTTATCAAAGTCAAAACATGCACATAATCTTGAAGTACCCACAGCTGGATGTCAAGCCCCAATCAGCGTTAGAAACGAACAGTTTCAGTCCACTAGTCCTTATAATGATAGCATATAGCAAAACCTTTAAAAATGTCAAAATTCTACTAGTCCTTAGGATACCTTTACTATTGGGCAGTTTGGCAAGGACTTTAGGACTAGTGCCAATTTCTAACCCTGACAATGCAGGGATTATTGATGAAGTATGGCAAACAAAGCTAAGAGATATTGAGGAACATGTGTGGACTAGTAAGGCTTAGACACAAATTTGAAAGATTTTGATATGCATTTACTGCACAGACATGATTATTAGGTTTCATTTTTCAATAATAGGTTGCACTGGTGTATGTCTTGTACAGCTAAATCAAGCCCTGAGATTCCCCCACCCAATATTCTCAACTCTCTTGTGTACACTTTTGTAGTCATGTAAAATGTCCTGTCAGCCTTTGTGTGTCTTCGATGTTTAAACTCCACATCTTAATCCTATTGTGCTTCTAGTTGAGTATGCTGTAGATAGTGTCTTCACAGTGGGAAGAAATATAGGAAATGATAATGTAATGACAATTAGTAATAAGATATAATATCAATTTAGTGAAGACTGAAAAAAGGAACCAACTTGTGGTTCTGTGACATTCTGCAGAAATTGTAAAACGGAATATATTTTCTTCATTGCAATCCTTTATATGTTTCTTTTATGCGCACTTGATTTATTTTTCTGTCCTTTGTCTCGTATTGGTGCTATTATTTTTTGATGATCACTTTCTTTATTTATATCTGTATTTGCACAGCATTGAAGAGATTAAAGTTTATGTTTAAATAACATTATACAGTGTGGTGTCAAAACTTTGTAGGGTGAGGTGAGCCTTACGACTGTATGGGGAAACAACAACAATGTGGGTTCAAATCCCAGATGGGACTCCGCCTTTAAAAAAAGTGACTAGTGGCTAGAATTTGTGCTTGACTAAGAAAGTGTAATCCCAAACATGACATGTTATGTTACAGCTGTACAATGTATAAGTCTTAATTTATGGGATGTGGCAAATCTAACGTCAAAATATGTTGTCAAAAATCTATATTAAGAACTGATTTCTTCTTAATACTATTCTCACGCAGGATATTATATTGGACACATAAAATATTACTTTTGCTGATTTAGCACATTTCATATCTTGGAATGTTTTTTTCATTTTGTTATAAAGTAGATAGTGTAACTACAGTTCACACATAATTTATCTATTTTAGACTGTCCTTTCTTAGAAACTAAATAAATAGGTGAAATCTTGATATTTTAAAGCTTTAATTAGCTTTATAGTACTCCATGGAAAAGGCATACTCACCAATTAACTACCTGCAGATATCCGACCCGTGAAGATCCGGGGTAAAAAAGGTCTTCAGCAACTCATGCTTGCTGTAAAAGGTGACTGCTTGTTGTAAGAGGCGACTAACGGGATGGGGTGGTCAGACTTGCTGACTTGGTTGATGCATCATCGTATCTCAATCGCGTGAATCGATGCTCATGATGTCAATCACTGTATTGTGTGGTCCAGACTTCATTATTTAAATACCGCCGTCATATTGCTGGAATATTGCTGAGTGTGGTATTAAACAACAAACAAACATGCAGATATTCAGACAATCAGGTCGAATGTCACTCTGATGACTGATATCCATCATGGTTGCAGTGGCAGCATATTTTTCAAAACAATGCAATTGTGTTAAAAAAACAGGGAAAATAGGTGAATGAGGTGGTTTAGAACACAGAGTCGCAAGGTAATAAACATGTGTTTGTTTATCTGACATACACTTTTCCTCGGAAGTGATTAACCCGAAATATCTGTTTAATTTTCGAAACATGTTGAAAGTGTTGAGACTGTTAAAAATCAGAAAAGTAATCAATATTACATATCATTAATTGAACAGCTGTCTGAGGTGCCTCCCATGGGAATGGGTGGGGTGGGGTGAAGAAAAATAATTTGTTACCAAGCAAAACTAATTTCTTAAAAAAAACATGTCTCTTAACTGATTTGAACATACTACAGGATTGTTAGGAAACTTTGTTAATTTAAGGGACACTAGATGAAATGGAAGAAAAAGCTTTTTTTTGTTTCTGATCATTCTAAACTCTATCTGCAAACTCACATTTTGTCATTTATGTTGATCTGACAGTAGATTAAGTGAGGATAAGAACTTATGGATGATCAACTTCTATATTACAATTAAGAGTGACGTTTCGGTGTAGGTTCTAACACTGTTATCAAGCAAGTGATATACAGAGTGTGGTTGACAAGTATATATACAGGTAGGAGGCA
Organism: Haliotis cracherodii; assembly: GCF_022045235.1. Classification (NCBI taxonomy): domain Eukaryota; kingdom Metazoa; phylum Mollusca; class Gastropoda; order Lepetellida; family Haliotidae; genus Haliotis; species Haliotis cracherodii. The sequence goes on along the minus strand of NW_027266341.1, from coordinate 10,071,349 downwards.
ATGTTTATACAGTAGAGTAGACATCAGATGTAGTTATACTGGAGAGGAGAAGCCTGTTATGTACACACAAGGGTAGAAAAGACAATCATCTGTGAAGTCAGTGACATAAACAAAGGATGAAGTCATTAATATAAACAACAGGAAAATGGCTGTTTGGGGTCTTTGATGAGTAGATGGTACGCGGGGGCGGGGTGTGTGTATGTAATAGCCTTGGTCACGGTTGATTGACGGTTGGAGTCTTTTAATGTTGATCGCTTCTTGTAGTTTTCTGATTTTGAAGTCTTTGAGGTTGGTTGTGACTTCAAAGCTTCCAAATGCCTATCAAAGAAGTGATTGTAAGGCTAGAACAAATAACGGCAGTGTTTCTTGGGCATTGGCTCATTACTTGTAATACTGTGCATCAGTCATTTGATTATTTTTCATATTTCTTTGTCATACAAAAGAGACTCTGTTTTGCTTGCTTGACGACTGACCTTGTATTTAAGATCCAAGTTCCATGTGTAGCCAGTTGGGTATGTTGGTACTCTTGGTTGGGAAAATATTAAAAGTGTCCCTTATTACTTGTTTTCAATAAAAAAAAAAGGTACTAATAGTCTCTATCCTCACTCTGTAGAAAAATGTTTTGTTTTTAAGCAAAACGGACCTAGTGCTATGTGTCTGTTTCACATTGAAATATTGAACTAATTACATTGAGTTAAAAATTTAGATAATTAATGTTAAAGCTTCTAACTAGGTAAATTTGATATAAACATACATTATCAATTTGATTTAACACGTTTAAAGATGTCATTTTCTTGAACACATATTTCAAATTGATTTAAACATACCAATTTATTCTACACTTATTTCTAATTGATTAAAATATGCTGTTTTCTTGAACACTTATTTCATATCCATCTAAATAGGCTGTTTTGTTGAACACATATTTTAAATCTTTTTTTAACATGACATTTTCTTGATACTTATTCCTAATCGACTTAAACATGCCACTTCAATGTTAGAAAATTGTTGGTTACATGGTGACATATTTTATGTGAGTTGTTGGGATTTGTGTTGGCCATGTGTATGTTGTAGAGCCTTCACCTCCCTCTTTCTCTTCTGCTTCAGCTGATTGACATTTCTTCCATTCTCGCTGAGGCTGTGCGAAGGACTCATAACGGAGAATCTGTCTCTTTCCTCTTTTCCCACGTCCCCTTGTAACCACGGAAACTGCCCGTTTTAGTTTTGCTCATGTGGGTGGTATTCAATCTTTGATATTCTTTGTAATCCTTACTTTACCACCCAGCCGATTTTGCAACCTTACGCCATTTTCTTGAACCCTTATTGTTATCTCATTTTCCCAACTTTTGTATTTAATCTTCAATACTTTCATTATGTGCTGCCTTTTTGTGTGACCGTACTTCTCCTATATTGTGTGCATGGTTCATTATCTTACCAAATCATATATATTAATTTGACATGTATGTGTACTCCGAACTCATCTGACTAAGCCATCAATCATATGTATTCGACAAGCCTGAAATAATTAATATAAGTAACAAACTGATTAGTATACTTATTGTGTGATATATATATTTAACACAGACCTGTATAAAAAAATGTTTTTGTTTATTATTTGATAAAAGGTGTAAAACGAGTAAAAGAATTTAAGAATAATTGCCACCTGTCAAATGATCTGTACAGATTATGTTGGTACTCGTTTATTGACAGGTTTATTGATATAGATTGAGTACATAAATTATTATCGTCAAAGATAGTGTTTATTTCGGTGTATGCACAATATATTCAATCTGTTATGCTACATTAACATAACTCTCTCCACTTACTGACTCTTTTGTGTGGCGCCTTTCCCCTCTCATGTCTTCTCAGCTAATGTAAACAGTTGGACATTTATTAAACTCTATGATGATAAATCTAAAGATGATATGTTCATAATTAACACTTAAATGTTAATGTTGTTAATAATTACCAGATAATTATGATAAAAGTAATGGCTAATTTGGATGAATGCAACATTTGTGGTTTTATCGTATTTGACATTATGTTTATGGTTGCTGCTTGTTTTTAGATTTTACCACTTGTACTTTTAACATGTAATGCATCTCCTAAAATCCAGGTGTAAATGTAAGTTGCTAAGTTAATTTTGACTTTTTTCACAAATATATTTGCACAAACACGGAAATACAAAAAGCACTAACTTATTTTAACTTTACACAATGTTTCAAGGGATGTAAGCTGTATCACCTTATCTTAAACCAGATGTGTAAATACCTCCTCACAATACAGCACCAACACTAGACAACATTTAATCTTCTAAGCACCTTTTCATATTATATCTGGTCTCCAGTTGTTTCCATGGGGAAGTGGTACATTGTCACTTTGATGCAAACTCTTCACAGACTCACCCAGCAGTGATGAATCAGGCACTGACTGTTGCTTGAATACCATGTTCCCAAAAGCACATTTTAACAGCTTACTATATTAACTTCTACCATGATTTTGAGCATATCAATTCTGATTTGCCTGTCAGAGGTTTCAAATCACAATATTATGCCTCTGATAAATGCTGCTGATTTGATGGCTGCGTCATCAAGGAAGTTTGAACTGTTAAACAGCTTGGTAAAATAACACAATAACCTTTGGGAACTTGGAAGGGGGGTTATCTAACCAAACCACCTTGCAATCACCAAATACACCAACCATAATCAAAACTTAATTGAACCACATGATTGATGCACATAAATCTTTTCCAAAATGTATCGGAAGGCAGTTTGAACGATGATGTCACTCTGCATCACAACACTACCATGAAGATCCGAGGTAGAATGGGTCTTCAGCAACCCATGCTTGCCATAAAAGGCGACTATGCTTGTCGTGAGAGGTGACTAACGAGATCGGGTGGTCAGACTCGCTGACTTGGTTGATGCATGTCATCGTATCCCAATTGCACGGATCGATGCTAATGATGTCGATCACTGGATTGTCTGGTCCAGATTCAATTATTTACAGACCGCTGTCATCTAGCTGGAATATTGCTGAGTGCGGCGTTAAACAACAAACAAACTTATTGCTGAGGCAGTGCAACTGACCACAGGTACACTAACATCTCAAATGTTTGATTATTTGATTGTTATGCTGAATTGGAATTGGCTTGGTTTCTTGAAGAGTGATGAAATTGAACCTGAAATGTCTACTTGCCCAAATAGCCCCAACAAATTTTATAAAATCCTTTTTAAAAACTTGAAATTCTAATAATCTAAAGGAAGATTTTCTGTGAAAATGGTATAATGCTATTTATAATGCTAAATGTTTTAGTAAGTAATAAATATTTTCTGAAATCTAGGTTCTTATGAATGAGCAAATTCCTCCTCACACAAACCTGACTGGAAAAGCACAAAAGAATGCTTGTGATGCACGAACTGAATCAGCAATCACACATGTTAACAAACTATTCACTGCCAATTAACAAAAATATTATCACAAGACCAGGATTACTGTAGCACTGAAAATATGAACTACCAATTTACTAAAATACTATTTCGATAACAAGATTATGTTACACTAAAGATTATACCCTAAGAATTAACTTGCTAAAGTCCTATTTATGAGCAGCTAACAATTTTAACAAACAAGCTCAATAACACTATTACTCTGTTTCCAACAGTAACATTTACCATGTATGTCCAGAACATGAGACTGTTTGAAGCCAGCCTACCAGGCTCAGAGACCTGAAAAGTTTGGCACTGTTGGCTACATTACTATCCTGGCCTGTTCCCATTTCAGCTGTTTGATCTTGCTGTTTGATCCTGCGCTCTAGGAGACTGGGTTATGACTGTCATTGCCTTGCAGATTGTTCCAGCACTCAAGTAGTCTCAGCATGGCTTTCTATCTCCCACCTTACATTTTAGCATTGCTCTCTTCTTAAATACTTTGAGCATAATTAAACATTTTGTCGCTAAGATGCTGCATTTAACATATTTTGAAACTATAGTTTTACCTTGATGAAAAATTGCATATTCATTGAGATAATTTTAACATTTGTTGTTAATTAAAATATTCTGTTTTTGTTTCTTCACATTTCTACGAAGATTTTTTTAGCAAAAAGCAATTGGCAAGATAGGGTGTATGCTTCCTCACTTTTTAGAAATAATGTTGTTATTTGTTTTCTCCACACAATACAGGCCTTGCTATGTGCTATGCGAAATATCCATTATGAACTTAATGCTTTCCAAATTAATGGCGCAAAATATGCAAATGGGTCAAGGTCATTTGAGCTCCAAGGTCATCTTCCAGTTATCCAGTTTGCCTGTGCTAATACTTGGTCTAAGGAGGGCTAGCAGGCTAAGATAGCTTTGTGCAAATGGGCTTAAACCTGAAATTGTTCCACTGTGCCACCCTGACACTTTGTTTATTTTCTTTGCAGTGTATTGATATATCCATGATATTGGCAGAGGCCATTAGAAGAACACACAATGGGGAATCTGTGTCCTATCTCTTCAGCAACGTTCCCATGTAAGAAGAAATAATTCCTCACATTGTTCCTATGAATCTGCCTCAAAGTTGACATTTTGTCGGTACAATTTTGAAAGAAAGAAAAACTGCCCATGAAACTAATGGTCTGCACCTTGATGCGCTGGCGTGGAGCCCTGTGTGTAGGTTTTCTGTTGTGATAAATGAAGCCGTATTGGCCTCATATGATGGAAAAGGGCTAAAAGTGCAAAAGGTTTTTGGTACAGACTGTTTTTATATCATACTTCGTGTCCCCTAACTGTCATAATCAATTCACTTTCCAGTCAGGCCCTGTCTTAGGTGGCGGTCTTGCGAAACCGGGGCCCATGGTCACGAAGTAGAACATGAAGCCATTATAACATATGTCCTCAGTTTATTATTCCCCAAATCTTGAATTTTGCCTATCGACCTCAGTTTGTCTGGTTGACCTCCACCTTAGACACAATGCCATTTACACCCATGAGGAACAAGTGAAAAAATGAATTCAAATTTCACAGACATGGAACATTTTGAAAATATATCCACTAAATCACATAGTATATCATAAAGTAAGTAATAATTTTTATTTTTTTTGTATAATGTACTTTAAGTGGGTGTGAACACAATGGCCTCCACCTTTGACATAAGGCACAATGAAAAATTACTTGTGTTTCCGGTAACCCGACCATCCATTGGTTTCACTGGCCATGAAACAATATATTTGTTTATATGTTATGTTCCCACAAATTATTTTTGACCTACAGATTTGAGATACTTTGCAACAAACATCAGTTCTAAAAATTAAAAAAATGACCCTACCTGCGGACCATGTATGTTACCATGGTGACCTGAAACACAAGTATTTGTTTTTGGCCTGAGGTTAATTCCTCTCAATGGATAAGAAATGATTCAGGAATGCTAAGGCCTCTATTGCAAGCAATGCTTTCTTGTACCAATGTTTGCAGTACAACAAAATACATCACCGATGCATCGTGTTTGTGTGTTGCATGTTGTTTGATGGGCATGGGTAAACATATATCGGTTTCCTAGAAGTGTAGCCATTTGTGTGAGGTATATATTGTAATACACAAAAATGGAATACACTGAAATCTTGTTCACTCAAGTTTAGCTGACTCAGTGCTGCGTTCATAGTGAAGTATGGTCAGGGCAGAGTCATCCTCCGCCCACTTGTTCGCTCCAATAGTGATGACAGATCAGGAAAGATCTCAGTGTCTCATTCTAGAATTGATCACAAGTAACCTATGCTGGTCATAAGAGGGACCATCCCGCGAAGATCCGGGTTAGAATAGGTCTTCATCAACACATGCTTAACGTAAAATGCGACTATGCTTGTGGTAAGAGGCGACTAACGGGATCGAGTGGTCAGGCTCGCTGACTTGGTTGATGCATGTCATCGGTCCCAATCACTGGGGTGTATGGTCCAGACTTGATTATTTTACAGACCGCCATCATATAGCTGGAATATTGCCGAGTGCAGGGATAATCAAGAAACAAACAAACCTCATTCTTGTCGTAAGCTGACTAGTGATGGGGTCGGATGGGTGTGGCTCAGATTTGAATATTTACTTGCCCATCATACAGCTGGAATATTTTAACTGAGGCATAAACAACACACAGCAACATAAACAATATGGATAACTCAATAGCTTTGACTGTCTCATGACTTGAGCCACCTGCTTTCACTGTATTAAGTTTTTGCTAGATATTCCTTCGATTATAATCTGTATGGTCATCCAAATGTGCATCCTTTTGCTTGACGCTCCTCGCTAATCACAAAAGAATAGCCAGTAGCCAGTAGCCAGTAGCCAGTAGCCCAGACAGTGTGGCATGGTTTCAAACCAACCAATAAATGTTTTCTTTTCAACCTGGAAGGCACATTACACAGGTACCGTTGTAACCAGTCCTACGGTAATCTTTGGACATAATTTCTCATCTTCAGCAGTTGATTCTTTAGTCGACAAAGTGAAATGAAATCCTTGTACATTGGATTCATCAATGAATTTATTCCTCCTGTAGAGATTTCATGGATATATATCATGTTGTGAACTGAAGAAAAAAGTTAGATATCTTTCATGAATTGTGTGCTCAGTGTTCACTCCAAACAAATATTGCCCTAATATTCATGATTCCTAACGTTTTCTTGTTTAGTATTTTAGTATGTGATATGTTACATTTTGTCATGGATGAGGTTAGAATTTATTTGAATATAGATGTCATCTGTCTAATGTTTATTAATTGTTTTGTAGTCATGAGAAGGTTTGACTTGGGCATGGTCATTTGGGGCCAGACCAGTTCATTTTTACCTTAAGTTTACCTTACAAAATATCAAAACAAATTGTGATAAGATTATAAAACCAATGTGAAAATGTGTATGGTGGAAAAAAATCTCTGTTTAAATTACATTTTGTTTGTAGTTCAGTTTTAAACAACTTCTATTCTGTTTTAAGGAAATTAACCTCAGTTCCCCCTGATTGTAGTACATCCTAGGTTGAAGATTCGAGGTAGAATAGGTCTTCAGCAACCCATGCTTGCAGTAAAAGGCGACAATGCTTGTCGTAAGAGGCGACTAACGGGATCGGGTGGCCAGGCTCGCTGACTTGGTTGAAGCATGTCATCGATCCCAATTGCATGGATCGATGCTCATGATATCAATCACTGGATTGTCTGGTCCAGACTCGATTATTTACAGACCGCCGTCCTATAGCTGGAATATTGCTGAGTGCGACGTTAAACTAAACAACAACAAAAACCCAAACAAACTACCAACTGTATGGTTATGCAAAACGATACGTAAAATAACTTTCAAATATGGCAAAACCATATGCAGCGTTAAACAACAAACCAACCAACCAACATCCTAGGTCTTTGGTTTTAAACAAAAAATCCTAAGAACAAACAATTATTTTTTTCTGGCCCTCTTGGCTGATTTGATCCCCGATTAAGGGAGGAAGTGCGAGGGAGTGGGAAGATCTGGTACAAAACTTGAAATTCTTGTTTTGAAGGTACATGGTGTACAGTAGTATGTGACTATTGTCCTGTATTGTGTATGTGGGAGACTGCCACACAGTACATGTTGTTGTGTTGGTGGATTTAACACCAATGACATGCTGACCTCTACAGAAAGTTCCCACTAGTTTGTCAATGTTGATAAATCTGTTGTGTTTTTTCCACAAGGCCACACATTTCTTATTTTTTGTTTCACGGGCCCACTGCCCCTACAGAAAAGCAGCTGAAAAGAAATAAATTAAACATAAAAGTGTTTATTTTATTATGTCTTCCACTTGTAATATAGACCCTCTTATACAAAATGAGATGTCATATCTAAATTCCATGTCTACATTACTATCAGTGATTCAAGAAGACAGCTGCAGTTTTAAGTACACTGCAGAATGACTTTCATATAAATAAATAAATGAATAAATAAATGATTGACATAGCTATTTATTTTTAATTTGACCGACCTTGTGTGGAAAAGCTGGAATAAATCTGTGAAACAGAAAATATTATGAGTGTGGCCTAAGCGTATGATGTGTGACTCATACTCCTGTTCTGAAAATCAGCCTTTCACACAATGTAGTCCCAGATTTCCAGGCACAAAGTGTGTGTTTCCTATTATACTTTTCTTAAGTTTCATCCTAGCTTGCACTCCAATCCTGGCATGGTTGAATTAATACCACAAGTGTAAATATGAAGAAAGAAAAAAAAATTGACAAGGATATAATGACCTTTCTACCTTATTTTACCATGGGCTGAAATAGGAAACACATATTTTGAAGTCTATTGAATTGTATCTCTCATGATCAGATCTCATTCAGAGAACATGTGAGGACATTGATAGTTTCAAGATGGAGATTCATTTTACCATCAAGTATCAATCCAACTTTCACTATTTGAATCAATCTCATTAAAATCAGATCTTCGTTCTCGATATCGCTAAACAAAGATCTGAGGACATCCCATTACGGGTCACGTCAGAGCGACCTTTCATCAAACCAATCAGAGCTTCGCTTACCAGATCATGAAAGTGACAGTCGGAATGTGTTTTCAGATCATGCAACCACGAAATATTTAACACGGGGTATTTGGAACGACAGTTACGGGTTTTATGATTATATCCATTACAATCTAGGCCATCTTTTAGCCATTCCAGAATGTTGTTCTTATCAGCTTTAAATATTTTAATCGAGAATACGTCAAAATATGTTTCGAGGCGTAGTCGCCAGTTTGAAACTACCGAGTGTCGTAAAGCTCGAAAAAGCTGCCTTCTGATTGGCTAATGTCGATTTCTTGTTAGTCATTTCATTGGTCGGTCAAGATTCGCAAAAGGTCGTTCTGACGTGACCCATAATGGGATGTCCTCAGATCTTTGTTTAGCGATAGCGAGAACTAAGATCTGATTTTGATGAGATTGCTATTTGAATGTAGCTGCAAAAGTTTGATGTTTTGTGAATGTTTGGTAGAAGTGTGAGTGTAAAAGTGTCATCCCATACCATTGTCATCCTGAGTGTCTCATTCAGTGTTATTCTCAAGTATTACCTTATTACAGAGACCCATGGTAGCTCATGTTTGCTGAGTTAGTCAGTTTATTGCAGCTTGTTTGTGGAGAAGTTTTGTTTTTCCACAAGGCCATTAAATGTTGAAAAAATGTTACTTATCATGTGGGTCATATACGAAAACAATTTTCAAGGTAATTAAAGTTTTGGTTGGAAAGAAACAAGGCCAATACTGACCTTGCCTAAATTATTTTGCCATTGTTGCAAAAGAATTTCAGATGAGAACCAGGGCAACTGGTGTCCATGCTGTTTTCAAAATGGTTCTAAATGATTTCTTTAGTCTTTGTCGCTTTTTACAAAATTATTTTTATCATAGAAATTATGAATAGCATGATCATGTGCAAGATTTCATTGTGATTGTTTTAGCCTTGCTATTAATGTAGCTTCACACTGCAATTCTTTCTTCAGAAAGTTGGATTTCACTTTCTTTGAATACTCAAGAGCTGTTTTCTCTTTGACATCATAATGTGGTACTCTATATCATCATTGCACCATTGGTCCTGGAATTAAACTATGTGAAACCCCTCGTGCTGTTTCTGTTTTGTGGACAAATTATGATGGAATGTAGTCTCCTGTCGTCGGAATGGTCAGCAGTCGACCTGCACAGTATTAAAGGGCACACAATACGCTTTTCGAGGTCTACATATTGCAATATTCTTGTGTTCTGTTATATTGGGTATAACAAATATATAACAAGTTTCGTTATTTGTATCAATTGTCCTTTAATTCACAATTGATGTTTCCTTTCGGAATTGATTGCCAAATTTGCTGAGTAATATTTACCTTGACATGTAGAAATACTTCAGCTCCAAATATATTACATTGTATATCGCAATTCATATTGCAATCAAGATACCTGTGTCGCAATATACTGAGTGAGTGAGTGAGTTGGGTTTAACGCTGCTTTTAACATTATTCCAGTTATATTGCGGCCTGTCTGCTTAATGTGGGAGGAAAGCCCGAAGTGATGCAGGTCTCAGACGTTTACCACTTCGGTGAAACCCACGAGCACGGGTATGGTGCTGACAAACCTAGAAACATAATCGGGGTGAACCGGGATTCGAACCCACAATCATAGGTTTCTGGGGTGCCCAAGGGACGCAACTCAGCACAGCGAATCGCGACGACTGGGCCACCTGTGCCCCCCGTGCCCCCCGCAATATACTCAGGTACAATTGTTTTCGCTAATACACAGCCCTGGTAATAGCAGCCAGTACAGGCCTTTATCTGACAACCTGCTGACTTGCTCATTCTCAGTCTCTCCCAGTAACCTCCTTCAGCTTGTGAGACTGTGGTCTAGTGGATACAGTGTCGCCAAGGAGAGGGAAAGGTCTGTGGTTCGGTCCGTGGCCGCATCATGCAAAAAGACAGAAGAAGATTGAACTTGTGAACCTGCCTTGGTGCTGATCATTATGTGGATAAAACAAGGACTGGTCGGTTTGGAGTCGGTATACTGTGTCTGAGTGAGTGAGTGAGTGTGGTTTTATGCCTCTTAGCAATATTCCAGCAATATCAAGGCAGGGACACCAGAAATAGGCTTCACACATTGTACCCATTCGGGGAATCAAAACCGGGCTTTCAGTGTGACGATCGAACGCCTTAACCACTAGGCTACCCCACCGCCTGTGTCTGAGTGAGGTATCAATGTTAAAGTGCGACATGGTATGTCAGTGGGCTAGCACTATACATTAGCAGTAGTCCTGACTTGTACAAGCAGCCGCCCGGTGAGCAGAAGGTCCTGGGTTTGATTCCTGGCAGCGTCATACCAAAAGACGTTAAAAGATGGTACTTGTTGTTACCCTGTCTGGTGCTCTGCATTAAGGGGCTTAAACAAAGACTGGTCATCTCGGAGTCATTATACTGCGTCTGAGTGGGGTATTCATGTTAAACTGCGGCATGGTATCTCAGTGGGCTAGCACTATAAATCAGCATCAGTCCAGACAAGTACAAGCAGCCCCCCCACACATACACACACACTATATTAGTGCAATAATCTTGGACACTGGAACTTCAAGGCGAGATTGAGGTGCAAACCAATGTCCAATGCAAACAATCGTGAATAGCAAAAGGTACCAGTTCAATGTATGCCTGATGTGTATACCCAGTTTCATCAAGGAATATTGAACGGTGTTTTGAGTTACGATCTGGAAACAAAACATGACAGTCAGTTCCCCATCACAACTTGGGAGTGGATAATAATCAGGGCTGTGGAGAACAATCCTCAACAACACAGGCCAAGAGTGGTGAGATTGTGTCACTTATTTATTCAACTTGACTTGACATTACCTAACAGTGAGTGAGTGAGTTTGGTTTTACGCCGCTTTAGCAATATTCCGGCAATATCAAGGCGGGGGACACCAGAAATGGGCTTCACACATTGTACCCATGTCGGGATTCGAACCCTGGTCTTCGGGGTGACGAGCGGACGCTTTAACCACTAGGCTACCCAACCGCCCCTTATGACCTAACAGGGTGCACGAGATACGTGTAGTGTTTTCACAACAACTAGCATCAGGAAGAGGTGCTTCTGTTGAACCCATACAAGACTTTACGATTATTTAGTCAAATACAAGAAGCTGAAAAGGGATACGAATCCACGATCAAAGGTTTCTGGCAATCCTTTGAAGAAACTCTGCACAGTGAATTGAAGAAGCTTGACGACATGGCCATTCGATCTCTGCAAAGATGATTTGGATCACAACAAACCTCTGGAATATAGTTGAACGTGTTTATTATGTTTACACATACACAGTACACAATACACAGCCGCTGGCAGTGATACAGCTGCAAGTCCATGAAGTAATGGCACTATCTGTGGAACAACCCTCGCCAAAGTACTTGCTCAAATCTTTTCATTAATAAGGATCGACAATCCTGAAAATAGTATGTTATTTGAAGTGCTCTAACTTCAAACTAATAAAATGAAGTTACCCTCGCCCAAGAACCTGCTCAAATCTTTTCCAATGCTTTCATTAATAAGGATCAACAATTCTGAAAATAGTATGCTTTGAGAAGTAGTCTTAATTCACTAATATAATGGTGTTAAACAGCAATAAAGAATGAAATCTTTAAATATCTATAGTTCTTTTCTTTTAAAACATTTCATCTAACATTTTGGTTTAACACCAATTTATACAGTATTAAGTTGTGGCATATTGTTTCTGTTTAATGTCTGGTATGATACTAACATCTTGTATTTGAACCCACGCCAGCATATCCTGGAATGACCAAGGGAGGCCACTCTGCAAACAAATAACAGTGCCTCAGACAGGCCAGGCGAGACTTACTCCACAGTAGTTTTTGTTTAACAAAAAACCCATGACCAGTATTACAGTCTAGGCTGAAGAAAATTAAACAATCAGTTCTTAGGCAATGGCTTTAGAAAATATGGTTAGAGCTAACAAATTTGTTATACCTTGATGTCAGAATGTTCATTTTGGTGATAAACAATTTCATGAGAAGTGAAGCTGAGAATTGAGATTTCTTAGCTTTATTTATTGCATTTTTCACTTTGTAATTTAGGAATATATAAAACAAAGCTGTATGAAATGATTACAATGGAAGACGGCCAATATAATTGTGATGAAACTTTTGGCAAATTGACTGCAATTGAACCCTGTAAAGTCATGGGAAATCAATGAAAATATAAGTTTTCTGTAGTTTGAAACAGGTGGAGAACCGATACAAGCCCAAAGTACGAGTCAGAATTCTGTCAAAACCATAATCTTAAAAATGAACAATGGAGTTTTACACAGCTCTTCTAGTAAAATCACTGCAGGGGACACAGAAATGGGCATGACACGTATCTGTGTGGGGAATCGCACCCAAGACTTTTTGTTGTAACCACAAGGCCCCCCCCCCCCTCCCCTCGAATGTTACAACGAAAAAATGAGTTTACAAGGTTTTGAATAATAAGCTGAGAGGGCTGATGCCTCCATATTATATGTTTGGTATAACTTGATTTGTATGTATCTACAATGCCTGGTTTGACTGAACGGTTTTGTACGATCATCAGATGAAATGATAACACAACAAACTAAACAGTTGAATAAATAACATAGAATACAATTCACTAGCATGTTAACAGGTCGTAACTCAAAGCTGAATATATCTTAAATAATATCTAGCTATGAAAAGCAAAATAATATGGATGAATAGTTTCATGACAGACAGGCCATGGTATGAAATATAATGATGTGTCAAGCATAACCAGAATAAATAGCACCAAGAATCGGACAGGATGACATGGAAAAGATCACTGCATTGGGAGATTATTCAGAAATATCCTGCAACACAAATATCAGAAGTTGACAAAAATAACAATTTGGATGGACTGTTATATGAATTATTTGACTCGGAGAGAGATAATTGATAAATTACATATTAGACAAAGGATTTTGAGTGACAGAGGTTAACATTGTTGTGTATTGAAAGTTGTAGACTTTACACATTTTATTTACTCGAGGACTGAACCCAGACTTTGTGTCCGTCAAGCAAACACCCTATCTACTGGGCTACTACATCTTCGGACAGATGGCAACAGGTTTGTATAGACTGTCCTTTCTTCTTAAATTTCCTCAATTCAAACTTGCAGTGATCTGAGGAGATGGGTTTGATTGACATTCAAAACACACAGTTCTGATGTTAACAGGTAACATATTGCTTCTTAATCTGTCAGCCAAGCTCATGGAACAATAGAGCATCAACAATATTATTTTCTACAACTGTTTGATCACAGAATCTGTCAAACAATATACAGATGTACATATTGTACTATATTGTTGCTGCATCTAACGGTTGAATTAACCATATGTACACAAACATTGTCAATATTTCCCAGACAAGAACATGGAAATGCCATTTCTATTTTCCTCTTCATTGAACATCTATTTGATACATTCTGTTTGTATTGTCAACAAAGCTACATTTTGGAAAGTAGGAATAAGACAAATATAAACAATATTATTATCATTCATACAGCACTATCAAACAATAGGCACACCATGGTACACATAACTTGTTTGACTGACAGCCCAAAGTTAAATATGAACGGTGTCCGATGCACTTGCTGAGACGCTTTAATGCCCATTTTAAGAAATTAGTACCAATCTTACTTTTATTGCTCAGAACTAATTAAAGCTGCAACCCAAGATAAATGTTTAAATAAGTATTGAAGAAATAATGAACAGTTTGTGAGACATCCCAGAATGCCATGACAAGAAGCCATGTGACCCTGAGGGTGTTAAATGGAACACAGTGATGGAAATCTCCCTGACAAAAGAGGATGTCATTGTAAAACCTAAAGGTGAGTCAGGTAGTCAGTTACTTCTTTAAGGGACGGAAACTGACCTAGAAACATTTACTAGCCTGATTTAAGACAAAATGACACACCTAAACAAGCCTGAAATTTTGCTAATCCTCAAAATACCATTAAACAGACTCAGGCTAGCTCAGGCTAGCAGGTGCCAGCCAATTTGCCATCACAGTAAATGACAGTAGCCATGATAGCCAGATGTTTCAGGGCCATAGTAGCCATAAGGTAAGGATCATGGCGGCTACTAGAAGAAGGATATTTGTACCCAATGGAAATAGCCATGACAGCCGGACGTATTTTGACAACAATTTGCTTAAAGATATTGCTTGCCAGTAACTAGAGGATCACATGAGCCACCTGAAGACCACAACCACCCTTGTCTTGCCAGAGAATATTATGGACAAGAGTTTCTGGAGTTCCTTCAATGGTGGATTTAAAGTTTTTAGACGCAGAGTGCTTTCAATGATTGACCCTGCTTTCTATCTGTGGTGGACGCTGACCTAACTGCTCTGCTTCATCTTCTCTAGGATAGGGATTACCATGTCGTAGCGCGGCCGTTTGCCCGCCTCCTCGTTCATGCAGATCTTGATGAGGCGAGACATGTGGCTGGAGATTCCTGGAGGGATCTTGATGCGCAGACCTTCTAGGGCTACCTGGAAACACACAGTAGGCGGCCATGACAGTTATAGTCAGGAAGGTAATTTAAGGTACCGACGTTTACTACAATATCTGAAAAACTATCGGACCTATTCCAGTCAAAGTTGGTATGAGATTATAAACAGTTATACATAACTGGATATTACATTTAAAGACAATCGGTGCATGAACAAAAAAACTGTCTATTTAGATATCACTATATTTGCAGTGAGGTCGAGGTCACTCATATGAGTTGAAGGTCAAGGTCACTTTCATAAGTGTGATGTCAAGGCCACTTACCTTCATGCCAATCTCCATAGGTGTGAGGTCCGCAAACGGCACCTCCCGAGTCTCCAACTCCCACAACAAGATGGCAAAGCTCCACATGTCCGCTGCTTTCATGTTAATTTCTGCAGGCTTCTTCAGCATAGCTGTGTATTGAAACAATATGCTGTGTATTGATAAAATATGCTGTGCCTATGTTTAAGCTTAGTAGAAATAGGAATCCCCATTTAGTAATACAGATTGGACAATAAATCCAATAACTGCTAAATATTTGCCCGTGATAAGAAGTAACGGTAACCATCTTCCTGAGGCAAGGGAGCTATTAACCTTAAAAGTCCAGTTTCCACCCTTGCCGAACTAGACTTAAATTTTGTGGAATTTCATGACCTGATCTTAGAGCAACCATTGGCTATTACTATTTAGCCAATGTTTGCATCCCAGTCATCAGGGTACGATGACATGCAATCAACAAAGTCACTAAGTCTGACCTTCCGATCTATGTAGCCACCAAAAACAAAGGTTGCTAGGGTGACATTCTAACTGAGAACCAGTTTGACAAGCTGATCACGCTGTCCACCTACCTTCACTTGGTCAGGCTCGCTGTTTTGGTTAATGCATGTCATCGTATCCCAACTGTGTGGATCAATGCTCATTATGTCAATCACTGGATTGTCTGGTCCAGACCTGATTATTTACAGCCTGCCGTCTTAAAGCTGGAATATTGCTGAGTGCGGCGTTAAACAACAAACAAGCAAACATTTGGGTAAAAACATACAATGAGTCACAGGGTGCCACCGGTGGGGCAGGACACACAAACCTACCTTCAGGGGCCATCCAGGCCGGGTTGTACTCCTTGCCTCGCTCGTGGAAGGTGAACCGATAGTCTGCCATGTTGATCCTGGCCGTCAGGTCCTCGTCAATCTGATCACACCAAGGGAAGAGATGGTATCACAACTGGATACATGGAGGACATCTTTAGAATGATCATAACATTATGCCAAACATCTCAATCTCTCAAGCATACCCGATACTGTTTTGTACATATGTGACCAAATTTTGTCAACTTGAGCTGATGACTAGAATGAAAAATTCAATCTGACAGTAGTTATTGATACTTACTTAATTGAAAATGGCATAATAAAAAAAAGGTACAAGTTGTGATTGATGCTCCAATTCTAACACTGGAGTATATGAGTTTGTTTGGTTGAACACCACTTTGAACAATATTTCAGTTATATCACAGTGCTGGCATCATATGGTATGAATCCTGAAGGAATGCAGGCCTTTTAACACTTTGGTGAAACCCACGAGCACGGGTATGGTGCTGACAAACCTAGAAACATAATCAGAGTGAACCTGGATTCGAACTCATGATCGTCGGTTTCTGGCGTGCCTAAAGGACGAAACTCCGCCCAGCCAATCAACAAATGGGCCACCCATGCACCGCCACAAACACCTGGTGATTATAACGGTTATGTTACATTTCCTCATAGTTTACAATCATGGTTTTCTTTTTCATGTTCTTTCAAAACCAAACGTTGTGTAAAATATTCTTGTTGTGTTTTTGTATTTGATATTTTCTTTATGGTCATTCTAAATGCATGTTTATAACTGATCATGATAATTGATAACAAACCACAAACAACAATATCTGAGATATTTCATAGTCTACACCACCTTTACTGGAGGCCATAAACAAGAAAGAGATCAAAATGTTTTAAAATGGGATTCCCATACGTAAAGACCTAACTGTGATCTTTCAACCATCTGGTGGAAATGTTCCTTATAATCTTCTTCAAATGAATATTATTCCTATCTTTGTAAGTAACACATCAACCCATTCACAAACCCATTCCTCTTGTGTTACCATGGTTACGTATACATTCTAACTATCTGTATCAACCCAAAATCGGTTCATTCTCCACAACAAACAACTTAACCACACAAACATAATTTACAATCTTTAGTGCACAAATAAAATGTGTGAATATTGACATTGATGGAACCTTGGTCAGCCACAGAAGACAAAACTTTTGACAAATATTTTATAAAATGTACGGAAGACTCGTATTCAAAGTAACACCACAAAGAATCAACACTAGTACTGGTTCAAGCTGCAGTTAAGGGGAGACAACCTTTCCGAGTGTTCAGAATTTGTTTCAATCTGAATCTTTTCGGTTAGCAAAGCTTGCACAAGGACTAATATATATCTTGTAGGAGAATATAAACCCCATCAATATTTACTCATAAATTTTTCATATACCATATTTGACGTAATAAGCGCCCAGGGCGCTCTCAAAATTAGAAATAGGGGGCTCTTATTAGAATATTATTTTGGTGAAAAAAAAGAGAGAGTTGAAAGATAAATTTCGTGGTTTATGCTGACACACTGAAATGTTTATATGTGACAGATACATTTTCCCAGAATTTAATTGCTCTTAATTAAGAAAGCATATAACACACGAGTGTGTATTATACACGAATAAATAAGTCTTGTGTACATTGATCAATCGGAAGGAGTGCTAATTGGGATTGTTCACTAGCCAATATATTAGCAAATATTGCTGTGGGTGCTTATTAGACCGGGGCGCTTATTACGTCGAATACGGTACTTGATTTCATATAGCATAATGGCGGTTGAAAACGAAGTTAAAAAAACTGCACACATCTGTGTCGTGAATCAAACTCAGTATCCCAGCTTAACAACAGAACACTTGACACAGTGGGCCACCCTCAGCATGCTTGAACAACAGCGACGACAGACTGATTCATCATGGTCATAAATACTTCAACTGTCGAAACAGAAGTCCCAAACCACACTTTTGAAGTATTTGTTTCTGGGCGTGGGTGTCCAGGGTTCCATCCTACATGCACAAGCATACATCAAACACTAGTCCTCCTTCATGGTGGGTCTGCATCCCACTGGCTAGCTGCGAGTGCTGTTACCCAGAAATGCTGATGGTGTTGGTCAGTATATAATGTTTTTCTGGTGGATGTCCAGTGCATTTAATCAGAATTTGAAATATACATGTATTCTGAACCCCTGACCAACTTCGAACTGCCAAAACATGCATCAACATGATCATTTATCTAAAAGAGGATATTGTTATTAAATCGAAATTCTGTTTCAAGTGGGGCATAAAGGTTACTTTGAACAGTATTTCACATGTCAGCTTAATGTGAAAAGAAAATCGAGATGAAGTTATGAGATGTTTACCACTTGGGTGAAACCCATGAACACAGGTATTATGGGGAACCAAGAAAGGACGGTGAATTTGGGATTCGAACCCATGACTAGCAGATATCTTATCAACTCCCCATACTAAGCCCCCACATTAACATGACAGTCCATATTTCGGTATGCACATTTCAGAATTCTTTACAGAAAGCAGTTGAAAAGGGGTATTTCATTTCCTCGTTACTATTGTCAAAAAAGCTTTAGTTTCTTCGATGTTAGACAACAAATTTGACTTATATGGTATATGATTTTAATAACCTCCCCTTTGTCAATTTGCTTAGGACACAGGGCACATATTACATCAAATATGGTATTGATCATTGCATTTCTTGGTTATGGAATTCGCAGCTAGCATTTCAACTATATATAGTGTCCGATTCCCATCAAACTTGGTATGTGTCTACACGTTTGTGTGTGACCTCTATAGCTGAAAATGAAGACACATTTCCATCAATATGGAGAGAATATGTTAAATGAATATCTGATCTGTCGAATAAGAGGCCCAGCTTCCAAGAATCTCAATGTACTACCACTAAATAGTGACCCTTATCCCAATGAATATAATAACAGATTAGAAAATGAAATAGATTGGAAAATGAATGAATGAAAATGGTTGAATTGTTTATTGAATCATTATGCAGCCATTTATTTATATTTTTCATGGGTTGTTGATTAATACCAAAAGTGGCATGAGGGAAATTTTTTTTATCATGTTGTTGTTGACAAAATATATTTGTGGTTAAATAAATACATAATTTAATAATAATACGCTACAGGAAGATTTTCAATCAAACAAAGCATTTATGGTTTTTAAAAGAGCTTTTTAGCAATTTTGCATTTGATTTCCTGTCAAAAGTGTAAATTAACTGTCTTCCCACAAAACCTTACAAAACATACTCCTGTCACAATTATATCTTTTAAAGTGTTTGATATTGTTATTGTACTTTCATAGTATTGTAGTACATTAGATCATAAATGACTGATCACAAATAAAATGTGACCATCACTGGGCACAAAAATTTCCTGGAAGTGAATTTCTTAATTTATCCACTAAGCCATTATCTTTTAATCGATTTATTAGCCCAAATCAATGATTTTGATTGGAAAAGGATATAATAAAACATTTACCATTCCAAACTACAAAGCTGTCTTAGCAATATCCCAGCAGAGCTCCAGATAAGCTTATGGTGTTGTGGGTATTTTACCCATGCATTTTAAAATCATTGGGTATCAGTAATTCTATCTGGGTATTCAAATTTCTGTTACCCACTAGTTTTTACACATGTGGGTATTTAAGTTAAATATTAAAAAACACTATTCATCTAGTCCCTGCAAACTGGTGTCGTGTGGGTTCGAGAGCTTTATAAGGACTCAAAATTACCACGATACTTCCACAAGAAAGTGTGATGGCAAATGATCGTGATGTAACTGTCATCGTGGAGTTTGGCAAGGTTGATGGACTGCCCGTTTATAATTTCAAAATAAGTTGCTGATTTGCTAATCGAATATGCAGGGTTACTTCACAATATTTTGATGATATGCACAAGTTTTATTTTTGTAGCTTATCTGTAATGTTCGTTGCGTTTATGATATGCTTGGATTATATTTTACTGTGTATTTCTGCATTTCTGATGCATATTTTAAGCAGATACGCAGCTTATCTGGAGCTCTGTCCCAGTGATATGATGTTAAGTTAAGTTCTACATGTTGGCTTTAGTACTGTGAACGTTTTCAGCAGCTGACGTACAGCCAAATTACACTTGAAATTAATTATGTATCTACCATAAATAAGTAAGCCATGTGTCTAAATATACTTTTTGTCAATTCATGTTAAGGTATTAATGTGCATGCACCCTTCTTGTAAAACACAAAATAATTTTCATGTTTCCACTGGCTGTTCAGCACAAAAATAATGTGAATGACTCTTAAAAACAGATTCCTTCATTGCATTCTCTAATTCGGCGTGCTTGGTCAGAAAGAAATGATTAGTGTTACAGACAAATAATTAAATTGTGGGAAATTTATCAAATCAAGATAAAGTTTCATGCTCAAAAACAGAATTAGCTTAAAACACATTCACAAAACAAACAAAACTAAGTACCCTTGCACCACTTCAACCGACAGAAAGTCATTCATAAACAAGCAATACACAAACTTGTCTCCTTGCAGAGATATTGTGTCCAGTTGTCAAACCAGGATGATTTTAGCAAAGGTGACGGTGACGTGAAATGGGGTTTAACGTCGCGTCCAAGATTATTGCACTTATATAGCGACGTGCATGCACACCTGTGTGTGTGTGTGTGTGTGTGCAGTTTAACATGAATACCCCACTCAGACACAGTATACTGACTCCGAGGTGACCTATCCTTGTTTTACCCCCTTAATGCCAAGCGCCAGACAGGGTAACAACAAGTACCATCTTTTAACATCTTTTGGTATGACGCGACCGGGGATAGAATACCGTATAGTTAAACAATGAGCTGAGGAGAAATGTGATCTTTTTTTCAATCACAAACTCAACATGTGGCGAACGTCACTGAAAAAAAGTTACCGTATTCAATGTAATAAGCACCCAGGGCGCTCTAAAAATTGGAAACAGGGGGCGCTTATTTGAATATTACATTAATTTGAAAGATCGTAAATTTTGTGGTTTATGCTAACAGCCTGAAATGTTTACATACGACAGATATATTTTTCAAGAATTTAATTGCCCATAATAAGGGTGATATAACACACAAGTATGTATTATACACGAATAAATAAGTCTTGTGTACATTGATCAGTCGGAAGGGGCGCTGATTGGGATTGTTCACGAGCCAAAATATTAGCAAATATCGCTGTGGGCGCTTTTTACGTTGAATACGGTAATGAAAGGGGTGTAACGATTCACTTGATTTTCAGTGCACTGCGATAGAAATATTGCATTGTGGGCTTATGTATCGATACACAATGATACAAGTACATCTAAGGAGGGCACTAAAATGTAAGAAAATTGTATAAAAAATTTCATTGTAATGAATGTACAAAAACTCACAAGCCAATTTGTTTTTAATTGGCTTAACTTTATTCAATCAATTTTGATTGGGTGTCTTTTCATTCCATTTAAAAAGATTAAGGATTAAATATGTCTGCTTAACAAGACATGCGTCACGTATTCATGGTTTGTATCTTGTATCAAAGCCCACCTTACTATTGTGTCCAGGCCTACTTGTACAAAAAGCAGTCCTTATGCTAAGACCCTTATAGTGAGTGAGTGAGTTGGGCTTAACACTGCTTTGAACAGTATTCCAGTTCTACCAGTGTGTCAGCTTTATGTTGGAGGAAAGCCTAAGTGATGCACGTCACAGACAGTTATCACTTCAATGCAACCCACAAGCATGGGTATGGTGCTGACAAACCTAACAACATCAACTTCTTTGATCAGCATTTAGAAGTTGGAGTACTAAGTAAGGATAAGAATTTATGGATGAACAACTTCTTTATTACAATAAAGAGCGACGTTTCGGTGTAGGTTCTAACACCGTTATCAAGCAAGTGATATACAGAGTATGGTTGACAAGTATATATACAAGTAGGAGGCAATGTTTATACAGAAGAGTAGATATCATATGTAGTTTTATTGGAGTGGATAAGCCTGTTAACTACATCTGATATCTACTCTACTGTATAAACGTTGCCTCCTACTTGTATATATACTTGTCAACCACTCCTTGTGTTGTATATCATTTGCTTGTAAACGGTGTTAGAACCTACATCGAAACCAACCTAACATTATCAGGGAAAACCCACAAGGGAGGCAACTCTGCACAGCAATTGCTGCACCTTAGACAACTGGGCCCCCCATGCCCAAAACATCTTCATAACTCCTATACTGGAATATACACTTACAGTCTCAGCACCAAGATGTCTTTGTGCAAGCAGGCTCTGTATCGTATCAGTAAGGTGCATCGTTAAGCCCTAGGTAATGATTCATGATTGGCTCGTATAGATCTGTTTGTTTCCAGTGTCCACAATGCATGTTGTAACCATGGCAATTGCTGGTGTAACAATTGTTGGATAAATATGATAGCTAGTTATAGAGACCATAGAATAGTTCAGTTTCCGAGAACAGTGTAACATGTCAATATCTACAGATACCAAAGAAATGGAACAAGGGGTTTCATCACACAACTGTTGGAATGTTTAGTGTCTGAGAACTGATTTGGACACATCAACAATCGACAGTGAAGTCTCAATAATCCTGACGATATGGTCAACACAATATTGGCTTCCAAACAACTTCTCGATAGATCAAAGATGAATCGTGTGTTGTCATTCTTATCATACTGAACAGGAAAACAAATAAATCCTGTTTTCACAAATCTTCACAAGTCAAGCATCCTTGACTAACAATGCCATTAAGCATTATGATCAACTCATGCTATTGTTGTAGCAGTTGATTCTGAGACAGGAATTCACTGGCCATTCTGACCATTATAACAAGAAAACCTGATGCAACAGTAGCTTACTTTGCAAAATTACAGAGAAATCATAATGTATCAACCATAACATGTTTTAAGTCGCAGAAATCACTCAAATCCAAATTCCAGAAGTAGAATCATCAGATTATATGATTTCCCCATGAGTCCTCACTGCCAGATTCAGGTTCCACTGTCTATTGGTAATTCAGTTGAATTGAATTCAGTTTACTTCAGCTTGATTTCAAATGTTATTTTTCCAGTTCTTTAGACTCCATGATATAAAAACTAGGCTGTTCTCAGAAACTTAATTTAATTCCAAATTTGAAAAAGTTTTTTGCCAGCAAATTACATAAAATAAGTGATTAAAAAGAAATGTCTGAGGAATTTATCATAATTAAAATCCTATGAGACAAAAATCATTGAATCATGTTCACCAGAAACAAACAAGTCTTGTATTTGAGCCTGACTATCTGATCACCAAAGAGTGCACATATCATATAAATATTCTGTAATACCGTGCTGAAATACATAACCATCCACTCCAAGGCATCACAGTGTTAGTGCTACACAATATAGGCTACATCAATGCACAGGCGCTTCTTCTGAAGTCTTTTACCCCGTTTATTTCGCTGGCATATTTGGGATCATCAACATTAATTTTAGCCAAGTCCTCGTCGATCTAAAATTGAAAATCCATTAGCTGTAGTGTGGCGAAAACAAAGCTGAAGCTCAAAACAACAAAACAAACGTGAAGACGAAAACAGTGATTGAACAAAACATTGTAAAACTGTGAACAAATAATCAACACAAGAATATGTATAATACACAGGATATCACCATGGTTATGTTACCCCAAATTCTTCAAATATTAACTTACATAAATAAACAAATAAACATGTATTGATATTTATCGTTACAGATGATTACAAGTAAAAGTAAACAGTAAAAGTAAACAGTAAAAGTAAAAGATTCCACAATATTTGAAAAAAAAAAAAAAAATTCTACATGATAACCTGGTTACCATGGTTACCATCATAAAGACAGAATAAATCCCAAATAATTCTCACATTTCTGCCAATCTGAACAAATATTAACTACTGGGTACAAATTCACCAAATTCAACCAAATTTCTAAATGACGTCTGCTCTGTAGTTCAAATCCATGTATTGGTGACAGGCATCCTACCATGACGTGTTTGCTGGTCAGCAGGAAGTTGGGGATCATCGGCTCCATCAAGTGCAGAAACTCCATCCCCCGGGCGATATCGATCGCAAACCTCAAGGCCTGGTTCTGGTCCACCACAATTCCTGCAATCAGAGACCTGATAATGCAGTGACCTTTCTTGACATTTTCCTGAATTTACTAGCCCCCCACGATATCTGAGCCTGTCATACACATTGTTCTCTCTGTCTCTGCAGCACTAAAGTACCTGACAATTTCCTGTATATTCAGCTTTTTTCAGACCAGACCAATTACGTGTTTTGTTTGTGTAGAATATATTGTCATGCTTGAAAAAGAAAAACAATGACATGCTGTGACATACGCTTTTTCATAACATATTTGTTTTACTTTTCTGATATTTTGTCATATGTTTTTTGTTAAACTTTGATTTCAGTTGGATTACCTTGACTAGAATATGATGAGTCCATTGTGTCATTGGTGACTGGTGCTGGACTAGTGACTGGTGTTGGACTAGTGGACTAGTATGTACTTACAGTGTGATATATGCAGGTGTCAATTCTCATACTTTTACTTCTCTTTGTAAAGTGAGCGAGTGAGTTGGGTTTAATGCTGCTTTGAACAGTATTCCCGTTATAACACAGCATGTCATTTTAATGTGGGATAAAGCCCTGGGTAATGCAAGTCTACCACCTTGGTGAAACCCACGAGCACAGGTATGGTGGTGATAAACCTAGAAACATAATCGGATGAACTGCAATTTAAACCTACAAATATCAGGTTTCTGGCGTGTGGGTCGCAACTCTGCACAGCAAACTGCGATGCCTTCGACGATTTGGTCACCCATGTCCCCCCTCCATACATGACCTGGGTCTATGGCTTACGTTACGTCTGAAGACACTACCACAGTGGAGGTGAAACTGACCTGACTCCCCGTGTAGTGTGTTGAAGAGAGAGCCGAAGGGCATGAACTGGCTGATCACCACCAGGTTGGGGGGCTGGTTGCAACACGCCAACACCGGCAGCACATTCGGGTTGTTGAAGATTCTGTACAACAATTCGAACATGTTGATTTTTACAAAAGAAAATCAACACAGAACACAAAAAAACCTTCAATGGTATTTCCTTTAGTGTGTCAATGTCATAGCAGTAAAAAAGACAGGGTGCATAAATACCCACTTGTACGGAAAAGGTAGGAGCTCCAAGCTGATTGGCTGATTAGAAAGTTCACCTGACATGACCTCCCATGTCAATGCCGTCAGAGCTTTACGCAGAGAGGTATCAAATCAGAGTAAAAGATCTCATCTCAATGAGATTACATTATATCAACTGTACATAACAAATTCAGGAAGAGGCACTAAGTCAGTAATCAGTCACAGAAATATAGAAGGTAATGGTACCCTTCAGTTGGGTTCCTACAGTACATGAATCTATTAATGCTTCAACAAAATTTTACAACTTTAAAATAAGATGTATGGGAGAGCCCCCTCGATTTCCATGCAAATATTGTTACTGTTGACATAAATGGAGTAAAATTGTGTTTCTTTACAGTAATAAGTATTACATGGCTTTCAGGCGATGCCTCTTCCAAGTCAGTGCAGTTCTCTTTTATCTATATTTGTCAATGTGACAAAGTGCCACCCTGGCAGCAATGAATGCTGGGAAGTGGTCGACTGATGTTGGCAGTGCCCAAGACAAAGGTTGAACCAGTACAATAATTTTGTTTTCATTGTTTTTTAACACCGTACTCAGCAATATTACAACTATATGACAGCCTTCTGTAGATAATCGAGTCTGGTCCAGACAATCCAGTGATTGATATCATGAGCCTCGATCTACACAATTGGGATACAATGACATATATCAACCAAGTCAGCGAACCTGACCACCCAATCCCATTAGTCATCTTATGACAAGCAGAGTCCCCTTCACGGCAAGCATGGGCTGCTAAAGACCTATTCTACACCGGATCATCATGGTTCTAATAATTTTGTAGCCATCGAAATTATCAGACAATGTTGTTGCCTCTCTGTGAACAGGCCAAGACTCACCTAAGGCGAGGGAATTCTTCCTGGAAGTCCCGTGAGTTTCTGAGAGTACACTCTACAATGTTGAGGATCTTGGCAACAATGTCGTTATCTTGCCATCTACCGCGCCATGTCTGGAGACAAACATCAAACATTTAACCTACTCTGCCAAAAAAATTAAAATTATGAACATAAAACAAACATTTAATGGACCAAATTTAGCACCACCACCTCTCCCCCACAAAAAATGTGAAATGGTCAGGCCCTAAATCAACACACAAGGAATATTCAAAGGGTTTGTATTCAAGAATACAACTGTTCAAAGCAGTGTTCCTCCAACAAAAACCTGACACATTGTGATATAACTGGAATACAATTTTTGCAGTGTTAAATCCATCTGACTCACAATCCCACAGACCGCCTCCGTGGTCTAGAGTAGCGTCAGCCCAGAGAGTGGAAGGTCCGGGGTTCGATCCCCAGCCTCATCACACCAAAAGATGTTAAAAGATGGTATTTGTCGTTACCCTGCCTGGAGCTCGGCATTAAGGGGCTAAAACAAGGACTGGTCGGCTCGGATTCAGTAAACTGTGAGGGGTATTCATGTTAAATTGCAACATGGTATCTCAGTGAGCTAGCACTATATAATCAGCATTTCACCCATTTCACATCCTGACTTACCTCCCCTGAGTGAGTGGAGGCAACATGGCCGACCAGCTGTAACTGGGCAATGTCAATACCCGGGTGGCGGGACAGGAGGGCGTCACCTGGGGATTGAGACGGTGTAGATCATTATCACATTCGGGTTGTTCAAGCTGTACCAAACTCTCCAACAATAACAGCACAAAGTCACACACACTAAACAATGCAAAAACAGACTTGAACAAAATGACAAAAGTCCCGTTTGATTAAGCGATCTCAGTGCAAATGTGTTGGTAACTCTCATACTATAACACATAGATTTACAACAGTAGTAGCGCTAAAATCACATTGTAGAATGGGGCCAGGGCCCTAGGACCCATTCCAAAATGCAATCTTAGTTACAAGACAATCTCCTATACTTTTACATTGATGTAGGACAGGGAAAGCCTAAATTTCAAGAAGTGTGTGCAAGTGGTGTGAGAGTGGGAATTTATCAAACTGAGCTTCACACAACTTTTTTATTCCATGTCTTTTAGACTTTCGCTAACCAAATACCTTGGGTCTGTTGAACCACAAATACAAACAACTCAGTAAATTTTATTTTATTACGCAAAAGTTGTTTTGGTCAGTGGGTATAGATTAGTCACAAAGATAGGCATTAATAAAAAAAATTAAACATTAATCCATAAGACAGTGCACCTGCAACTGTGAGTTTTGTATATATTAATACCCTAAATTGGTACATTAAATGGGTCATACAAACATTATATTTTAGTGAATTTCCTCGTGATAATGCAAGCAGCTACTCACGACTTCTTGTCTTGTAGCCCAGCCAGCTCCTGTCCTTGAAGGGGATTTTACTCAGATCCTGGCCCAGTGCCAGGGCTCGATCTGGAGAATAAGGTTTCCAATAATGACAATGTTTTATTCATTTCATGTATTGGCTGTAATTGTCTGTACGATTCTGACTAAGACAAAGTGCCGGGGTAAGGGGTGCAAATACACACCTTTTCAGCACAAACTCATTAAAATATTTAATCCATCTTGATTTGTTTATGCATGAAGATCTGCCGAGAGTGATTCAGGTCTTAGACGTTTACCACTTTGGTGGAACCCACAGGCATGGGTATGGTGCTGAGAAACCGAGAAACATAATCAATCATGTTGATGAAGGAGGTGAGGTGAAATTGGGTTTAACGTCGCGTCCAAGATATGTGTGTGTGTGTGTGTGTGTGTGTGTGTGTGTGTGTGTGTGTGTGTGTGTGTGTGTGTGTGTGTGTGTGTGTGTGTGTGTGTGTGTGTGTGTGTGTGTGTGTGTGTGTGTGTGTGTGTGTGTGTGTGTGTGTGTGTGTGTGTGTGATGCCAATTTGTAGTGCAAGCCCACTGAGATACCATGCCCCAGTTTAACATGAATACCCCACTCAGACACAGTATACTGACTCCGAGCCGACCAGTCCTTGCTTTAACCCATTAATGCCGAGCGCCAGACAGGGTAACAAGAAGTACCACCTTTTAACGTCTTTAGGTATGACGCGGCCGGGACTTTCCGGACCTTCCGCTCTCCGGGCGGACGCTCTACCACTAGACCACGGAGGCGGTCTTCTTAAAGGAACCTAGATGTGCTGCACCAAATGCTTTGCTCCCTTGTATCAAGGTCAAAAGCAAAAGTAAAAGATCTTATCACTACTTGTTACACAATGTAGCTGTTTGACTGGCCAGTTACCATCTTGTAAAACCCCATTAAGTCAGTTGGCCTGCCTGTATGAGTATCATGACGTGAAAATGTTTGGTGTGACGTCACTTGTTTGTCACATTTGGCCCTGTTGGCACTTCAAGTTACCATGCTGAAAGTCTTATGGCAGTCACAAGATAGATCAAACTGTCACACACAATAGTTCACCGAAAAACTCAGGATGTGTTATGAGAAATGTGTAACACGTGTCCCCTTGTTCTTGTGGTGTATCAGCCTATTCAACAAGTAAGGTCTTTATCATACCTCCATGTCAGAATGACGAGGTCTGATTGGCCCATGTCATCTTGATAAAATACTGTGTAAACCCGCCTTGGAGGGGAATAAATTTCTCAGTGAGGCAATAAATCTCTTATACCCTGCCAGGAGCAATGCAGACTGCACGTACATTTCTCAGAGGCAGAATAAATCCCTTAAACCCCGCTTCCTGCATACTTTTCCCCCAAAGTCAATGGAAGTTACGTTACATAGCACAAGTTAACCTCAGCTGATTCGTACAGCTGTTTTCTATCAATTTAAATTTGTGTTAATTCTTTTACAATGTCACATTAAAACATGACGGTAAGATAAATTAATTGTAGCAGGACGCCTTGCCTCAGGTCGCATAAATCCTCATGTACCCTTCCAGATCCTGCAACAACTTATAGTATACCCATCTAGTGACATATGGTCATGGGGTTGCTTCAACAGTTCCTCCAAATAGATGGGAGGGGGCCTGGGCCATAACCAGGGAAACGTCCATACTGCTGGTTCTGTGTTAGTCAGAAAACCTACCTTTCAGCATCTTTGTCAGAAATGGCTTTGCTTTATCGAGTGGGACTTCATCATATTTGTTGGCAATGCTGACCAGAGCTCCATTGTTGACAAGATCCTGACAGAAGAAAAGACATATTTGTTGGATACAATTGCAGCTGCTTACATCACACTTATAGACGAACTTCAAAAGTACAAGGATTTGGGATTATTCATATGGTAAGTACTGAGTCTTAGCACTGGGTTTTTAACATTAAAGTTTGGAAATCGCATGCAGCATATCATGGTAAATAGGAAGTCACTCTGTGGTAACACTTGACTGATTGATAGTTTTGTATTCCATTGGTACACATTGGAAACATCTCTACTTCACGTACATACGTCACTACATGTTTCTATGGTTCGAGTTTCTTTTGGCGGGGAGTATATATTATTCAGCAACATACCGTTACTGTTCTATAAAAGTTGTAATTAAGACTTGTATTACTTACCTCAGCAATCTGGTCAAATCCCCAGAAGCAGGCGTAATGCAGTGGTGTGTTGCCATGTTCATTGATGGCGTTGATGTTGGCTTTGTTGTGGAGGAGCTGAAACAATGAGTGAGTGAGTGAGTGACTTGGATGTCACTTTCAGTATTATTCCAGGTGAGGTGAAATCCGGCTTAATGTTGCTTTCAACATGTTGAAGATTTAATATCGCCTTAATATAGTGATGTGCATGGAAGTGTGTCTGTGTGTGTTGCTTCAGGTACTAGTCTGCACTAATGCCGATTCAACAGTTCTAGCCAAATGTTTGTTTGTTTGTTTGTTTATTTATTTGTTGTTCAAGGCTGCACTCAGCAATATTCCAGCTATACTATGGCGGTCTGTAAATAATCAAGTCTGGACCAGACAATCCAGTGATTTGACATCATGTGCAGCGATCCACGTAATTGGGATACAATTACATGCAACAACAAATTCAGCAAGCCTGACCACCCGATCCTGTTAGTCACCTCTTACGACAAGCATAGTCGCCTTTTACGGCAAGCATGGGTTGCTGAAGACCTATTCTTCCCCAGATCTTCACATGTCGGATGAGAGTGTCTAGGGCTTCAGTCCTGCCCCACAATGAAGCACATGTGATGTCTCCTTGGGCAAGTGACTTTGTTTGAGGGATGCTTCTGCTCACCCAGCAGTGAATGGGTACCCAGTAGGGTGAGATTTAAATGTGACTGCTAGACTTCTAGCGCCTCATAGGCAGCTTAGATTGTATATATTTTCCAGGGAGCTGAGAATGAAATTTGAGTGCACAAGGATCCATTGACTGAGGTAATGATAAGGTAGTGCCATGAGTATTCACTTGGGGACTGGATGACTGGGATTACACATTGGGTAATTACACAGTGTGCTGTTATTCTTCATGTGTTATAGTACACAAGAGACAGCCTCCGTGGTCTAGTGGTAAAGCATCTGCCTGGAGAGCGGAGGGTTTGATCCCCAGACACGTCATACGAAAAGGATGTTAAAAGATGGTACTTGTTGTAACCCTGTCTGGTGCTCGACATTAAGAGCTAAAACATCAAGGTTCGACCCCCGGCTGCGTCATACCCAAAGATGGAGCTCAGCATTAAGGGGCTAAAACAAGGACTGGTCGGCTCGGAGTCAGTATACTGTGTCTAAGTGGGGTATTCATGTTAAACTGTGCCATGGTATCTCAGTGGACTAGGACTATAAAAACGTCATTTGTCCAAACACACACACACACACAAAGCGATAATCTTGAATGCGACATTAAACCCCATTTCACCTCACTTTGTCCGCAAATACCTTAATGAGTGAGTGAGTGAGTATGGTTTTACGTTGCTTTTAGTAATAATCCATCAATATCGTGGTGAGGACACAAGAAATGGGCTTCACACATTGTACCCATGTCGGGAATCGAACCCGGTTCTTCGGCGTGACGAGCGAACGTTTTAACCACTAGGCTACCTGACCGCCCCACAAGTACCTTAAAATTAATTGGGTAAAGGTGATGTATTTTGCGTATTTACACATATATGCATCTTATCTGGACCTCTGTAGTGATACTCAGATGTCTGGTCATTATCTCCCTTGCTCACCATGACGACGACATCCCGGTGCCCGTGTCCAGCTGCCAGATGCAGCGCTGTGTCGTCGCCCATGTTGGTGGCATTGATCCTAGCACCTCGCTGTATCAGCATGTCGACTATGTTGGTACGTCCCTCTCGTGCTGCCCAGTGCAACAAACTGAACCGATGGTCATCTCTGAAACGTTATACAGCAAAATTAGCAGTGTCGTATGATTTCTTAGTGCGTCATTTTGGCAATGGCATCTTACTTTAACTGTGCCAATGACATTCTTCATACAAGGAATGCTGGAATTTCGAACCCTGCAGCCATACACATTTGTCGTTGGTTGGTTTGTTTGTTGTTTAACGCCACACTCAGCAATATTCCAGCTATATGACGGCGGTCTGTAAATAATCGAGTCTTGACCAGACAATCCAGTGATTAATATTGTGAGCATCGATCCACGCAATTGGGATCAATGACATGCATCAACCAAGTCAGCGAGCCTGACCACCTGATCCCGTTAGTCGCCTTTTACGACAAGCATAGTCACCTTTTACGGCAAGCATAGTCGCCTTTTACGGCAAGCATAGTCGCATTTTACTGCAAGCAAGGTCTACACATTTGTCTCCCTGGATGTGACAGTGAACATCATTTTGTCCCTTCTCCATTTATATTGGTATAGGACACACTATTTTGCATTTGGTAAAACCCTTATCATGTCAACAAATCTCTGAACTGTGTACCACTGCATCATATTTGAGGTTTTGTATATCCCCACTAGGGTTGGGGTGAGTCAAAATTGACTACCTGGGTACCCACTCCCCTATTACCCGACCCTACCCGGGTACCTGCTGTAGGTCTCAAGAGATAAGTAAAACATGTCTGATTCGGAATAGTTTGACCGCTACTCCCGTCACATCCACGGGTCCGGGTAGTCCTGTGGGTACCCAGGTCCTACTCAGTACCCACCCAACCTGGGTACCCGAGTTACCCATCCCTGCCCAAATCCCCACCTAACACGTTTTCAAGCCTCACCTCTTTTCGAGCCCCTTAACAATACATAGCCATGTGCTTAATGATGTAATCAAGGTAGACGTTCACAGCTCACTTAAGACGCCAAAGTGTTCGCAACTAATCGCTGAAGTTAAGTTACAAATTAAGCTTAACAAGGTAAGATATTCAATAAGTAATGCAAACATACCTCAAAGCTTACTTTTTCACATTTTAATCAAACTTGACCTGATGATAATTTTGCACCACAACAATTGTATGCACCGATGATATATCTGCTGCTATTTGTAAACTTCCTGTCTGTAATGTCATGTGGCTGATCATGTTGTGGATCTATTTTTAACTTGACTGTCATGGAGGGGCCGAAAAAAGGTGACGGTAACAAGATGGCACCTGATTGACTTGTCTCGCTTGGCGAGGCATTTTCACGATTAAATTGACAAGATGTGGTTATTTGACTATCCAATTGTAACAGAAATAAATGTTCTCAAAGGTAAGACTTAATTTTAGTGTATTGCGATTGTTACTAGATACATAATGAGAAATACTTCTAAGGCCTCGAAAACACAGAACGCGGGTGAGTGAATCTGTCAAAACCTTACTCATCTGGATCTTTTCCATACTGGGCCAAATTTATGGTTAGAAATTTACTACATTAATTTTTCATGAAATAAAATGTGTCAAATCTGTGCTACCTTTACTCTGTATTTCGGGCTGAAACTGTGCATGTAATATGCTGCTTCCGAATACAGATTTACCTTTCAAACGTCTGGTAACATGACTAATCGAGCTAGTTAATTTCATATCCTCATTTAAACATGAATATTTCTGGAAAAAAAAAAGATAATAAAATTAAAAAGTAAGCCATTCACCTATGGCAGTAACACCAGATACATATATAATATGTATAATAAAGATGAGAGTTTCTGTGAGAATCTAAAGTACACACATTCAGCATCACATATGTGTATGTGTTCAGTGTGAAAGTTATATTCCAGAAGTACACATAGTTATGTTTATTTATATTTCCCCCACACCCCTGTATCAACAACCTGCTCCATCCCGTTAAAGGACCAGTAAGTCAATGAGTAACAGGGATGGACTCCTGCCTCTATCTCCTTTTTGGTTGCAAAAGCTGAGCCAATCAGAATCCGTTTTTAGCTCATTTCAACAACTTGATGCTATAAATAGAACAGGTGCTCTTCTTCTATCTAATAAAACAGACCATTAACAATGTTTGATATAGATTGTATGTGCCAATTGCTGCACTGGCGCTTACGGGTGTAACAATATGTTATAATGTACATAAATTCATTACTACGACAAACACTTTATCATTATGATTCATGGAACTGTGTGTGTTAGGCCTATAAAACCAAACCTTACCCTTGGTTCAGATCGTTCTCGGTGTTATCCAGCCATACTCGTACATGGAAGGCATTGCCTTCTCGCACTTGCGTGAAAATATCATCCATGATTGCTTGTTGAGGTAAATAAAGTTTCCGAAATAAATAACACCCAAGCTTGACCTCCTTGGAAACTTGGAAGCGGTTTCCGGAGTAAGCGGGAGTATTCTCACTGTCGGTGTAAGAATGAGGTCTTATTTAAGCTCACACGGATACCAGCTTGTAAATCCTTCACTGGGGTGATATTTTACGTTTCCAAATTATCCATGGCTTTTGTAGATCGCATGAAACTCGAAATCATCAAATTGTTGACATTCTTTCAAGCTTGAGGGCTTTCCGATTGTAATGTGTGCAAAAATGGATAATCGAGTGTAATAATGGTTTCGTCAAAATGGGTTATCGGGTCTATGATTGACATGGCGAAGTTGTACTTCCGTTTTTATGTAGGTGAGAGTTGTAATCCGGAATGAGATCAACAACTCGAATAAGTCGTGTTTCGATTTTCGCGCTTTTTGTTATACATAAGGGAGGCAATTGGTGTGTAATTAAATATCGTAAACACTGAAACGTGCAAATGTGAAAACATGTGCTTGTAAATATAACGGTACGTTTGGGTAGAATCTGGTCAGTTATTACATGCAGGATGCTTTTGATGTTTCGTTTGGAGACCACACCGTCACATGTATTTTTCAGTTTCGTTGTTCATTTTCCTTTGACTTCTATTCAATTCATTCTATAAGTTTACGTCACACGTACACGATGCTATCAATATATTGTTGGACGTACTTTTAAAATTTCCAGTTGATAAAAGGCATAAGGGACAACAGCAAGTTAACATGACAAAGTAGACACAGTTTATGAATAAAGAAGTTGTTGTCCACAAATTTTGTCTACTTTGACATCCGTCCACTTCGAAGTAATGGCATGGACACTTAATACGATATTTAGGGTCCATGGTAATGCCTATCAAACATTTCAAACGTTTAACATGTTTAAGATCTGTTTAATGGCAGATATCTCATACTACCGGCTTTCCTCAGAAAGCAGAGTTTGTGCAGGGAGCATCCACGACGACTAGACTCTATGTGTCATATTTTATTGAGATATTGTGTGTGTAGTGATTGATTTTGATCAAACTTTCTAGTACTGCCAATCCTGATCTATGTCCCCCTTGACAAATGCCTGAAATTTGGCAGGCTACCCGTTTTCAGGCCTTAGTTTTATATTATTTGTATTTTTTCTTGAAAATTTGATCAGATATGTCATGAATTTGGCCAGTGTTGTTAACCGTTCTGTTAAATAGAAGTTACATTCATGGTTTCTGTATTAATGGTTGATGACATCATCAAAAGAATTGTCTATAACTCAGAAAAATGGTGTGTTGACTGACTTGTTTTTGTTGTGTATTTGAATGTACAAATAGAGCCATTCTTGGGCCTTACTTTTTACCCTTGAAAATTTACATTTTTGACTCTACGGGACCTTTGGAAGGCTTTAAAGGGACCGGGTGTTGACCATTCTGAAGCATAGTTTGTAAACAAAAGCTGATTACCCCCTAGATTATTCAGCTCTGCTTGCCTTATTCCGCATTATGAATTTCTGCTCCAGTGGCGACACTGCAGGCATAGACTTATCACATGACCAGACTTTTCTCTTGTTTGTAAACAAATGCACATACACTGAGATAAGTACAGACAGGCCAAATACAAGCCTTATTATGATAAAAAAACACAGTGCCAGTAAGTAGAAGACCATACATTTGGTCCTGTGTTGACTGTTTGTTGACAGAGGTTTGGAATGGTCTAGGTTTCGTTGACAGAGATCCGATATGGTCTATAATTTTGACAGATTCCACTGTTGTCATGCTGGCTGTTTACTTGTGTAGGTGGGTATAGGGGTAGCCTAGTAGTTAAAGCGTTCACTTGTCTCGCCGAAGACCCAGGTTCAATTCCATACAGGGGCACAATGTGTAAAGTCCATTTCCGGTGTTACCTGTCGTGATATTGCTGGAATATTGGCCAAAGCAGCTTAAGCTTAAATGTGTACTCACTCACTCACTCACTTCAGCAGGTCACTCACTCACTCACTTCGGCAGGTCACTCACTCACTCACTTCGGCAGGTCACTCACTCACTCACTTCGGCAGGTCACTCACTTCGGCAGGTCACTCACTCACTCACTCGGCAGATCGTTCACTTCGGCAGGTCACTCACTCACTCACTCACTTACTTCGGCAGATCACTCACTCACTCACCTCGGCAGGTCACTCACTTCGGCAGGTCACTCACTCACTCACTCACTTACTTCGACAGGTCACTCACTCGGCAGATCACTCACTCACTCACTTACTTCGGCAGGTCACTCACTCACTCACTTCAGCAGGTCACTCACTCACTTCGGCAGGTCACTCACTCACTCACTCGGCAGATCACTCACTCACTTACTTCGGCAGGTCACTCACTCACTCACTTCAGCAGGTCACTCACTCACTTCAGCAGGTCACTCACTCACTCACTCATTCACTTCAGCAGGTCACTAACTCACTTCAGCAGGTCACTCACTCACTCACTCATTCACTTCAGCAGGTCACTCACTCACTCACTCACTTCAGCAGGTCACTAACTCACTCACGTCTGCAGGTCACTCACTCACTCACTCACTCGTCCACTCACTAACTCCCTCACGTCTGCAGGTCTGCCAACTGATGCATGCTGACAGAGAGAGCTGAGTACAGGACAGAGTACAGCAATGTTTGACAACGAGGACTGGAATGTGGATGGCGAGGCGGCCCATCTTGCGTCTTCTCTGTTTGACCCTGTCACACCAACTCCTCCGAGAAATAAGG
The DNA here is from genome assembly GCF_022045235.1 of Haliotis cracherodii. Classification (NCBI taxonomy): domain Eukaryota; kingdom Metazoa; phylum Mollusca; class Gastropoda; order Lepetellida; family Haliotidae; genus Haliotis; species Haliotis cracherodii. The sequence goes on along the minus strand of NW_027266341.1, from coordinate 10,034,670 downwards.
TCAGTAATGTCAGGAAAGATTCTTTTGCCGTGGGCATTTTACTGAAAGTCCACTTATACAACATCAATGCTACTTGTTAAGGTCTTACTTGATGTAAGAAATATTATTAATTTACATATCACAAACTGTGACTTCAGTGCTTCAGATTGAACAATAGGTAGTGGGGTAGCCTAGTGGTTAAAGTATTCACTAGTCATGCCTGGGTTCAATTCCCTGCATGGGTACATTGTTGGAAGGCCATCCTTCCTCACTCACTCACTCACCCATCCACTCACTCACTCACTCACTCATTCACTCATTGAAACACTTACTAATTTGAGCAGGCTTAGTGGTTGAATGCATGTCATCGTACCCCAACAGCGTTGATCGGTGCTCATAATATCTGTCATATATCTGTGTCTCTGTGTGATTGGCCCAATGCTAGAATATTGCTGAGTACCAGTACAGCGTTTCACAGCAAACAAACATTTCTGAGCAAATGGGATCCCATGGTTGTATACAGTCAAGTCTTGTTAATCCGACACTCGTTTATCTGACAATCGGCTTTATCCGACACAAATGATGGGAACCGATTTAATCAGTGCTATTTAGACCCATTAATCCGACAGTCTCGCACTCCGACTCCGACACACCTAATTTGCAACGAATTGCTGAAATCACTCATTAATCAGTCTCATTAATCCAACACAGTGATCAGCGTACTCCATGGTCATCTGCCCGCAAGTACACAGCCCCGCAGCGAGTAGCTGCATATTTCAACTGCTGCAGAGATAAACTTGCTTAACAATAAACAATTACTGCTTTAAATAAACAAAACAGATTAATCACTTGCCTAGATTACCTAATCTCATTAAAATCGGATACAAAATCTATGCTTTAAAAATCAGTCAAGTTTGAATCGCTCAGACAGTCCTTAACAGTAGTTTTGTGTTACTTTAGTGGTTGCATGATTAGAAAATCTGACAATGTAACTCAACAATATGTATATTTCACTTTTCCTTTTCCTAGGTGTTCATATCGTTATCTATCGTGTAGTTGTCTAATTTTCAATCACGATTGTTTGTACTACCTAATTTTGTTTATCTGGCATACTCGTTAATCCGACATAATCATATGCAACCAACAATGTCAGATTAATGGGACTTGACTGTATATATCTTATGCCTGGGTTATCATATTTACCGGTAATGGGTCCAGTATTCACTGAAATCTGCTCTGAAAAAACATATTTGATTACACTTGTATTTTCAGAAAAAGAAGTCGAAGCATTCTGATCCAAACTTGTCAAACACCAGTGACACAAAGTCTCCCGTGAAGAGAAAACATGCTGACGAAACCAGTCCTACGCCGAAGAAGAAAAAGAAAAATAAGAACAGTGAGGAGAGAAATACAAACATTACACCAGTAGTAGCAAAATCTGGAAAACAAAACCTTCACAAGGACAGTCATTCAGTGAGCAAGAAGAAGAAGAAGAAAATATCAGTATCTCCAGAAAGTGCTGGGGATATCAGCAGCGAGGGAAAAGCTAAAAAGAAAAAGAAGAAAAAGAAACAAAATGTGCCTAATTCACAAGAAAATGTTGCAAAACCTGATCAGTCTGAAAATTCCCAAGGTGACAAGAAGAAGAAATTAAAAAGGAAAAAAATAAGTAGAGAAAAAGACAAAGATGATGAGTCAGCATCTAAGAAGCTAAACATTCAAGAAACCCAGGGGCAGGATGAAAGTAGAGTTGGAGGGGATACCCCCCTGACAAGGAAGGAAAGAAGACACAAGCATAAGAAGAAGACATGTAAGAAGAACAAATACAAACATCTAGCTGATGCTAGTAAAAAATCGGACAGCACCGATGGGAGCACAAGCAGTGTGGCTGTAGCTTCAGACCCAGATGTGAAAGGCCAATTTGTTTTGTTAAAGAAAAACATGGGTGATACTGGCGAAACTAAGCCAGTTAGTGGACAATCTTTAGACAAAAAGAAGAAAAAGAAACGTAAGAAGAATTTAGAGGTTTCTGATCGTCCAAGTCCACAGGTGAAAAATAAAAAAGTGAATATGAATGTCTCTACACTTAGTGAAAATAGAACTGATGAGAATTCAGAAGATAATGTTGTTGAAAAAAGTGGTGGTGGAAAGAAGCAGAAAAAAAAGTCAAAATCTGAGAGTGATGTTTCTGGGAATGTGTCGAAGTTGAAGACTCCCAAGAAACACAGTTTCGATTTGGAGAAATTGAAAGAGATCATTTCCTCTGATAAGAAACAGTCTGTGAAGAAAACAAATTCTGGTAATGGACAAACAGAAAAGAGAAAATCAGTGGAGGTTACAGAAACACCTAAGAAGGTGAATAAAAAGAAGGGTTTTACAAACGGTACAAGTGACACCTCAAGCAGTCCCGCGAAAATAAAAACTCCCCCAAAAGAAAATTTTGATGTGAAGAAATTGAAAGAAATTATGTCCTCTGAGAAGAAAAAGATGGACACTCTGAAGGAGGACCTCGAGAAGAAAGTGAAAAGGAGAGACAGGAACCAAGGGAAGTCTTTAACAGACAGGATGCATGAACGCCTGTCAGCTGCGCGGTTCCGCTATCTCAATGAGCAGATGTACACCACAACGGGCACCGAGGCGGCGCAGCTGTTTGCTGATGATGAGGAGGCCTTCCATGTATATCACGAAGGTTATAGGTCACAGGTCAGCAAGTGGCCAATCGATCCACTGGACATCATCATCAACGAGATCAACGCCAGGCATAAGTAAGGTCACACATTTTTTTTTTTTGTTGTCTAACACCACACTCAGAATATTCTAGCAATAAGGTGCTACAATTCTGTGTGCAGAGTTACCTACCTTGGGCACGCCAGAGACCTATGATGATCATGGGTTCGAGTCCTGGTTCGCCAGTTTATGCTTCTAGGTTTGTCTGCACCATACCCACTAATGGGTTTCACTGAAATGGTAAACGTCTGAGACATGCATCCCTTCCCACATCAATCTGTCTCACCTTGATGTAATAATAACTGGAATGCTGTTCAAAACGGTGTTAAACCAAACTTAAAAGCTTACTCTGGCTGTATGGCGACAGGTTGTATAGAATTAGGTCTGGACCAGGGGATCCAGTGATTAATGTGTGCAGCATTTCAGATTGTCAGGGAGTGATGGCACGCAATCAACTAAATCACTGAGGAAGATCATCGATCGATTTAGTTGCCTGTTCCAACAAGGATAGGTTGCTATGGACCAATTCTAACCAGGATTCCCCTTTGAATATTATTTATTCAAAATATATAAAATACGGTATTCGAACATTTTTTTGATCTGTGAACAATTACACATGAACACATATTTATCATCATGATCATCAATATTCAACAAATCAAGTATTTTAAGTAATAGAAACTAACAAGTTTGAACAAACTGATAAATGATAAATTCCCAATTGATTCCCAACGCTAACTGTAAGTCTGAGACAAGCGAGACAACCATAGATAGTATGCTTATGAACATGATAATGTTGGACTGTATTTTTTCAGAACCCCAAAGACTGTCATTGCAGATTTAGGATGTGGAAGTGCAAGACTGGCTCAAAGTATCTCTGGGGTCAAAGTTCATTCCTTTGACCTTGTCTCAGTCAATGAAAGAGTCACTGCGTGTGATATGTCAAAGGTAAGTGGTTTTATGTGGTAAACAGTTTATATCAACACATGTTGTATATGCAGGTGTTCCTAGATGCCAGGTGTGTGGATGTATATGCAGGTGCCCCTAGATGCTGGGTGTGTGGATGTATATGCAGGTGCCCCTAGATGCTGAGTGTGTGGATGTATATGCAGGTGCCCCTAGATGCTGGGTGTGTGGATGTATATGCAGGTGCCCCTAGATGCCGGGTGTGTGGATGTATATGCAGGTGCCCCTAGATGCCGAGTGTGTGGATGTATATGCAGGTGCCCCTAGATGCTGGGTGTGTGGATGTATATGCAGGTGCCCCTAGATGCTGGGTGTGTGGATGTATATGCAGGTGCCCCTAGATGCTGGGTGTGTGGATGTATATGCAGGTGCCCCTAGATGCCGGGTGTGTGGATGTATATGCAGGTGCCCCTAGATGCCGGGTATGTGGATGTATATGCAGGTGCCCCTAGATGCTGGGTGTGTGGATGTAGCTGTGTTCTGTCTGTCTCTGATGGTTCTAACTATGTTGTATATGCAGGTGCCCCTAGATGCCGGGTGTGTGGATGTATATGCAGGTGCCCCTAGATGCCGTGTGTGTGGATGTAGCTGTGTTCTGTCTGTCACTGATGGTTCTAACTATGTTGTATATGCAGGTGCCCCTAGATGCCGTGTGTGTGGATGTAGCTGTGTTCTGTCTGTCACTGATGGTTCTAACTATGTTGTATATGCAGGTGCCCCTAGATGCCGTGTGTGTGGATGTAGCTGTGTTCTGTCTGTCACTGATGGTTCTAACTATGTTGTATATGCAGTGCCCTAGATGCCGGGTGTGGGGATGTAGCTGTGTTCTGTCTGTCTCTGATGGTTCTAACTATGTTGTATATGCAGGTGCCCCTAGATGCCGGGTGTGGGGATGTAGCTGTGTTCTGTCTGTCTCTGATGGTTCTAACTATGTTGTATATGCAGGTGCCCCTAGATGCCGGGTGTGTGGATGAATTGTGTTCTGTCTGTCTCTGATGGTTCTAACTATGTTGTATATGCAGGTGCCCCTAGATGCTGGGTGTGTGGATGTAGCTGTGTTCTGTCTGTCACTGATGGGCACAAATCTTGTTGACTACCTACTGGAAGCAAACAGGATTCTCAAAAAAGGGTAAGACTTTTACTATGTTCAGCATGTTCAGTCAGGGATGAAAGAAAGTTAAACTATAAGAATCATATTTGCAGTTATGTTAGATTTTGATTTGGATAATAGGTTGTAACTGAAAGCTCATCTTTTGTTTCATCATACCAAGAAGTGTTGCTTTAAAACTGACAACTCTATCATGGGTTATACAGCACAGTGACATTTTGCAATCTCATTAAAATCAGATCTTAGTTTTCGCTACCGCTAAACAAAGATCTGAGGACATCCCATTACGGGTCACATCAGAGCGACCTTTCATCCAACCAATCAGAGCGTCGCTTACCAGATGATGAAAGTGACAGTCGGAATGTGATTTCTAACTATGCAACCTCGAAATATTTAACAGAGGGTATTCCGAACGACAGTTACAGGTTTTATGATTATATCCATACAATCTAGGCCAACTATAAGTCATTCCAGAATGATCTTTTGATCATTCTGAAGTGACCCATGAAGGGATGTCCTCAGATCTTTGTTTTGCAGTAGCGAAAACTAAGATCTGATTTTAATGAGATTGTGACATTTTGTTTTTGTGAATAGTCTACACCCTGTGGAGATAGGTCTCACTGCCCACTGCTTGTTGGAAGACTAATGAGGATTTGGTGGGTACAAGGTGTCACCTGAGCTGAAGGGGGTCATTGTCGGCTCAGGTACTACAGAAATATACTCCAGGTACGTTTCTGTATACAGAAATGTACCCTAGCCAAAATCAAAATACAGAAACGTACCCTAGGTTGAGTCCTTTCCGTTGAAGGGCGCAATGCTTGTAATCGGTTCTTTAGGTATTCGTCACTTCCTGTAGCCAAACCACGTTACATTTAACGTGGCAGTATGCGTTCGTCAGGCGAAGCTTTTGAATTAAGCTGCATTCCAGCGTATCATATAGGAAACAATCACACACAGTGACGTACGTACATTAATGTAATAATCTGGCAATATTCGCGATGCATGCATACATTCGTAATCATACTAATCAGGCGAACTGGAACTAAACATGAACTGGTTTTGGTTTAATGTTGGGGAATATGGACTCACCCGCCGTTTCGGGTACCAGGTACTTTTTCTGTACAGTAAACTATGTTTATAACGAACACGCTTATAACGAACTGACGGATATAACAAACTTATTTTTAGTCCCGACCATTTGTTGTATATATGCTGTATGTATGCATATAACGAACTGCGGTTAGTATGAACTAAAATTAGTGGTCCTCTCGAGTTCGTTATAGCCGTAGTCTACTGTATTTTGATTTTGACTAGGGTACATTTCTGTATACAAAATCGTACCTGGGGTACATTTCTGTAGTATCTGTGCCGACGATAACACCTTCAGTGATATTTCACCCTCATGGAGTCAACAACTGGTTTACTGGTCCACATTGATTTTTTACAGGCTGCCATGATATAGTTGAAATCTTGCTGACTGTGGAGTTAAACAACTTTCACTTATTTTGAATATTGTTTGTTTTGTTGTTTCAGGGGCGTAATGATGATTGCTGAAGTTGAGAGTCGTTTTCAGAAAGTTGGTGCTTTCATATCAAAAGTTGAAAAACTTGGATTTGAAATTGTCAACAAGGTAGGTCTTGCTCATGGTGGTTTTGGGGATGGTTTTGATGAAAATGTGGAATGGATGGTAATTTTAAAGGATAATCAGGATTTTGATAATAGATGGAAATAATATCCACTGCAAATCTCATTGGATGCAAGAGAGTATTGATGTTGCAGGGTTTTATGCGACGCAGAAATGTGCATCCTGTATGCACAAATGTTGAGATTGGGTACATCCTGCATCCAAAGAGATGCACAGTAATGTTCATTGTACCTACAGTGCAACAGGAGCAGTTATGGGCATCTGTCATTTCTTCCATCAATCATGGCCACTGTCCACATGATCATTGATTCATTCAGGCTCTAAAGTAATTATCCAAACGTACAGTACACAACACCATTTCACTACTTTACAGGACCCTCATATTCCATGCAAGGACCCTTATAACTAATTATTGGGGATCCCATGTAGTCAAGGTTAAACCCTGATGTTGGAAGCTATTTTGATCAATAGTCAGACAGTCTATGCCTTAGCGATGACAGAATATGCTGGTTCAGGGTTTTAATCCCACATTTCCTGTTTATCAGGTCTATGGGGTTGACATTTGAGATATTGTTGCATTTTGTGACAAAGAAATGGTCCTTTGTTGATTCAAGTACTTCACAATGACAACTTAATAATATTTCAGGACACCTCCAACAAGATGTTCTACCTGTTCCACTTTAAGAAGGTGCGTGGAATGAAGGAAGCCCCTCTCAACTCAAGCATTGAACTGGACCCCTGTATCTACAAGAAGCGATAACCAAGATAGCGATGACCTGGACATGTATCTTCAAGAAGGTGATTTTCTGGACACGTATCTACAAGAAACAGTTACCTGGATCCATTCATCTTCAAGAAGCAGTGACCAAGATCAATGTACCTTCAAGAAGCAATGACCTAGACACATGTACCTTGAAGAAGCAATGACCTAGACACATGTACCTTCAAGAAGCGATGACCTAGACACATGTACCTTCAAGAAGCAATGACCTAGACACATGTACCTTCAAGAAGCGATGACCTAGATCCATGTGTCTACAAGGAACGATTTTCTGGATCAATGTATCACCAAGTAGCGATATTATGGACCCATGTGTGTCTACAAGAAACAGTGACCTGGATCAATGTACCTTCAAGAAGCGATGACCTAGATCCTTGTACTTTCAAGAAGCGATGACCTAGAGCCTTGTTCCTGCATCTTGATATATTATAAACATCTATAAATTATTCAGTTGCTTCTGTGAATTGTGAAATCAAACTTTTTAACTTACGATGCTGTTGTCCCTGTTACTCCAGCTAAGAACTTTATGCATTTTGATACAAATGTTGTGGCTTAGATATTAAACAGTCTTGCAATGCTCTTCACATGTGATCTCATGGTGTGATGCATTGTATGTCCATCTGTTGTGTAACATTTTGACATCTCCTCTAAACCACATGGCCAAATATTCCAGCTATTGTGTCAAGTAATTCTCATAGAATTTTTATTCAATTTTAAACAGCAGCCATAAGAACAATATTAACCTATTGCTCATTATGCAGTTTAAAGTATGGAATTATGAAAAAGTATGTAATGACAATTGATATGTTGTATATATATATGATATATATATATATTCTCCATATCGCTTTGATTATCCAGTTTTTGTTTATTCTGAATTTTTATTTTTTTATAAGCTGTCAAAATGCATTTGTCTCAAGCAATTGTGTCACAACATGCTCACGGATTCATAATTTTCAACATGGTAAGCATATTGAAAATGTTTGTCATTGCCACTACTGCATCTATCAATATAAGATGTTCAAGCTGTTTGCTTGTATCGCTTGGTTACACTTCTTTCTGATCCTATAGTCTAACGCAAATATTGGTACAGCTGTTTTTGTTTGATATGAATTTGCAACATATTGGGTATATTACCCACACGTCTCTGCAAACAAGGTGCATTTCGGACAGTCATCAGTATTTTTTCTTGTCATGATATCTGTTTGTACTTTACCAATGCTTTGTTTGTTTGTTTTTTATGTCACACTCAGCAATATTCCAGCTATATGACGGCGGTCTGTAAATAATGGAGTCTGGACGAGACAATCCAGTGAGTGACATCATGAGTATCGATCCACACAATTGGGATCGATGACATGCATCAACCAAGTCAGCAACCTGACCACCCGATCCCATTAGTCGCCTTTTACGACAAGCATAGTTGCCTTTTACGGCAAGAATGGGTTGCTGAAGATCTATTCTACCCTGGATCTTCACGGATCTTTTGCCAATGCAGCAATGCAGTATCAGTGGTAATTTGTCATTTGGCCATGGATGGATCCAACTGATAGTTTGATTAACTGTTGCGTACTTCCTGATGTCCAAGGTTGTTATTTTCTACATCAGTACTGTGTTTGATGCATTGTCAGTTAATGTGGCAGACTTTGTACATACATCATATATATCATGTAAATAAAGATATTACCATTGAGTCCATTTGTTTATGTTAATTGGAACTGGGCACCACGGGGATGCACCATTGTGAAATTGTTAATGACTTTGTAAATTGATTTATCAGTATACTCTTTCTCGTAAAAGTCCTGTTCATCCTGCGAATTGTCACAGATTATGATGTGTTGTTATTTGTATGTCGTTATACAAGAGTGCAAGATTACGGGACTCAACCCAAATCAGGATGAGAATCTGTACTTTACTAAGAAAGTATTATCCCAAATATAACATTTGTTACATTTGACCACTTTCTATATGGCATTGTGCATTCATAGTCATGTACTAGTCCAGTTGACCAGACAAACCAGTGATTGATACAATGAGCAATGTCCCATGCCATCAGGGTTCGATAACATGGAAGAAACAGTCACCAAGCAACAAGCTTATATCACTTGAGACCTGTTCTAACACAGAATCCCACCTGGGCAAAATTAAGTAACTGAACAAAATCTGGAACATTGCTTCTGTAGGTCAGTCGCTAATATCTGGAAAGGAGATTTGATGACATAAAAATGAAGCTTGCAACACATAATAAACATGACCTCAGTTTTGTTTCTATGGCAACACTTTCACTGAACCATGAGAGATATTTATTAAAACAAACGTTCTGTACATGTATGAATGAAAAGAGATTACAGTATCTTGGAATACTACATGGAAAACAAAGAAGGCCATTTGTAACAATAATGTTCATTAAAAAATAGCAAATAAAAATATATTCTGTAATATGTTATCGCTTCATGACGGACAATATGGCTTATTGTAAAGTTGTAAATAACATCATATGACGGATTCATTCAGTATTATAAATACTGAATCTGGTTTTAACAAATATCAAAATGCATTGAACATTAAATACGCATGTTATCAGTGTTCTGTGACCTTCAAATTCCATTGTAAAATTATTAAACGCCAGTGCACCACACGCAAACGGCACTACTTTTTTCTGGAGCCAGTACTGTATTTATGTCACAACGAAGGCCTTGTCTGCCTCACTGACGTAATACTCTGTTCTGTACATCCAGATGGGAGGGCGGTAGGCAGTGAACAGACCGTCGTCCTCGTTGTCGTTGTTGTTGGGGTGCTGAAGTGGTGGGAGCAGGTCGTCCAGGAGGTAGGGAGCCTGTTCTGGGTCCATATCCCTCCATCTGTTGAAACTGTTATCCTCAAGGCCGATGTGAGGCTCTAAAACAAACGCAATTATGCTATTAACGCCATATGGATTCAATTAAATAAAAAAAATTACTTCATTAGCATCCTGTATTTTTATTTCTTCTGTGTAATCGATTTTAGTCTTGGGATTTGCTTTTCTGTCTCACACATTCGCCTTTCCTTTCATTGTCACGTGTCGTCATTTGAGTCACGTGTAGCACGTTGATGATGTGGTCCGACAAATACACTTAATACAAAGATCGCTTAGCTAAATGTACCCAGAGATTTACGCCGATTCTTAGGAGTGGAAATGGAAAGAGTTGGGTTTTTTGCGGGAACTATTTGCTAGATACTAGGATGCCCCTCTCGTGAAAATCGAGAATTTGATTGCTCTATGACAGATAGAGGACACGTGACAATACTTTAGTGGAGTACTTACCACGAGACTTCATGAATTTCTTGACTTCTTGGGACGCCATGGCGAGAAAGGTCATTAGAATCATCTTGACCAATCACGCTCTGAAGTATAAAACAAATGAGCTATGAAGACGTATTTATTTCTCCAAACAGAAAGAATAATTAAGGAACTAAGACTACCCCATGTCGACTAAAGTACAGGATCCAGTAGATTCGTGGCACTCAAATACTCAGTCATAAAACATTATTTGGGTAAGAGATTAAAACATTGAGTTTTCACTATGGCAATAAACATCCATTAAGGACAGATTATTGAGGGACTATGTGAGCGGATCTGAAGAGTTGTTCTAGTGCTAGCATCTTCGATAATAGGTAATTGTTGCACAGATAAAACTCTATCAAAATATATTGAAACATTAATTTCATTTTAACGCAACGTCAATAAATTTCAATTTGACCAAGAAACTACATGGAAATATGAAAGCACAGCTAAACAGTTAAACCAACTGGCTCACAGCAACAGATGGCGTCCATCGCTCACCTACTCCAGTTTATAAGGTTCAAATTTCCCGCACCGATCTACTTGTATGTCTGACAGCATCGACACCTCCCGCTGCTTGTGACGTCATAATCAACCTCACGTGGCACTAAGTAGTTACTCAGCGAGTTTGTCATCGTTGCGTTGTGTTCATTTACGAATGAATGGGAAATACGTGCATTGTCGTTTGCTTAAGATTGCCTTTCTATCTTTTGCTTTAACACGAAACGTGTCTTATACATGCTGGTGTATTTATATAAGAATTAGATATATAATATATTTCCAAGACGCCTTGAATTCTAGAGTGTATATCAGACATTTCGCTACAATAATGAGAAGGACTTGATTAATAGATCGTTGCAAAGTGAATGCGGTGGGATCCGGCGATATCACACACCCTTGCATCGTCACATGACTCAAATCAATTCAGATTAAGAAGTGTCGCAAACAGCGTAAGGGTGCACTTGATTGCAACAAGTTTTTTTTTGGCTTGGCGCTGTTAGACTAGATTGCTGCACAATTAATTTTTTAGTTATTTTGAGACCGATACATCCATCATATGGCTGCACTTGACTGCATCATGTCAGAGAGTTACAATTGGCGTGTCATTAAACAGCGGAGTTGTACGTGCATGCCTCTCTGTCGAGTTTTCACATCAAACACGAAATTGAAGTTTCGCCATATTTGCGTATTTTTCGAATCGTTATGCATAACCATGCAATTGTCAGTAAGAGACCTTTTGACAATGACAGCACTACTAGCAATTTGATGGAAATCGTGTGTCGGCAGAAGAATTCGAACCCGCGCAGTCTGCACATTACGAATGAAGTGTTCTGCCACAAAAGATGTTGAGGGGATTTAACCACTGAGGTATTAGTTGGTTGTACGCAATCAATCGTAACCGTCATGATGGCACTCTGGTTTTTCTGTTACACCCGTTAAACTGTCCATTCAGTTGAGATGAAATGTGTGAAGGGAATACAGAAACAATACAGGGAATGAGAACAGACAGAGCATTCTCAAGTTACCTACACGTGTATTCCGTACAGAGAATTAAGGCAGTGTCTTTATAATGTGTCTGCGACTCCGTGAAGATCCGGGGTAGAATAGATCTTCAGCAACCCATTCTTGCCGTAAAAGGCAACTATGCTTGTTGTAAAAGTCAACTACGGGATCGGGTGGTCAGGCTCGCTGACTTGGTTGATGCATGTCATTGTATCCCAATTGGGTGGATCGATGCTCATGACGGCAATCATTTGATTTTCTCGTCCATACTCGATTTTTTTTACAGACCGCCGTTATATAGCATGAATATTGCTTTATGCGGCGTTAAACAACAAACAAACAAAACATGAGGCCAAATAATCCCTGGTCTGTTTACAGAAACACTCTCACTATACCATGCTGTGAATGGTGTTTCCCCTAGCCCTTACAGACACTGCATTTGAATTAATAAATTGTGTAACAACAAAATCATTTACATGCACAAAACTGCAATTCCATTGGTGACCCACTCTTGTCATTTCGGCGACTCTTGAGGATGAGAAGTCAAGAGTTGGCGTATGAATATCAGAAGTGAAAAAGAAGTCCTAACAATCAAAAGGTATGTTCTCTGTTTACATCCCCCCCCCCCCCCCCCCCCCCTCCCAGTTAAACCAATAAGAATGGTTGTAAGATTAGTAGTACTTTAATAAAAAAAATAATCCCGATTACTTAAGGATGTGAGGATATTATAAAAATTTGTGAAAAATGTAAATCGTCACTTCGCCACTACAAGATTAAGTAATCTTTAATTACCTTAAAGGAAATCATTACAGTTTTCACGTTTTCACTACGGAAAATAGACGTTGATTACGGGTTCCTTAAATTTCTCCAACAAAGATGATCCATAAGGTGTGCCTTCCCTATTTTGTCTGAATGCTTGTAAATGCCTTTATCATATAAATAACAGATGATTGGTCCACATGACTGTTTGTTATCAATATCCATTGGTCACTGTCGAATATCTTCAACGCTTGAAACAGGCCTGTGTCTGTTCTTGAATCCGGAAAAGTAATGGAAGCTGGCAGGAATTCAGTGTTTTACAAAATTTCATGTGGATGTTACTGAGAAAACAATATGTGAATTGCTGGACTTCCTCACTGATAACATCTATGTGAAATGTGGAGACAAGACATTCAGGCAAGATTTTATCGAAATGTATATATTGTCGCTAGATAGAGCTTCTTGAAAATTATGCTTCAAAAAATGAAATTGCGTGCCACAAAAATTAATATTGTTGCAAGGTGTTTTTCGTTAAAAAGAATTCAGGCTCATAGTTCTAAATAGAAAAACAACCTTTATCGTTTTGTACCTGTAGCTGAGAAAATATCTAGTCTGGATACAAACATGTGGAGGACATTTCCAAATTTTACGCTTCAGTGAGAAAAATGGTATTGTTAGGTATACAATCAATCTCACTGAACAAATCAGATCTTGGTTCACACTGCAGCTAAACAAATATAGATCAGTGTGTAGCAGTAGCCAGATCTGATTTTAATTAAATTGAGTGAACAATTGGCTTGCCTTTACATGTATTTGTGACGAGTGCCAGAGTTGAGGCAACATATACGCCCACTTTTCACGAGCACCTGGTATCATCACTATTTGATAGTGATTCATGAACACACGCTCATGATGTAGTCGGATTCGAACTCTGCTTGTAGTAGAGGTTTCTTATGATTATGGAAATGTTGTTTGTTTTTTTAAAAAATAATTTCAAATGGGTATCCAATAAGCACTTAGCAAGTCGATAAAACACGTGTCAAGTCATAAAAGAACTCGATTCGCCCTTATTATGGAAATGTTTTGTCTATTTTTAATTTCAAATAGGTACTTGGCAAGTCGATAAAACACATGTCAACTCGATTCGCCCTTATGTAGGTACAACCAGCCTTCCAGAAACGGTTCAATACCGAGGCTTCTCGAATGATCAAGTCTGCCATGATCAGTAAAAAAGGGCGGTAACTCTAAATACCAGTTGACATTTTACTACCCCACCAATCACTTGCTGCCACTGATTACTGTCACAATTACTACTACTACATTTACAACAACAAATCTCTACTGCCACATTACAACATATAGTTCCAAGGCCACATTATCTAGAAATAGTCTTGTATTTACTTTCCTGCACCAAGGAAGCAGAAAATTGACACTGGAGTTTGTGACGATATTTCATTTAACAGTATGGAATATATGCGGTACAATTCAATGTTATTTGATATATACTGAACAACAAAAGTTCCTGTGACATTGAATCAGATTTAATGCAAAGTTATGTTTTTAACCAACTCTGAAACAATTTCGGTTTACAACAAATAAAAGACTCCTGTACGTGTTCAAATGGTTTAATTTGCCATCCTGACTTCAGAAAATGCGTGATTTCATAAAAAAAAAAAACCCAAAAAACATGAACATGCCAAAATGTCAATTTACAAATCAATAGCGTGTGTGTCCACCTCTGGTTGCGATGCAAGCAACACATCTTCGTCTCATGGAATGGACCAGGCGTCGCACAAGGTCCTGTGGGATATCTGTCCATATCTGCTGGAGCATGTTTCGAAGTTCCTGGAGTGTCTGTGGAACACGTGGTTGACGTCGTAGGCGCCGATCCATCTCATCCTACATGTGCTCGATTGGTGAGAGATCAGCGGAGCGAGCCGGCCAGGGGATGACATTCACGTTGTTTTGTTGAAGGGAATCCTGAACAAGTCGAGCAATATGAGGCCAGGCGTTGTCATGTTGAAAGGTAATGCCTGGGCCATGACGACGCAAAAACGGTAGAACAACAGGGCCGATGATCTCGTCGCGGTAGAGCTGTCCATTGAGATTTCCCTCTACCACTATCAAACGGGTCCTCTGTCTTGCTGTTATCCCACCCCATATCATAACGCTGCCGCCCCCGAACCGATCTTCTTCCACGACACAATGATTGACGTTCACCTCGATGTCGGTACACTCGAATCGGTCAATCGCTGTGGCTGAGGTGAAAACGAGACTCGTCAGTGAATAGAACTTGTCCCCACTGCATGGCCGTCCCGCGTAGACGCTGTCTGCACCACTGTAGAACTTTTGTTGTTGAGTATATGTATCACAGTGCTAGACCGAATGACAAATTTAAACTTTCCCTTCGTAGCGGACACTTCCACTTTTGGTGTACACGACCACATGGAGGGCTATATACGTCAAATAGCTTCTCCATATAGGCTTTTGTAGACCGCTTTTATACAAATAAAATCAAACAGACAAATTTCTACACTATCGGGAGAGGGATCTTTACTTACTGTATGACGTCACAATGTGCCTGCCAGGCCAAGTGGATACGTAGAGTCATGTGACGTTGATTATGACGTCACAACAATCAGACCAGCTGAAGGTGTCGATGCTGTCAGACATACAAGTACATCAGAGCGGGAAATCTGAACCCTTTAATCTGGAAAAGGTGAGCTATGGACGCGTTTGTTGCTGTGAGCCAGTTGGCTTAACTGTTTAGCTGTGCTTTCATATTCATCTTGGTCAAATTGAAATTTATTGACGTAGCGTTAAAATGAAATTAATATTTCAGTCAGAATATATTTTGATAAGAGTTTTATCTGTGTAACAAAATACTGTCTTATTGACCATTATCGAAGATGCTAGCATCAGAACAAATACCAAAAGGATATAGGGCGGTCTATTTATTTCGTTATTCTTTGAAGAACGAAATACCTTTCTAAAGTTGTTGTTGTTTTCCAGAACCTCAAACCAAGATGATATTTCTGACCTTTCTCGCCATGGCGGTACATGAAATCAAGAAATTCAAGAAATCCCTGGGTAAGTGCGACTCTTTTACTCATTGTATTTCGGCAGGCGAATGAGTGAGTAAGTGAGAGAGTGAATTGGGTTTAACGTTGCTATGTTATGTCACGGCGTGTCAGCTTAATGTGGGAAGAAAGCCCGAAGTGATGCAGGTCTCAGATGTTTACCACTTTGGTGAGACCCACCAGCACGTATATGGACCAGACAAACCCAGAAACATATACGGGGCACACCGTGTGTGTGTGTGTGTGTACCGGTGCGTGTGCATGCGTGCGTGTTTGTGTGTGTTTGGTGGGGGCGGTCTGCAACATACATTTTGTTTTCAAACGGGGAGACCCCCTCTGGATCCACCTACGTCGTGATGCTTATGAGGTAAATATTTCTTTTGATCTATGTGATGTTAATAGACTGTGTTTGTTCAGAACCTTACAACGGCCCCGAGGATGACCCTTTCGTCAGATGGGTGGATGTGGACCCAGGACAGGCTCCCCCGAGCATGCCCTTCCTCCTGGACGACCTGATTCCCCCGCCGCCAAACCCCAACAACTACCACAACGACGGCCAGAGCCACGTTCCGTCCGCTGCCTGCTGTCCTCCCATCTGGATGTACAGAACAGAGTATTACGCCAGCGAGGCAGACAAGTATGAGAAGAACTTCGGGAAAAAGTTCCCTGCCGACAAGGCCTATGTTGTCACATAAACAGCGACTCCAGAGAGACTATTGTTTCGCAAGCGAAAGGGAGAGGATATTTGAATAATCCAACTTTGTCGAACATTGATCTGAGTTTTAATTGTATACTCATTATATTTTAAATGTATGTGAGGCACAATTCCAGATGCAGTATATATATGTATATAATATTATTATAGTTTTCATTTTTTCAAACATGTGATAAACGATATTCTTTCATACATAAAATGTTTACAAATACATCTTGTATTAAATAAATATATATACGCACGAAAAGCGGCATTGCACGGCGCACTCGTGAAAATGAACATATATCTGTTTTTTATTTATGTACGGCATATACGGCCACTATATTTTTAATAAACATTTGTTAAAAATTGCTGGCCTTTGTGTTTTTAGAACAAGCAATGGAAATTGAGTTCTATAGTTGAGAAGGAGCACATGAATGTGTACAAAAGTCAGGGGTACTGATGGCCCGCATTACAGAGTTGCGTTACCTAAACGTGACAGGATCTGCTAATCGTGGGTTCGAATCCTGATTTGTCCTGAATCTATCCTTGGTCTGTATGCACCATACTTGTCAGCGACCTTCATCTCTTCGGGCTGCCCTCAAGGTCTGGTATTGGATGGTGGAGAACTGGAGTGGCTGAATCACAGTACGGAGATTGCCATGATTATTCATTCATTCAAACATATTTCATGTTTATTAATTTTTGTTGGCATATGTTTTTAAAAGATTTACCAAAACAATTCCAAAATTCCGGTTGTTGAAATGAAAAACACATAATGAAATACAAATGACGATTTTTATTTTTTTGTTTGTTCGTTTCAGTTTTTTTCTCCTTCGATATTTGTAGTGGGGTTTGGGGTTAAATGATATATAATCTACCTGCCCTTACTTAACAATTACTGTTAGCTTTATTATTCGTGTAAACTCAATATCGCAAATGCGCGTGGAACAAAATATCTAAATTTCAGAAAGCAAGCAACCCCTTGTCATGTCATTGCACCCTTCAAAACATATATATGATATTTATTCTTAAGTTCACTCGATCGACAGCAATGTAGAGTACCCATTTTTAAAAACCACTACTTTGTTGTAAGGAGTAGTCTATCAAGTGAGTGAGTATAGTTTTACGCCGTTTGGGCAATATTCCAGTATTTCAGTTCCGGGGAATACCAGAAATGGGCTTCACACATTGTACCATTGCGGGGAATCGAACCCGTATCTTCTGACGAGCGAACACTTTAACCACAAGGCTACCCCATCGCCCCGGAGGGTATCAAAATAGTATGTACAAAGTGATTGATGATTAACAAAAGAAGAAAACATTTTTTAAAATATGCAACATTAAATGAAAATGAAGTGATTATCATGTATTTATAAATGGATTAATGATTGAGTAGATTAACATTAAAACCATTCAGTTTAACTTTTTTCGTCTCATATTTATCCGGTTGAATGTGTTTTGTAACAAGTAAATGAAAGAATAAAACTAAATGGCGCTATTCATATTTGAAACAAGTACATTTATGTGAATAAACTGTTTATAAAATTATATATTCTGACTCGGAAAGATCCCCAACCCACTATCCCCCACCCCAATTAAAACGTAAACAAAGTTTTACACTTTTCATAATAATGGTTTCATAGCAGTGTATTTTTTATACGTCAAATAAGGACGTTCACACATTTCAAACCTAGAAGTCCTCCACGTACCTACATTACTCTTGTCATTGAACCTAACACAAAACAAACAACACATTCAGTAGATAAGTTTAGAATAGAATAATAATGATAAAATCATCACCAGTAATACTTTACGCGTGCAAATCAACTAACCCGCTAAGTTATGAAAATTAATATGAAAATGTTGGCCCAAGGGAAAAAACTCTGACAGTTTACGACATACAGTATCGCAACAACTTTTAACACGTAATATTGTTATAACACTGAACATCTTTACATTCGTTATGAAAAGAGTTTTCGTGTATAAATTTCAATAATTTATAGGAAAACATAGTTTTTCATTTAAGCATTTATCAACATGCCGTCATCGCATCTGAAAATAACAATGGCGTCTTATACAAGCTACAGACGTGTCTTGGCATCAGGTAAACAAACCTTTTGCGCTTTCTGTGATGCAGTTTGTGTATGTGGCATTAACGTGTTAAATGCTGACAGACAAAAGTTTGAATTGCTTAAAACACGTGTTTTTGAACTACCTTTATCCTAAAAATTACGAGTTTACAGTAATCCTAGTAACGAACAGTGCTTCACTGTATGAATATTCCGGTCAAAGTCCAATGACAATAACAAGTAGACGTGACAGAGTACAGCGTCTTGTGGAACCTTTGGATTTTATGAAGGTGGATGGAAGGATATTTCTCTTCCTTTTCCTGATACACCATGACGGAATGTTGCAATATCTGATAACAAATTATGCCTGAAAGGGATGATAATAATTGCTGCCAATCACTAAAATTTTAGTGATTGCATCTCTTACCCACTAGAAACATTGTACACTGTCACATTGATATCACAAGTCTGCATTCCAGTGTATTTTAAGCTTTAGCAACATGAATAGGTTTTCTGTTTGTTGTATGTTAGTGTAGCAAGTGTACTCTGACACAAGTTATATAACTTATATAACTTACATAAGTTATATAACTGATGTCTATCCCAACTTCTATAGTTTAATTAATTACTAGAATATCGGGATGCCTACAGCCATTTTGTGTATGTGCACAGGAAATTGAGCGGGAAATAGCAAAATCTACTTCCTGAGCAATGAAGGTCATATTTACAGCAGTAGAAACTAACATTTTTAGTCCACGAGCTAGTCCTTATAATGATAACATATAGCAAAACCCTTAAAAATATCACATTTCTGCTAGTCCCCGTGATATCTTATCAGTTGGGCAGTTTGGTAAGGACTAGAGGACTAGTGCCAATTTCTAAATTTCTGTATTTTAATGTCGATTTACCTGCCTTATAGCTTATTGTTGCTTCCAGAGATTTTTTTAGCTCTAATATTGTGTGAAGTGACTTCTTTGGCCCTAATAGTAATACATGTATATTGCATGGGCTCACTTCTTTACCCCCAGAATGTGTATTGTTGGACTTCTTTTTAATCCTTATCATGTTAAATACATGAAAGGCATTTTAATACTATGCACTGACTTACTTGAATTACATTGCAACATCGCCTAAACTGTCATTCACAGTAAGCCTATTATTGATAGGAATCAGTGGACAAATGGAACAGGCACTCTTGCCTGAGACATGATTTTGACAGTGCTCCCAACATTAGCCTGAAGTCTGAGTCTAGTAAAATTATGTTTGGTAAACTGAACTTAGAAATCTAATGAAATGATTATGATGCAGCCAAGAGCCAGGTTGGATTATTTTATGGCACAGACAGCATTAGTTGACAGCATTAGCAACTGGAACTACTCCACTGATCATGATAATCCCAACCAAAATTACTATTAGTTGAGCATGTTGAGATAACCATTCCAACAGAAACTACTTAAATTTTGACATGTTGGAATTTAATTCCTACCTATATGATGTCTGTTATCATTGTGCTCCAAATAAGGAGATAATCCCCACACCTTGAACAGTATTGAACACTGATCTAGAAACAGTATTCATTCCACTGTGAAATGTCTCTTCAAATTGATGTTGTGATTGAAAATTGATGGTGGAGCTTACAGTTTTATCATGGTTCTAGTGTTATTGATTGTAGGTTCGAATCCCGGTTCGCCCCGATTATGTTTCTAGGTTTGTCAGCACCATACCCGTGCTGGTGGGTTTCAACGAAGTGGTAAACGTCTGAGACCTGCATCACTTCGGGCTTTCCTCCCACATTAAGCTGACACGCCGCGATATAACTGGAATAATGTTAAAAGTGGCGTTAAACCCAACTCACTCACTCACTCACTATAGTGTTATTGTGTGACTCATGTCTTGTTGATTTCAGCTCGTCTTGTGCGTCAGTGTTTGTACCAGAGTCGTGCATACTCATCACAGACAACACCTCGCATCACCACACACTATACCATCCATCCTCGAGACAAGGATCCAAGGTGGAAAGGTCAGCCACATACTTATTCCTGGTGGCAGGTTTTCATTATCATGGTTGTCAGGAACGTGTTAGTGTCAACACGACATGTACAAGATGGATATCATGTATGTTATTGTACATGTTGTAAGGCTATAGAAACAAGGAAATGTTTCTCGGGTCTTGGCAGGTCACTTTTGAGTTTCTTTGAGGTCTCTGAAAGGTTTGTCTGATCATGCTGATAGGTACAATAATGACATTAAGTACTTGTAATCTGAGTGTTTTTATTTTGTAAATGTAATGCATTTGGAATAATAATTGAATTAGGCATTTGAAATGGGTTTTTGGCAAGCAAAATACATGGGATAGCCAGGATTTTCAACTAAGTTTTTTATCATGTTTATGGTTGGCCAAATTTTGAAAAAAATATTTGTTATCCAAAATTTGGATTTTTGTAACGTTCTCTTATAATAACATGATAATATGCTTCATACATTTCATATGAAGCAGGGAATTTGACAAATATATTTTTAGAAGCAATAATAATGACTATCGTGCAGGATCTAAAGTGACCTGCCTGGTCCGAGAAAACATTTCCTTTATTTGTTTCTAAATTCACTTAACCATGTTTACAACACATACAAGTACATACATGATATCAGCCTTGTACAAACACCTGTTTCCTACAGTCATGAGGAACTGATTGTTGAAGCCATAGTTTCATTCAGCTAGGTAACTGAAGGAATACCATGTCTTAGTTAACTGCCCCATTTATCATACAGTGCCAGTTGATTTGCAGCCATGTTTACATAAGGACTCATACAGAGAAAAACCTCTGCAGGTGACAGTAGCTTTTACTGCAAGTAGGCCATGTATTGATATATGGAGCTGATTAAATGTAATTTCTTCTAGCATGGCTAGTTGACATCATTTGCATATTTTAAGATCATGATAGCAAGCTTATGGTTTGCCAACTTGAGTTGGGTTTCAAGACAGTCCAGTCAACATCAGATGGAAGTCTATTATCAGGACTCAGCTTGTCTCTAACTATTGATAACTCAATATGCTTTCCATGCTAATTAAGCTTTAAGTTTAAGAGGGCAAATATTTGATGTGACATGAAAGACGTTTTGAATTTTACTCATCTCTTAGTTTTATATAATGATAGTAGCAGAAATTTAAACGTATGTGATTCGGGGCTCATATTAAGATGCTTAATGAGTATCTGATACATGTAGTTGTAATGTGATGACTGGCAGATTGAGTGTCGCTCCACCGATGCTCTTTGAATGTGTATGTATTATGTGTAAATATGTTGTAAACCGTTCTAATGCGATTGTAATCTTTGGTTGGTTTGTTGTTTTACGCCGCACTCAGCAATATTCCAGCTATATGACAGCGGTCTGTAAATAATTGAGTCTGGACCAGACAATCCAGTGATTGATATCATGAGCATCGATCCACGCAATTGTGATACGATGACATGCTTTAACCAAGTCAGCTTGCCTGACCACCCAATCCTGTTAATTGCCGCTTACGACAAGCATAGTCGCCTTTTACGGCAAGCATGGGTTGCTGAAGACCTATTCTACCCCGATCTTCACGGGTTGTAATCTTTGGACTGAATTCTGGAGCATATAGATTGTAGAGAACTTCTCTCTTGCTTTCTTTCTCATGCATGGATCGGTCTTTGTGTTCCTCACCAAGAATTTATAATAGACCACTCCCGTTACAGAGTTTGAATGTTCCTAACTGCAGCATGAAACATAATTCACTATTTCATCATTTTTTGAAAAATACTGACGTTTCACTAAAAATTACTGTCCTTTTCCCTGAAGATGTGGACATGGAGCGCTTCGCAGATGAGGCTGATGTTGTCATCGTGGGTGGAGGGCCATCAGGGTTGTCAGCTGCCTGTCGCCTCAAACAGATGGCCAACGAGCAGGGGAAGGAACTCCGTGTGTGTTTGGTGGAGAAGGCAGCAGAAATTGGTTCGTCAGATCAAAAAGTTTATTTCTTTGATACAGTTTTGTACTATTAAAAGCCAGCAGTACTCAAGCAATTACAAGAAGAGTCGAACATTTTGATTAAACATTTTTAAATGAAATATGCTTTGATAAAATCTATTGTTGTCATAATCAGTGTTAGAATTAATGCAAAGTTTAGGCTTGCAAATAATTCTGTCTGGAAAAAAATCAATTTTTCCTTTTTCCAGGTGGGCACATATTGTCTGGGGCCTGTGTGGAGCCCCATGCTATTAGTGAACTCTTTCCAGACTACCTTGAGAGGGGGGTGAGTTAACAACCCGTCATAAGATTTAGACCCATGTAATCAGTTAGATGACCTTGAGAGGGGGGTGAGTTAACAACCCGTCATAAGATTTAGATCCATGTTATCAGTTAGATGACCTTGAGAGGGGGGTGAGTTAACAACCCGTCATAAGATTTAGATCCATGTTATCAGTTAGATGACCTTGAGAGGGGGGTGAGTTAACAACCCGTCATAAGATTTAGATCCATGTTATCAGTCAGATGACCCTGAGAGGGGGGTGAGTTAACAACCCGTCATAAGATTTAGATCCAGTTAGATGACCTTGTGAGTTAACAACCCGTCATAAGATTTAGACCCATGTTATCAGTTAGATGACTTTGAGAGGGGGGTGAGCTAACAACCTGTCATAAGATTTAGACCCATGTTATCAGTTAGATGACCTTGAGAGGGGGTGAGTTAACAACCCGTTATAAGATTTAGATCCATGTTATCAGTTAGATGACCTTGAGGGGGGGGTGAGTTAACAACCCGGTATAAGATTTAGACCCATGTTATCAATTAGATGACCTTGAGAGGGGGGTGAGTTATCAACCCGTCATAAGATTTAGACCCATGTTATCAGTTAGATGACCTTGAGAGGGGGGTGAGTTAACAACCCGTCATAAGATTTAGATCCATGTTATCAGTTAGATGACCTTGAGAGGGGGGTGAGTTAACAACCCATCATAAGATTTAGATCCATGTTATCAGTTAGATGACCTTTAGAGGGGGTGAGTTAACAACCCATCATAAGATTTAGACCCATATTATCAGTTAGATGACCTTGAGAGGGGGGTGAGTTAACAACCCATCATAAGATTTAGACCCATGTTATCAGTTAGATTACCTTTAGAGGGGGTGAGTTAACTTAACAACCCGTCATAGGATTTAGACCCATGTTATCAGATGACCTTGAGAGGGGGGTGAGTTAACAACCTGTCATAGGATTTAGACCCATGCTATCTGTTAGATGACCTTGAGAGGGGGAAGAGTTAACATTTAAACAACCCGTCATAGGATTAAGACCCATGTTATCAGTGACGTCTTTGAGATCGGGGTGAGTTAACACCCCCTGTCTTAGGATTTAGCCTCATGCTATCAGATCGATGCTGAAATCTCTTTCAAAAGACACTCTTTAACTGGTTGTTGATATCAAAGTCATGAGGGAGAGTAATTCTGTGCCTAGATCAATCATTTTATGAACTACATTTCATTATCCTGAATGTCAATTCCTTTGCATGCTGACTGAAAATATCCAGCCAATCACTATTAAAAACACATACATGTTGTATGTATATACTCTTATTATGATTAAGATATTTGTTATGCCATTTTCAGGCCCCCTTCCATACCCCTGTAACAGAAGACTCCTTTGCATTCCTCACAGAGAAGGGGCGCATCCCCATTCCAGTATTACCAGGTAATAATATATAATCAATAATAGACAGGAGTTCGGTCCTGGGCTTTATTTCACCCAGCAATGCTATAGCTATGCTCTGTCTATGTAAAAGTATGGAGATTGAGAGAGTCACGGTGACCTTTTGTTTCTGCTGATTGTCGAGGGTTCAGTTTCAGTTTCCCCAACTCTGTGTTGGAATTCAGTTAGTGCATTTTAGATCGGTTTTAAAACATTTTGTGCCCTTTTTGTTATCAAAGAACTTTAAACTCACCTAAAGAAAGACATTATGTGACGATGGTGACACTCTGTCCATGCAAAGTGATTTAATGTGCACTTCAGTGACTCTGGCCAAGTATGTGCAAAAACAAGTTTTGTAGTTGGAATTAAATATCTACATTTTCAAGAGGCCAGCAGATGGCGAGGCACTTTGGGAGGCACTACTGATTATTGTTAAATTTGAACATTTTCTCTGAATGGACAACTCCATCTCAAGGTTTGCTTTTGACCAAACCAAATAGCAAAGTAAATGATTAGTCCTTTTTAAGTATAGTTGCTTTTAACAATATTCCTGTGACTGATCAGTTACAATACTTTGATGCAAGGATCCTTCATGCTTATTGTATGTTGGGGGTGTAACAACTAATCGATCTATCTATGCATTGCGTTTGTCCATGGCATGATTGCAATACATAGTTTCATAGTATCAGTAGCTGACCTTGTTTCAACACTTTGCTATTGATAGTTAAGGCAATAAAATGAAACAACATACTGTTTCTCAGCGATATGACTCAAGTGAGTCTGGATCATCATTGAATGGACCCTTTGTGGGGATTCCGGGTTAGAACCGGTCGCCCACAACCTATGCTGGTCTCCCCTTAGGGATTCTGGGTTAGAACTGGTCCCACACAACTTATGTTGGTCTCCTCATGGGGATTCCGGGTTAGAACTACTCCCCCACAACCTATGTTGGTCTCCTCATGGGAATCCGGGTTAGAACTAGTCCCCCACAATCTATGTTGATTTCCTCATGGGGATTCCAGGTTAGAACTGGTCCCCGCAGCCTATGCTGGTCTCCCCATGGGGATTCCGGGTTAGAACTGGTCCCCGCAGCCTATGCTGGTCTCCCCATGGGGATTCCGGGTTAGAACTGGTCCCCCACAATCTATGCTGGTCTCCCCATGGGGATTCCGGGTGAGAACTGGTCCCCGCAAATTATGCTGGTCTCCTCATGGGTATTCAAGGTTAGAACTGGTCCCCGCAGCCTATGCTGGTCTACCCAAGGGGATTCCGGGTGAGAACTGGTCCCCGCAAACTATGCTGGTCTCCCCAAGGGGATTCCGGGTGAGAACTGGTCCCCGCAAACTATGCAGGTCTCCCCAAGGGGATTCCGGGTTAGAACGGGTCCCCGCAAGCTATGCTGGTCGCAAGATGCAACTTAATCAATGATGGCGTGTCATCAGTGTAAATTGTTGCTCATTATAACAATCAATGGATTGTCTGGTCCAGATTTGACTAATTACTGGCCACCGTCTCCTGCTTTGATATTGCTGATAAACCTAAGCTGCATAAACACCATATGGTATTTAAAGATGAATGTATGTTGTTCTTAATGTTCTCTGTTGTTGTCCATCATGATGTGCAGGTGATCATAAAATGCAGTGCTTTTGCTCCAGGAATGACCATCTATAACCATGGTAACTACATCGTCCGTCTTGGCAACGTGGTCAGGTGGCTCGGAGAACAAGCAGAGGAATTGGGGGTGGAGATCTACCCAGGATATGCTGCCAGTGAGGTCAGTATACTAGCTTTTGGGGCCAACTTTACTACCCGGGTACCCAAAACTCTATTACCCGACCCATTGTAGCTGCAAGAGTTGGGTACAAAATGTTCAATTGGAAATAATTTGTCCGGAGCCCTGGCACAAAGTATTTCGCCACACATAAAAAGTGATCCGGTCATGCATACATTGAAGTTGATAGAAAGTTATCTTTCTTCAAACATATAAAAGTCAGAAGGGATGGGTACATAGTCTGAAAGAAATGGTCTCATCAGTGACTTGCAGTGAAACCATGGAGTTCTAGATAATCTTTGTCATTAAACTCTATGTCATGAGACTAACCACGGGTCCGGGTAGTACTATGAGTACCCGGGTCCTACTCGGTACCCTCCCGACCTGAGTACCCAAGTTACGTCAAGTTACGTCCCAGCCCGTCCAAGTTAGTTAAACGGAAGGATAAAAATGATTTACTTAATGCTATGAAGTTACCTCCCTTTAAATGAAGTTGACCGAGATTTAAATTTAACTACATTTAGAATATTTGTGCAGCCTTACTTTCTGGTAGGAAGTGAAGCTTGTTAGAAGGATGTGGTTGTCAGTAACTTTACCGTTGATTTCATCATACCTTGTACTTGCATGCAGGTGCTGTTTCATGAAGATGGCAGTGTGAAGGGTATTGCCACAAATGATGTCGGCATCTACAAGGACGGATCACCCAAAGTAAGGTTGATGGGGCATGCTTGTCTTATTTGATGGTTTTAATCATCTTGTGCTGATTATGATGTTGCCTGGCTTTACAATGATCATTGTCATTTGAAGGTTGTCATTGAGTGATACCTAAAGGCTTCCAAATCTCTGGTATCATGTGACTTTTTAATGTGACCATGGAATTGCATCACTCAGAACTTTAATGTTGTAAAATTCAGATCGTACCGAGCATGGTAGCACATGTGAAACTCATTGTTAGCGTGAAGATCTGGGGTAGAATAGGTCTTCAGCAACCAATGCTTGCCGTAAAAGGTAACTAAGCTAGTCTTAACATGCTTAAGAGGCGACTAATGGGATCCGGGTTGTCTTGACTTGGTTGATGCATGTCATCGTATCCTGATGATGTCAATCACTGGATTGTCTGGTCCAGACTCGATTATTTACATACCGCTGTCATATAGCTGGAATATTGCAGACAAACAAACAAGCAAATGTTAGCGTTTCCTGCCACACTATGAGTACGTCATTGAACTTGCATGCATCCCATCCCCGCTTCTGCCTAGGAAACATTCGAACGAGGTATGGAGCTGCATGCGAAGGTGACCATGTTTGGGGAAGGTTGTCACGGACATCTTGCCAAGCAGCTGTACAAGCATTTTGATCTGCGGAAAGACTGTCAGCCTCAGACGTATGGTATCGGCCTGAAGGAATTGTGGGAAGTAGAGCCAGAGAAACATCGTCCTGGTCGGGTGGAACACACTGTGGGATGGCCATTCGTGAGTGATGTTGGCCGAGGGTCCAGGGATTAAATATCTTGAAGACTTGACCAGTCTATTCCAAAATCTTTTACATCTACTAGTTTTGCTGTAAGAATCATTTTCCATAGATTTGATTTCGATGTTATTATTAGAATAAGCTTACTGGTCTATTCATAATTTTCAGATTCAGGGTTTGTACCCGTAGCTAAAGTTACAGACTGCTTAATATAGCTTAACGCAGGACTAGACATGCTAAAGTGGTCAAGATGCTTTCAAGTTTTATTGTACTTTGCCTGTAGCGGCTTGTGTTTATCTACAATTATTCAATAAGCTAATGTGCCTTTGTTCAGGACAGACACACCTACGGAGGGACGTTCCTGTACCATCTGGGGGAGGGAGCACCGCAGGTTGTTGTGGGCATGGTGGTAAGTTTCTGCTGATGCATAGTTGATAACAAACATAACATACTACCTGTACAGGTGACCGCCTCCGTGGTCTACTGGTAGATTCTCAGCTGGAGAGAGGAAGGTCTGGGGTTCCAATCCCCGACCGCATCATACCAAAAGACGTTAAAGATGGTGCTTGTTGGTGCCCTGTCTGGTGCTCGCATTAAGGGGCTAAAACAAGGACTGGTCAGCTTGGAGTCAGTATACTGTGTCTGAGTGGGGTATTCATGTTACACTGCGGCATGGTATCTCAGTGGGCTAGCACTATATATCGGCTTCAGTCAATCGGCTCCTTCGACTAGTACAAGCAGCTACACAACACAACACAATACAACACACCTGACCTGTACAGGCAGGAAGATTGTCAACATTTCCAAGTCCTGTGTACACTACGCTCCTTCAAGGACTGGTCGGCTCGGAGTCAGTATACTGTGTCTGAGTGGGGTATTCATGTTACACTGTGGCATGGTATCTCAGTGAGCTAGCACTATAAATCAGCTTCAGTCCGACTAGTACAAGCAGTTACACAACACAACACAACACAACACCCAACCTGTCCTGTGTACACTACGCTCCTTCACCTATTGCAGTTATATTTAACCAGTCAATAAGCCAAGGTCGTGTTCCAGAGAGGCAGGCCAGCAAGTGGTCTGATCATTCACACTAGTCTGAAGAAATGTGTTGCCATTTGATTAATGGTGAAAGTGGAAGTCCACAAGTATATGTCCATTGTCCTTCCTGAGTATTACTTGTTTGCGACTCGTGGAGTTATGTTAATTTTGAACCCTGAATGCACAAACATTGTTTTGCGTGCAACGTGTGTAACATGTGCTATAGCCTTCACGTGCTTAACATAACATCATCTGGACAAAAGGCTGGCTTCAGTGCAGTTCCTCCATGGTGTTGACATTTCATTAATATTATGTTTACCGTCAGAGAGAAATATATAGAATAACGGGGATATGTGTCCCTCATGAATGAATCATGGCATGCTGAAAGTGCCACACCAAATTCTTACCCCATGCCTTTACTTGGGACAGGGGATCTGTTATTCCTTGTCGCTCGTTGGTTATTCTCTGAATGTGTTGAATGCAGAATTGGAAAACATGTAGTGTTGTTTTGAAACTTCACCCAGACAAGAGCCAAATAAGATATATTGTAGCCAGTGTTTGAAATGAAGCATGAAAGTCATGATGTCCTTGTCATTACCCTGATGTTAAAACCTAAACATTGAGGGGTCCCGTGAATTCCACAGGAGAGGACCTCAAGGGCCACAGGGCCACAGGACCCCTTCATTTTTAATACCAATGTGTACATTTTTAACTTATCCTGCATTACATATTGCACATTCCTGTTACTACCAAAGTCCTAACTGGAAATGAATGACGAGCAGTTCAGTTGAGATCACAACCAGCTCCTTGCCTCAAAGAAAGATTCAGAGAAAGTGTGCATGATTCACAACATGAGTGTGTTCAATCAGTGCTATGTAGTCTCCACCATGGTTCAGGCTGATCATGCTCTGCAGCTATGTCTGTCCATCACTCCAGGCGACTGTGTCATCTCCCTAGACATCCGCCTACCTCCATGTCCCTACACCTGGTAGTACCTGAGATTTGTTTTCAACAACCACCACTACCAGTGAGCTGTTCTTCCATTTGTCATTCCATGCCCCACGGTTGTACACATAATGAAGCTGATCGTCTCCTACCTACACCTGAGGGGGATTGGCTTCATGTCGTACATAACCATCTGCTTCATGAACTACCTTGAGAGACAACAACTCATTTCTGGACGGGATTTTATGATGCACCTGTTCCACCCACAGGGTGGGTAACTCAACTCAGCAAAGTCGGAACTAACTTCGACCCAGAGCCTGACATTCATATGAGGCTACTTCGATACCACCAGTGGCCTCATGCGCCTCCCACCAGATTGATGGCCCTCAAACCGTTCATCAGTGGCAAGTGCCACTTGGCCACCTCTCAAGGGCACAGAACCTCACAGGCAGGGGGAGGCTCAACATCAGGCCATTTCAACTGTTTCTGGTGCCTCATCTACAGAGGCAGCAAGACTGGACTTTGATCATGTTGCCAGACCGCCTTTGCCAAATCCTTGACTGGTGGTTAATCCCATCGAATGCCTTAGACAGCGTGTCCTTGATGGAGGTCAAAGCATCCGATAAACTGTTCCTCAATGCCTCACTCCATGGAAGGGTTGCCCACTTCTTGGACCAGACAGCCTCAGGGATGTGGTCTCCAGGACAAAAACAGTGGCACATCAACAACTTGGAACTGGAAACCTTCATCCTGGCAGTACAGCTTTGGTCTCATCAACTGACCAATGCCAAGCTGCTGATTGCCACAGGCAACACAGTGGTCATCTGTACCAAAAGTTATGTCTTGTTGTTCTCATGTGCTGCTGTTGCAGCTGTCCACTGTTGAGTGAGTAGCGGAGACTAACCATCTCAGACCAGCCCAACCTACAGGGACACTCTACGAGATGCCACGACGTGTGACAGCTATCCTAGCACCGGACTGAAGGTATCACCACCTACCGTCGGATAAAGTGCAATATGTAATGCAGGATAAGTTAAAAGTATTCCATAATCAGAGTATTATGTCTATTTTATATACCTATCCTGCATTACCCTGTGTGACTGATGTCTTCCTACCCAATGTACCATCAGCCCCGAGGGATGTTCGAAAACAATAATAACATATAGGGGGCGACACCAGATATCACGAGGGTCATGGAGATCATGGTGTGGAAAAGAGTTGCTGAAGACGCTGATAGATTGTCATTCATTTCCAGTTAGGACTTCGCTACTAAGATCAATGTGCAGTATGTTATGCAAGAAAAGTATATACAATAAACATCATTCTATGATTATGGATTAATTAAACGGAAATTCAAATTTCAGGTAAAGTTATCAGTTCTGCTCACTTCAGTCAGTATAGCCTGCAGATCTGTAGATTCAGAAAACAGTACAAATTTGTTAAAATAACTTTGATCACATAGTAATTTCATGCAAGACCAGACCAATACAGATTCATGTTTTGTAGAACACAAAACTCAAGCAGGGAGTTACATTGTGTTAGGACATTCCACAAGTATTGATCACAGTGATACAATAAGTAAAAAATATATTTATTCTTGCCTTAAATCTTTGCTTTTGTAACTGTAATGCCAAACAAACACTAGTTAGAAGTGAAAACGTAAATATTTTCATCCATTGTGCCATAATTTACACTGGCACACTCACTCAGCTACATACCTGGGTAACTGAATAGTATCAATGCAGTTGATATAGAGTTACCTCCCTTCTAGTTCTAAGCAGCTGGACAGTATCCAATCATGACAATTTAGTTTGTCGACTTGCACTATGGAGGACAATGGCAAGATGGTCTGGCTTAAAAGTCCAGCCAACTGTAAATCGTCAGTGTGGCAGGTATTTGGCCATCCTGTGTATGAAAAAAAAGCTTACGCACCGCAGATAAAAACACATGCAAGTATTGGGGTACATATCGGATCGTGAGCAAGGTATCGGTATACGTATCGGATTGCACAGTTGATTTATCGCCTCCCCTGGAGTTACATTTGTTGTATTGATCAGGGTGAGAAATTCACTGTTGTTTTTCATCAGTCTGCAAAAATGATCTAAATTGCATGGTAAAAGTGGTAGTCCACAAGAAAATGTCACTTTTCCTTTGTGAATGTTAGTCTTGTACTAATGAACTTATGTTAATTTCAAACCCTGCAGATCGGCCTGGACTATGAAAACCCATACCTGAGCCCGTTCCGGGAGTTCCAGAGGTTCAAACACCACCCAAGTATGGAGCCCTTGTTCCGGGGAGGCAAGAGGATCTGCTATGGCGCCAGGGCTCTCAATGAAGGAGGACTGCAGGTTCGGGATCAACTACTTAGATCACTGTTTCTTTGATGCTATACTAAGTTGGTGATAAGAAAGATGGAGACACCACTTCTGAAATGAAATTTGGTGGCGAAGGGGGACATTGTTAAACTGATGATGTAATACACTGGAAAATCAAAGGTGTATTTAATCCTGCACTCAACAATAAATATTTATTAATGTTCAGACAAGTCTAGAATGCAAATGTGTGATAGTTGCTACCTATTTTAATGCTGTATTTTGTCAGGTTTTATATTACACAGATGTATTACTTTATCTAGTTCCAAACTGGCTGTTATACTGTTAAGGTTACTTTACGGGGCACGGGTGGCCCAGCCATCTAAGGCGCCGCAATTCGCTATTCAGAGTTGCGTCCCTTGGGCACGCCAGAAACCTATGATTGTGGGTTTGAATCCCGGGTGCCCCGGTTATGTTTCTAGGTTTGTAAGCACCATACCCATGCTCGTGGGTTTCACTGAAGTGGTAAACGTCTCGGAGACCTGCATCACGTCACATCAAGCTGACATGCCGTGATATAACAGGAATACTGTTAAAAGCGGCATTAAACCCAACTCAGTCAGTCAGTCAGTTAAGGTTACTTTAAAATGGTAAATCACTCACTAAAAACACCTGTGTATACTTGTAATACTCACAGATGAGTCCAGGCTGCTGAAACACACATGGTTAGCCTGGCCTTTAATGTTTTCATTTGGAACTGCCTGTTTATGTTTATTTTCAAGATACAAATATGAAAAATATTAGATGTGCTGATATTTGCTCATTTGTACTGAGAATTTTTTAACCTTGACACTGATTGGCTAAAATGCCATCCTATGGAGGCCTTGTCAGATCATAACACAGTGGTATCATATCGGAGTGAAAGATTTTGATAAATTATTTAGAGTAATTTTAGTCTAGATATGCTTTCTTTAAGGGATCGATATTAGAGATACAGCCTATGACACACAGTGTTGTTGTTACAGAGTGTGCCTAAGCTCACATTCCCCGGGGGCTGTATGATGGGCTGCAGCCCTGGTTTCATGAACGTCCCGAAGATCAAGGGAACTCACAACGCCATGAAGAGTGGCATGGTGGCAGCTGAGTCGGTGTTCGACACCATGTTTGATGAGAATCTCAACTCTCCCACTGTAGGTAGGTATCTCGTGGACATGGAGCTGTGTGGGACAGAGAGGCTAGGTGCCCAGTAATGCTGACGAAGTCACTGTTGTATAGGGTACTGCAGAAATGTTCCCATTGAAATCGTAATACAGCAATGTACACTGTTGACAACTGCATGGTTCACAAGCAGCTGGGCTAGTCGACTGTGTGTGAAACAATGTTACCTCAGTACTTCTCAGAGGCCAAATGCATGGTCCATAATGTATCAATGTTAAACAAACAACACTCTCAAAATACTTTTTGGGGAAACAATACGCCTTTTATTATAAGGATATGATTATTGTTAGTAGAAGGCAGCTATGCTTGTTGTAAGAGGTGACTAACGAGGTCGGGTGGTCAGGCTTGCTGACATGGTTGGATGTCATGGTATTCCATTTGAGTGGAATGATGTTCATGATGTCAATCACTGGATTGTCTGGTCTTGATTATTTACAAACCACTGTCGGCTGGAATATTATTGAGTGTGGCGTTAAACAACAAACAAACAAATAAAATCAGACTAGCACAATTTCTTTGTGCTGCCAGTCCCTCTGACCAGCAGATGTTATACCCACCAGAAACATATACACCATGATGTAACTGGAGAGCTTTTAGCCCTACCTACTGAAGTGTTGCTGTGACACTACCATTGTCAATCTACATCTCACATGTCTTGGGTTCGCGTTGGTGACAGGTCTAGATCCAAAGTGTTATGAGGAACGTATCCGGGACAGCTGGGTCTGGAAGGAGCTGAAGGCTGTCCGTAACGTCCGTCCGTCATTCAACACATCCCTAGGGCTATATGGAGGAATCCTGTATACCGGCCTCTTCCACTGGATGCTGAGGGGCAAGGAGCCCTGGACGCTGTCACACAAAGGTAGGGTCGCAAAGGGTGGGTTTGTGTAGGGGATGATCACACCCTTTTGTAAGACAACTTACATGTCAACTTATCATGTGTTTAGTTCACCTTGAATTTCAGGGAGTGTGTTCACCACACCCACACACTGCTTGGCGTCCCCAACTTGGACATGGTTCTAAATATTTCTATGATGTATTTAATACCCTATTTAAGTATTTCTGAATACTATGGGTTACATCTGTCACCAGACCTGTGAAGATCCGGGTTAGAATAGGTATTCAGCAACCCCTGCTTGCCGTAAGAGGCGGCTGTGCTTGTTGTAAGAGGGGATTAACGGGATCAGGCAGTCAGACCTGCTGACTTGGTTGATGCATGTCATTGTATCCCAATTGCATGGATCCATGCTCTTGATGTCAATCACTGGATTGTCTGGTCCAGATTTGATTATTTACAGACTGCCGTATTATAGCTGGAATATTACTGTGTGGCGTTAGACAACAAACAAAACATCTGTCACCAACTGATTGTCAGATGGTACGAGCTGAATGGCCATTTACGCCACTAGACAGAAGGTGGAGGCCTGTCCATGAACGTTCAGCTCATGAGATACTGCACACCCGCTAGGGGCACATGGAACAGATTCATCATTACCAGTTCAGTACAGAAACTTATTTGTGGCGGAACATGTTTGTGAGACAATATCAGATCTACCTTACTACCATCAGTGGGTTTTACATGGTAACTCTAAATGTCAACAGGGTCAATTATGTGACAAGCAGATGATGTCACATGTTTTGGACGGTATGATGTCCGTGCAGACTAGGGCTAGGACGGGTAACTCGGGTACTCGGGTACTCGGGTCGGGTGGGTACTAAGTAGGACCCGGGTACTCACAGGACTACCAGGGTCTGTGGTTAGTTATGTGATATACTGTTTAATGCCAATAAGTATCTAAACCTCTATGTTTAAATTACAAGTCACTATTGTCCGCAGTTCTTCCTGACTACTACGCCCATTCCTTCTGACTTTTATATGTTTGAATAAAAATATAACTTTGGTCAACTTCAGGGTATACACCAGATCGTTTCATACATGTATCTAAACACATTTTACCAGAGCTACGGTCGAACTTATTCCAATTAGACAGTTTGTACCTACCTCTTGAGACCTACAGTGGGTACCCGGATAGGGTAGGGTAATAGAGGGGTGGGTACCTGGGTAGTAAATTTGGACTTGTCCCAGCCCTAGTGCAGACCATCCGACTTGTATGGGTTCGTACAAGAAGATGACTGGCCAGGCAGTATACTCAATTACTTTGAGTAATCAGATGAAATGATCTTGTAATTTCCACCACAGGAGGGGACCACGATCAGCTGAAGCCTGCTGCTGAATCAACGCCCATCGACTACCCCAGACCTGATGGAGAAGTTAGCTTTGACCTGTTGACCTCAGTGGCCTTGACCGGCACAAACCATGACCATGACCAGCCTGCCCACCTCACACTCAGGGACGACTCGGTCCCAGTCAACCGAAATCTTGCCCTCTTTGATGGCCCGGAGCAGAGATTCTGTCCTGCAGGTAACATCTATGTTTGCTCCCTCACTGAGATCTATATTCAAAGGCTTTAGTTACCGTGGTCATGTTCTCAGGTTCCACTGCTAGCAAGTTGGGCAAATTTTAGACTTTGTTCAATATATAATGCGATATGTGGAGATATAAACGTAAATTCCTGTGTGCACAGTGTGTAAATCTGCAAAGTGTACACATTGTTTTTTTACGTATACAGTAAATTATGATTATAACAAACACCCTTATAACAAACTGACTTGTATAGCATACTGTTTTGGTGTCCTGTCCATTTGCTCTAGATATGCTGTATGTATGCTTATTATTTGGACATTGGACACTGTACCTTTAAATGGGACACATTTTTCTGGGAAACTGCTATGGCTACAAGGATAACATTTTGAATATATTGTTAAGGGGTAGATTAGTTAAATCTGTTAAAAAATATCATAAAACAAGTTATGTTTTGCAGAGTTATGGCCCCTGTTTCTGATTATTCCCTGCCGAATCACTTAGATACATTTGCAAGGATTATAGGGTATATGGGGGACTTTGCCTTTTTGTGTATTATATATAATATTATCAGGATTCAAAATTAATTTAAGTTTGCTAGTCGGAGACAAGTAAATTTCAGGAGGGTCTAATGACATTTCCTTGTTGATGACCACTTTCACCATGAGGTACATGTCAGCTCTGTTGCCATGGTAGCAGATCATTTATGCAACCTATTGAAGATATAAAATAATTACTATAGTGGGATATTTATAGAACATCTTAACAAAGAAGTCTTTTCATTGTCTAAAGAATTTATGGATTGTGCTTGATTGGTCTGAAGATGGACCCCCCAAACAAGATTGTTGTACCAAAGGGTAGGCAGTTTCCTGAATAGAAAAGTACCCCAGGTACATTTCTCCAATACCCTGTAACAATGAACCCTTTGACTCGAGTGAGTTTGTGTAACTATAGTCAGAAACATGAGTTAAAACTTAGTCTCTTATCTCCAGGGGTGTACGAGTATGTGGAGACAGAAGATGGCACCGGCAAAAGGCTCCAGATCAATGCTCAGAACTGCATCCACTGCAAGACTTGTGATATCAAGGACCCCTCCCAGAACATCAACTGGGTGTGTCCTCAGGGAGGGGAGGGGCCTGCGTACAACGGCATGTAGATGCACCGACCCATGACCTTTGTGACACACAGTATACAGCTTCAAGTTAGGGATGTTGGCGGTGGGAAGACAGACTCTGTTTCAACTGGGCGTGTCATAATTCACCGATGATGATACGCCTTACGATTCAATACATGATGTGCCTACCATGATGTAATTCAGATTCAGATTGATTTAAAAAGAAATATTGACAAGATTTACAATGACCACTGTCAGGAAACAGCACTAAATTTGATTGAATATTCTGTGAGAACCAGCCCAAATAAACCTATTGTGGAAGTTAAGTACACAAACTGGTTGACAGGAACCACCTAATGTCAGCCTGGCTTTATTGAACATGGGGAATGTTTATGCAAAAACTGTGGAAATTTATCAAGAGGTAGGCATGTCATGACGCCCCTAGCTAACATGAAGCTGATGAATGATCTCAGGGACTAGGGCTGGGACAAGTCCAAATTTACTACCCGGGTACCCACCCCACTATTACCCGACCCTAACCGGGTACCCGCTGTTGGTTTCAAGAGATAGGTACAAATGTCAGGTTGGGGATATTTTGACCGTAGCCCTGGCAAATTGTATTTAGATACTCAAATAAAACCATCTGGTCATGCATACACTGTAGTTGACTGAAGTTTTATCTCTATTCAAACTTATAAAGTCAGAAGGAATGCGTGCACAGTCAGAAAGAAATGCAAACATTAGTCACTTATAGTGCAAACGTGGAAGTTCTAGATACTTTTGCTATTAAACAATATATCACGTGACTGACCACGGTTCCGGTAGTACTGTGGGTACCCGGGTCCTACTCAGGAACCACCCGACCCGAGTACCCGAGTTACCCGTCCCAGCCCTATCAGGGACACAACTAACCCAATCTGTTCCACCAATGCTGGTAGTTACAAACATGTGACCTATTACCACTTGTTTGTTTGGAATTCTATAGACAAAGGACATATATTTCTATACTTCTTTAAGGGGGTAGGGTAGCCTATTGGTTAAAGTGTTGGCTCGTATTGCCGAATACCTGGGCTTGATTCCCCACATGGGTACAATGTGTGAGGCCCATTTCTGGTGTCCTCCGCCGTGATATTGCTGGAATATTGCTAAAAGCGGCATAAACCCATACTCACTCACTCACTCACTCTTTAAACAGCAAAAATACTTTCTTTATCAGGGTTAGGGTCAAAACATGACAATTTACTCACCAGTCGGGCCTGCTGTTGTTGAAAATATCTGAGTACCATTTCACAAAGCAGTTGTGGTGATATGACTTGGGGACCTTGAAACCTGCTCCAAAAGGACTTGAATCAAAGAACTCCTCAATCTTTAGATGGTAGTATTAAGGTTAAGACAAGGATCCTGTGACGTTCATATTATTTTCAAACAATGCATGTATATTTCAATTTAAGCCTATCAGGTCACTGCCATTTTTGTATCAGTTTTGCTTGAAATGGGAACAGGGCCAGCTGTTGAATTGGCCCCCTCTCAAAGTCAGATCGGACAAACACACCTGATAGTTACTCACTGATGGATGTACACCTCTGTCACACTCTGCAATGGTAGGAGAACATTAGGAGTACGGATAAATATGGTAGTTTTTTGTGTTTTGATGTAGGCTGATAGAGTGATGTGAAACATTTGATCTTTTGGATGTGTTTATTTGGTGAGCCAGAGTTTGTTCTGTGTGATTTCAATGCAGAAATGGACCACATGTTGTCTATACTGATTGATATATTCAACTGAAAATGTTCATTGTTTTGTTTGCGTTTATTATGTATATTATCATGCAATATATTTATTTGTAAACAAGGTTGTGTTAAGTCATTTTTGAACATGTCTGAGTTGTAGCATCACGAGGATATGTGTGAGGGTGGGGATATAAACCCTACGCTGTTATTGTATCATCCCCAGACTCTTCTAGGCTTTGGTCTAAAGAGTCTTGTGTTTGGTTGTAGGTTATTAGCTGAAAGGACAATGAGGCAGGACTGTAAAAGCTAGGTTTATGGAATATGTATTATATTCTACTACCTACAAACTTATATGTTCAGCCCCCTAAAATTGTGCTTACCATATGTTAAATAGAAGCGTTCAATATGGTTACATACTCACTTGCACAATTGCTAATGCATCTGTAATAATCACTTGTAAATAAGGAAGTAAAACCTTTAAAAGAATCCCAATTTTGAACACAAATAACAATTTTTTCCAATTTGCCTGCCAAGGGCACTTAGTTTGGATCCAAGATTAATTCCTGGATACTCACCCACTCACCCACTCGCCGTCCTGTGACCATCCAGCATATACCAAGTTTGTGGTAGAGATATTCAGAGAACTGATTCTCAACCATGGCATTGATGTGATTCTGTTGGGGCCAGAAAGATCCATCGACTCCCACATACCGTATTCGACGTAATAAGCACCCAGGGCGCTCTCAAAATTAGAAATAGGGGGCTCTTATTAGAATATTATTTTGGTGAAAAAAAACAAAGTTAAAGGATAAATTTCATGGTTTATACTGACAGCCTGAAATGTTTATATATGACAGATATATTTATCCAGAATTTAATTGCCCATAATTTAGGGTGCATATAACACACGAGTGCGTATTATACGCAAATAAATAAGTCTTGTGTACATTGATCAATCGGAGGGGGTGCTAATTGGGATTGTTCACTAGCCAATATATTAGCAAATATCACCGTGGGCGCCTATTAGAGCGGGGCTCTTATCACGTCGAATACGGTATACATGTATCATGTTAAGGGATAAGAGCTAGAAAAGTTTCTCTTTGATGCAGAAATTACCATGACTGTCTTGTGTTTTCTGTCCCATAACCATTTCTGTGTTACTTGTATCCAGAAAGCGTCAATGAAGAAAACCTTGTTTTAATAAACTAGAACAACAAAAAAAGAACTGAAAATGTTTGTTGAACAAGATCTGCCAAACTGAAGCCGAATGTTTGAAGTATATATTTAAGAACTGTCAGAAATACCAGTAAACTGCTTTTTGCCTGTTAAAAGATAGAATTTTTCACAGAGTGGTACTATTGTAATATCGAGTATCAATGATCAACAAACCTTGGTTTGAAGTATTTCAGTCACAAGGTGTCCTATCGACAATTTTAGAGGAGAGAAATTCGAATGAAAGCAGCACGTTCAGAAATAAACTAAGTCCAATGAGGGAAGTCTGACACGGACTAAAGAAATATGCACATGTGACTCTGTAATAATAATAACAATAATGTAGGCTTCATAAAACATCTTATTCACTAAAAGGGCTGGTCGGGTAGCCTAGTGGTTAAAGCGTTCGCTCGTCACGCCGAAGATCTGGGTTCGAGTCCCGACATGGGTACAATGTGTGAAGCCCATTTCTGGTGCGCCCCCCCCCCCCCCCCCCCTGATATTGTTGGAATGTGGCTAAAAGCAGCGTAAAACCATACTCACTCACTATTAAAAAAAAACCAAGTCATCTGGAAAAAGTTCTAAAAGTGCACATTATTAATAAAAAATGACACTGCACCCATGAAGCGTGTTGCATTACACTTGTATAGTTATAGCCATGGTACACGGCATGGAGTCTGTAATAGGAAATGTATACAGGTTCTTTTCACTTGAGAGAGATCGAGGGAAACCGTTTATTAGTTGAGATAGGGTGTAGTACCAAACTGCCCAAACTCAGTCAGTGGTGTGATAAATTAAACAAAGAAGGTAGGGGTCGTCTCAAAAACAAAACTGGGACATAAAGGGATGTTAGACAGCTCTGATACCCGGGTGATTAGGTGTACAGTGTACAAGCCTTATAAGCAGAAGGTACCCCGACTTGTAGTAAAATTCAACAGAAAATTAAAGACAATTAATGTTTTCTGGACTAAATTGATTATTGCTCTTCACGAGATGGGATTTCGATACACAGCATGTGTCGAGGACAGAGAAGTTTTCAGGGTAAAATAATCCATGTTGACCAATAGGTCGCATTATCTCAGCCCCATTCATAATTATCACAGTCGGGGCATTCAGAATCATTTACCTTGATGAAACCTGGGTGAATAAGAATCATTCCACTTTCTACATGTGGCTATTGTGAGATAATAAAAGCACCCATGGTACCATCAGGTAAAGGGGGGCATGGGTGGCAGAGTCGTCTGAGGCGCCGCGATTCGCTGTGCAGAGTTACGTCCCTTGGGCACGCCAGAAACCTATGATTGTGGGTTGGAATCCCGGTTCGCCCCGATTATGTTTCTAGGTTTGTCAGCTCCATAACCGTACTTGTGGGTTTCACCGAAGTGGTAAACGTTGTGAGGCCTGCATCACTTCGGGTCTTCCCCCTACATTAAGCTGACATGCTGTGATATAACTGGAATACTGTTAAACGCGGCGTTAAACCCA
Organism: Haliotis cracherodii; assembly: GCF_022045235.1. NCBI lineage: Eukaryota > Metazoa > Mollusca > Gastropoda > Lepetellida > Haliotidae > Haliotis > Haliotis cracherodii. The sequence goes on along the minus strand of NW_027266341.1, from coordinate 9,993,603 downwards.
ACTCACTCACTCACCATCAGGTAAAGGTAATCATGTCATTGTTTTGTATGCCAGAGCCTGTGATCTGTGGCCTATTGAGGACTAGTTTTCGAGGTGAAAAGAAAACTGGTGATTATCATAAGGAAATGAATTGTGAGGTGTTCATAGACTGGTTGGAACGTCAGCTACTGCCCAATCCGAACAACGTCATTGTCATGGTTAACGCCAATTATAACGTATGGGAACCAGATACTGTCGCGCCAACTGTGAGTTGTCTGAAGGTGACCATGCAGGAATAGCTGACATCTTGCAATGTCGACATCAGACCATCTGAAAGGAAACAACTCATGGAGATAATTTGCCTGAATAAGAGGTGAGGTGAAATGGGGTTTAACGTTGCTTCCAAGATTATTGCACTTATATAGCGACGTGCATGTACGTGTGTGTTTGTGTGGCTCTTGTACTAGTCCGGACTGATGCCGATTTATAGTGCTAGCACACTGAGATACCATGCCGCAGTTTAACATGAATACCCCACTCAGACACAGTATACTGACTCCTAGCCGACCAGTCCTTGTTTTAGCCCTTTAATGCCGAGCGCCAGACAGGGTAACAACAAGTGCCATCTTTTAACGTCTTTTGGTATGAAGCGGTCGGGGATCGAACCCCGGACCTTCCGCTTTCCGGGCGGACGCTCTACCACTAGACCACGGAGGCGGTTATTATTTCAAGAACATTCACACATTTTCTGACCTCAACAAAGAAGACACCTAAGAAGGGATGGTAATCTGCGACCATGTTTGCAATGGTTCGATCTGGCATAGATATGATGCTTAACGTCTAAATCAAGACAAGTTTAGTGTGCTTGAAAGATGAGCACTACCTGTTACATCAATATTGTCATCATGGCAAAGCAGTTACCATGGAGACTATTCCTGCAGTGGTAGACACAAACCAAGCCCTAATCATGTATAAGTAAACCCGTCAACATTTATCAATATGACGCTGCCGGGGATCGAACCCAGGACCTTCCGCTCTCCGGGCGGACGCTCTACAACTAGACCACGGAGGCGGTCGCTTGAATAAGAAACCAGTAAAGTACAGGACAGATGTCCTTGCGGCACAACACGGTCACATGACATTGTAACAGCAATATTTTGAGACCACCCCATAACTCCGGGGATATGAGTACCTGTGAGAATGTACGGGCGGTGTGAGGTCATCACCTCGGGACAGGTGTTAGGTAATTACCTCTTACATGAATGACAACACACAAATATTTTCTGTTTATCATAATTTCCCCTGTAAAGGCCTTTAAGGCTAATCACAGTGCCAGTTAGGATAGGCCAGATTAGGTAGATTTGTGTTATTCTGATGTATTCTATTTTCATAGTCCTATGATTCGTATTTATTAAATGAAGCCAGAAAAGCATTTTTCTAACAATTCTGACAGTACTTTAAGAATAGGTCAGTGTTTATTGCAGGAGTGGACACTGGCACATGGCTCACAGTCAAATCAAATATTGATATGGATAAAGTGTCCATAAATATTGATAAATGTTGACGGGTTTAGTTATACATGATTAGGGCTTGGTTTGTGTCTACCTCTTCAGGAATAGTCTCCATGGTAACTGCTTTGCCATGATTACAATATTGATGTGACAGGTAGTGCTCATCTTTCAAGCACACTAAACTTGTCTTGATTTAGACGTTAAGCATCATATCTATGCCAGATCGAACCATTGCAAACATGGTCGCAGATTACCATCCCTTCTTAGGTGTCTTCTTTGTTGAGGTCAGAAAATGTGTGAATGTTCTTGAAATAATAACCGCCTCCGTGGTCTAGTGGTAGAGCGTCCGCCCGGAAAGCGGAAGGTCCGGGGTTCGATCCCCGACCGCGTCATACCAAAAGACGTTAAAAAATGGTACTTGTTGTTACCCTGTCTGGCGCTCGGCATTAAAGGGCTCAAACAAGAACTGGTCGGCTAGGAGTCAGTATACTGTGTCTGAGTGGGGTATTCATGTTAAATTGCGGCATGGTATCTCAGTGAGCTAGCACTATAAATCGGCACTAGTACAAGCAGCCACACAAACACATACACGTACATGCACGTCGCTATATAAGTGCAATAATCTTGGACGCGACGTTAAACCCAATTTCACCTCACCTCACCTTGAAATAATAAACACTTTGTTGGTTCCTTTCTTCCCTGCTATTTTCACTATTTTCTGTTGTTCAAGGCTGATTGTTGTGTGTTGACAGCCGTGCTAAATCTACACCTTATTATAGAAGTCAATAGCGCTTTCACTTACTGTGTCAACATTATTGTATCCAAACTGATAGTAATTCTTTATATATTTTATCCACTTTTGGATACAACTTTATGTTTAAGAAAAAAGTATCGTACCGTTATGGGTGGGCAAGTCATCAAAGGCGCCAAACAATGCTGTCCAGTGAGTAGTGTTCCTCAGGCCAGAGACCATAAAATAGATATCCCTATTTTATGATCTCTGCTCGGTCATTATAGGAAATATAATTGTCAATGCTAGAGAATAGTCCAACGAAACAGGTTCCATTGGGCTTAAAAGGCAACATAATAGTTAAAATTATATGCATGGAGCACTGAGACCCATGATCTTCCGTAAAAATCCTGGTTTGCCCATATTGTTTCTTTGTTTGTCAGCCACATCATTCTTGGCTTCAACAAAGTGGTACACATCTTACACCTGCATCACTTTCCTGGCTTTCAGCGACGTATTACAATAGGATCAAGGACTATTTGCTTTAAGGGTAATGCTATTTTTCAGGGCATTATCATTTGCAGAAGCCCGAGGACTTCCATTAACTGCCCGACGAAGAAGGGCAGTTGAAAAGACCGAGGGCTTCTGTAAATGATAATGCCCCGAAAAATAGTGTTACGGTTATTATAGCTAAAATGGATAGAATTTGTTATCAAATAAAAATAAACAAGATCTGTTTTGAACCTTTACTGCAATCAACACACGATCGTCACTGACCCACTTATACAAATATGGAAACTTCATAACTAACAAACCAGGTGACATCACCATTGAACATCAATATGTCAGCCAACAACGGACAGGATAATGGCCCGTCGTCATGCAATATGAGGACATTATCAAGTTACAGTGGCAACATGCGGGCAGTTAAATTACAATTCTATCCATTTCAGGTATAAAACATGATAGAGATAAAATATGTTGTTTGAGTGCTCATAACACAGAAGTCCGATACACGAAACAATGTTTCTAGCCGACCTTCTTAAGATTTACAAGCCAGAAATAACAGTGTTGTAAACTAACACCAGGCTGCTGGCTCGGGTTCACTTGTTAATGACGGGAATCCAAATGGGAGGGAGAACTCCAGGCTTGGTAGTGGGGTCTCCCCCAATATGTTGTCACCATTCAGTCCAGTTTCAGGTTATGTTGCATCCCTGGATAAACATCAAGTGCCACTAAGTTGCTTGACAACAACACCCACACACTGCATGGAAACAAGTTCTTCTCATTAGGAACCAACTTCATAGCCAGTGTGTGCTTAGGGGGCGCTTGGGTAGCCTAGTGGTTAAAGTGTTCACTCGTCATGCCGAAGACCTGGGTTTGATTCCCCAAATAGTACAATGTGTGGAGCCCATTTCTGGTGTGATATTGCTGGAATATTGCTAAAGCATAAAACAGTACTCACTCAGTGTGTGCTGACAAAATATATCAGTACAAGCAAGGTATTCTAAGCAGTTGCTCCATGTTAAGGACTCAAGTTTTCACTGTTTCTGACAGACATTTCCTTTTTTCTTTAGTAATGTGTTAAGTTATGCAGACTAAAGTTTTCTGAATGGATAACTACATCTCTTCAAGCAAAGTGTTTTTGTCTAACAAAAAAATGCTCATTTTGACAGAAGAGCATGGTAACTACCATTGTCTTCTCTTTCAAGTCTTAACAATTACTTATGTATGGCCTACATTTTACCCTTCAACTGATGTGAAATGTATAGATTCTGCATCCACATTTTTCCATCTGCTTGATACAACCTGTCCCAGAATATGCCCATGGCCTGTCACTCATGCTGTCACATCCAGTTACTCTGAGGCACAGCGAGCACCTTGTGTTATGACCTTCCAACATGGATCAGTGGGTCCAGGGCCCACTTGCACAAAGCGATCTTAGTGCTAAGATGATCGTAACTCCCATACTTTAACATAGGCTTACAATAGTCGTAGCGCTAAGATCGCTTTAAAGAAATATTTCTTTTTGTGGTCATTTCCCATGACAGTGCATCTATGTGATCTTTAGCTACAAGTCAAGACCAAAGTCGTTTATAGGGAGCAGCACAGATATATGGTGACAGCAGCTGTGCCTTGTTGCTTTGGCTGGCAAGGTCGGAATCAACGGGGTTTGCAAATTAGAACGTGTGTTAACTATTTGTTTTGGTCCAAACCTAGTTCTGCACCATGACCATGGAATATATTTATTTTATGAAAAAAGAAAATCTAGAAATGCATACAAAAGCAAGTCTAGCCAGCTCAAGCTAGCTCTATTCCACAGCATAGGGATTTTTTTATTTTTTAGAGTCAAGAAGGATATTGTGTAATATAAGATTTCAGAGACTAAATATTAGTCTAGTACAAACCCTCGGATTGCTCGTAGCAACTGATGGTGTTAGCCTTGTTGATGTAATTATTTTTCCCCATGACTCGTCTGTTACTAAAATGGTCCTGTTCTTGATATTTCTTTTTAAAAGGACTCTTGGGAAACAAAATTCTTCGCAAATCATTTTTGCAACAGATTCCGACTTTTTGCGCACACCATGCCATTCACACTGTGAGCTTTACAGGGGAACCGAGCCATCCCTTGGTCCGTCCTTTCATAATACTAATATGCCATTTACATTGCGCATATTTCATCGCCACTCCGGGGTCATGCTCAAAGCGCTATTATTACCCCGGTCACTGGGTTAGTGTGCACTCAAGAATCATTCTCAGCTCCCTAGGGAGTATACAACCCAAGCTGCCTGTTAGGCGCTAGAAGGTTAACAACCACTTTACCATCTCATCCTCCCGGGTACCCATTCACTGTTGGGTGAATAGAGGTACATTTTGAACAAAGTCACTTGCCCAAGGAGACGCCACATGTTTTACATGTGCTTCAGTGTGGGGCATACCCGTGAAAATTCCGGGGTAGAATAGGTCTTCAGCAACCCATGCTTGCCGTAACTATGCTTGTCGTAAAAGGCGACTAACGGGGTCGGGTGGTCAGGCTCGCTGACTTGTTTGATGCATGTCATCAATCCCCATTGCGTGGATTGATGCTCATGCTATTAATCACTGGATTGTCTGGTCCAGGCTCGATTATTTACAGACCGCCGTCATATAGGTGGAATATTGCTGAGTGCGTCGTTAAACAACAAAGCAACCAACCAATCAGTTAGGGGCAGGATTGAAGCCCTAGAAGCTCTCAGAAGCCAAGCTGCCGAAACGCCCATACAGTGACCGACGTTGCTTAACTTCACCTAATTTGTGACCTGTGCGCTGTGCACAGGAACACGTGCCACCACATTCCATGACATTCCATGACAAAACAGATCTGGTACACTAAATAAAAGTTAAGATCCTTCACTACCCAGTCAGTTTAAAAATAATAATTGAGAAACAAGAATATTGTTTTATAACTGGCCTTTTTGCAACAAAAAAAAGTAGAATAAAACTGTGTGTTGTATGATTGCTGTATTTGAAAAAACACTCAAGTTTTACCGTATTTGAAAATTAAATTTGTGATTGAACCTTCAGTTTAAGAAACATATTTCATTAACAGGATCACACTTTATATGCAGAAGCGACATTGTAGGTTAGGCACCCATGTATGTCTCCTATTTTATATCAGTCATACATTGTGAACTTTCCAAACAGGCTGAAAAGTTGATGGATTCATGATAGAGTGTTAATGCATTGTAGCTGACAGGACTCTTGACTCATTCCTGTGACGATCGGGGCAAGAATTGGGCTTTACCAACCCATGCTTGTCGCAAGAGGCGTCTAAAGGGATCTGGTAGTTAGGCTCACTGACTTGGTTGATGCATGTCATCGTATCCCAATTGTGTAGATCAATGATCATGATGTCAATCACTTGATTGTCTGGTCAAGACTCGATTATTTACAGACCGCCGTCATGTAGCTTGAATATTGCTGAGTGAAGCAATGACAAGACAATGATAGGTCTGTTTACACTTGTTTCCCGTTTCTGGCAAAAGGCACAGGTTGGGTGAGGGCTGTATGGGGGCCACAAGGTCTACGCTATTTACGAAATAAGCAAATTAAGGAGAAATTCTTACCAGATGTGTTCATTGCAATGAGAACTAGACTTTTATCATGTCAACATTTTTGTTTTTGACTTCTCACAACAAAAAATCAAAATGTATGAGTTAGGTTAAAATGTGTCGAAAAGGATGATACGGGAGGTTTTCATGTCTTGCCCTGAGCTAATTATTTTGCATGTAGGTAAGGACAACAACACAGACATATGGTAAACCATTCAACTTGGCTGACAGTGGTATTTCATGGTGTTTCTCTTTAGTCTTAAGTCTTTTTCGCTCATTTCCATTGTTATGTACCCAGTCGTCTAAGGCGCCGCGATTCGCTGTGCAGAGTTGCGTCCCCTGGGCACGCGAGAAACCTATGATTGTGGGTTGGAATCCCGATTCGCCCCGATTATGATTCTAGGTTTGTCAGCACCATACCCGTGCTCGTGGGTTTCACCGAAGTGGTAAACGTCTGAGACCTGCATCACTTCGGGCTTTCCTCCAACATTAAGCTGACACGCAATGATATAACTGGAGTAATGTTAAAAGCGGCGTTAAACCCAACTCAGAGTCACTCACACTCACCCCATTGTTAGGTACTTGGTCAAACCAGCAGTCCAAACCTTTCAGGTGCAAGAAAGAAAATGCCTCGCTTTGGACGGATCATACAGAAACCAGAATAGATGAATATTGTAATTGCCCTTTGGGATTCCCGGATGTGTTCTCTATCCGCACCTGCAGCTGTCTTGCAGCTGTCTTGCAGATGCACATGTCAACTACGCTGAAATCGACCAGTACGTGCAAACTGCAAGCATGCAACTTTGGCGAGGAGAGTGCGTCAGATGAGAGTTTTGATGAAAATCAATCTCATTAAAATTAGATCTAAGTACTCGCTATCACTAAACAAAGATCTGAGGACATCCCATTAGGAGTCACGTTAGAATGACCTTTCATCCGACCAATCAGAGCGTTGCTTACCAGATCATGAAAGTGACAGTCGGAATGTGATTTCTAATCATGCAACCTCGAAAGCTTTGACGCGGGGTATTCAGAACGATGAAAATATTAATGATGAAAACGATTATCACTTGTTAAGATTGAGTAAGTTGGGTTTAACGCTACGTTAAACAGTATTCCAGTAATGTCACGGCGCGACGGCTTGTGGTGGGGAAATCCCGAAGTGAAGCAGGTCTCCTACGTTTACTATTTGGTTAAACAAAAGAGCACGGCCCGGTATGGTACTCACAATCCTCGAAACAAAATCGGGACGAATCGTTGATTCATCTGACTATCGTAGGTTTCAGACTATCGTGACTGACATTGCGAATAGCGGCGCCTTTGAAGACTATGCCAAAAAATTAAAAATGAGTTCAAAATGCGTTATGCCAATTGCACAGTTTACCACAGTAACACAGTATTTCGCTTATATAATGACATATCGTGAACTATGCTGGTGTGTTGACACAGTTTCGAAGGGAACCCTGCGCTGTACGGATAATCTTAGAATAAACGTCAGGTTAATTCGACGCAATGAATCGAACGAAGAGAAATGGGGGTGAGACATATATATAGAGTGTTCATGTCATACGATGTTTACGACATGGGTGTCTAAATTCCGGTGTTTCCCGAACGACGGCGAGGGAATTACCGGTATTTAGGCACGAGTGTATTTATTACCGAAGATGTCCACATACAGAGACGGAATCAGTGTCCACCTACAAATACAACAAGTCAAAAGACACTCGGATGAGATTCTCTATTTATTAAATGACGTCAACATTCTTCAGATATGACGTCGTTTCTAGTGTGACGTCATTCCGACCTCACGTCACAATAAGATTCGAATGACGTCAACAATGCCGTCCGGATGACGGAAACAATACACTGTTGTCTCAGAGGTTATATGACCCTAGAGCGCATATGATTTTTATGAACCTCGACACGTTTGCTCTCGTAGGTAATAAGAAACAATATTGGGAAAACAATTGGTGTGCAAAACAACGCCAGCCCCGATAAACGCCGGGTCGGAGACCTTCCGAAATAAACGACGTACACACCACATTATTTCATGGTAATGTATTTGGTTTGGAAATCCAGTACACGTTTCAAACACTAGTTCATTAAAGTTGCCCGGTCTGAGAATATAAGGGGGTTGCTTAACTAATTTCCATGTGTATATATTCTGTACCATGTTCATTATTCAGCCTTGCTTGACAACGGTATAAGGATCTTTACAGAAACGTCGCCAATTCTGTAAAAGAAAGAAGTTGTTATCCATATATTGCGTGTACTGCGATATGTTGAGTTGTACAACATTCCGGGAACGTTAATCACCCACTATTTCCTCAATAGTTACTGAAGCGCACGTACATTTTTTTACCAGCGGTGGCTGCGAAGAAAGTGTCTCCCTGGTGTGTTTGTGGCAAATATCTTATATATATAATGCTGGAATTCAAGCCGTCTTTCAAATTATGATTGATATATTTAATAAATAGAATCCATGTATGCAACACATTCCGCGTTAAACCACAAGGTAAAAATACACTTTGAACAAATTGATAATGCATGTATTTCCGATTCAATCTACCCATAAGTCCACCATTCTCATTAAAATCAAATCTTAGATCTCGCTATGGCTGATTTTAATGAGATTGCGTATATCATGGCTAAAGTTAGTCTTCCATATAGAGTTACACATATGTTTAATGGTTGTATGAAATTAATTTTATTTTATATTTGGGGACTTCGTAATTGTACACTGCATTACACTACACTTAAAATATGTGACTAGTACGAGCTTTAAGGTATCAAACTTTCTGCTTGATCACTCAAAACCTATTATTTGCACTTGGAGAATTATTCAAGCAGTCCAAATGATTTATGACAGTGTGAAACAACTCGTACGCATGCCTCGATCTTGATCTAGCTACGAGATAAATCGCAAAGAACAATTAACAACACAGCGTGGTTTATTTCACGATAAAATATTGTTCTATCATGACGTCATTTCTGGAAATTCGAACCTGCGCTCGCAATTTGATAACGCCGTATATTGGACGACGTTATTTTTTAGAGGGGGGGGGCAACGTAGCTGGGCAACGCAGATAAAGGCAAAAAAAACCCGGGAAAGATGTGACAATCGGTATTGGGAGAATAGGTACAGATAATCGATCGGCGTGTTGATTGTGAGATTATGCGGGAAATACCCCCCTGTGCATGAAATAAATATTTTTAAAGCTTTTACATTTTATCATCATCCTTTAAGAGGCTATACATAATGTTGATATCTCATATAGGAAACAAACGACTCATGCTCGTTGTTTATTTCTTTAAAAAAACCCGAACATGCCCTACAGGTCATACCTCAGCAGATTAAAAATAAACCCCTGTACATTGAATGCCACTGAAGTGTAGGTTTCACTTGACAACACAAAAGCTCACGTCAGGTTTCTGATCTGAACTGTCAGAGTTCCGTATTTAAGTGGGCCTGTGTAGGACTCGTTCAAGTAATTACCGTAATGCAAATTCATGTTTAAAATGTATCTTAAATATGGTTTTACGCCACTTTTAGCAATATTCTAGCTAGGGCTGGGGCGAGTCCACATTTACTACCCGGGTACCCACCCCTCTATTATCCGACCCGACGCGGGTACCCACTGTAGGTCTCAAGAGATGTCTCAAAATGTCCGATTGGGATTTTTTTTTTTACCATAGCGCCCTGGCAAAACGTAATAAGATACATGATTTTAACAATCTGGTCATGCATACACTGAAGTTGACTTAAGTTATATCTTTATTCAACCATATGAAAAGTCAGAAAGAATGGGTGCATAGTCAGAATGAAATGCGAACATTAGTGACTTGTAGTGTAATCATAGAGTTTTAGATCATTTTTGTCATTAAACAATATATCACGTGACTAACCACGGGTTCTGGGGTGGTACCATAAACTGGCTTCACACACTGTAAGGAATCGAAACCGGGTGTTCGGCATGACAAGCGAACACTTTCACCAGTAGGCCACCCTACCGCCCACATATGACGTATATCGCCGAGGGTCATGGCCACTGTCCCATGGAAAAAAACCCAAAGACACTCAATTTCTGAGCAGTATGCTCTTTGTGCTTCCATTTCTTTAATTCACTCACTCTTTGTATTTTGTCACAAATAGCAGAGGTGCACACTGACACTTTAAAAAAAATAAAAATAATAATGTAAGACATTTATATAACTGGTTATGTGAAAAAAGCATTCATCTAGCACCCGTATGGTAACTTACAAACTTCACCCTTCCTTAACCAAACAGCTGTGCCCGGGCTTGACAATTAACAAAGAATTATATACTACTCAAAAGAAGTTAAGGATCACCTGATTCTTTCATATTACTATAGTTAATCTCTCATGTCATGACAGATTAACTTTACCATTATGAAAGAATCGGGTGATCCTTAACTTCTTTAGAGTAGTATACATGAAACAACATATCCTTTTGAAATCAAAATTAAAATCAGTTAATTAAAATCAACAATAAGAATAATACAGGACATGATAGATATGGGGAAAATTTCCCGTAATGGCAAATTAATATAATGTAGATATGGGTATAAAAATGTAGAATTTTACAGGATTAAACACACACGGGTAATTTCTATTTTACCACGAAGGATATATTGTGTTCCTCGATGGAGCATATAAATTACATTTGAATACAATAGCAATTTAGAATTAATTGTCTCATGAAACTAATTGTCTCATGAAACACATGTATAGACATAATATCCCTCTCGCTGTGATCATGAATAGTTTCTGTAACGCCCCCAGCAAGTCTATATTCTTTATTACCCGCGGAGGGAGTATTTCTTGTTGTACGGCGTCCGAATGCGACATATCACTGGTGTACCGCTCTTCGGGCACATGAGCCTATTATATGGAACTCAGACGATTTATTTCAAATATCGAAACATAGAAAGAGCTTCCATTGAATTGAAAGCGCTCGTTTCAACGATATTCTATCAGTAAGCACTCGGAACCATAGATCCCTCAATCAGGCAAGTGCACGCGAGACCTTGACCTTTATGAAACACGTCAGAATTTAAACAAATATGGCGGACTCAGGAAATTCGGAAGCGGGAAGCGGATTTTTATCCAAATTTTTGTCTGAATTATTTGGAAGTCCGTTGAATCTGGCTTTAGTAGGCGTTTGTTCATTTCTTGTTTACAAAATCTGGTCAAGCAGAAGGAAGCATGACCCACCGACGCCTCGGGAACCTGAACTTCCACCCCTGAAAAAGCAAGATTTCACACACGAGCAGTTGCGAGAATATGATGGAAAAGCAAAGGATGGACGTATCCTGATCGCTGTTAATTGCAAAGTGTTTGATGTCACTCGAGGAAAACGATTTTATGGCCCAGGTACAGTATAATATTATTACAAAATATCATTTTTACCCTTCGCTATCTCTTACATTGTTTGTTTGACACTTGTAGATCATTGTGTTATTTATCAGCACGTACAATGATTGAGGCGTAGAAAAAAATATTACGCCAGACGGATTATAGTGAGATATATTAATTTACTGATGTTATTCTTGATATCATTGATTTTTCGGAAATATTAATGATCAATAAGTTGTTAATAAGAGATTCACATTTCGAAATAGTTACATGATGTCCTAAATCATAGTAGATCTAAATCATTCTTACTTGGTAATGACAAACATGCTAGTGGAAGCAAGAGTCTTTTTTATGGAACCAATATGGCTCCACATCTGTAAAACCTTTCAGATGTTGTGATGGGAGTTGCAATGTTTTCAAACTGACTTCTAGCAAGTCATAGCATTTTTTTTATACATTTTGTCAGTGACTTGCAACTTCGAGAGGTAATATGTCCCTTCACAATCACATCAAAAAGAGCTCCATACACACTAGTTAAAATATTGAGTGACTTTTTGTTTTCTCCCAGAATCTATTTTTTTTACATCTTGTACATGTCTCAATAGTCTGAAATTAGCTGTGGGACTAGTTTGATATGAACAAGGGGTCTACCCAGGCATATTCATGTTATATGAAGGTGTCCATGTGCAATGTTCAAAACTATGCATGAAAGTCAATGGCTCATTGCGCTAATGTTAAGTATAAAACATTTAGGGGGACACAGAATTCTAATGTTATATGATAAGGTTTCACATTTTCTGGGACATTGACTGATCCATAGGGGCTTGTGATCCACATATTAACAGCAAGATATATGTACGGTCACTAACAGGGTCATAGTACCATATGCTATGATACTGTTAGTGACCATATATATCTTGTTGCTAATCTTTGTAATTTGGTAATGATATAAAGAGAATGTCCTTTCAAAAATTGATAAAATCCGGAAAACGTCCAGCAAAATCACTGAAGGACCCCCGGATGTCCCTCACACTGATCATGCTGATATGTGGGGGAAATCTGTTATCCAAGTTAAATGCTAGTTTCATTCAGCAAACCTTGATTATGTTGACAAAACTGGTTTTGATTGAAGTGAAACAATATTGTTGAGGCTACCATTTGACCCTCTCGTTAAACAAACAAAATAGAACCAAGAATGAAATTATGTTGTGAGTGCCGTGCTCAACTGACGGATGATTTGTATTTACACAAGTGCCATAGAAGAGAGATTGAGGGGCGTTCAAAATCAAAGGACCCGGACAAGCACAAGTCTTCTGCTAAGAAAACTAAGAACACAACCAAGCTAACCGTCCCCTCTCCTGTAACACTGAAACTACCTCCAGAACCTGCCCTGCCTGCACTATCGGTGGCCTATGACGGCATCTCAAATATTTTTCTTACTGACAAAGTTTTTACTCGGCTGAATCAACAGTCCATCCCTAAAGCGGCCGGGTCCATGTCTACCATGTCTACCTTGGAACCGCCAGGTACATTGGACGTTCGCATGGTGTTTTCTTCCGTCGAATTGTCCCCGAAGAGCCTCTTCATCCAGCTTTCTACGGTGGCCACAATGGAAGTTTCCCTTACTGTGATCTCATTTTAGCTTCCCTCGATCATCCTACAGCCTACACTTTAGTTGGATTGTCTCCTCCTGTCACATCCAATCCTCACGAGACTCAAGCCGTCGCCTCTGCCATATCCTTGCACAGCAACTGCACCCTCTCCGCCATTATTGAAGGGTGCGGAAGTCAGATACGGCCTTCGCTTCCCACTATCTCTGTGACACCGCTGCTTTTGGCATGTGCTGCCTGGTATTGGTTCGAAGATCCTCTGGTGGATATTGTCGATCGATCCTCTTCTCGTCTTAGCATGCTTCAATCCCTCGGGTGGTTTGATAGCTTTGATGATGTGTCAACAGAGATATCAAGCAGCCGCACCCTATTGTCTGGACGATTTATAAGTCTTATAATTGTTCTTCGCAGCTACGTGGTCATTCATGTAATTTAAAAAATATATATTTCCAATAAGAAGAATGGGATCGGAATGGGAATGGGCGTGGAAGAAGGGGGTAGGGGACTGTTAAAGCCTATTTAAACACCTTTCCCTAAAAAAGTACAAGGTCATGTAACAATTAATAAGAGCCAAATGTACGTAAGATAATATATTTAGATAACTGAACCTACTGTTTGCAAGTATCACAAATCACAAATATACATGTCATACATTAATAATAAATAAATACACACATACATATACAAACACATAACCAAACCGGTGTATCCATGCACATGCACTTATGCCAGGGCTAGAACTAAACTCTAAAACTTTACTAGCCCTGGTAAAGATTAAATGCCCTCAGTGTTAAAACAATGGCAAATTTGAACTAGCCTGCAGGGATTTGTAATAGCCCCAGGCTAGTGTGAAGTTCCAACCCTGTGTAGATACTTATGAATGTACATACTTACACATGCGCATATACATAGTATTACACAATACACATGTCAATATATACAGACAGACAGACACGCTTGTAGACATATACCTCAATGTACCAGATTTTGATACATACACAAAAGTATTATTATTGTAAAGTAGACACATATTTAATTTTTGAACAGATTGTACAATAGCTAATTTGGTAACAGTACATGCTTTTGCATCTCAATATTATACTGAATCCCAAGTTATATCCCTTTATGTAGTAGTAGTACATATAATTAGGAACAGGGTTTGACAAATGTCTTATCTACACACTATCCCACTGGTCCAGTAAGAAATTTAAACTACTGGCCCAGATATTAAGTTACAAGTCCAACAGAAATTCAGAAATTTAAGAGAGCAACACTTGTCAATATTTGTCAAGTAATTTTATTCATATCAACCATAAAACAAATTTTAACACTTGTCTTCACGTGTTGACATAACTCAGTAAATCTCTGCTCCACAAACTAGAAAGTCAACCAGGTGAACTGTCACAAGTAATGACAGTAATATAATATAGCTACTTAAATTCAGTTATATACCATTTGAAGGCTTATTTACAAAATTCATTCAGTCACGGACAATGATTAAATAATTTGAAAACTATTTTTATCCCCGGCCCAACAAATTTGGTGGGGGATATAGAAACGGGCTCTGTCCGTCCGTCCGTCCGTCCCGTCACGTTTCGTTTCCGGAGCAGAACTCAGAAACTCTTCAATATTTTTTCATGAAACTTTGCAGGTCTGTCAAGCACATGCTGAACTAGTGCCTTTTGCTATTGAGAAATTTTTATTTTTTACGTTTCCATGGCAACAAGATGGACTTAGGTTCAGTGAGGGTAGGGTTTGTTTCCGGAGCATAACTCATAAACCGTTCAATATTTTTTCATGAAACTTTGCAGGTCTGTCAAGTACATGCTGAACTGGTGCCTTTTGCTATTTAGAAATTTTAGATTTTTTAATTTTTTTTTACGTTTCCATGGCAACAAGATGGACTTAGGTTCCAAACTCTTCTTTTTTTTACAATTTCCCTGACAAGTTCCACCTTGGTTGAAAAAGGTTAGGGATTGTTTAGATTTAATTATGTCATAAATTCTGCAAGAGGGGCGGGGGATATAGCCATGTTAGTGGCAAACTCATTGTTTTCATTTGCTGCCACAGGGGGCGGTCGGGTAGCCTAGTGGTTAAAGCGTTTGCTCGTCACGCCGAAGACCCGGGTTCGATTCCTGACATGGGTACAATGAGTGAAGTCCATTTCCGGTGGCCCCCGCCGTGATATTGCTGGAATATTGCTAAAAGCGGTGTAAAACTATACTCACTCACTCACTCATTTGCTGCCATAGTCTTCTTGATCTTTCTGAGCCACAGATCTTATATGGTCGAACCAAACAGATCTTCCCACAGAAGAAATCTTTTTGAAAATCAGTATTTTATGGTATTTGGTTTTAATTGTTATGTTACAGGCAACAGTTGAGTTCAACATTACGATGTCTGAGAGTCAAAATTAGGCCACCCAGGTGTCCCAACTGTTAAGGATCTGACAGGTGTCAATCAACCCTGAGCCGTTTCTTTACAATATTTGTGTCATTCCTTCAAAGCATTTCTAAAAAGTTATTATTTGGTACATTCGTTAAAGTCAGTCAAGAATGATTTTGAAAAGAGAATTATTTGTTGTTTGCAAGTGAACATCGGGACAAGTGACATCGTATCTCGTTTTCGAGCCGATGAACAGCGACAGATTTCCTCTTTAATCCGTTGCATACATAACATATTACCTGAACAATTAGGTTCCAAAATCATAACATATTATTGTTTTAAATGTTAACTGATTATTTTATGTAAAAAACTCTACAGACTTTCGTCTTTGTCTTCATACACTCGAAACGTGCATGACGGCAAATGTGTCCTAATATGGTGGCTTTCAAAATATATTTTTTCTAGATATTTATCGAATTTTTCAAGTTTTATAAATGAAACATTTCTAGAGATAAATGGACGAAGATCAAAATGGTAACATATTTGACCCATGAACACATCGTTTATTGGGCGTAATTTGACTTGAAATTGGGGTAATTTGTAGATAATTATATAAGGACTATGTCGAGTTACTCAAAATGATTCGCGTGTAACACATCCGGTTACTCGCTGTTCAAGACAGCCGCCAAACCGCAATCTCATGTAGTTCATGTTGCAAGTAATATTACTAGATTATATAGATATATCCTATTTTCGAACATTAATTATTCCACTGGGAATAAATGTATTTAAAAATATTATCATTCGTATTAAATTACATTCAACTTACATTTCTGTTCTACTTAAGAATAAATTACATTAATATTTATGTATTTCTGTTCATTGTTGACTTGATGGGGAATTATTCGCGAGGACAATTACACATCGTTTAGGAGGCATGTTTACCACTATCAGCTGTTCATTTCGTTGGCATGCAACAATCTGCAGTTATCAAATTTCGACAATATGTGTTTAGATCGTAATTCAATATATTTAGAGTGATGACATGAAGTAGCGACGACATGAAATAGTGACTGTTGAATGGTATTACAGTTTGTTGGCAAAAAATATATTATTTACATTCCAGTGCTTTCATCAATTTCGCCGTCTTATTTCTGTCTGAAGTGTGTACCATATCATAGGCCGGGTCTCTGATCGTATCAAATGAAATCTTATCAATATGCACTTTTCAATTAATTAATCAATTAATCAGTTCATTACTCAACAACTATTGCTCCAGGTTCACCCTCTTGTTTAATTAGCAACAATTAAGTCATTTATTTCACACAGAAGGCGGCATGTTTGCCATGTGCAGCTGCCAGAAAATGTTTGCGAGTAATCGGAAGTTGAAAAGACTGTTGACATTCACAATGTTTAAGAGTTACATTTGAATGATTAAGTCACAGTTTTCAATTTTTATGGACGAATTTGGAAGCAAACGTATCGCATCGTGTTGGGCCATTAGAAATAGTTCCAAATTTGTAATTCACGCACGGTGGCAATTCTTGCACGAGGGTACGTTCATGAAAGCTCTTCCACTGGTGCCGTCACTGGCTAGGCGAATCTCATCTAAATTAAGATCGTTTCTGATCTGCAATTTGTAGATTAATATGGAGAAAGAGTTGTATTTATATTCATTTAGTTTTTGTTTTGCTGTCATTCCAATATCGAAATTGGCTCGTGTTTTGAAACTTTACCTGTGATTGCCTTTTTTTCTCTTGATTTCTGCACGGACGCACATACATGTAGATCAACGTCTTTGATTTCTGCTAGGATTTAAGTCTTTAAAAAATATGTTTAATGACTTGGAATTGTAGATCACGGAATAACATTTTTGTGCGCTACCAAAGTGTTTAGTTTGTAAAAACAAACACTTGTTTGCCAATCGGGGATAAAAAAATGTTTCGCACTCCGCCATTGTCAGCTGATGCAAAGCTCCATGCAGTGATATAGGAATCGGATATGCACATTATTAAGAGATACAAATGTAGCATGCAATGTTGCGAGTATGCCAATCGCTGTTTCGATTAACAACATTTGTCGATTGAATAAACAAGCGTGTAAGTTTTGAATTGACATTTTTAGGTACCGTAGATTAATTTATTCAACCTATGCAACATTTTAGATTTTTGTTGGTGAAAATGAGAGTGTTAATGCAGATAAAACTATTGAAAGCTCTTTGCGATTTTCAATCGCGCTGATTGAATGTTGATGCGATATCTACGACAACAATGCGAGAATATCGCGTAATCGCAGGCTAAGTCAATCCTTGCCTTATGAAGATTGCAATATTGAATAGTTAGTACATGAAAAGGAGTAAATGTCGGGTCCTCAACATGGTGACCGTCTCCGTGGTCTAGAGGTAGAGCGTCCCCCCGGTCCGGGGTTCGATCCCATGCCGTGTCATATCAAAAGATGTTAAAAGATGGTACCTGTTGTTACCATGTCTGGCGCTCGGTTTTAAAGGGCTAAACCAAGGACTGGTCGGCTCGGAGTCAGTATACTGTGTCTGAGTGGGGTATCCATGTCAAACTGCGGCATGGTATCTCAGTGGGCTAGCACTATAAATTGGCATCAGTCTGGACTGGTACAAGCAGCCACACACACGTGCATGCATGTCGCTATATAAGTGCAATAATCTTGGACGCGAAGTAACACCCCATTTCAGTTTTCACCCGACCTCTTCAAAATGGTATCCACCACAGCATGTAGGAGACTCAGGAATATGTCTTTGATATATGTGTGCATTTAAATGACTGCATCCCAACCTGAGGTGCGAGTGGCTAGTTTGCACAGAAAAGTGTACCATAGTCCTTCTAAGATGTTCAGGTGTGATACTTTCAGTGAAATCGTATACAGTATATATGTCTATGGTTGTGGCCTGTTACAGACAAAGGTATCTGCATTCAATGGTGGGATAAATGCATAGTGTGAGATAAGTTTAAGAATTGGAAATTTTACAATACCGTATTCGATGTAATAAGCGCCCGTGGCGATATTTGCTAATTATATTGGTTAGTGAACAGTCTCAATTAGCACCCCTTCTGATTGATCAATGTAAGACTTATTTATTCGTGTATAATATGCACTCGTGTGTTATATGCATCCTTAATTAGGGGCAATTAAATCCTGGAAAAATATATCTGTTGTATGTAAACATTTCAGGCTGTCAGCATAAACCACGAAATTTACGATCTTTCAACTCTGTTTTTTTTCCATCAAAATATTATTTTATTAAGAGCCCCCATTTCTATTTTTGAGAGCGCCCTGGGCGTTTATTACGTCGAATACAGTTAGTTTATTTATATATTTATCCCATACTACACGCTATATGCCCCCCCACCCCCCGACCATCTTGCATGACTGCTCCTCTAGCCTGTTCCTCTAGCCTGCCTATGCACTGGAATTTACCGGTAGTGTGTTACCTATTTTGGGGTTGACCTTGGTGATGCTCAGATGTGTGTAGGTGATTTGCTTAGTGTGAGATAGTATCAGTATATATGTGATTATTAGATAAACACTTTATTGTAAAATTTTCAAGTTCTTTTTGATGCGGTTATTTCATTGCACACCTGCACTTTGTCATCCTTATCTTTAACTCAAAACTTTCTCTCTTGTGACTATGATATAATCAGTATTAAACATAGAAACGTCCTGTGATGATAGCATAAGAGGAAAGCATGCAATGAACTGATAATCATCATGATCATCCGTATGGTCTCCGTATTATTATACTTATTAAACCTCATCTAAATAATCATGATAATAGCCATTTTGATAAATTTAATGCACAAAAACATGTGTGGAAGTGACAGGAGAGGGCACTCCTCTCACCATTTGTCATGACTCGTGAGCTTTGTTCCTTTTGTTCCAGGACGGGTATTGATACACATGGTAAATGATTTATCCACATCAGTATCCATGCAAGTTTCACTGTCCCTGTCCTCAACATTCCTAAAATATGAAAACATCATATTTAATTAACATATTTTTTGCACTAAAACGATTTATATTTTTCACATTTACCAAGTGTTCTATTTCCATAACAAAAACACCATGGCTTATGCCCCTTGCAATATGACGTCATTGGTGCCAATTGATAAACATTATGGCGTCATCATGCTTTGTTAGAGCCGCTTCACGTGGTGTAGGTACAGTTTTGTGATTCTAGCATCTCAGATGCCAGCCAGAATTGTGTTATGCTGAGTCACCACTGCGCCGGAGTGTGTCGTAGACCATGTTGTTTTACCGCAAACTGGTCCTTGATATCTTTTGCGTTGAGAATAGACAGGGACCCAGTTGAATTGGCACCAATTACGTCATAATCTGAGAGGGATAACTCAGGCCTATTTTGCTCGTAAAACGAAGGCCTCATAACGGCATATCACTTTCGTACTATTGTGAGCTTCCTACTTTCACTGTGAAAAAAAATGAGTGTATATTTTCAAACACAGATACTAACTAATTCTAAAATTGCGTTTTGTTTAGAAAAAGAAATAAAGTGATTTTTGCGTGTACACTTCCAGAGCTCCAGATAAGCTTTTGGTGTTGTGGGTATTTTACCCATGCATTTTAAAATCATTGGGTATCAGTAATTCTAGGTGCGTATTCAAATTTCTGTTACCCACTAGTTTTTACACATGTGGGTATTTAAGTTAAATATTTAAAAACACTATTCATCTAGTCCCTGCAAACTGGTGTCGTGTGGGTTCGAGAGCTTTAGAGGACTCAAAAATACCACCATACTTCTACAAGAAAGTGTGATGGCAAATGATCATGATGAGTTTGGCAAGGTTGACGGAATGCCAACTTATAATTTCAATATAAGTTGCTCATTTGCTAATCAAATACGCAGAGTTACTTCACAATATTTTGATGATACGCACAAGTTTTATTTTTGTAGCGTATCTGTAATGTTCGTTGCGTATTTGATACGCTTGGATTATATTTTACTGCGTATTTCTGCATTTCTGATGCGTATTTCACGCAGATACGCAGCTTATCTGGAGCTCTGCACTTCCCCTTTAAATGTTCATGTAAGTCATCAGTGTGTCCATTGTTAGCTGTATCTTCACTCTGTTTACCAAAGCTTTCTTATTCAGTCAGGCAATTCATCAATTAATCATGATGACAAGTTACATCTCCAACAAGAAAGCCTTAACTATAAATTGTCTTGAGGTCTGCCTCATCATGCACAGAGACATGGCAACAGGGCCTTGTTGCACAAAGCAACCTTATTCTCCAGCAATACCTCTGATGATATGGGGGGTATGTACATGATATAGTGCCATAGGTACATGGTCAGATCATGTTCACTGAAAATAAACAGTCAAGTCTCGTTAATCAGACAATCAACTTCAGGGATGTGAAATCTCCACGGAAACGCGGAAAATCGCGTTTTTTAAAACAGTAGTCCTCGGGAAAAATCATCTTCCGCGTAAAAATATAATCAAAGATTTTTAAAAAAACACTCCGAAAAATATGATCGAAAACCGGACAATTGTCGCGGATTGTCCTGTTTTCGATCAGAGCTTTCAGCAGCATAGATTTTCGGACATCATACGTTTTCTATCACAAATTCTTGCACTATAACGTGGGGTGTGGCGTCACACAGAAATTGTAAATACTCAGAGTCAGATGATGGCTTGTTTTAAGATAAAGTTGTCTTTTAGCTTGTAAATGAATGAGATGTTTTACAGTTGTTCATGTGATTAGCGATAAAACTGTGAATGTTTCTTCAGCTTCCAAAAACCCATAACATGGGGATATATGTTGTATAAATGCCTTATGTTTGCAATGGAGTTTTGTTTTTTTCAACAAAAGGTAAGTAAGTACTAGGTAAATTTTTTTCAATATGCTTCAACATGGGGAAAGGGTCAGACATTGCACGCTTGTGACAGTTGTCCTTGTGTCTGGGGGATGGGGGTTGAAGTTTATGGCAGTATTGCTCCCAGACCTAGCGGGTAGCGAGGTGCGCGGAAGCTATGCCCGATTTTTTAAAAGTACTGATTTAACTTCGAAATTTTATAGCATCTGCCATCTTGTTTATTTGACTTATTGACTTTTGCCATTGACTTGTTACATTTCTTGGTGTGAATGTTGTCCAAACTACACGAAAATTGCTTAAAATGAAAATCAAATGTTAAAAAAAATTCTGGGGGGGGCATGCCCCCAGACCATGGTCCCTACACTTTTCCTCTTTTTTCGGGAAAATCTGCTCACATCCCTGCAACTTTATCCGACACAAATGATGGGAACCGATTAAATCAGTGCTATTAAGACCTGTTAATCCGAAGGTCTCGCACTCTAACTCCGACACAACTAATTTTCAACAAATTGCTGAAATTGTTGAAGTCGACATTAGCCACTAAGAAAGCAGCTTTCTTAAGCATTGCGACACTAGTTTCAAATTGGCAACTTCCACTCCAGATTATGCTTTAAAAAGTATTTTGAATCAGTCATACAGTTTGTAACAGTAGTATTGTGTTGAACTTTAGAGGTTGCATGTTTAGAAAACATATTCCGCTAACAATGTAATTTAACAATATGAATATTTCCTTTTTCCCTTTTTTATTACAACATGTTTGAATCGTTATCTATCGTGTAGTTGTCAAATTTTCGATCACGAACGTTGATACTACCTAATTTCATTTATCCAACATACTTGTTAATCCGACATAATCATATGCAACCAAAAATGTCAGATTAACAGGACTTTTGTATATCTCGATTCAAGTCCTATCTCGACTAAAGGAGCAAACCTCAAGGACCCCAGGATCATGTAACAGTAACTATCATTATCATGGAGTCATGGGGCTGGTCGGGTAGCCTTGTGGTTAAAGCGTTCGCTTGTCATGCTGAAGACCCGGGTTTGATTCTCGACATGGGTACAATGTGTGAAGCACATTTCTGGTGTCCCCCGCCGTGATATTGCTGTAATATTGTTAAAAGCGGCATAAAATCATACTCACTCACTCATCATGAAGTCATGACTGTTTCATTGAAATAATCCTTATGTAGCAACTTTTGATGGATTAGTTAACTGCAACTGTAGGCATATTTATCATCAACTAATGCATATATTAAAAGATCACTGGTTTAATTAACCAGGTTGGAATTGTGACAGGTCTCACTGTTGCAGCAATTATGCATACCACCTTGGCTGTGTTGGCGACAATGTCATCACAGTCTTCCTTGCTTTATTTTAAAATTGTCCCAGAGCTCTAGATAAGCTTTTGGTTATTTGGGTATTTTACCCAAGAATTTGATTTTGATTGGGCACCACAATTTTTAGAAGATTTTTTTTACCCACTTGTTTCTTGACTTTTGGGTATTTGAGCTTTAAACCTGTTTTGTAATAATCCCTGAAAATCATTTAAAACTCTGTGAATCGTTGTGTACCCATCCGTGTCTATGTGCAGTTCCCTCTCTGGGAAGCCATTTTTGTTTGCAAAACCTAGCATTGGAAGAAAGGTGTTTTTTTTCAATCACCAAGCAGCAACTGTTTAAGATACAACATGTACATAAACGTTTCAATTGGCATCTTCCAGTATGTTTGTTGCAGAATCTTTTCCAAATGTAACTGTCTGTAAGTGAATTTTGCGATCGGCTGATACACAATCCTTTAGTCGAACAGTAGTAATATATGCAATCATTTTATACAGTAGTTATAATATTAATATTATTTAAGTAGGGTATTTATAGTTTTTGTTGCGTATTTGATGCGCTAGGATTTGATTTGTCCGCATATGTCAGTTTATTTATGCATATTTTACGCAAATACGCAGCTTATATCGAGCTCTGATTGTGCAATCAAGTAGTGTAAAGTTCAGTTGGACTGTTAATGGCAGTATAGCATGTTATCATGTTCTAAAAAGGAGTTGTGTTGTTTTCAGGAGGTCCCTATGGAATCTTTGCGGGCCGTGATGCATCACGGGCCCTAGCAACATTTTCCCTAGGAGAGGAGGCGCTTAGGGATGACTACGATGACCTCAGCGATCTCAACAGCATGCAGATGGACTCAGTCCGTGAATGGGAGATGCAGTTTACAGGTACAGCATCACATTGTCATGGCAATTATTATTCAGCAATTTAAAAAAAATCGTTGTGACCCTTATGCTTATTTGTTATTGTGTTTTGTCACCATGATTATGATGAAGAAAGATTTTGTGATCAAGGTTGAAAGAATATTTTTTTTTCCAATTTTATTGAAATAGTTTATCAACAATGATCAATTCAATCCTACCATTCTCAGAAACAAATCATCTTCAAGCTGGTAGGAATTTAATTACAATTTTTGTTTTTGTCATGATATGACGATGCATTGATGTCATTGTGATTTGCAAAAATATGATCATGGATGTTTCTAGACCTGCTCAGAGGCCGATATTCAAATCTGCAGCACTTGTTTGTGTCACTATATAGCTGAAATAATGCTGATGCGACGTTAAATTTTGACTCACTCACTCACACACTCATATCTGCAGCAAATCAGTAAATATTCTCCAAATCCAAATTGAAAAATTCCCAATTCATATGATATGGTTATAATGTGTTATGGTGTGATGGCTTGATTCAGATGGCTTGATTCAGTGACTTGTGGCGGGTTTGATTCCCGACATGGGTACAATGTTTGAGGCCCCTCAATGTTTGAGGTTCTAGTGTCCCCTGCTGCGATATTGCTGGAATATGGCTGAAAGCGACGTAAAACCAAACTCACTCACTAACTCATTACTTGTATTTCACGGATAACAGGATAAAAAAGAGAAAGGGATTTTCACTTTAATTGACATTATTGTACCAAATGCAAAGATAATATTCAAAGTTAAAATATCTCTGAAATTAAGAGAAAAAAAACATTAATGAAGTACCAATTTTGAACAAAATAATAGTTTTTTTCTGATTTGGTAAAAATATAAGTGAGAGCTGTTAGAATATAGAATACAAAAATGTTCAGCAGCATTTTGAATTGAGATTTGCTCTTGGCAATAAAATTACTATTTCTAATGTTTTTACATGTTTAAGATTGTTACTTTTCTATTTTCTGAGAAAACACAAAATCAAGGAATGTGAAACATTGCTATGAATAAAAGTATGATGGGTTACAACACAACGGGTTTGAGATTTGTTCAAAACATAATCTATTATTGCTGTAACATGTTCAAGCAAACTGAAATAAGATAACATAAAAAGAAAAAAAGAAACACAAACCTTTTGTTTGTCATATTAAATTTACAATGATTTATTCCCCTAAAATTCAAAATGGTTTAATAAAAAAAAGCATTTTTAAAACAATATAACCATTATTGGTTCAATTCATTCCCTGTTTCACATCTTACACCATGGAGGGGGTGGGGTTGTCTAGTGGTTAAAGTGTTTGCTTGTCACGCAAATGACCCGGGTTCGATTCCCTACATAGGTAAAATGTGTGAAGCCCATTTCTTTTGTCCCCTGCCGTGATGTTGCTGGAATATTGCTAAAAGCAGCGTACAGCCAAACTCACTCACTCACTTTTACAACTATGTTATTACCTCCCCTACATATTGGATTTGATAAGCACGGTAGCATAGTAGCCTACTCATTACGGAGCTAGGTCATGCTGCTTTCTGCTTGTGATGAACCAACACATAGGCACGGTCTCCTTCTAACAAATGACTGCCTCCGTGGTCTAGAGGTTGAGTGTCTGCCCGAGAAGGAAGGTCCAGGGTTCGACCCTGGCTGCATCATACCAAAAGACGTTAAAAGATGGTACCTGTTGTTTCCCTGTCTGGCGCTAGGCATTATGGGGCTAAAACAAAGACGGGTCGGCTCGGAGTCAGTATACTGTTTCAGAGTGGGATATTCATGTTAGACTGCAGCATGGTATCTCGGTGGGCTAGTACTATAAATTGGCGTCAGTCCGGACTCGTACAAGCAGCCACACACAGACGTGCATGCATGTAGCTATATAAGTGCAATAATCTTGGATGCGACGTTAAACCCAATTTCACCTCACCTCACCTCACCTTCTAACAAATGTCACACAGTTCAGTGTTTAAATAGAACTAAGTTTGAGCAACTAACAACCTCTCAGGAATTTTAAGAACTAGTGAACCAAATATAACATGTTTATCAGTTAAAAAAATAGAAATGCATGTACTTTTTATTCCATTACCCATGAGTCCCATATACCATTACTCATAAATTCCATAAGCTTTTTTCAGAAAACTATCACAAACAGACCATGGCAGCCAATGTGGAATAAAAATGCGCGGAAAGGATAACATGGCGGGATTGTTCTTGACATAGAAATGAAAACTATTTATGCAGGGAATTAATATATTGGTCGGATATAAATCATAACACACCAGTTATGACAATAGGGTTAAGTTTTTTTTGCATGAGAAAGAAAATCAAATTATTCAGAATATATCTCAATTTCAAATTTGTCAAGTTCAAAGTTTGTGAAGAATGTACGGAATATGGTTGACAAGCATATATACAGGTATGAGGCAGTGTAGATTGGGATGTAGCAGATGTTATTTTAGGGATCTCACTTACTTATTACTGTAGAGATTCTAATACTGGATTAGGTATGTAATCTAGGGCTGCAATGAATATACCATCAGGCAAATATGATTCGTATCATGAATATAGTTTTACGAATAAGAATATTAAGTAATAACAAGTCAGCAGCTGATGTATTACTTGTTATATTCAGCGAAACAAAAACAACATAAATTATTTAACATGGTTTGTTAATTATTATTATCAGAGCTCCAGATAAGCTTTTGGTGTTGTGCGTATTTTACCCATGCATTTTAAAATCATTGGGTATCAGTAATTCTACCTGCATATTCAAATTTCTGTTACCCACTAGTTTTTACACATGTGGGTATTTAAGTTAAATATTTAAAAACACTATTCATCTAGTCCCTGCAAACTGGTGTCGTGTGGGTTCGAGAGCTTTAGAGGACTCAAAAATACCACGATACTTCCACAAGAAAGTGTGATGGCAAATGATCATGATGTAACTGTCATCGTGGAGTTTGGCAAGGTTGACGGAATGCCCCTTTATAATTTCAAAATAAGTTGCTGATTTGCTCATCGAATACGCAGGGTTACTTCACAATATTTTGATGATACGCACAAGTTTTATTTTTGTAGCGTATCTGTAATGTTCGTTGCGTATTTGATACGCTTGGATTATATTTTACTGTGTATTTCTGCATTTCTGATGCGTATTTCACGTAGATACGCAGCTTATCTGGAGCTCTGATTATATTCAACATTTATATACTTCACTTATGCAGGTACTAGTATCTGCTCAAATGAGACAATGACCAGTGACCACAATGATTAAATATTATGAGAGTGTTATCTTTTGAAGACATCTATGCATATAATATCTTCTTACTGATATTTTTAGGTACAGGGTATGTAAATGCACATGATTGCATATTCATAAATATTCGATTCTAGTGGCCACGAATAACGAATTCAATTCATAAATTGATACGGTTCGATTCACCAAAGAGGCGAGTGAATCATAACAGCCCTAATGTAATCTAAACTACCAGTTGTTGAATTTTCATTTTGTGGAAGCCTCGGTGGCTGAGTGGGTTAGATCACTGTCTTCATGTGTTGGTGATGAGGTGCCTCACTCTGGCAGTGTGTGTTAGAATCCCGGGTTGGACTCAACTACAAAATTTATTAGAATCTGTACTTTACTAAGAAAGTGTAATCCCATGTTTTTACATGTTTAAGATTGTTACTTTTCTATTTTCTGAGAAAACACAAAGTCAAGGAATGTGAAACATTGCTATGATTCTGACTGATTGGGGTCTTTGATGAATTGATGGTACACAGGTGGTATGTAATAGCCTTGATCACGGTTGATTGCTGGTTAGAGCCTTTTGATGTTGGAGTTTGCTGAGGTAAAAGTCTTGTAGGGGCTGGTTGTAGGGGCTGGTTGTAGGGGCCTTGATTTCGTCCCACTGGATGCTGTGGCTGGGGTATCATGGGTAGGGTCTGATAGAGCTGACTTTCAGTCAACTTTGGAGACTGAGCTTTTATGTTCTTTGATTGGGTTTCGAGGGGCCTTGATGTTTCGCCAATGTCAGTTTGTCCACAAGAACACGGAATGTGGTTCACTGCTCCTGATGGTTCTTGCTGTTGGCTGAATGGTGCTTTCCCTGGTATTTCGGGTGTTTTGAATGCTGTTACTTCTCTTGAAGATGACATCAGTGTTGGCCTGTTTCTTTAGAGTCTTTGGATTTTGTGGCTTACACTTCTAACTTAGGGAGGCTGATCACAAAGGGTACAGATCCTTGACAGGGAGATTTCTAGGGTTTCCTGGTTATGCTCTGTATTGTCTTATGAATTAGGGACCAGGGCCAACTTGTACAAAGGGATCTTAGCACTAAGATGATCGTAACTCCCATACTTTAACATAGGCTTACAATAGTCGTAGCACTGTGATCGCTTTGTGCAAGTGGGCCCCGTTGTCTTTCATGCTTAATTTGAAAGATGGCAAAACCTTACATATGACTGCATAGTCAAAGCAAACGTGCCTCTCTCTATTCACCTGCCCTGATTGTGCTATTGTTGAATAGTATTGAAAAGTTTTATTGAAAAATATCTATCCTACCATCGAGCATGAACAGAATGATGTTAGTGGTTTCATCAGTGTTAATTGTAATGTGATCAATCACATCTACACTGTTCAAGTTTAACGGTAATTACCAGTTTTTTACCAGTAAAATTAGGCTTGGACCGGTATTTCATGTGACTGCCAGTCCCTGTGGACAGGCAAATAACATACCTTATACATCTTTGTTGTTGAACAAAACATGGGTGATATTCATATAAGTACATTTTTCGAACAAAGTTAGCTTGTCTGTTACCATCAGGGGTTCTCCGTGTCGATTTTGAGGTTAAAATATCCGTTTGTAGTGACTTCTGTCTCAAAATATTAAAAAACAATGAGAAAATTGTAACTGAAGTTTTTGTGAATGCCGTATAGATCTAAACTAATTACTTCAGAGATGACATCTTTGCACTGAACATGAAGTTGAAGGAATTAAAACCAAATAATTTGCATACGTTTCTTTATTTGTTGAAAGTTGGGACAGGCCAAAATTAGGGGTGACTGGTAATTTTAAGAGTTACCAGTCCACAAGGACTGGCAGTTTCAAAAGCCAGTGGGAACATTGATCTAGTATCAGGCTGGCTTGATGAAAGGAATCTAATTGCACATGTACATGTTGAGACATGAAAAGTTATTTCACCAGACAAAACCAAGTTGCTCCCTGGTCCCATTACTGTATCAAAGTTGAAACATACATGCATAAATTAGCCTGAACAAGTAAAATCTCCAATCTTTGATGAATGAATTACAAGTAACCCAGAGATTATTGATGTTGTATGGTAAATAAAGCTTAGCGCTATTGAGAGTGTTCAAAGATTAATGTTACGTGGACAAGTAAGGGTTAGGCTGTCAAAATATAGAAGTTTTGTACATGCACAGGTGACAAATATTAGGTTGCATTTTTCAATAATACTATGTTTATAATGAACCCCATGAAATTGTTTTCCCCATGAAGCTATGAAACAAAGGTGCAAATTCTTTGGAATAATGTGGCTATTTTCAATAAAGAGCAATTACAGTTCACCGTGGCTGGGTAACTGATGTATTGTTATATATTGCCTTTTGACATGTTCAACAAGCTGTTGCTTCATCAGAATCACCTCCATGCTCTCCGGGACGTGACTGTTAATAATAAAGTGAGGCATCAGGTGTCCTGATGTGTTTTATTTGTCAAGTCACGGGCCTGATCATTAATTTGATGTCCCATCACCCAGTCTGCGACTTTAGCCACTCGTCTGAAGCCCAAGACTAGTAATATTCTGTTCGGTCTAGTAAGCGTTGCTTATAATATCCATATGACACTAAACTCTACAGGAAATGATTCTAGTTCAAATGCTTGTTCTAATGTACATCTCTTCATGTGCTGCTCACGACATCGATACAAATGCAGGGTTTATCTAGACCTACCCGGAGGCTGATATTTGGGCTAAGTCTGCAGCAATTGCCAGTAAAAATTCCCAAATGTGAAGTTCCTATTTTGTGTAAATATTGTATTGTACTGATGCTTGTATTCCACTGATAGATAACAGAATCAAAAAGGAAGAAACATAATGCTACAATGCAATGATAAATGCCCCTAAAAATTTCGGAAATATGAACTTTAAAAAAATCCCAATTTTAAACAAAATATCAATTTTTTCCCAAGTTGCCTATCAAGGGCACATCTTAGATTAATCCCTGTATTAATCTATGTAAGCAAGACACAGAGGTTGCGCATTTTTCGCAGCAGTATTTAAGTATACATCTGTAAAGTAATATGGTCACAGTCTACATGGGGTTAGTATGCAGTGTTGCTATGCAGTTGTGTACCCCGGGTATTTTAATGGGGTCGGTTTCTTGGTATATCGAGGGATATCGTTTGATAAAAAGGTGATTTATTTTGCATATTTTATGCAAATATGCAACTTATCAGAGCTATGACTGATGGCATATTTCTTACCAAATGCAGATGTCAAAATATGTTTAAATGCCACTAGTCTAGATTTCAGGTTTCTATGAAGTATACCCCCTTTAGTATATACATGTATGCAGCGTTCCTTGAACTCGAAAACTGACAACACGGCCTAAATTGAATGAATAGGGTTCTGTGTGTTGTCCCATTGTTATGCTGTGAGTGTGTATGCATATGTTGTGCAAATGACTGCACACTGCAAATGGTACACTTATTTCACTCAATGGTGTTCAGTGTGTATATGGTGTAGGAAAATGAAGTTATTTGGTATTCTAATTCCTGTCCTAGTTCACTGACTGAACATGCTGAATGTCAGGCAATCATGCTGTGTTGCAACAAGGCCGTTTTGGTTTTCAATGGTTTTTCTCTGGAGCAAAATGAAAATAAAATTAGACCCTTCTTTTTTTCGTTTGTTCATTTTTGTTAAATAATAGGTTTGGCACATTTTATAGTTTATACATTGCTCAGAGTATTGATGCGTCCCTCTAAGTTCGTTTTTTGACCTGGGAGCCAAGTCTTATTTATATTGGAAACATGACAACAGGTCGGTGAAACAGACATTACTATTTCAGCATATTGCACACTAATCATGTTTCATCTTGTTACTGGCAGTTAGATAATGTTGTTTTAGAACCAAAGTCATTTCCACAATTTCTAGATGGTCCAGTTGGTTAGGTACCACTCTTTGCTGTACAGTGTTGAGCTTTAGGAGTGCTAGAAAGATATGATTGTGTCTTTAAATCAAATATCTGCCATGATTATGTTTCTAAGTTGGTCAGCAGCACCAAACCCATGTTTATGTGGTTAAGCTGTAAAAATCTAAGACCTGTATTACAATGATTACTTCAGGCTTGCTCACTCCCACGCAAAAACGAAGGCACAAACAAACTTTAGGATGAATGGCATGTATTTAACATAAAAATAAAAGACTTATTAAGACTTGACTTTAAAGCGCTATAGCAGATCTCAAGGATCGAAGACACCTTAACTTTGAAATTTTCACATTGAACAAATATCTCTATGACGTATCAAACATTTGTCTGTTTCAGAAAAGTATGTGTATATTGGTAAGCTCTTGAAGCCTGGGGAACTGCCCACCGAGTACACAGACACGGAGGACGAGGTCAACGAGGACAGTAAAGACAAGAAGGAGAAGAAGACGGACTGATTGTGTGTGTTCCTGACTAGTTGGATGCTGCCATCAAAATATAGGGTCTCTGCCTGTCATGGCGGCAGCAGCATCTACTGACTGAATGAATGACTGACCAACCCGGCCTCTGCCTACACCGGACTCTCCATCCCGGCGGCACTCACGGAAGGATCTACTTGTTAGGGTTGGAACGATTCGTGAAGGTGCATTGCGATATTTAGTGCCACGATAAGGTTGTGTATATCTGTACAAAGTACAACATACAAGTATTATGCTTATAGAGTTAGGTGAACTGGTATGCAATAATGAAAATGAATAAATATATTGTTTTTCAGAATATTGAACCGGTTATCTCAATGGGGGCTGAGGGGCAGTGGGTAGTCTTGTGGTTAAAGTATGTTTTGGTCTCGCTGTATCTCAGGGTTTGATTCCCCACATTGGTACAACGTGTCTAGCCTATTTCTTGTGTCCCCCGCCATGTTGGTGCTGGAATATTGCTAAAAGAAGAGCTTAACCATAAACACTTACTCGGGGTGAGGCTCGCATCAATCAGAGTCATGGCAAGTTTTGTCCAGTGATTCAAAACCCACCTCGTGTGTAGAACCAAATTGAGTTGAGTTCTGTTTGTATCGTAGCATGGATTGTATCATGACCACCTACTTTTTGTATCATAACCTTATCAAGTATTGTATCGCCACAAAGTTGTATCATTGCAATCTGGTTAAAATCAGATCTTTTAGTCTTCAATAACTCTCTCAATAACGATTTGACTAACCCTCCATAAGTGCAAAGAGGTCATGCTAGGTGGAATTAATCAGCTAATCAGAATAGAGGCTTCTGAATTCTCGGAATGAGCGAGAGAGCATTCAGTATGACTAATGTTAGTTTTGTATCTCCAAAAAGAATGCTGAAGATATTTCAATATTTCTCCCTTATCAGAGAGGTATTGAATCATGTATAAGATCTGATTTTAATGAGGTTGTGAATCGTTCCAGCCCCAGTTCAAGTTGGTGTTGATTTTGTCTAGAAGTGTTAGTTTGTGTAATAGCAAGAGTTTTTGCAAACATGATGCATATAATGTCAGTTGGAACCTCTCTGTGTGTTTGTCTTTGCTAGTACAGACAGGAGACAGTCCTGCCGAGCCGTTTGTTGTGTGGGTTGCCTTATCAAATAAGACGCCCAGCAACTGGAGTATGTTCATAATTTGGCAGTTCAGTTTCCCTGTAAGTATATTTTTAATGTTTAAGAAGGTAGGATGATTGGTCATTTTAAATGGATCTGTTTTGTAGGATATCATGATCATAATTTGGACTTCACATTATGACACAGTAATAATATATCAGTGTGATTCAAAGAAAATATTTTTGATGTTACAAGTTACCGTGGATCAGGTTTCCCTTTGTGCTAAAAATACCTGCAAGAACTCTTTCTTCCTTAGTCAACTCGTGAAAACTCTGCACGTCTCAACCGATTTCAGTTTGTCGACTGAATCATTTGTTTTTGGCCTCACCTGCTTAACATAAAACCTTAAGAATTGCTGTGATCACAGCAATTGGGGACAGAAAACATTTCACATGTGATGGATGAATCCATTGCCATTGAACAAGGGACAGAGGTGGATGTGATGTGGTGTTCATGTGTAAGTATTTGTAAATGCAAATTGATATATAGATACCTGTCACCCCTTCTGCTGTTTTCAATAATCGCAGGTTTGTAATAAGTTTTTCAATTGACTAAAACAAGTCTAAGCATCTTTTTTGTCACTAAATACTTTTTGTAACCTTTCACCTCTCTAGAATTTAGACGAAAGTATGGTAACCCTTTTTGTGTGTACCTAGCAGTGTTTCAAATCAAGAATGAAAGGAAAGGTTCTTGTCATTACCCTGATGTTACAGATCAAACCGTTAGAGGGTCCCCAAAATAGAGTATAGAAGCAGTGAACTGTACGGAGCCCCTTCTATTTCTAACGGTGTTGTGAAGACGACTTTCAATGTGTTTAAAGGCGTGACAGACAAGGGCATCATTCCCAACAATGATCTTGGAGCTAAGACTTTTGTAAGTCAAAACTGAGCCCACAATAAATTTAGATTTTCATCTTCATTTCTCAGATGTGAGACAGGAGGCTTTTTGTTTTACATAATTCATTTTTAATCAAATTATTCAAGCTATCTCTATTAACTGTCGGGATGTGATTCACATCTCATCAATGTTTGATAGGATTATGTATAAGGTGTATTTCATCAAGTAACGTAGGAAAGTAACATTGCGATTTTCTTTACTTGTATTTAGGACATTTTCATGAGAAGATGAAGGCAAGATAGACACAATTTTATGGATAACAGAATGAAGGCAGTGTCTCGCAAGTGACTCATGTTACTAGACCCAGGTTAGAAACTAGCACTGGTCCTGTAGTCCTTGCCAAATTGCCCAATAGTTAAGGTATCATAAGGACCAGTAGAAATGTTCAATTTTTAAGGGTTTTGCTCTACGTCCTCATTATAAGGACTAGCGCGCTGAAAATGTTAGTTTTAACACTGCTTACCTGTCTTAAAGGTTGCAGGTAAATGTTTGTATGTACATGCTGGAGAAGATAAAATATTGTTTTTCTTAGATTTACTGGGACCAAAACTTCCTCCCTCGCCTATGTTTGTCACATTCATTTTCTCTCTTTTTCTTCTTGTCTTTACTTAGAAGTTTGAAGCAATTGTAAAAAAAACAAATAACACCCTTTTGGTAGAGGGAATTCAAATAGAACCTCTGTTATGATTGGTCTGTTCTCTGAGATGAACTAATCAAATATTTGCTTATGATGACATGACACGCAATGAAATCAGTTGTGATTTGAAAAGCTGAAAAAAACTTTTTAATACAGTAAATCTATACATAAATGCAATACCAGCCACACTATGTCAGACCCTGGATGCAGGGCGTCCAGTAGAGAAGTGGGATGAAAATCTAATTATTTATTATGGCTTAAAGTATACTACTCAAAAGAAGTTAAGGATCACCCGATTCTTTCATATTGGTAATGTTAATCTGTCATGGCATGAGAGATTAACTATTGTAATTTGAAAGAATCAGGTGATCCTCAACTTCTTTTGAGTAGTATATATAAGTTACAATTCTCTTAACGTTAAGATAAGTTTGTGGAACGGGGCCCAATTCTGTTTTTGTTTTCCATTCCTTTTCTGTTTATTATTTATAAGGTGCTTTTTGCAATTAGGACTGTAAACAGTAAACTGACGCAAACAATATTTTTGTCATGGAGTGATTGTTGTATATATAGACATGTCCACATTATTGTACATTGTACAGCATAGTACAATAATGGTTAATTGTTGGTAAATCGCCTGTTATATTGACATAATGCACTTGCCGTTTGACAGAGTCAAGAAGTGTAATCAGCTTGCTATACAGGACGTGTTTTGTGTTGATGCTATCGTTCGACTCAATACATGATGGCTGACAATTAGTTGTGTGTCAGTATTGTTAATATATTAAAAATTGATTGGCACATATGTCAGTTAATATGTCATTTACATGTAGATTTAGTCAATGAATAATTGAATAAGAGTTTGAATCAATGCCTTGCGAAAGATCAGTGTTCCCATGGAAACAGCAACCTGGTTTTATGTAAACTGTATAGTGGTTGTGAGAAGACACACAGTCCTGGATTTACATGAACAAATGGGGGCGGTCGGGTAGCCTAGTGGTTAAAGCGTTCGCTCGTCACGCCGAAGACCCGGGTTCGATTCCCGACATGGGTACAATGTGTGAAGCCCATTTCTGGTGTCCCCCGCCGTGATATTGCTGGAATATTGCTAAAAGCGGCGTAAAACCACATTCACTCACTCACTCACTCACATGAACAAATGGATCACTGTTTAACTATCTAAGGCCATTGTGGAATAATATGTTACGATAATGTTAGTTTTCCTTAAAATGCAGTTCTGGTGGATACACTGCTTGAGCTGTGGGTTATTGTCAAACTCTTGTTTTTGCTCTTGATGCAGCTTGAAGTAGGGAGGAGAATCTAAGACCAATTGTTGTATTATACAGGGTATATCATGATAATATTCCTGATAATGTTTGGTGATGATGCTAAAAGGTCCAAAGACAAACAATTGTGGATGTCTTTGGTTACTTTATTTACCCAAGGTTCTATACCCCTGCTAAGGATGTTATTACAAGGATGGGGTTAGCTCCATTTTCAGGTTTGAGTCTCTCTATTGAGTGGAGGTGGGTTTTGTTGTAACATCCAAACATTAAAAAAAGAAACTGTTTGTCCAGATACTTTTAATGGTTTCTGAATCTTGAAACCAAATCTCTTTATTAACAAGCCAATTTACGATAAAATATTCACCTGCCAATGATTGACCTTATAGGGAGGATTCTGGATTCTGAATGGGTCATACTGCAATTATTAATTTATGTGCTTAAAATTATATGAAGGATAACCAGGGCTCCTTTCAACAAGACGATCATAGTGCTAGGACTGTTGTTAAGTCTATGTAAAAGTGTAGGAGTTATCATTGTCTTAGTGCTACGACGATCCTAAGCCTATGTTAAGGTATGGGAGTTACGATTATCTTAGTGCTACGATGACCTTAAGCCTATGTAAAGGTATGGGAGTTAGGATCATCTTAGTGCTACGACGATCCTAAGCCTATGTTAAGGTATGGGAGTTACGATTATCTTAGTGCTACGACGATCCTAAGCCTATGTTAAGGTATGGGAGATACGATCATCTTAGTGCTATGATGACCTTAAGCCTATGTTAAGATATGGGAGTTACGATCATCTTAGTGCTACGACGATCCTAAGCCTATGTTAAGGTATGGAGTTATGATTATCTTAGCACTACAATGGCTTTGTGGAACAGGCCCAGGACACAAGAAATTATTCCTGATTAATGCTTAGTTTTAATACAGTTGGACCTGTCTTAACTGTCTTAATCAGTTTGACTTTAACATGATAACACTCCTACTTGTAGTCGACATGATTCAGCTGTTCTTTCAGACTTGTAGATACAAAATCAACATGTATTTTTTTAGTGGAGTATATTTAGTCAGCGATATATTTAAATCTTGAGATAATCATCCTTATTGCATCAAATCATCTTCATCAACAGCAAGGCTGACACTTTGTAGTGGAATTTGAGACTGTCTTGAAAAAGTGCAGTCTTATGTGGTCACATGGCAAAGTATGCACTGATCAAGGGAGACCGATCTAGATCATTTTAATACTTTGTAATGCTTCACTTGTTTGTCATCGCCAGTACTTCGCGGGTTTGTGTACCCTGTTCCTCCATCCTCCATGAACATGTACGACTGCTCTGTGATGTCCTCCTGCAATGGCCTATTTCAAGTGAAAAGGGACCCATTGAGAACTCAAACAATGTTATGCACTATACTTGCTACGATTATTCAACAAACCAACAATGACCTGGTTCCAGGGACAGTACCCAGAGAGTTCTCAGACCAATGAGTGTTCAGTTTCCATCTCCGAACTTGCAAGTTTCTTGCACGAAAATTTACTTCCATGAGTTAAAAGCGGCTCAGTTCATTACGTTGCTGAAATAGACAATCATCACTAACGCACCTCATATGGGTGTTTTCGTGGGTGATGGAGGAATACTGGTTGTGTGTGCCCATGAAGTATTGATATGTATACTAATCAGTGAAGTATTGATAATGCTTGTTTGCCTCAGCCTCATTTATTTTGTAGCCTTGTATGGATGACAACCCATAGGACCCCGCTACTTAGGGAGCATCTGTGTAACCCGTTGGGTGGGCTTGGTTTTTGGTGTGCTGGATTTAGAGAAAAGAAATGTAATATACCGGAACAAAATAGTTGAAAAAATTATATACAATTGTTCTCCAACAAAAGAAATCTCACCACCCCACTAATCCCTACCATGGTGATCGGTGACCAAAGTCTCTAAACTACTTTTTGTGTAAAGTCTTTGAATGGCATTTAGAAGTGATATACTTGAGGAAGAGAATTTATGGATGTCAACTTCTTTTTTGAGTACCAACGTTTCGGAGGATATACTTACTCGTTCCTTTACCTGATGAAGGAGTAAGTATATACTCCGAAACGTTGTGTTCCTCAATATAAAGGAGATGTCATCCATAAATTCTCTTCCTTAATTTTTGTGTGCTTCTAAAGAACATTTAGGTTATGTGTGAAATCTTTTCAGCAGCAGTATGGCTGCATTGTGTACACATTACTGAGGTGGCGTTAGAATGTTTTATATTGAATGCAAGTGTTTTTTTAAAAAAAAAGTCTTCCAGAGATTAGCCTATTACTATAAATAAAGAATTGGGATGGTACTTTCTGAGATTTGAATTTTTAGCAAAGTGGAAATTGAGGGTTTTCTGAGCACAACTATAAATAGGCTTTAAATATTGAGGACTGTTTTGAAAAGGCATTGAAAATGGATATGGTTCTTTGAATTCACCTACCAATTCATCTTCCCAAGTAAATAGCCTAAAAATATATTTATCTTTGCATAGCTTGAAATAAACAAATTGTTGAGATCTGTTAGGTGAAGAAAAGAATTTGTATGCTGTCTATTAATAGCTTTAGAGATTTTTCCCTTCCAAGTAATCACTGCATCTTTTTTACCTGAATCTGTATTAACAAGCAAGTGTAATGATATTAGTTTCTGGGGTCGGGGAAAGCCTTGAAAAATCCTTGAAGTTTGTGTTCTTCTGTATTAATCCTGTTATTAATTATGCTGTAAGGGCTCAGAGGGCAGTACTGATTTGTGCTGGAATTTGATTGGATGTTTAAAATGATGCAGCATCTGACTGGGTCAGTAAGTTTCACCATAGTACTTGAAAGCTGTTGATGGTACAATTTATCATACTTATATTGCTACTATGTTGGAGGACTAACAGGGCTCTGACTTCTAAACTTCCATGGCAATTGAGAGAACTCACTACACACTGTGAATAACTGCTTTTCTCGCAATATGTAACCATTATTAATATGATCAGTAATTTCTTGGAACGTTATTTATATGTAATACATTTTATCCAAAGGGAACCAACCATTCTGAGAAACGAAGGTCCAGACAGACAGATAGTTGATTAAACTCTCATTTTATGATTTTGACCATCAGAAATTGTACTACTTGTGTTGTTTGACTAGATGTGTTATTATAAGTTCCTTGACAAACCAGCTCAAGCAGAACACATCAGTTGAAAACATCTACAACTGACCTCATTTCACAAAGGTGTGTTTGAATTGTACATTGTTTTAGTTATGAAGCAAGGCGTTGTCACTGAACAATTGTTGTAATATTTGTTTCACTAGAAGTGTTATGAAGCCTGATGACGAGCAGGATGGATGACATTGTATGGATGACATTGTATAGCTTTGCTAAACAGATTCCATGTAGTGCATCAGGTACATTGGTTATGTCTTCTTTCTAGTCTCAGCCAAACTTTCATCCCCATTGAGTGTACATTATGTATCATACGTCCAGTATACCATATGTACCACAGTGTGTATTACTGTAAATATTGTATGATTTGCTTCATTCTTGAGGATATATTTTCATGATAAACTAATTGATATCATGGTAAACCTGTTTTTGTTTTCATTGGTTGTGAACGTTTTGTTTAAACGTTGCCTGAATTGGATGTGCGAGTTGTGTCTCTAGGGTGTGCCAGAAACCAAGGATGACTGGTTTGAATCTCAGGTTCATCCTGAATATGTTCTAGGTCACCTGGTGGTTTCACCAAAGTGGTAACTATGTAAGACCTGCATCTCCGGGCTATCCTTCTACATGAACTGGACAGGCAGTAACTGAAATAATGTTCTAACAGCTTTGAACCAGACATGCTACTCACTGATGCTTGTAGCGACTGAGGGTAGACTAGATCCACAGATCGGCTGCTCAGGCTCCGTGACCTAATTGTGTCAGTGTGTCATCGTATCTCACTGCCGTAGGACTTTGCTCTCAATATCAGTCCCAGGTTTGAATGACTACAGCCCGTTGTCTTATACCTTGCATTTTGTTGAGGGTAGCATTAAATATAGTCTCAAACAAATCTTTTTCCAGTCATCTAGTCCTCATTCTCTCGAAGTTGAACGTTCCTTTGTGACCAACTTATTTGTGATTTGAAAAAGATGTCTCTCTTATTCAGACATCAACTCTGTTATGAACTGATTCTCAAGCACTCATTGAGGTGACGCACCAATCAACCAAGTCACTGAGCATGACAACCTGACTGTCCTTATTCTGAGTCGGGAGACTGAATGAGATCATCCTTGACTCTCCAGAAAGGATTTTTCTAGAACTGACTTGTAACAATTATGCTTATTCAGGTACGAAATAATTGTTTGGGCCAAGTCATTGAAACTACACACACAAGGACACTTATAAGCAGCAGAATCTCAGCAGACGTAATTCAAATTAACATCGTTTTTAGTTTCGACAAAACAAGTAAATTGTCAGTGGCTATAATACATGCTATCGTGTCACTGGATTATCTGATGCATCACTTCAATCTGTGGGACTCGATTGTTGACAGGTAGGGCAAGAGTACTGCTGTGTCGCGTCAGTCAATACAAACACCTATTTTTTATGCTGATTGTGTGAGTGGCGGACAGGCCCTGACTTTGCGAGAACCAGGTGTCATTCAGGGTTTGGCTGCGACAAACCGAGATTCAGCGAAGCAACATCTGTCCGCCCGGAGAGCGGAAGGTCCGGGGTTCGATCCCTGGCTGCGTCATACCAAAAGACGTTAAAAGATGGTACTGTTGTTACCCTGTCTGGCGCTCGACATTAAGGGGCTAAAACAAGGACTGGTGGGCTCGGAGTCGGTATACTGTTTCTGAGTGGGGTATTCATGTTAAACTGCGGCATGGTATCTCAGTGAGCTAGCACTATAAATTGGCATCAGTCCGGACTAGTACAAGCAGCCACACACAAGTGCATGCATGTAGCTATATAAGTGCAATAATCTTGGACGCGACGTTAAACCCCATTTCCCTCACCTCATAGAATTTAGCTTACACAGAGTTGTAATCATGTTTACACGAATAAAATTCTTTCATGTAATGATAAGAGAAATTGCTTTAACGGTTACCACCGAAACATCAAGCACTGGAAAAAGAGGAAACTTTAAGAAACTATTAGAACCCAAAGAAATAAGTCAGATATATATTGGTAAAGGCGACACCATCGCACATACCGGTACCTACCCAACGTGTACTCTCCTGTGCTTTAACCCAACCATTAATCGCTAATGAACATCTTGATTGCCTTGTTATCGTGTTACCATTGTCAGTGTATAGCTCATTGTCATCACTACACCTGTGAGGTGGGGTAGTCTAGTGGTTAAAGCGTTCGCTCGTCACGCCAGACCCGGGTTTGATTCCCCACATGGGTACAATATGTGAAGCCAATTTCTGGTGTCCCCCGCCATGATATTG
Organism: Haliotis cracherodii; assembly: GCF_022045235.1. Lineage (NCBI taxonomy): Eukaryota > Metazoa > Mollusca > Gastropoda > Lepetellida > Haliotidae > Haliotis > Haliotis cracherodii. The sequence goes on along the minus strand of NW_027266341.1, from coordinate 9,952,703 downwards.
CTGGATTATTTCTAAATGCGGCGTAAAACCATACTCACTCACTCACTCACTCATCACTACCCCTACATTAGTGTTACAAAAAGTCTTGTCATATGCACGAAAACTGAATAGAGAGCAATGTAAGAATATCTTCAGTAACCCTTTGTACTTCAATCTTCTGCAAGTCAAATCTGCACTTGGAAGTAAACATTTGTACGCTACTCCTCTCAATTCAAATTATGAAAATGTATCATGTTTCTCCAGATGTGAAAAAAATAAATTGTCAATATACTGTTGGTTGGTTGATCGTCTTCGACGCCCCCTGCAGTATTCCACCTACATGACGGCGGTTTGTAAATAATCGTCACAAAGAACTGTGAAAATGTACTGAATACATGGCAGGAACTGGAAATGTGGCGGTACCAATACCTTTACATTTTACAAAACACAAGATCATACTGGGCATAAAGGGAAAAAAACAATCCCATGAATGCAATCATATTATTAGTTAAGCAAATTATTTATAGATGTAGTAGAAAAGACCTGATTCCAAGCATAGAATGCATAAAGCGAGAAATTATTCCATATAATGATATAACCAAATGTTCTTATTTGTCAACTGGCGCTTTTGGTCAACTATTTTGAAATAGTGATGTTTAAACTCTGAATGTCCTCTTACCTTTAGACCTGTAAATGAGAATCTATAAACTAAGCATTGAATGTGCATTAGGACAAAGTGTGTGGAATAATGGATATATTTATTGCTTTGGAAATAAATACTTGTACATTGAAAGCATTTTGTTTTATATGTACTATGTTCAAATTCTTATACGCTGAAACAAGACTTGAATATGTCATTCAGTAATACTCCGATTTGTTCAATGCCCGTATTTGAAAACATGGAACACATTTTTAAAATAAAAAATCACTACACCTTCATTGTCACCCTTGAAGATCCGGTGTAGAATAGGTTTTCAGCAACCCATGCTTGCCGTAAAATGCGACTATGCTGGAATGTCGGATAGATAGCCTAGATTGTATGGCAATTCATTCCTCGGGCTGTGGAACGTCTCTTCTGTTTAATTGGCGGGATGAAAGATAGTTCATACGTGACCTGTGGGCTGTCCTAAGAGTTCCTCAGTATCACGCGTCCGCGAGAATGTGATAGTCACAATCATTATGGTAATGACACAAACAGTTGTCCGAAGCGAAGGTTGTAATGTTGGACAGAGGTTTGACACGTAAAGAACGTGCGACAAGCCACCTGCAACTCCTTAATAACGCATGAATCAGTCAATCCAAGCATTATTTGAAATTATTCTGAACTGTAGTTTTCATTCTTGTTCAACGTGGCCCATAGAAGATTATCTGTCCGAAATATGGCGAATAATGGGTTTGACTGAAGAAGGCATGCTTACTTCATGCCTGGTTGTCATTGTTGGTTGTCAGCTCTATTATGAAGTAAAGGACCATCCAAGGTCTTGCCAACCTCAGGTGACGTCGTTCCGCGAAGATCGCGACCTGTTCTCTTAGCCACAAACACTTGCTGCTGATTTGACTAGTTTTGATCTAGTCAAATAAGCAGATTTGAGATCAAAGAGGTCATCAAGTTTGAGGTCAAGGAGCGTGATCAAGTTTAAGGTCAAGGATGGTGATCAAGTTTGAGGTCAAGGAGCGTGATCAAGTCCGAGGTCAAGGAGCGTGATCAATTTTGAGGTCAAGGAGCGTGATCAAGTTTGAGGTCAATGAGCGTGATCAAGTTTGAGGTCAAGGAGCGTGATCAATTTTGAGGTCAAGGAGCGTTATCAAGTTGGAGGTCAAGGAACGTGATCAATTTTGAGGTCAAGGAGCGTGATCAAGTTTGAGGTCAAGGAGCGTGATCAAGTTTGAGGTCAAGGAGCGTGATCAAGTTTGAGGTCAAGGATGGTGATCAAGTTTGAGGTCAATGGGGTGGTTAAGTTAGAAGTCAAGGAGCGTGATTAAGCAGGGAACATCCTCTTGCAGCAGGGTAAGAGGGATAGCTGCTGGGGCATAACTCGTTATGAATTTGCGACACTAGGACATAAGACCAAGTAAATTTCGCGAATGTTGTCGGGGCGGAGAAACCTTTCTTTATAAGTTACGTGACTGAGATAATGTATTTCTTTCACAAAAAGGTTGCATTTTGATGGCATATTTAAGTCCTGCTTCCCTAAATTTGTTGAATACCGTTTCTAGATGATGGAGAAATTCATCTAACGAGGTGATCGTCCAAATGTGATAGAACATATTGGTATGACATTCCCATGAAGAGAGACGACATAACGAAAGCGAGACAACTTGGGGCATTGACAGGATCAAAGGGCAATTCATTGAAGTGACATTGTCCATGACCAGGGACAATACAAGTAGTATTCTCTGTACTATCTGTTGACATTGGGATCTGGTGGTTACCACTTCATACTACAGACCCGTGAAGATTCCGGGATAGAATAGGTCTTCAGCAACCCATACCTGCCGTAAAAGGCGACTAACGGGATCGGGTGGTCAGACTCGCTGACTTGGTTGAAAATATCATTTTTTTCCCAAGTTGCCTACCAAGGGCACATCTTAGATTAATCCCTGACATGTCTATGTAAGCAAGACACAGAGGTTGCGCATTATTCACAGCAGTATTTAAGTATACATCTGTAAAGTAATATGGTCACAGTCAACATGGGGTTACGTGAAGATTCCGGGGTAGAATAGGTCTTCAGCAACCCATGCTTGCCGACCCGGGAAGATCCGGAGTAGAATAGGTCTTCAGCAACCCATGCTTGTCGTAAAAGGCGACTAACGGGATCGGGTGGTCAGACTCGCTGACTTGGTTGATGCATGTCATCGATCCCAATTGCGTGGATCCATGCTCATGATATTAATCACTGGATTGTCTGGTCCATAATAATAATAATAATAATAATAATAATAATAATAATAATAATAATAATGCTTTAAGCGCTTAGACATTTATTACCCCGGTCAATGGATCAGTGTGCACACAACAATTAGTCTCAACTCCCTGGGGAGTATACAACCCAAGTCATTGAACGATGTGCTGGTTGAGACGAATTCGGAGATGCAAGCAGAAGCTGATATCATGCTTCAGATGCAATGTGTTTTCACAAATAAACACACCTGTGCAGTTCAAGTACGCCCGTAATCCATACTACGGTTACCTGTGAAGATCCGGGATAGAATAGGTCTTCAGCAACCCATGCTAACCGTAAAAAGCGACTATGCTTGTCATAAGGGGCGACTAACGGGATCGGTCGGTCAAAATCGCTGACTTGGTTGATGCATGTCATCGCATCCCTATTGCGTGGATTGAAGCTTAAGATGTCAAACACTGAATTGTGTGGTCCAGACTCGATTATTTACAGACCGCCGTCATATAGCTGGGATATTGCTGAATGCGGCATTAAACAACAAACCAAACCAAAAAAACCCCTTCATACTACAAGGTCTTGTTTCTCCTGATTATTTATAATCTAGTAGCAATGGTTCAGGCCAAAGAGAAAGAATGTTGTGATTATGTCATTGTCTAGCATATCCTTTATGTTGGTGTCAAGATCATGTCTATATTTTGGATGCACTGGGTAGGTGCGTACTCGAGCAGCGTCATTGTCACCTGTGTCTATTGAATGGGAGAATACACATGTTAATTTAAAACAGCCATGCTGGCACCCAGTACATGCCAGGAGTTGTTGGTTTTGGTCAAGGTACAAGTCAGTTTGAGAGAGGTCAAGTTGAAGTCAGACATTCCTTTTTTGACGTGAGTATTATAGGCATTGGGGGTTACTATGACATGATTGATGTTTGGTAAAATACTTAAGGGTCACCGACCAGTGTGTCCACACATATCACAATACAGTAATGGAGTTATAATTGGACTACTGTGCATATTTCTGTCTATTGCAGGATTTCCGAAGCATGTGTACCGTCAAAATTCTGTCAACAGAAATTTTCCAAATCTTTTCTTGTTTTTAAGCAAGGCGTTGACGTGATTTGATGCACAAAGTAAGACCCGTTTTATTACAATACAGATCTTGATTATCGATCAGATCGTCTTCACTGGGCGCCGCCATTTTGTTTGAAGCAATGCAAGTGATACGAGAAGTGGAATCTGACTGGTCCATGGGAGAGGCTTAGAAGGGACATAACTCGTAATAACTACTGGTCGCCCAGGAATTCCAGCCTAGGTGGAATCTGATGGGTCAATAGGAGGGATATAGAAGGGACATAACTCGTAGTAGCCACTGGTGGCGCTACGATCGAGCCGAAAAATTCCAGCCTAGTTTGGCAAGGGTGGGAACTGGACTTATATAGTGATATTGTGAGTGCCACAAGTGGTTGGAGGAATGTTGAATGGGTGAGTGAGTGAGTTGGGTTTAACGCCGCGTTTAACATTATTCCTGTTATATCACGGCGTGTCAGCTTAACGTGGGAGGAAAGCCCGAAGCGATGCAGGTCTCAGACGTTTACCACTTCGGTGAAACCCACGAGCACGAGTATGATGCTGACAAACCTAGAAACATAATCGGGGCGAACCGGGATTCGAACCCACAATCATAGGTTTCTGGCATGTCCAAGGGACGCAACTCTGCACAGCGAATCGCGGCGCCTCAGACGACTGGGCCACCCGTGCCCCCGTTGAATGGGAGCGATAGCAAAAGGCAATGGAATTGATAGTTTGCGCATGAAGTGCATTCCCGTGGGATGAGAGAACGTTCCTACCAGATGTTTGTTCAGTTTACAGAAGGACATGATTTCAGCAGAAATATACCCACAACGTCTTGAACAAGGGTCACAAGAACTCGAGTTGGGGTCACAGAAACAGTTGGACTTGAGAGACTGTCAGCCACGGAATACGGGAAGACTGGCTCCTATGGATTAATGGACCTGACGCACCGAGTGTTGAGGGCACCAGTGGAAGAGGTTCCTGGGCTGTTGCTTGTAGGCGGCCAGTGAGACGTGGCCTGTGTGTGTTGATTCGTTCAGTGGGTAGTGAAGGCGTTGAATGGTATGTCGTCAGTCACTTGAACATCCGATAGTGCTACTGAAGAGTGAGTGAGTAAGTTTGGTTTTACGCCGCTTCTAGCAATATTCCACGGCGGGGGAAACCAGAAATGGGCTTCACACATTGTACCCATGTCGGGAATCGAACCCGGGTCTTCGGCGTGACGAGCGAACGCTTTACCCACTCGGCTACCCGACCGCCCCCATCACCTTGAAGAGCAGATTTGGTCTTTGTGAAACCGGATGGAGACTAATGTGTTAGATATGCAGACAAATCTGAAACCACTTTGTAATGCCCGGAGCTATCAGCGCCGGTAGTTCCACTAATCTATCCCAAGCAGATGTTGTTGCTCTGTGAATTGGCTGCGATATCTACCTGTCTGAGTCAACAGTTTTATTGTTTAGGAGCCAGATCCAAGCTCTCAGACTTGATCTGCCCATGTGTTGGGTCGACAGATACATGACGCCCGTTTTCAGAGAAACATCACCTCGGAATGCTTAACATATATATTGTTATGGTAAAAAGTATCTTGTTTACAGACCGCAGGGTCTGGATTCTGACAGATTGGACGTGACATATGGTGGTTGTGTAATTGTAGGGCTCGTTGACATGGAGTACTTTGAGGACGGGAATCGTTCGTTCACAACGCTGTTAACCCCCGTCTGCACCCATTCACTACACATAACGTCTTCCGTCCAAATATTGTTTTAACTCTTTCCGTTTGGGGTCATCGGCATTGAGTAGCTTCAGTTTATAGAAGGACATGAAAGGGTACCCAATATCAGCAGAAATATACCCACAGCGTCTTGAACAAGAGTCACGAGACTATTGTGGCGAGTTGGGGTTACAGAAACAGTTGGACTTGAGAGACGCAAGAGAATGTTTTTTATCATCCAAAACTGGCTCCCACAGGAGATATCGCTTGGATGAGATCAAGCGATATCTGCACTGTAGATGAAATTACATCACAATGCTTTGCAGGCCATGTTGGATTGATGTTGGATGATAAATAAAATCTCACCCTCGTGTCTTTTGATATCAAATATTTCATCACTCGTTGATAAAAGTGGCAAAAATCCTCGGCAAGCCTCGGAATTTTTCCACTTTTATCAACTCGTGTTGATATATTTGATATCAAAAGACACTTGGGTGAGATTCTCTATATCTCTGCCCGTGCTCTTTATAATTATCGCGAGAACGGATTTTTGAGGATCTGGTCATACAGCGAGAGACCCAGATACTGTTTTCAGCATCCCATGATAGCGTGCTTATGGTTCAACCCTTGGTTTGCCAATTCCAGACTGGATTATTTACAGCCCCTGTTATATAGCAAGAATATAACAGGGTGCGGAGTAAAACAACATTGACTCACTACAATGACGTCATTCAAGGTTATTATTGCATGAGACAAAACCTATAGTATGGTATCGCCACACATTCACGCCACACATACACGGCAGAAATAACTTTTGGTGTTCTCTCATTCTTATCAAGGGCGGTGGGGTGGCTTAGCGATTGGAGCGTTAGTTCGCTACGCCGAAGATCAGGATTCAATTTCTCTCAATTGTACAATGTATGTATGTATGTATGTATGTATGTCGACTGAACCACGCGATGACGCACCCAGTGACTGCGAGTTGTGTTCAGCCGACCACACTGCACGGTCTGCCCAACTCTCTCACAAGTCACCACACAAGACAACACTGACACAGTCTGCAACTGTTACTCTGCTTGAATAATTTCACATAAATGAGTGTGTGTGTGTGTGTGTGTGTGTGTGTGTGTGTGTGTGTGTAAGTGTTTATATATATGTTATTATGCATGTGTGCGTGCGTGCGTGCGTGCGTGCGTGCGTGCGTGCGTGCGTGCATGCATAAGTTTGCGTCTGTCTGTATGTATGTGTGTGAGTTGAGTTTAACACCGCTTTTAACAGTATTCCAGTCATATCACAGCATGTCGGCTTAATGTGGGAGGAAAGCCCGAAGTGATGCAGGTCTCAGACGTTTACCACTTCGGTGAAACCCACGAGCACAGGTATGATGCTGACAAACCTGTTTATACGTTGTATGTGTCTGTATGTACATGTTTGTCTGTCTGTCTGTCTGTATGTGTGTGTATGATGTATATATGTGTGTGTGTGTCTGTCTGTTTGTATGTCCGGCTGTCTGTATGTATGTGTGTGTCTATATATGTTGTATGTGTATGTATGTATCTGTATGTCTGTATATCTGTCTGTCTGTCTGTCATGCATGTTTGTCTGTCTGTCTGTCTGTATGTGTGTGTATGATGTATATATATGTGTGTGTGTGTGTGTCTGTCTGTATGTCCGGCTGTCTGTATGTATGTGTGTGTCTATATATGTTGTATGTGTATGTATGTATCTGTATGTCTGTATATCTATCTGTCTGTCATACACGTATGTATGTGTGTCTGTATGTATGTGTGTCTGTATGTCATACATGCATGTATGTACATTTCATTCGAGTCAGGCTGAGGGCGGACCATCTGAGTAATCCCGAAGCAGTGACAACTTGACACGGCACAGTTTCCTGCCTAGATTTTAGCCTCGACATGGTGGCTTCCATTTTGACCTCGCTCACTTTTCACTGTTTATAAATGTCATGTTTCCGACTATCTACCACCCTGAGACCCGATATCCAGTACAGAAGAAGGTTGAATGTTGTCACCTCTACGTACAGTTACAGTATAGCCTCTTTTAGACGTCCGGACGCCTATTAATTCAGTTGCGCAAGACGTTGACCGGGCACTACATCAGAGGCTCGGCGTCTTTTCTATTTAAAGCTGTTAAACTTATTACCTCACCTAATCCCCAATTTTACAGTTATTCAAAGGGTACATGTGTAGGAACTGGCCATTATTATTCCCCAACATATCACAGTATCGGAAACTCCGCGTCTAATAGAGGCCCGGATTTTTTTAGACAGAGCATATGGCCCGGCGTCTACCAGAGGAAATTGGTGGCGTAAGAGCTGTCTCCGATAGGATACGATGTGAAGACACCTTCATTAATAGCCGGTCGTGATACAGTATGGGGCATCATTCACTATGGCGAAGCCCCCTCGCTATCAAATCGTGGCAAGCTGTAAAGATGTTGACCAATGAAACGTATACTACATGACTGATGTTTATCGAATAGACATATACCACACACGACAACGTCAACAAACACACAACGTACACGAATTCAACCACACAGTCGGAGTACGATGACACACACGTACTGACAGACAGGTAGCCACTTAGTCAATTATGGGAGGGGGATCTACCATGGCCGTTTTACTGAATCTATTTTCCATATGTCTTGCATCGTCGGAAAAAATGTACCTTTTTCTCTCCGACTGTATTGAAGCGCCCAAAGAATAAACTACCAAATTACGAGTTCACCTGGGTTGACCATGGTTTTGAAATGGAACGCAAGCAGTTTAATTCTTGTCCTCTATAACAACGCGACATGCAGGTATAACTATAGCGTCCATGTAATTGACCTGGTTGCGATAACACGTTTACACATGTGTGGTGTCCAAATTGTGTAAGGGGTCAGAATGAATCAGGGTCGACTATTACGTAACACGAGCGACGCGTACCTCGGCATTATTAAACTGTTTTAGTTTAGGGCACTATGTGGTCCCCATCTGTCACGTGAGAGACAGTCACCACCGCGTTGTCCTACTTTGTGACACGGGGTTCCCGCTGTTCTAGTTCTCGAGTGGAATGTTTGATAGCTAGACTTGCTCCGGGTCGTCGCTTTATCGTATTATTGAATAAAAAGGTTGCAAATTTTTACTCGTCATTTCATTGGCTAATCATGCATATTTTTATTTATGTTTCAAAGTCAAACCCCCAAAAACGTCCACGCTCACTAACGGAATACTGATAATTGATTGGGCGGGTATTGTGTTACATTATTGCCCTGCATTGTTGTCTACGGAATTTTTCTGTAAATGATTAAATAATTAAGCAGTTTGTGAAGGTATTATGGACAACGTGTATATTTATAAGAATTGACTTCAGTTTATTCGGCGTTTGTGGAGGTATGAACGTAAACATCACACTACGGGGATATTTATTTTCGATATTGAAATATTCACTTGCTAAATAAAAGTATACATACTTGGAGGTAAGTGATCAAGGAAAAGATTTATTATAGATTTTGGATAAAGAATTACGTGCGCTGTTTTAAGTCCCACGGCGTACGTCGGCAGGCTGTTCTAAGGGATGGACCCGTAGTCCCCAGTTGTCACACAAATGGACAGAACAGCGGATGATAAATGATGAACGGAAGGGGGGATACGGTAACTGCAGCTATTTCGAACCCCCAGAGTCCAGGAGTAAAATCTACGGCATACTTCCTGGATTACATATTAAACGTGAACCGCGAATTACTAATTGTTAACTAAGATTGTTAAGATTCGGGTAAGAATAGGTCTTAAGCGACCAATGCTTGCCATAAAAGGCGACTATGCTTGTCGTAAGAGGCGACTAACGGGATCAGGTGGTCAGGCTTGCTGACTTGGTTGATGCATGTCATCGTATCCCAATTGCTAGGATCGATGATCATGACGTCAATCACAAGATTGTCTGGTCCAGATTCGATTATTACAGACCGCCGTCATATAACTGGAATATTGCTGAGTTAAACAACAATCACTATCAAAGATAAGGGACAGGTTACTCTTCTTAGCTACCAAATTACCTCCCTTGTCAGCAATGACCGCAAGCTAATTCCCAGGTCGTGACACCTGGGTTACTTTCCCGTTAATTTGCGATCTCGTAGGTTGGGGGGCTCATGTGTACAGATACCCATGCATATTCTACGAGGCAAGTGGGGTTAAATGGGTTGTAACGTAGCGTTCAAGATAAATTCACGTATATAGCCACATGCATACACGTGTGTGTTTGGCTTCTTGTACTAGAAAAATGGAATACCATGCCGCACTTTAACATGGATAGTTAAATAGCCCATCAGACTCATATTACTGACTCCGAATCGGCCAGCCCTTCTTTATGTCCCTAATGCCGAGTGCGAGGCAGGGTAACAACAAGTGCCTTGTTTCATTACGTATTTTAGTGTGACAGCTCAGGGGATCGACTCACGGGTCTTCCGCTCTCAGGGTAGACGCTCTATCCATTGCACCACGGAGGAGGGTGTGTCCCCAATATGAACCATTTGTCACACGAGGGTCGACTGGTATGTTTTGAGACTCGCATAGAAACACGTGATCCAAAGACATTAAAAAATATAATTGTCAACATACTCTAATCCCCTTCCACATTGATATCCTTTTGCCAAACATTTTGGTTCAGGAGAATAAGATGGGTGCTGAAGGAAATGAAAACCACGTGGATTGTTGCCATGGATTTGTGAACTGGCCTTTTATCCTGATAGAAGAGCACACCTTTACTCAGCTTACCACGTCCCGCAATTGCCTCCAAAGTAGGCTTACAGCATAATATGCTTCCTGTTTGTTTGGCATTCTAGAAGCTGGTGAGTAAGTAAGAAAACGTGCAACTGTTTGGATAACAACTTCTGTTTTATTGCATATAGCGACTTTTCGCTTAGATTCTTACACCGTTTTCAAGCTGGATAACAGTGTAAGAATCTACATCAAAACGTCGCTATATCCAATAAACCAGAAGTTGTTATCCATAAAGTTGTACGTTTTCTTAAATAATTTACTTCGTTGATTGTGAGGCCTTTTGGAAGATAGTCCGCCATGACACCCCCGGCATCCAAGAAACCGGAGGCCGTAAGCTTTCCAGGTGATGAGGCAGTGTTTGCCTTCTTTGGTGGCGATGCTGCCAAAGGCTTCCACTGTTTTAATTGGTGTTTGAGCTTCATCAACAGTCACAAATCGTTGCAAGAACCTCTCCGGAACTGCTTAAAACAGAACTAGATTCTCACGATGTCAGAAGCTTAGGAACACAAAGAACTAATGCTTTCTTCATTGCAAAAAGATTTGTGATAATATAATACAATCTCTCCATGGAAATGCCGACTGAAGAGGCAATACAACATTTAATTCAGCATATCGTGGATTCTCTGGATTATTTCTGTTGTTGTTCACTGGCCATTCAGGACGCCGGCTCTCCCTGCCACCTTTACACCCTGCTGTCCATCTCTTGGCAGTGGAAGGAAGTGTCATTCCCTCGTGTTGTATGGCTTTTGGAGTTAAGACCTTTTTTGCAAGAACTTGATCGTGGCACGCTAATTTATCCATTTTCCATGTGTCACATACCCCTGCTTATTATATTGACTTGTCACAGCGATACAATTTGTTTGATTAATTCAAGTTTTTGTGGATATACCTCTGTAACATCACATAATGTCCACAACAAAATATTTCAGAATCTCTATTACTCAATTACTATGTTAGGATCAGAACGTATTGTGTGCAGGTGTCCTAGAGGCGACCTTCACCTTTAATGACGAGATTCGTCATCAATGGAGAGCCAGGCGCCGTCCCATGTCCCAACTTTATCTTGAATGAATACCATTTTCCACGAGATGTCAATTTCAGTATCGTTTTCGTTTGGTTTGTTGTTTAACGCCGCATTCAGCAATATTCCGGCTATATGACGACGGTCTGAAAATATCGAGTCAGATAATCCAGTGATTGATATTATGAGCATCGATCTACGCCATTGGGATACGATGACATGCATCAACCAAGCCAGCGAACCTGACCACCCGATACCGTTAATCGCCCCTCACAAGATTAGTCACCTCTTACGGCAAGCATGGGTTGCTGAAGACCAAATTGAACCCGGATTATTGCTGGGTGCATCTTCCCGAGGCAAGGGGGGTTAACTGACTTTAAAAGCCCAGTTTCCAACCTTGCCTAACTAGGCTGGAATTCCTGGGCGACCAGTGGTTATTACGAGTTATGTTCCCTCTAAGCCTCTTTCATAGACCAGTCAGATTCCACTTCTCGTATCACTTGCATTTGCTTCAAACAAAATGGCGGCTCCCAGACGGGACGATCTGATCGATAATCAAGATCTATGATGTGATGAAACGGGTCTTACATCGCGAAATGCACCGAATCACGTGAAAACCTTGATTGAAAACATGAAAACATATGGAAGCAGTGCCCATGCTTTGCAAATCGACCGAAATCTGCACGACAGTTCAGGAACCGGATTTCGATTTCGTACCGCGATTTTGATTGGACTATGCATATAGACTCGTTAGTCCAGCCAAAATGTAACTCCATAATGCCAGCCTAGTTCGGCAAGGGTGGAAACAGGACTGTTATAGTCAGTTAACTCTCTTGTCTCGGGAAGATGTGCTGGGTGCGGCGTTCATCCACAAACAAGCAATCACCCGTGTGGCAGGTTCATCGGGAGAAACGGGGTGAGTTTGGTTTTACGCCGCTTTTAGCAATATTCCAACAATATCACGGCGGGGGACACCAGAAATTGGCTTCACACATTTTACCCATGTCGGGATTCGAACCGGGTCTTCGGCGTGACCAGCGAACGCTTTAACCACTAGGCTACCCGACCGCCCCGGGAGAAACGGTTTCACAAACATTGTGAATGTAGTCTGTCATAGCTGCAACATTATTAACTATGAAAGTCAACGACACTAAGACACATATATATCACATGTTATTGTCATTTATTCCTTACATTTGTACAGAGATGTTATCACGAGATGAGCGTAACAAATTATAAACATACGTACCTATTCACAATGAATATACAGCTGAGACTATCGGCAAACTATGTACAACTGAACTATAAGAACAACTGGGGAGTATCATGTTTTGTCCTTGTACTTCGTCACTGAGTCTTGTGTAGATGATAATCTCATAATAATCAACGTAATATTAACTTGTCTTCGAATAAACTAATCTTTTTTACACAAGCTCCTCACAGCAATAGCCAGTTCGTGGAGATCCATTTACTATCGCTGCCATCAGTCTCAGCTTCTACAAAGGCCAGTCACACACTGACGGCAGCGATGTTGTGCGAGAGTGTAACGAAGTTGTCACGCGCTGGGAAGATCGGTTGATTGATCATTGAAAATTTTATAGGTGTTCGCGCAACTTGCCCATAAAAAAAAGGTTGGCGAAGTTCCGAGAAAAGTCCGAAAGTAGTAAATCTGTCACATGCTTTAAAATGAGCAGGAATTACATTCTAGACTTCATGGCGAACGATATCCCTCGAACATAATAGTCCATCCAATGACAGGTCCATATTGAGAACTGTGAGAGACTCGACCATCATCTTACGTTGATTTTACATATTTTTGGCAAATTATTAAATAATTGTCAAGCAGATAACAGCCTGTACAGTGTGCAGAAATGTCTTTATTAATATCTAATATTTATTAAATTGAGAGAAGCACCAAGACCACAATGCACAAGACGAAGTCTGGTCAAGGGAACCTCTTCTCTCCGATTTTTTCGCGATATTTGTAATTTAGTAATAAAAGACTCAATTTAATACCACAGAGATGACGTCCTCTTAAGGATAATACCCATCTCTGTTGCCATTTTGTTTGAGCATGGATCTTACTGACCCTGTCTAATTGTGCAGGAGAAGGTAATATTGTCTCCTCCTGTTCTGTCTCATCAAAATTGCCAATTTATCAGAATTCTCTGAGCTTGCTTTTGCAATGAAAAGGGACGTTACTCCATTTAGCTCCCAAATTACCTCCCTTGCCAGTCTTGAACACAAACTTCTAACCAGCGCGTGACACCTTCGCTACCCGTTCTCTATTATAGCATAGAGAGCCCCGCGGACGGAATATCGCTGTGAGGAGCTTGTCTTGAACAGCATGGAACCAATAATAAGAAACATAACCTGGAAGTAAGACAAGGTCATACGACTTCGCCTTCTATCTCCTCAAGCTAATATTGTCACCCGTGTCAGTCACGTGATCTGTGCATGCCCTCGAGTACATACCTATGTGTTGAGCTGTGTGCTAAAACTCTCTAGTGCAGACCTCAGTATTCCGGACACCTCGGCACCAGGAAATATAAAATAGAAGATTAGCAGACCTCTACTAAACGGATATATGTATCGTAGACCAGATCTCCCATTATCCAGACGTATTTAGTCGAGGATTTGGAGTGTGGATTTCGATATAAAATACCTCCTAATATACTGTCATTCTACCATTTGCTGATTGATTCACACATCGGACACTTGATAACTAACTATATTAAAATATCTCTACAATGGGCACCCTAAACTCTGGCCACCCTTACATCTGGACATGGCTAGTAGACGCGTATCCAATGTTGATACCTTTATCAAAACAATTGTGTCGGGTGCACAAAGGGAATGACATCATGACTTATTTACGTCACGTGTTACTCTAAGTCTTCCAGTCTTTTGTTATGGCTCTATTGTCTCCTTTAAATCTATTACTTAAAACAGGCGGTATCGAAAGCAAACTACATACAAACGTAGTTTTTTCTAAGTTTATCAAAAACAATTCGATTCATGCACACCATTTAGATGCCTCAAGTATTAATCCCTATAAACAAGTCTAAACGATTGGCAAATAAGTTATAAACAGCGAAACTCTGTTTGTTCGAAAACCTCGCCTTGACGATAACTTTCAGTCTGACTAAAATCAGATCTTTTACTCCAAGACGATACCTGTCTATGTCAAAATTCTCACGAAACCTCCATTGAAGGTCGCGTCAGGTAAACGGCGAATGAACTTCGATCGCCCAATCAGAATGAAGGGTGAGTGGCTTCTTGAGCCAGTCAGATTTAAGTTTTATAAAACAAACCGGGTTCATTATTTTACCGCCTGGATCCAGAAATTTCGATCTCTGCAAAACAAATCGCACTGAACACAAAAAATACCCACCATCGAACCCCTTTGATATCATGGCGATCACAATGACAGTGAGTGAGTGAGTGAGTGAGTGAGTGAGTGAGTGAGTATGGTTTTACGCCGCTCTTAGCAATATTCCAGCAATATCACGGCGGGGAACACCAGAAATGGGCTTCACACACTGTACCCATGTCCACAATGGCAGAATGTATCAAATATCTACGACAATATAATAGCGAGGCTTTATTTATTTTCGCATTAGGATTGCCTGCTTTTTATTTGTTTTCGAAATACAGAAATCAGATGTGCTTGGTTGAATGCACCATGAGAATACGTTCCGAGAATATAGAAGCCTTGACGCTGATTGGCTGATTAGAAGGTTCACCTGACATGACCTCTAATGTCGGTGTCCTTAGATCATCACGCAGCTAGGTATCGTATCAGAGTCAAAGATCTTCTTCAGTTCGAAAATGTATTCGGACTATTGCACTAGGAACGGTAGATTCCAGATTAACGGGGTTGGGCTGTAACCAAGTACACAGAGAGGGCATTCTCGTTAACCCTTTAAACATCTTCAGACACTGAGCCTGATGAATATAACTGGCATACACTAATGCTCTTACTAAATGATTGTTTAAAGAGTGTACGAGTTATTCAATAGTCAAGCATACAAAATCACAGTATACCAAACGCTCACGGGTAAGGAAGTAACAATAGAATGCTTGTAAAACTACATAAAACCTTTGTCACACGATTACGGCGTGTAAACCTCTTTATTCACATATATACATATTTGGTTCAAATGAGCTTGTTCATTCGTCAACACTCGCCCCTTTCCGTAACCATTCGGTATGTCCCGGAAAGACACGAGTGGTCACGAATGCTTCAGTAATGGTTTTTGTGGTCCTATGCCCAATTCATTATGCGCTGTTATATAGACATGAACCAAGTCTGAACGGGATTAACCATTTTGCTTCCGATTATTGCACTTACTAGATAACACTAACGTAAACGACTCTAACAAAACTGTAAATATATATTTATACCCCACGTCGGGTTGGTTGCTATAATTTGTTTTGTCGATACACTCATTTTCATGTATAAGAGTAGGTGTGATATACACCTAAAACGTTTGTCAAGTTGCCTTAACATTTTCGTTGCCTTCATTTTCAGAAGGAGTGAGTGAGTTGTGTTTAACGCCGTTAATCACAGTATCACGGCGAGTCAGCTTAATGTGGGAGGAAAGTCCGAAGTGAGCCTGGTCTCAGACGTTTACCACTTCGGTGAAACCCACGAGCACGGGTATGGTGCTGACAAACCAAGAAACATGATCAGGGCAAACCGGGATTCGAACCCACAATCATAGGTGTTTGGCGTGTCCAAGAGACGCAACTCTGCACAGCGCCTTAGATGACTGGGCCACCCGTGCCCCCTGTTTCAGAAGGGGTAAAGAAATACCCTCCTGGAATGAGGTTATGGGTCTTACATTAATCCGTATCATAATCCAAGACAAAAGCCATACACCCTAGGTGAGCGAGATTTGTTTGATGCCGTGTTAAGGGTTAATCTTGTCGCGTGATGTCTCATTATAGGCTTCATACATCCACTGCGCCATTGTATGGAATCGAACCCGGGTTTTCGGCGTCACGACCGAAAGATTTAACCACTAGACTACCCTACTTCATCTTCATTGACAATAAAAAACACCTTCATGGGTAATCTTGTTTCTTGTTTTCTATGGCCACTTGAATTTTATAGGACCATGTTTGATCACGTTTGAGGTCACCGAGGTCAAGGGCGGTTGAGTTGTTTCACTTTACATCTGACCTTGATGAAGAGACAGGTTATTTTGATGTAGTACTCGTTGTACACTATGCTGTAGAGAAATCTTCTCTTAAACGTCTGTGTTTGGTTTGTTGTCGTTAAAAGCCTCAAATCCAAAAAGTCGAGGTTGGTCGTACGTGTACTGAAATAAATAGAGCGAGGAAAGTTAATAAATTCATTTTTTTCAATATTGTTGGTAACATTTTTTCATTTTTCCGAATGTGTTTTTCACTCAGTATTTTCCTTCATATGAAGCCACTGGTTTCCAGGTCGTATAGACGTTTACCACACTGATGGATCCCATGTGAATCATTTTGTGAGTCGAGGTGAGGTGAGGTGAAATGGGGTCTTACGTCGCGTCCAAAATTATTGCACTTGTATAGCGACGTGCATGCACGTGTGTGGATGTGTGGCTGCTTGTACTAGTCTGGACTGATGCCGATTTATACTGCTAGCCCACTGAGATACCATGCCGCAGTTTAACATGAATGTCCCACACAGACACAGTATACTGACTCCGAGTCGACCAGTCCTTGTTTTAGCCCCTTAATGCCGAGCGCCAGATAGGGTAACAACAAGTACTGTCTTTTAAAGTATTTTGGTATGACGCGGCCTCAACGCCTTTTGGTATGACGCGGCCGGGGATCGAACACCGGGCCTTCCGTTCTCCAGTCGGACGCTCTACCTCTAGACCACGGAGTGAAGGGATTCGAACCCAAACGGATTCACAGTGTAACTTTTCACGGTGACTTGAGACCACTAGAATATTGAGTTTGCTGAGTGACACGTTAAAAAACAAACAAACAAACTCTCACGACAATAATTTGGTTATCAGATCCAATTCTGAGTTTTCCATACCAAAGTGAGCGTACCTTTGATGAAGGACACGCAAATAACAAAATTGTCATGAAATTATCCACGAACATGGGAACGGTGCTGACAAACCTCGAAACATAATCGGGCGAAACTGGGATTCGAACCCGCGATCATAGGTATCTGGCATGCCGAAGTGAAGTAACTCTTCGATGACAGGACAGTTCGAATCCCATATAAGAGGTCAAGTAAATGAATGTTGATTATCGCCTCAGTCAGCACTATTACAGCTGTCACGAAGGTCTATACGTGTGAAATAAATGGACCATCCGGTCTCTCACGATAATAATTTGGTACCCGGGCCCAACTCTGACTCACTGTTCCAACATGCTTTTTACACATCGAAGTGATAAAACCCTCAGGAACTCGATGATAGCGGGTATAGCGTAATATATTCGTATAGAAAATAATCACACCCTCTTATATACATGTAGACAAGGAGTGACATCCGCCATCTTGGTCCTTATTCAAGATTTGCACTCGGTTCGAATCACAGCTCGATATCGCACGAAATATGAGTGTCATTTATTTCAACCTATTGGCAACTGCTAAACAAACCATAGGCTACACAATCGTTTTCATCTGTGGTCACCTCACCTCGTATTTATTTTAAAATAACCATCAAATGTCGGCCCTATGCTGCGCAGCTGAGGTAAACAAGAAAAGGGTGGGCGGAAATTACGGCGCTACACGGGCTTTAACTCAGCATACGTTTCTGAACGTGCGTTAACCATTCGTCACCACTCGCCCCTTTCCGTAACCTACTTGTCCCGGAATAACACGAGTTGGTCACGAATGGAGTTTAACGAGAAAAAAATTCTAATTGCTTAAAATAATTAATTTTGACATGTGACGATTCCAACACGAGGTTGGTCTGTGGGACGCTGACCACAAGGAACACTGGTTGTGTTTGCGTATTCCCAGTGTATTACAATGGCGAGAATGAAACTAACTTACGTGTACCTCTGCTAAATTTTTCTCATTTTGATAATCATACGGTAGATTGCCGTCCTCCCTGTCGTTTGGAGTACACAACGTCGTCGCCGTCTCGGTCCCCCGCAGGTACGTCGCTTGTGATGGGGTGCACGCGGCCTGTGGAGAGTGGGCGGTTAGGTTAGTGAGTTGATGTGTGAGTGGATGTGTGGGTGTTGAGTAGATGAGTGGATGTGTGAGTGGATTTGTGAGTGGGTGGGTGAGTGGGTGGGTGAGTTGGTGGGTAGTAGGTGAGTGGATGGGTGAGTTGGTGGGTAGTGGGTGAGTTGCTGGATGAGTTGCTGGGTAGTAGGTGAGTGGATGGGTCAGTTGGATGGTAGTGGGTGAGTGGATGGGTGAGTTGCTGGGTAGTAGGTGAGTGGGTGAGTGGATGGGTGAGTTGGTGGGTAGTAAGTGAGTGGGTGAGTTGGTGGGTAGTAGGTGAGTGGATGGGTGAGTGGGTGGGTGAGTAGGTGAGTGGATGGGTGAGTTGGTGGGTAGTAGGTGAGTGGGTGGGTGAGTTGGTGGGTAGTAGGTGAGTGGGTGGGTGGATGGGTGAGTTGGTGGGTTGTAGGTGAGTGGGTGAGTGGATGGGTGAAATGGTGGGTAGTAGTTGAGTGGGTGAGTGGATGGGTGAGTTGGTGGGTAGTAGGTGAGTGAGAGGGGTTTTGCCATATAGGAGGAGGTAGACTAAGGGCCCACTGGAAATTTTATAGTTGCGAGAAACGTGGTGTGGAATATTAATATGAAAATCATCAGACATGTTCAAATGGCTGACACCTAGCATTTGTTTCTTTCTCCCACTTCGGATATGGTCAATTATCATATAATGGGTAGGTTTCTCGACAGGATAAAGCCAACGGATAAAAACGATATCCGTTGGGGTCATATGCGGATAGAGATGCAAATATCAAAGGTCAAGTAGGACTACTTTCACTGTTTATAAACAAACATGGCGTCGCCCTCGTCATTCGGCGATCGAGTCAAAATTAACCATCGGGTATCTGGATAAACTAAGGGATAATTGCTATCATTATCAAAAAAACAGTCTAACATACTGAAAATCAGTGTCTAACTGTGACGTAGCTAAGGCATTTTATAAGTTTTGGCAACTTTGGAGATATAAATTTCGAAACAATTTTGCGAGGGCACGAGGCCTAGCCAAGCGGGATCAGTAGCCATATCTGTGCTTGTAGACCTCAGCGGCTTGAAACCTTCTCCCCAAATTAAAATAGTTGCATTTGGCCGAAATATGTTTGAATTGTTACCTTGTTTCGTTTTGTCGCCGTGTGTACATCTGACTACACTTCTTAACGTTATGACAGAACAGAGCGACTGTCAACAACATCTGACTTTGGCCGTCACGTCTCATAGACTAGGTTTAGAGTAGTTTCCCTTTGACAAAGGGCAGTTACTCTAGCGAATAGACCGATGGATTGCCGCGAAAGGCAATTTAAAACAACTGTTGTTTTGCGTATATGTTGCTTCGCCACTGTATAAGAAACAGATTTTAGTTGGAACTATACTGGCTACTGTCACTGTCCGACTGACACATCACTTACCCTGTGACGTAATAAATATTAATGCGCGCATTCCAGGAAAACTCGCAATGTTTCGGTAATGTTTGTGAGAGAGGGAAAGCGATTTTGAAACACAGAATTAAAGAATGACATTATATGATAAAGAGGTTATCACGCTTGTGTGTTTGGGGATGGTAAATATCCTGCATTAGGAATAAACACTATGTATTTAGCTCGCCAAGGCTCGCTAAATACAATGTTTATTCCTAATGCAGGATATTTACCATCCCCAAACACACTCGCGTGATAACCTCTATTTATGTACATCTATAATATTCAGATTGGGTAAAAACACTTCATGAAAACCTTTAAAATGACAATGTTTAGTTCTCATTCATATGAACATGTCTGATAACTTTCATAACAATCTCTAAAATTTTGTTCAGTTCTTAAATACATGTGAGGCAGATACATTACATCTACTTTTAAAACAAGCATGAAATACTCACATCCCCCGCCAATATGACATGTCGGGTGTGTGCAATGCACTAGCTCCTGTGAACTACGTTCACTGGGCCTTTTTGTAAAGAAATATAGTAAGTTTTTCAAGATCTGCTCCGGAAACGAGGACTACCGCCATTTTCAGTCTAAATCAAAGTCGTTGCCATGGAAACTCGAACAATATATTTTTTAAAAATCCCAAACTATCAAAAGGCACCAGTTCACCACTAGATCTATCTATGTGCCAAGTTTGGTGAAGAAATATGTTACGGTTTTCAAGATCTGCTCCGGAAACGAGGACTACCGCCATTTTCAGTCTAAATCAAAGTCGTTGCCATGGAAACTCGAAAAAATAACTTTTTAAAAATCCCAAACTATCAAAAGGCACCAGTTCACCACTAGATCTATCTATGTGCCAAGTTTGGTGAAGAAATATGGTACGGTTTTCAAGATCTGCTCCGGAAACGAAATGCTGGACGGACGGACGGACGGACGGCATCAATTCCTATATCCACCTTCCACTTCGTGGCGGGGGATAATAAATATAATTCCACTACATGGTCCCATGAAGAGAAGCATACTAACGCGCACTAAAATCAATATAGATATACTCGAGATTGTCTCTCTTTAAACAGGAGCCCCTAAATCTCAAAATTACTGTTGATGCAAGAAATTATAACTGTACCTTTGGATTTTTCGCCCTAAAACACATAAACTCAAACACTCCCAGAATGATGGCAAACACAAGACCGCCGACGAGAATGTAGAACACCCCCGCAACGTTGCTTAGCGACAGGGAACGCTTCCCGGAGTCCTACAAGAAAAGATAAGATCGCTGACATATATAGGTTTTTCATATAGGAAGTGAGTCGGTTCATGCCGTTTATAGCAATACTGTTTCAATATATCAAGGCGAGGGCACCAAAAATGGGATTCACACAGTGAACGTTTTAATCACTAGGGTACCTCATCGTCTCACGTCGTGACAACACACAAAGAAACAGCAAAGTTTTGTCGAGAAGTTATTTTGAGATTTCATGTTTATTTTCAATAAAACTGCCAGGCAAAAGAAGCATACACTTGAAAATAGGATTTGACCAAAAAATTACGTTTACGTATGAAATGTTACTAAGCTAAAAACAGTCGCCGAAACACTGCAAACATAATGTCCAAAACACAACTGTGAGACCCGTATCAAATACATCACCATGGAATAACCATTTCTTGTTTCATTTTAGCCACCATCAAACCTGCTGTATACTTACTTTCGCCCGTCAGTCAATGTTTAAACGTATTGCCAACTTGGAGACAAGGGTTAAAAGGAATTTCGTTTTTCTTACCAAATAAATAAGACAATTCAAAGTGAAGAATATATTCTTTCGATTTTCCTCGACAGCACAATGATATAGTGAACAAATTAATTATTCTTTGTTTGTCGAAATTACACATCAATTGTTTCGAAAGGTTGAAAATATTTTGAATAGATTACGTCAGGAAAACATTATTATCTTTTCACCTGTTTAAATTAGGATTTAAAGATAAATAGGCGTTTGAGAAAAGTGAAAGTACATCTTTTAAATGTACACAGCAAACTGTACAGTTGCTGAATTTGTCTGATCAATGTACCGCAGCAACCGTTTTTTACCTTTTAAAAAAAAACCCGATCTAGCTTAGCCCACCGTAAACTTGACAATGTTACAAAGATTGTCTCAAAATTGAAAAAGAAAACCCAGAGAAATCTTACATAACAAAATCAAATGCAAAACTGTCTCGGTAATAAAAAACATCCTGTGTTTGACCCAGTTATTCAACATATAATAATATGAAAGCGGACGCACAACATATAAATGGTTAACAAGTTTGGTTATTTGTCCGACTAACCTAAAGAAATGGGTATATTGGGATATTGGGACACAGAATTCTAGTTATATAAATACATGACGATAAACGCTCCATTTCGTAAGAGCTCTATTTTCTTACCTTTGACCCTCCGTCTATTCCGCACTGGCCTTTCTCAAACCACCATTTGTTCTGCAGCGTGTGGAGAGTTCCATCTTCGCGGAGGGTTAGAACTGCCAGAGTGATCTTGTCCCTGTCAATGAGATTGTGATTTTGGTAGGATGAAACTTTGGGTTTCAGTGATCACGTCGCGTAAGCTTGACGTGGGAGGAAAGCCCGAAGTGATGCAGACCCCCGTTCACATGAAACCTCCAAAAAGATGTATGTGTGTATGTAATTGCATACCGTGTATAGATATACATACGTGAGTATCCTTGTTATGTGTACGCGTTTACTCATGTGTGTATATTTACGCAGGAGTAAATGTCTGGAACAGGAGCAAATGTAAATTCACATAAGTGCAAATTGTTTGCATTGTATCTATACGTTGTCATGTGAACGTTTATAATGCCAAACAAATTGGCAACAGGTTTGTATTCTGAAGTTTACGCCAATCAGCATCTAGCCAGAGCTCCAGATAACTTTTTGAGCAGTTGAGTTTTTACTCGAAGGTTTCTATTTTAATTGGGTTATCACATTTTTTATTGGGTAACCAGTATTTTTTCACTCATCTGTTCATCACTCTCTTGGGTTTTTCCCAAACTGAGTAAACATTTTGAGATTTCAATATTAATGAAATAATGTTTTAGATGTATATAACGCTTCTAAATATAGGCTTGACTCAGAAAGTAAATTAGCTCGTCACTGTTTTTAGGAAATTACCTCCGTCAAAAAGCTTCATTGGGTATTTACGGGCGCTGTTTTTTTCATATATTTGAGTTTTACATTTAATGCATGCGTTCTGTATGCAAGCTCATTGAAAGTTGTTGGGTTTTGAATATTTTCTTTTGGTAATTTACCCAAATACGCAGCTTATCTGTAACTAATCTAGCAATACCAACTTGTATGTGGATATCCAGAGCTGGGCGGCCAGTGTTTTCTTTGAGGTTTCAAGGAGTCAAAAAGTTGTGAACAGATTAAATTAAACACGTTGTTTTTGTTTGTGTATGATAACTCTCTTCCATTCGACTTTGATTGGAAAACAACCTTTCCACGGTGAAAGTCGTGAACATTCTGATGAATATGTGTGCCTCACACCATTATATATTTAAACACATAGGTTATTTTCATGTGAACGCATAATACAATTACATAAACACAGATGTGTATTGTTACACACGTGCCAAATTATGAATAGTGAGTAAAGGTTGTTCATGTGAACGGAATATAAGAGTTACGTCACTTTCCAGAAACCTATGATCGCAGGCTCGAATCTCAGACTCGCCCTGATTATGTTTCTAGGTTTGTCAGCACCATACCCGTGCTAGTGGGTTTCACCAAAGTGCTAAACGTCTATGCACAGGTACAATCATTAATGTAATTATGTATTAACACGTAACTCTTAATGTAAGCTATCTTATTTTTACATTAAGGGTTAATATCGTACATATCGCCCCTCATTGTAAAAGATTCTTAGAAACAAAGTTTGATTGGAAATATAGGGTACTTTTTGCTACCACGTGAAATTCCTCACTTTCGCTTTAGTCAGTGTTATACTCGCCATTTTCAGACAAGGCGATGAATGAGAGTGTTATCGTTAATATTGGCTTTGTTATGATGTTATTAAGGATTTGTTTCATGACTGACAAAATCTAGAGTCAGTGAGTATGGTTCTACGCCGCGTTTAGCAATATTCCAGCAATATCACGGCGGGGAACACCCGAAATGGGCTTCACACATTGTACCCATGTGGGGAATCGAACCCAGGTCTTCGGCTTGACCAACGAACGCTTTAACCACTAGGCTACCCCACCACCCCTAAATTAAGACAGACTTATCTCCATTGGTTATCA
Organism: Haliotis cracherodii; assembly: GCF_022045235.1. Taxonomy (NCBI): domain Eukaryota; kingdom Metazoa; phylum Mollusca; class Gastropoda; order Lepetellida; family Haliotidae; genus Haliotis; species Haliotis cracherodii. The sequence continues at coordinate 9,928,328 of NW_027266341.1, read as the reverse complement.
AATGTACATTGTAACAAGTTTACATTAGTAAGTAAAATTCTACAATGTCAGTGTTGTAAAGGGGGCGGTCGGATATCCTGGTGTTCGGGGCGTTCGCTTGGTTAACAAGGGTAATGGGAATGCAGCAAAGAGGGTTTGGGTGATCCTGGCACAGTCATCATGAACTCTGGGCCCTTGCTCCCTCTACACGCAGCCCAGACAGCGAATGGGACTTCTCCCAGGAAGCGCTGCCTAGTCAAACCCACCTAGAACTTTTCGGAGAATGTGAAGACTCCCCAACATTGCAGCCTTCTGCATTACCCAGATTGTCAGAAGGGCTGTATTCCTGGTAGAAAACCCGGATACACTCCCAATGTCAGTCAACAGATTGGGAGGTACCAAACCACCTACAGTCAAGTCTCGTTAATCCGACGGAACGTGGCTGTATTATTATTATGATTATGATTATGATGATGATTACTATTATTATTCGTACAGGATGTAACTATCTGTCAACAGGATTTTCAAAATATCCAATTACCTTAGTTCTGAGCCCCTTGGAGTCGCAACACCGAAGCCTTTTGAGTTGAGCTTTGGCCCCACTTTCATGGTGTCGCAAGGCTTCCGGTTGTTGGTGTATTCGTTAATGGAAGATTCCAAGAGGAACGCGTACTTCCCCTTGGAGTCCCTGACCTTGGCCACGCCCTCCTCCGCCGTCTTGACGAACACATCCGAGTTGGCACTCATAAAGTTCCACATCTGTTTGTACGTGGGTACCTCGGAGTTCTTGCAGCAGAGGATGAGGATGAAGATGGAGAGTTAGAGACAGAATCACGTGTGAAGTCCGACCTATGCATATTTTTAAAGTTCTTTTTCTTTTTGACAAATATTTTTTGCTGGAGATACAGCATGCTCAGCGAACAATTATCATTGTTCGCACAAACCATGTTTAATGTAGGGAGTTGGGAAAGGTACGACCACGTTCTTAATAATATCATTATCCCTTTCGTTTTTTTGCGTGAGTGAGTGAATTTAGTTTGACGCCTATTTGGCAATATTCCCACCATTTCAGAGAGAAAATGAGCTCTTAACACTGCTCCAATATAGGTAAGTACATCCGGGTATTCGGCAATTCGAGTCATCGCATTTACAAATGGAGTTTATAATCGCGTTCAAAACTATGGCACTTATATAGCGACGTGTGTGCGTGCGTGCGTCTGCTTGTACTACTACTCAGGCCTAAAGCCGGCTTAGTCGCCTCGTTCAATAGAGTACCATGCCGCAGTTTAACATGGATACCCCACTCGGACAGAATATACTGGCACCGAGCCGACCATCTTCTCAATGCGGAACAAGAGGCAGGGTAACAACAAGTACCATTTTGAATTCTTTCGTATGACGCGGCCGGGGATCGAACCACTGACCTTTCGCTCTCCGGGCAGACGCTTTATCCACTAGGGCCCCGTTCCACAAAGCGATCTTAGCGCTAAGTCGATCGTAACTCCCATTCTTTACCACTGACTTACGATAATCACAGCGCTAAGACCGCTTTGTGGAACGGGGCCCAGATCACGGCGGTGGTCTCCCGTTACGACGAGACTACTCAAACTACCTTCCCTCGTTTGTCCGGGATCACCTGCTCTGGCTATACATGCTCTTTGATGGTTTGACAATAGGAGCTTTTATTGGTCGTCCACTGCTGGAACCAATTGCTTCTACTTTGAGCTACCGGATATGCGCTTGGGTAGTTTCCGGTCTGAAGTACACAATACAATCGGGGTTTTAGGTCGTTGTGAATGTGACAAAACTCACTTTGAAAAAAAGTAACGATGTTCCTGAATCAATCGTTCCATATTTGATTGTCGTCTGCTTGGCAAGGTCGTCAGCCGACTCTATGGGTGTAAACATCCGCTCTATAGTGAGGAAGGCAGCCAAGTTAGCGGTATAGGAGGATATGATTATGAGGACGAAAAACCACCATACCCCTCCTATTATACGACCCGACACCGATCTGAAACAGAAACAAATATATGGGAGAATAAAATAATATTTAGCGAAAACAATGTGAATTATTAAAAGATCAGGTACAAAATCTCGCAAATTGAATGGCAAATCAATTTAATTAATATTTAATTTAATCAAACTATGCAAAACATACTTGGAAATTATCAAGTTTATATAGGATTTGCTTAAATATTCACATAAGTGAAAAGAGTTTATTAATATTAGAACTCGAACGCCTTCGTCGTAAGACGTTGCTAATGCAGTTTCAATATAACATTATTATTATTGAAGCCAGACGCATTGAGCAACTGCATTGAGCACGGAAACTAAGATTTGAGAGTCATTGATGTCCAAGATATATACATGATTCAGAAATTAAAAGACACTATGTTAATTGCCATGGATAAGTCACGCTGACTTAGGTCGACATCGATTTGTTTTGACATTTCATTTAGATCTACGGTAATTTAGAAAAAAAACGTATGTATATTTCTCCGGTTAAAGCCTTTCATGTAGTATTCGATTAACACAGCGCCGGGTGTTAACTGATGTCGTAGTTGTTGAGTACCATAACTCAAACGGCCCCTTTTAGACATGTTTTAGCAATTGTCACGAGCCGGTATGTCACAGTTCGGTATAGAATTGTCTCCCTTTGTATATCAACTTTCAGTTCTTGAATGGTTTAATAAAGTTTCAATTTTCCTGTTAAATCAGTACTATCAACGTAGCAGATAATATTAACACCAATTACACAGGCAGAAAGTGTCGGTTTTACACATGGCATTATAAATACAACAACCTCCAGATCGAGCCCGGAGTTGGCCCAATACCGGACCGTACCGGAGAACATTTGTCTCTCTCTCATACCACTTGGATTCCCTCGGCCTTCTCCGCCATATACACTCGGGCTGCACTTGAGTCGTGATATTACATGTTAACAGACTATGCCCACAACACACCGTACACAGTTTTATTATATATACTCGTACTTCAGTGTGAAAGACTAATTTTCCGAAGTTGGGAAAAGTGATATTTTAATTGCAGTGAACATAACACTTGATAATTCACTGAAGTGAACATGCCACTTGATATTTCATTGCAGTGAACATGACACTTTGACGGAACTATTGTCATACAAGAATTACCTCCCCTTAAATTGTCTCCCTTTGTCGTAAGTGACTAGCCGGTACACAAACTGTTGACGTCCTTTTTACCTTAGGTCCACATTGACATTCGGGTTCAGTCGCGAACGTTTGTGTCACTCCGGAATCGACCGACATATTCGTAACCTAGTCGTCTACTTCCAGACAAGTCAAATCCATGATTTGTCGTGTTTTCACACATAACATTCATTGATAGAAGGGACGAGTCTTCTTGAACGTTACGGATCATGGCGAGATGTGACGAATGAATCGGCGGGTCTAATGGTCGCCCATTCGTCACCACTCGCCCTTTTCCGTAACCTGCAAGAAGACTCGTCCCCCTATCGATGTTGACAATTGTTTTAGTTATGCCCGTTTGCGCTAAGACGGAACCCGGTCACAAAAATGGCCACAAGAGGGGAACGAGTCGCTATTCGGCTTGTCCCGAAATAACACGAGTCCGTCACGAATGATGGTTGCCTTCAGTATCATGTGTACTTCGCGGAATAACCCGAGTGGAGTCGAGCGATGAGAACTCACCTCGGACAGGAGTCGCTTCCTTGGAACATGAGCGCACCCATAGAGAACCAGAATGAGTTGAATAAGGAGAACTCATTGGCCATTTCCTCCCCTGTAGCCTCGGGGCCCTTCTTCCACTCGAGGGGGCTGAATCGGCTGACCAGGAACAGCCCCACACTGACGCCGATGTAGGCCACCGTGATGCACACCCAGATCTCCACCCGCAGGGGCTGCATGAAGGAGAACACGCCCGGCTTCTGCTTTTCGGGCTTCTTGATCATGATGCTGATACCGAAGTTCATGAAAGGTTTGGAGAAGTCCACAAAACGTTCTCGATCTGCTGTGATGGTCAATGGAGCTATTGCCATATCGGCTTCCTAGGAAAAACAAATAAGCAGAGTCGTCTCAGGGACCGACCGTTTTACAGTCTGGAAGAAAAGTATCTCTTAAAATAAAGTGTTCGCATGCTGGATGGTCTCGATATTCTCTATACTCTATTCTCAGTATTTCCACACCCTTACATATACCCCCAAATAGTTTGTATGTCCCTTTAACATGCTATAAGAAACAGGGACGATCGGGTAGCCTAGGGGTTAAAACCTTCGCTCGTCACGCCGAAGATCCGTGTTCGATTCCGACATGGTTACAATCTGTGAAGCCCATTTCTGGTGTCCCCTAGATATTGCTGGAATATTGCTAAAACGGAGTAAAACCTATTCACTCATTCACTATGAGAAACAAAGGCATAAAGTCTGATGTTTTTACGAATGTATTTATTATTAACACGTGGAGGATTTCAATTTCCCTTCATGTACATGTGTTATTTTATTTATCTACTGCAATATAGATACCTATTGCACCTATACTTTGCTCTTGAAATTGTAGCCCCAAAAGAGATCTTTGCTTTCACACAAGAAAAAAGACCCATGTCAGCTAAGACAGATGTCTTGTGATTGGCACTCAGCTGACTGGCATTACCATTAGACTAGCGGGATATTAAGTCATTAAACCTCAGTTTCGTTAAATATTATTTGGCAATATTTATAGCCTTTGATAATCATGTGCGGTTTTTCACGGACTTTAACTGGACATAATTGACCCCCTACCCCATCCCACCCCCACCCCCACTGTGTTGCAAAACGAACATGCTTATTTGTTGATTTTCTTTAGTTGTAAGCATCAGAATCTGTGCACTTGTACATATTAACTGACGTAAATTCACAATTAATGTATCGTTTGTCTGCTCAATACACGATTGTTTGTTTAACGCCGCACACAGCAGTATTCCAGCTATATGACGACGGTATGTAAATAATCGAGACAATCTTACGACAAGCATAGTCGCCTTTTAGGGCAAGCATGGGTGGCTGAAGACCTATTCTCCCCCGGATCAATACTCGGTTGTTTACAGCCGTCGTTGTGTGGCAGGAGTACTGCTCTGTGGCGCCAGGCAACAAACACTACTTTGTATCTAGATTGTGTGGGTGGCGGCTGGGATTTTAATGAAAAAAATTAATTGCCTCAGAAAATTCTTGAAAAAAATAATTATGCTCCAGACTTTTGAAATAAAAAGAAATTGCCAGCCACAAAAATTACATTGTTGCAAGGTGTTTTTCTTAAAAAAAACCCCAATTCAAGCTCATATTTATTAACAAAACAAAATATCTGTTTTTTGAGCTGAAGCTGAAACAATATCTAATCTCCGTAGAAATCCCAGTCCCCATATGAAATGGTCGGTCCCTAAATAGGTGAGTATTAAAAAATGATAAACGATAACATAAAATGATAATAAAGAAAATAAACAAAATGAAACATAGAACAAATAGAATAGAAAAAACACCAGTGAAAGCAATATGTCTTCTGACCTTTCGTGTGAGTTCTCCGATCATACCATTCCATTTCTGAGAGTTATTCTCTTTCAATCCGTAGGCTCCATCTTTCACAAGCCTGATATAGTAGTCGAAACCCACCTTCTGAGACATGGCGTAGGACAGGTCAGCGGCGTAGCCTAGCAACACAAAAGAAAGACCAAAAAAAAAACGAATGAGAAAATTAGAATTACGTTGTATCGTTACGGTAACAAAACACGATAACCTAAAAATGTTTGTAAATCCTCCATTATGCGACTTTCTATCATCAACAGCGATCCTACTTTCTTGTACAATACAAAGACTGAGAAGTAAGAAAAACTATACCCCACACTTCATTTTATCATTGTTTTAGTGTCAGTTGAAAATATCTTAAGTTAGCGACATAACACAGCAAACTACGGTTATAACGAACTCAAAGGGGTCACTCGGTCACTCGGTCACTCGGTTCGTAGTAACCGTAGTTCGTTATAAGCATATGTATAGCACATATACAGCAGTGGCCGGGACAAAAAAATAAGTTCGTCAACAGTTCATTATAAACGTGTTTGTTATAAACGTAGTGTACTGTATATAAAAATGAATTGTACTGGCGCTTTGTTAGCACTCATAGAATACGTCTACATGGTTTTATTTAAAAAACAACAACATAATTTGATTTAAAAATTACAAAAAGTAGAGGTGAGGTGAGGTGAGGTGAGGTGAGGTGAGGTGAGGTGAGGTGAAAATGGGTTTAAGGTCGCGTCTAAGATTATTGCACTTATATAGCGACGTGCTTGCACGTGTGTGTGTGGCTGCTTGTACTAGTCCGGACTGATGCCGATTTATAGTGCTAGCCCACTGAGATACCATGCCGCAGTTTAACATGAATACCCCTCTCAGACACAGTATACTGACTCCGAGACGACCAGTCCTTGTTTTAGCCCCTTAATGCCGAGCGCCAGACAGGGTAACAACAAGTACCATTTTTTAACGTCTTTTGGTATGACGCGGCCGGGGATCGATCCCGGACCTTTCGCTCTCCGAGCGGACGCTCTACCACTAGAGCTGTGTAACTGTATAGAACATTGGTCAAGTGGTTGCAAATGTATTTCTTACTCCAGTCTTCACTGAACCAATTTTTTTTACACAACATAATTTCAGCCATTGGTTATTGTTGCAGGAATGAGTGATGGTTGAAAGAACATAATTGAATTTAACAACAGTTTCTTTTTTCAATTTTCAATTGCATAAAATGTCGGTATACTTTGTTTTGCCCCTCAGTTGAGTTACATTTTCTTTTGAAGATTTAAATGACAAAGTAGACAATTCATGGATAACTTCTGTATTTTACTGTAATGGCGACGTTGTTTAAGGATCTGTACCGAAACGTCGCCATTACAGAAAAATAAAGAAGTTGTTATTCATAGATAGTGTCTACTTTGTCCATAAACTTCTTCATAAACTTTGTCCATAAACTTCTCATAAACTGAGAAATGTCCATCAACAAATTCGATTTAAATGACGATTTCTGTTCACGATTTCCTCAGACACAGCGTTAATTTGGAAGACCTATTCTACCCATGATCTTGACGGGTCAAGTCGGATTTGAATATGAAATAAACCACCACACGGTTGTGTTAATGTATGATGTTCAAATTTTCAGTTTTCAGTTTCCTTGCAAGTTCCTTCAATTGATGCCATGTCATGACCTCTGATATGAAATCGGATGTGTCGAATAATCGGTTGTCTCGATCTTATGTTTCAGTCCCAATTAAAAAATGACAAAAGTACGAAATTTCCCCGATAAGTCTAACTGAAAAATATCAATATACCCTGCATCACCATCAATGTTTAAATGTAACTTCTTAACAACTGTTTTCGGATGTGTCGAAAGATAAGTCGAACTTATTATCAGGATGATCCAAATTCGACACTTAATGTAGACACCTCTCGTGAATAACCACACTGTGTATATTTACCTTGAAACCTCTCATTACCAATCTTGGGCCTTCCCGCATCTTCCTTGGCCCACATCAAAAAAGGATCTATCTGAAAGTGAACAGTAACGTTAAACAGTATGTAATGACTGCAGTCGTTTTAGTAGGTGTGAAAAGTCTTCATTTTGTTAAAAAAAATGGTAATTTATTTCCGACATGAACATAAACTGTCCATGAAACCATCCTTCAAACAATCTACCAAACAATCCCTCAAACATTCTACCAAACAATCCATCAAACATTCTATCAAACAATCCATCAAACAATCTACCAAACGATCTACCAAACAATCTATCAAACAATCCATCAAACAAACTGAAACAAACCATTGTTTTCAAAACTTAAGGATTTTAATGCAATCGGAACACACCATTGAAGAGAAATAAGAAAACCACAAAACAAAGTGTACCGAGTTTGTTTTTTATGTAACTGAAAATTGAAAGAAATGTTCAATTTGATTTGTCTATTTAACCATCATTTATTCCATATAATTATATGGACTATATGGCGATTTATCATCCATCTAACTGTACGTCCATTAACAACGTATCAAGGTTGATGTTTTTATGCATATGTTGTACTTGGGTAAAGACACCGGATAAAGATCTTAAGGTTTGAATTTCAAAATTATTAATTTAAAAATATTTCCACAACAATATGGAACGTGTTTAGTAAAAACATGAGGTCCATTTTGAGCCCAGTTAAACACAAATACATTTTCCGTGCTTCTAAAGTCACATTATTATATATAAGATATATAGTACATGTGTCCAAAACACAGTGCAAATACCTTTTTATGCAATAAAAGAAAGAACGCTATTTGCAACAAGTCTTCAAAATACTGGACGCAGTTGTTGATCATGTATGATGGATGAGGTGAAATGGGGTTTAACGTCGCGTCCAAGATTTTATTGTATTCATATAGCGACGTGGATGCACGTGTGTGTGTGTGTGTGTGTGTGTGTGTGTGTGTGTGTGTGTGTGTGTGTGTGTGTGTGTGTGTGTGCTTGTGCTAGTCCTGACTGATGCCGATTTTATAGTGCTAGTCCACTAAAATACCATGCCGCAGTTGAACATGAATACCCCACTCAGACACAGTATTCTGACTCCGAGCCGACCAGTCCTTGTTTTATGCCCTTATTGCCAAGCGTCAGACAGGGTAACAACAAGTACCGCTCTCCGGGCGGACGCTCTACCACTAGACCACGGAGGCGGTCTGGTGTATGATGGGGCGGACACGGTGAATCCTATTACCAATATAGACGTTATGGTCTTGGTGGTGGAGTTGGCTCCTCGCTCTGGATACTGCTCATACATCTGTTGCCCTGCATCCTGCTTCTCACTCTCGAAGCCCCGCTCGCTGCTGTACCAGGTGCCGATCTGCAAGTCAAACAGCAACAGTGGCGGATCAGTGCCTCTATGAGCCATGGTGATATTTATAATTGAAAGCGATAAAATGAAATACATTTTAGTCTACCGACACGGTACTCTCTGGTAAACCCGTTATCCAGGGTACAATCACGCCAAAGACCCGGGTTCGATTCCGGACTTGGGTACAATGTGTGAAGCCCATTTCTGGTGTCCCCCGCCGTGATATTGCTGGAATATTGCTAAAATCGGCGTTAAACCATACTCACTCACTCACTCCAGGGTACAAGGATCCCATGCCCTGGGCCCGGCTCCACAAAGCGATCTTAGCGCTGAGACCATCGTGAATCTTTGTTAGAGTGTATGGGCGCAAAGACTGAACGTTTGGATCGTTTTGTTGAACGGGGCCTTACGTTGCCCAAGACGCCATAATTCGCTGTCCCACAAGAGTAACAGAAGCCAGCGCCAATATCCGATAATTTTAGGTTCGAAACCCGGTTCGCCCTGATTATGTATTAAGGTTTGTCAGCACCACACCCGTGCTCGTGGGTTCAGCAAGTGGCAAACGCTTGCAATACGTCGGGCTTTTTCCCCACATCAAGCTGGCACGTCGAATATAACTGAAATAATGTTTAAAGCGTCGTTAAACCAAACTCACTCACTCAACCGACAGGGTAGTCAGATGAAGTCTATTGTCAGCACAACACATCGTGTAATGACTGGCATATTGCTACACGTGGCTGTTCTCACGCCATTGTCAGTCGGAGCTTTTTATTCATGTTTTATGGTGAATATTCCAAATTATCAAATAACCATGTAAAGGCGTTCAACAGTTTCACCAGGTCAGGGTTAAATGTCATTTTGAACATTACTTCAGTTGAACATGTATCATGACTTCTACATTCACGCAGGTCGCATGCGTCTACCACTTTAGTGAAACCCACGAATACACCATTCTACTGAGTACACCACTCCATTGGATATACCATTCTACTGAATAGACCATTCTAGTGAATATACCACTCCATTGGATATACCATTCTACCGAGTACACCATTCTAGTGAATATACCACTCCATTGGATATACCATTCTACTGAATACACCATTCTAGTGAGTATACCATTTCATTGGATATACCATTCTACTGAATACACCATTCTAGTAAATGTACAATTCTACTTAATACACCATTCTACTGAATATACCATTCTAGTAAATATACCATTCTACTGAATACACCATTCTAGTGAGTATACTATTTCAATGGATATACCATTCTACTGAATACACCACTCTAGTAAATGTACAATTCTACTTAATACACCATTCTACTGTATATACCATTCTAGTAAATATACCATCCTACTGAAGATACCATTCTAGTAAATATACAATTCTACTTAATACACCATTCTACTGAATATACCATTCTAGTAAATATACCATTCTACTGAATATACCATTCTACTGAAAAGAAACCCCATTCTACTGAATATACCATTCTACTGAAAAGAAACCCCATTCTACCGAATATACCATTCTACTGAACACACCATTGTACTGAAGACACCGTTGTAACATTGGACAGGCCATTATCCGGGATTACTGAACACCCCACTATAGCCTTTGACGGCCAATCCTACAGATGTTGACTTGCAGAGAATAGCATCCTTACCTTTGAGGGTCCGTTGTCCAGACTGACGGAGTACACCCCCAGGCTGTAGTCCTGTCTGAATCCCTTCCTGTCGAAGGAAAGAACGCCAGACAGACCCGTGGGCTGCATCTGGAAACATCGTTATGGATGCTATTACTGAGTGTTTGTTTGTTTGTTTGTTGTTTAACGCCGCACTCGGACATATTCCAACTATATGACGGCGGTCTATCAATATTCGATTCTGGACCAGACAATCAAGTGATTTACATCATGAGCATCGATCTACGCAGTTAGGATACGATGACATGCATCAATCATGTCAGCGAGCCTGATCGCCCGAACCCGTTAGTCGCCTCTTACGACAAGCATAGTCAACTTTAACGGCAAGCATGGCTTCCTGAAGACCTATTCTAACCCGGATCTTCACGGGTCCCATTAATAATTGAAATGAATTATGTCATGGCATATATTATATAGCCCGGGCTTCCGGGTTCGTATTGGTCCCCAGAAATCTCTGTTGGCCGTACGAGGCGACTAAATGGCTCGGGTGACTTGGTTGATTACGTGGCTTCATTCTCCGATCACGTGGATATTTTCTCACAATGGCTCGGGTGACTTGGTTGATTACGTGGCTTCATTCTCCGATCACGTGGATATTTTCTCACAATATCCGTCAATGAATTGTCTGGTGTAGATTCGATTATTTACAGCCCGCCGTCATGTAGCTGGAATATTTTACACATCACCCGCACGCACACCCGCACGTCTGCACACACACACACACACACACACACACACACACACACACACACACACACGCACGCACGCACGCACGCACGCACGCATACACGCACACGCACACGCACGCACGCACGCACGCACGCACGCACACGCATTCGTGACATATACATGTACACACACAAACACACACAAACACACACGTAACACGCACGCACGCACGCCTGCACACACACGCCTGCACACACACACACACACACGCACGCACGCACGCACGCACGCACGCACGCTCACACACGCACACACGCAAGCACGCACGCACGCACGCACGAAAACAGAAAAACACACTCCTGTTCTTTACCTGTTTTATTCTGTGTAGAATTTCTTCCCCGTGCATCCAAGGCACAGGCGGGCGTTTATCACATGGGATCCCCTTAGTGTCGTTGTAGGTGTAGAGGTCTCCTCGCCTGAAGTTGTAGCGGAACACGTCGGTGTCGTTCTGCATCATGCTGTAGATGGCCTGGCCTAGCAGGTACACAGCATCCACCAACAGGGCCGCGCGGACCTGAACAGGGATTACAGTACTGAACACCACAACACATGGGGAATGGTTAGACGACATGAGTCTATGTGAGAGAGGGAATGGAGTATTGGGTGTAAACATGTCATATGTCATCAACCTTCCTTCTATATCGCGGCGTCCCGTAGTAATCGAACCAGGGCCCAGAAAATGGCATGGTTTGCGATCCCCTCTGTCCGTGCAAGATGACACACAGCCCGCCTGGTCGCGATCGCCCATTGTTTGTTTGTGTGTTTGTTTGTTGTTAAACGCCGCACTCAACAATATTCCAGCGATGTGACGGCGGTCTGTAAATAATCGAGTCTGGACCAGACATTCCAGTGATTGACATCATGAGCATCGATCCACCCAATTTGGGTACGATGACATGCTTCAACCAAGTCAGTGAGCCTGACCACCCGATCCCGTTTGTCGCCTCTTACGACAAACATGGTCGCCCGTTACGGCAAGCATGGGTTACTGAAGACCTATTCTAACCCGGACCTAATTCTCTACATGTTTTTACCTGTGGTTATATTATGTGTGTTATTTTTCTTATGTACATATTTTAATATCATATATTTTCTTATTTTCATATTTTAATGCTAATCAACTGTGTAATTTAAATTTCCCTTGGGATAAACATCTAATCTCATCTTATCTTAATCGCGGCTCTTACGCCAGGCACGGGGTACTGGGAAAATATTGCCGAAATCTTAACGGGGCTATTTATTTATGAACGTTGGGTTATCCTCAGTAATTATTAGGGCATTTACAGATTCGATCCGGGGTAGAATAGGCCTTCAGCAACCCATGCTTGCTGTAATAAGCGAATATGCTTGTAAGGGGCGACTAACGGGATCGGGTGGTCAGGCTCGCTGACTTGGTTGATGCATGTCATTGTATCCCAATTGCGTGGATCGATGCTCATGATGTCAATCACTGGATTGTGTGGTCCAGACTCGATTATTTACAGATCGCCGTCATATAGCTGGAATATTGCTGAGTGCGGCGTTAAAAAAAGAGAAGAAGTCATTTTACCCTGACGATTTGGGCGTGGACATATGTAGGAAGAGTGTCACTGTTTGGAAATTTTATATGAACACAAGCTGGCAGATTTTATTATTTATAAAAATATTTGTTACACCTCGTCATCTAGAAGAATATGTAATGTAGAAATCACGAGAGTCTGTTAAATCCGAAAAAAGGGGCGATCGCGTAGCCTAGTGGTTATTGCGTTCGCTCGTCACGCCGAAGACCCGGGTTCGATTCCCGACATGGGTACAATGTGTGAAGCCCATTTCTGGTGTCCCCCGCCGTGATATTGCTGGAATATTGCTAAAAGTGGCGTAAAACCAAACTCACTCACTCACTGAATCCGAAAGTAGAGTTAACCAGCACCGAAGGGGCGAAATCAACAGATTCGAGTGATTAAACCATGTATTTGTTGACATATGATTTCTCTTTGTAATTTTGGATAATGACCTATAGTTTGACCTATGATGGTTTCACAATGGGTTTAATCATTTTGCATTCTGCTGAGATGTAGCAGATTCAAATCCGGCTCCATATTATCCTCATTAAGTGTTTACTACAACGACAGGTGATGAGGTAGCTAATTAAATCAATATTGTATCTGAAAATCAAAATCCCAAAAACATTTTTAAAACAAGGATGAAGTTATAGGAACCAATTATCAATTTATTATTAGGAGTAAGCTCCGTGAATTCCTACACATTGTCAACTTGTATATTATATGATGTGAAATGTGTTCACCACGGAGATCAGCCAGGTCGCACTATGGTGCAGTGATGCGCCAAGGCGGTCGAGCCTGGAGAGGCAAGCCTCTTGTATGTGTACTCTCCACAGGAGTTGTTGATGACAAAAGAACAATTCAGTTATTAAACATATATACAACCGGGACTTCGACACATCCAGTTCTATACATCCACACAGCATAGCATACACAGCATAAACGTTACAGATGAGAAAGTAGACATTGGACCCGTTCCATGAAGCGATCTTGATGCTACGTCTGTCGTAAGCCTATGTTAAAGTATTGGAGGTGAGGTGAGGTGAGGTGAGGTGAGGTGAGGTGAAATTGGGTTTAACGTCGCGTCCAAGATTATTGCACTTATATGGCGACGTGCATGCACGTGTATGGCTGCTTGTACTAGTCCGGACAGGTGCCGATTTATAGTGCTAGTACACTGAGATATCATGCCGCAGTTTAACATGAATACCCCACTCAGACACAGTATACTGACTCCGAGCCGACCAGTCCTTGTTTTATGAACTTAATGCCGAGCGTCAGACAGGGTCACAACAAGTACCATCTTTTAACGTCTTTTGGTATGACGCGGCCGGGGACCGAACCCCCCTTCCGGGCGGACGCTCTACCACTAGACCACGGAGGCGGTCTTAAAGTATTGGAGCTACGATTGTCTAAGCTATACGATCGCTTTGTGGTGCAGGGCCCTGGTACGTCATGACCTGTACTGACTTACCGGGACGGACTGGTAATCCTTGGGGGACGAGAAACGCCCAGGGGTCATGCCCAAGGCCTCCAGGAAATCTCGGCTAATCTCGTTTTTCTCGTCGAGAAGTTGGAATCCTGTGACGTTGACACCACCGTGACGATAGCGTGTCAAATTTAAATTTTTGAAATCCTGAAAGAGATATTGTTTCACATATAGACGTAAAGTAAGTTGTAAAGTAAGAAACTGGTACATATATTAGGATAACAATGTTTTCGGGCATTGACACGTCACTTTAAATTCTGCCTGTCAGTCACTTTTATTGCAAAAAAATAAAAAAATATTATAAAGAAGATTGTGTAATCCATAACATGATTGGTTTGGTTTGTTGTGTTACGCCGCACTCAGCAATATTCCAGCTTTATGACGACGGTCTGTAAATAATCAAGTCTGGACCAGACAATCCAGTGATTGATATCATAAACATCGATTCACGCAATTGGGATTGATGACATGCATCAACCAAGTTAGCGAACCCGACCACCTGATCCCGTTAGTCGCCTTTTACGACAAGCATAGTCGCCTTTTGGGTTGCTGAAGCCCTATTCTACCCCGGATCTTCACGGGTTCCATAACATGAACTCCAACGATACTAACAGTGTACTAAAGAGCAAAATATATACAATATAATATATTGTTTATAAAACATGGCCGACCTCCTTACTCACTATTCATTGCAATGTGTCCGACATTATGTTTTTTTAAGCAGCTTCATGGACAGACTTTACTCATTGACCAAACTGAGAGTTGTCTGAGTCAGATCAAAAACATGTTGAACGATAAATTAGTTTGCTGTAAATAAAGCTAAACATTGACATATTTACATATATTATAGTCAACCAAGTTAATAATACTGATGCGACAATGCAGTGTTTAACCAGATAAATCAACTCACCAAAGATCCCAGCAGATAATTGTAGCCATATTTGTTCATACCAACTTCGGGTATCTGAAAAAGAAAATGAAAGTCTTGGTTTTGTTTTAAGACTGGCAATACTATATTTTCAAAAAATAAATAACATTATTTCTGACGATGTTGCGGTATTACAGCGAGATTGTTATGGCAACGTAGTTTAATGCCAACCCAATCACGACAAATTAGGATAAAAACTAAGTATGCGATAAACGTATCAAATAATCAAGAAAATAATGAACTTGTGGCATTACCCGCGAGGCAACGGATTGCGATAAAAGATAAAGGGAGACAGTCGTTGTTGGCATACTAAAATTCGATTCCAAGAGTTAACTCCCTTATATTGTTCTCGGCTTCCTGACAACCGAACATTGCAGCACGAGGAAAGATAGACGTTTATACGCATAACTAGATTGTCTGTTGTTGTGCATGTTATCGATCCAGGGTGTTTATATGTGGGTGACTGTGGCGCGACCAGACAGTCTCTGAAACACCGGGCTGTCGCGGTGGCCAATAGTAATACACCGTGTTTGCACTAGGTGATGAAGCGAACAGCGTAATTGCATCGTTTGATGCTGGAGAGGCGAGCTACATTGTCATATCCATTATGAGAGCTGTGACAATATGAAACACTTCTATTCCATCTTATTTGCTCTGATTACTAGATTAGTTCCTGGTATGGAGGCGATATATGGAGTTATCGATACAGATAACAAGGAGTGAGTGTGTGATGTTTCATGCCGATTTTCCAGTTACCAGCAAAATCATAGGGGATCTGGGGATAGGTTTGTGAGGGGGCGATGGTTGTGATGAATTGTGCCAATTCCTTTTTATGTTAATAAAATATATTGAAACCAAAGTAAGGAAAGGGTTCACATAATGTGCCCATGTTGGATCGAAGCCATGCGTAGAGCTGGACGAGCGAACACAGAGAGGCGGTGTTAATTTTTTAACTATTTAACGCAGATTGTTTCTCGAATTATTTCCATATATATTTGTTATTTCTAACTGCACCCCATTTCTTTCAAAAACCTATGCATCCCGTTTTCACCAAAACACTTTGCGGTGTCAATGTATTCAAGGGGACACAAACGGACAACAGTCCCGGTTTCAAAAATGAATTTAACAAAGAACAAAATCGGGTATATTCTTTCCGCTTCATTATTGTGTTCCAAATGCACCAGAACAAAGATTCCCTTTCATAACATTTTTGTAACAATAATATCATTTTGAGTTGTAGGCTTTTGTAATTGTTGAAGCAATGTGATACATTATTTGTATTGTATTATAATGAAATGGCGACTGAACTGTCTCAAGGGAACAATAACACAGAGACACATCTGTTCTGTCGCGTCATCGTTCTACTTCCTGGGGACACATTGACTGAAATTCAGAGTCAATAAGACCGATAAGAATAACATTGTTGTGACACGAACTTGTCCATGGTTTTAACAAAATGGCCCGTTGTTCTTCCAGGACAACGCACCTGTGCACAGGTCTGATGCCGCCATGTCTGCAATGCAGGACTGGCTTTGAATTCATTCTCGTATTCACCAGATTTAGCAACGTCAGATTTCTACAACTTCCAATCTTAAGGAAAGACCTGATTGGCAAGCATTATGCAAGTGATCATGACGTCATTCCTTCTGTGGGGATCTTTTGACCAGCAGGTGCAATCCGTCAACAACAGTTGGACCCGGGGACCCCAGCACCGTGGACAGATGTGTGATGACCTTGGAGTGATTGTGTTGAAAAATAACAAGCAACCAGCTCTACCAACACTTTATCATACTTACGCTCAGAACTGTTTACCAACCGTCAAAACTTAAAATATATAGCTTTAATTCAAACTCGAAAAAACAATGTAACTATCAGAGAGGTCTTACCTTCCCTATGGTATAATATCAGTACTCGGGGGTTTGGGTGGTTTGGGGCGTTTTGTACCGACTTCGGATAACTCCGAACTCCGAACTTTGGATTTTACACTGGATAAATTAATGCGTGGATGGAACGAGGGGATAGATGGAAACTATTGTTGAAGGAGGGGGAGAAGAAAGCGAGCGCAGATTGTGGGGCTTGGCGGGTAAGAAGATCAAGCAGCCATTGAGCACATCCTTTAAAACACCACATGTTTACCGGCGCTAGGAATGACCCACTATTGGCTCGCTTTGGTACTTGTTGGAATTAGATTTGTGGCGAAACAGGTTAACAGGCTCCCAGGTACGGTTATTATCTCACAAGAGTGTTCGGTACCGGTTGTTTTTTGCAGATTTTGTTCGATGTAGTTAATCTGACATGTGGCAGGAATCCGCGGGCTGTAGCCATAGTAACCGATGGAACGATATATAGTTTAGGCTTACAAGTCTGTCGTAGACGTTACATGCTTGAGGTGGAACCAAGTACCAAGCAGTTAAACATCGCCATCATTGCAGAGATGCTGAGGCGTTAAATGCAGTATGTGCAATTGTATGAATATTTGGATATGCTTAATCGCAGTCCTGTCCCGCTCTTTGAAGATTTAAGAGAATGGTGTTTCGTTTGGCTGAAGATTAACCCCATTTGTGTTTTTAGATTTTTAAATTTCGAAGGCTAAAATCATACAAATTCAAATTCTTGCTTTTAGAAAATGTATAACTGTCTGAAGGGAAATACAATTTAAAGTGAGACACCAAATATGCATTTAAAGGTTTGTACTAGACAATAATAATAATAATAATAATAATGATAATAATGATAATAATAATAATAATAATGATGATGATGATGATGATAATAATAATAATAATAATAATAATGATGATGATAATAATAATAATAATAATAATAATAATAATAATAATAATAATAATAATAATAATCACACTACACTTGACGAAGATGATTATTCATATTATTTTTACTTCCGGATTAAACAAATCCATTACGCAGAAACGACCTCTAAGTTGTGCATAAAAGTTCATCGGAAAGTCGGGCCTCGCGGACCAAAAAGGTTTCACTCTCTGTGGATGACAGTCACACGTCTGTTCTGAGGAATGAAGTTCTCGTAAAAACTTTCCAAAATAAATTCCATTCCTCCTTCAAAGACTAAACATCATTGCAAATTTGCAATTTCAGTTAATTTCTCGCTTAACTGGAATCGTCTGTGGTCAAACCGGTGTGTAATTTGAAGGCACTGCGTAAAATGACGTTCACGTGCTGCTGGCTACCACCGAACACGTGCTGCAATAAAATAGCGATGACGCTGACATAAACCTGACCAGGGGGATTACACCAACGTCATCGACTGCCACAGCGACTGCGACAGGTGTCCGATAAAGCCAGACATTGGCCGCGTTCCAAGGGCCAAAATTAAAGCGAAAGAAAAGCTAGCTTTGTTGTAAGTATCCTGGACCGTGAATGTCACACCCCTCTCCCCTCCCTTAAAACATGACAGTAAGTTTTGAAGAGAAGAGTGCTGGGTAGAAACTCACCCATGCAGCTACTCTCCGCACTCGACGTGCTTAGCCAGTTTGTATTTGTATATGCACACTGCGGATTGATTACTTTCTTCATAGGAATTAAATTAAAACAAATCCACACATGGCATTCAATATCATAACCGTAACGCCAACTAATAATGCACGGGTATAAAGTAAATCTCGTAATAAGGGACCACCGTTCCCAATGGAATGTACCGGATTAACACATACCCGGAATAAGGAACCCTTTTGATACTGAAATATTTCTATAATAACATAATAAAAAATATTTCGGAATCCGAGGATTCCTGTTTGATGAGGTCCGCATTAAAAGGATTTATAGCGTTTTCTGAAATAGTATTTGCAATAAATCTCTATATATTTTAATAATTTTTAATGTTTAAATGTGCTTTGCGAAACGGTCCGAAAAGGCGTGAATGTCGAAGGAAACGCGATTTCATTGCACATCAGGAATCCACATTCAGGGCTCATTAGGTTCTAGTTCGAGCGTTGTTACAGCATGATATCTGTGTTTAACGACAAGATAATGATAGGTTGTGTTTGCAAATACTATCTGACATTGTCGTCTCTACGTTCTCGACTCCTGATCATACCCCATTACTAATACCATCAATAGCATTTACGATCTTCTGTCTGGATGCTGTGTCATCACGGTGTTAGAACACGCCGGTCTCTTCATCCCTGCGTGACACGATAATGTGTATAATTTTGCATAGAGATGCCATTTGTGTGTTAATTTAGCCAGTTGTTTTTTTTCACAAAAATACCGTTCACGCCCGATTTTCCCACACGCATATACATGTATCTTAACGTCCGAACCCCTTGTGCCACTATCGAAAATAGGTGACTCAGCTCTCTTGTAAATTAATTGAAAACATCACGTGTGTGATGAAATCGTTTTGATTTCGTTTTAGAAACTTAATGAAAAGGTATTCATTTTCAATGTTCGTATATATACCCCTGCAGCCCTGATCAAGGATTACCATCTGAATCATACATATTATTGTTAATTGTATCTGACATTGGTCTTATCGCTCGCCTACTATTGGAATGGTGCCGTTATTTCAAACAGTAAAGTACATCTCTTGAGATCCATGCTGAGTGATTCTCTATACCCACCTGCGGCCCTTATCGGGGGTAATCAAAGCTTCGCGTGGGTGAGGCTGGTGTGCAAATTGTATCTGGCGTTGACCCTTGTCGAATCAACTGTCCATTCTCCGGCTGGACAGCGCTGAGGTTGCCTTGGCTAACTGTATCGGACATATCGTCTTCAGTCAATTGCCACACGTGACACCGGCTCCGGGAAGACGGGAGATTGATACATGACGACGCAACAATCAGAGTACCACTGAATCGGCGCTCTTTCACAGCTCTCCAGACTGGAGGACAATGGTTCAGACGTAAATGTGGCACAGATATAAACCTAATCGTACGGAACGAGGTGTATCACTAATTTCTGCAACAGACACTCGACATAGTGTGGTGAGGGGAAATGGGGTTAACGTCGCGTTCAAGATGACACTTAAACTCATATAAGGACGTGCATGCATGTGTGCGTGCGTGCATACGCGCATGCATGCTTGTGTGCGTGCATTTATATGTGTGCATGCGTGCGTATGCATGTACATGTGTGTGTGTGAGTGTGTGTATGCGTGCGCATGTGTGTATGTGTGTGTGTATGCGTGCGCATGCGTGTGTGTGTGTGTGTGCGTATGCATGTTCATGCGTGTGTGTGTGTGTGTGTGTGTGTGTGTGTGTGTGTGTGTGTGTGTGTGTGTGTGTGTGTGTGTGTGTGTGTGTGTGTGCATGCACAGTATACTGTCTTCGAGTCTGACAGATTTTGTGTTCTTCCCTTAATGCCGATACGCACTCTATGCATTTCCTGCCCCGCCCAGATATGAAAAAGACATACACCTTAGGAATATGAATAGACTTAAAAGAAACCGAAAGTTGAATAGAAATGATCTGACATATTTAAAGGGTTTGGAAATTGGGACTTCTGACATGATCAAATATATACGTATGGTTGAATGAGCGAAAAGGAATGATTTAAAGAAAATGAAAATCTAATACTGAGGAAGTCGGTGACCCAAGATGACTGTTTGCCCACATATATGTACATCTCCTGTGAATACAACTTGGGTCAATGACTTGCTCATTTTCAAATATTAGGAAGACGCTTCATGATAATCGAAAAAAACAGCTTTTTGACACACTGTATCCTCACCAATGCATTTGGTGTTTTAAGTCCCAAACACATAGTCGTTGAAGCGATCACGATCCTGGGATCCTGGCACTCCTAAGGGACACAACTCCGTAGAGTGACACGAGGAGCCACGGCATGCCCACCCCATTATAAACTAATAATCACTAATAAAAATTAATATGTTTTTGACATATTGGTTTTACGGATCAACCCGTCTGTGTCCACATCAAAGCACTTGTAACAATAACTCAGGGTAGTTTGATACCATTTTTATGTGTTTAATTAAAACTGTGTATACTTCTTCAGAAAGGATGTGGGTCCATCTTCAGCACGTTGTTTTTGAAGTGAACAAAAGCTACTTGTCATCCATAACAATTTCTAATAGTTTTCCACAATTCCCAAATAAAGCTAATCCTGAGGGCCACAAAGAACCCATTTCCTGGGATTATTTTGAAAGAAATACAGGAAATTCGATTTTGCGCCAGGAAACACAAAAAAAAATTCGTTTGACTAAAAAGATTGTGTAAAACTATTTCTTAGGGTTTAGGTATTCATGAGAGATCTCTGCTAAATGCAGAGTCGATTGTACGATTGAGACTATATCAAAAGCATGTATGAATCACTATCAAATAGTGATGCTTCAAGGTGTTCGTGAAGACGTGAGCGTATCGTGGCCACTGGCGGCACCCGTCACAAAGTAAGTGAGTATAGTTTGGCGTCTTTTTTTTAATAGCAATATTCCTTCAGGAAACAACAGGAATGGGCTTACTTTCATGGAGAAAAAACTATATCCACTTGGGAATCAAACCGAACGGACTTGTTAACTGCACGGCCGGCGACACTACACACCCTCTGATACAAAGAATGTTACCTGGGTTAGAATTGGTCTTCAGCAACCAATGCTTGCCATGAAAGGCGACTATGCTTGTCGTAAGAGGCGACTAACAGGATCGGGTGGTCAGGCTTGCTGACTTGGCTGATGCATGTCATCGTATCCCTATTGCGTAAATCGATGCTCATGATATCAGTCGCTGGATTGTCTTGTTCAGACTCGATTATTTACAGACCTCCGCCACAAAGCTTTAATATTGCTGAGCGCTGCTTTAAACAACAAACAAACAAACTATATATATTGCTCACACGTCAATGCAACCCAGAGCATGCTTGGTAATGTGTACGGCACAGCCATTCATTTCATACATATCCATGGAGATGATTAGATTCTTTAAGAAATCTGACCTTCACTAATACCGACCGGAGACATACGAAACTAGGTCTGTTCATTGAGGTGGGATGACAATCAATATTTGAAACAATTCTATGTATTCAGTTAATGAAATATGACCGGTACAATCGCTGGAAGAAAGCCCACAAGTGCTGACGAGACTTTTCAATTTGAAACCGAAGATTGTTTGATGTACAAAAACTGAAACAATTTTTGTTCAAAGTCACACATCGTCCATGAAAGGACTTGATGGGTATCGTAAACTATTACATTTTTGCTGTATTGACAAGACATTTTGTGGATTTGTTTTGCAAAACAGAAGACAGAGTGAGGGCTAAAAGAGTTGTGCGTGAGTGGGTTTGGTTAAACTTCGCTTTGAAAAGTATTTCAGTTATATAACGGCGTGTCCGTTTAATATGGGAGAACAACCCCAAGCGATGCAACTACAGACTCGCCCAATCAAAAAAAACAAAACAAAACTAAAGTACAATTTAAACAGACAAAACGAGGTTTTTAAAGTCTCGTGCTTCTAAAAATATCGTAAAAAAGAACATGATCAGAGTTCAATGTCATATTTATATTACGAAAATTACGTTTTTTTTTAAGAGTGAGTGAGTATGGTTTTACGCCGCTTTTAGCAATATTCCAGCATGATCACGGCGGGGGACACCAGGAAATGGGTTTCACACGTTGTACCCTTGTAGGGAATCGAACCCGGGCCTTCAGCGCGACGAGCTTATGCTTTAACCACTACCTCCCGGTATTTATAGACTTTCAGCTTCTAATTCAGGTTGGTAAAAACAACATTGCTAAGCAACCAGTACACGTTTCTATTTCCGTTTCCGCTTATCTTTTAAAACTCTGAAATATGATCTTGTATGCTGTGTTCAATGCTGCACAGTTTATAGCCCGTAGCCACATTCAACAAAACCCCGTTTATACGGACGGTATAGTTCCCAGTCACCTTGTACGGATTAGCCAAGTCCTGATGTACTTTGTTAATATAACAGGTGAGATAGGTAACTTATTTTCTCAAGGGGTATTTGTTTTCATCATCACGTACTCGCCAGTAATAACAACACTTAATATTATAGACGTTCTGATACGTTAGGGAGTGAGTGAGTGAGTATGGTGTTACGCCGCTTTTAGCAATACTCCAGCAATATCACAGCGGGGAACACCAGAAATGGGCTTCACACATTGCACCCATGTCGGGAATCGAACCCGGGTGTTCGGCGTGACGAGCGAACGCTTTAACCACTAGGCTACCCGACCGCCCCTGATACGTTAGGGGAATCTTTACAGGCGGTTAGGCGGTTAGATATATTATGACGAGGTGTATTACAGATAACACTTCTTTATTAATATTATCATTATTATTATTATTGTTGTTATTATTATTATTAATAATATTATAATTATGTGCGAAAGCATATTCTTTGTTTTATATGTGTTTGTGTGTGTTTGTGCTTATATATGTGGAATGTGTGTGTGTGTGGATGTATATGTGAATGTATGTATATGTGTGTATGTGAATGTGTATGTATATGTTTGCGTATGTTTATGTGTACTTGTATGTAATTTCATACTTTAAAGTTTACACTGTTTCTTTGCTGCTGATTCGCTGAATGGGTAGTCACGTGATCTGTGTGTGTGTGTGTGTCTGTCTGTCTGTCTGTATGTCTGTATGTATAATAAAGTTGTAATTATCTACAATACTTCTGGTCATATTGTCAAACGTTAACGTCGGGGAACGGGTTTTCAAGACAAACGGGTTTTCAATGTTCACAACACAGACACAGAAGAACTTTCCAGTTGTCGTAAATAACGGTTTCAGTCTGTGGAAAGTTGAATAAAGTTTAGGAAATTGATTAGAGCTGTAGAGTCTTGGTCTGGGATAATATGATCACTTTAAAACCTGCACGCGAACTGTATCGGACGCCTCAGAAATAACAGATCGCAAAGGAAGAAGACTGACGAAATTACACCCAAGACGTCCATCAGTATAAATGATTCATACCTTTTGCGACCATTCCTTTCGGGGAAATAAAGACCCGAGGACTCGGCAACTGGTCGAATAAAAGTCTAATTTCCAGCGTCTATTCAGAAGGGACTCGTTCGGGCCATCCACAAGCGATTTTCAGAAAAGGATTAACCGTCTGAATTTACATCGGCTGGTGCCAGACCTTGCTTGCATGAGTGAGTGTCTTCGTGATTTGTTGCAACGTTCTGACAACAGCGCGGGAGGGGACACCAAGCATTGTCTCCATAAACTGCTTCGACCTGGGAATCTAACCAGAGCTCTGAGCTAACAGTTTAAAGCCTCTATCTCACATTCACGAATCTGAACACGAATGAACACGATTAAACATTTTTCCTTAAATCGTGTTAGAACGTATGAAGGTCCCGCACTCATTCGTGTTCATTCGTGTTAAGTCGTGGTCGGTCGCGCGCGGTCGTATGGATGGGCTTAAATCGTGTTATAAATTTTTGCAATGCAGTCGTATGAAGATCGTGTTCAGTCGCGTTCAGTCGTGTTGGGGAGCATGGGAAGAAACTCATACGACCTTCATACGTTTTAACACGATTCAAAACGACTTTCATACGCCTTTCATACGACTCCCATACGCCTGAACACGAAATCCATACGTTTGTCATACGACCGGAAGAGCCCATCACGTGACTGAGTGAGAACGTGGGAAACCCCCTGAAAGTGAAAGCTCATTCTACAGCCATGCCAAACCCCAGGCGGCCGAATCGGAAGCTCTTCCAGGTAAAACCTTCGAAAGGGAAACATCCTTCATCACCAACCATGGATGAAGATGAGCAAGCTGTTACCTCTGAACCACCACCAAAATCTGCTTCTTGCGGGTCTTGTTCGTTGTTGAACCTGGTGAAGACTGACACAGAAATGCTGTTGCAATGCAGCTTATATACTACATGACCCACGTGACCAAAATAAACAAAAATATGTCGTATGAAGGTCTTGCTCAGTCGTATGGAGATCGTGTTTATTTTTGCAGTCGTATGGACATCGTAATGATTCGTGTTTAATCGCATGGCGGCCCTGTGGATTCGTGTTAAGTCGTTTGGGCGTCGTATAACAGTCGTGTTTGGTCGTATGACAGTCGTGTTTGGCCGTATGACAGTCGTGTTTGGTCGTATGACAGTCGTGTTTGGTCGTATGACAGTCGTGTTTGGTCGTATGACAGTCGTGTTTGGTCGTATGACAGTCGTATTGGGGTCGTGTTAAATGAGGTTAAATAGTGTTGTAGCGTATGAATATCTTATGACGGTCGTATGAGTGTCGTGTTCAGTCGTATGAGGGTAGTTTTTGGTCGTATGAAGGTCGTGTTTTTTTAAGAAATTTGCATAAACCACAAGGTCGAGCACGAATCAACACGATTTTTCAACTTTTCTTAAATCGTGTTCGCAATTTCTTAAATCTTGTAGCCTAAGGTGAAATAGGGGCTTAACCGTTTGGCCACCTCTTGCGGTTCCTGCTTGTCTGAAGAAGGCTGATCAAACATATAAAGTAGCTTTATGTATCTTCACGCTTTTCTCTCATAAGGGAATTTAGTATATTATCTGGTTTGTTTGTTGTTTAACACCACACAAAGCAATATTACAGCTAGATGCCGGCAATCCATTGATTGACATCAGAGCATCGATCTGCGCAATTCGGATACGATGACATGTATCAACCAAGTCAGCGAGCCTGACCACCCGATCCTGTTAGTCGCCTCTTACGACATGCATAGTCGCTTTTTTAGGCCAAGCATGGATTTGCGAACACTGTACCTAAATTGTGACTACAGCAATATTTAAGATGTTACCTAATTACAAGCATATATATATATATATATATATATATATATATATATATGTGTGTGTGTGTGTGTGTGTGTGTGTGTGTGTGTGTGTGTGTGTGCGTGTGTGCGTGTGCATGCGTGCGTGGGTGCGTGACTACTGACTGGTTACTCTTGCAATGACAATTCATAATTATATTTGGACAATACAATAATTCTTACACTTAGATGGTACTATCGCCTTCATTAATGCTGATGAGGTAATGTGATAAATTTCCCATTAAAGTTTCTGGCGTCAAATTTATCAATATTACATCCAACCAGTTATTCCGTTATTCACTAATACATAATGACACGTCTACGTTCTCAGAGATTCTCAAAAAATACAAGCAAGGAAAGATGAAAAGATACGCCAACGGCAAACAAATGGGCTGGAATTATCGTTTTCAACGTCCAAATTTTCGTCTTTTTGCACGAAATTGTTTGAAATTTCAAAGCATCCGGTACTAGTCCCCGCAGAATAATCGACCGCAATCTTCAAATTAAATTTTCACCTTATCCTGGCAATTTATCAACAAATTGCCAACTGATAACAAAAAAAAATGATCTCGATTCCGATTTAATTCCAACGTTTTTTTGTACGGGTTCGTAGCAACTGCCCTGCATTCCAGAATGAGGCATTGTTTGCCGCCGAAACAACTAAATTGTTGACAATTTACAAATTGCTCCGGTTTGAATGGGTAATAAGGATCCATATTTATGTCGTCGACGGATAAGGATCAGATACAGTTCAACACGGTTCTTGCTATTGATCCAGCGTATTTTAAAGTGGCAAGTATAATTCAATGTAGCAGGCCAATCCAGCTATTGCTTCCACGCACTGCCCGCCGTTTCTCCCAAACCCTCCCTCACTGGATCGGGTCTTCGCTCCAAGCATCGTTTCTAAGCTTTCCTCCTCCATATCGATTTTTCTTGACAAAGGCTCGCATTTACGCCGCCCTGTCATGGTGAATAATTTCAATTGGCAAGGCGATCCCCTCGCACGAAATGTGACTCTGTTTGTCAGTTTAAATCACGTTTTTGGTTTAAATGCTTCAGAGGACCTTCACACATCCCACGAGTGCTCCTCGACGCTCTGAGAGCTCTTGCAACGTGACACAAGAGCATGCTGTTATGTAAGAGCTTTTGTCCCTCGGAGAGGGCTTTAGCTGGTTCATATTTTTTTGGACAACTGCGTCCTTTGTTCGTAACTCAAGCTGTCGAGGTTGGTGATTGTCTTGGCTGACATTATAGCATCACAAAGCGGCCTAGGAGTGTTCGTGTGTCGTTGTTGTTTTACGCCGCACTATATTACATCTGTATGACGAATGCCTGTAAATAAGTCTGTACCAGACGCTGAAACGCTGCATCGCAGAGCGTCCCAGTAACTAGATCTGGCTGACGTTTGTCATAACTGACAGCCAGTGGATGGAACGTCCAGAATAAAGTTTGGTTCTCTAGCCACGATGAGTTGAGGTGAAATGGGGTTTAACGTCGCGTCCAAGATAATTGCACTTATATAGCGACGTGCGTGTGTACTAGTCCGGACTGATGCCGATTTATAGTGCTTTATATAGCTCACTGAGATACCATGTCGCAGAGTAACATGAATACCCCACTCAGACACAATATACTGACTGCTAGCCGACCAGTCCTTGTTTTATCCCCTTATTGTCGAGGTAACAACAAATTCCATCTTTTAACGTCTTTTGGTATGACGCAGCCGGGGATCTAACCCCGGACCTTCCACTCTCCGGGCGGACGCTCTACCACTAGACCACGGAGGCAGTCGTAGCCGGGATGAACGTCTGTCCACTGTTTTAGTCTTTTGTTCTCTTTGACACATAGCGCAAGAGGGACATGTCCTTTATGGATTCAAGGGAAGAAAAGGTCCACGGTACACCATTTCTGATGCAAACTGACGGACAAAACACCCATGTTTGATTGTGGCTAAAATGAAATACACAAGAAATACTTATTCGATGGTGATGTATTTGATGCGGGTATCATTTGTGTGTTGTACCTAACGTTTGCAGTGTTTGGACGTCTGTGTTCAGCCGAGTAACGTTTTCAAAGATTTTTGGTCAAATCCAATTTTCAAGTTATACTTCTTTCGTGCCGTTTATGTTAATCCAGCAAGTGATGGGTATCATATTTAAACACAGTCCCATACTCTGGTCATAGTGTGGTGTACAGACCTAGAACGTGAACTCATTACAATCAAATAGTTTAATCAGATACGATGAAAGGACACCTCCATAGAAGGTAGCGCCATGTGAACCCCGAGAATCTTTTGATCGTCAAATCTGAATGAAGGATGCGTGGGTTACCGAGACGCCAGCTTTGAGTCAAAAACCTTTTGGTTTCATTTCTTTTCAAATTCCGATTTTAACAAAATGCAACCCATGCAGGACACAAGAATGCCTTCCATGGTACCCTCTTTCATGTAGATGCCACAGAACCAAGAAGCGACATGCTGTTCAACATAGCAACAACAATGTAATGGAACGGCCTTCATTATGTACATTCGGGTATGGTCGTTTAAGTTCGTTTTCGAGATACAGAAATCAAATGTGCTGGTCCGAATGCTTCGCTCACTGGTACCAAGAAGTTAGAAACCTCGCTCGACGCTGATTGACTGATCAGAAAGTTCACCTGACGCGGCATCCTGTTCAGGTGGCTTCAGAGAAGTATCGAATCGGAGAAAAATATCTCATTTTAATGAGATTGTCTGTAAGCTGACACGCGATGATGTGAGAGAAATACTGTTCAAAGCGTCGTCAAACCAATATCATTCACTTGCCACTTTTTTGTTCAACATAAAACCACACGGATGAAATTAACACCAAAAAACTGAATATGATTTGTAAATTTGTAAATTCAAAAAGTTGACTAATGGTGAGGTAAGGTGAGGTGAGGTGAAATGGGGTTTAAGGTCGTGTGTGTGTGTTTGTGTGGCTGATTGTTCTAATCTGGCTAATGCCGATTATATGGTGCTAGCAATAAAAAGTAACATGTTTAACGTCTTTCGTTATGACGTGGCCAGCCATCGAACACCGACCTTCCGCACTCCTTGCCGACATTATGCCTTTGAACAGAGAGGCGATCAGCTGCCTAATGACGATCACAAATAAGATAAGAAGTTAAAGGAATTTTGTAGAAGAACCAGTCCCATAAACATCTCACTGGCCACGGGAGAGGGGCTAGCTCGTGAATGTAATAATCCAGTCTTATGATGGCGAGGGACACCAAAATCTGGCTCCACACATTGTGCCCTTGTGGGTCATCGAACCCGGGTCTTCGGCGTGACGAGCTGACAATTTTACCACCAGGCTAGCCTACCGTCCCGCAGCACCGCATCTCGGACACCTGGGACACATTTCATACTTTAATTATTGTGTTTTAAACTTCTGGGGCATTGACGTTCTCTTTCATTTCAAAATGTATGATGCTTTATGACAAGCAGTAAAAGAGTACTCAAACCAGGGTTTTGCAGAACGAAGATACTGCGTCCAATACGCATACAATTGAAACTAGACGCAAAGAAGTAATGTTGTAACTGAGCATAGAAGTTTGAATTCAATTCTAGCCATGGAAGCTTGCTCTAAAAATCTAAAAATCTTAAAAAGTTGTGTTTTACAGAAAAAAAACAATCACTTGATAGCGTAAGGCTTCAAACATACATAAACTACGGTTATAACGAACTCATAGGGTCCACCAATATTAATTCGTTGTAACCGTAGTTCGTTAGAAGCATATGTACAATATATATAATCATATAATATATATATATACAGCAAATGGATGGGACCAAGAAATAGATTGGTAGATTGGTCATCCTGGTCACCCTTTATCAAGCCACGGACCAAATCATTACTGATAATCCACAACACACACGAATGGCCCAGGTAAAACCCCTGCAGAAGTAGTCACAATTTCTGTATCAGGACTAGAACGCGGAACACTGGAAGCTGACAGGCTCTGTAATCGAGATATTGTTCAATGCAATGCTAAACCAAGTTCGCCACTCACGACTTTTCTGTTCCACACTGAGCCACACACGTCAGTTGAACACAAACAAAACTGTGCACAGTGCTCCATTTGTATGCAGTGAGTGAGACCAAATAAGGATCGGGGCTATAAATGAAAAGCATATTGCGTGCGGAGGTATTAATGGCGGTTCCAACAGCACGGAACTGCAATTTCTGTAGAGATCAGAGAACCAGGAATAACCAAAACTCAACAGATTTGTGTTTCATGAATAAATACATATAACAGGTGAATATTATAGCTCGGTTTATCAAAGCAAGGATGGGCAGTGTTAGTGGGTCAGATATCTACTACAAACATCAAGCCACGTAACAGAAGTGAAACCGGAAGCAGTGGCTCTGCCGATAATGTGGCTTATAAATATCCTTTGGCAACACAGTTGTGAATATTGACGGTCCAGTAGCGACTATAGATCGTGCATCCATGAATTGTGAGTGAATGTTATTTTACCCCGAAGCTCATGCTAGCAACATCACAGTGGCCTGTAAATAATCGAGTACGAATCAGGCAGATTGGTGACTAAATGCATGACAGACGATGCTCACCATCAGAGTCTAAGTCAAAGAGCCTGGCCACTCACTCCCCAGGGTATTAATCCCTGTCGAGAAGCATGAGATACTGGGACCTATTCCGAACTGGAAACCATCAAGGGTCAAGTGAATAAAATCATCATGTTTTACCAGTCTTATGAAGAGGTATAGTAATTGTAAATAAACAAGAGTTTGTCACTAACGTGGCTATATCCCCCGCCCCTGTTGCAGAATTTATGACATAATTAAATCTAAACAAACCCTAACCTTTTTAAACCTAGGTGGAACTTGTTGCCATGGAAACGTAAAAAATAAAACATTCTAAAATCTCTAAATAGCAAAAGGCACCAGTTCAGCATGTACTTGACAGACCTGCAAAGTTTCGTGAAACAATATTGAACGGTTCCTTAGTTATGCTCCGGAAACGGAACGTGAGGGACGGACGGAGCCCGTTTCTATATCTCCCGCCAACTTTGTTGGGCGGGGATAAAAAGGTAACGTCAACGACAGTAAATGACCTCGATTAACCACGGAAACAGATTCCGCTGGGCGTAATAGGCAAAATAGTGGCGACAGTTATAGAATGGATAATTGAAAATCAGTGATGACACCAGGTGTTCGCGAACGGAGTAAGCGTGTCCTTTTGGTATCGTCCGCCTCACACAATTTGCATGAAAATGTGTTCGTTTGTTGCCTGAAGAACCGTCTTTTTGCCTTCACCCGTATTTTTTGTCGTAACTCCTGATTAGTGGAACTCAGATTTCAATATTGCTCTCAACCGGAACCAAATATGCCTCTATAAATTCGACTAATACAGGGTGCTGAATAAAACGATATCGTTTAAGACAGATAGTGTGTTGAATGTTGTACATTGGCTTAGAGAACTATGACGCTTCATACAATGTATCCTTTTGTTTTGAAACTGTACCTCATAAAACGGATATTGACAAAGGTCCTGTAGGTTCTCATACATTCCTATGAGGGTGACATACAGAGTGGTTGGCGCAATGATCTGGACAAGATATTTGTAGATATCAAGATATCAGTAACCTGTTTGTTAAACGTCGCTTTGAACGCTATTTTTGTCTCAAGGCGTGTCAGCTTTAAGTGGACAGAAAGTGAATAGGTCTAAGACGTTTATCACTTTGGTGAAACACCATAGCAGGCGTATGGTACAGGCAAACCTAGAAACATAAGGGCGAATCTTGGAATCTAACCCATGATCACAGCTTTCTGGCACGTGTAAGGGGCGCAACTCTGCACAGCGAATTGCGGCGCCTCCGACGACTGGGCCACCCGTGACGCCATACGCTGTTTGAATATAAAATAATTGTATTCGGGTAGCTGTTTATGACATCAGTTCTCCGAATTAACGGGGGTAACAGCACGTTAGAAGAACATATCAGTGTTGAAGATGTAGCCAACGGTATCAACGTAAGCCGAGTAGTCTGAGCAGCGTTGACCTTGACCTTCACCAAAATCCCCAGTGAGACCAGCGTGAACCTAAACCTTCATCGTAATCCCTCCCCATCTGCGCATCGTGAACCTTGACTTTCATCGACATCCCTAGCCTCGGGAGCGAAAAACTTGATATTCAACGTAATCCCCAGTCTGAACAGCGTCAACCTTGACTTTCATTGAATTCCCTACATTCAGAGCAGCGTCAACCTTCAACTTCATCGAATCCCTACAGTCAGAGCATCATGAACCTTGACCATCACAATAATCCCCACAGTCTGAGCAGCGTTGCCTTGACCCCCGCCGATCCTCACAGTCCGACAAACATGTTGGTCAGGAACAGGTTGTTGAGCGCCAGGATTCTACCCTTCTGTAAGCCAGCCACAAAGCGCCTCAGTGGCTAGCATTTCAGTCACTACTGACAGTGGAGGTTTCTTTTAGGTTATATTCACAACAGTGTTCTCCAACATGTACGAATATGTCCTTGAAGTAAGGTGTTCAAATTATGGAATATTGTACACCCGTGAAGTTCCGGGTAGAATAGAAACAAAGGTTACATCATACATGGCGGACATATCAAAGGCCACACCACTAATGTTCAAGTAACTTCTGGCAGGCAATAATGTGAAGTCACTGGATGCTGCTGATAAAACTCTGGTCCAAAGAACTACTGAAATCCTTCTGAAATACCTGAACTACTAAACTACTGAAGATTCCGGGGTAGAATAGGTCTTCAGCAACCCATGCTTGACGTAAAAGGCAACTATGCTTGTCGGAAGAGGCGACTAACGGGATCGGGAGGTCAGACTCGCTGACTTGGTTGATGCATGTCATCAAATTCCAATTACGTGGATTGATGCTTATCATGTCAGTCACATGATTATTAACAGATCGCCGTCAAATAGGTCGAATATTGCTAAGTGCGGCGTTAAACAACAAATATACAAACAAACTATAAGATTGAAGACTATTCACAGAAGATCTTATTTTGTCTTTTTCCAACCATACCAAGATGATACATTTATGGTTAAAAGAATATACACCAAAGCAATCAAAATGTCCTTTTGCACGCATAATGTCCATTGAAACATATGACGAGTTACACACTATCTGCTTTTTATATTTTTGTTGCATTTGTAGTTTAAAAACAATACAAAAGCGTAAACAAAATTAATCACGTAATTTATCCCTTACGTTTTGGTACGTTAACTGTACAAATATATATTTTGTAAACTGACAAGTGTATATAGGCGAATGACCTTTCATGTGGTAAACTTCATTACATATTAATGAAAATTCTATCACGACACGTCGCGTTATCCACATTAGCATGTTCATCGGAATATTTCTAACTGGAGCAGCCAGCATCATCACCCGCCTGCACTCCCAGATAAGAGAAGTCTCCCCATCTAACTAGTGTTTTACTGCGAAAGCAAGCCTTAATAGTCGAAGGGCGGATACAGGTTTGTTTTCCAAGAGATTGCATCGATCCCAGAGGCTTAAGTTTAGATCGACCACTGTCTTCTACTGTCTTAAGAAAATACTGGGATCCTGCATAGGCAATTTCCCGCACGAACATGTAGACTGATGAGGCAGCAGTGCGAGGAGGTTGTTTTTTCTTTTGATTTC
Organism: Haliotis cracherodii; assembly: GCF_022045235.1. Taxonomy (NCBI): domain Eukaryota; kingdom Metazoa; phylum Mollusca; class Gastropoda; order Lepetellida; family Haliotidae; genus Haliotis; species Haliotis cracherodii. The sequence goes on along the minus strand of NW_027266341.1, from coordinate 9,894,641 downwards.
TGTTAATGATGCCTATTCCCTTCTTGCCATGCTAAGACCTCTCTTTGAAAGATGGGATGATGAATGAGGGTGGGACCTTGTCTGAAATAGTCTTTATAAAGTTGGAAAACTTAATCAAAATCTCTCCCTACTGGGCGATCGCAATGAGGAGGCTGATGGAAAGGTTGCAGCGCATGGGGTCTTTGTCTGTTGGGGTGTTTCTGCATACAGTGTTTGTTGAACCGTGATGACGCTATGCTTTCTTACATATATTTTCCATTTTAGTCTTGCTCGGTTGTGCCGAAGATGCTCTCTGTCGACCACTGTCTGCGTTGGGGTTGGGTGTTTGGTTTTGCGCTATGAGAACTGGCGTTGTCTGGTTCTTGTCTGTTAAAAAGTTTAAGAGACAGACTTTTTTTGTCTGGGTATCTCCAGCCTACTTTGGGATGAATGAGGATGGCTCTGGTGAATGCGTGAGTGAATACTGTTTTACGTCTCAGTATGTAATATTCTAACAAATCATATAAATCACTTATATATGGAAATTATATCATTCAGATATAGTGCATATATATATGCTCAATGAAAATCATTTGGTCCGTAAAGCAAAAAAACAAAACATACTGGAACCGTGACTGGATATGTGGTCTAGTCTAATAGAACTCTGGGGCGGTCGGGAAGCCTAGTGGTTAAAGCGTTCGCTCGTCACGCCAAAGACCCGGGTTCGATTCCCGACATGGGTACAATGTGTGAAGCCCATTACTGGTGTCCCCCGACGTTATGATATTGCTGGAATATTGCTAAAAGCGTCGTAAACCCATACTCACTCACGCACTATAGAAATTCTCAACTTCAATAACACAGTTTAACTTGGACACCCCATTCAGACACAGTGTACTGACTCGACCATTCCTTGTTTTACGTCTCAATTCCGAGCGCCTGGTGGGGTAACAATAGTAAGTACCATTTTTAGAGTCTTATGGTATATTTGTTGGTTTGTTAACGCTGCCACGCAATATTCCAGCTATATGACGGCGGGCTGAACCTGACAATCCAGTGATTGATATTATGAAAATCGATTCAAGCAAATGGGATACAATGACATGCATCAACCAAGTCAGCGAGACTGACCGTCAGTCGCCTCTTACGGCAAGCATGGGTTGCTGAAGACCTATTCTAACCCGGATCTTCAGGGAACTCTTGTTGCGTGACGCGGCCATTACAATAACAAGAACAGACCGCTGTCAAAGCTGAAATATTGCTGAGAGCGGCGTTCAAGAACAATCAACACCTTTATTATGAAACTAAAGTGCGCTCCCAGCATCAATGCTAAAACTTAAAAAAACCTTCTGCCCCAACTGTCCAAGTGAATCTGCCATATATAAGGCGTATGATATAGATTAGTATATTCGCTGCTTGTAACTCAATCCACATTATATAACAATCACTAGATCAACTTATTCAAAAGTGAACTGGCAACCACTCCATCTCGAACGACCTGTGATCGATCCGTGTTAATGAATATTCAGGAGGAACTATCGTATTCATAAACAAAGAGACAAAGTCTCAGTTTCCCCCAAGCGGGAGTGATTATGGTCAAACCGAAGTCTCAATGATCTCGGGGGTCTTGGGTATCGATTGGAAAGACCTGACTGCAGATAGTTCCTCAATGTATAAGTTCCATGTATAGTAAGTAATTAATGGAATTTGCTAGCTCAGTGGTTGAGGTATTTGTACACACTCAAATCCGGGTTTGATTCCTGTGGTATAACATATTATTAAGAAATGGGTCTCCAGTATTTTATTCTTTTCGCAAGAGACAACAAAAAAGATGATCTGTGTTCACAACACTGGTCTTGTTCATTGTGCCTCATTGTGTCCTAACAGCGTGGTCTGTTACGAAATAAATTACTACATAAACACAGGTCTACGTTTGTCGAATGTACTTATTGGCTGTCGTGAATTAGCTGGGCTATTGTTGTTTGCGGCGAAAACCTACACTCACTCACTTACCATTTTAGAGAGTTTTATACGTAGATATACGTTATTAATTAATTTAAAACCAACGTGAGCATAAATGATAATAATAATAATAATAATAATAATAATAATAATAATAATAAGAAGAAGAATGATAATAATAGGGGTCTCAGATAATTACGTTTCAGCAAAATCGATATGTAATTTCCACTGTCTTGATGAATTCACCACATTAACGTTTAAACGTTTGTTCAAAGAGCATCTAAGATATCGATTATAATACCAAAAGCATGAAAAATATAATTTATTTCAAAAACTAATTATTTTTTGCCGATTGAAGATGACATTTTGCTCATCGTTGATTTTTAAAGGAAGGCAACCGCTCTCTTATGAATCTCTATTTTTTAACTATCAACTCGTTTGAGCAGTTGGAATTGGTTCTGGTCTGTATAAAGAAGCTAGATATCCCCTTGTTCAATATTAATCGTATTAATACAAAACCCCTTGCTACTAGTGTGACACTGCAGCGACAGAAGTAATACTTCTAACGAAATCACGTCAGTCAAGACGATACCCTGACACCAGTTTTGCCAGACACAGCTCCATTTTCAGTCAGAAGGGAAACAATCCGCGCTATATGTGATATTATTAATCAAATATTCAGCTTCCAGTTTTCAAATTGAATTACGACATGCATAGAGTTTCCTCTGTTGTTATCGCGTTACAATAATATTACATTGGGTTTATGATTAAACGGACTCTGGGTTTGAATCCTATATACATGGGCACGAAACAGTCACGGGGTGAAACAAAGGGTACATCATACATGGCGGACATATCAAAGGCCACACCACTAATGTGCAAGTAACTCCTGGCAGGCAATAATGTGAAGTCACTGGATGCTGCTGAAAAAACTTTGGTCCAAAGAACTACTGAAATCCTTCTGAAATACCTGAACTACTAAACTACTGAAGATTCGGGGTAGAATAGGTCTTCAGCAACCCATGCTTGACGTAAATGGCAACTATGCTTGTCGGAAGAGGCGACTAACGGGATCGGGTGGTCAGGCTCGCTGACTTGGTTGATGCATGTCATCGTATCCCAATTGCGTTGATCGATGCTCATGATGTCAATCACTGGATGGTCTGGTCCAGACTCGATTATTAATAGACATATAGTGAGAATATTCCTGAGTGCGGCGTTAAACAACAAATAAACAAACTGTGAGTCCTCCTTTACAGAGAAAACATATGTGCACCTTGGAGCAGTACCAGGTGAAGTATTCTGTCTTTGACAAAATTACCGCAAACAGGTTAAAAGGATGACTGACTGACTGAGGTATGTTTGGTTTTTACCACTTGTTGGACTAACAAGTTCACTCAATCAAATGTGTTTCACGTTTTTTATATTGGTGATTGAGAACGAGGTAGGTATTAGGTTTAAAAAAAATAATCCAATTTTCATCCAATGGGACACGCTGAAAATGTAAAAAAACAAAAAAAAATTCGAATGCCGGTTGAAAGATCTTGCTCACTGCTCCCAAAGTTATAAAACTTGTTATGGCCCCCATGCTAAATGCCGATCACATAACAAACCTAAACCTAAGAGGAATGAATTCTACCGAGCAAGATGATCTCTAAAAGTAGGATTCCAAATTGCCAAATAATCATCGGAATATCGAGTGGGAAAAGAAGGAAGCGAGGTTTAACGAATGATGATTTAAATTTCTGGTATCAGTTAAGAGGTTGTGTCTCACACATACACAACCTTTGTGCTACTATTAACATATAAATTACTTGAAATAAGAACTATTCACTGTACATTCTATGCTATTAACCTTTGTGGCGAGAAAGTAATTTACTGACAACGAGTTTGATGGTGTTATACTTAGAAAGAAACCTTTGATAAGAAATGAAATTACCATTTTTCCGTCCGAAGGACCAAATGCATTACCATCATATACCAGCTACAACTTCTAATGGTCTTATGCATGATTTATTGCCACTATAATGGACGAGGTCTTGAAACTTCGTGCAATTATCGGAAAAGTGAAATTTCGTTCAGGGAAATAAAAATGTATGAAATAGTATGTGCCTGACGTTCAAAGAAGGTTTGAATGTCAGCACCGTGGAAGTGCATATGCCCTCCGTCCATAAAACGTTCTCAATGTTATGACCTTGGGTGGGAGCTCGGGGCGATGTTGGTCTTGGAAAGGTGCCTAGTTTTCTGGTTTCTGATCAACGTGTCCAAATAATGCAAGATTAAACGTCCAGACCAACATACATCTTATCCAAACACAATGAGTGAGTGAGGCACCGCAGCGCCATATCGGAGACGATAACATCACATAAAGCGACCGTCAACTTTATAATCGGAGGGAGGGGGTTAAAAAAGTAATTTCTTCAGACAATACTGTAAAAAAACATAACTGCTACGGTTTTCAACACAAAACATATGCGAACAAATTCTTTCTGTATATTTTGAAGCCGTAACAGAAACGGCAAATCCTAATGTATGAATATATATGCAAATACCAATGAATAAAGTTTTACGGCCCAAATTCACGATGTAGGATACGGAGTGAGTGAGTGAGTGAGTGTGTGGCGAAAATGGGGACTGTTTTAAATGTAATAACGCCCGAAGACAGTGAAAATTGGAAGAACTAGTTGTTTTCAGCGAACTCCAGTTGTATCACATGAACCCCAAGTCCGAACTGTGTACAGCCACTAGTTGTCATGAGGGGTGGTCGGGTAGCCTAGTGGTTAAAGCGTTCGTTCGTCACGCCGAAGACCCGAGTTCGATTCTCCACATGGGTAAAATGTGAAGGCATTTCTGATGTGCCCCGCCGTGATATTGCTGGAATATTTCTAAAAGTGGCGTAAAATATTACTCACTCACTCATGGTGTCAACCCTTGCTACTCTCCATCGTGTTACTGATGTGATATGAATGCTAATATTCGAGGTATCAAACCAAACAATTACAACCTGACCTTCACCGGTACTTAACGCCTACATTCTATGACGTCAGTTGACGTCTTGCTTCACCTTGAGTGCGTAGTGCTGTGTCCTTGAGAATCTTCGGTTGTAACGACCTCAAATGGACCATTAATATTAGTTCATTATAACCGTAGTTCGTTATACGAATATGTAACAGCATATATACAGCGAATGTATAAGGAACAATAACAGTTCGTTTTATCCGTCAGTTCGTTTTAGCCTGTTCGTTATGAACGTGGTTTACTGTACATGAAGATCCGGGATAGAATAGGTCTTCAGCAGCCCATGCTTGTCATAAAAGGCGACTATGCTTGTCGTAAAAGGCGACTTACGGGATCGGGAGGTCAGACTCGCTGACTTGGTTGATGCATGTCATCGGTCCCAATTGCGTGGATCGATGCTCACAATGTCAATCACTGGATTGTCTGGTCCAGAGTCGATTATTAACAGACCGCCGTCATATAGCTGGAATATTGCTGAGTGCGGCGTTAAACAACAAACCAACCAAACAAAACATACATTAGCACGGCAATACTGCTTCCACTTGAGTTAAGATCGCGATTAACATCTCCCTGGCTGTTCCCAAAGTTATAAAATTAGGCATTTGCTCGTCAGATAAACGTTAGACTATTACATTTAAACAAGCATAAACCCAAGGGCTATGAGTTCTGCCAAGCAATATTATCCCTAAAAGTAGGATTCCAAATTGCCAAATTATAATCGAAATAACGAGTAGGAAAAGAAGGAAGCGAGGTTTAACGAATGATGATTTGAATTTCTAGTATCAGTTAAGAGGTTGTGCCTGACTCGCACATCTCCCCTGTGCTACCATTAACATATAAATTACTTGAATTAAGAACCATTCAAGCTTTTGAAAATTGAAAAATCGGCATGTTTAGTTGTAGTTTCCGAAAAAAATAAAACCCAAAACCGAATTGGGCAGTAGAAAGGGTGGGTATATACTACAGTTATTCCTTGAGTATTTGCGTTTCCTTTCGTGGAACGGACCCCAGTGATGTAATGTGTTAACGCCGTCACCGTATTTAACACTAGGCATGTTATGCCTATTCAAGGTAGCAGAATCTATGACACAGCTTGTACTTATTAAATTCAGTTGACCTCTGACCCTGTCCTTCAGTGATGGCGTGTTATGTTTATAGAACCTCATGAATGCTGTTCATGAATTCATTCATGATCGTCATTTCACTTGAAACAACCAAAGAGGAACAGACTACAGCGCACAATAATTGCTCAGGATATTAGTAAACAAAACACGAATGTGAGTTTGGCAGAAATTCTGCGGGGAGAAACAACCTTAATCGATTTTACGCCATCATTTAGCTTGTACCCAGGGGAGAGTCCGGGTGTATTGATTGGGGATGTGTCATAAATTGACACTTTGCTGGAATTAGGTGATAAAATATTGGAGGAGCTTAGGAAGTATAAACGTGTTCTTGTTTGCAAAGTTGACGTTTTGGGCATATTATTAGCTGTTGGTCCAGCAGTTGTTCAGAATACGTTCTGTGCACAATGACTGTCCATATATCATTTTCATATACCATTGTCCATATACCATTCTTTATATACCATTGTCCATATACCATTTTTCATATACCATTGTCCATATACCATTCTTCATATACCATTGTCCATATACCATCGTCCATATACCATTTTTCATATACCATTGTCCATATACCATTCTTCATATACCGTTGTCCATATACCATTGTCCATATATCATTCTTCGTATATCATTGTCCATATACCATTCTTCATATACCATTGTCCAAAAACAATTGTCCATATACCATTCATCATATACCATTGTCCATATACCATTCTTCATAGCCGGAACATTATAAGATGCCATGGAAACAACACCTTAGGGAAGGATTTATATATAAGTTCGACTGAACAGCTATTTTGACAAATTTGAAAAAAAATACTGTCAATGCATATTGATTTTAGATTTGAACTCCAGTGTCATTTAGCAAAATCTGAGATTATTTAAATTCCATTCCCGCCCAAAGAGAACAATGTTCCTCCAAACAAAACACAACACACCAAACGATAATAGCACAGCACAGCACAGCACAGCAAAACTCCGACCAAAAACACCAAAATAGAAATCCCCCCCTCCCCCCCCCCCCCCCCCATACCCACCAAACAACACAATTAAAGCTCAAAGAACACCCCCCTCCCCACACTCACCAAAAACAGCGAAAACCAACGAACAACGTTGACACAACAAATATAGTAAGTTGTTTACACCCCATAACCGGAATGCTCCCAGGAACCCAACTAAATAGACGTTTGGTCTTGGATTCCCCAAATCCAGAGATAACAAGATACATCAGTCGTAAAGTTTAAGAGCAATCCTTACGAAAAAGTGCCTCCAATTAGTTCATACTTCAATGCAGTTATCGATATAATCTCCTCGTATAAACCACCAATATTTGTAAAGCCGGATCTCATAACCACATTAACAATACAATGTTTGTATTTGGAGTGAGATGGAGCCTTTTTGCGAGTAACTTCAAAGTCCAAAGCAAGGATAGATTTCAATCGCAAATAAATCAACCAAACCAAACTGGAAACATTCCACGTTAATAAATCCCAAGTTAACAACCGCTATTACATCGCCATTGCCGCGATTATCGATTCTCTGCGTCATTGACAAGCGGTTGATGTTCCCCGATTAGCTATACTTGACAAACCACCTTTCAAATTGAATAAATCAATACGTCAAATGAATGCATAATCTGTTAAGTAGTATTTACGTGAAATACATCCCCACAACGACTTATCCAAATTGTAATTTCACGTGTTTAGTGGAGGCCTGGGGTATTATGGTAAATAGCTAGGTAATCAGGTGTTTGGGCCAGGTTTGATATATTTTTGTCTAGCCGGTATTGAACGTTGGATGTAATTGCACGGATGGGTTTCTTTCTTTATCTGGCTCTACTTACATCTCGTAATACATGTCGTTAGGGGAATAATACTTTCATGAGTCATACGCTAGTGCATTAGTGTCAGTCAGCATAGACACTGACGTACTGGGATATGAGACGGTGTTTGGGCCTCATCATCAACGTCGTCAAAAGTAGTGCAAAGCAATTGTGTGGTTCGAGTTATTTTCCGTTTCAATTCTCTTCACTTTGGAAACTAAATAACCTACCTGTTGTTTAAATATACGCATACGTTGTATGTAACTACATGTATATGATTGGTTGGTTTGTTGGTTTGTTGTTTAACGCTGCACTCAGCAATATTCCAGCTATATGACGGCGGTCTGTAAATAATCGAGTATGGACCAGATAATCTAGTGATTAATATCATGAGCATCGATCCACGCATTTGGGATCGTTGACATGTTTCAACCAAGTCTGACCACCCGATCCCGTTAGTCGCCTCTTACGACAATCATATTCGCCTTTTACGGCAAGTATGGGTTGCTGAAGACCTATTCTGTCCCGGAATCTTCACGGGTCTGTAACTATATGAAAAGACGGGATCTCCTCACTTTGCCAGCACCTATTGTTCCCAGTATGTAACTCAGTCAGGCATGCTAATTGGTTAAACAATAGAAGGCATCAGGGGTCATCTCAAAATTTTGATATATGATATGCACAAAAATTTCATTATTTATTCTATATAGCCCTTCATATCATAGCATTAAATAACATTACATTTAGCATTTTGATACATTCATACACATATTTACAGTGTATTTAATTATTTTATTCTATAAAGCACTTCATATCAAAGCATTAAATAACATTACATTTAGCATTTTGATACATTCATACACATATTTACAGACCAAGAGATGTGACATTGGGGATTTTAAGCAGGGAGCTCATTTATTCAGGGTCGAGTCATCCCAGGGGTAATAGGAATTAAGAATTCAATAACAGAGTCGTTAATCAGGAATCCGGTATTAAAACTCTATTCATTTCGAAACCTGTTAACCAACAGCCTATTACTACGGACCTCTCAATATATCCGAAATATTTTGCCCCCAAATTCGTAGATAAGAACCTTGTGAATCAGGATCTCGTTAATCCGAGCTTGATAATCCTGTAAGTCCCAACTACAAGTTCTTTATAGATGGAATATACTTTTACGTCTTGGCATTCGATGAGTTCTTGACGGTGAAGGAACTAGCTGGATCCTGATTAATGAGGTTTGACTCTGCAGAGATGAATAATATTGATCCACACACGGCATTGCTTGGTAATCATAACTATTGACACGGTGCACACTTCAACCGAGAGCGAGTGTCTAATCGAGTGACTTGCCGTCGCTACATTACCAGCGCGTCTTTGGGACGAAGGTCTGCATGTAGATACGGAATAAATAGACCTATCTACCGAGCACTTTTGAACGCTTCAAGTGCACTTTTAGATTAAACTATATATACTTTGACATGTTTGACAAATTTGTTTTCCGTGGAAGGGATATTGGAGTTGAGGTGGAAATAGGATTCGAGAGTGCACTAGAGTGCAAGCGCATTTGGTGAGTTCGAGGTGAGTGTCGGGGTCACATCATGATGCATACGTGCCGCAACTCCTTTTTGGCATTCTAAACGTGATTATATTCCCCAGCTTTATTGGCATTAAGATTTAAACGTATTCCAGCATTATGACATATTTTCAACAAAATTACAGGTTTACTAAACGAGAACTTTAGCTCAAACATCACCCCTTTCCAAAAGCTGTTTCCGCGCTTGTTGGGTTAAGGGTTAATGAAGCTTTTCATCTGCATAAACGTACGCTAAAAGCTACATGGGTCTCTAGATTGCACGCAGACAAAAGAGCATTTCCGCGTGTAGTGGTTTGAGAGACGTGCGTGCGTGCGTGCGTGCGTGCGTGCGTGAGTGAGCGAGTGAGTTGAAAGCCACAGTTAAACAGTTTGTCCGTTATTTCTTTACGTGTCAGCTTAATGTGGGAGGAAATCACAAACATGGGCCAAAGTCTTTTAGATAACGTTGTTCAACGATATGTAAATATATAATCAGCGGATCCTGTACATTGAGTTGCGGTGCCTTAGACTACTGGTCTGCCGACAAATCCCTCATTTTGATAGAGCGCTAAGGGTTCACCAGACCTCCTTTGATGAGTTTGTCAGAGAGGGGTGGAGTCTGTTTTAAGATTATAATGATTGAGTTGTGAGTGAGTATGGTTTTATGCCGCTTTTAGCAATACTCCAGAAATATCATCCAGAAATGGGCTTCACACAATGTACAAATGCGAGCAATCGAACCCGGGTGTTCGGCGTGACGAGCGAACGTTTTAACCACCCGGCTACCACAACGCCCTTTTTAATGAGAATGTCACATGGTTTCAAGCAGGCTTTGGCACAGAAGGTGTATGGATTATTTTTTTTAGTAGCAGGCTAAAATTCAAACACAACTCATTCTAGTAGCAACAAGCGCTATATACCTTATCATCTCTAGTTCCAGTGACATGACCCGCCAGGAGAAAAGGGACCATTTGGGTGCTAGGAAACAATTGTGCTATCGTCGATTGCTTGACTTCAGCTACCTTTAGTGAAGATCGCAATGTGTGATTTCATGTATCTCTGTAATACGATTTGAAGCTTGTGAATTGTATTTTTATGTTCCAAAGATACTGTAGTTTTAAAATATAATGAAAAGTCAAAATGTGATTTTTCACCTCATTGTCTCATTGTTGTTCACATTATTATACACTATTATCCTTACTGATACCGGATATGTTAATAACACATTGTGAAACAAAAGAATTCACCTATAACCAATAGTAGGGATTCACTTAAACACGACAACACGCACGACAATATACATAATACCACACTCGGTATGTAAAAGTGATATATTATTTGATATCAATGTCAATATACAAAACCCTGAGGTATTCAACTCTCAGACCATCTCAGACTTCTGTTTTGTTAGAGGCTATAAATGACACATATACGATTTGAATGATAATGGGCAATGTTTCCGAGGGCATCGCCACTACCGGGAAAGCCGCGATCCGTGGCACGTACTGATGTAGAGCTTGAGGGAAATACTATTGTCAGGCACGTCATCAACATCCCTTTGCGCTCGCGTTATAATGGCCAGGGATTGTTCCCAGACCATTGCCTTCCGCTTGTAAACAGGGAGTTGTAATCTTGAACTGTTACAATGAATGTTAAACAATCTACAGAAAATCAATTCCTGTCAAAAATGGATTCTCTACCTGACGTAGGACGAGGTCGTAAGCTTCTTCTGAAGAAAGGTCAAGGACGATGTTTTTGTAGGACCCGGCGTAACTTCTGTCAAGGTGACGTAATTCGTCGTGGATGTCTCGGACGTCTTGCAGACGCTGTACGGCGAATCCTTCGACAAAAGGTTGATCTCGGAGGGACCAGAATATCTGCTGCAGACGCAACAAGCCTGGAAATATAGTTTGAGTGTTAAAGAGGAACTTGGGTCGTGCCAGTTTGCATTGTGGTAATTTTGATGAACCAAACGTATCAAATACAAAGGTTTATGATTGTGTTGCGTCACTCTACCAATAATACCATATTCTAATTACATGGTCAACGCGTGTCCGTACTCAAGGATTGGTGTAGTGGACACAGCGGCTGCCCGGTGAGATAAAAGTCGGTGGTTCGACCCTCTCGCCGCGCATTTAAAAAGACGTTACAAAATGGTTCTTGTTGTTACCCTGCCTTGCGCTCGGCATTAAGATGATAAAACCAGTACTGGTCGGCTGGGTGTCAGTATAATGTATGTTAGTGAAGTATCCATTCTAAACTGCGGCATGGTATCTGAGTGGACGAGCACTATAAAACCGACATTGTTTTAGTAAAGACTAGAACAAGTAGTCACACACACACACGTACATTTTACCAGCAATATGTATATGGTCACTACCATGGTCATAGCGCTAAGATATTTTAATTTAAACTTAACACGATGTACGGCTTTTCCATTGGACAAAAGGTCGGTCACATGACCACGAAAGTGACGTGCATAAGTGTATGAACGAAACAATTTGACTACTTACACATTCTGAGGGAAACCCCGGGGGGAATATCGAAGCTATCCTAGTGAAGAAAACGATAAAATACACATCTAAACTATCGCAGTGTCAACTCGATTCGTGTCTAGACTGACAGTGACAGTCGACAGCAATCTACCTCAGTTTCCTTTTGACACATTTTTAAACACGCTGTAATGATCGGCCAGTTGATCAATGATGACTAACACATGTAACCGCCACAGGTTCATTAACAACTTCGGAAATCTCTCCCGCCACGTTCATCGTGTTGGCCATTTTTACGGTTTGTACTTGATGTGAATGTATTACGACGCGCTGTCATTGCTGAGGTGGGGGCACGGATGGCCCAGTCGTCTAAGGCGCCGCGATTCGCTGTGCAGAGTTGCGTCCCTTGGTCACGCCAGAAACCTATGATTGTGGGTTCGAATCCCGGTTCGCCCCGATTATGTTTCTAGGTTTGTCAGCACCATACCCGTGCTCGTGGGTTTCACCGAAGTGGTAAACGTCTGAGACCTGCATCACTTCGGGCTTTCCTCCCACATTAAGCTGACACGCCGTGATATAACTGGAATACTGTTAAAAGCGGCGTTAAACCCAACTCACTCACTCACTCATTGCTGAGGTAGTTCTTAACAGACCTTTCTCGTCCAGTGATGATACTATGTGAATACATTTGTTGTAAACAAACTACAACAGATGTTTGCAAAGCAAGTCCAGCATACATACGCTCATCTCATTTTGTGGAAAATTTTACTCCGCGATAAAACTGGTTGTTGTATGGCTGTCAGTGTAGACATGAAGTCGCACGAACTAAAATAAAATTGCATATAGATCTAGGCCTACATCTTTCGAGGTGACAAATAGTGATAGAAAAAATAATAGGAATTTGCTTTCACTTTGTGTGAGTTCATTGGAGTATGGACCTTCATAGAGTGTGGCCGAAACATTGTATGAACGTCGTTTCAAGCTCCGACGATGGAGTTACAATTATTTTATCGCAAACGATTATCCTAGGCCTATGACGTATGGGATTTAAAACAGTTTTAGCGCTTACGACTATCGTAGGTTTATGTTATAGTACGGCTGTTACGATTGTCATAGCACCAAGTATGCCCTTGGCTCTGAACGCTAACGTAATGTCGGTTTCAACTGGACAAAAAGAGTTTTGAAGTTGGCAATGGCTTTCAAAACAATCCGAAGTGGGTTTGACCTGTACCTTCGTCACTGTCATACAGGAAGTGGACCTGTCCCCAGTTGAGCTTATGAATGACGTCAGTGAGGGCGTACGTGTAGTCCGGGCGCATGTGCAGCTCGAAGTTAGACTCTTCACTGACGGCAATGCGGGACAGGCTCGGTGTGATGAACGGCATGTGGAATGTCTTCGCGAAAGACTTGACAATGTCGGTGGAGGTCATCTCTTTCTGGCCAAGTATTGCAAAAACTCCATCGCTCATCTGTTTGCATACTGCAATCAATGAAAGTAGTTATGCGTTATATATATAACAACAACAACAACAACAACAACAACAACAACAACAACAACAATACGGCGAAGATGGTGCTCATAATAGCAAGAGCGAAAACAGTAATATTTATGTTTCATTCATATAGCGACAATAACAATACGAATGATGATGATGATGATGATGGTGATGATGATGATGAAAATAATAATAACCCTGACCACAATTTTTTGAAAGCGCGGAGAGTAATATCTTGTTCAAATAATGTTGTTAATAAAATAACGGTAAATATGCAAATGAAGTTAAATTGCAAGATGTACTTTATAGCTCTGTATATTGATGCAATGTCTGCTTGCGTATTTGGAACGTTATTTTACCGATGTTTAGGCGTTTTTTGCATTCAAAACTGGCTGCATTTTTAAGAGGTCCTTTCACAAAAGGAATTGGAACTCATACATCGATTATATTAATAATAACATCTTATGTGTGGAAATGAAACCTGGGTCCTCGGCGTGATGAGTGAACACTTTAACCACTCGGCTACCCCATCGTGTGGTCACAAGGAACGCTTACATGACACGCCTATTTGCAGGGAAACAAACAAAAGAGCAACATTGCTTATGCTTAGTGTGAATATATTGCTTCTGTTAGAAATACCTGTAATACTGATACAATACTATCGTGTGTTTATGCTTTGTTTGTTTGATGTTAAAAGCCGAACTCAGCTGTAAATAGACAAACCAGAGATTGATAGTATGAGCAACGGCTCAGGTCTGAGTACGTTGTTGACACGCTATCAACCAAGAGGGACAATACAGCTATCCACGGGACTGTGTGTGTGTGTGTGTGTGGGGGGGGGGGGGGGTATTGTCGAGCCGGCTCTTTCTACGACAATTTCAAAGAGCGTCATACGATACTTCCTCAGGGGTACAATATTCACGGCGTTGGCAAAGCTTTCCAAATGTTTTGTGGTAGGCATGTGGAGGACATTTCCAAATTTGACGAATCAGTGACAAATGATGTCTGATGCAATTCCTTTTTTTGACTTGCATAATATGTTCCGTATTGTTTTAGGTGAATAATTGACTTGGCTTTGCAATGGTTAGTGACGGATGCCACGGTGTGCCAGTATTCGTTCACCTTTTTGCGAACACCTGGCATTATCACTATTTAATAGTGCTAATTAATCATAAACACATGCTTATGATAATACTAGTAGTCGTACAGTGGACTGTGCGTTAAGCAGGTGTTAGTGCATCAATGGTTACAGTTCTGGCTATGTATAAAGGGTAGTGCCAGTGAAGAATTATCGAGGGATTATTGAAGAGATAGAGTTTTCATAATTTACAACAGGTCATCCTGTTATTCAGACAACACTGTGAAGAAAGAAGACGACATATACACAACAATAAAACTAATCAATATCTTTCAGAGCAGTGTTATTTCAGAATGACCAACGCTAGTAGAGTGAGTGAGTGGTTTAGGTTTAACCTCACTTTAAACACGTCACTTTAAACTGTACTTTCATTTCTATCATTATCATCAGAAGTTGTCCATTTGGTGAAAAGAGTGGTACAGCGAGTTGGTTTAAATATTCTTTTAACACTCATTCCTTCATTTAAAATATAGTGTGTGACGTTTTAGATGAAACTGTCAAAATGACTATTTGGTGTAGACTGAAACTATGTGAGTTGGATTTGTTGTCACAAAGCTTCCACACTATTCCAAATGTTTCTATTTCAGCACTTCAAACGTAAGGTACTTTATATTCTATTTTATCTTTGGAAAACAGAAAAATCTGCTTTCAAAATTTGATACAGGTTTATTCCTAGTGAAGCAGAACAAATTTACGTTTGTGGAATAACATACTGGCAAATACAGGAAGAGTGAAATAGCTTTGGTGCAACTCGAGAAGAAATAAAAAAAAGGGTTAGCGTGCTTCAGAATAGGGTCGATCTGGAAACTTGAAACACAAATTAAGTTTCTATATACTAGTGTGATTCTTGAAGCAGGCGGTATATCCGGCCTTGACCTTGACCTGCAGATCCTTGCAATCAAAGGACAGACAAAAATGTCATGACAGTTAGAACACCAGCGGCAGAGATTTAATCCAGCATCAGAATAACCTCCTAAGCCCGCCCTGAATTTTTAAAGCCGATGACGCTTTTATGCTCCAGTATAGTACAGCATAACTAGGCTCTCATCTTTACAAATGCCATCACACGTCAGCCATCATATTTGTATGCTATATGAACATTTATCGATTAACAATAATTCCGTCTGTAAAAGAGCAATCAGTCACTGGTTATACTGTTCTAACCAGATTAATAATTTACTTCATAAAAACTCATCAAGTGATCTCAGAGCCTCCGTAGACATTTGCCACTCAGTGAGTCTTTGATGTCACCACAGAAGACCACTTTCCAGTCCGGTGAGTGTTATTGGAAAGGTTTGCTTTGAAACATAAAGCAGCAGAAAACACTCATTGGTTGATACTGTGAGTAACGTGCAACACCGTCGGTGTACGATCATAAAGTCACCGAGCTTGACAACCTGATCCATTTAGTCGCCTCTCCGCACAAGAAGTACTGTATTGGGGGACATGCTACCCTAGCACCCTCACAAGGCCATCAGTTTTGAGGTTTTGAGTGAGTGAGTGAGTTCGGTTTAACGCCGTTTTTAACAGTATTCCAGTCATATCACGGCGTGTCAGCTTAATGTGGGAGATAAGCCCTAAGTGATGCAGACCTCAGACGCTTACCACTACGGTGAAACCCACGAGCACGGGTAAGGTGCTGACAAACCTAGAAACATAATCGGGGCGAACCGGGATTCGAACCCACAATCATAGGTTTCTGGTGTGCCTAAGGGACGCCACTCTGCACAGCAAATCGCGGCGCCTTAGACGACTGGGGGAGTGGGGTTGGCATTAATGTTTGACTACAACGGAACCGTTCGGCACATTTAAATGTCTCTCGTGCTTGAGGGTAAAGTATATATATAATGTTTAAAACATATTTTTTGATACATATGGAGATGTTAATATTTGAAAGACGATCAAACCTGCAGCCCACTCGTAACTTTAGGCTGAAAATCGGGAGTTTTTGACATGGTACATATAGAAACAAGACGTACGTGCCAATCATTCGTTGATTTGAGAGCAATGATTTCGGTTCCAGGTTAAATGACAAGATTCACTTTTCAGTCTCAGGAAGTGGTATAAACCCTTCAAGTACATGTATCTACAAAGTATTACGCACAAGACCTTTGCATCAAAAATAATCGCAGAATATAAAAAACCCCACACTTTTAACGCCAACCGTTTGAAATAACCCAGTCTTTCAAACTATCATTAAAACACCTTTAAAGCCAGGGATTGAACATGTTTTGATCCCCAGCGCTTAGTGGAAGTCGACCTTTAAATCTAGACTCTCATCCTGAAAACCACTTGAATTGACTACCAGACAAGAAGGATTTATATTTAGCTCTTTCTTGACACTGACCCGAGAAAGGACTCATTCATTTTGAAAAAAAATAATTGGACTCAGGTGCATTTACTGTAAGAGAGATGAAATAGAGTGACCTGTTTTTTCAAGCTTTCCACTTCTCAATTGAACCAGTCGTGTCAGAGGATCAGTGAAGTGAAAGGTTTTCATGCTGTTCCATCCAGAGGTCTGTTTTCTTAACACTCATATTCAAAGGGAATTTCACCCAACGAACATTTCGAACTAAATCAAATAACGTTTCAAATAAATTCGTGATATCAGAACTTCGTTATTAAAAAGTTATTGTTTAATCCACATGTGACTTTGTTCATGGTTTTGCCGATATTCGTATTCTTCGCCAAAACCTTTGTATCCAAGGAACTGGCCAAAGCGTACTGGATATGACATCAACGTTTCTTTACGATCAGTTCGTAACATGTCAACTGGCAATAACTGAATGATGACTGTTTGTGCGTCCAGTCTTCTAAGGCGCTTCAATTCATTGTGCAAAGTTACTTCCATTGGAAATGCCAGGATCCTACGATCGACGTTGTTGGTTTGTTTGTTGCAATACTCCAGCTATAAGGCAGCTATCTATAAATAATCGAGTCTGGACAGACAATCCAGAAATTAATATCATGAACATCGATCCACGCAACTGGGATACGTTGACGTGGAACAACCAAGTCAGCGAGCCTGACCACCCAAACCCCCTGGCCGCCTCTTACGACAAGCATGGTTTGCTGAAGACCTATTCTAACCCGGATCTTCACGGGTCCAATCGGCGTTGACCCGAATCAATACTAATTATTGTCGTTAGTTTGTACGCGGTTGAAACGTGTGAATGCATACGTGTAGCGTGTATGACAGAAGAAAAAAATAATGATAAAATAATAAATGTGTGACAGTCTGAAGCACTGCAATTAACAGCACAGAGCTGCACCCTTAGACGATCCGCCTGTTACTTTTGTAATATTGAGAATCACAACTGGCCACGGGATATTTTTAAATGTTACTCCAATTGTCGATCTGAATAAACTGTGTTGTCTGTCCCTACCTTCCATGGAGAAGATTTGTATGCCAGTAGCAGAAATGCACTTTGTCTTAACTAAATAATCCAAGCCAAGATTGTATTACATGATTGACCCAATGCCGTGATATACCTGGAATACAAGCACATTTCAAAGCGGCGTTAAATACAGCTTGCTTACATACGGATATATACAGTTGTGTTTAAGATGTGCTCGGGTGCCACCGGTGGGACAGGATACGCCTACATTTTCAGGAACACCTGATACCGTTACCATTTGATAGTGATGGATAACCAAGGAGTGGTTTTATATCTTTCTATTGTAGTAACTGACAGTTTTAAGCTGTCATTGTAATCCCATCAAGTCAGGGGTGTACGCCTACCCCCTACCCTCTACCCCCTACCCCCTGAGATAAATAAGAAAGCAGAAATATCTGCATCCGCGCGCCAACGGGTATTAATGTCTGAATGGGGCAAATATTTTTCTTCACCGATCTTCCCACCTGAGCTAAAAATACAGAAATCTTAAATATAAGAGAAATCGCCTCGTCTATTTCATATTTAGATCGACGCATCAGGATTCAGAGTGACACAAACTGACACAAGACAAGACTGTGAGAGAAATGTTCCAGAAGGCCAAGTCTTCGGTATCTACAGTTTACACCATGCTGTTTCCAAAAGAATTTAAAAGAGCGTCATACGACTCTTACTCAATTGTTGATCCGAGTTACAACATTCAAGGCCTCATTAAAACTTTCAAAAGGTTTTATTGTAGACACGTGGATGTCAAATTTGACTCATCGTATAAGCTCCGCTTTTCGGGAACACCTGATGTGATGTGATGTGATGTGATGCGATGCGATGCGATGCGATGTGATGTGATAGTGATTCATACACACATGATTATAATACAGTCGGAATCGTACAATTGTTTTAATAAAGCTGCACTAACTCGGACCAGGCAACCTCATCAAGATGCTGCAGTGAACAGGACAAGACAACTGGGACATCACAATGAAGCCGGCTCAGGAAATTAAACCTATCAACATCTTTACATTTGATGGTATAGGACTTAGCCATAGGGTGATACAATACTCCCTCCCTATGTGTAAAGACACACCGGTCGCTTTTGCGATTCAGATATCTGTTTTCACAGATAAAAGTCAACGGTTGGCATGGAGACCGTAAAAATGAATTCCTTAGGCAGTTTATTTTCAATTTATTTTCAAGCTGTCATTCTTGGTGACGTCCCTTGCGACAACGTCAGCTGCCGCGCTCTGTACATATCTCCTGCGTCAGCTGCAACACTATGTTTTCTGTTCAGGTTTAATGAGATGCGTTCGTGGTGAGGAATATGCACTTGAATATATCAGTCATTGTGTTAAAGATATGATTCTGGCTGTGTAGATGTTTGTATGCGACCACGGAGCAACGGGGACGGAAAGAATTAGATTTTGTGAAAGATGCATTTAGGAAAACAAAGTATCATACATGAACTGTTATGTCACTGGGCGTGGAGATGATGAACGAACTGTACATTGAAATAAGTGACGAGTGACAGGTGACGGGTGACGGGTGACCGATAACGGACGGCTGTCGATCTACGGGTTACAGGTTAGGGGAAACATATGTCAGATGTCGGGTGACGTATGTTGAACTCGGACTACGGGTAACATATCTTGGAATTCGAGTGACGGATGTCGACCTGAGGACTACGAGTAACATATCTTAGCTGTCGGGTGACTAATGTCGACCTAGGACTACGGGTAACATCTCGTATGTCGGGTGATGGATGTCGACCTCGGACTACGGGTAACATATCTCATATGTCGGGTGATGGATGTCGACCTCGGGCTACGGGTAACATATCTCGTATGTCGGGTGATGGATGTCGACCTCGGGCTACGGGTAACATATCTCGTATGTCGGGTGATGGATGTCGACCTCGGGCTACGGGTAACATATCTCGGATATCGGGTGATGGATGTCGACCTCGGGCCACGTGTAACATATCTCGTATATCGGGTGATGGATGTCGACCTCGGACTACGGATAACATATCTCGTATGTCGGGTGACGGATGTCGACCTCGGACTACGGGTAACATATCTCGTATATCGGGTGATGGATGTCGACCTCCGACTACGGGTAACATATCTCGGATGTCGGGTGACTGATAAGGGGTGATGGATGACGGAATTAGATGTAGTTAGAAAAAAATACAGTTGTAGATTTATTTTAGAAATAAAAAATATAAAAGTGTTTACTGGAAATACCGGAGGTCATGAAAAAAACACACGTTGTGCTATTTTGTTAGATTGTTCTGTATGTCTTCGCGTAGTGACCGAAGCACTCAAATGGAACTCCAACCCACTATCTCCCTATGACTGGCAGTACTATCTGAACAAAGAGGGCTGGGACAGCCTAGTGGGTAAAGCGTTCGCTCGTCACGCCTAAGGCCCAATCTGTGAAGCCCATTTCTGGTGTCTGGTGGATAAAACCAGGAACCAAAATGAAAACCCTTCCGAAATGAGACACTCAAAACCGTTACACTGGATGCTTCAAATAAACACCAAATCATAACTAAACCATAACTACACGATAAACATGATAATGCATTACTGCATCCGGCATATGGTGACAGTTTATTACAGCCGGTTTAATATTTAACGGCAAATTTTGAAGATGTGATCGCTTAGACATTTATTTAGAATAATGTGTAAACAGAAATATGATATATTCATATCTGAAATGTTCACTGGTGTCTTGCTGTAAAAAAAAAAATCAGTCGAGTCTTTGCAATAATCCTGCATCGATTTATTATCTTGGGAACCATTAAGCTATCTCATCTGGATCATTTAAGTTTCTTCAGTTTTGGGGTAATTGTGTAATTCCAGCTTTTACAGTTATATGAATAGGACAATAAGGGCATTAATCTTCACGAAAGCCATTTGAAATATCAAAATGATTTATAGTTAACTTTGACTGATAATGGGATATATTCCTTTCACCATGGCTGAAGGTGTTGCAGTCAGCGGTGAGCGTTCTCTGTCTGTCCTGCAGCAGTCCCGGTGTTATCAGTGCATCCTGCTTGGTAAGGGGCGATGATTAGAGTTGGTGGGGGTAGGGTTGGAGTTGGTGTGGAATGATGCTGTTTGAAAGACGATGTGGGTGGGATGGGATGGGATGGCAGTGGGGGTGGGGTGGTGTAGTGGGTTTGTGGTGAGGTGTTCTTGTGGTGGTTGGGATGTTGCTGTGTGTATGGGCGAGTAGTGGTGGGGGCTGGGATGTTGTTGTGTTTTGGGCGAGTAGAGGTGGGGTTCTGATGTTGCTGTGTGTATGGGCGAGTAGTGGTGGGGGCTGGGATGTTGTGGTGTTTTGGGCGAGTAGTGGTGGGGTTCTGATATTGCTCTGTGTAGGGCGAGTAGTGGTGGGGTTCTGATGTTGTGCGTTGGGCGATTAGTGCTGAGGTTCTGATGTTGCTGTGTGTCGGGCGAGTAGTGGTGGGGTTCTGATGTTGTTGTGCGTGGGGCGAATAGTGGTAGAGGTTGGGATGTTGCTGTGTGTGGGGAGAGTAGTGGGAGAGGTTGGGATGTTGCTGTGTGTAGGGCGAGTAGTGGTGGGGTTCTGATGTTGTGGTGTGTAGGGCGAGTAGTGGTGGGGTTCTGATGTTGTTGTTAGTTGGGCGAGTAGTGGTGGGGGTTCTGATGTTGTTAGTAGGGCGAGTAGTGACGGGGTTCTGATGTTGTGGTGTGTAGGACGAGTAGTGGTGGGGTTCTGATGTTGTTGTTAGTGGGGCGAGTAGTGGTGGGGTTCTGATGTTGTGGTGTGTAGGGCGAGTAGTGGTGGGGTTCTGATGTTGTTGTTAGTGGGGCGAGTAGCGGTGGGGTTCTGATGTTGTGGTGTGTAGGGCGAGTAGTGGTGGGGTTCTGATGTTGTGGTGTGTAGGGCGAGTAGTGGTGGGGGTTCTGATGTTGTGGTGTGTAGGGTGAGTAGTGGTGGGGTTCTGATGTTGTGGTGTGTAGGGCGAGTAGTAGTGGGGTTCTGATGTTGTTGTGTGTGGGGCGAGTAGTGGTACGGTTCTGATGTTGTTGTTAGTGGGGCGAGTAGTGGTGGGGTTCTGATGTTGTGGTGTGTAGGGCGAGTAGTAGTGGGGTTCTGATGTTGTTGTTAGTGGGGCGAGTAGTGGTGGGGTTCTGATGTTGTTGTTAGTGGGGCGAGTAGTGGTGGGGTTCTGATGTTGTTGTTAGTGGGGCGAGTAGTGGTGGGGTTCTGATGTTGTGGTTTGTAGGGTGAGTAGTGGTGGGGTTCTGATGTTGTGGTGTGTAGGGCGAGTAGTGGTGGGGTTCTGATGTTGTGGTGTGTAGACGAGCAGTGGTGGGGTTCTGATGTTGTGGTGTGTAGACGAGTACTGGTACGGTTCTGATGTTGTTGTTAGTGGGGCGAGTAGTGGTGGGGTTCTGATGTTGTGGTGTGTAGGGCGAGTAGTGGTGGGGTTCTGATGTTGTTGTTAGTGGGGCGAGTAGCGGTGGGGTTCTGATGTTGTGGTGTGTAGGGTGAGTAGTGGTGGGGTTCTGATGTTGTGGTGTGTAGGGCGAGTAGTGGTGGGGGTTCTGATGTTGTGGTGTGTAGGGTGAGTAGTGGTGGGGTTCTGATGTTGTGGTGTGTAGGGCGAGTAGTGGTGGGGTTCTGATGTTGTTGTGTGTGGGGCGAGTAGTGGTACGGTTCTGATGTTGTTGTTAGTGGGGCGAGTAGTGGTGGGGTTCTGATGTTGTGGTGTGTAGGGCGAGTAGTGGTGGGGTTCTGATGTTGTTGTTAGTGGGGCGAGTAGTGGTGGGGTTCTGATGTTGTGGTTTGTAGGGTGAGTAGTGGTGGGGTTCTGATGTTGTGGTGTGTAGGGCGAGTAGTGGTGGGGTTCTGATGTTGTGGTGTGTAGACGAGTAGTGGTGGGGTTCTGATGTTGTGGTGTGTAGACGAGTACTGGTACGGTTCTGATGTTGTTGTTAGTGGGGCGAGTAGTGGTGGGGTTCTGATGTTGTGGTGTATAAGGCGAGTAGTGGTGGGGTTCTGATGTTGTTGTTTT
The DNA here is from genome assembly GCF_022045235.1 of Haliotis cracherodii. Classification (NCBI taxonomy): domain Eukaryota; kingdom Metazoa; phylum Mollusca; class Gastropoda; order Lepetellida; family Haliotidae; genus Haliotis; species Haliotis cracherodii. The sequence continues at coordinate 9,871,589 of NW_027266341.1, read as the reverse complement.
TGGGGCAAGTAGTGGTGGGGGTTTTGATGTTGATGTGTGGGTGGGGCGAGTAGTTGTGGGGGTTCTGATGTTGATGTGTGGGTGGGCCGAGTAGTTGTGGGGGGTTGAATGTTGCTATGTGTATGGGCGATTAGTGATGGGGTTTGAATGTTGCTATGTTTGTTGCCAGAGGTGGCAGGGTTGGTTTGAAATAATTCTGTGTGTGGGGCGAGTGATGAAACAGCGAGTCACCGAGCCTGACCACTGATCCATTTAGTCGCCTCCCACGACAGGTGGATGTGGACCTATTCTAACCAGTAATGTTTAATGAAGGACGAAACCAAATCAGTTGGTCGTTCGTAGCTAATCCCATGGATACTTTCCAGAAATCTCTGACACTTCTCTCTGTCTGTCAAGAAGACTCGAGGACAGAGCGGGATCGATGGTGCTTGAATGTGCTTCGGGGTTACCACCGTGTCACATGTGACAGAATCCAACCAAATCCACCAGGATACGGAACATATCGTGCACGTCAGTCACTGGCCTTCTAAGGTAAAGCTTGGGAAAAGTAGGTCGGATTATTTCCGGATTATTATTGGAGACAGAGTGGCGTTTCTGTCACTTTAAGACATCGTTTGTTTTCTCTGAAACGTAGAGCTGAACCATTCTTATTTCTTTTTCAACACGTTTTTCAGGACATCCATCATATCTAGCTCTTAGGGAAATATCTTCTCAGCCAAACAACGTTGAGGCTTCTACATTGCATTCGGGGCGGTCGGGTAGCTTAGTGGTTAAAGCGTTCGCTCGTCACGCCGAAGACCCGGGTTCGATTCCCGACATGGGTACAATGTGTGAAGCCCATTTCTGGTGTCCCCCGCCGTGATATTGCTGGAATATTGCTAAAAGCGGCGTAAAACCATACTCACTCACTCACTCTACATTGCATTCATGTCTAGCGTACAGACATTGCGTGAAGGGAAATATCTTCTCAGCCAAACAACGTTGAGGCTTGTACATTCATGTCTAGCGAACAAACATTGCGTGAAGGGAAATATCTTCACAGCCAAACAACGTTGAGGCTTGTACATTCATGTCTAGCGAACAAACATTGCGTTAAGGCAAATATCTTCACAGCCGAAAAACGTTGAGGCTTCTACATTCATGTCAAGCGTACAGACATTGCCTGAAGGGAAACTGTCTCATCAGTCCCCCATCCACCTGCCCCTACCTTTTATTGGTTAATAACACATATAGCGTCGCGTTTAGAAGGTAGCAAAGATGATATCATGATGTACCTCGGAACCCTGATGGATGTGAGAAAATAATACGGCACGTATAAAATTGATATCCTAAATACGTATTGTCTGAGATGGGGTTTAAAAATAAAGACGGTAAGACTAATTATTAGTATTTAAAAATGGAGGTAGGAAATCAGGATTTGAGAAATGGTTTCTCGAGTCTTGTGATTGTGTCGTATTACAAATATTTAGGCATTGTATTTTCGAGTAGAAATATATTCACCAGAGCCTGTGAGACCCTTGAAATGCAAGGTGAAAGAGTTTTACATGTCAGTAAAAAATAAAAAGTTTATATTGAGCTATAAAAAATGCCAGTTGCATCTTCATTCAAACTGTTTGATGTGAAAATCCAACCGATCCTGAAAATGGATCAGATCTGTGGCGTATGAAAAGAGTTTGGCCATTGAAAAAGTACACACAAAGTGTTGCAAATTTCTATTGAACACATATTACAAAGCTGCAAATAAAGTTGTATGAGCAGATCTAGAACGTGGTCGCTTACTACTGTTCATAAATGCCCACAGTAGATTTCTTTGATATTGGATAAGGCTTATCAGACACCAATTTACAAGATATTTGCTATGACTTACTCAAAGACTAGACGATGCAGGAGACGTATCCTGGGCTTATTCTGTAAGAATGTTATCATTTAAACGTCTGGCTCGCACAAGTTGTAGCTGACAGACCAGTGTTTCTGAACAAAAGTGTAAAGATAATATATATGAACACGAATGGTTCATGAGTGTACGAGAATCAAATTATGTACATTATTATTTTGAATTCAAAAGTTCTATTGCATTTGAGACGTACCTTACGTCAATAAAAGCAGTGCACTTCCGTCGAGTCTTAACGAAAGCTAGATGCAATGTACATAATTGTAACATTAGAGAAGCTAGATATTTAAGAAACCCGTAAATTGAAAATACATCCTGTCCATAAAGTAACTACCCAATAAGGACGAATATCACGTACTATTAAGATATCCAGAATATGGAAGTTTAAGAAATGATTACGTCCAACAGTATTGCAGAAATAGGCCATCCAGAGAAAAGCTGTATGATGTACTCCAAACCGAAGATGCGAACGTGTTATTTAAGTTATGTTAAGTTATGTTTGTAAACCCGTTCTACATGCTCTGAAACTACAATATCTGGGTTGTGCTGTAACTTGTACAATGTTATTGTATACATGATGTACTTTTGGCCTTTGGCCATATATACAAAGAAACTGTCTGTCTGTATCAGTCAGCAATATTTCAGTTAAATAACGATAGCTTGGATATTATCAGTCTGGGCCTTGACGGGCAAATCAGTTCCACAACGACACATGCCGTAGGGGGGACGAAATCAGCCAAGCGATATATCGTGTACACCAACTGAAAATAAAACCAACAAAACCCTGTCCATATTTATAAGAACTCTCTCCCAAAAAGGAGGAGTCGATTGTACGACACCAACTATATCATGAGCATATCAAATAGTGATGATACCAGGCGTTCACGAAGATGTGAGTATATGCCACTGGTGACTCCCGTCGGAAACACGTGCAAAGGCAAGTCAACTGTTCACTTAAAAAAACCCCTACGATACAAGTCTATATATTGAATAACATCAGACATAAATCTTGTCACTGATGGAAAATTGGAAATTTCCTCCACATATCTACCACAAACCTTTTTAAAAGCTTTACTGTGGATTTGAATGTGTTGCAGGACATGCAGATTAAAAAGAAAATATGTGTCCAACGACATATTCACAATCTCGCATTTAGGTTGATTTGAATTTCAAATCATTAAACATAACCCACTGCTCCCAAACATTACGGGGTGAACAGCAGTTGTGTGATGTGAAACAGTTTTCAACCACAGCCGACGTCTGTGTCCAACTGTAATAAATAACGTAAACTAACGATTTCCCATTCTTTCCAAATGAACTGTTAATAATATTTTTTTATTGCAATAATTGATAACCGGAAGCATGAAGAAACAGCCACACCCTTCTCGTTTTGAAATCTGCTACGAACCTTTCGCTCTCCATATTGCATTTCCGCACTCTTCTGTCCATTTCCGGTCTCAGCTGTCAACGGAAGTTGCGTACAAGATTCGATTTGATCGGCTCAGCAGTGTCCAACATATTGCTGTTTGACGCGCGACGACTTAATGGAACATCTCAGTATGGACTAATTCCAACCAGGACCCGTAATAGCCTTTAACAGATCATCAATTTGTGGCATGGGGAACTCTCACGGCCTCTGTAGTGAATTTCAGTCAATGGTTTAAAGAAGAACATTTCACAGAGGAAATGTTTGCGCTGAATTAAGAGAAGTAGAACGTCAAGGTAGATTATTAGTTACTTATTAGACAGCAAATTGAGGTTGGTTGCGTTAAGGATAATAAAAATGTTACATGGATTATATGATGGTTTTATGATTGTTTTATTTATTTATTAGTTATAATAATGACGTAAAGGGAGATTACTATTACATTAATTTTCGTTGAGGGTGGTTACGTTGAGAATAATTGTCACATGGAACATGTATTATTTTTGTTGTTGTATTTATAAGCTGATGTGAGAGTCATTATCTATTGGCACTCATGTCAGACTCGAGCTGCAATTAGAATCTCTTTACCCAGGGAGCTGCCGGACGCTCGGAAATTTCTTATTTCATGTGCAAATAGAAGAGGATTCGTCCTTTGGATTTTTCATAGTAACAATTCAAATACACTGCACAAGAAGGTATATCTTTGAAAATTGTATTTGACAAAAACATTGCAAACGAGGGTTTACAAAACGTTACTATGCAGAAAACAGTCGCCGAAATACTGCGAACGTACATGTAAGGTACAACACACTACTTTGGAACCCGTATGCTTTCCTTTGCCCGATAGGTCAGATACAATTTGTAGTTAGCATCTACAATGTAACTGTTCATATTTGTTCACTATGGTTTTATAGTTACACACTTCGTTTTCGGACGTTTTCGGTATTTTACTCTTTCATTTTATTCTGTTCTGCGAGAAACAATAATTATTCAGATAATATATTTGTTCAAACTTCCAACAAATCAGACGCAGTATCAAGCATTGTTTTAATGATACGCTCTCGTTTCTCTAAAACTGGAAATTATAGAAATTGTAATACCCTTTGAGTTGATTCATTTAGGCGACTGCTTGATGGCGAGTTACACAATTACAAAAATAATAAAAAAATTAGGCTTCCTGTGCGTTCGAACAAACGGCCAGAGTAGTGTATTGACTGAAATGCAAATGTAAATTATTAACAATTCCATTTTCAAAAAGATCATTAAAACCCCACAGCGAGTTCATGAGGGACACGTACGACAGATGTATAAGAGGAGGATTATCAGCTGTGCATGACAATGCACATGGAACTTTATATTAAGCCTGATTGATGCGATTCCCAGAGGTTAATAAATCATTTGACGTGATTCATAAGTCCAATCCACAACCTAATGTGTCACTGAATCACTGAGAGCTAGAAGAGCAATCTAGACACTGGATTCTTGCATATTGCCTTTTAATAGTTACATCAAACCTATACCATGGTTTTGAAAGCTAATATTGGATGCACATTAACACAAGCTATAGTTACACATTGAATTCTAAGATTAGCAAGGCTGTTATGGATAATCACGAAGCAGAGAAAGGGAAGGTCATCATGGCTGCCAATTGCAACGCTGAAGAGACTGGGGTTCTATAGGTAGGTCCTCTCTTTGACTGCGTGTTCTTCCCAGAAAGACCTTATTTGGTCTGAGTGGCTCAAAGGCCGCGCCGAAGAAATTGAATTGTGGCTCGTAGAGAACCTATTAAGAGATTTGCAATTTTCCCAAGCTTTTTACCCAGTGATAAGGAACTGATAGAATTCAGATAGCTTCCAAGCCGAAAACAAGCCGCGCGAAGTAACACATTAGGATGGAGATCACGTGTCGCTAGGTGGCGTGGTTACATCGTGCACGTGAATAATGTGCTCTTCCCATGGGATCACGTGATAATTGTCGCCGTCGTCGGCTGTAATCGTCCCTTCCTCAAAAGGCGGGAGTTTAGTGATAGTGATTGGATGTGGCAAGAATCTGTAATCGCACGAGAATCAACGAGATTTACTTTTCCGAAAGATGCGGGAAGTTTCATATGCACGAGCAGCGACCTTCTGCATTTGAGTACTTGGTTAAGGGCTAAATCAACAGATTGAGTATCTGCCATTCCTCGTGGTTAAACTCCGTACGCCATCGTTACGGTATACGCTTTGCAGTCCTGTCTAATACCAGGCCTGGGTCTGTTTTGCGTTAAAGATAAGCACGCAGCTCTGTGCCAGAGCAAATGAGTGTCTTTGAAAGATAAATACCATATTTAACGATGCCCTTTCCCCGGTCCCCTACCCTTGATGCTAAACAGGCCTTGACGTGCAATTTAAGTCTACAAATTGAATCGATATTGCGTGCTACTGTTAAATGGCACTTCAACAGCCTTTTGCTTCTCCAACCAAATCAGTCTTTAAATTAAAAAAGTGTTCTCTTAGAATGTCTGACAACGTCCATGTAACACGAGGTGAAATAATTATGATTGAGAATCGTCTTCTTGGGCATGAAGTATGAGACTAGTTTACCCTATCACTTGAATTATGCAACAGAATTGCGGGAACTTCATTATCGTTTTTGTAAAACTAAGATGAGAAGACAATAGCCCTTAGTGCTCTTCTCAAGGATTCTAAAACTGTGAAAACTCCTACTGGTAGTTGAAATTAGGGTAAGCGCACGTGATGCTAGGGAATACAGTTAGTTAGCTTCCTTTTCATATGTAAAATATTTACTGGTCGTAGAAATATTTCTTGAACAAACACACACATTGCAGTTAGGCAAGCCTTGAATCATTAAAGGTGGGCTACTCCCTACAAAGAGGCTCGGGTCGTCTGTGGTTATCAAGCACTTCCTTTTTGCCAAATTATTATCAGTCTGGTCATGGTGTTGTTTGTTTGTTGTTTTACGCCACACTCAGTAATATTCCAGCTATAAATAATCGATACTGGACATGACAATCCAGTGATTGTCATCATGAGCATTGATCCACGCAATTGGGATACGATGACCTGCATCAACCAAGTCAGCGAGCCTGACCACCCGATCTCGCTAGTCGCCTCTTACGACAAGCATAGTCGCCTTTTACGGCAAGCATGGTTGCTGAGAACCAACTCTACCCCGGATCTTCACGGGTTGTTGGCATTCATGACCTGATCGTAGCGTTATCGCAAGTCTAAGTACATGCATGTACATACGTACGTACGTTTTTTAAAACTGTGTCGATGTATCATTTTAGCAGGTAAAACCAATAATTAATGTGGATTCCTTACAGTACTTCACTGCTCCATTGGTTTTTTTGTTTGTTGTTTAACGCCGCACTCCGCAATATTCCAGCTATATGACGGCGGTCTGTAAATAATCGAGTCTGGACCAGACATGAGCATCGATCCACGCAATTGGGATCGATGATATGCATTAACCAAGTCAGCGAGCCTGACCACCCGATCCCGTTAGTCACCTTTTACGACTAGCATCGTCACTCTTTACGGCAAACATGGATTTTGAAGACCTATTCTATCTCGGAATCTTCACGGGTCCATTGCTCCATTGATTTCGGTCATCACGCTATTGGACAACATCGCTGCTGCCGACCTCACCTTTTTACCAGATACGGACGCTGGGTTTAAAGCGATGTGCAGATGGGGGCGGGGCCTTGTCTCTTGCAGGTTTTCCCGCGTCTGCTGGAGAATGGAGGCCATTTTATACGGATGGTGTGTTCTGTGTCGCGTGGTAATTCACAGTGGGAATCGAGGACCGAAAAACGGACTATCAAGTTGTTTCAGAGTAGGTTTTCAGAACGCTGCAACTTACATTTGTTCGGCTCTGTGCAGTTTGATGTCTCACTCACTCGGCAGTCTAGTCATAACCGACAAACAAGTGGTTGCTAGCATGAGCATTGCTTCCTGCGGTTTAGATACTATAACAAACTACCAACTATGTCATCAGTCAGAGACTGACCGACCCATTCCCATGTAAGGCAGCTCTGTCGACAAGACTGAAGAACTTGGACGTTTTTTTCTGATTCGCATTCGCACAGAAGCAACGTCCATGTATCATGAAATATATCACCATACAATCGACGCGTTAAATAAAATTTAATTACCTCAAAGAGTTTAAACGTAATTCCATCAAGGGAATATCGATCGATATTTTTAACAAACAAACACTGACTCATTACGGAAAAAGACATTAACGACTTCATTGATATGAAGCGTTTATTATACCAAGAAAAGTGTGGATAACATACCGTTAGTCGCGATAAACCAGAGTCTATTCAGAACGTTTATCACACTTCCGGTTGAGTACGCATGCGTGACAAGATTCATTGGCCTCCATTACCGTTGGCGCTAACAAATGATTTGTCGATGCAGCTGAGTTGCTATTTAGTAGTGTCAAGATTAACACTCGATCCATGCTTCTACTCAACATCGTATCGACCAGGCTGGGGAGGTGTGGGGCTAACTCGGTAGCATTTAAGTTTCCTAATGAACAACTGGGTTTCAAAACACCCTCATGACGCTCGGCTTAAATCATGAACGACTGAGAGTTTCCTGAAAGAGTTCATGTTTGACTGGACATAATTCATGATGCTGTTTTGAAAGGAGAGGCTAGCACTTAATGTTTGCCAATAAACATGATTTAATTTCCTCAGTGGAAATGATCCACATTGATTACGAATATTATTTTAGTTTCTTCTGTTGAAAATACGGGACTGAAAGTTTCTTTAGATTCGTGATTGTAATGATTTAACGCATAAAAAACATGCTTTGAGGTTTTCAAAGGAAACATCATAAGAATGTCAACGAACATGGCTTTATGTCTACAATAAAACAATATTGTCACTATTCTCCAGGGAGTGAACTCTTTTAGAAATGACAGGTATCACCGAAATATTTACTAAAAATTTAAACAAGACACCAACTTACACAATGAGTGATATACCAGCTTTCAGCTGTGATGCAGAGAAAATCTCAATTTTACTACTAGACAGGACATCTAGATTATTACGCGGCTGGCACATGCACCAAGTTGTGGCATACACATAGATATATCAATTTCACGTTTAACCTGTGAAGATTCAGTCGTTGAATTAAGAACATAACGTTTTGGGTCCATTTTGACGTCAGCTATTGTTCATTACGTTTGCATAACAACACTGGGCCTAATGCCAGAGAACTACAGTCACACGTGAGATTAAAACGACCACACTTCACACACGCCTATTGAAAATCTCCTGATGAACCAGTACCGTCCCTTTGTCAAAAGCATCATTCTCTAAAACTTTTGAAGGCGACTTTGATGGTTTAACTCAATCTGAATGTCGTTAATTGCGTGTCGTATATCAATTGAAACTAATTGTCTATATTTTTGTTTGCTTGTTTGTTTGTTGTTTATCACGCACTTCCTTTTTGACAAATTATTATCAGTATGGCCATGGCTGGCATTCATGTTGTTGTTTGTTTGTTGTTTTACGCCGCAATATTCCAGCTATACGACGGCGGTCTGTAAATAATCGAGTCAAGACCCGACAATGAAGTGATTGACATCAAGAACATCGATCCACGCAATTGTGATACAATGAATTGTCTATGTAGATGCATCTTTTTGATAAACTGCCGGGCAAAAGAAAGCATACATCTGTAACTGGATGTGGCCATCAAATTACAAACGCTATCAAAACGTTATTAGGTTGAAAACAGACGCCGAAACACTGCAGACATAAGGGACAACGTACATTGCCTGTGACAAGCGTATCAAATACATCAATATCGGACCTTCCGCTTTCCGGAAGGACGCTCAACCACTAGACCACGTAGGCGGCCAGGAGTGGCAGGGGTAAATAAGAACATTTGAGAGCACCCGGTGTTATTAATACCATCAAAAGAATTAAATAGTGGACATGGATTGCCCAGGCACCTAAGGAGCTCTGCAGAGTTGAACCCCTTATGATCGCGCCAGGATCGGCTCATCGTTGGTTCAAATATGATATTCGTCAAAGATCATACATTTATCAGCACCGTCGCCGTCATTATGGGATTTACCGAACTGATAAAAGTCTACGACCTCTACCACTTAGGGCTTTCTTGGCGGAGAAATCACAAAAACAGAGTTCAAAGCGGCGTAAACTCAAAGACTCATACAGTTACTTCTGGTGAAAGAAGAAGATTAATAGTGTTCTTGTGACAAGGAACTATTTCCTACGATGACATGTGTGGAAGCTGATTCACCACTACTGACCTTCTGGTATTATGTGGAGTCTTATTATATTTACACATATGCACCAACAGTGGATACCTGCAATTCAACGCGATAGCATCACATACTGTTTGTCCACCATTACTGTCAATAGATTGTTTAATTATTCTAACGTGGCAACAGTGATACTGTAGTTGAATACTCCATTTTGCTAAACGTAAATTCTCAATTTCATATATAATCATGCAATCCATGATCCTACTGAACACCTTTTGGGAATTTCTGTTTGTCGATACCTTGCAACTTCCTCACGAGACTCTCCACATTCAAGCGTTCATTGTCAAGTTCACACTTCCATGGGCTGGCTACCACGCTGTGATGTAATAGCATTAAAGATTTAACACACGATCCAGCTTTACTAGAAAATCATGTCACATCAATCAAAATTCTTAAATACACGTGTTCACAAACAGGATAAATCATAGCGGTAACCCGGGAATATGCGTTGAAGATTTTGGCACCAAAGAATATCAGTTCTAATACATCCTTGATCGATATCCAGGCACACTGAGATTTGTCCTTGTGCATACTCACCACTTTACCAGATTAAAAGCGAAATCCCCAGAAACGATAATAAAACTCAAATGTTATCTCAATAAGCCATGTCTGGTAGTGCGTTGCCGATAGTTTTGACAGGCAGTCATTTCAACTTTGGGGATGGCTCCCCGCTACACGGCCTAAAAGGCATGTTGACTATCGCGAAAATGTTATTAGAGAATGATAAGAAATGCTTCGGCCCTCAACGTTATGACTGGAGCGATATTGGTGATGCATGCATGGTTGTTTAATCAATTTGAGCATCCTCTTCTGTACAAGGATGTCCTTCTTCATCAATAGCTGTACTTGTCCTACCAATGCCTGTCTAACAGTGTGTACATTGCATGTCAATTTCTATGTATACACGTGCTAGGGATGCGAGTGTCGATGAGCTATTACCAGGAAAATGGATTTCCATTATGCTGAGTATTTTAATTTGTTTTTGTGATTGGGAAAGCTGTGTCAATCTTGTGTGATGCTTAATCGTGATAACATTTATAACTCAAGTTATTTAAGCTGATAATTGACAACACGGCAAACATATGTGATTGCCTTCCTACAACCAAGACGTCAATCAGTCTCACGTAAGTTCGACGTCAAGTGTGATTTTTGGCGAATATAATAACTCTTGAATGGAATAGAACACGGGTTTGACATTACACATTCAAACAACGATTTCATGGAAGGGAAAATAGGTGACATCGCTTGACGACTGATTTCATGTGCACAATGAGTTTAGAAGCGGAAGACAAGCAAACATAAAGTGATAAACATGTCGTAATGTAATGAAATGACAACAGTTATTAAAGTAATCACGTTAAACTGAAATTTATTGTTATTAATCAAATGTAATGTGATATCTTTCAAAATGGTTTAATCAATCCTGTTTGGTTTAGTTTTTTTAAACCCAGTGTCACATTAACCCAAACGAGATACCCTATAATCTGGACGGTGAGGAGTGCCATCGTTCGAATTAACATATTTTCGAATTACTAATACTCGATGCATAATAACGCTCGACTAGTTAATTATTGACTAATTGTTCCGGAAAGTAACCACTTAGAATATCGGAGTAATGGGGTTTCAATTAATTTACCTTACTCTAGCACGCTGGTGTTTTAAATGAAATGAAATGTTGCATCTTTCTCAATTTATATTTTATTTATATTAGTTATGTCTTATGCTTGTTAGCTCCGCTGTCAGCGGTAGTTCAGCAATATGACATCGACACTGTAAATTGTCTGTGTGGACTAGAGTCTGGATAAGTGATTGATATTAAGAGTGGTTCGGTGTCGATGGGTGGGATGTTGGTTCTGGGGAATTGTGTTGTTATCATTGTTGTTATTATTATGTTGATTCGGTTACTGCTTCAAAACAAGCCGCTTCTTTCAATTATGTTTTCTTCAGGATAACGGCATGTCAAGCGTACAAACAATTTTGTTGGGAATAGCTGAGCGCAAATTATGATTTTCCAGTGTTTTCTGATAAATATGTTTTTAAAAAGAAATCCCATTCCCACCATCAAGAGCAAATGATCGATCACTTATCAGCCTTTTCCACTACAATTATATAATATGCTGTGTTGGCCAAAATGTTGTGAGTCTATCATTCCCTATGCTGTGTATCGTAATAAATATTAACTTGTCTCTATATACACATATAATAGAAAAGCGCAACAAAAGTTAATTGTACGTTCCGACTATATCATAACCATGTTTTAATAAACATAACATGTTTTAATAATCTTTCACTATGAAAGAGTGATGGCACCAGGTGTTCGCGAAATGCCTGCACAGTGATAAGAAGTTCTTTTGTTAATCAGAGCCCAATGACATATCGTTGTCAACTCATGACCAAACCTCTGTGAACGATGACGGCACCAATGGTTTGCAAAGAGATTAAGTATATGTATGCTTACCTGTTTGAATGCTTTGAGCGGGATTTTAATGCGGATGTGTGTGTGGGTGTATCGGTGTGGGTGTGTGTGTGGGTGTGTGTGTGGGTGTGTGTGTGGGTGTGGGTGTAGTAATATACAAAGTTGCAACTAATTTTTCCTTTCTTTTTTTTAATATATTTTAAATGTACCATTATGTAATTAGTGTCTCGTAGGCCAACTGGCCGGGTGCTGTTTTTTAATGAAATGTTTATATGTCCATATATTTAGTACTGCAGCATGTGACACTTTAATAAAATAATTTTCTTCTCTTCTTCTTCTTCTTCTTCTATGTAGCATCACTCATATCACAAGGCAGTTCAAGAACCGCCGGGACTCGCTCCTTCTTGATACCCCCGACACTATTCGTCACTGTGACATTTGCTATTTTTCACAACACCGCCAGACAACCATTGTCTTCAACCTCCCTATGATGTATTCCCGTTTCGTCTGAGAAGCTACCATTTTACTCTACCGTGTAATAGGTTAAAGACAATACCCATCCGTTACGCCAACATCCAAAGACAACAGCGTTCTATTTTCAACGCTGTTCTCAACCAAATCAAGTCTGGGCTTTGTTCCGGTGGCTATCACAGGTCTAAACCTGACCCCTGGTCACTCAAGATGAGCGAATCAAAGAAGACTTGACCTAAGGGACTTCCTGTAGACTGTCGTGACCCTGTGTTCGTCCAATCATTCACGGCTTCCCAAACCGGGGAAATACGTTAGGAACACCTGCCTTCTGAAGAAACTTACATAATTTAATTCTGGGAAAAGACTATCGCAGAGGTCCAATTTCATCGTCATATGTTCTTCTCCATCGCCAAAGGCCAAATATTCATCTGGTTTTCAGCAATCTTCTATTTGTGAAGAATTGAGTGATGTTTTGAAACTTACATACTGAGTTTGTACTACGGGAATATATCAGAAGGCGCCAATGGGTAGTCGTGTTGGTATTTTGTCATTCCTCGACGTCCACAATACCAAATGTTCATCTGTTGTAAGCAATCTTCTGTTGTAAGTAATTGAATACAGATTGAGTAGTAATATACTATTTGCGATACAGATATTAGTTAGTTCAGTTTTCCTCTGTGTATTATAAACGTTAGACGTATTTATATTCAAACGTTAAAGATAGATATTTTATTGATGCTGCAACACATACCATTTTCCCTTTCGGAACAGACCGCCTCCGTAGTCTAGTGGTAGAGCGTCCGCCCGGAGAGCGGAAGGTCCGGGGTTCGATCCCCGACCGCGTCATACCAAAAGACGTTAAAAGATGGTACTTGTTGTTACCCTGTCTGGCGCTCGGCATAAAGGGGCTTAAACAAGGACTGGTCGGCTCGGAGTCAGTATTCTGTGTCTGAGTGGGGTATTCATGTGATACTGCGGCATGGTATCTCAGTGTGCTAGCACTATAAATCGGCATCAGTCCGGACTAGTACAAGCAGCCACACGCACACACACACGTGCATGCACGTCGCTATATAAGTGCAATAATCTTGGACGCGACGTTAAACCCAATTTCACCTCACCTCACCTTTCGGAACATGTCTGTAATCATTCATAAAAGAGGCTATGTGTTCACGATATGTTACGTTTACAGAGATATACAATCTGAAGTGAGTGAGTGAGTTGGGTTCAACGCCGCTTGTGAACATTATTTCTGTTGTATCATGGAGTGTCAACTTAATGTGAGAGGAAAGACCAAAGAAAACGGTACAATCAGATCTGAAGTACCGTTATATATGGCAGGAAGTTTTGTAATTCGTAGACGTGTTCAATCTTGAAACCCAGTTGCACGAATATGGTGAAACCAAGAATGACACTGACGTCGAATCAGAGATTCGAACCCATGGCCAGCACACATCGATTAGTGACGCCTCAGGCGACTGGCCCACTTCACACCCGAAGTCAACGCAGGACGACGGACGATGAGCCCACTGTGGTGACAATATCGTGTGTGTGAGTGAAACAGTGATACCACCGAATACAATCAATACTCCAACAACACGGCTGGGACTACTTACGAACAAGACAGTTTGAAATTGCTCCAATGATCAGAGGACGTCTAGTGGGAATTATATCACAGACACTCTGGCGTCTTTAAAACATGTTTGAGAACTCGTAAATATAATTATTCTGTACCTTAACTTCCTAATCTAGCCCTCAGTCAGCAGTGGCAGAGAGTGGAGGATAAATTGTTTGAAACCCATGTACTCATTTAAACTTCTCCTTCACTCATAGCAAGTTCGTTTGAAGAAAAATTAGAGGAAACATGTTATTGGGAAATAATACTGAAATTGCCATCAAATTGAATAAAAGCTTCTAATTACTTGAATGTCAAAATTTATTGTTTCAAATTACTAATAATCATGTTAATTCTAATGTCAGTACAAACTTTTTACATGAGCTGGGAAATGTGAGTGCCGATTGAAAATAAGACCCAAGATGTTTATTCTTTTTTTAGTTCAGATATAGTACACTATCGGCAAATGTGCGAAATATAATATCAATTTGACTTTAACAGCTGATTTCTTGTATATTAAATGTATCATCAAAATGCACAATAATAACACATTGTCAAAGATTTGCAATGCTGACGTTGTCTGATTATGAAGGAGTGACGGAGTTGTACTTTTAGTGAAAAGCCGCTTTGAAAATCTTTCAGTTTTGTCACGGCGTGTCAGATTGATACGGGGAAAGATGCAGAGTGATGCAGGTGTTAAATGTTTACCACTTCAATGAAACCAACGTGCGCTGGCATATGCTGAAACCGATAATCATAATCAGGGCGAATCCGAGACTAGAACCCACTTCGATCATAGGATTCTGGCAGAAGCAAGGGACGTAAATCTGCAAAGCGAATTGCTGCGTCTTACACGCCTGGAGCACCCGTGCGAAATCATTGCAAATTTCAGTGAGTTTCAATGCTGTTGTTTTCTGATGTTAAAAGAGGTTAGGCATATACCGTTCATTTCAATTCGTTTAAAAATAACTTTGGTTGTCTGCTAATCTAAACTGTATGATGCACATCAATCTAGTAGTATATGAAAAGTCTGATTACACAGAGAACAAACTCACATCAACTAATTTCAACGCCTTCATCTTCTTACATACGGGGACAGGCGGTGGAACATAGTCCCTCTTTAATGCCCTAGGGAACCAGATTGCACGCAGGTCGTAGATATGTTCCATTTGGTGAATCTCATATGCACGGGTTGGGAATTGACAAACCAAGGGGCATACAAGGAGCGAATCTGGAATCTGAACCTAGCAGATCCTGGCACTACAATGGGACACAACTCTGTACTTCTCATAGAGGCGCCTTAGATCGCCGGGCGACGACTGCATGCCCTCGCATTTAAATACGTTTACTCATAATTGAAGATGGGTAATGAATAGCTCTTTTTTGTTCATCTATCACATTCAGCGTTTTCTTGGCATATAAATTCAAACACTGTTTGATGTATAAAGGAGATATAAAAAAGAAATATTTTCAAATGTAAAACAGTTCTAAGTGGAGACAGTATATCCTACTTCTTTGCTTGGTACACCCTGATAAACAAATGATGGAATTTAATTGAATATAAACGGCAATCCCGCAAATATCATCAAAGATATCCTTTACAGCTAACTAAGTCAAATATAAAAACAAAATAATCGTGATGCCCATTCTCAAGCCAGTGAAGTTCGTGTAGGCTGTGAAGTCTGACAAGTCTATTGGCAGCGGTAGTTTTGTGGCGTCGGTGATAAAAAAGTAGTTTCACAAATTGGACAGACATTGCAGATGCCCCTGGGGCTTCTGGGACACAAGATGCTGGCACCAAGACAGGGTCGGGAAGGACAGAGGGTGGCAGTTCCTGGGGCCAGTGGGTGGTCTTCCGACGAATATACTTGTAAAGCCATTTAAATAGTTACGAGGAATGCGCCTTAACCATAAAGATGACTTATGTGAATGTTGACTGCAGGCAGGTTGGAGAGACGTTTTGGTTACTCTCTCAGACAGCGGCAAGTGGGAATACTTATGAGACAACATACTTTCTAACCAGCCATGTTACCAGTAGATTTGACGCTATACGAATTTGGAACCAATATAGAGGTTTTATCAATCAGAGATGGTTATTGTGATTTGAAACTTTAGTTTAACGCCACTTTGAACAGTAGGTCGCTTATATCACGGCTGTCAGCTTGATGTAGGAGCAAGAATGAAGTGATGCAGGTTTAACGTGTTATCCACGAGTATCGTAAAGACAAACCTTAAAACATCAAGGCAAATTTCGAATTTCGATCCAAATGATAGGTGTCTAGCAAACTTAAGGGACGCAACTCTGCGCAGTGAATTCCGGTGCCTCAGATGACTAGGCCACCCGTGCCCCCGAGTTCCGTTGTTGAAATGTTTTGTTTTGTCCTTAAGGTGATCACGAATACGCCACAATGCTACTTGCCACCAAATTCTGTGTTTCAATTGCACTGACTATTGTCAACACCACTGTCAAGCTTTTGAAATTGGCCCCTCGTCAGCTCCATAATCTAATATAACGATTGCATAATTGCTAATTCGTTTACCACAACATAATGTAGTTATCGAGTGCAATTCTGAACTGATCCCAGCCATGCAATTATTGTGCAACATTTGTTGAGCGATCTGATCGTGCTCAGTGGGGTATTATCAAATAATACAATAAAATACATTAGGAACAATTGCAAGCGATAGTATTATATCAGAACTGGCTGACCCATTGACCGCTGCAGGGTCACAAAGGGTTTATTGCAATATTGGATAATGCTTTTCCGGTGCAGGAAAGCAGATCTGACTTTGAATAACCGCGGCGTCATTGCGCCTCAGGGTCTGATAGTCGTATACAATATTATAAAACACATGGATCCAGCCATCATTTTTGTGTTTGATGACACCAGGTGCCTTCGAGTGAGTGAGTGAGTATGGTTTTACGCCGCTTTTAGCAATACTCCAGCAATATCACGGCGGGGGAGACCAGAAATGGGCTTCACACATTGTACCCATGTTGGGAATCGAACCCGGATCTTCGGTGTGACGAGCGAACGCTTTAACCACTAGGCTACCCGACCGCCCCAGGTGCCTTCGAAGTGATAAACATGTTCCGTCAATTGGTGAGCCTAAAGACACAGTTCAAGCCGTAAATCAAATCAACAGTTAACAGTCTGTTTGTTTGTTGTCTAACGCCGCACTCAGCAATAATCCAGCTGTATGAAGGCGGTCTGTAAATAATCGAGTCTGGACCAGACAATCCAGTGATTCACATGAGCATCGAACCAAGCAATTTGTTTGTTTGTTTGTTGTTTAACGCAGCACGGAGCAATATTCCAGGTATATGACGGCGGTCTGTAAATAATCGAGTCTGGGCAAGACAATCCAGTGATTCACATCACGAGCATCGATGTACGCAATTGGGATACGATGACATGCATCAACCAAGTCAGCGAGCCTGACCACCCGATCCCGTTGGTCGCCTCATACGACAAGCATTGTCGCCATGGGTTGCTGAGGACCTGTTCTACCCCGGATCTTCACGGGTCCACAGACAACGAGCATGTTTCACGACTGCACACATGGTGTACATATAGATCTCGATAATGACGTTAGAACAACGAAGCAGACATGTAGTGACTAGTTAGATTCGGTGTTAGTGGCGTCTTGGGCGCCGAAATTTGTTGTGCAGGCCAATGTTCGTGGGTTCGGAACTCGGTTCGCCCTCATTATGTTTCTAGGTTTGTCAACACCAATCCCGTGCTTGTGAGTTTCACCAAAGTGGAAAACGCCTAGGACCTGCATCATTTCGGGCTTTCCTCCCGACATTAGACAGACACGCCAGGACATAACTAAAATACTGTTCTATGCAGTGTTCTAAGCGAACACACTCTCTCACGTAATGACAAATTTGTTAACCACCTTCAACGCCGTCTTCACCGGCCGTAGCCTTCCCCTACAAGGGTATTGCTTCTCCTTTACTGTCCGTCTTAAGACTGGTTCCCGACACTCTGTGTGATGCGACATCTTTTGGATGTGTAAAGGCACATTACTTTGGTGAGTTATTCGATTTCTATATGAGTAACATTCGTGATCTGACAAGCGAGATATTCGCTTTGTGCAGGAAATAAGCATCATAATTGAAAATGGAGATGCTGAAATCAAGGAGACCCAACCCATTCTTACATTCTTCTTTATTCCTAACAAAATGTCGAATATCAACGAGAAGTATTACATCATTTTAATTAATCCAGTTATGAAATTTTGATGGGATGTGGCACGAAAGATGGTTACAAGGAATTATAAACATTTATGACCCAAAGATAACTACATCAACTGCACGAAAATCAGGTCTATGAATACTAAATAACAAGTTTTGATGATCTGTTAGGGGCCGGCCATTTGATATTCTGGGGCCTGAGGGAATGAATATCCGATGTTTAAAAATCTTTGTAAACCTTTTACAGCAATGAACTAAAAAAAAAAGAAACCCAATACAATCTAACTTCATGTCCATAAACTCATTCATAATGTGCTTTCTTTCTCTAATGTTTGAGAATTTATAACTGATGCAATCTTTATTTGAGTCACATATTCATACCTTTTTTGCCAATTTCCCACATTCTTCAGGAGGAAGGTATGGGCAAATCTGTCAGAGAGGCGCTTGGACTGCATGCACAATCATACATGCAGCATAAAAAAACACATCTTGAATTACAATTTCATAAAAAAACCTTTCTTGTTCAGCAGTAAACTATATTCCATATTGATTGGCACAATAACACCCCCCCACCTACCCACATATTAATCATTGTTATTAAGAAACATTTGAGCAATATGAAGGGTGTTGTAATTATAAAACATCAACAACAGAGAATTACCAATCTCGAGTATCAGCCGAAATAAATTTCATTGGTAATATTAAAAGGCAAAATAGCGGTGAAACTTGTATGAATGAATCGTTGAATATCAGTGCTGAGACCAGGTATTCGCGAAAACGGTAGGCATGTCCTGCTCTACCGGTAGAACCCGTCACTCACACAATTTTTGTATAAACGTAAGTGTATGTTGCGTGACGCCGCACAACAGTACTCCTGCCATCGACGGCTGCGCATAAACAATAAATCCTAATGCAAGACGAAAACTAACTTACTTACATGCCGCATTATAATAAGTATTACTTGACGCTATGAGCTTGTTGTTTGTCAGCATCATACCAGTTCTCGTGAGTTTCACAAAAACGGTAAACGTCTTCTGCCTGCATCACATCATTAGTATATATTGTTCAAATAGGCCTTCGCCTCATCACACTAACTTACTCATTCCCTGAGAAGTATCTACCTCAGAAGCATACTTACATCTTTAACATGAGGCATTGCCCCTTTAATACGCCTGTCTCAGGCAGCTTTAAAGTACATTCCCCACGGACGCCCCCCACTCCCCTCCCCCCTTCACTACGCTAATGCTTTCTCTGATCAGACATATGATATATCACGTCTCCGAACTGAGTTGATCAAGACTATATCCACTCCTGTCTGTAATCATACCATGTTCATATTCACCTCAAACCAATAGCCTTACATCAACGACAGTTAAACCGACTAATTGGCTTACATGATAAAGAACAGACGTTCCCTTGTGGAATATTGGCATAATAATTTTATATAAAACTATAGGGAATTTGCAATGGTGTCAGTTCTATGAATAACAAGCTTTTCTGTCTATCTTCTACATTGTAGCTCGCTGTGGCAAACATGAAAACAAGATGCATTGACCTCTTAGCCACTGTAAAAGATGCAACATAATTAGATTAAGCCATCCTGCTGCAGCTGCAAGAGTTTCCGGATCATACATCCTATAATACGACCACACACTATTACTCATTCTCGCTAAATGATCGAGCAGAATGTGCCTTCCGGGCTCTTGCATTTTCATTGTGAAAACGTATTGGTCGGTTGAAGGAGAATGTCAAACGGTTTCAATTATGAGAATAATTCTAAACGGCGGCATTAATTATTCATGACGTGACAAACTGATACCGTCATAAGAACAGGCTGGCTACTTTAGTGAAGTTGAAATTTCATACATTTTTTTCGTTCTTCTGAAAAATAAATTAGCAACGAGTAATACATAGATTAACCTTCATGAAACTCGGACTTACAGATTCCTTCGTGAATGAGCGATGTATATGCACATTAAACCTTCAAGTAATTTTCGACGAAACGCGTTTATAACGCGTGGCATACGAGTTACTTATGCTTGATGCCACGGTGAGTCTCACGTACCATCTCGCGTGAGGAAAGCACGAGGGTCGCGTAAGGAACGCGTTGTGCACGTATCGGGTACATGGGATCTTATCAGAACTGAGATGTGTTTCCCTATTGTGTTACCTGGCCGCCTCCATGGTCTAGCGGTAGAGCGGAAGGTCCGGGGTTCGATCTCCAAAAGACGTTAAAAGATGGTACTTGGTGTTACCCTGTCTGGCGCTTGGCATGAAGTCGCTAAATGAAGTAAAACAATCTAATCTTGATCTAACTCACCTAACACGAGAGCTGAAACAGTATGTGCCATATGTGAATAACAGGTTACATCCGAACCCCGTTGTCTCGAAATCGGATGTGTAGAATTCCTGATTGTGTCGAACTCACAGTCCGGTCCCGGCTAGGTCAGATAGTAATGAGGTTGAGTCAGCTCCAACCTCGGATAAGTCGAACGTTTTCTTTAGTTCTCAAGGAGTTCGAAACAACGCGGTTCGACTGTATTTACCAAAAACGAATCATAACTATTTTGACACTCGAACTACTGATGTCATGAAATATATATCCGTAGCTCGATAAGCATTGTTCCAACATAAAACCACAGGGCAGATGTACTAAAGAACACACCTAGTGAATTCTACTAATTTGATAAGTAACAGCGGTATTTACTATCCTGTCTGGTAGATTGCACGTGGCAGCTGTGGATAGAAGGGGTATCCTATTTCAGTTTCGGCGTCAAGACCACGTGAAATTCCTCACTTCCGCTTTAGTCAGTATTACACTCGCCATTTTGAGACAAGGCGATGAATGAGAGTTACTGTACAGTATTGGCTTTGTAATGATGTTATTAACGATTTGTTTCATGACTGACAAAATTTAGAGTGAGCGAATATGGTTTTACGCCGCTTTTAGCAAAATTCCAGCAATATCACGACAGGGGACACCAGAAATGGACTTCACACATTGTACCCATGTCGAATCGAACCCGGCTCTTCGGCGTGACGAGTGAACGCTTAAACCACTAGGCTACCCGACCGCCACGACAAAATTTAGAACTTAATAGCAATGGCTCAGAAGAAGTGAGGTTTGTTAAGTTTGCTTGTGTAAAACAATATTTGTTATATATTATTTTACCTGTCAATTACGTTTTCGTAATATTGTGTAAATAAATTTTAAATGACCCTGAAACTCATTCTATATTATCTTTTACCTGTATTGGTTATACCACTTGTTATTTACTTGTTTTTTTCAAATTGTATTCAGCAGGTGATCCCCAAATGGCCAAGAAATGAGCCTTTATTAGAGCGCAGCAAAACTTACTTCCACCTCAATAAACATACTCCTGCAGTTATAGTCCGTTTACTGCAAAATCATACAGGCATTTAAACACCAACAATTACATGATAGTTTTTAAAACAATTTTGTCTCTACTTTTACAACAATATCTGAAATTTGGTTTGACAAGTTGGTATGGACAAATAAATAACTTTTATGCCATGATTTAAGACGAATTGTTTGCTTTCGGACTTATATCTATTTTGCATTTCGTCGATTCAATTTTGCCGCAAATGGACCATAACTGATTTGTAAATTGTACTAATCTACGATAAGCCACCGACTTGTCAAATTAGCAAGTATTTACTAAGTGGTTTGTAAAGTCTACGAACATGTTAGAGTCTGAGTTGACAGTGAAAATTACTAAGTTAGTAAGCTTCACTTGCTGTATCAGTCAGTGTGGAACAAATTGGAAGGTGTTCGAATAAACAAAGGATCATCATTACTGTGTATCGACACCGGACAAGTTCCTGGAACTTTGGAATCAATAGATATTGTCCATAAGTCTCTAATCACATGAACAAAACCATTTGATCAGATATCCGGACGCATAAAGACAGTAAGGATGGGAAAGGGTGTCTCAAATCAAACTGCCATGTCAGCAGTTAATGATCGACTTACAGTGTTTATCCTATTAGATAAACAGGTTGACTGTAATTACTGATGCTTCAGCACCAATACTGTCCCAGACTATGAATAATTAACATGATTCCACCCACAGCAGCGTACAGTGTCCATTGCTCACGATGGTGAAACTATGCAGCCGTACATGTATATAGGGGGAGGATGAAAGGTAGGAATTAAGTACTTATTTCACAAACAACTTATGTTGATTTGCATAAAAAAACAGAAGGAGTTACGTTTGTTTGTTCAAATAAATGGCTTGTTTTGCAATTTAAAAAATAACCAGTCTTGATTATCTGCACGCGTAAAAGGAATGAAAAATATACGAATGGATCACTGAAAACCAGAGAGAACATTAGGGTCACAAGGCTGTGTATTAGCACACACCACAATTATAATACAAATGTAAGTGTTGGTTGACTAACCCCGCACACAGCAATCTTCCTGCCATAGAACGGCGGTTAAAGACATTGAGTTTGGACCACACAATCCGACCACACGATCAGTATCATGCAGTGATGCACATTGTCTGGGTACGTGACGCCGCCAGCCAAGTCACCCAGCAGTCTTAATGCTGTACTGCTGACGTGTGAAGAAAGTATATTCATTTTGACGTATATAAGTCACGTGTTACTTCAGATCTTCTTGCCTTTTTGCATGAATCGATGCTCATCTTTAAGAGAGGGATACGCGAGAACTTAACATTAATCTATCTGTCTATCAGTGATTGAGCTGGTGGATCTCAGTTATATCGTACCTGTGACGATGAAGTTCTAGGTTTGAGAAGGCGGTCAATTCATGTAGTCTCTTTCACGGCTTTACACCATACATATGAGGTGAGGTGAAATGGGGTGAGGTCACGTCCACGATTATTGCACTGATATAGCGACGTGCATGCACGTGTATGTGTGTGTGTGTGTGGCTGCTTGTACTAGTGCCATACCATGCCGCAGTTAAACATGAATACCCCACTCAGACACAGTATACCGACTCCGAGCCGACCAGTCCTCATTTTTAGCCCCTTAATGCCGAGCGCCAGACAGGGTAGCAACAAGTACCATCTTATAACGCCTTTTGGTTTGACGCGACTGGACATCGAACCTCGGACCTTCCGCTCTCCGGGCGGACGCTCTACCATTAGACCACGGAGGTGGTCACCATACATATTAAGCGAATGCTTCTGGTTCAGTCAACGTTGAAGATTATTACATTTCATATCTTGGAATGCCGATTGGACATCCAAACTGACGAAGTGCGTTGATGTTCATCCCTGTTCTAGGAACCCAAGAGCGAGGGACTGGAACCACGGATGACCATCTAGGATTCGAACCAATTAACATCAAAGAGGCGAAGAGTTAAATGCGGAGCCTTAGACAACTGGACCACCCGCACCCTCCATCAATAACATACTCACGGTACACCAAACAATGTGTTTATTATTCAGAGTAGTTCTAACGGCTAAGAGTGAGTGACTAAATAGGGTTTTAAACACTATTTAGAGGTTATACCATGGCGTGTCAGCTTGATGTGTGAGAAAAGCCTGAAATGATGCAGATTTAAGACGTCATTACATTGGTGAAACCTACGATCATGGGTATAAAGCCTATCACCTAGAAATATATTCAGGGAGAATCTGGGATTCGAACCAACAACCATTGTTATTGGCTACCGTTATCCACGCAAGTGTTAGAGCAATAGCATGATAGTGTGTGTCTGATAAAAAATGAATGCAACTTGGGAGGTTTCACTGATATCATTCGTCTTCATCTTGAATCAATCGTTGAGACCAAACTGACCCAATTAATTCTGAAGTTGGTGTTATGTTAGTGGTAATATTTAAAGAATGCAGATAATTCTCTTGGGGCAGTTGTACAATTTATATTCATATTTTGACGTTAATAACTGAAATAATGGTGTGAATAGGAATTACGTGCTTCGCCAATGCTTGCATGAAATGCCAGAATCACGTTTTTCATCATCAGCTCATAATGGGCATTTGTTACGTCTATGCGTGTATATAACCCTTGCTTGTGGGCAGTAAAGGCACCATGCCAATATATTCAGCATAAATGCCATTGCGGGAATTTATCAGGAGATATGGAATGGCGTTTAGTTTTCAGACACAATGCTTGCAGGAAATATTGATTCCGTGTCTTGTGTTCACTCCATTTGTTTCCTTGCATGGCGAAATGTCTCAAGTGTTATCAGACATAAAATTTTCCAAGTCTTCCCCAACAAATATCTTTAATCAGACATCACACAGTGAAATACTGATATAAATTTTATTAGTTTGATAAAACCTCTGATCGTCCTATCACACGCAGCCAGACTCCCAACCCAATTTAATGGTTCCGTGGTCAAAACAATCCTTCTAAGAAATCAGTCTGTGCCCTTGGTGAACTTCGATCAGTTGTCGAGGGAGTAGTATCCCTAGACAAAGAAGAGACCGGAGACGGACAGAACTTGATCTGCAAGTTAAGACCTTAATCGAAGCGGTGTATCATAGGAAATAAATCGTAGATCAGTTACGATATTGTTTTTCATTTGTCAGAATTCACACGCCTTACAGACCAGTGCCAAAATAGGTTCGAAATGGCACCCGCACGATAATTCAGAGATTTGAAATGAGGGAGATTTGCACTGTGTAGTTACTTTAAGAAATTGATTTGCGTGATCCTTCATCCGAAAAGAACTCGATATTTTCGGATTCTCACAGTTATGACATTTCACTGTATCATGACGCCCGATGCATTCATCGATTTACTTGAAATATTAGTATTTGGGCTTTTGTGAAAGAAGGCTTTCTGGCTTCATCTTAAAAGGGCGAACTTTCCCCTGAAACTTTCACATCATAAACCTACTACTGGATATATGAAACGTACACAGCCTCGGTAGATCATACAAGCATACATGTACCATGATCCTGTTGCTCATGGGGTTTAAAACCCGGGGAACATCAGTTGTATGATGTACAAGACCAGATGTTATTTTGACCCATAGTTTTAGTCAGTAGAATACAGAGCGAAGTCCGTACAACGGTGAATGCACTTGATAATAGGTGAGGTGAAAAGTGGTTAACGTCGCGTACAAGATTATTGCATGTGTATAGCGACGTGCATGTGTGTGGTTGTGTGTGTGTGGTTGTGTGTGTGTGTGGTTGTGTGTGTGTGTGTGGTTGTGTGTGTGTGTGTGTGTGTGATGGCTTGTACTAGTCCAGACTGATGTCGAGTTTTAGTTTGTGGCTGCTCATACTAGTCCTGACTAACAACACAAATACCCTACTCACACACAGTATACTGACTCCCAAGCAGACTTGTTTTATTCCTTTTCTGTCGAGCGCCTGGCATGGTAACAAGATAATCTTTTCACGTCTTTTGGTATAACGCGGCCGAACCACCGACCTTCCGCTTTCCGGGCAGACACTTTGTCCACTAGGCCACGGAGGTGGTCGTACTTTAATGTGGTAACTTCTTGACCGTAAATGTAGTCATTTTTTGAGTGGAAGATTCCAGTGTACCCGAACAGTAAAATACTAGAACATGCAGGTATAGGCCCATGGGATTTGGATTCCTAGTTTCATGGTAAAGTTGTATAGGCGATCTTTGAGTTGCAGTCGCGAACACCAGATATCATCACTTTTTGATAGTAATTCATAAACACATGATCATGATATAGTCGGAATCGTACAATTGACTCTGCTTTCGGCAGAGATTTCTTATATTATGAATATGGAAAGGGCTTTGTCGCTTATATTGATATGTGTAACTAATGACACGATGGTCCGGGCCATCATCATCTTTGTTGCTAAGTTTCGGTGAAGATTCCAACAACTTTATCAGAGAGGTGATGGTATATCAATCTCTATATTCACCTGAATAGTTTCATGGGAATCTCTAATATTTACACATAAACTTTCAAGACAAAGACTGTATAAAAACCATATATGTTAATCACGTACATATTTTACATTGCAAGGCAGGAGATACAATCGCTTTAGGCGTTCAGTAGGATATGTGTAGTATCACACAGTCAATCCGCACTAACAATTATATGCGTGCATCGACTTGAACTAATCTATGTGTCTGGGCCGCGTAGGACGGTAAGTACAGAGTAAGTCAAAAGGGTAATTGCTCATAAATCCAAGCTAATGTCGTGTTTTTCCTTTCGATAAATCACTGTTCTCCTCTGAAACCCTCAAGTACAAGCGAGGGAGATCATCCAAAGCCTGAGAAGGGTCTTTCATGTTCCTCTCGTTTGTCTGCATTATGTGCTTAAAATTAAAGCAACAAAACCCTTTCGTAATCATAAGAATTCTATGCCAAAAGTGTTGTCCATTGTACGATTGCGACTATACCAAAGCATGTAACCGGTTCTTGAGCCACGTATTCTCTTTGTTTAATATGACCTGGGCCTGTTATTGTCGTATATCCTCTTTTCTATACATCTTTCAACACTGGATTCTGACCAGGACTTCTGTCTGTGTGTGTATGTGTGTGCGTGCGCGCGCGCGCGCGCGCATGCGCGTGTATATCTGTTGTTTAACGCCGCACTCAGCAATACTCCAGCTTTTGTTTACCTGTAAATTTATCTAGTCTAGACCAGACAATCCTTTGATTGATATTGCGAGCAATGATCCACGCCACCCATCTAAGCTGCCCGATCCATTAACTAACCTCTTCCGATCATCATATGTTTCTGGGGACCTATTCTAACCTGGAGCCCCCACGCGCATTATGTAAAACGGGATTGGTTTAACTCAGTTGATTGCGTGTCACCGAAACCTGACAGCTTTGGACGATGGTCTTAATATCATTCACTGGATTGTCTGGTACAGACTCAATTATTTACATGCCATCGTCACATAGCTGGAATATTGCTGGAGTTTTGTCTTAACAAATGTAACAAATACAAAAAGGGTTTAACACTGCAAAGGATACGTCATTTTCCGTTTTTGTGCGCGTCTACAGTCCAGATTTGTAGTGTCCCAATGTATTTAATATAAGTAACAAAAACATGGTCAACGTTATATCATATCCATAACAAAGAACTAGACTGTTTCATCATGTTGTGTAATACTAAATATAGTATAAGAAAATTGGTATTTCTCTGGCAGAGATGTTCCGGACTCTGTTTACAGCTAACGTAATTGCGTGTATACATCATAGAATATAAGCGAAACACCATGAACGGATTGGGTAGTAACAACAGAAACTGGTTTCCGCGTGAAACAGACCACGTATCAAACGTGCCTGCCACATATGATCCAAATTAGCAAGGGTTCTATTTGTGCCATTGGATTCTACAGGATAGGAGAACGAAATGGCCAACAGACTTGGAGAAGGGATCGTGACAGAGAGCCATGTTCTTGATAATACCACCAAACCCAGGCACGTTTAATGACAGGCCTATAAGACGGATCGTGCTGTCTGTGAAAGAGGAAAATTAATGCCGATTTTCTTGAATTGGGAATTGCTTTAAAAGATCATTTGTTAACTGTCCAGATACTATTCGGGAACTATATGGTATCGACTGTACTGATATTGACGGAGATATTACAGCAGGGTGGGCTGCAGCTGTTATGATGTGACCTAACGTATATTTCACATAAATATATATCGAAATGTTTGACAGAATACAGTTCAATATATTCGCGAACATCTGGTATCATCGCTATTCAACATTGATTTATAAACACATACAAGATTATGATATAGTCGGAATCGTGCAATAGACTCTTTTGGCAGAGATTTCATATGATAAGGGAAATGGTTTTGTCACTTTTTTGTTCTCCTTCCCGCGAGTTTCTACAACATTGTGTCATGTATTCTTATTCATATGCCAAGATTCAATTTTCTCGTTTGATTGCATTCCACATGTATGACAACAAAAAACTGAATCTGAACAAGAAAAATCCAAAGATTGATATAATGGGCAGCGATGCATGTCGTCGTGGTTACAAAACGTGTAATCGTCAAAGTCCCCATCCTGATCACTCGATGCATTAATTTGTCTCTTATAGGCTGCTAGGAGCCCATTCTAACCCCGAATAGCCATGGGTAGAACAGCGAGAACGCTGTAGATAGATATGTAGTATATACATGTGTGTTTCAATATATATCCTTCAAAGGAATTGTCCGTGTGTAGGTACTAAGTGTGTATGTATTTATATACAATGGATACTCTTCAGATGCTTCTGTTCATTGAGATGGTACATGTAGACTGTGTAATTGCTACCTGATACGCCACTTGGACGTCATGAAATCTTAGAAAGAGCTAGATAACCGAACAGGCGTTTACAGACAAGCTTTACGTCGGGTGTACTAAGATTAGTTCGTCTTTAGATGTTTCTCTGAGACGAGCCTTTAATTTGAGATAATGGCTTGATTTTTAAGCTTTAAGAAATAGCTGTACGTATGTCTTAATCATTATGTTCCGTTTCAGATTTATTATTAAACAAAGGAATCCCACATAAACACATTCTTGTGTGTGTGTGTGTGTGTGTGTGTGTGTGTGTGTGTGTGTGTGTGTGTGTGTACATTGACATTATAACTATAAGATATGAGTTCTTAAATTGTTGTCATTAATATCATATCATTTTGGCTTGTGAGTGTGTGCCCAATACTGTAGGGATAGTATGAACATATTCGAGGATATGTGATGAAGCTGCATATAATTTGTGTATACGTTTGATATAAGCTCCTTTTACTGTGTGGGTTAATTAAGTACAATCGGTTACTATGTGAAACGCACATATGTTCGAAAGATGAACCAACTATTGAATTAAGGATCATAGTTTGCGTTTTATTGTATTACAATTAAATATAATGTCGAATGAAAATGTGTGAAAACTTTACAAAAATGACATTTTCTGAAACATGATTTTCGAAGAAATGGAACTTGAGTGCGACATACATTTTTGCTTACATCAGCATAGATACAGTGAATGATGACTAACACTATTTGTATTTAGTACAACATAACCCTCAGCAAATAATGTGTTAAGTGCATCGCTGTAAATTGCCATAGTGTCAGTCTGACCTGACAGATTCTGCAGATTAAGTCTAAAATCTGATCCCAGATTTTGCAACTTCTCAAGCCTGTAAATTGTTGTGTAACGCCACACTGGGTAATATTCCTGCCCCATTACTGCGGTCTGAAAATACTCGAGTTTGGACCAGACAATCCAGTGATTGACATGGAAATTGAGATACCGTGACATGCAAATACAATTAACCACGTCAGCGAGCATGCCCACTCTTTTAATCACCTCTAGCGACAAGCATAATGGTGTCGGGAACCGATATTCTTACCTGAAATCCCCAAAAGTCAAGCCAGCAAAGGAATACTAACTTGAATCCAGTGAAACATATACCTGTCATCTGGGGGAGGTAACATTAAATACTCACGCCAGAGCTTGCCAGTATTCATAATTGGCACACGTATAGCGCATCGAAAATCGATAGTATGCAATAAATATATTTTAGTTGGAGATTGTATATCTCTACCTAAAAACATCAAAATATGGGTGATCATGTCAAATCAGACAAGGATAAGTTAAGACACTTGTATTTCATTACATGTGTTGGTTAACCATAATAGCTCTCTGAAACAATTTACATGCACATTGCAGAATTCATGGTTCTGCAATAACCGGTTGTCATGCTGAAATAACGGTTTGCATGGTGATAGTAGTTATATTAAACACCGGTACTTACTTGCTGAAGCCAACTGGAAGTTATCCGATATATCTATCAAATCCACCGTGACATTAAACTGGAAATACTGCTCTCTGTCTTCATTCGCTGCATGTTGTTCAACGGCGTAGTCAAACGCTCGTTTGGAGATCAGGTCATTTTTGTCAAATATAGCACCTGTTAGGGAAAATAATACGAGAATAATTGATGTGGAGAGACATGAGGTTGGTCTCGTGGAATATCATCTCTTTCATCTTCTGAAAAGGACGGTTTGCCACTTTAGTCATGGGCAACGGCATATCGGAAATATCAATGTTTTCACCTCGTTAGAGCAGAAAGTAACAATACCCCGAAGAACAGACACGGTGTTATTAAAGTAAAACGACTACCACTGAACCTGAAAGCATAAAGGTCACTGTAGCCTTCACTACATAAGGTTTAAGGACATTCCTGATCAGCATTTAATTGCATGCAAAGCCAAGGAATATTTTGCACATGGAATTACCATCTGTTTGCATTGTTACATTCTGTAATGGTGTCTGTTGTGCTTGTTTAGCTTTCTAATACCTTACCTCTACCACACATAAAGGTGTTTTATTAATGTTTCATGTTTGTGAATGCATCACACATTATGATGATTATGACATAGTCGGACTCGTGCAATGGGATCTTAGGAGGATTTCTGATGGTTATGGAAATAAATGTGTCGCTTTTATTGATATAACTTGAGGGATATTTCACAACCGTGGGCTATACGTTGAAATATCAGTCAGTATGAAAATACTTCCTGTTGTCAAAAAATATATATCGTTTGTATTGTTATGATATTTAATGTTCGTCATGTATGTGTAAAATGCATACATGTCTTCTGTGACAAGAAATGAAAGATTATTTCTGAGTTTGAATGAGGCAAAATTAAGAAGGCACATGCTATTAGTACTGGAACCAGACCTGTACTGACTGTCTTGGTACCATCATTACGTAACAGAAATCAGAAAGTTTCAATGTAGATAAGTAACAGATCTACATAGTTGACCAATCATCTGAAAGTATTCTCTTCTGTTCGCCAAATCTATCCTCGTTTACATTTAACCTCATTACATTAAATAAGTCACATGTCACGTTGCCATGGGGATAACGTTATTCCATTATGCCAATTACGCCACGTGGAAAGACAGTGCCAAACAGTGAATCAACACAACACATGTCACACTAGGGAGAATAAAGAACTGGACATTTCTGATATTTCTGAGTCATTAATTAATTCAAACAGAAAGAATGATCCACGTCTGTTTGATCATATTTAAGAATAAAATAAGATAATGGATAAGTATAGTTGGGAAATGTCTTACAACGGAAAATAGAAAATACAAATGTAAGCATACAAACGTCTATATGCTTGGGTTTTGAAATCGTTTCTAAACGACACATATTCATGGGAATGATTAAAGTTGTTCAACAGTATCGGCTGGAACTTAACGTGTAGCCCTTTACATTCGTTATGGTTTACGTTGACGTTTAAGAAAACCACAACATGGTACAAAGACATTACCATTGACGTCATGTGAGACAAAAAACATGACAATGATAACTATTAAGTATGGGTCTTGTAATATTTGTAGTGCGTGACTGTATTAAGTTTTGATAATGATATCTTAGACTGGTAGGCATCGAATCATTGAAACATTGATCATATACGCTTTCGTATCTTGAAACATGGCACAAACATCTTGATATGCAACATTGGCAAGCATAGAACTGTATGACGTATTTGAGGAAAATGTTTTTTTAACGTAAAGCCTGATCAAAACATTGACATGTTACACTGCAATGAATTTAACTGAATGAAACATTTACGTGAAACGTCATAGTATGGACATTGTGATTAATGCAAGTACATGTATGAAGATTTTGGCTTCCAGACTGCGTGAAGGTCAGACAAATAGTTCAGCATCGTGAAAACTTCATGAGAAAAAATAATTGTCTTGGCGTTCTGACCAGTTGCAACACCAAGGTAACGGAAAAAGCGCTAGTATGTAATATGATCTGGTAACAGTACCCCAAACATCAGTTAATACACATGGTATGAATAATGTAAGTCTCATTCTAGGCCTAAAATTAATTGCAACGCAACATATTTGCTTGATTAGAATCCGATCATGTTTTGTTATTTTCCCTGATTGGAGTACGTTGCTCAACGACAGTACCACGGAGTGTTAAGATGAAAAGAATACATTTGTGTACTGGGCATTTATGCCATGGCGTTAAAGGACTATGGCCACCTTGTTTTATGCAAAGCGTCTGAACTCTCAACAGCAACCAGTGTTGTTAAATACGTACCTATTGGTATGAATCTCTGGAATGCCCACGTTACTTCTAAACACAATAACACAATTGCACAAACCGTATCCAGGCCAACGCATCTCATTCTGGTTGTTTAATTTAAATTCCTTTGCGAAAACACTTTAGATCCAAGTCATTTCCACATAACAAACACACACGTGCGTTTGGCGGTTGTCACAGTTCATTTTGCGCATGCTCATACAGCCGCTTACTGGTGACACCCTTCTTTATCTTTATTGATTTTTACGGCAAGTCGTAAAGATACAGTGCAGGCGCAGTGCTTTCCCTTACACCGCTCTCCTGCCAAGGAGGCGAGAAAACAGTTGGCAACTTGTTCATTGAGAGGACCTTTCCGGCATTTTCAGATTTTCATGGAAGGGAATAAAACTGTCTTAAATACACGAGGCAAGCAAGAAGCGAGCAGCAGCGTTTGGAGCTTGGTATGGGAACAGTAATTGATTTGGCTGGCACTCGTGGCGTTTGGAATCATGGCCAAATTCAATCAGTCATAGCATTATTCAATCTAACTCAAGAATACGTAATAAATAGCCTTAGATTGGAGGCTTCGCTTCGCAATTTCGGTTAAATTGTTTAATTTTTTACCGGTTCTAAATTTGGCATGATTAAACGTTAGTGGTTCCTTCTGAAGTCCAGTCAAACAGCCTTTTCTGGGCCGTAGTTTACCGCAGAAAATATTTAACCCTCTTCATTCCTCCTTGACTCAAGATCGATTTTCACACGACATGGCGAAAATTAGGTATATTTTATAAAGCAAATATTTAGCCGATCCTGTTGTTATCTCCCTGTGTAAAGGGTTTGTATAGTGGATGTTAGTCTGGCAGCGGAATCCCAAAATCGATTGCCTGTTCCCCTAGGGGGTGGCGGAAACACGAAATCTAATTACAGAATGCCTAGCTTTGGAGGTCAGTGTATTTATGGTCGTTATAATGGGATGTCTAGGGGCTTCAGAAAGCTTAAAGACAAGACGGACTAATTTGAAAATTTCGAGAGATACTTCAGAAAAGAATAGAGCACAAGTGAGTCAATTTCGTCTCGCATAGAAAGAATAGTCTGATATAACGTCTCTTCCACAGACCGGTTGTTATAGAAAATTGGTATTTACGGTGCCAGAGATTCTTCTCTTTGAAAAGCATGTATGCTTTGCAGCAGAAAATTGATAAAGAGGGTGATTAACGTTACCCGAATGTTTATCGTACAATGTCAACAACGGTATTGCATGTTCCTGAGTGCATATAAATGTAACGTTGTGCTTATATTTTTCAAGGAATTTAAATTTGGTCAAAATGAACAAAATATCACTGCTGAAAGATTTACGGCTGATGGTGTCAGTGTGACCATATTTACTTGATATGTCAACGATATAGGAATAAAAACGTGATAAACTAATGTAGGTTCAATAAATATCATGTAACAGCTATAATAATTTAAAGAACTTTTAAAATTTGTATTTATTTTTTTTCACCTGGACTCTTTTGGATTATTGTTATCGTGATCAAATTCTGTTTATATTCCTTAAACCAGTTTGGTTTATTTTAATTAAAGTTTAACCCACTCTAAAATATACAGAATGATTCAAAACAGATACATCTCCGCATCATTTAACACAATTGGATATACCCGCTCTTGTAACATGTATGACATTTTGTTCAATAATTGCTGAACAGACGGATTTGACTGAAATACTTCAGGAGGATGCATCTAAGGGAGGAGCGTATACTAAATATTTCAAGGAACTGTGACGGCATGCCGAGTGGCCTACCTCAAATAGTCGTAAACGCAACGTCAGATAGCCGAGCCACAGGGAAGCGTTACAGTTACAAATATGGCCATTGATTATTGATGCTAATATGGTGTAATTGCTGGGGGCTCTCCCAACTAGCTTCGCGTGTTTGGCTAATTTTATTTGATAGCTCAAAGCAGTGTTGATGATACACAGAGAACGGATAATTTGTTAGCTAGGAAAAGACAACTCTTTGAAAATATGCCCAGAGACAAAAAAGCGCCATCTGGTTTCTGTCATCTGACGTCAATAAGATTGGTCATGTGGTGTTTTATTCCTCCAATTCAATTTAGGTTGATAAGTCCACTTGCATTCAAACAAACTGCAATTAATGCAGTTTAGGGAAGGAAATATTAAACTTCAAAGCAAATACACAATCGAGACTTTCTTGAAAGAATCCGATCATAAATGAAAAATGGTCGGTGGGGTAGCCTCGTTGCTAAGGCGTCTCCCCGTAACGCCAAATGCTAGGGTTCGATTCCCAACATGGGTACAATGTGTGAAGGCCATTTCTAGTGTGATACTGTTGGAATTTTGCTAAAAGTGTCGGAAAACCCAACTCACTCGGTCATATTTATAAGCTTATGATAATATATGCAGTGGATACAGTCAGCTCCTTGTAAAAAAATCAAAACTATTCACATAAGAAGACAACAATTACAGATACGTCCTGCAGTGAATCAATAATGTTTTCAAACTTGACATCGCCATCTTGTCAGGAGAACAGACAAATGGCGCTTCGCTAATTGCTGTGTTAGTTTTTCCTACTGGACCCTCCGTCTTGGAGCCTCTAATTGTATAGGAGCAGGCACCGGAAACATCTCATCTCCGTTTCGAGGAGAAAGATCCCTTCTTCCGCATTGTCCTTGCAGTTCTTGGAATACTTCCAGGTCTAGCTTATTTGATAGCTCGGCTTGTGAGGCGATCGTTCATCATTGCTAAGCTACGCTTCCTTTTTCTTAGTGTCCAAAGGGATTGAAATTATACCAGGCGAATCTTATTTTACGCGTAAACCGAATAACGACACCCATTACCGAGACATTAGACCGGTAACAATGCCAGCTTACTCATTGTCGCTTGGGGTAAAACATTCCACGACTTCTTGTAACCATGGCAACTGCCGATTCCTTGTTTCAAGCAATAAGGGTAGGGAAAGACTTTTCCTCAGAGGTATGAGCTGTTTTTGTGGTGTAAAGTTACAAACATGAGCAAGAAAAAAATTCTGTAATTGGGTAAAGCGAAGAGACATTGGTTCATCTCATTCTCGTTGCTGCTCGGTTGCCGTATCAGGGCATTTCTACAGAACAAGATAGTGTGTCTCATATCATTTTCATGCAAATGTCAAGAAAATATATCGATTCGGGTTTGTCTTGTGTTCGCAGGAAGTGAAGGCTTTAACCTTCAAATATATGTTCGAGTAGTGTGTATGTGAGTTTGGATTATCGCCGCTTTGAACAGTTTTTCAGTTATATCACGACGTGCCAGCGTCATGTGATACAGAAGCTCGAAGTGACACATATGGATACTTTGGTAAAGCCCTACGAACACAAGATTTAAAGCTTTACTGCATTCTTTCAATAAACGGTAACACATAATAATACTGTTATGTTTCCAAGAGTTTTGTGTCACTTAGTGTTATTAAAAACCGACCTCCAGATTAAACAGAAAAATATGTTAAGGACACCCGATCGAACGTTATTTGGTAGTTTCATGGTTTCGTTCGGTTCAAACGTGTTCTGGGTTCAAATTCTAGTATGAAGCTCTCGATGGTGTAACAGACCAGCACACGTCCACAGTGATAAAATCAGTGATGTTCTATGTATGCGACAGATGTTAAGTGATTAGGTCATTATGTAGTTGAATGTAGTTATGTTGGAGAAGGCCTTTGGCATATCCGTGTGATGGCGTCAAACACACGGAATTCCGTGCACGTACATTCATTGTGGACTCTGGCTTAATCGCAGCTGATATTGCCGATATTATGTCTGAACTGATAATATACTTTGGAAACTTCATGCATATAAAAAAATCTGCTTTGTATACAATTCGGAGAAACCGACATTTTTATCAGGTGAGATGAGATGATCAAGCAGCTTTTGAGCAAGAATCATATGCCGGTCTTTGAAATCTTCACAGAGATCTTGAAGAAGCATGCTTGCGATTGTTCCTCAAAAGTCGTGAAATTTAGACCCCAATGGCTGGAGCTGCTGGAATATTGCTCGACATAAAGGACGATTACTCAAGCTGGACGATTACTGTTTGGAATTTTATTACACAATTTAAGGTAATTATTAGGTACCTATTGTTCTTTAATCCGGACATTTGTTAACGGTAACGTCCGGATTAACGGGGTTCACTGTACCTAATATCAGTTTTTCTTGTGTATACATATATGTATTTAGATGTTTCATACAACAATGAACTGAACATATGTTGTGCATTTACATGAATAATTTATCAGGGCTAGGTTCACCTCTACCATTTTTACGCTAATACACTACAGTCCATGAATAGTGTCTATTCCCTCGGGCCTAATATATGTGTCACTCTATAACAATGGAAATAGAATTGGGCATTTACGGGTGAAGGTTGTGAGTGGCATGGTGGCTATAGTGTGTTTGTGTCCCATCATCCAGTAACTTTATTAATGTCAGACAATGTTACTATGCACACTTCCAGTCCCTTCTGTTACCATGGTGTTGCTGCAATTACCTTATCTCTTCATCCTTCCACTGCGACATTATTCATCTTCCATTGGCTACAAATCGTATGATATTTTTAAAATGTATTGACCAATCTCTTCCTAAATGACTTACTTCCAAATACCTATACTTTGAATGAGCTTTGAATAGGATTCGAACAGAAACGCCGAAAGGGGGTTTGGAAAAGAAGATGGAAATAATTGATTGCGGTAGAGATTGGTATGAAATGATGGTAATCAATTGGAAATGCTGTAGGTTGTACATAAGTTGATATAATCCCAGCTGTTCTCATGTTTACTGGAGTATCCACTTAACCAGATTCGGCAACCTCTTGGACGCGGAACTGGGTCATGCATCCCTTATCAATGAAAATGGTATAATATTTTATTCCGATTGTGACACTGAAAATATAAGGGACCAAACATTTCACATTTACAGAATCATAAGAAATCACTCCTAACTCCGACTCCTAACTATGTCAAAAACATGTGGTTTTGAATCACTATAAAAACAGTTATGCTACCAAACGTTCGCATAAAGGTGAGCGTATCCTGCCCAGCCGACGGAACCCGCAATAAACAAGCAAAAATAAAACGCCAATGCCAGACGACTTTATGCCCGAACAAATTCCATTCGTCGAAAAGCAAAATAGTGATGCAAATTATTTGAATGAATCACTGAATGTTAGTGATGGTTAAGTATGTCCTGCTCTGCGTAGGTTTGCTTGTCACCATCAACGCTCCCTCAATAGGAGGACGCTTGCACGAGGTAGGATAGGATAAGCCTTTTTAGGGTCTACTGGAAGTGCCAAATATTTTTCTTACTCTCGCAAGTCATGATCTACATAAAGAAGTATTCTAAGAAAATCAGCTTTTGTCAAATCTGATCATAATCAAACATTAGAATTAAAATCAAAACACGCAAGTGCTGAAATTAAAAAAACCCCTCTAATTCTCAATCTAATCAACGCAGACAAGTTTCCACAGACTTTCTAAACGGTTTATCCATTTTCTAAATTATGCCGATCCCCTGGGACAAAATAGACCCTTATCATGCCTTGTTCTTTGAATGAATAATTTGTTAAAGGGGTTACACACTTCATTTATTGTCATTGCTATGGTGTTCATGTTTGCTTGTACATCTCAGTGTTCACTGGTCATCGTAATGTTTATATTATGAGCTGTCACTGGTCCGTAGGTATCCATGCCTACTCCATATATCACAAGCGATTTACAACAATGTGTCCCTTTGTGTACCGAGGTTTCCGGATATCTGAAGTCCGTATAAGCGGGGCACGACTGTAGTTAATAAAGGTACAGTATCCTGCGTCAGGGCCATGGGTTCTAATTGGCAGCCCTGACCTTGTATTGTATCTTCAATCTGGCATCGGGTGGTTATTTGGTCGTTAATCATTCCTGTCATATAAGCGTGACCCGGGAGAATTTAGTAGCCATTTCTGACTGGCCAGCGTGAAATATGATGGATCAGGCGATGGGTCAGGCTAACAAATTGGCACCTCGGAGACCATTGGTCAAACAGTTATCACGCTGCACTACGTCTCTGGAATGGTCAGTGAACAAATTGGCCATCACTCGGACGTTTCAATGACGCATGGACAGAAGACGAGAAAGTACCTGGTACTACCTCTAGATGGTACCGATAGTGTACGTTTATTCTATAGTAACTGCATCATGAAAGTTTGTTTGAGTAATTTTGAAGCCTTTCCCGAAAATATTGTTTTTTTTATATTTTTAAATGAGTAAGAAATGACAGAGTGCCGACTACATACATCGTGGCCGAAACAGCTCAAAAGCACAAATGACACAACGCACCATGTCACCGTTTCACTTCCGGGTTGCAACTAATAGGCTACATATTTTTGGTTTAAAATCACCCGAATGTGCCACGATAGGCTTGAAAAGGATGCGGATGGAGCCAGAAATATAATTTGTTTTGCATATCTGTTTATGATTAAACAGATTATGAATGTTTGGACCTGACCCTACGTTGTACCATTATTCTGCAATGTTGTGTAGTCAGTGCTTTTTTAAACTGATGAAACATGGGGATTTTATATTTTGGCCTGTGTGGTTAATAAAGCTTTTTTATTGAATAAAACTGCGTCATGGTTGTTCAAACACTGATAATACAAACCTATTTCGTATTAAGGAGTTGTTTATGTAAAATTATACACTCAGAGCTGACCGTTATGTTGATAAATCAAAGAGACAATACTCTTTAAATAATCATATGAAATCCTCGCTAAAAGCAGAGTCCATTGTCGGAGTCCAGACGGTATCGTATGCATGTATTGATGAATCAGCTTGAGATGATACAAATAATTCAATAACATTTGTAAGTAGAAAATTAAGTAATTGCTATTTGAAAATATTTACAACTCACTCATATACTTTTTTAACGTTGCAGCAAAGTTTTTTTTAAATCTTAAAAATCTAAATCCTGCCATTTGGCTTAAATATTAACTGTTCCGGTTTCCAGAACAAGTATTTTCGCGAACACCTGGTGTCATCACTATTTGATAATGATTCATATACAGATGTTTATGGGATAGTCTGGACTTTGCTTGGACAATGGACTCTTATTTCTTATGATTATGGAAATGGTTTTGACTCTTTTATCAGATAGTCTAAAGCTGGTTTTGATGTTTACCGTCATGGGGTCCACTCTGCGTGTTCCGCCACCTCGATGATGTATCGGGCAGCAATGGATTAGTAATATTGCACGAGTCCACTGTAAACTGTGTAAGGCCATATCCCGCCACCAAGCTTTCGTATAACATGACAGTCTTGTTTGTAGAGGTCATTATCGATAAGCAACAATAGTGTAATACACTTTGATAAGAAGAAAAGCTACAATACCCTTTCCATATTCATAAGAAAGCTCTGTCAAATACACAGTCCATTGTACGGTGAGGTGAGGTGAAATGGGGTTTAACGTCGCGTCCAAGATTATTGCACTTATATAGCGACGTGCATGCACGTGTATGTGTGTGTGTGGCTGCTTGTACTAGTCCGGACTGATGCCGATTTATAGTGCTAGCTCACTGAGATACCATGCCGCAGTTTAACATGAATACCCCACTCAGACACAGTATACTGACTCCGAGCCGACCAGTCCTTGTTTTAGCCCCTTAATGCCGAGCGCCAGACAGGGTAACAACAAGTACAATCTTTTAACGTCTTTTTGTATGACGCGGCCCGGGATCGAACCCTGGACCTTCCGCTCTCCGGGCGGACGCTCTACCACAAGACCACGGAGGCGGTCCCATTGTACGGTACCGACACTGTCATGAGCATTAATTGTGTTTATGAATCACTATCATTTAGTGATGATACCAGGTATTCGCAGAAATGTGAGCGTATCCTGCCCCACCAGTGACACCCGTCAGAAACGCATGCAAAGGCAAGTCAATTGTTCACATGAAAAAAACCGCAACATATGGCAATAGTCAAAATAGGGATTTGCATCGGACATCACTGATGCGTCAAATTTGGAAATGTCCTCGACATGTCTCCCATAAAACATTTTGAAAGCTTTACTGAGTCATCGAATGCTGTTATCTTGATCAAACAGCTTCTGTGCAAGAGTTGTATGCCGCTCTATCAAATCTTGGTAGAAAAAGCATGCTCGATTGTACCTCGAGAGTTGTGAAATGTAGAGACCAAGGGCTCGAGCTGCGGGAATATTGCTCGACATGAAGGGAAAATTGACTTGAAAATTTTGTCAATTTGTCTCGTGTTTCGTCACTCTGAATATAATGCATAGATCTAAATATAAAACAGATGAAGCGGCCTCTCTGTTCTCCTTTACTTCAAGTTCAGGTGGGTAATTGGCTATTCACTGGTTATTTAGCGACATCAGAACATCAATGCCTGAAGTGTAAGTTACATTTCTTGGCAAAATTGCCTTGTTTTGACATTACCATCCCATGTTGATGCCTACATCTTGCATAGATGTTTTACCCCCCCCCCCCCCCAATCTTACGTATTTGATGTCATTGATGAAGTCCAGAATTTCACATACTGTTTTCTCAGTAAACCTCAGATGACATTTGCTTTCAGTATTGACAGGGTGACCTGAACCTCTGCTACAATGAATAAGAGCGACAAAATCATTTCGGCACAATATTCGTACAATGGACTCTGCTTTTAGCAGAGATTTCTTATGATCATGATATAAGTTTTGTCGCTTATATTTCAATCAATCAAATAATATTTCTCCACACACCTAGCATCAGTAAAACTGAACATAAATCGCCGTTCAAGGCCGCCAGTTTCACAATAAAGCCGTGTCGTGTTAGAAACCTGACTGTATGACGGGCTCAAGACCCCTCGCATCATTCATGCTGATTGTCAAAGTTCTCCTCATACCCGACGCTCTGTCAGACCTTGGCGGAGAGAGGTACCAGAACCGAGTAAACGAATTTAACCCGATCTGTTAATTGTTTCAGTTATGGTAGAGATATGTAGGTACACTTTGGATTTGTTAGTTCAGATATATTATTTTAGGAAATTGGCAGGGATTTGTTTGTTTGTTTGTTTAATGTCCCACTCAGCAATATTCCAGCTATATGATGGCGGTCTGTGAATAATCAAGTCTAGACCAGACAAACCAGTGATTGACATCATTAGAATCGATCCACGCAATTGGGATTCGATGACATGCATCAACCAAGTCAGCGAGTCTGACCACCCGATCCCGTTGGCCGCCTTTTACGACAAGCATAGCCGCCTTTTATGGCAAAATTTGGTTGCTGAAGACCTATTCTACCCCGGATCTTCATGGCTCTGGCGGAAGGTACTACATGTTTTATGTCGAGTAAAATTCTATTGAATCTCAGGGGACATAGTTATTGACAAATAATTATTTCCGAGATAATTAGAAGGTGTAATTCATGTATGAATTATTAACCAGAGAACGGTCGTTCTGAATTAGTAGAGTGAAGTCTCAGCAAAATCATTGTGCGGTTCCAAAGTCAAGGACGTTAATCTTTCAGAATCAACGCAAATATTCACAGCTGTCACATAAATTGAGGTAAGGTAAAAATTGGCTTTAACGTCGCGTCCTAGATTATTGCACAAATTTAGCGACGTTCGTAAACCGCGCTTGTGTTGTTGCCTGTACTAGTTGGGACTAATGCCATTTTATAGTGCTAGCCCACTGAGATACCATGCCGCAGTTTAACATGAATACCCAACTCAGACACAGTATACTGACTCCGAGCCGACCAGTCCTGGTTTTAGCCCCTTAATGCCGAGCTCCAGACAGGGTAACAACAAGTACCATCTTCAACGTCTTTTGGAATGACGCGGCCGATTACAAACCCCCGACCTACCGCTTTCCGGGGGAACTCTCTACCTCTTGACTACGGAGGCGGTCAGCTGTGACATAAACATATTAACAACAAACTTCTGAAAAGGCTCTACCAGAACGCTAAAAAGCCTAACATATTTCTGTCAAAAACCATCGTGAGTCGTTCTTGCTATATATTGGATGAGAGAAACACGGTAAAGCCGAAATAGGTTTTTGCAAGTTTGATGGCGCAAAATGGACATGATAACGTCGGCAGCATATTCCTCCATATTTAAATTTATGCAGTCCTGTAGATTTAAACACATAGCCGCTGTGGTATTGATTGCCTCCAGGATACCATGGAAAACGAGCTTGGAGTCTATACAATCTGCCTTGTGTCTTGAGACCGTTTCCTCTCAGTCCAGGACGCAAATTGGAGTAATTAAAGGCGAGAGGATTACTATAGGTCTTGGACTTGATATACGAGTTTCTTTACATTCCATACGACAAATACTGAAATCACTTGCCCTCTTGTCGCCATCCTGCCAATGGTGAAAAGATGGGCCAGTGACTGATATGGACATTGCTTGCATTCAATAACATGGTGAAAACGATCCTCGCAGCAACGCAAAAGGCCGATTATTCATTTGAAACCAGAA
The DNA here is from genome assembly GCF_022045235.1 of Haliotis cracherodii. Taxonomy (NCBI): domain Eukaryota; kingdom Metazoa; phylum Mollusca; class Gastropoda; order Lepetellida; family Haliotidae; genus Haliotis; species Haliotis cracherodii. The sequence continues at coordinate 9,828,754 of NW_027266341.1, read as the reverse complement.
GCATTCTGAAAGTTTGAACTGAATGTGTCTTCTTTGCATGGTGTCTTCCAGACACGAAAGGAAGAATGATGTATTTGTTTTATTGTCAAGTCGACCGACTATAATGAGACACGATGCTACATTGGGGAGAGTCGTCCATTCATCATTGTCAGCTTCAACTAATTCCTGTACAACCTACAAAGACATATCTAGGAAACTGCAAACCTGTATGGGCGGGAGTGGTATGCGATCTTTCCTATGGTCTCACGCTTACGGCAGGTAGATCATGTTATGTCTGTGTCGATAGCTGATACTGGATGGCAGGCTCACTTTTCACAGCAACCGATGCAGTGCCGAGATTGCGCATTACTGAACCCATAAATCCAGGCTGAATATTTTGCTCGATTGAATTTCAATTTGGTATTTTCCTGCGTTAATGAGGCAAGGAACAAAACCGAATCGGACGAGCAAAATTTACGCCATTCGTAACGACATGCCGGAAATCGGACTGTAATCATCGCAGGGGGCCGACCCGAAGGCGGTAATTGAAAATATGATTTACACCGAGTCTCAACTTGCTAATCTATCATTCCTAGGGGTGTTTATTCTAGAAAAGATGAGACCACTAAGCCTATTGATTTTCGATCGGAGTGTTTCCATACCAAGCTAATGTCCACAGCTTCTAATTTGTTGGCGGTTTCGTCTGAAGGGATAAGGAATCTCAGCGAGGAAGTTGCGATGTGTAGAACATGGCGCGAGTATTTGCTAAGCCCTTGTTGTAACAGACTGGAGCTGTTGATCCGAGCGTTCTTATTCACATTGCATTCACTACGGCTTCAAGCAGCCAAGGATTTCTTTTTTCCGATGACTTGAAATCGTTTTGGCACAGACATTCTATTTTATTTTCGAATGTTAAAGATGCATTGCCTCTATCGGCGACTTAGTCGGGCAAGAAAAGCTCCGTTAATTAGCATCTAATGATACTTTTTATAATAAGTCTGCAGTCGCTCTGTTCCAAACCGGTGTTGTTTTTTTAATTTTCTGATTTAATGAGGCTTTTCGGAGGTTTTGAGAAACGGAGCCTTAGATCAAATGAATTCTTTTAACAAATGAAAAAACTCCAGTCACGTCAGTTTGAAACTTTGAGGGCAAATTATTCTTTAGAATTTCCTTTCATCCCATGGGTGTTGGGTCGAAACAAGACAGTCCAAGAGCCAGAGGATTTCAAGACTTTGGTAATGGGCATCGAGTTGTACATTGATCGGATGGACCCATTCTCGGAGATACGATGCCACCTTGCTGGGTGACACACAACATATCTTTTGTCAACCAAATGGGTCTAAATTTGTTATTGCCGTTAAAAACGGCCCCGGAAGTTTCTGCAAGGCGATTTTTAAAATTGTTGACATTTCCGAGAAACGATTTTTTTCAGAAATGTGATCTTAGAAAATAAGCCCTTAAGAAATCCAGGATGAGTGCGAGTGAACTGAAATACATGAATCATCTTCTCTGTGGAATCTCGAAGTGGAGGAGAAGAAGGCATTGGTAGTCTACACTGATCTTATGTCATCCGATGTATTAATGACACGACTATAGATACTTGTTATGCCAGCAATAAGACCAACAGTATATGTTTAATTCGATTAGCGATATTGGATTATACCTGTATAGCACGAGTGTAAGAAAGTTTGATGTTATTTAACGCTTTTCCGACAACGAGATTAAAGTTAATGCAATGAGGATAATTAATTCAGTATTTTGGGGGCGTGGGCGGTTGGATGGTCTAAAGTGTAGTGAGATGAAGACTTCATCTGAACATATGTGGAGTCAATTTATGGTCTGAACCCCCATTTCAAGCTCGGGTCTAGACGGTGTAATTGGCACCATGTGTGATACAGATAGTATCTGTGACTAATTAGGGATGTCATTAACTGTGGATTGATCGATATCATAACGTGGACACTTTTCCAGCAATGTTCATTGTAAGGTGTGAATGTGTCTAGACATTTGTGTATGGTGTGTATGCTATAAACAAGGTAAGGTGGGGCATTGTAGAAACTGTAGTAGCATTAGAGACATGGGTTTCAACTTCAAAGCGACGTGTCGGTACAGATGATTGTATCTTTATGAAGCTGTGGCCTTTATGTCTGGTATGTATATCATGGACGAGCCGGGGGTAGAGCGTCCGCCCGGAGAGAGGAAGCTGCTGGGTTCGATCCCTGGCTGCGTCATACCAAAAGACGTTAAAAGATAGTACTTGTTGTTACCCTGTCTGGCGCTCGGCATTAAAGGGATAAAACAAGGACTGGTCGGCTCGGAGTCAGTATACTGTGTCTGAGTTGGGTATTCATGTTAACTGCGGCATGGTATCTCAGTGAGCTAGCACTATAAATCGGCATCAGTCCCGACTAGAACAAGCAGCCACACACACACGTGCATGCACGTCGCTATATAAGTGCAATAATCTTCGACGGGACGTTAAACCCAATTTCACCTCACATCACTGATTCCGTGTTAATATTATATTATCACACGATCATTATACACTACAGCACTGTCGGGAAGCATGGCTTCATACCCTTACATCTTCACTGATGAAGCTTGTTATCTCCCTTCCCCTGTTGAAGAGCAAGCTCATTCGGCTCGTCTCAGTCCAACGTTAAATACATGTTTGTAGTAGCGGGATAAGCCCGGGATCAGAATAGAACTAACTCTACCCACCCAGACTCTTTAGATACCTCCCGTTATCATCGCTACCACAGTGACTAGTGTCCATGCGGCCATTACATGGATCTTGATATGACCCAAACGGAAAATGTTGACATGTATTTTGCATCTCTGTTGAATGTAATTATAGTAGACCCGTGAAGATCCCGGAGTAAAATATGTCTTCAGCAACCCATGCTTGACGTAAAAGGTGACTATGCTTGTCGTAAAAGGCGACTAACGGGATCGGGTGGTCAGGCTCGCTGACTTGGTTGATGCAAGTCATCGATCCCAATTGCGTGGATCGATGCTCATGATATTAATCGCTGGATTGTCTGGTCCAGACTGGATTATTTACAGACAGCCGTCATATAGCTGGAATATTGCTGAGTGCGGCGTTAAACAACAAACCAAACCAAACCATAATAATTATAGTAAATTTAGAAAATAGGTTAAGGCATGTAAACTCATTTACTTCTACCATACATTCTCATCACAATGGATCATCAATGGATTTGGGGAAATGTGTTCTGCTTCATTGGAGTCATCGATTGTAAAGGTAACGGGGAGTTGGTTGCGAGTTCAACTCCATGAATGGTTGCAGACCGTCAGATTCAGAGATGACTGAAGTCAGAGTTGTGGAGGTGGCAGCGATAATATTGAAGAACTCTGGAACAAGGTAACGCTGTGGGAGGTTGAAAGCGAACCCAAAGCAATGTGGACCTTTTGGTCTGTTCAAAAATAGTATTTTACATCAAATTCTAAAAGAAGGGAAGTTACGTGCCAAATTGGTTTGTTAGTCATTTGAAATAGAACTCCCCGACTCCAACAACTAGGAGAGACTTGCGATGTGAACGAGGAATTCTGCTGAACCGGAATGTGTCACTCGAGTCCAGCAAAGACTGAAGTTACTGTATAATTAGCACAGCCCTGACATAATAGGTTGGAAAGGTCATCGTTATTTCTGTCTTTTATTCCTTATCTGATTCTTGGAGTTTGTTACCATCATCAAGTGTTGAGTTTTGTTGAGTATTCTGTATTTTAGTTTAACTTGTACACACAAACTGAATATAGAATCACAATCATTGTTTTGAATAATTCATATGACAAGAAAGCGTTGTTTATTCAAACTGTTAAATTTTGCGTTCACTATTTACAGTCAAAGATGATTCTGAATGAAAACATTGTTGAAATAAGACAAACATCGCACATGCCACATTTATTCCAAATTAATCATCTTTTTCAATTATTTCGTATTGCCAATGGAATGGAATCTTGATCATGTGGTCATAAAAAATATAGTATAAAAGTACATATTTAAAGGATTATTGAGCTTGCAAAGAACGATTTCATTACATTACTTCCCCCCCTTACGGGGCGGTCGGGTAGCCTAGTGGTTAAAGCGTTCGCTCGTCACGCCGAAGACCCGGGTTCGATTCCCGACATGGGTACAATGTGTGAAGCCCATTTCTGGTGTCCCCCGCCGTGATATTGCTGGAATATTGCTAAAAGCGGCGTAAAACCAAACTCACTCACTCCCCCCCTTACATAGTCATATATACAGCTTGGAATAACACGTCAAATATATTTGTTCGAATTTTGGTGTAGGTTATAGATTATTTCGTTTAGCACAAATAATGCTCCAGCTTATAAACTCAAAAGAATACAATGCAATGAAAAAATTACCTTTGAAATTTTTATGAAAAGGAAGCCATTGTCAAACCACACGGTTCTTGTACCTTCCAGCGGTGGAGAAATCTTTCCATCCATTGATGTCTTTTGGTGGATTTCAAACGCTAATTCCCGTTCAAGTCTCATGTTGGGTGTATAAAAATTGTGCTGTGGGTCTCGAAACAATTCTGTTGCTGTTCCTTTCAGAAAAAAAAGTATGCCTTGAAGCAACGATAGAAATATTCTATCTCTAACAAAGACCCCCCTCCCCGAATAATATCCTGTCGGTCCCCCAGTTCTATACTTGTTTTTTCATCCAAAAGGATATCGCTTTACAGACCATTGTGACCACATCGGTTACCATGACGTCACAATCAAATAACATCACTAATCTCTCTGGCGCTCGAGCTGGTTAGCCGTACATTTTACACGGTCGACTATGCTTGTCGTAAGAGGCGACTGGCAGGATCGCTTGGTCAGGCTCTCTGACTTTGTTGATGAATGTCATCGTATCCTAATTGCGTGGATCGATGCTCATGATGTCAATCCCTGGATAGTTGAGAATCGATTATTCACAGACCACCGTCATATAGCTCGAATATTGGTGAGTGCGGCGTTAAACAACAAACAAACAAATCATTTTACACCCAAGACACTGGTTATTACTGTTTACTCAATGAAAAGTCGGACGAATGACTTTAATAGACTCTCACTCTCGTGTCTTATGACATCAAATATATTACCATTCGTCGATAAAAGTAAAAGCCTCGGACATTTATACTTTTATGGACTCGTGATGACACAACGGATCACAAAAGACACTTGGGTGAGGTCTCTATATCACAGTCGATAATCACAATTCAAGATTTATCAAAAATGTCTTTATGGTTTGTTTGTTTGCTCATTTTAATAGGAATGGTTATTAAACGTGGTATGAACATGTTCATTTCTTGACCTGAATATCGTATTTTAATTGTTCCTTGTGACGAAATAAGAGAATCGCACATTCAAATTTAACTGAAAGCATTTATTTTCAAAATCGAAGAGAAAAGGAATCATATATGTAAATGACATTGTATGACTACCGAAGTACAGTAAACTACGTTTATAACGAACACGCTTATAACGAACTGGCGGATATAACGAACTCTTTTTGGTCCCGCCCATGTGCTGCATATATGCTGTTACAGTATATTCTAGTATATATGCTTATAACGAACTACGGTTATAACGAACGAAAATTAGTGGTCCCTTTGAGTTCGTTATAACCGTAGTTTACTGTACGTTGGTTCTTCTGACAAGGAAGCCACACGGACGTTGTGTAACATTGAAACTGACATATTCATTCACAGTAAAATACATTTTACGATATAGTGAATACATATACATATTGCATAGAAAAGTGTGAATTATCAACATTAGCTTGTGATATGAGATGATGAGATAATATGCTAAAGCTACGTGTGAGCTTGTGAAAGAGTAAATTGTGTTTAATGCCTATGAACAGTATTTTAGTTATATTGCGGCATTTCTGCTTACTGTGTAAGGTAAGACCAAGTGAAGCATGTCGAATTACAGTCAAACCAAGGAACTCGGATGGAGCTGGCATATCAAGAAGTTTGATCAGGGCGAATGTGGGATTCGAACTCACGATCATATGTTTCTTGCAAGACAAATGAACATACCTCCGCCCAGCGAAATGCGGCAGCTTAGACGGGTTGACCAACCATTCCCCATATATAGACATATTGGTGGAATGCAAATATGGTGTTGGTCAATCGTGGAGATATGAGTGCATTTGGGAATTGGCGAGTTGGTTTTAACACTGCGATTGATATCATGAGCATCGATCCACGCAATTGGGATCGATGACATGCATCAACCAAGTCAGCGAATGTGACCACCCGATCCCGTTGGGCGCCTCTTACGACAAGCATAGTCGCCTTTTAGGGCAAGCATGGGTTGCTGAAGAGCTATTCTACTCCAGATCTTCACGGGTCTTTTGTTTAAGAGAACGAGCAGAGGTATGGTGCAGATAAAACAAGGCTCATAACTGGGGCGAAACAATAGGAAGCAATGATCGGCTGATCCTGGTATGACTCAGGGACGCAGTATGTGCAGTAAAGATCGTGATCATATTTACATATAAATAAAGTGACAGTATTTAATATTCCGATAAGCGACACTGAATATTAATTATATTATCGACATTAATAGATGGAGAAATATTATAAATTATATACACCACATACTAATCGCCTGTTGTATCTAATTCATACCTCGTAAAATCTGCCAAAAATAGATTCATTCACACTTGTTTCACTAAAATATTTACACCCATTTCAAATAAAATACCCTTCACTTTGATCTTCGATGTTACAAAACACACTAGAATTAAGAATTACTTGGTACACAAGACTCAATGATCTGTCAACTGGTCCCCAGAGCAAGAACATCACAGCTTTGAAGCATTATGTACTTTAGCAACTTCGAGCAGAGCAATACCCTCTTTCCCTAACAGACCCCACTTCCCCGTGGAAGCCATGTTTCAATGGGAAAAGGACCCACAAGGGCTTTAAACAGCGTGTCCGTGACAGTTGAGCATAGCGTGCAACAATGGAGGGTGATGAAGACTGTTCTGGTCGCTGATGAAGTGGTCATGGCGCTCCCAGAGAAGCCGATGGTCAATAGTGGCTGTAATTCCGCTGTCGACTCACCGCTGCTCTGTTGTTGATCCCAAGGGCTATGCAATTATGGCACTTGTCCAGTCCTTGTTCGCCGTAGCACTAAATTACAGGTTGAAAGACCCGTCTATAAAGGCTTAATAGAGTAGTAGTCAGTGCCAATGGTAAATGGTTCGATCTGGAATAGATCCCTATACAGGGGCGTGTTATGAGGGTGAGAAATGTGATGTAGTTATCCTGTTTAACCTTTGATTGGCGTATTAATATTTGATATTTACATACACAAATAAATAATAAGATAAATAGGCATACCCTTATCAAAAGGTGGGTAGTATGTTTTGTTCTTTAGAAGACACAGTCAACAACATTAAAAGTAAAGAAAATTATTTTGACATGTGTGATGGTTGATATTAACAATGATGACAGTACCATCCCATATTCATAAACATATCAATTTGCAGACGCTGAAATCTTCATTGATAAATATAGAAATTAAAAAAATCACCAAAACATGTAGAGGTTTCCTAACTTGTTAAAAGCAAATCTTCTTAATTCGAAGTCTATGGGCTATATCGGTATATTCGGAGTTGGAGACACGCTCAAGATGTTCAGTGAACATATCACCAACAACAGAAGAGGTCAAAGGTTGGTTTCCTGAAATATTTTTGGAAGCCGAGGACTTAGTTGTGGTTAAGTTACTACAGTTTAATATCCAAGTCTTGAGCACCATCGACGACGAATTTGTTTAAATATATTGTTTTTAGAAGTCCCCAACGGATAACTTCTTTATCCGCTGACTTGGCATAAATAACAGTGTTTGTTGATTTTACTGGAACAAGTTCTACAATCTGAAACATTTCTAATTAAATAGAGATAACATGTACGAGGTAACGAGGTTAGGCTTTATGTATTGCGGTGCTACCTTATGCATGTACTGACGTATCCGACTTTGAAATAAGAGGGTCAAATCTTAAAAGATGTTTCCAAGACCTTGAAGGTACATCTTGTACGTATTGCGATGCTAGCTTATGCGATGTATTGTCGTATCCGACTTAGACAAACGATGTTCAAATAATCTCACAAGATTCTCCTAGGACCTTGAAGACACATCTTGTAACTTTACATCGAGTAATCGGAGTTTGGATTAACAGGGATTACCATAATAACACCCAGGGCACATCCTATATATTGTGTCTGCAGATAGTAAAGAAAAGCTCTTGTATGTCTGATTATGATTTATGAATCGAACTTCAGTCTCGTCCTTTGACAGAACCCCATCTCGGTTGATGTCAAATTTAGGCGTATGGATATATCATATTCTGCCCCGAATAAATCGAATGATCAGGTCAATATATCAGGGATGTTGTGTTCTATAACAAGTACAGTGAAAGGCTATTAAGACGGAGAATTGGCTTCCTTGACCCCCATATTCGACAGGCAATGACAGGAAGATAAAAAATGAGATACTAGTTTCAAGAAGACTGACCTTCACTGGAACATTGGCTTCGGAAAAGTCGTTTTTATCGAACGCGTGTCACTTTTAGGATAGTAAATGCTTATCTTGGAAGACAAATGTCAATTTTAAGGATATGTTCGGGCAATAAATGCAACGATAACCAATATTGGATAGAAGGGTTCCCGGTTTTAGTATGCCTCTGCAGAATAGCCTGAATGTTTTATCGCCACTTAAATATAAAACTGATCGTTTTTAAGGTGCAGGAAAATTGTCCAAAACTGATTTTGGTGATATGAAAAAATCGTTTCTTCTTTCATGATTGTAATTTGCTTGCACTCGGATAACAACAAAGGGGTACATGGTATCCATATTACATATATCCAGACCTGATAGGAAATATGGATGTTAAAAAACCCCATCTAGTCCAATGGTTTGTTCGGGGATCTTATGCACCAATCACGCGAGACAGTCACTCATTTCACTTACATGTGGGCATTATCAAACCAGTCAGGACTCTCAATAGCTGTAGAGTCTTGTGTGCAACAGGGGTCAAATCAAAAGTGCATTAATTCCCCCCAAAACAAATCTGATGGTACCAACATTTTCACAAACTTGCATTCAACTTTTTACTTTTTATTTTAGTCTTTTCTGGCAGCTCTATTGCACGAGATACTGATATGTTAATCGTATATGTACATTTCACAACGAAACCGTTTCTAAATAATATACATATCATACGTTCTAATAAATATTTGGATATGTACAGAAACAAATTCAAATTCAATGTTATTTTCGTTGTGAGGGAACACAGCGTGGCGACTGATACAAGATCGTCAGTTACAAGTGAATAAGCGGACATTGTTGTAGACCATATCCGACAAGATTACACCTACATCACACAATTAATCGAACACGACAAACAAGTGGTCGATAGAATGAACATCACTGTCAGATCACGATCACATGTGAGACATTGTAACCATCCCATCCTCTTCTTAGTCGGCCCTTACTACAATCATACTGAGGACATAATCTTGTGACCGACCGATATATCTATGGTTAGACTGCATAGTCAATTTCAAAAGTTGAACGTAACAAAACAAAGTAAAATCACCACCAGTGACGTTTAACGTTGATGGTAAATGAAATATGCTTGTGAGAAATACTATTCTATTCTGTAATACTTGGATTAGTCGATCCATTTTAAAAAACACACCGTTTATTTCAATTGACACTAAGAATAAGAATACTCTTAAGGTCATCAAATTCATAATTAAGAGGTCCACTGAACGTTGTTAGAGTTGCCCTATATTTATGATGTTCCATTGAATACCAATCGCAGATACAGATGTTTGGACAAAAAGGACGTTGGAGGTGAGGTAAAATTGAACAGGTTTTGGAAAGGTGAGAGGTAGACTAACAATAAAACATTTGCAAAATGGATGCAAAAAAAAAGTCAATTAATTGTTATTTTATGACAACAAATAATTCAGTTATATGCGTTTTATACCTTAATAAATATTATGATCAATAAAAGAGGTGGGAGTGACCACCCCTGCAGCTCCCCCCCCCCCCCCCCCCCCCCACACACACACACACACACACACACCTCACTGGATGTGCGTATGGTCAGCGATAACGATTTCATATTTAAAACTGCGATGAGGCATGAGGAATCGTTTGTATAAAACACACACAAATCTCTGCATATTACCAAATTTAAAGTTAGTAAGGTGACATGATATGTGTTTATTTGAATTGAAACAGTATCTATTTTATCAGACACTCATGAATGTCTCTGTTATTTACCTCACAAAGTGTATTGCCATGTATTCAATAACTAAATCCTTTATGACAAATACGCTATCACTATTGATTATTGTTCTGTTGCCACACACGAGTTATTGTGTCTGACATATTCTAACCAGCAATTGTCCATATCACATTCGTTTACGACATTGTTTTCGCCTCATTGTCGTTGAGCACGTCGAGGTCGGATTACGGCAAAAATGTCTGCCGCACTGGTCAAGATAAATGAATCGGCTCATCTGAGAGGGGATCGAAGGATATCAGCTGACGATCTGTTGGGTCCTTGAATGAACACTGAAACAGACAGAAATAGGTATCAACTGTTGTTTACACTGGATTGGGACCACATCCCGATTTATGTTGTGTTTATCATATTTGTAGTAATTATCAGATTGGTGATCGAGCAGAGAGTCAGTTTCACGTCCGCTCATTGTGAGTGAGTTGTGTTTGACACCACAGTGAAGACTAGTTCTAGATCTGTTCTATCGCGTCGTTCCAGCTCATTGAAGATGGACAGCCTGAAGAGATCGTAGACATTTACTTCTTTATTGAAAGGAGCTCGAGTATGGCGTAGACAAATCTAATCGCATCATCTGGGATTCCAACCAACGGTCGAAGGATTCTAACGAGAGACGCAACTCTGCACAACAAGTTGCGGCGCCTCAGACGTATTGGCCACTGGCGCCCTTTTGATCTCTATAAGTATGAAATTAACTGCATATACCTGTAAATGAATTGCGAAATAATTCAAGACGTCATATAATTAATACAATTAATTTAAACACATAAACACGAACATGGGGACGAATAACATGAATATATTATCTCTGATACAATGTGTGTCAAAGGAAATCCATGTGCGCTCTATGAACCTTGATTGACCAGGTTGACTGAGCGAGTATGCAGTTTTTTAAAATAAATGAAATAAATAAATTCACCTTTGCCAGCGACCTGCGTATGCTGCACATAATATATTATCGGATACTAACATTGAGTATATATAGTGCGTCTATATCTGTGATGACAGTAGAGACCATTTCATATTCTATGAATGTGTGTGTGTGTGTGTGTGTGTGTGTGTGTGTGTGTGTGTGTGTGTGTGTGTGTGTGTGTGTGTTAGAGACAAACTAATTTGTGGGGTGGGAGGGGGATATTTTATAGCATTAATTTGTTTCAGCAATACAATGGAAACGGTACGATGCCCCAAGGTTACGCAGATCATGCCGGGTCCCTTGACACAGTATCACAGTCAAACATAAAACGTCAATACTCTACCGTTCCGTTTTCTTCAGTCTCTGCCAACGGTGATCGCGGCATTCTAGTGAGTTGTCTCCCTTTCTTTGGTTCCACGACCGCAGTGCCTTTCATTCTAGAACCAGTCTGAAATGCGATTTATTTGTGTGTACAACACATCCTGTGTCAAACGGGGAATAAAGAGTTATGAGCGAAAACAATAAACTCTTTTTCATTATACGATACGTGTGACTGCCATATAGACTTACAACTAAAATAGCAATAAGAATCTTCCCATGAATGTCCGGTGAACTGATTAAAAGATATTCATTCACGGCAATTGAAATGAACTCTACACCCAGCACATACATTTTCAGTGGCGTTGGGTGTTCCTGAAAACTAGCAACAGCCCTATGTCAAATCCGCGAAACATTTGTATGTGAGATAGTCACTCCAATAAATCGCAATACTTCTTGTTTCAAAGGAAAATCAATTGCTTTCATAATTAGATTTCAAGACATTCTCTTAGGAAATCTTTTTTTATTATGAACGAAAATTAAAGTACCCAAACTTCAAAGATTCGCACCTTAAAGGATCTTCCCCGGAGTTTGTTCTTAATCAGGAAGTCCATAAACGCCACAAGAATAGCCAGCACTAAACCGCTGATGAGGATGTGGAATATACCCGACACGTTGCTGAGTGTCAGAGCGCTTGTAGCTGTGTCCTAAAATGGACAATACATTATTCTTAAACAGTCGCGGCATACACAAGTACATATACACAAGGAAAGTTACATTTTCTTTCTTGAGCCTTAAAGTAAATTACAAAAACACATTTTACATTCGCTTGCAGAGATCAAAGAAAAATATCAAAACCTTTTTTACTTTGAAAGCAAACATTACCGAAGTAAATGAATGCAAACTTGTTTGACCTTTGATAGTGTATGTGCCAGTCAGATTGGAAATTGGAAACAGGTTACATCTAAGGCCCATCCTTCCGTTTAAAATGGACACATGCATGCCTGTTTCACGGTAATGGTGAAATTATATTATTCTCTCTTCCGAAAATAAAACCCGGTATGTTTAGAGAAATGAAATTACGACCAGCAGGATCTGTGTAGGGGATGTCTACTTCGACGGGAAACTTACAAATTTTATAATTTACAGATTTCAAACAGGTTCATCCAATTGTTGGTCTTTGTTTCATGAGGGGGCACGGGTGGCCCAGTCGTCTAAGACGCCGCGATTCGCTGTGCAGAGTTGCGTCCCTTGGGCACGCCAGAAACCTATGATAGTGGGGTCGAATCCCGGTTCGCCCCGATTATGTTTCTAGGTTTGTCAGCACCATGCCCGTGCTCGTGGGTTTCACCGAAGTGGTAAACGTCTGAGACCTGCATTACTTCGGGCATTCCTCCCACATTAAGCTGACACGCCGTGATATAACTGGAATACTGTTAAAAGCGGCGTTAAACCCAACTCACTCACTCACTCTTTGTTTCATGAAACGGTACGAACATTAACAGCATTTGTCTTCGTGACGTCTCAGTATGAAAACGTATAACCTAATAGTATCTAGAACGATCAACGAAGGAAATTCCTTTCGACAGAAACATTAAAGACGAAGTACATCGTCAAAGATAGCCATCGAGTCACCTGAAAAGGCTGGAAGACCTTAAGTAACACGTGGATTTGATACGTCGAAGTGGAATTCCCTTTCTGCAAACATTACCAGCCCAATATTGATTGAAAGTATATCACTAAAAGCAATTTATTACAGTCCCTACTCCCAGTCGTTCGTTGAAGGAGCGTTTGGTGGCTACCCCTAACTCTACAAGCTCAACCAAGGGGCTCCTTATGCTCTGAAATCTGATGATTTATACTCTAATCAACTTCAGGTTACAGCTGAGGGTGAACTAAAGGCATTTTACAGGCATGTATTATATTCTCGTTAACAAACAACACTGCCAGACACATGTCACTTTCTGACACAGCCCGGATATGGTTAGTCAGGCATCAGGAAGTCCACTGTCAACCCGTAAAAGCATTGTTAATATTGCATATCCTTATCAACGTGTTCGGAATAGAACTTCCCTTGTTTGATCTCCTTTATTCACTTATTTATAATTCCTTTCGTAAACCTTTTTATTTGCTGGGATATGTTAAAACAAAATTATGAATTTTGATATAGGTTCACATGTGTTATGTTATGTGTATGACATATGACATTATTTGCGTATGTGTATCAGAAAATATATAAGTTTACATAATATATGTACTTTTTAATTTAAGTTAACAAGGAGTGCCAAAATGACAATGTTCCACAGACAATTCTTATGTACTGAAAATATAAAATACATACCACTCGAATATTCAGGTTTGTATTTCATGCTAACCTCCTATGAATATTTGTCATTGGCAAATCTGGAAATGGCATCTTCACTTAACCACAAAGAACAAGTTACACGTTTGCTGACAAATATAGTTCCAGAACATATACTGCAATCAAGGCATCCACAAATATGTCTCTGAGTCAGCTATTCTCAGCTATGCTCATACGCAACTTGATACTGATCAACAATATATTCATAACGTTGTTCCCAGAGGCAATCCTAAGACATAAACTAACACCAAAGGTCTGAGTTGTCACTGGATTGGCAGACTGCTGATCGACTACAACACTGCGCTGACTATCTTCGCCATTAAGAACTCGGGCAAGTATTTGAGCCGGAATTTCGATGTATGATGTATTGTGGTGCTTCCTCATCCGCCATTATTACCTTCCCCCCACCTTCCTTGCCGCACTGGCCCTTATCGTACCACCATTTCTGTTCCATCTTGTGGAGGACCCCCACCTCACGCAGCTCCAGCACAGCAATATTTATAGCGTCTCTGGAAGAGGAATGTCATGATGTTGGTTGGTTGGTTTATTGTTTAACGCCGCACTCAGCAATATTCAAGCTACATGACGGCGGTCTGTAAATATTCCTGAGTGTGGCGTTAAACAACAAACAAACACACAAACAATAAATGCAACTTTTCATTTGATGCATATGTTATAATCAACGTACATAGCTCGCGAACACCTGGCGTCATCAATATTTGATTTCATAAACGCATGCATTTGATATAGTGGGAATCGTATCATGGACTCTGATAAATGCATCCTTCATGTTGTCGCTTTATTTGCGAAATTGTTCCCTAATCAATAAAAAAACCAAACTCAAATCGTCTGGCTGTCATACGGACTCACATTCTTTTGAAGCTGCAGGCCCTGACCAAACTCTTCAGGCCTCATCCCCCAAATCCTGAAGCTTATTGTGACAAATAAATGGACATGTAAATTTACTGCAGGCCACAAAGACACATATACATTTGAACTCTGGGTCCTACTTGAGATCTGCCTGCCACGAGCCTACAGTCATTCGCGTATTTCGACCACTGGTTCCCAATTACCCTATAGTTTTGTCAGGCTCTGTTACATGGCTGATGTCGTGTCATAATATTAATCACTGGTTGGTCTGGTCCAGACTCAAGTATTTTATAGCCGCCGTGATAAAGCTTGAATATTGCTGCATTACGAAACAAACAAACAAACAAACAAACAAACAAACAAACAAAATTCGTATAAGCTGTGAGTAAGATCACGCCCATTTGTATGTACTGATAATACAAGTTGAACAATATAAAAATAAATTATTAATATGGAATGTAAGTATGAATGATTCTATTAGAGTACCGGGTGTCGTTCCATAAAATATCTTAGAATGGCAACAAATATGTATATGTAAGTCTTTATTAACGTATGCGAATAGTCGCTTTGTGGACAGGGCCTAGGCTGTCGTAACTCTCAGACACGGTTTGTGAAACGTTGCTCTGGTCACTTCGAGAGGGAGTACTAAATTTAGGACATGCCATACCTTAAATCGGAGCCGAGTGCTGTAGCTATTCCATAGCCCTTGGAGTCTAAGTTCCGTCCGACTTTCATCGTGTTACACGGCTTCCTCTGGTTGTAATATTCGTTCATGGCTGACTCCAGCAGGAAGGCGAACTTTCCTTTAGATGACCGGACTCTCTCCACCCCTTCATCCACCTTGGACACGAACGACGAGGGAACAGCATCCTTCATAGAGCTCCACATCTGCTTGTACACCGTCACTTCTGAATCCTACATCAAAGGAGTGAATGAGTGAGTGAGTTAGTGAGTGGGTGAGTGAGAGATTGAGTGTGTGAGCGAGCATCTCTGCTCAGACAAATGTACCAGCCGTACCCCAGAATTGAGATGAACAAAGCGGATTTTGGTTGGTTGGTTGGTTTGTTGCTTAACGCCGCACTCAGTATTCCAGCTATGTGACGGCGGTCTGTAAATAATCGAGTCTGGACCAGACAATCAAGTGATTAATATCATGAGCATCGATCCATACAATTGGGAAGGATGACATGCACCAACCAAGTCAGCGAGCCTGTACACCCGATCCCGTTAGTGGCCTCTTACGACAAGCATAGTCGCCTTTTACGGCAAGCATGGGTTGCTGAAGACCTATCCTACCCCGGAATCTTCACGGGTCCCTTTGGTAATGGGCAAGACAAGATGGAAGTCATTCCCTTGGTACAGCAATGACAATATATTTCAAAAATATAAAATACACCCGTTATGGAACATATGTGTACCTTGATGTTGTATTTATTGTTCTGTTTGTTATCGCCGCACTCATCAATAATCCTGACGAGTGAAGACGAGTGAACAAGCATAGTCGCCTTTTACGGCAAGCATGTTCTATCCCGGATCTTCACGGTTCCAAAGCTGATGCACCCATCCTTTGCAGAATATAATACAGATACCAAATTCAACGAAAACCTGTAATATCATATTGTATTTATTCCTCGACCTCAGAGTCCATTGAATGATTAAGGTTGTAGGGTTGGACGCAACTTTTTAGCACTTTTTTGTGAACGAGATGTATGAGCTTCACACTCTGTACCCAGACTGACAACCAACTCAGGTCACTCACTCACTTGAAGGAAAGTTTTAAACATAACGCCGAGGGTGCCACCTCCCACCCTAAGCATACTACTTAATTTGTCTTGGCGTCAGTTAAAGAATTATTGAGTCATATCAGTGTACTCAGATGGTATGAGTACAGTAGACAGTTATTTTCATATAGAATGTATGACCCCGCTTGTTCCTAAGCTTGATTAGGGCTAGATATATTATTGTTCCTCACAAGAAAAAAAGACGAAATATAGATATTGCCATTCGCGTACCAAATAAGCATTCCATGATATCCAGCAGACTGCACTGTGGCATCCGTAAAATATATAAACCTGCAATTGCACTATAAATAGCGCGAGATTTAACGAGACCTCACAAATATAGAGGGGCAATTTCAAACCTGTCACCTCTCCCCTTGGGGCCTATGAAAGCGTCAAGCTAATTTGGATGTTTATTTTTGTCACAGTCAGATTGAGCATGCAATCGTTTGTTAATAACAAACACACATTTTTAGAGGTTTGATGAATTATCCAACTGTACGCTTTGAATGATTACAGGAATTAGGTGCAAAATCGTTTCCAACTGGAAGTGTTCGTAAAATCTCCAACATCAGTCCGACCCGTGAGCCCGATGGACAATGACGTTATATTCAGAAGTCTCGCATGTACAGCGTAAATAACACTAGAACAATCTGACAACCCCCCCCCCCTCCCCCCCCCCCCCCCACACACACACATACACACACACAAACACACCACCACCACCACCCTACATCTTGAAGCCCTCTTAGGCTGACGTAAATATTATACAAAATTCGTTCGAGGCGATTGTGCCATCCTACCAATGCTATATTAATGACAGGACTGCCTGGTACGGACTCCATTATTTACAGGTCGTAGTCATATAGCTGGAATGTAGTAGTTTCATTGTTTCACCGCTTGAGGTACACACACTTGCAGTCCAGTCATGTTATCATTGACAATTTGTTCTTTAGGCCAACAGACACATACAATCTACCCATACAGTGTCTATTTGGTTGGTTGGTTGGTTTGTTGTTTTACGTCGCACTCAGCAGAAGTACAACTATATGACGGCGGTCTGTAAATAATCGAGTATTGACCAGACAATCCAGTGATAAATATTATGAGCATCGATCAACGCAGTTGGGATCGATGACATGCTTCAACCAAGTCAGCGAGCCTGACCACCCGATCTCGTTGGTCGCCTCTTACAACAAGCATAGTCGCCTTTTACGGCAAGTATGGGTTGCTGAAGACCTGTTCTACCCCGGAATCTACACGGGTCCAGTCTCTATTTGTCTCCTTTGTATCTGTTCCTAACCTGAATAAAAAAAGTCCAGTTAACCAGACATTGAAATGATTCGACAGAAATGAACATCAGTTACTTCAATGCATACAGTAGAAATAGATTGTATAACGTTATTGAAAGTTGATGAGGCACGAAGGCTGACATTTGCTTTAACTCGATGATGTGGTGTAGAATATTTGCTTAATCAAAACATATACGCCGATCACTGGGAAGGGTATCAGACACATTAATGTGATGAGTTTGTTCTCAAGTACAAGCAACCGTTCTATGCTCTATTACTCACGAGGCGGTCAGGTAGCCTTGTGGTTAAAGCGTTCACTCGTCACGTCGAAGACCCGGGTTCGCCGTGATAATGCTGGAATATTGCTAAAAGCGTCGTAAAACCATATTCACTCACTCTGTTACTGACATGAGTATGTGAATAGGAACAGTCATTCACCTAAAAAAGTTGACAGAGACATGCAGGGTTAAAAACATAGTTTGTAGCGATTTGAATAGCCTAAAACTGACATCTTAAAAAGGGACGCCTATAGTCTAACTCCAGGGAATAAAAATGAGCATTATTCTTTTTTTATATGAGATCACGCCTTTGAAAAATATTGATAAGTATATAAAATATTTTTTACTAGTTCCAATTTGACAGTAAGGTTCATCATGTAGACTATAAAGTGTTGGTTATGAAGTAACATCATGTGACTTTGAGTATTCACAGGCTCCAATGGCGCCCACAAAAATGATTGTAAGGTTTGTGCAAATACCACCAATCAAAGGTCACACCAGCTTTGACATTTAATTTCCTAGTTGACTGACAGTGCTGTATATATTGCTATGAAGTTTGACTTCCACGGGATATGTCACGCAATGCAAAGGTGCCCAATAATAAAATTAGTTTGCCAGACAGTCGTAAGCCTTGAAAACACTCTACCCTTTTTAATTCCTTGTTAGCATACAGTAAATGACGATATAAGTGGTCTGGGTTCTTGGTAACATCACAGAGCTGTTGCAGTGATGAAAAATCAATACATGTGTCTGTGGCCTGTGCATGAAACATGGACTGGACATGCGATGGTACCCATGACTCTGTTAACATCGGAATGTATTTTATTGCTAATGGTATATGGGTCTTTTGAAATAAATCTGCTGTCATGTTTGAAGAAAATTATATGTTGAACTGTTGTTAATCACAGTCAGTGATGTGTTTGATATACTTCGGTAAATATTTTTGTTGGCATGAAATCAAATATACTCAATAATAATATACAATGATATATGATATACAATTTGTATAAGTTAGAAAGAAAACTATGTTTTTTTTGTTTTTTTCTTACAGTTGATAACATGTTTTGTTTGTTTGTTTGTTGTTTAACGCAGTGTTCAGCTATATTCCAGCTATATGACGGCGGTCTGTAAATAATCGAGTCTAGACCAGACAATCCAGTGATTGACATTGTGAGCATCGATCTACGAAATTGGGATACGATGACATGAATCAACCAAGTCAGCGAGACTGTCCATTTCTAACCCGCATCTTCACGGGTATGATAACACGGGTAGATATCAAGTGCGATACACGGTTGCTACGTGAACGTTATTGTTAATAAAGGAAAAGTAATGTTGATATTGATTGTACTAATTTCGTTGTCAAAAGGTGAGAAGTTACAACAAGACCCGCAAATTCTTTGTCAGTAAGGGATCACGGGTGGCCCAGTCATCTAACTTAAGGCACCCAAAATTCACTGTGTATAGTTGCGTCCCTATGATCCCTTAATCTATGATCGTTTGTTCCAATCCTGGTTCGCCCATACTTTGTTTTTAAGGGGTGTTCACATCATACCCGTACTCGCGGGCTTTACCAAAGTGGAAAACGTCTTAGACCTGCGTCACTTTAGGCTTTCCTCCAACATATAACTGCAAAGCCGTGAAATAACTGGAACACTGTTCACCAAACCAAACTCACCGTGCGAGTAAAAATCTCTGAATTAAAACACTAAGTTATATCTTCCAGAATACAATTTTAACATGTTCCTGATATCCTGAAATGAGGCATTCTATATAATAAGTGAGGTGAGGTGAAAATGGGTTTAACGTGGCGTCCAAGATTATTGCACTTATATAGCGACGTGCATGCACGTGTGTGTGTGTGTGTGTGTGTGTGTGTGTGTGTGGCTGCTTGTACTAACCGGACTGATGCCGATTTATAGTGCTAGCCCACTGAGATACCATGCCTCAGTTTAACATGAATACCCCACTTAGACACAGTATACTGACTCCGAGCCCCTTAATGCCGAGCGCCAGACAGGGTAACAACAAGAACCATCTTTTAACGTCTTTTGGTATGACGCAGCCGGGGATCGAATCCCGGACCTTCCGCTCCCCGGGCGGACTCTCTACCACTAGACCAAGGAGGCGGTCGTATATAATTAGTGTGGATATTCTAGCAGGTTACTGACATTGAATTCTATTCCAGCACTCCGATCTAACAGTCGAACTTACACATATCACCATACCCGGTTCGTGGTAAACGTCTAAGACATTTCTTCACACATGTAGCTTACACCCAGTGCTATAACTGAAAGAAGTGTTCAAACCACCGTTAGACAAACCAGGCCTCACTCACTACAAAGCTGTTGCTGGGGACTGGCCGTGAGTGTAACCCACTGATTAGATTACATGTCTTCAATGTTACAAAATTTAAACAATATAATAACGACAGTCATAGTGATCCCACCCCATTTTATCAAAGACCCACCCCAACATGAGTCATGTTGCCTTCCATTGACGTTGGCATGACGTTCGTACGGACGCCCCCAGACAATCAAGAAAGCCCAGAGTGAGTCTGGACTCATCTGGAAACATTACACGAGTCCATCAGTGATTCCCAGTTCCTATGCTCTAAACACCTTGGCGTCCGGCTAGAATGTGTCTACTTGTTGACGGTAGTACTACATGTGGTCGCCGACCATGCAGATCAGCTGCATGAAGACGATTTCTAATCTAAATGCCTCCATGGCCCTGCACAATTGAAACGCGAATTGATTGGCTCGATGTCTTAAACATTTCTTCTGATTAATTGACCCTGGACCTTTCATTAACATTTTATGTCTGCAGAAACCTGTTCCAAAGTCTGCAAGTCACAGACAAATTGAAGATAATGGCTACCTCTTGTTGAGTTGTAACTCTGTGAAGCATGTTAATATCCCTAAGGCGTTCATCACGTTGTAGACGACGCATTCCCAATCTGATCACAAATACTGCATTAAAGCAATTGAAGTGGAAAGCATACGTGGTACTGAGGATAATGAAAATACTAATGGATGAGAGCGATCAGACTTTCACTGAAGTGCAAAAAATCAAGTATAACCCCTTGCGCATGTCCACGTGCAATGTTGGCGGCGTGTTTGGACGGTAGGTTTTGGTTCCGAAACAGTTCTATCCTTGGCAGTCATTTTTCAAAGCTAATCGTTCTTCTGACGACCGATTATAACATTTATGTTTCATGATCTACTTTCTTTGTGAGAGTACACGATTCAAAACGAATATTAAATATGTATATGTCACAAATCCTCACATTCATGACAAACTCGTGTTATTCCGGGCCAAACGGAATAGCGACTCGTGCCCCTCTCGTGGCCATTTTTGCGACCGGGTTCCGTCTTAGCGCAAACGGGTATACCTAAAACAATTGTCAACTCGTTGCGTAATGGTTCACACATTTTATATATTTGTATTATATCTATTTCTGTTGCAATTTAAAGCATATCGGAACGTGCAGAATTATACAGTATGATTGACCACATTTAACTGTGTCTTTGGTATATTTTTAGATGCAAGACATATCTAAAATCAAAATTATTTCTGAGGGATTCTTTGACGAAGAACTTGAATTCTGATTGGTTTGTCGTATTTTCGCACATAACATTCATCGATAGGGGGACGAGTCTTCATGCAGGTTACGGAAAGGGGCGAGTGGTGACGAATGAAATCCTCCCGATAATCATGATCTGCGGAATACGACCTCTGCCACCACGCCGATATTGTGAGCAGCGACCAACGATGACACGATGACACGCAATCAGCCAAGTCAGCGAGGCTGACTTCCCGACCACCCGATCCCCACGTGGGAAGCCGAAGTTAATGTACGCAGACAGCAGTGACTTGTTTTAAAA
Source organism: Haliotis cracherodii (assembly GCF_022045235.1). Taxonomy (NCBI): domain Eukaryota; kingdom Metazoa; phylum Mollusca; class Gastropoda; order Lepetellida; family Haliotidae; genus Haliotis; species Haliotis cracherodii. Next base: position 9,806,732 of record NW_027266341.1, on the reverse strand, counting down.
AGTAATATGCCTCACCCCAAAACAATGCCAGCAATAATGTATAAAATAATGTACAATGAATTAAATAAAAAAGAATCTACAATAGCTTCGAATTTCATACAAATATTATAAAAATACATACCCTAAAGAATTCGTATGTTGACCCATTTTCCCTGGGACCATATTTGATTTCCGTCTGTTTAACGAGGTCATCCGCTGAGTCTATTGGTGTGAACATCCGCTCTATAGTGAGGAAGGCTGCCAAGTTGGCGGTATAGGAGGATATGAGGATGAGTGTAAAGAACCACCAGGCACTCCCCACTATACGGCCCGAGAAAGATCTGAGGACAAAGAACAAAGACTAATGTAATGTCATAAAAATTGTTTTGTACACAATGATAACCCGGTTGTTATAGTGAAATCGCACAGATTGACAAATTCCTGACTGAGTAGTGGTGAAATGGGGTTTAACGTCGGCTTCAAGATCCTTACACGCGCGTGTGTACGTGCATGCCTGCGTGTGTGTGTGTGTGCTTGCGTGAGTGTGTGTGCACGCGTGCATGAGTGCGTGTGTGTGTGTGTGTTCTCTCTATGTAGCCCACACATAAGCCGGTTTTACAGTGCTAGCCAATTGAGATACCATGCCTCAGTTTAACATGGACACCCTATTCTCCGAGCAGGATTCACGGATTGGTAGTAATACCGCCTTAATTACCATAGAGACACCCAGCCGTAATGGCCCGCTGAAAGAGGTTTCCAGACAAATTAGCTATATAGGTTTCAATGTATACATTAACACATGATGAGGGTGATGGGCACTCTTCGGAAATATTTATGTTTTAAGCGCCTTAATTAATGTAAAAATGTGACATGTCTTTGAAATGACAGTGCCAAAACAAATGGCTTTGTGCTGTAATATGATAACATTTGTAAAATTTATAAATATATATTGCGTTAAGTTAATAAAAGCGAAAAAACAACTTTCCATAAACATAAGAAATCTCTTCTAAGAGCCAGATCCAGTTCTTCAAACTAAAGACGATCAGAGACACGAAGAATGTTGCCCTAATTATTGGTTTAAAATATTATCGATTGCTTGAATTTCCTTGTGAAATGTGACTCTTGCTCAAAAGTTGTTTAATCAGGGTTACAACATTCCGAACATTCCAAAGATTTCAAAAGATGTGTGGTAGACATGAGGAGGACATTTCCAAATTTGACGCATTAGTGACCAAATTTTGACTTGCATCAGATGTAACAGATGTTCAGGTAAACAATTGACTTGCCTTTGCATGTGTATGTGACAGGTGCCACCGGTTGACAGGCTACGCTCGCCTTTTCATATCACCTGGTATCATCACTATTACATGGTGATTCATAAACACATGTTTTTGATATATTCAGAAAAGTACAATGAACTCGGCTTATAGCAGAGATTTCTTATGATTATGGAAAAGCTTTTCTCACATATATTTTCTTTCTGCCAATCATGTTAACAATATCTCGTAATTATAGACATTTACACTATCACATCATGGTACAGAACGTATTTCTCTGCCATACAGCAATAGCTAGGGTATTTCATTTTTGCATATTTTAAGATACCGTTATCCACAAATAGTGTACACGAATTCAACATTTACCCCTGAGAAAATGCCCTGACGCATTTTCATTGTGTCCAACCGAAAGACTCGACTAAAACAATACAAATCCATAATGAAATAATCGAAATTCGAATGTAAAAGGGTATTGGATCTCGGAATAATGCTTGAATTGTTTTCTATGTTTTTCAGGAGATGATTTCACAAAGAAAAAAGGACCGTGTTTGTGTGAGCCATTGTCATGTAATGTTTTGGATCACATACTAAGACTTGAGGATGCAGTTTGTTAACGACCATCCGTAAGTGCAGAACCTCTGATTTGACTTTGCTTACAATCAGATGTCCATAATCCTTTTGTCTCAACGATGTTCTGCTTTATAAGAGTGTTTACGGTAAACCACTCAGACAACCATAATACAACTAGTCTACCCCCCGGCACCTAATATCATGTCCAATCTAAGCATAGCTATTCTTCACAGTCATGTAGAACAAGGCAGACCGAACCTTCATCTTAACACACATCCATAAATCACATCGCAATTCGAATATATGATTGTCTCTAGTTCATTGCCAATCGATTTCAGAAGATTTTTAACATATACGTTGCAAGCCCCACGTTGTTCTTGGCGCAATATTCATCTCCACGAGACATCTTGAAGAAGTGCCATCATTACCAGCCTCTATTGGCACCATAAGCTGGAGCAGTGGATTTAGCTCGAGGGCGTGCGATAACTGGCTTTCAGTACGCCGCATTAACTCTTCGTTCGGAGATACAAACTGATTAGGGCTTGGATTGAACAGCTGAGGCAGAAGCTACCTTTAACCGGAGGCATTCGGCCGTGAAATTACACGGTAAATTGAGATTGGGTCTTTAACGTGATTATTTGCTCCCTTCCACAAATCTCCACACACAGTTATCTTATTTCATTGAAGTAAACTGATTTAACTCATGCACTAAGGGTTTCAGTTTGCATAGGTGCGAATTTGAAGGTTTTTTGGTGGTCATTTGTGATTGAAACCGTTTATGACGGTGATGAATGAAAGAATCGTTTTAGAGATGCGATGAAACGCCTTGACGAATCATATCTGGTATATATGTTTTATATGTAGATTACCTTTGTGCTTCGACTGCAGACGTAACCTGCGCAGACCCACGAGACAGTGGTTAATATAGAGAGATTGTTTACATCAAAATAACGTGCATTCACGGACATGGACGTTATGTAACAATCACCCTTTTTGGCTCCATGGAAAATTGTGAAATATTTTTATGAAAGTTATTGGACACAGTTATATGATTTGCAATGACGCCTAATCGTTTTATTTCTAATCCCTGCAAAATGTACTTTTGTTTGGTGTATGATATAATTAAATACAGAATATTGGCTGAAAGAGAAAAAAGGAGTTACAGTACGTTTTCGAATTCAAGATGCAATCTTACAAATCTTACTTACATGAAATATTTGCTCGACTGAAAAATCTCTCTCAAATCATCATTTTTGTAATGTTGGTGTTGTTACGCAAATGTTGAAAGTACAAAGTTTTCATCTCATTCATATGAAAACATCTGCTAAATTTTATAGTACTTAATGACGGTTTTGTTCGTAACGTTAATTATGCGGAAAATCTGGGCCACAAAAGAACCTTTCCACTATGATGCCTTGTCCTCTACACAGACGTTCGAAGCAGGAAAAAAGGTGTTATGCTGTTCGTTGCTCACCTACCTTGGTGATATATCGGATCCTTGTTGCATCAAAGCCCCGAGCGCAAACCACAGGGTGTTACAAAGGGTAAACGCTGTACTTGCACTCTGACCTTCACCTGTGCATTCAACGTCCCATTCAAAGGGAGAAAACTTTCCCACAAGGAACAACACAAAGCTGACCGCTAAAAATCCAAGTGTAATGCATAGCCAGATGCTTTTGGAGAAAGGATCCATGAAGGAAAATATGCCTGGTTTTTGCTTGTCTGGGATTTTGATCATGATACTGATTCCTGTGTTCATGAAAGGCTTGGAGAAGTCTACTACACGCTCCCGTATTTTTGTGATCGTCAGTGGTGCAATGGCAACGTCGGCTTCCTTTTAAAGAAAAATATACAATTCAAACAATATAAACGTTTTATACATTTTTGTAATATTTGAGAATATTGTCATTACAGCTGTACATTAGAAATCACCCAGGTACATTTCAAATTAAAATACAAATGTGTTTCATGCAAATGTATGCTATAGTTAATCAGTAAGATGAACGTATATAACACGATTATCTCTCTCGATTAGTTACACATACAAAGTTTTAGGATGATACAATTACGTTTTCAAAGAACGTGTATACATGCATTGCCTCACAGACAATGTAAACCCTCAATCACCTCACTCGAAAAAGTATCTGCTAGTTTCAGACCATTACTTCTTGGACGAAACTGTATGTGTGCCCCCATCTCCATTGAATGGGGTATGCTTATCAACAATATGTTTTTTAATTATTTTTTTTATGACCATGATAGATCTACATGATTCCGATATCCTCTCAATGTTCGAAAACTCTTTTCCCTGGTGACGATATAAATAGTTACATTAAGTGTCAAATTGTCTCCCTTTGACAAGCGGATATATTCAAATGCACAAACTGACACATTATCTCCCTTTAACTGATATCGAAACTGCTGTCTTGTTTCGTTAATGATTCATGTTGACTACCATGATTTAATGATAAGGTCCGCGATACACATAGGTATGGCGGAAAGAAGATATCAAAAGTACAAGATCCGAAATACCATCTACACTTACGTTATATCCTCACCCAAGTCACGGTAGAGGGTCAAAACGACCACGTCGCCAATGATGCCATCACCACTGACAAGAGTTTCGGGGAAGTACTCTTAACATCCGCGAATTATGTCCCTTTTGAGGACTCTTCACAATATTGACTTCCGTGCATGTAATAACTTCTATAATTGAATCGCAAGATTTCTCACTTCTGTGTCGACTTAATATTGATTTTGTTTATGGAGTCTAATGCACCTGCATCTATTCTATATTCTACAAATTGAATTTCTCTTGTGCAATTGGTCCAGCTGTTCATTAATTTCCAGAGGAACACGTGTACATGCGCGTGCTTCTTCAGTCAGCCATTAGTGTTTAAGGCCAGACATCTGGAGTCCTTTCCTCTTCCCTTCATTTACACTGTAGCAGGTCATTCATACCATCTCGCGTTAACAAACTGTTATGTGGGCAATGCAATATGAATGAGATATAGCACTTTGAAAACGAAATCCCGGCCTCTCTACGTGCACATGAAAAGTCTACTGGACTACTTTCACTTTCTTTTTAGCCCAAGCCTGCACTGCTGTATTATTTTCACTCACTATATATCAGCCGCACGACTTTCACTCACTATATGCCAGCTGTAGTACTATCACTCACTATACGCCAGCTGCACTTTTTTCGCTCACTATATACCAGCTGCACTACTTTCACTCACTATATACCAGCTGCACAACTTTCACTCACTATATGTCAGCTGTACAACTTTCACTCACTATATGCCAGCTGCAGTACTTTCACTCACTATACACCAGCTGTACAACTTTCATTCACTACATGCCAGGTGCACAACTTTCACTCACTTTATAGTAGCTGCACTATTTTCCCTCACTACATATCAGCTGCACAACTTTCACACACAATATACCTGCTGCACTACTTTCACTCACTATATATCAACTGCACTAATTTCACCCTATATGTCAATGTTACTCATTTTTATATCAGCTGAACGTCTTTCTCTCGTTTTATAGCGGCTGCGCGTGCACTACTTTCAGACTGAATTACACCAAACCCTCACAATTTCATACCTATCACATTCACGTTAAACAATTACTCTTATTCTATTTTGGACGTGGGTGCTATTACAGTGTACGATATCATGTTGCAAGTTGACTCCACCTCTCTGATGAGTTCCCCGATCATGCCTGTCCACGAGTTGTTAGGCAGGCGTCCACCGTACCCTCCGTCTTTCACCAGTTTGATGACGTAATCAAACTTGACAATCTCCGCCACCTGTCTGGCGAGATCGACACAGTAGCCTTGGAAACGTTCATTTCCGGTGCACGGGGATCCATTAGGTGGACAATCCTTGATGACAAACGGATCGACCTGTGAAAGATGTCATATCAACTTAGCTGTTATATTAACATCAATCAACTGTTTGCCACAGTATCAGTATATTAGTGACTGTAGACTGTCAAGAAGTAGAATGGTCGAATTTGATTCATATTTATCGAATATGTTTATTTTCAATATATTATTAAACATAATGGACTACTGTTGGACTCTCATATAATCAACTAAATCCATCAATATCATCAATCCGTTCTTTAATTAGTTTGTGAAACTGGTAGAAGTAGTGAAAAGGATCAAAATACTGTTGGAACACCGCTGTGTCGAATTCGCAGTTCGACATGACCGACATTTCTACCACACGTTTTTAAGTGGGCTTATGTTTTGTTACATGTAAAATAATGCCCACGGGACACGATGCAGTATGTCCTGACCAGTATGGTGGTGACTATCCTCGTTCTGTTTGCTGGTAAGGGGAACGCTTCCTTCTCAGGTCGAGCCATGCTTGTATTGAAGCCGTCAGACTTGGACCAGGTTCCTACCTGCAAAATAGCCACGTGCCACTTCGAAATTTGGTGCATTATAACCAGTATCACTTGGGGTTTCCTCCCGTGTGAAGCTGACATACCGTGATATGCCTTACTAAATATCTCCATTTTCATCTAAGCTTACTTTTCGTAATTTTCAATCAATACTACTTTTCTATTATCCCTTTTGTTTTTGAGTGGCAACTCGTCAGTACCTTTTACCCCAATGGTCGAACGCACAACAGCACAACCACCCTAAAGTAGAACGAATCCTTGTGATACTTAAATGACGAAAAACGTGTCCATGTCCGCTGTCAAATGAAATGTATCGTTGCCAAATATAGAGATACTAAACATTGACCACAAAGCGGTTTTATGGCAAATAAGAGATCTTTAGCGTCCAATATTAGAAAGACTCACCTTCCTTAATTTCTGTTTATACTCCAATTGCAGCACATCCAGCTTGTGACGTTGTCGGATACCACTTGAGTGGAAACCAATCCTTTTAGAGCGTCCCCGTATCTTGACCTGCATGAAAGACAGTATGATAATATATAGAATAATAATGTGAACATTCTTCATTATCTAGGTTGTTTACATGCTTGTGTGACCCGGGTTAGAATTGGTCTTTAGCAACTAATGCTTGTCGTAAGAGGCGACTTCCGGGTTCGGATGGTTACTGACTTGCTTGATGCATGTCATGGTATCCCAATTGTATAATAAGATGCTCATGATGACAGTAGCTGGACTGAGTGTTCCAGATTCGAACATTTACAGACCGCCATCATATAGTTGGAGTATTACTGAGTGTGGTGTTAAACAACAAACAAGCATACAAATATGTGCTCTTGCAAGGGGGCAACGTGTTCACTTCACATGTCTGTGTCCACCACGTTCCCACTCCACACAGTGTCTACGATCCCATGACGTATTGACGATTTTCAAGGATGGTTCTAATTGCACAAAATACATTTTCTTCTACTTATTGAGGAGAAAGATGAGTGAGTGAGTAAGTGAGAAGGGGTTAACAACGATTTCAACTTCATTTCAATTATTCGACTCCCCATATAGACAGAGGCAATGTCTAATTTTCACATGCGGTACTGATTACAAGGTCTAGTCCAAAACAACGGGGTTTTGTGCTGCTGAGCAAGCGTAGGATTGAATCTGTGATGACACCAGGTCTTCATGAAAAAGGTAAGCATGTCCTGCCCTGCCGGTAGCACCCGCGACAATTTGCAAAAAAAGTAAGTTTTTGTTGCCTGACGCCGTACCCCTGCCATGTACCCCTTCCATGCAGTGGCGGTCTGTCAACAACCAGGCAATCAAGTGACTGAACCGAAAATCCAGTGGCACGATCTTGCATTTATTGATTTTAAGCACGCAAATCTGCAAAGCGAATTCGGAATCTTAGACCATTATGCCAGTCGTATACTCATGATCATGTACGTCCCTGGGGAGGTTGGGTCTTTGTTGATATGAAACTGTGACAACCATAAATTGTATTACAAATTTATGTCTTTAACTAAGCATGTGAGTTGTGTACAGTTAAGTATTGTAGTACTGGTGAGATTATCAGGTCACAGACTGTGACATATCATTCCTCATTAAACGGCTCCTGCGTCTGACATACATGTAGGATATTGAAGACCTGCATCCTCTGCCCAGATCCCTCGGGGCGCGTCCATACGTGTCGCTACTCTTGTCTAAACGGTATATGCGTAAATCTGATAGCTGTTTGGAGTATCATTTGCCATATTGGAATTGTAATGTAAATGTGCATATAGAACAAACGCAAAGGCCCCACCACTATAATCAAACGAACATTAGTGGCAATGAGTTATTGTGTTGAATATCGCTTCAGAGAATATCAGACAAGTGCGACTTACTGGCTACAAGAAACGCTACATAAGTCTTAGTGATCGATAAAACACAGACTTTTACTTTCCTGTATCTTGAAAAGATGCAGGATAACCATTAGTAGGGTCAAAATAATCGCCCAGTGCCAATACCTATTGGTAATTAGGTCATAATGCTGACATTGATGGTCCATCACCTTGGTAATGGCTTTCCTGATGGTGAAGCCGTGCGTCCAGGGTTTTATGGGGAAGTCCCTGCACTTGACTCCTCGGGTGCCATCATTGTACACTTGTCCGTGTCGGAACGTCCGATAGATGGAACGGTCAGTTGGACTGTCCAGGAGCAGGTTGAACGCTCGGGACACCACCTTGATGCCGTCGGCGGCCAACGCGGCTTCAGTCTGAGAAGATAGAGAACATTCAAGCAATCTGAGTGAGTGAGTGAGTGAGTGAGTGAGTGAGTGAGTGAGTGAGCATGTCAGTGGGTTTACCGCTGGTTTGTGTAGTACTATTTACTGTAAATGGATAGAATCTGTCATTAGTAAAAGTAATGTGATCACATCCAACAAGAAGTACTGATGGTGATTATGTTGTGTTGGATTGTATGATTTCATATTGATGCAGATATGAAATCAGCATCCCCAAGCACTTCTTGTGTGAAAATAAAGTTCAATGTACTTAAAACTATTTTTTTTACATATTTTGATTCTCCACAAATACACATGATTGTGCTTGATGTAATTAAATTAGGAACCGCGTTATTTCCAAATTGACGTTTCAGTTCTTTCTGTCAACAAAGAAAACACTGAAATCCATTCCCATCACATTACTTCATCTATTCTAAAACGGGTTTTAAGTGTCGGTCATCGGAGAGTCCACATTATTATCTCGGACAATCTCAGGGAAATATTGTCCTAATAATAAAAGCTTTCCGACATATGTTGAAAATCGGTTTGTTTTGATGAGCACTGTTAATTCACTGGGCATGAGGTGTACACAGATCGCCATCAAACATTAATCACTCACTCCGCTCCCAGAGGAAGGCGACATTCTAAACACGTGCTGTGGGGTTAAGCCATACAAAAGCTGCTTGCACCCGTGAAATGATTCTGGAAATGGAATTAACGTGTCCCTTCGAATCCCATCAGACACAAGACAACCAATCCGGAATCTAAACCTGGTTCCATTATGCTATTGACTTTCGAAATAGAAAACTCATGTCCAGCCTCACCGATTCTCGAAACTTCAGTGGTGTCGGTTTACCAAACCGGTTTAGGTTCCTCCCATGGGTGATGCCAGCTTTCATATCTTCAGACATGCTCTCCCCACGGCTTTGCTCAAGCAAACGGAAACCGGTTACGTTGACCCCTCCGTGTAGAAATGATTTGAGGTCTAGTAGTTCGATATCCTGCAATGTACAGTATTGATGAAAACGAGAAATATACATGCATTGATATGATTAGTGCATTGTTTGATTAGTAGCGGGACATTGATTTATGAGACATGATTCATGTTTGACTTACTACCGTTACGTTAATAACACTTAAGATAGAGATGCCATATTATACGATTCAATGATTCGTGGACAATTTGTTTGACTTTCAAAGTTCACAAATCTAAATAGAGTGATGTTATATGAACATGTTCGTGATCAAAGTCATGTGCATGTAAACCTTTCGTTTAAGCTAATTTGACCAATTTAGGAAACCGTAGTTCAAAGAGACACACAGCACATCGAAAGGTTCGTGACCAAGGAAGTAATCAGTTCCCGTGTGAAAACCACCTTATTTCGCGCCCACGCGATCTAAGTTTTTTAGCCCTTGTTTTAACAATGAAGGATTGACAATGCGTGATGTTTAATCTTTGAAAACAAAAACACATTTCCCTTAGAGATTTCCGAAAGGAACCCACGGACAATGAATAAAACGGCTCAAATGCACAACTTGTCACCCAAGTTCTAGTAAAGGCATGTTTGTAGTTGCTTTTAACTCATAACCATAGTGCTTTATGAATGATAGATTTGTATTGACCTGGAACTGCCATTCACTAATGATATGATTGACGTGAGTCGGACAACCGATATGAAATAGACATGGTTGAATACGTTTCGTGGAGAGTAAACGTCAAAACCGTACGCTTTGATGGGTGCCTTCTTGTTATTAACGCCTGATTTGAATGACATTGAAGATCAAGCGGACAGTCTGGACTATAGGAATGGTGCGATATTGCCGCATTTTGAAACACAAGAAATTGTTGCGCGATGTGTAAAAATATGTTTGGAACATATAACATGCAACTTTGATCACGGGAGTAAATCCACATTGATGTTATACTTGTGTTTACGGGATCCGTCTAATGGCAACTGTTTACTGTTACTGAAAATGTGTTGCGGCGTCTGGTTTTGTGCTTTAATGTAGCTTTAAAAATCAGAATTTGTAACCAATGATGTACGCTTTGTACTTCAAACTATGTGCCAACTTGCATTCGTGAATTTCAGTGATCCATTCATATAATTTCACCACTGTTATACATTTTACGCCCAATGGATAAGCGAGACTGGATAGTCTCTGGCACTGACGTTTTATTTATATTTGATCCTTACAATAAAACTGACTGAATTGGGGTATATACATCTAGAACCATGTCGTTACATAAATGAAATCGTAGTTTAAGAACGGTTGCCATAGATATATAATTAAAAGACTTTAACAAAGACCTGCAATAAATTCATAATTTCAAGTATCTCTTGGAGGTTCTATCAATCGAGTCTGATGATGGCATGCTGAGTCGCAAAGGACACGGTCACGTCCAACACGGAGGCGGTGTCTGCGCTTCTTTTGTATGTACTATTCTTAATTGCTCATATATCCGTCGGCTTTTCCTCCGTGGGAATTTCGAGACAGTAAAGGACGACAAAATACCGTCCAAGGAAGAGTTTGGATTTACGTAGCTTTAATATTATTCAAGACATATCACGACGTTTAGGTATATTAAATATCAGGCTGAATATAATTATTTACGTTGTTGACGCTTGCCATGAGGGTGGTGCTAACCAATTCTGACGTATTGATGAATCTGGGATTCGAAAACACGGAATTCTGGCACGCCAAAGGGGCATCACTCAACACAACTAACTCCGGCGCCTACTGAAAGCCGATTAAAGTAACGACATGTGCATGATTATAATTTGCAATTGGGAACTTGTCTTATTCATCGTAACCCGTTGACATAATCGGTGTTCATAGTATCAACCACTAGGTCGTCCTGATGTGACTATCAACACTAATACAGCTGGAACATTGCTAACTGTGGAATTCACAAACTCATCTTTCAAACAATGGTACATTAAAACAGCCAATACGCAGGTATGAAATGATGTGGTGAGGTGAGGTGAAATGGGGTTTAACGTCGCGTCCAAGATTATTGCACTTATATAGCGACGTGCATGCACGTGTGTGTGGCTGCTTGTACTAGTCCGGACTGATGCCGATTTATAGTGCTAGCTCACTGAGATACCATGCCGCAGTTTAACGTGAATACCCCACTCAGACACAGTATACTGACTCCGAGCAGACCAGTCCTTGTTTTAGCCCTTTAATGCCGAGCGCCAGACAGGGTAACAACAAGTACCATCTTTTAACGTCTTTTGGTATGACGCGGCCGGGGATCGAACCCCGGACCTACCGCTGTCCGGGCGGATGCTCTACCACTAGACCACGGAGGCGGTCCTGATATGATGTAAAACTGATATCAAAGACATTAGAGCAGATCAACATTGTAAAGAATCGCTCACAAACCGGGCCGGCGATGACGTAATGATAGTCCTCTCTGTTCATACCGACGTCCACAATCTGAAAGTAAGGGCGAAAACTTACAAGAAAGTCATACATTCAAATTTGATACGTTTTAATTTAATAAGTGACTGATTATGTTTAACAGTACCTTAAACAATATGCATCGCAAGGCATGGAAACAAATAGTTGGAACGCCAAAGGGACGTGGACAACAATGTAAAATGCTGTCAAACCAAGGATGATGAAAAATAGCGAACCTTAAACGGTTAAGGGATCACACTTTGCATTTAAATGCATCATCAATACACATTAACGAAATGTATTTGTTAACGAAAACGAAAGAAATAATTTATCAAAATATTTTATTTACCAGTGTATTTTACATTTGCTGTAGATCAAACTGCCCTGTCCATGTTCCAATGCAAGGTACTGCGTGTACGATGGTGGTGTAAGTACAGACAAAAATGGAAAAAAAATAAAAGAAATACCACGTTTCACACAACACGTCAGGGGTTTGTACGGTCCAGGTAGCACCCTTTAAGGGGGATTATTTTCTTTTTTACACAGTAACACAATCAGCATTGACAGAGTTACACATTTCTTTCTCACGTAGACAAAGTAGAGAAATATTGGACGATAGCTGCAAATTAATTGAATCAATTACTAAAACAGATGAAATTATGTTTCCTTTGGTATCCTTGAAACATTTCTTATTTCGCTCCAAAAGTGACGGACTTATCCTCTATAGCACAAATATTTCTTGGCAGATATTAATATTTCATGGTCTGATTATTATATCAAAAGTTGCATGTTCAACAATATCAATATTGTTTTAGATTTCTGAGCCGATGGGGCTCACTAGTCTCAACACATATGTTCAAGAATGTTTAGGCGAGTTAGGTAACAAGTCTATCAGCAGAACGGACTTCACCACGCCCCCGACAATTTCTACTGGCCTTTTTAAGCCGTTTACTTCACATAACATAACATGATGCATATTTAGGGATATTGTAATATGATTTTAGTAAGCTTCCCTCGTTTGTATTCTCGTTGGAGTAATACAATGGGCATGACTGCAATCTAGGGGATATATATTGAATAAAGTCTGGATAATGATTTAAGGCTACGTCTCGATAAACACAACACACAGCATCCTTTTAAAGTAGCCACCGTGAATCTTAATGTACATTACATAAGGGCCAAATATATCCCTGTCTCTCAAGATCTGTACGAAAGAAGCACGAATTCCATGTGACAAACGCAATGATGTGCCTCCCCTAATGTCTCCCACCCGACAGGCACATATCACTTCACACAACCAACCAAATAGAAGCTATTTAAAAAGAATAACCAACACGACTATCTTGAATGAAACCTTCGATAGTCATGTCATGCTCCAGACCGTTGCCATCAAGCCCTGCAACGATCAATCTGTTATCGCCATCTGCATCAACACTTAGCCCCAGCATTATTTTAAAGTGTACTAACTTCAACGATCTAGATACACCTATATAAAATCTTTATTAGTCTAGACGGTCTGGCATATGGAATCACTGGAGGCCAAAATATCGCACTCATGGTCAATTTGACAACCTCTCAATCTATTTGGTGACTGTCAGTTTGATTAGGCGCTTATTGTTGGAAACTGATATCAAAATTAATACGAATAAATCCCTCGCTATTACGCGTTGTCGTGTATAATGGAATCAACAAATATCTCATATTGTGGCTGATTAAATGTCATTCACTTTTGTACGAGTTTGAGTAACTTGACAGCCGGGCTATCATTTTCATATCTGTAATGTCTCAGTAAATGGGAAACGTTTCCATGCAGGGGAATATATTGCACTACAAACGTACTCAATAGTGGAGCCGATCATTCTGGTTTCACCTCATGTTTTGCAATGTTTGATGTGATTTTTCAAAAGGGAAATATTTTACAATTAATACGCGTATTTGTCAAGTGATTAACAAGATGGTAAAAATAAAATGGTGTTCTCATGATATTGCTGGAATCGTACACTGGAGTATGCTCACAGCAGATGTTTCCTTGTAACTCACATATATGTATGTGTCTCCAGTGTCAATTACTCTATCTATACAACTCAGGCACATATATGTATGTGTCTTCTGTATCAAATATTCTACATATATAACTCAGGCACATATATATTGTGTCTCCTGTGTCCATTATTCTACATATATAAGTCATGATCAGGCACATATATTTATGGGTCTCCTGAATCAAATAGTCTACATATATAACTGAGGCACAGGCAAATGTGTGTCCCCTGTGTCCATTACGCTATCTATATAACTCAGTTACATATGTATGTCTCACCTTTGTCCATTACTCTATCTATATAACTCTCGTACTCTGTGTCTCCTGTATCAAATATTCTACATATATAACTCAGGCACATATATTTAGGGGTCTCCTGTATCATATATTCTACATATATAACTGAGGCACAGGCAAATGTGTGTCTCCTGTGTCCATTACTCTGTCTATATAACTCAGGCACATATATTTATGTGTTTCCTGTGTCCATTATTCTGCCTAAATAACTCAGGCACATACATATTGTGTCTCCTGTGTCCATTATTCTACATATATAATTCAGGCACATATATTTATGGGTCTCCTGTATCAAATATTCTACATATATAACTCAGGAAAACATATATATGTGTTTCCTGGGTCCATTAGTCTACCTATACAATTCAAGCACATATATTTATGTGCCTCCTGTATCAAATATTCTACAAATATAACTCAGGAAAACATATATATGTGTTTCCTGGGTCCATTAGTCTACCTATACAATTCAAGCACATATATTTATGTGCCTCCTGTATCAAATATTCTACTTATATAACTCAGGGACATATATATTGTGTCTCCAGTGTCCATTACCCTATTTATACAACTCAGGCACATATATGAATGTGTCTCTTTTGTCTATTAGTCTATCTATATAACTCAGGCACATATTTTTATGTGCCTCCTGTATCAAATATTCTTCATACATAACTCAGGAAAACATATGTATGTCCCACCTTTGTATCAAATATTATACATATAAAAATGTTTGTGTCTCCTGTGTCCATTACTTTGTCTATATAACTCAGGCACATATATTTATGTGTCTCTTGTACCATTATTCTACCTATGAAACTGTGTGTCCCCTGTGTCCATTACGCTATCTATTTAACTCTCGTACATGTATGTCTGTGTCTTCTATATCAAATATTCTACATATATAACTCAGGCACGCACACACACACACACACACACACACACACACACACACACACACACACACACACACACACACACACGCACACACGCACACACGCACACACGCACGCACATAGTTTTGTAAACCTATGAGGAAAGTATAAGCTACAATGCATTGATGAAGGTTCGTTTGCTATGGAGGTAACAACAGCTGATATGGATGCAGCAAACGTGTTGTTATTCATGTAGTTAATTGCAGGGAAAACAGAGAATATCTAAACAAGAGGTACTCTATTTTATCTAATGTTAACAATACTCTTTCTATGTCATTTCTATGTGTTCATGCATGTGCTTGGCACGGGTGTCATCGTTGGGACAGTATATGTTCACCTCTTGGCGAACACCTGGTATCATCACTATTTGAACACTATTCTGTTCATGATAAAGTCAGAATTCTACAATGGACAAAGAGATGCCATGTTATTATTTTTTGGTATGTCGCTTTCATGTATGTCAATATGACATGTCTCCTGTATCAAATATTCTACAAACATAACACAGCCACATATATGTGTCCATTTATCTATCTACATAACTCTTGAATATATATATATATATATATATATATATATATATATATATATATATATATATATATATATATATATATATATATTCACACTCACACAGTGCTGCTGTGTGAATATATATATATATATATATATGTGTGTATATATATATATATATATATATATATATATATATATTCACACTCACACAGTGCTGCTACAAAACAATAACTCCTTCGTTATCAAGGACATGTTAATCAAAGATGGTTACATATGGCGAACAAAGGTCTTGCATTTTTTATGTCACACAGTGCAACTTGGCACTTCTTTCCAGAGAGCCCAGTCGCCAACATTACTTGGTTTGTCTGTGAGCAATAGGCCAAGTGTCATATTAGGTTATAGTAAACAGGTTATATAATTATATGGTAAACGCCACCAGCAATTTTCCTTGTGTCACTTGAAAGGATTTATTGTCTGGATTAAATGGCTAATCTCGCTCTATAATTCATCTGCGAAAATAACAATGATGCGGTGATGGTGAATAAGCTTCAGATTTTTCAACAAGGCATGCAATGCAATAAAACATGTTTGAGACATTCCTGTACTGCTATCGTTCCTTTACACGCTCACACACATATTTCATTGATGATGCTATTTATATTTAAAATGCATATTTATATCATACATTTATGACTGTGCTGTCATTATGAAGCCATAACAACACTAAGCTTGTCTAGAACTACGGTACAGCTCCATATATTTTAGAATGTCCCTGGTCTTCGAGTTAATGACGTTCACTGTACGGTGTCAACTGTAAATCAAATTGTTCCATCACATCTAGCTATAATTAAAATATACGTGATAAAATATAAAATAGAAAAGACGGAAAATGAAGAAAATCGAAATCATCGTCAACATGGCATCAGGAGGACATAGGGCAGGACATGTTTACCCTTTTCGCGAACACCTGGTGTCATCATTGATTTTCAGTGACCCATTCATACACTTTTGGATTTTACGCCCAATTGAATTTGTTTCGGCGGATAAGCGAGGCTGTTAACGTGTTAAGTATTTTATTTAACAATGGCGAGTGTGATGTGATATTGTTGGTTGCTCCCGTTTCTTTGTTTGTTGAAATATATCGCGTCACAAATTTAGTGATTTTTTTACAATGTCCTGTTTAACCTAGCAGGACAAATTCCACACGAAAATTAACATCTGCCTAATTTTGACAGGACAATTCCCACTTTGTACAATTGTCGCCTTGGACAATTCCCATCTTTGACAACTGTCGGCCTGTAAATTACAACTATGCTAATTTACTATGTAGAGTTAGTTAAAGCTGCCAAGGTTATAATTAAAGATTACCTAAGGGAGTTGTCAGTGTAAGGGAGGTCAAGGTTTCATAAATGCACTGGCGTGGAATGTTATAAACAGAAGAATGTTATACGATAAATAGAACATTTCATTGGCGTTTTCATCTGTTTAGATGCTCATTGTAAATTTATTCATCTCATTTGCAGGTTGGAATTGTCTGACATTTTGTGATGGGATTTGCCTTAAATTGAGGTGGGAATTGACCTAGACGTAGGTGAAAATTATCTTACCTGGAGATGGGAGTTGACTTAGGCGTAGGTGGGAACTGTGTTACCTGGAGGTTAGAATTGACCTAGACGTGGGTGGGAATTGTGTTACCTGGAGGTTAGAATTGTCCTAGACGTGGGGGAATTGACCTAGACGTGGGTGGGAATTGTGTTATCTGGAGGTTGGAGTTGACCTAGACGTGGGTGGGAATTGTGTTACCTGGAGGTTAGAATTGTCCTAGACGTGGGGGAATTGACCTAGACGTGGGTGGGAATTGTGTTATCTGGAGGTTGGAGTTGACCTAGACGTGGGTGGGAATTGTGTTACCTGGAGGTTAGAATTGACCTAGACGTGGGTGGGAATTGTGTTACCTGGAGGTTAGAATTGACCTAGACGTGGGTGGGAATTGTGTTACCTGGAGGTTAGAATTGACCTAGACGTGGGTGGGAATTGTGTTACCTGGAGGTTAGAATTGACCTAGACGTGGGTGGGAATTGTGTTACCTGGAGGTTAGAATTGACCTAGACGTGGGTGGGAATTGTGTTACCTGGAGGGTGGATTTGACCTAGACGTGGGTGGGAATTGTGTTACCTGGAGGTTAGAATTGACCTAGACGTGGGTGGGAATTGTGTTACCTGGAGGGTGGATTTGACCTACATGTTGGTGGGAATTGTGTTATCTGGAGGTTAGAATTGACCTAGACGTGGATGGGAATTGTGTTACCTGGAGGGTGGATTTGACCTACATGTTGGTGGGAATTGTGTTATCTGGAGGTGGGATACCTTTACAGATGGCGATTGTATTCAATGTGCATTTCGTAAATGGGATTTGTCTCGGTGGATATGTGATATTTTTCTTCGACAACTTTCTATTTTGTTTTTCAGTTTTAATAAAGGTCTCATTATAAAATTACTGAAAACGGTGTACAGCACTAGTCTCTTAAAAACAAACACGAAATAATGCAGAAATAAACTCACTTGATTCAAGAAAGCTTGGTAAGAAGAAACGTTCCTTAAGGAGACGACAATTCTCTTCTTGTAGACAAGTTCAGATCTGTCTAATTTTCGCAGCACATCACGTGACTTTGTCACTGCGCGGAGTCTCTGAGCATCCACAACTAGACTTGTATTGGGTTCTCTAAAGGCATCATATAGGTTCTGTAATTGCCAAAGCCCTACAAAAAAGGTTTTTGAAACAAAATGCATGACAATGGTTGTTATTTCTTGTTTTAGACTGAAGCACCATAAACATTCTCTCAACATTATCCACCATTTCTCAATCAGTTTCAGACTCCCAGGGACCTTATAACTGCTTGCAACGAGCTCAGTGTTAAAAAGTGTTAAAGTAAACGAGCTTTAATCACGAGAGACTAATCAACTTAATGTTTGAAATTGATAAATGTAACTTCATGGCTTGACAAACAATTACAGTTTGCATTCATTTTCTTTTTTGTCGATTTGTTAATTAGAACTTTTAAATTTATCTAATAAAGTCAATTGTTGTATACTTCAGACATTCCAACTACCAGCACGATTATACAAATCTAGATCCCAAGGGACCGTAAATAATGCACTCAAAACCCTTCAGTAAAGAGACAGTTTTATAAAATCAATCGCAAAACTATTCACTGATTGCATGGCATTAAGCGCCACATACAAGTCTTTAATCAATAAGAAAATACAAACAGCGCGAACAGAACATTACTCCCAAATTAACTTACCGTCGTCGGAATCAAACAAGAAATATATTTTTGACCATCCATAAAATTTGATTATATCGATGACTGCACTGGTGTACGAGGGACTGATGCTGATATCGTAAGCGTAGCCGTCGCCTGGTTCGTTCCTTGTCGGCGTGAATAGAAAGTAGGGGATTTTTAACGCTTGGCTGTACGACTGGATTGTGTTGTAAGAAGCCGCACTGCTGGCCCCGAAAAGAATAAAAACTCCCCTGTCGAGTTGATCACATACTGAAATGAAAAGACGTTTTTTAACGCGCATAAGTAAACCATTTAACTTTGTTCATTGCTAACGCCGCAATATTCCAGCTATATGACGACAGTCTGTAAATAATCCAGAGCCGTCGGGCTACAATGACATGCTACCAAATGTGTAATCGAACCTGACCAACCGATCCGTAGGCTGTTAGGAACGTTTTCTTACACGGAATATGCACGGGTAGAACATTTAGAGTGAGGTAACGAGGTAACGACTGCCTTTAAATGCTCGAGTCTGGAATAAACAAACCAGTGGTGATGAGTATGGATGTACACTATTGGGGTCCGATGAAATACATTTACCATGATACACATTGTATCTATCTGATCCTTATTTTAATCGCCTCTGGAGACAGATACGTACGAGGGAAAGATTTTATCACCATACAATATATCATTCAGAGGATATATCTGAAGGATAACTAAAAACGTCCGAGGCTCATATGAGATTAAAAATCCCGCATCACATGAATGTCCCGAGGAAGCGAGTTTTTCATCTAATACAAATAAGAGTTTGAGAGTTTTATCTAAGTTATTAAACAAGTGAAATATCTGGCAATAGATGACTGGAGCCAAATCTCCGGTGCAAATTTCCCCTGACAATGTTGAAGGCGGTGTGTATCTGTTTGAATAGTTCATATCCTATTGCGCATATCAGTTTATTGCAAATTGAATCCTTAAAAAACACAAAACTAATTTCTTTATTGCACACACCACCAATACATATAACGTTCCGACTCTACACAAGGTTCCAGTGCCCAAAATGGTAGCAAGTTGAAAAATCATTGGCGAAATGCCATCCGGTGTGTCAGGGGTCGAATCCCAGTAACGGGGAATGTATAAGGAAGAGTAAATGCAGAGATATAATCCAAGGGATTCGACATAATGTCCCAAGTATACTATGAAATAATTTTTGTTTGATAATATCAGGTAAGATAACAAAGACAATGCGTCCGCAGAGGATTTTAAGAAAGTGACAAATATTCTATGAAACTATGAACACTATGAAATAGGAATATATATACATATAGCTATGATTTTAGAAATACATACACCATTTGCTATTCCGGTCTTTGGTGATATGATATGACAACAATTATGTTTTGGAGTTTTGGTACTTGCACCATACATATGCTGCACGGATGGCACAGCCGTCTAAGGCGGCGTAAAACGATGTGCTGACTGCGTTCCTTTTGATCGATGTTCGAACCACTTTTGTTCTAGGTTTGTCAGCACCTGACCCGTGAAGATCCGGGGTAGAATAGGTCTTCAGCAACCCATGCTTGCTGTAAAAGGCGACTATGCTTGTCGTGAGAGGCGACTAACGGGATCGGATGGCTGACTTGGTTGATGCATGTCATCGTATCCCAATTGCGTGGATCGATGCTCATGATCGAAGCCAATCACTGGAATGTCTGGACCAGACTCGATTATTTACAGACCGCCGTCATATCTAATAGCTGGAACATTGCTGAGTGCGGCGTTAAACAACAAATAAACAAACAAATAAACCATGTACACCAAAGTGGTAAACGTCTAGGATCTGGATCACTTCGTGCTTAACCTCCAACACACAGCTGGTCAAAACGCAGCGACTGAATTGTTCGAATTGGACCAAAAACAGCATTAAACCAAACTCACTCATCCAATATATATATATATATATATATATATATATATATATATATATATATATATATATATATATATATATATATATATATATATGCAATTGTGTACCCTAAACGAAGAACAAGTCATGTTTATTGTTTCAAGAAGTAGGTCCCTCTACACCTTTTTTTTTATCTAAGGCTGTAAGAAGCCTGTTTTCATCATCGACCGTCGTTCATCCATCAAGAACAAACTTTAACCTTTCGTACGTTCACAGTCCCATGTGGGCTAAGCTTGAAAGTTCAAAATGTCAAACAAAAATATCCATGAAGGCAGCTTTCACATATTAGGAGGACTTACAGCCAAGTGTATTGATTTCTGTGAACTTTCTTGAGCGTGTTTTGATTGCTTTTGCAAACTCATGTATAGAAAAAGCCAACTCAATATGTGGACTTGTAAATTATGAGAGTTAAGTCAATATTTCAAACACACCTCGCTGTATATTTCTGACTTCAAATTATTTTTATCTGACGGAAAAAGACGATTACTGTTACACCAAGATGGTTTGAAACTGATGCTGAGACATCTATATCTTTCTGAAAAATCTATGGCTGCACAGTGATGGACTCAATAATCTCTGAAACACTTGAACCATTGAATTTATCAAATAATATTCTTCGAGAGGAGAGATTAAGTCATAACTCAAGGAACCGCTGAAACCTTCTCGTAACACGTCCAAGAAACCCATGTATCTTAATGTGTAAAGTTTTAATGATGTGTTATCTGGTGAAAAAACACGTTTTGGTCCATCACTTGTATTAAATTATTGACAGTAGTGAGGATGGGTCGAACAGCTATGAGTTAATTTACACGACGAGGCTGTCTTTTCCCATTTATAATACATATGAGTGATTGCGGTATAACGCAATGACTATGATTGGGTGAGTATGGTTTTACGCCGCGTTTTGCAATATTCCATCAACATCACGGCGGGGGACACCTGAAATGAATTGTACTCATGTGGGGAATCGAACCCGGGTCTTCGGTGTGACGAGCGAACGCTTTTACCACTTGGCTACCCCACCGCCCCACTAAGAATCTGAGTTTGTAGGGTCGTGAGTTAGTTGGTTTTAACGCTGTCTTGAACAAGTGATGCAGGTCTTTGAGATTTACCGCTTTGGTGAAACGAGCACGGGTATGGTGCTTACCAACCTAGAACCATAATTAGGGAAACCGCACAGCTAATTCCGGCGACAATTGTGCCACCAATGCACATGTGTGAAATGTATAGACTCAAACAAATCTTGGAACACCGCAAAACTGAATTGTGTATATGCTTAGCGAGCAATATTCTCGAATGTCCTACAAGAAGCCCAAAAGATCCTCATTTCTAAAAGACCGCCTCGTGGTCTTGTGGTAGAGCCTCCGTCCGGAGAGCCAGAGGTCAGGGGTTTGATCCCCCGCCGCGTCATACCAAAAGACGTTAAAAGATGGTACTTGTTGTTGCCCTATCTGGCGGTCGGCATAAAGGGGCTAAAACAAGGACTGGTTGGCTCGGAGTCAGTATACTGTGTCTCAGTGGGGTATTCATGTTAAACTGCGGCATGGTATCTCAGTGGGCTAGCACTTTAAATCGGCATCAGTCCAGACCTGCATGCAAATGAAATAATCTTGGACGCGACATTAAACCCCATTTCGCCTCACCTCACCTCGTATTTAAACTTGGTTAATAAAGATCATTTACATACACAAAAAGAGATATGATAATTGAGGATCACACAATCTTTTTCTGAAATATCTGAAGATATGTAAACATATTTGCATACGCATTAAGGTAATGTAAATTCATTTTTGATTTATTGCTTCAGCAATACCTACATGATCTATGAAGATCAGACATAATGCAAACAGACTATTAAGTGTTCTTTCTGTAAATTTGTGTATTTGTTTGTTTTGTAACGCTTCACAGTGGGTTGCTGAAGATTAAGACTAACTCTAACCTGGATGGTCACGCGGGTCTTACTATTAATACACAATTATCATCAAATAATTAATTCTGTTATCACTGTCACTTGTGATAACGTGAATTTGAGGGACTGATTTTTTTTGCGCCACTGTTGGCAATGATGTCGCCATGTGTGGACACCAAGAAGCCTATACCATCAACCTTGTGATCAGAGTACGATGTCACACAAACAGCCAGATCAACCACGTCGCGCACAGCTATTTTGCTCGGCTCCTTCAACAAGCATGTGGTACAAGGGACCTTTTCCCATCATCCATGAGGAACAAAGGGACTTCAAATTAAATGAAAACAACAATACAAATAAAAAATAATTACATTCACAAATTATTCGAGCTTCACGTCAAGAATCTCAATCAGGAACAACTAATTATGATTGAAATCATCAAAGCCCCTATTTCTTGGGACGTTCTGCTCTGTGCCGGTTCGCCCCGATTATGTTTCTACGTTTGTCAGCACCATACCCGTGCTCATGGGTTTCTGAGACCTGGATCACTTCGGGCCTTCCTCCCTCATTAAGCTGACACGCCGTGATATAACTGGAATAATGTTAAAAGCGGCGTTAAACCCAACTCACTCACTCACTCACTCTACTCTGTGCCTTGACTGGATTAAGTTCTTGGATACGACAATCTTCAACTACACGCTGCTAATGTCACAGAGTGTAAGTTGAAATGTTTTCTCGCAAGATGATAAATGCTTGAAATACAAAATGAAACAGCCAAAAACGTAATGAATTTGTAATCATTGACATTACAGACTCACTGGCGGCACTAAGCTGGTAGCTGTCTCGGATGTTGATGATGCTGTATGAAGCGTTGATGATGATACGGGAGCGAGAGTTGTTGAGGTTGTTGAAGTCAATAGCTTTCTGTATTTCCCTTCGCACCTCGGAGGAGGCATCGTCAAGGATCACACCTGAGTAACAGATAAGAGAACACGTGAACATTTATCATCAAAGGTCTCTGCTGCAGACAAACATCAGTCAGCAAAAAAACATTTTTCAGAGAGGGTCACAGAGGGTCACTCCTGTGTACACAAATCAGTCATAGATGGACATTTGTGGACACGTATGATTTATTATAAACTGCCGGGCACAAGGCGTATACACATATGTTTGATGGTGGCTAACTATGAAATAAACATATAATGATTATTCGATTGTGATGTGTTTGCTACGGGTTTCATAACTGTGTTTTGAACTTCAGGACTGCAGTATGTGGGCTTTTTTTTTAAAGCGTTAGTATTTTTGTGGTCAAATACAATTTCTAAGTGTATTATTTCTTTTGCTCGACAGTTACGTTTCACTACTATCCACAAGAAATTTGACGTCAAGATGGATGATGAGTTAAATGAAACATAGTTTCGTTAGTACACAATTTCAACCACTCGCAAGTGTTCCCAAAAAGATGAAAGAAAACAGGAAGTTCATAGAATCTATTGCAAATCTGATCACCTTTAAATAAACGTCAGACGTTATAGCAATGTATACAATGGAACACGGGGTAGGGGGTGGGAGGGGGAGTTGGGCACATTGTCTCAGATGTCGCTACGGTTCCGCACAAGACATCGACTCTTAGATTCTCCCTAATTATGATCTGCCGTTATACTTCCTTCATACGCCACGTAGATATTTTTCCCATTATTAAACAGACATGCCGTGATATAATGTGCAAATCGGCGTTAACAGACAAACTTTCTATTAGGCTCAGCAAATCGTATTGCTGTCTCATCATAATATCCTGAATCTATTGCATGGCCCCGTTGATGTTTCAATTTATCTATAATGGGGATGCTACCTTCTTTTAGTTACGTGAAGGCTTCTTCATTGCCATGCATTTTGAGTTTGATTTGTGTTTTCAGATCGACTGAGTTTGGATTTACGCCACTATTAGCAATATTGAAGCAATATCACGGCAACTGACACAGAGCTTCACACGTTGTGTGGAATCTAACTCGGGCCTTCGGCGTGACAGGCGAAATGTGCTTTTAAAACTTCAGTTACGTTTCATAAAACATTCAAACAAATGCGATAGGCTTAGGCTCGCTTTGATTCCTAACCTTCAATGTTGACAGAATATGACAACTTGAAGGAAGCACAACTGGAAAGAGGGCCATCTGGAAACCAGAATATTCCAATAGCAGCTGTATTCAAGTCAAAGGAATGAGGAAGTCTTCTCGGAGAGAGTCTGACAAATATTTGACTTCTTTGAGAAGATATTGCAACATGGGATGGGAAATTTTCCGTGAAGAAGTGTGGTGAGGTCCTGAATCGATTTCTAGAACAAGACGAACTGTCACGTCTCCCTATCGGTCTGACAAGGATTCATGACTTCTGATATGTGCACAAGGAACTAATGATGAAACCGTTAATGTTTGCGAGCAATAAAGTCACACAGATCAATCTTGTCTTGTCAGCAACCTCATTGCCTTTGACGTGGACAACGTTTGTCTCTTACAGGATGAAACATAGCCCTGCCTTCTGCCCTTTCAAGAGCCTCTTCCAATTCAAGGTGGCCAATAGCTGGCAATGGTTGGAGATCTTTCTATTTGACCCAGACCCTCCCGACACGCATCGTTCGTGGTTGCCAATAAAATGCCAGAGAGTAGATTGGAGAGATACCATACCTCAACAGTATTGGGTTTCCAAGTCTCCAGAGGTTAAGTTGCGGTGTTATGGTAGACGCCATTCTAGATGCATTGGGGCAGAAGGATTACCTGAATGACATAACCTGTTCACATGCTCCTACCTATCAGGATGTTAGCCGAAGATCCTTCTTAAACCATAGGTACATGTTTTTCTTTGCTTTGTTATTAAACGCGGCATTCAGCATTATTCCAGCTGCATGTATATGACGGCTGGCTGCATTTGAGTCTGGACCAGACAAATCCAGTGATTGATACTGAGCATCGATCCAGGAGATCAGGGTATGATGACATGCATTCGGCCAAGTCAGCGAGTCTGACCACCCGATCCCGTCAGTCGCCTCTCACAGAAAGCATAGTGGCCTTTTACAGCAAGCATGGGTTGCTGAAGACCTATTCCACCCAGGATCTTCAAAGCCATCTGACATACATTTAGCCTCTAACGACCGGAATAGACTGCTGGAGACGTATTCTAAAAACATGACTCATGGGAACGTGGAATGTTCATTGAGAAAGATGTAATCCGTGAGATAATAACTATCGCCATCAGGATACCTCTTCACTGACAATTATATATCCTTCATATTCAGCTGATCCTGATAAGGGGTGGTGTTTAAAACGCTCTGACTTTCCGGGTTCGATTCCAAACATTAGTAATATGTGTGAAGCCCATTTCAGACACCCACATATGCGCAACTATATACTTGAGGAATTAGTATATACGAGACGTAATATCCTTACTACCGGGGTTACAATGTATTGTCGTCATTGGTATGGGAACATTGTAGTGCAAATTAAATTCTTATACAATAAACTACGGTTAAAACGAACACGCTTATAACTAACTGACGGATATAACGAACTGTATATTTTTGGTCCCGTTCATTTGTTGTATATACGCTGGATACATGCTTATAACGAACTACGGTTATAACGAACCAAAATAAGTGGGCCCTTTGAGTTTGTTATAACCGTAGTTTACTGTACTTTATACGAGAGAGGCAAATGTGTCAACCCACATTCCAAGGATCGCGTTCATCACACTATTCAAGCTCTAGTCACTCATGTGCTGAATCGAATAAAGCATCTACCCACTACATAACTGTCTTGTCAAACGTAACACTGAACAGAAGTTCAGTGGGGATTTTGATATTTGATCACACAGTGCTTCATAAATATTACCACCAGGATCTTATTTACCCATTTTAATAACATTAAGGGCTCCGTATCATTTCTTTACTCCAAGTCCCATGACGCCATCTGCATATTGTCCTTGAAGATATCCAGACAATCTTCGTAGTATCGCATGTCACATTATTATAATTCCGTCAGTTTTCACGATATGACGTTGTGTGAAGGACGCCCAATGTGGACAGCAGACGCCAGAATTCATTAAATTTCCGAGCCACAGCATTATGAGGTATTCCCTGCATAAATATAATGGACAGTAAATGGGCAATCAGGGCGGTTTGTGCATGGGACCACAGAGCTCATAATTTAAATCAAATTTGTATGAAAAGAGACAGCTGGTCGCTAAAATTATTGAGAAGGTTCTGAAAAACCCCTAGTCACGAAACATGTCAAAATATCTGAATCTTAAATGTTTTCATAAATAACGATAACCAAAGGGGACACGGCCGCGGATTGTGTAACGTTTGCTCTTGGTGCATGAGTATGCACTATTTGTACACGGACATGCCCTTTTTGTATAGTATGTGGATGTTGATTGTTGTTTAACGCCGCACTCAGCAATATTCCAGTTATATGACGGCGGTCTGTAAATAATCGAGTCTGGACCAGACAATCCAGTGATTGACGTCATGAGCATCGATCTACCCAATTGGGATACGATGACATTTCTACACAGTGAAAAGTAGCGCCTGAGACCATTGGGTCACCGGATACTTCAACACGATTTGCGTTATTCACATGACCACATGACCATCACTTGTCAGATATACTTGTACACGTATCCGGAGCAGACAACCCAGTGACTGACATAATGAGCATCGATCTATGCAGTTAGGATGACATACATCAACCAAGTCAGCGAGCCTGACCAGCCGGTCCTATTTGTTGCCTCTTATGAAAGTATTGGTGGCTGATCTTCACAGGTTCCTTGTTCAGGAGCACGCCCTCTTTGTACACGAAGATGCGCTCTTTGCACATGAACACGCCCTCATAATAATTGTACATGGACATGCCTTCTTTGTACATGAACAGGCGGTCTTTGGGGGCACGGGTGGCCCAGTCGCCTAAGGCGCCGCGATTCGCTGTGCAGGGTTGTGTCCCTTGGGTACGCCAGAAGCCTATGATTGTGGGTTAGAATCTCGGTTCTCTCCGATTATGTTTCTAGGTTCGTTAGCACCATACTCGTGTTCGTGGGTTTTATCGAAAGGGTAAACGTCTGAGACATGCATCACTTCGGGCTCTCCTTCCACATTAAGCTGACACGCTGTGATACAAGTGGAATACTGTTAAAAGTGGCGTTAAACTCAACTTATTCACTCACATGCGCTCTTTCTACATGAACATGCCCTTTTTGTTCATGAACATGAGCTCTTTGTACATGAACATGTGTTCTTTGTACATGGACATGCACTCTTTGTACATGAACATGCGTTCTTTGTACATGGACATGCGCTCTTTGTTCATGAACAAGTCCTCTTGTACAGGAACATACCCTCTTTATACATGAGCATGCCTTCTTTGTGCATGAGCATGTCTTCTTTGTTCATGAACATGAACTCTTTGTACATGGACATGCGTTCTTTGTACATGAACATGCCTTCTTTGTACACGAGCATGCCTTCTTTGTACATGAACATGAACTCTTTGTACACTCGGAAACTTGCCCTCTGTGTACAGGAATATACGCCAAGGCCAACCTTAAGCGATACACGCACGCCTCGTGACAATTACATATCTCGTTATTCATGCGTGGGCATACTTGGCAACCAACCAAGAACCATTAAATCATCGTCTTCCGACCTAATTATTCCCCCAGGATGTCTATTGTGTGCCGTTAACCCTTTGGCGTGTTTAATAATTCGCAGGTTTCAAGAAAGAAAGCGTGAGGTTCCTGGCTGGCGTTAAAAATATGTAAGTGAGTGGGTGAGTATGGTTTTACGCCGCTTTTAGCAATATTCCAGCAATATCACGGTGGGGGACACCAGAAATGGGCTTCACACATTATACCCATGTGGGGAATCGAACCCGGGTCTTCGACGTGACGATCAAACGCTTTAACCATCAGGCTACCCCACTGCCCGTAAGATAGAGAAACAAGCGACAAAAGGACCGAAGCTTCATTTGCAAACACTTATACCTCATGTATCTCCTTCATATGCAGATGGATCTGATAAGGGGTTACTGGGACTAGCTCAGCTTTGTTGCAGCATTCGGTCCTCGTGTTCCAGCTTCGATTCCCTACATTAGTACAAACTGTGAATAAAAGTGACACAAGGCATTTCCATAATCATAAGAAATATCTTCTCTCTGTACCAAGACAAACCAGCAGCTGATAGATGACAGAAAAAGCTTACAGAAAACAGATCAATGTATTGCCAAGCAACAGGCTGAAACCATACATGTAACCTGGCATCTCAGTTCATAAAAGTAACGGGGCGGTCGGGTAGCCTAGTGGTTAAAGCGTTGGCTCGTCACGCCGAGGACCCGGGCTCGATTCCCGACATGGGTACAATGTGTGAAGCCCATTACTGTTGTCCCCTGCTGTGATATTGCTGGAATATTGCTAAAAGCGGCGTAAAACCATACTCACTCACTCATAAAAGTAACAACACCTGTTTCTGACCCTTCTTTACATTACCTGTCTCAGTGCACACATTTCATAATACCTCATACCCTTTTTGTCCCCAAACCAAGTCTAGCTCTTAGAAGGAGTGCGTGAGTGAATATTTTTGTAAGCCAAAATAACAGTACGACGTGCAAATAATCGTGGATCATACAGGCAAGTGGATGAACACATAGTCCAAAACTCACTCCTTCTTGGTACGATAACACGCAATGAAGTTAGTCACCAAGCGTGCCTACGTGCCTACGTGCCTACGTGCCTACTCGCCTCTCATGGTATGGATAAGCATGGGGCATATGAAAACCTATTCTAACTAAGACTCCATTGGCTCTCTGCAAACCATATCCTCATATCAGAAGAATCTAAAGATAAGCGTGGAGTACTAGGGATTTATTCTAACCCTGAATCCCTACGGGTTCTCATTAAGAAGACCCTACTAGAGTAGGTTACTGAAAACTATCTTTCCTGGTGTACCAGCAGGAGATTTTCATATCAGAGTCCTGTGACCACAAGAATGGGTTACTGAAGGCCTTGATGTCCTGGTATACCAACAGGAGATCCTCATATTAGGGTCCTGTGACCACAAGAATGGGTTACTGAAGACCTTGATGTCCTGGTATACCAACAGGAGATCCTCATATTCGAGTCCTGTGACCACAAGAATGGGTTACTGAAGGCCTAGATGTCCTGGCATACCAACAGGAGATCCTCATGTCAGAGTCCTGTGATCACAAGAATGGGTTACTGGAGACCTAGATGTCCTGGTATACCAACAGTATATCTTCATATTAGAGTCTTGTGACCACAGGAATGGGTTACTGAAGACCTAGATGTCCTGGTATACCAACAGTATATCCTCATATTAGAGTCTTGTGACAACAGGAATGGGTTACTGAAGACCTAGATGTCCTGGTATACCAACAGGAGATCCTCATGTCAGAGTCCTGTGACCACAAGAATGGGTTATTGAAGACCTAGATGTCCTGGTATACCAACAGTATATCCTCATATTAGAGTCTTGTGACCACAGAAATGGGTTACTGAAGACCTAGATGTCCTGGTATGCCAACAGAAGATCCTCATATCAGAGTCCTGTGACCACAAGAATGGGTTATTGAAGACCTTGATGTCCTGGTATACCAACAGTATATCCTCATATTAGGGTCCTGTGACCACAAGAATGGGTTTCTGAAGACCTAGATGTCCTGGTATACCAACAGGAGATCCACATATTCGATCGGGATGTTCAAAGATGATCCTCATATTGAAAAACTCTTGCGACAAGCGTGGGCTACTGTAGACCTATATAGAATCCTACCAGGACACAAATTAAACAGAGGATGTTAAAGTTTGTGACATGAGCCATTGATACGTTGGTGGTAATTCAATTGTTGGGCGGTATCTGGTGGTGATGCTTTGGAAAGTTTGACTCGTATGGACAACGTGAGCTGAACCGTGTTGCCAGATTTTGGAATCAATGTTTCCACTCGACTGTACAATCTACACTGACTATGTCATAGAAAGTGTATATGCGACTGTACAATAATGTCTTTGATAATATTATTGAGCGTATATAAATATTAACTATTGTTGTATATTGGTAATTAAAATTGTTATGCTACATGATGCCCATAATGTTACCCAGGAGAGATTGATTTTTCACATTGTGAGATTGTGATACATTGTGATATTGATAACTGATTATTGACACGATGAGGTGAGATGAAATGGGGTTCAAGCTTAGTCCAAGATAATTGCACTTATATAGCGATGTGCATGCACGTGTGTGTGTGTGTGTGTGTGTGTGTGTGTGTGTGTGTGTGTGTGTGTGTGTGTGTGTCGTGCTAATCCGGACTGATGCCGATTTATAGTGCTAGCCCACTGAGATACCATGCCGCAGTTTAACACGAATACCCCACTCAGACACAGTATACTGACTCCGAGCCGACCAGTCTTTCTTTTAACCCCTCAACGCCGAGCGCCAGGGTAACAACAAGTTCCCTAAACAACAAGAACCCCGGACCTTCCGCTCACCGGGCGCACGCTCTACTACTAGACCACGGAGGCGGTGAATATTGACAAGGAACCTGATTTGTCGGATAATATTGTACTGGAAAAATAATCAGTTAATATTATTTGTGCTTTAGTCGTGTCTCTACTATTATCAAATCTCCTGTAATATATTGTTTTCCATGTTCAGCTGTATCTGACACGTTATGGTCCTGTAAATAACGCAAAAGTCACAAATCGTGTTGGAGTATAAGGTAACGCAATGGCCAAGGCGTTACTTTTCACTGTGTAGAGCTGTTATCTTACCTAATTGGCTTGTCTGATTCAGATTCATTTTACAGACCGCATTCATAAAGCTGGGATATTGCTGACTGTGGCTTTAAACAACAAACAAATCAAAGTGGTGTTCAACCAAACTCCCTAACGCACTCACATACAATTAAAAAGTTCGGATCCACATCGTGTCATTGTCTTCTGGGCGGAACCATTGTTACACATGTTTCTGTGATGCGTTCTTTATTTTTTCAGGTGAACACTTACCTTGCCCTTGAATGTGTTTGTGACGGTTGTCACCAGTGGGGAAGGATACGCTCACCTTTTCGCGAACACCATGGTATTTTCACTATTTGATTGTAATTCACATCCTTGTGACAGCCGGAATCGTACAAAGAACTTTCTTATGGTTATGAAAGGGTTTTGTCGCTTATGTTTTTGTAGAAAGACACATCAGCAATGTAGCAAAGTAGCAGATGAACATCAACCAATTGCAAACATGGCCTCTACAGCTGAAGCACGAGCATGAGGGCACAGCTGTACAACCATGAAGTGGATCCAAGGGCCAATGTAAACATGCGTTATGAAACAACTTATCTTTAAGAAGTGAAGCTTTCAGAACATTTCTCCAGGGACCACGTGTGTAGTTTGTACTGCTATTGCAGTAAGCGCTTTCATTGTTTCTGAGCGGTTATTACCCTATGCAAACATGACCAATTCACTTTTAAG
The DNA here is from genome assembly GCF_022045235.1 of Haliotis cracherodii. Classification (NCBI taxonomy): domain Eukaryota; kingdom Metazoa; phylum Mollusca; class Gastropoda; order Lepetellida; family Haliotidae; genus Haliotis; species Haliotis cracherodii. The sequence continues at coordinate 9,774,353 of NW_027266341.1, read as the reverse complement.
CCCAGGAGAAACCTCAGAAAACAGAACATGACAGAAACAATTATTTTGTTTCCCAAGAGGCTTAGACAACTATGGAATGGAAAAATAAAACAATTCCTATAGAGAAAATGTTTATACATGAAACTACATTTTAAAACTAAATTTAAATACCACTGAGGTTTGACAATTAGCCTGTTCCAGAGGTGGTACTTGGTGGCAGATCCTGATATCAAGGTCAAATCGCTCGTAACGAAGCAAACCAGACTTCTAGATTCAGTCCTGAATAATTCATTGTCGAATGGACCCCTAAGAAGATTATATAGTCCCAAGAGCGTGTGTTTTCAAAACACCATCTCACCAGATATGTCCCGGACTGTTGCAAGTGGTGGAGAGGAAAATTTCTTTTATCGTGTACTCCAGTTTTTCACGCCTTGGTTGCTAAAGACAAAGCTCTCGCCTTGGTTCACGCCTTCTGGCTGTGTTTAATGACTCTGTTTGAGTCAGCCTTGGTTGTATCCAACCGACAGAGTGACTGGTTTTAGTGAAGGTGTAAGTTCACCAGGTTTTTCTTTCTGTGTTATTATAGGTTAGATCGAATTCATTTGTAGAAGATTTTAAACTTTTCATTTTAGTCGTCTTTGTTTACTAAAAAGACAGCCTTCCTTATTCAACAAGTAGCATGAGGTCAGGAGAAACTCTGAGATCATGACACAGAGGGTGCTACTGAAAAGTGTACAGAGCTTCTCAACATGGGATTGCGTCTGTCAGTGCTAGCTAGAATATACCCTTTGAAGTAATACCTTGTTTTTGAAATGATGGAAATGGTTTTCTGAATGTCTATTTTGTAGACCAATGGCCAATCAACAACGAAATACAATCACATGTGCACATACATTACATGTTCAGATTATCAATCATGTCGATAATATGGGGTTAGTATTAACGCCATACCAAACCACAACCTGACCTTAATTTCCCTTGTGCCTATGACCCGCTGGATAACGAAATCTACAAGCAAATCAAATTATGACTGTGTACATATATGAAGACCCAAACATTACACCTTCCACACTCCTCTTTCTCACTCTCGTAAATGTGTCATTGTGTGCCATCGATTCGTCAGGCTGTTATTCTATCATTAGTCACGTATATGTATGTCATCTTTCCCTTTATGTCGAGCAATATTCGAGCAGATCTAGCCTTTGGTGTGTCTACACTCGAATTTCAATTGAGCATGCCTTCTCTAAGAAGATTACAGGCAACGATAAACGACTCTTTGTCAAAAGTTGTATGATGAGGGTTTCAATTTAAGGTCTCAGTAAAACTTTCAAAAAGTTGTTTTGTAGGCATTTGGAGTCATGCCGCATTCCTCAGTGACAAACATGTTTTCCGATGCAAATCCTTATTCGGACTTGGACCTTAAATTCCCATGTTTTACAGCCTTTACATGTGTTTGTGACGTGTGTCACCGGTATGGGCAGGATAAGCTTCCCTTTTCGTGAACACCTGGTATCATTCCCTATTTGATAGTGATTCATACACACATGCTTTATATGATGTAGTCGGTATTGAACAATGGGCTGTGCTTTTTGCAGATATTTCTTATGATTATGAAAAGGATTTGTCGTTAGTTTATGATCATGGAAAGAGTTGTAAACCTCGGTCAAACACTTTGTCATTTTCTGGTTGTTTTGGAATAATCAAGTAAAGCTGACAGATAACAAATGAACAGAATTTTAAGTGTGTACATATCATATGTTTATACAAACAAACCAGTGGTTGATATTATGATCAACCTTCTACAATTGAGTGTTAGTGAGTTGGGTTTAACCCCGCCTATTAACATTATTACAGTTATATCACGTCGTGTCAGCTTAATATGGGAGGAAAGGCCGAAGTGATGCACCACTTCGGTGAAACCCACGAACACGGGTGTGGTGCTGACAAACCTAGAAACATAATCGGGGCGGACCGCTATTCGAACCAACAACAATAGGTTTCTGGCGTGCCCAAGGGACGCAACTCTGCACAGCGAATCGCGGCACCTTAGACGACTGGACCAGCCCTGCCCCCTCAACCTTCTACAAAAACGGGGAAAAACGACACGCAATCAGCCAAGTAAACAGGGTCCGACTGACCATCCAGTTTATTTGCCAAGTAAACGACACGCAATCAGCCAAGTAAACAGGGTCATTTCTATGTGTTCATGCATGTGTTTGGCACGGGTGTCACCGTTGGGACAGTATATGTTCACCTCTTGGCGAACACCTGGTATCATCACTATTAGAACACTATTCTGGGGAACAACGACTCGCAATCAGCCAAGTAAACAGGGTCCGACTGACCATCCAGTTTATTTGCCAAGTAAACGACACGCAATCAGCCAAGTAAACATGGTCATTTCTATGTGTTCATGCATGTGTTTGGCACGGGTGTCACCGTTGGGACAGTATATGTTCACCTCTTGGCGAACACCTGGTATCATCACTATTAGAACACTATTCTGGGGAACAACGACACGCAATCAGCCAAGTAAACAGGGTCCGACTGACCATCCAGTTTATTTGCCATTTACGCCAACAGTACCAAACGTAGATCATGAGAGGTGGCCCTGTTCTTAACCGGGTCCCCACACCTGTGTCTGTAATGTGTGTGTGTGTGTGTGTGTGTGTGTGTGTGTGTGTGAGTGAGTGAGTGAGTGAGTGTGAGTGTGTGTGTGTGTTTGTGTGTGGTGTGTGTGCGTGCGTGTGTGGTTGCATACATTAAATGTTTCTGTGTTGAATCAACGGTATCTGCAATGGCGTTTTCCAGTCTGCACTGACGTTTTCTCTTCTTATTTTCTTGCAGTAACACAATAAAGTGTCCTCTGAACAGTGGCAACAGACTCGCTTCTGTTGCTGATATGTTCAAGGCATATCTGATAAGTAAGCGAAACGTTCCATATTGCATACACTGGCAGAATCAAACCAGAGTCATATGCGTGACACGATGACACATTGACCACTCGGCTACCTTATCTCACCATGAATATAAATAGTTGACCCCCAAAATGAGTAACTGGTATAATCCATGGACCCCAGTAAATGTTTGCAAATGCGTCTCACAATGTTTCTTTCTAATAGTATGGTAACATAGATATCACCATTTGAGGGATGGTATGACACTGTTCGGCAGGATATTGATGTATTGACTATCTCCATATTTATTAAACAGTAAATATATCCACGAGTTAACCCTTAAGACGCGCTGTCATTATGGTGAATAAGTGATGAGGATCATGGCGTGATCATGTTGTGTTCAATAGTATTCTCAAAGACGATGAATTTAGGTTCGTTTCTAGTTTGGACATAGGGACGTTAGGGTATTTCCAGTGGTTAAAGCGTTGGTTCGTCACGTCGAGGACCATGGGTCATCTGCCCATAAGGGTAAAATGTGTGAAGCCCATTTCTGGTTTCTTTTCCTTTAAGATATGGATCGAATATTGCTTAGTGTCAAACTTTACTCACATACTCAATCATGTGGAAATCACTCTAAAACACACACACACACACACACACGCACGCACGCACGCACGCACGCACGCACGCACGCACGCACGCACGCACGCACGCACGCACGCACGCACGCACGCACGCGCGCGCGCACGCATCACACACACATAGTTTTTTAAACCTATGAGGAAAGTATAAGCTACAATGCATTGATGAAGCTGATATGGATGCAGCAAACGTGTTGTTATTCATGCAGTTAATTGCAGGGAAAACAGAATATCTAAACAAGAGGTACTCTATTTTATCTAATGTTTACAATACTCTTTCTATGTCATTTCTATGTGTTCATGCATGTGCTTGGCACAGGTGTCACCGTTGGGACAGTATATGTTCACCTCTTGGCGAACACCTGGTATCATCACTATTTGAACACTATTCTGTTCATGATACAGTCAGAATTCTACAATGGACAAAGAGATGCCATGTTATTATTTTTTGGTATGTTGCTTTCATGTATGTCAATATGACAATAAAACATTAACCATTTACAGACATGATTCATTTTACACCCAAAAGGGTTCCATCACGACAGATACACCCGCTATTGATAATTTAGTACTATTAGACAAAAGCAGGTATAGAAGTAAATTCAAGCTGTCAATAATACCATTAATTATACACAAGTTCTATCGCGAATACCATACACCGCTCAATGGATAATTAAATGCGTCAGTATCAATATCAATACCATTCAACTGGTTTGAAATGTATGGGAGTAATACAATACAGCAATAAAACAATATAATGGCAACAAAACAATTAATAAAAGCTTATTACTTATAAGCTTATAAAGGATCATGACAAAATAGTCCTGCATCATCGTCATTTGAACATTGAAGTGAGTCAAGAGAGTCATAGGTGTCTACAGTGAACGTCAATCTCATGGGCATACTATGCAGTTTCCAGTGTAAAACCAGTATTGGCATACCATTCATTTTCATTGTTAAAAATGACGAAGGTAATCTGATTCATATTTATCATACATTGATTGTTAACGTCTATATAATATTCAATATATAACCTCTAGATCAATCTAATATGTGCATACCATGCATTTTGTTATTTAATCCTTACGAAGGTATTCTTGTTCCTATTTATCGTACACTGTTTATCTCTGTACACTATTCAATATATAACTGTAATGTACATCGACATGAGCAGGAACTGATGGTTCTTAGTTAATTCGGACGAAGGTATTCTTGTTCCTTTTTATGATACAATGTTAATCTGTGTACACTATTCAATATAGAACTGTTATGTACATCGACATGAGCATGAAATGATGGTTCTTAGTTAATTCGGACGAAGGTATTCTTGTTCCTATGTATCATACACTGTTAATCTGTGTACACTATTCAATATAGAACTGTTATGTACATCGACATGAGCAGGAACTGATGGTTCTTAGTTAATTCGGACGAAGGTATTCTTGTTCCTTTTTATGATACACTGTTAATCTGTGTACACTATTCAATATAGAAGTGTTATGTACATCGACATGAGCAGGAACTGATGGTTCTTAGTTAATTCGGACGAAGGTATTCTTGTTCCTTTTTATGATACACTGTTAATCTGTGTACACTATTCAATATAGAACTGTTATGTACATCGACATGAGCAGGAAATGATGGTCCTTAGTTAATTCGGACGAAGGTAAAGTGACTGTATCGTACATGGCATATTGACATGCATATAATTAATACAGAACCTCTATATTAAACCGATATGAACATGATATGCATGTAGATGATATAATGATACAAATTTGTCCCGGGTACGACAGCCAGACTATACATAATAAGCATTACCAGTATATACCATAAAATGTTGAGGTGAAGAAACGGAAAAGCAGACACCATATATAACGTCAAGGCTAGAGAATGATCAGTCTCGATTATCTGCCGAAACAGATCCCATTGGGTGTAAAAGACAAAACAGTGGTGACAGTTATATGAATGGATCATAGAAAATCAGAGATGACACCTGGTGTTCGCGAACAGGATAAGCTTGTCTTGCTCTGCAAGGAAGTATATAAAGAAAGGACAGTGTACTTACCAATGGGTACTTTCTGTGATGAATTGTGGCCCTCGGGAATGATACCAAATATGAAGATGAGTACGAATATCCATACATGCACCATCGAGATAGCTTGGATGAAGGAAGTAATTGGATATTTGTAGAACTTGTACAAAGCTGCCCAAAATGCTGCAAGGTCCCGACTAGATTATGTCAGTTCCCAAGTTCAATGAGCAGAACTCGCCATTGATGGGACGCCGATTGGGTGAAAGGAGCCAGCGGTTCCAAGTCAAACAGCAGAAAATTGTGTGCAAATATTAACATTGTGGCATTCTGGACTGAGCCACCTAATCAGTACTGCACACGTTTAGCCAGGTCTCCAACACGATTCGGTACTGATTTTCTCATACGGTGTTCAGTGACACCGCTGTCGTAAGCTTGATATATAATGAAATAAACGCACAGCAGATAAATTACATTTTGTCAAGAGAAGGAAACCATCCGAAATCAGGAAATGTTCCGAAGAATGCCCATGTGACATATATTCATAAATGATTAAACAAACGCAAGCACGTTGGAGTTTTGGTGGCGAAGGATGCTCTGCGTCCGAGCTCACTTTTGGCACTCGCTCATAAAGTTAATTTCTATACGCCTTCTCTGTATTGATTGCTGTGATAAAGGCCGCATGTTGGCAATCGCATCGCAACTTTGAATGTGGGGTTAAACGCTCAACAGATGAGCGAAAAATAGATCGATGGAATGGTATGTTATCTACAACATGATGCCAACCGCTTCATCACCTTTTTATGAAGCTCTTGGAGGCGTTTTTTCGGCAGTTTGTTAACAGTCCTTACATTCTGAAAGATCAAACCTATGACACTGCTTTACGAAGGAGTTTCTAAACGTCCTGATGTGGTTGTCCTAACGTTGCTTTACCAAACAAGCACACGGTGATTAAACTCGAGTGCAAACAAATCGGAGCGTGACTGCTATGGTGGTGACGCGGGTCGGGTGATTACATGCAATTTCACCATCTTCAGCTTAATCAATACCCTCTGTTACAATAATTGAGATGAACGTGCACAGAATCGAGGCGCTAGGCATACCCTATGTGTTTATTCTAAAAAGATAAATATTTACTTAGTTCATAAACCCATTTAGATTTTCGATTGCACGAGTAGATTTTTAGGGATTGTCGTTCTCAATGATTGTTCGCGTTGCACTCACCGTGTAAAGTACTTTGGAGGCTAAATGTCTCAAACGAATGAGGAGTAAACTAATCGAGGCATATTTGAATAAAACTGAAATTGAGATATGATATGATTTCCGTTATGTAACAATGATAAACTCCTTAATAAATGCTTGTTTATGATGGAGGGTGTAGTATGGTTGAGAAATACTGTTCATGATTGATTTGGCAATTTCAACTCCAAGAAGGAGCCATGTGAAGATATTGAAAAGTTTTTACATATTTCGAAATATACCTCTGTTGACCCAAGAGGAAGGGCACCGATAGGATGAGATGGTAATGTAATCACCTCATCATAGGCATTTTTGACTATATACGTCTAAGGGAGCTGAGAATGAAATTTGCGTGCATTGACCAGGGTAATATATGTTCTAGCGCCGTTGACCAGATAGCTGGTAATCAGGCGCTTTACACATGAATTTTCTTCTCCCGCTTCTTCTCATTATTATTATTATTATTATTATTATTATTATTATTATTATTATTATTATTATTATCTCAGTGTTGACTATGTGAAATGAGTGAGGTTGGTGAAGAAACAGTGACCTTGGTCTTAAAACGTTAAACATAATACATTTGCTAAGTGTATAGAATCAATATTTCAATAACTGAAGGAAAGGCCGAAGTGATCTTAGATGTTTACCACATTGGTCTGGGATTCGAACCAGCGATCACTGATTTCTGACTCGCCTGAGGGAGGCACTTCACAGCAATACAACGAACACCAAGTAAGATAACATTCGGCATTGGTAATTAATATAAATAATAACGTTAAGTATCGCTACATTGACTTCGTAACAGCCCATTGTTGGCCGCTCGTATTCAGAACATTGTTGCCTCATGCAAGACACAGCGTTGAAACACTGCACATAATTGGTGACTTGATTATTAAGCAACTTATGGGTTTTGCGTTTGATATATGATTCCAATGAGTAAATGATAAATATATTCTGCTCTTGGTAACTTGAGTAAATCCATATTCCCGTTAAGGATCAAATAATTGCTTTAGCCTGCTAGAGTGAGTCTTTGTTACAAAACACCTAGCTATATATAGGCCATCTACTGCAATGATCCGTTTGCTGCACAAAGTAGACAGAGAGACGCCATTCTGTTTAAAATGAGCATAATTGAATTCAAAACTATCTTTGATGTTGTACAATAGACAGGATCACTGATTTTTACGATACTATGTTCAGAATGTTACGAGTTGAAGCGTGGCCAACAATAAGAAAAACTCTATTGTTTAACATGATGAAATGTATCAAATGTTGTTTCCCCAAACCCATTCTAAAGTTTGTTTGTTTGGTTGTTTAACGCCGCACTCCAGGTATATGACGGCAGTCTGTACATCATCGAGTCTGGACCAGATAGGCCAGTGATTGACTTCATGCGCATCGATCCATGCAATTGGGATTCGACGACCTGCCACATTCAAATCAGAGAGCCTGACCACCCGATCCCGTTAGTCGCCTATTACGGCAAGCATGGGTTGCTGAACACCTATTCTTCCCCGGATCTTCCCCTTCTAAAGACGCGTCATTAACTAGTAGCTCCTGATTGTGTCGGTAAACAACTTTCAGGCAGGGGTAAAATTTTACCTATCAAAGTAAACCGGTGGTTCATTGTGTGCAAAAAACTGTCTTAAAAATAATCATGATTTTGGGATTCTCTAGCCTCTGATTTACTGAACGGATGACAAATTGCATTAAAAATATAGCATATTGATACAAAATAATATTATACTTTCAGTTGATGTGTTAATGCAATCGTCATATTGTGGTTGTAACACCTGCTGTTATCACTGACTTTCCATGATCCATTCATTTAGGTCTCACCACTAATTTGACCTTTTACGCCCAATTGAATCTTTTCCTGGTTTTTCTCTGACGTTGTGGTTATATGCTATATTCCATATTGCCCATGTTGACGTGCTCGGCAGCTTGGCTCCTGAGAGTTTCTAGGTCTTCGGTCCTGCTCCATACAGAAACACGTGTAGCACACGTGTAGCACACGTGGTGACTGTTCGAAATATGCCTCTGTTCAACCAGCAGCAGAGAATAAGTATTCGGTAGGATGAGATGGAAATGTGACCGTTAAGCTTCTTTTACAACAGAGGCAGCTTGGGTTGTATACTCCCCGGGAAGATGAGAATGAAAATGGAATGCACACTGATCCATTCACCACGGTTATAATTCTCTATGCGCTTTAAGCAAGATATCCAGCATGGAAAAAACGCCAGACAAATCGACAACTGTAATTATTATTATTACCGTTAACCGAAGAACTATTATTAATATAAAACAGAAATAAAGTGGATATGATTAATGCAGCATGCACATTCCAGTTTTTCTGTGATGTAAAAGGCCCTTCATAAAAGAACTAATATCATTTGATTGCTCACTCGGAGAGACATTTCATATCAGAAATCAGCAGTATGTTTTATCCGAGACTTTAAAGTCCACACGGGAGATCTTCCTTGTTTTACTTTAACCTTTAATTATCACAATATGGCTAAATTACGAGAAGAAATAGCCATAAACATTCGACAATATTCGTCATTGTGGAAACGTTCTTTGATCATTCAACCGGCGGTTGAAATAGATTACTCTGTTTGTTTGATAATCTTGTAGCTGAACCTTTATCGTTAAGGAGCAAACTCCTTATCGGAAACATTGAAGCTACCCAAACATCAGTAAATCACCCCAAAAGATACATCCCTGTCGACGGCGATGATGAAAGTACAATGAAACAAAGATATGACAGTGGGACTCGTTCCGCCAAGCGATCTGAGCGCCAGGTCTATCATCTTCCTGTGTTTCAGTTTGGTAGTTGCCACAGTCGTAGTGCTGTGGTCACTTTGCGGACTGGCAACTGGGAGATTTCCTGTTTGTAGGACCGACATTTGCTGATAATTAAAGCGACAAAACCCTTACCACAACCATAAGAACATCCTGGCACCCTGTGGACTGGCAACTGGGAGATTTCCTGTTTGTAGGACCGACCTTTGCTGTTAATTAAAGCGACAAAACCCTTACCACAACCATAAGAACACCCTGTCACTCTGTGGACTGGCAACTGGGAGATTTCTGTTTGTAGGACCAACCTTTGTTGTAAATAAAAGCGACAAAACCCTTACCACAACCATAAGAACATCCTGGCACCCTGTGGACTGGCAACTGGGAGATTTCTGTTTGTAGGACCGACCTTTGTTGTAAAAATATAAGCGACAAAACCCTTACCACAACCATAAGAACTCCCTGGCACCCTGTGGACTGGCAACTGTGGGATTTCTGTTTGTAGGACCGACCTTTGTTGTATATAAAAGCGACAAAACCCTTACCACAACCATAAGAACACCCTGTCACTCTGTGGACTGGCAACTGGGAGATTTCTGTTTGTAGGACCGACCTTTGTTGTAAATAAAAGCGACAAAACCCTTACCACAACCATAAGAACATCCTGGCACCCTGTGGACTGGCAACTGGGAGATTTCTGTTTGTAGGACCGACCTTTGTTGTAAAAATATAAGCGACAAAACCCTTACCACAACCATAAGAACACCATGGCACCCTGTGGACTGGTAACTGGGAGATTTCTGTTTGTAGGACCGACCTTTGTTGTAAATAAAAGCGACAAAACCCTTAGCACACCCATTAGAACACCCTGGCACTCTGTGGACTGGCAACTGGGAGAGTTCTGTTTGTAGGACCGACCTTTGTTGTAAAAATATAAGCGACAAAACCCTTAGCACACCCATTAGAACACCCTGGCACTCTGTGGACTGGCAACTGGGAGAGTTCTGTCCATTCTGTGCAAAGTCCATTGTATGATTCCGACTATATCATGAGCATGTGTTTTTGAGTCACTATCATGTAGTGATGTCAGGTGTTTGCGAAATGGTGAGCGTATCCTGCCCAACCCGAAAACACATGCAAAGGCAAGACAAGCACAACAAACAAGTGATTGATAGCATAACCAAAGCCTCACGTACGATTGAACATTATCAGTCAGGAAACGTATTGCAACCACCCGATTACCATGTGTCGCGTCTTATGGCCAGTTTTGAGTTATGAGGGCCTCTGGATCCTTATGGGGATAACAGTGAGTGAGTGTAGTTTTACGCGGCCTTTATACACATTCCAACCATATTAAGGCGGTAAAAACAGAATTGGGCTTCACACATTGTACACATCTGCATAACCGGAACGAATCCGGGTTAAACAAATATCAGTTAAATGATTGAATCATATCTTAAAAGTAACGTTTTCAGTACATATTATTCAAAAACTCATTACGCTTATCAAACACTGACCAAACAAGCAGGCCCGTACAATATATCTCAAATAGAGATATCCCAAAAATAACCCAACCACGTTCTGAAATCACACAATATAAGGGTAAAACAATTTCATTATTGTGATCAAACCCAGCTATCCTCAAAAGTTAAGGCAACAAGCAAACACAACAACATCGACAAAGTAGACACACTTTATGGATAACAGCTTCTTTAATACAGTAAAGGCGACGTTTCGGTATAGATCCTTATACCGTTGTCAAGCAAGATCTCAGTCTTGCTTGACAACGATATAAGGATCTAAGTAAACTACGTTTATAACGAACACGCTTATAACAAACTGACGGATATGACGAACTTATTTTTTGGTACCGGCCACTGCTGTATCTGTGCTGTGCATATGCTTATAACGAACTACGGTCATAACGAACTAAAATTAGTGGCCCGTTTGAATTCGTTATAACCATAGTTTACTGCATACCGAAACGTCGCCTTTGTAGTATCAAAGAAGTTGTTATCCATAAATTGTGTCTACTTTGCCATCTGTCAAATTCTAAGAAATGCCTATCAAACACCAACATCGACCCAACTCATCAACGACAGTTTTCAGATTGGTATTCGGGTCACACTGTAAGTTGACCAAAGACCATGTTACTTTAAGAAGAACACAAAATTAAACCAACAATTTTTTTTATTTCATTATATTTTTGTAACGATTTCAAACTGTAAGCTACGTAGTATATCCGCCACTGACGTGTACATGTATCCATCTTAATTTAGAGAAGAATTATTCGCCGTAAAGTTAATGTCTTTGCGTTTTGTTTTGCCTCCTCCATACGAAGTGGTATTGCACACACTCTTTTTCATGCTGTAACTGTACATGGATGCTGTATATCCCCAAGCATCCCCGAGGTGAGCTCTTCTCACACTGCAGGATGTTACATGCAAATTGAAAGTTAATGGAATCGAGGAAGGTGTTTGTTAGCTCTCGTGGCACTTTGCCAGCATGAGAAACACCACACTTTAGCCTCATATAGAATATTTATTACTGGGTATCACAAGTGTGTAATATCTGTTTCAAATCATCATGGAACACAAATTGTAGGCAACCGCCCCAAACGCTTATCACACGTGGGCGTACCCACGGGGAACTCGAAAGGCCTGCATTCTGTAAAAGGTGTGTCTGTAACAATCTTTGCTTTTGATTACATCCTCGGGTGTGGTACCCGCCATCTCTGCATATTATAGCATTCTGTACGGAACACATGTTGAGTTTGTCTTATTTAGAGACCCTATGTGCTCATTTCACAAAACGGAATTTGTGCACCAACAATACGTATCTGTGCAGAAAGTTAGTTTGTTAAACACATTATTAAACCACACAATCTTGGATTCTGTTTGATAGTGTGTACATTATCGGAAACGTACCGCGATACTTTCGAAACGCGTTTGGTTCATTACCACAGTACGAGATAAGAATTACCGCGGCACCTTGCGGAGCAATCGCGTTACGTTTGTGGAAAAAAATTTCAGAATGTTTGCGGAATTACAGATGTTCGTGTTCGAATTATATTCGCTACAACCACAAAAGAAGAATATACGTACAAGTAGCAGTAGCGTACACCACTGTTTAAAACCTGTGAATATCCGGGTTCAAATAGGTCTTAGCAACTCATGGTGACTCGTTGTCTTTAGAGGCGACTAACGGGTTCGGGCGATCAGGCTCGCTGACTTGGTTGATGCATGTCATCATATCCCATTTACGTAGATTGATGCTCATGATGTCATTCACTGGATCAACCAAGTCAGCGAGCCTGACAACCCCATCCCGTTAGTCGCCTCGTACAAGCATAGTCGCTTTTTGCGGCAAGCATGGGTTGCTGAAGACCTATTCTACTCCGGATCTTACCATGACGTCACAATCAAATGACATCACTAATGGCACTGCTATTGAGGCTGTTAGCAGCACTTTTTGTACTTAAGACACTGCTTTTTACAGTGAAAATGCTTTTTACAAACTGAAAATGTTGGGAGAATGATGTCGGATGATAAATAAAATCTCACCCGAGTGTCTTTGATATAAAATATTAACACTCGTTGATAAAAGTGGAAAAAGTCCTCGGCAAGCCTGGGAGTTTCCCACTTTTGTCAAGTCGTGGTGATATATTTGATAACAAAAGACACTCGGGTGAGATTCTCTATTTGTATATATGTTTTATGTACGAACACACATAATGACACAGTAAACATATACACATTTACTAAAATGGTGATACAGTGTATTTTATGACTCATATTAAAATGATTCCACATTACCCATGGTAGATTAATTTCCCCCAAAGGAATTGATCATAGCGTGTAATGCAAAAATCAAGCGAACTGTAAAATGTGATTGAATGGCTTTTAAAGTCACACTGACAATGTTGGGTGTCAATTCTACCGTCTATTTCTCATAATACCATATTCTGTGTCGATGGTAAATTATTTTAATCACATTTGTTCATGGTCTTCACTTTGGGACTTTAGTCGGTATGCGATGGATGTGAATAATTGGAGATACCATTTACACTTTCATTAAAAATCCAGTGGAAAAAAATGCATGCTGCGAGGTGCTAATACTGAAAGAATGTTGCGGTCATTACCATCGCGATTATTAAAGTGATCATCATAATCATCTTCTACATCATCATCATCATCAGCAGCAGCAGCAGCAGCAGCATCATCGGTCATTATCCGATAACTGTTCAAGAATAAACATGTATTTTCAGATTTGCGCTAGGCCTGACGTCATGATACAATGGATGGATGATCCAATATGCATATAACTGAACAGCTTAGTTACCAGAATCTGAAAATATAAAATAGTGGTTCCGATAAATATTTATATACTTAATGTTTAGTTAATTTGGTATCAATTTCGCAAAGCCAATTGGCACTATTGTATTTTCATTGGGATTGAGAAAAAAATACTTATCAAGAAAAGTATTCATATGCCATGAAAAATCTGAAAAGTTTCCGGGATCAAATCCCATTTAGGAACGTGTGGTAAACAGTCATCAGCATCAACGTTGATAACATATGGTGTTTCGTAGTGGTATTCATCAATATTAATATGTACTGTTTAAACTTTTATGGGATTCTCGAAAATAATTGACGGAAGCCTAATTGTGCACTTTCATAGAATAAATTTATTTTTTGAATCGAGATTTCTCGATATTTCATTTATTTGATTATTTTTTCGACATTTCGAGTTTTGTTTCTAGTTGCTTCGATTATGTTCTCTTTATTTCAATTGTATTCTCGAAATTTTGAATTGTTTCTCGTTAGGTATTATTTTCTAGTGATTTCGATTATTATATTTTTATTTCAAGTATATATCTAGTCTGTCACTCAGACCCTGATACAAATATATCCAATACAGTCTATGCAAATCTATAATGTTTGGCGAAGAGAGTCTCTGGGCTCCCTTTTATTATATTTTTATTAAGATTATTTAACAACTGTCTTTTCAGTAAAATATATTCATTTCAGAGACTAGACGTTAGTCTAGTTTATTTCATAAAGTCGATTTTTTTAAAAATAAACTTGAAATAACGAGAAAATAATCGAATAATATTATGCTACCAAATTGGCACCAGTAGGCTTTTGCAAAAAAAATCCAAAATTGTAAGAGATATTAGTTTTGGGTGATAGTTGTGTAATAATAATGAAGGAATTTGGAACACATTACAACCGGTAGTGACGTGTGAAAGTAGACGTTCTGACGTTGAAGGACGATTGGGGTAAGATGGGAAATTTCGTTTTTGGATCTGTTGTGCGTAATACCGTCAAACTTCCATTCACTCGACGAGGCATACTGCGTATGAGTCTCCCAATGGCGATTTGAAAGAGTCTGTCCCACTCCTCTTGCAGCGACGGCCAGGTTCAGCCAACGTGGTCGGCGACCTTTGACGTTGACGCACACGTCTCCCCATCATTTTCATACGTGTTCAAAGGGGGAAAGGTCTGGGCTCATTGCAGGCCATGGCATTCTGAGGATGGTTTTCTGGTGGTGACGAGCATTGACAGTTCGTGCACAGTGAGCACGGGCGTTGTTTTCCTAAAAGACAAAACGTTGACCCACACGCTTTGCAAACGGGACAACAAAGGGTGTCAGTATGTTGTCTCAGTAGTACTTTCCAGTGACCCTTCCTTGACCAATATGGAGTGGGCTTTGGTCAGTGATGCCGCCGCACAACATAATCAATCAACCGCCAAATATGTCATGTGGTCTCAGGTTGATATTGTCTTGACGTTTATTTCGACGTCGCCAGGCACGACCCCGTCTATTAAGGTGCAAAGTGAATCGGTACAAATATATGAAAATATGACACGTGACTAGAGACGATTACCCCAGTAAACCATTGACGTGTGTTGGCAATATGACTATTTGTAAGAGGCGGCACAGTACATGGCTGTCGACCCGTGAAGATTCCGGGGTAGAATAGGTCTTCAGCAACCCATGCTTACTGTGAAAAGTGACTCTGCTTGTCGTAAAAGGCGACTAACGGGATCGGGTGGTTAGGCTCGCTGACTTGGTTGATGCATGTCATCGATCCCAATTGCGTGGATCGATGCTCATGATATTAATCACTGGATTGTCTGGTCCAGACTCGATTATTTACAGACCGCCGTCATATAGCTGGACTAATGCTGAGTGCGGCGTTAAACAACAAACAAAACATGGCCGTCGTGCTCGGAGATGAGCTGCATGTAGACGATTTCTAATCGTCCGACCCGTAACTCGTTCTCCAGTAGTCTGATGAAAGTTTGCAGCGATTTGATTCGCCGTTTGAGTTCGATTTCGTAGAGCCTGGTTTCGGCTCAATCGATCATGTACTCTCGTCGTTGACCAGGGAAGCCCTAAACGGGGACGATCATCAACATGTTGAGGTTGTTGGTACCCGTTCCATAGTCTGCTAATGACAGACGGTGAAACATTGAACGTATAGGTCACTGCATGCTGAACTTCTGCCTGTTTCCAGAATGCCAAAAGCCTGTTGCAGACACCGCATCGCTGGTGCATACATAAAGCATCAATGAAATAAAGTGAATCACAACTGATTTGAAAAGAATCGTTCAAAGAGATTAATTTACCTTCCTTGAAAGTGTCAAAATAAAAAAGACACCCAACGCATTTGCTTGAAGCACGTGCAAACTATTGGATGTGATTTACAGCCGTAACAGTTCTTGCCAATGATGTTTGTCGTCAACAAACCTTTGTTCTAATACTTTTCTCAACATTTATGTTTCGTGGTCCCCTATTTTTATTAAAAGAGTATATTACTACTATTGCAATCAAAAATAGCGTTGTCATTAATGGTTAATGTGCTTAATTATTACATTCTATGAACTACTATATGAAAGAAGGCTAGGCAAACATGCATATAGGGAGAGAGGCAATTAAAAAGCCCAAATGCCATAACCTAACATATGGAACTAAAGGAAATGGTTTTGTTGCTTTTCCAAATGTGCTTCGGTGAAACATGGCCGAGGTCTAGTCGATAGAGCGTCTGCCCTGAAAGCGAAAGGTCGGTGGTTCAACACCCGCTTGCGTCATACCAAAAGACTTTAAAAGGTGAAACTTGTTGTAACCCTGGCTGGCACTCGGCTCGGGAACACACGTAATATCTGTGCAATAATTTTGACTTTGGCGTTAAACCCCATTTCACTTCACATGGTTATACATGGCCATTGGAAAATACGCGTCATTGATAATCATTTTAAAAACTCAAAACATGAAAAAATTTAAACAATCACGTGTCAAAAATTCAGGAGAAGTATTGATTCTCCTCTGAGGAAGCATGTTAACATTTAAAAATAAAATTCGTCGTCAGAATAAAGGAAATAAATGGATGACAACCACGACAGCTGTTTGAAAGAAATGCCGTTTTAACACGTACTGCCAATGTCACTTAGACATGCTGTGATTAGAACCAGTGAACCTTGACATGGAGTGTTAATCGAGAAGCTCTGATCAACGCATGGCTCTTTGAAAGACAATGCATCTTGACGTTGCTCATTCGTTGTTTGGATGGCTCAATTTGTAACCCAATCACACCATGCGATGGTAT
This sequence comes from Haliotis cracherodii, assembly GCF_022045235.1. Taxonomy (NCBI): domain Eukaryota; kingdom Metazoa; phylum Mollusca; class Gastropoda; order Lepetellida; family Haliotidae; genus Haliotis; species Haliotis cracherodii. Next base: position 9,757,151 of record NW_027266341.1, on the reverse strand, counting down.
CAATGGATGGCATGTCTTCCTGAATCTACGCGTGTCCGTCCGTCGGCTGGGGATTAACAATTGACAGAAATTGCCAGCGTGGTGATATGAAATGATAGAGTGTTATTTTACCATACTATCAACTTGGTATTTACCACGAAGTGCTATAGTTTCATGTACATGTTTGAGTTATAGTTTAACATTCAACATCATATGCTGGTGAAGAGCGGTTGTGTTTATTTTAGTAAAAACATATTTTATCCACATGATTAGTTTGATGGTTGTTGTTTAACGCCGCACTCATTAATATTCCAGCTATATGTCTGTAAATAATCGTGTCTGGACCAGGCAATCCAGTGATTCATATCATGAACATCGATCCACGCAATTGGGATCGCTGACATGCATCAACCAAGTCAGCGAGCCTGACCACCCGATCCCCTTAGCATACAATGTAGTCGCCTTTTATGGCAAGCATGGGTTGCTGAAGACCCATTCTACCCCGGATCTTCACGGGTCTTATTTTTCATCCACATGACAACGATTGGACACAGGTTACCACAATGACTATCGCCCTCTTCAACAAATGTACATTATGCTAATTCACAGTTAACACATTACATATTTAGAAGAAAGGAGAGAAATAGAGAAACGAACATTGCTAACTCAAACATTCTTCGTCGTTATATATTATTTATGTATTTACACCCTTGAAGATAGTTTCGTTGACATGATTAGGAAAAGCTGAAGTGGTTGCTGGCATCAAGTCAATATTAACTTCATGATGTATCGTTCATAATTAACAGTAATGTATGTGTATATTCGTCTCCGGTTGATTTGTAAAGATTCTGTGTACCACATAATTATTATGACAAGGACATTTATTGGTGAACCGTTGGTTTGACTAGAATACCATTTTAACAACATTGTATTTTTCATGGTTGAAAGTCCGTCAATAGTCAAATGACAATTTGCTGATGGTGAGGGTGTCTTCATGAATCACTACCGTACCCATGCGTAATCGTGTATCTCAATATTGAACAGTTCTATTGTCGTGAGCCGTGATGGGAAAGTCGTCGGTTATATCAGCTTGTACCGAACCCTAACCTTCACTAACAGCGACCGATACCGTAAATATTGCATAATATTGTCTCTACATCGATTGAGTGATTTCGTGAGTTGGGCTTCGATATATCAGAGCTTGCCAAAATAATATGGAAGGAAAGACCTAAAGGACGGCAGATTTTAACACGATTGTGGAAATCGAGCACGGCTTTGGCGCTTATAACCCAATGATTTTGCGAATGTATTTTTCGAATCTATGATCAACTGTTCCTGGCACCAAGTGATCATGACCCACCTTAACCACTGGACCACTCGTGACAACAAATGAGAGAAGCTTGGGTGGAAATTTATCCGAAACATTTTTTTGTGAACAGAGGTTTGATAATTTAATGTGTGAAATGCGTTCAACGGTACCGAATCAACATAAATACAGCTACAGCTATGTAGGCATATAGGGGTGTGTGCAAGGGGAGGGTCTACAAGGGGAGGGTGTACAAGGGGAATGTGAAACCTATAAAATTTGCATATCTCTCGTCATCAACATGTAGCTACAAGTCAAGGCCGGTGTTCGCCAATATATTCTTCAATTAACTTAAAGGTTTATATCTTGAATTGAAAAGATGCAAAAAACGTCAATAGAATGTACAGGTATGCCATTAATATACCTGAAATGTTAGGTTCATGCCTCTAATAGCATACAGTATCAATGATAGTCACCGAGTCATATTAAAGGCTGGACGACCTAAAGTAACTATTTATTAAACGTACCTCGCAAAACAAAGAAATCAATTGAGTAAACACTGCATTGCCTACATCAAGCCGTTTGTGAAATTTCCGATCAATGGCTATCTTCAGTATTGAAGCTGGTCACTGTGTCACTGAGATATTCATATGGGCAGATATCCAATATACGACTTCAATTTGGTTTCAAAGAATCATATATGGTCCCATATGTCCACAGTCAATGCCAGTAGTCATATGTTTTATGCTAAGTCGTATGTAAATACCATACGCTTGCGTGTTACTGGGGGCACGGGTGGCCCAGTCGTCTAAGGCGCTGCGATTCGCTGTGCAGAGTTGTGTCCCTTGGGCATGCCAGAAACCTATGATTGTGGGTTCGAATCCCGGTTCGCCCCGATTATGTTTCCGCATTACTTCGGGCTTTCCTTCCACATTAAGCTGACACGCCGCGATATAAATGGATTACTGTTAAAAGCGGCGTAAAACCCAACTCACTCACTCACTCACTTGCGTGTTACTAATAAAACTGAAATACTGTTCAAGGCAGCGTTAGACCACACACTCTTACAGTCATTGTCGTTTTCCAAATGCATTATCCCACATTGCTGAAACATTTAACACAGAGCAGAACACGTACATGTATGCTTTGATCATTGAAAAATTCTTTGGATGAACTTCTGACAAATTTTATCTCTCTTATGGAAGGTTCAAATATAACGATAGCCGCATGTTTTGTTTGTTTATGTTTAATTGATCAGCGATATATGATGGCGGTCTGTAAAATGTCGAGTCTTGGCTAGACAATCCAGTGATGGACATCATAAGAATCGATCTACGCAATTGGAATAGGGCATGCCACATGAGGAAAATTAGTATCTAAAAGGTTTTTGAATTGGTTAAATGTAAGAGGCTTTTGCAATAGATATCAAAATCCCCTGCATTAAGACTATGGGGAATTATAATCTAAGTAAAATACGTACTAGACATGGGATGATGGTCCCGGTACAATGCCAATAATCACTACGGACTTCTGATAACTCGACATAGTTCGATGACTCATAGCTCTGAAGGTTTCATTGTGTATGTGCTTTGCATTTATTTCTGAATGTGGTAATTTCCAATTTCAAATATGTTAATAATTCTACGTATCAAGCTACAAACTCAACACATTCATGAACTTTTCCGGAAATTATATGTGAATGATCACAAGCGGTTTAAAATTCCAATCCTCATTCTCCTCACAATTCAATAACAATTTTTTGTCAAAAGAGACATGCTCTTGCATGCTCTCTGTAATTTGCAGTCGTGTGATAGTTATTTACTGATATTGGTGCAGAGCAAGCATACTGGACCTCCGCTGTCATTTCCAAACTTGAAAGATGAACTGTACGTCGAAGATGATAATGTCCTCATATAAGCATCGCGAATGCTTTGCAATATCTGACATCATGTACCCATGGTCTAACACTCTGACCACAATACCAGAGCATCGGTACGCCACGGCGCTCTTATACCACCCCTGCTATTGAAGGAATATTCATCACTGCAGACAGGCAAAATCAAGATGACATTTCCCAACTATCGGGAACACATTTTTCCAGACCAATCACCATTGTAGGGATTTATATGCAAAAATAATGTCTACTACGAAGAGGGAATCTTGAACTAATGTTCCTAGCACATTCATCGTAGGACGTGTGTTAGGAATGCGATCGTTTGTAATCTCATTAAATCGATCTGTTTGACGCCTTCTGGCAGCGATAGCAAGCTGTCTGTTCAGAGATATTAAAACCGGGCTAATCTCCTTTGTCCCTCGCAACATGTAAATTCTCAGCTAAGTTTTAGTGGTTTAATTACTATGAAATGTCGTTAAAGCCTTTGATTGCTCTTCTTGAAATTAGTATTTCTCGCCTGAAAACACGCTTGGGATGTTGTAATAGCGGAACGTCGATTGCCTTCCTTGTGTTACAAGTTTTTACCGTCCTCAAACGTTTAGGATTCATTTATGTAATGTCGTAATTTGGTTAGTTTATGACGGTTTTCGTTGAAAGCCGTCATTGTGATAACCTCTGACATTCTCCCGTGGATGGTTGAGGCACCTTTGCAAACTTGGGCACACTTAATTTGACACGAAGAAAATGAAAGATAAAGGTAACCACATAATGCTATAGCCATAATGAAGTTCTGCATGATTTATGGGTTTTCTGTGATGATTATTCCTTGCGGTATGATGTGCATGCTATTCCTTGTAACATTAATTTTACATATCCAATTTCATTCAGTTTAATGGTTCTCATACTATTCAGATTTGGGTTCTTCGGGACATGAAATCGTGTGAGATTACCTTAGAGGACACATTTAGGAATCTTGTTAAGCTCTTGTAATGCCTACCCTTACATTTGTTAATGTCCATTGTGTTTAGGTGAAACACATAGGACGAAACGCCATTTCCAACAGACATCTTGTTTTATTGGAATAAAATGCTATTAAGAGATGCGTTGATGAAGAATGAGATGATAATTCCACAAGTGTTTGCGTCTGTTCAATATTTGGAGTTGTGTTAGCTGTCGCTGTCATTATAAGTATAATTTAATGTTCCACATTATACATTAGGTCACCAAAACTATGGGACCCTTATTAACTGATACTACTGTTTAACAACTTATAAGTACCATGTAAAGATAGGGCATATTGGTAATGGTGTACAGGGCATGATATATTTCAACATCAATAGGAAAACAAAAATATATATTTTATCCTTTATGTCTTTTAGGTATACATCTATTTAGTGCGTTATTTTGATGACACATAAGGTTCTAGCTTGCGAACGAGCCACTGTCATATTTGGGCTTTACATGTGCACCTTCCCCGGAACAGCACCAACATTACAGTCGTGAGTTTTGATTTTACGCCACTTGTAGCAATCTTCCAGCGATGCACAAGAGATGGGCGTCATATGACGGACCAATGGAAGGAATCGAACCCGCGTCTTCGGGTTCATTAACCAACGCTTTAACAGCAAGGCTTCTCCGCCGCTCCTTACAGAAATTCGTGAGTGCAGGTTTTTGAATTATTTCTTAACTTTTCCTTAGACGTTCATCCTGCTCAGAGATATTGATATAAATGCCCCGTAAAGCAACGTTTTCGTTATTTTGTTGATTCATGGAGTTGTTGATCACATGTTTGACTGTGTCAATAATAATAATAATAATAATAATAATAATAATAATAATAATAGCTGTCTGAGCGACCATAAACATCGAGTTTATCTGCAGTGTGTTGAAAGGATCAGCAACCCTGCTTTCTGTTGCTGCTCAGGGTAAGTCACGTCCCACTCAGGATTACGCAATGAATTTAATGAGACTGTCCAATAAATTGTCAGAGGAAGCCCATCTTTGGCACAAACACAGTATCTTAAGCGACATGGTGGACTGGCTAGATCCATTTATTACCGTCTGCGCCATGCCTGTGGTTTTGACACAGGGGTCCATACATGGTACGACCCAGAATATGTAGAGGGTGACATGAAAAATGATAAATACAAAATTCTTTGGAATGGACCCCGCACACAGCCTCAGACCCACCCAGGCCAACAAACCTGATCTTGGTGATGGTGATGATGATGATGATGATGATACTAATGATAAAATGAACCAATGCATTGTGTTACCGTACTCACAAAAGGGAAATATGAATGAATGTGTTCCTAAATTAAATCAATGCTTATGTACATGAAATTAAATTAAACATCTCAACTCATCGTTTTATTTTACCTCCTTACGCTGTGGTTGTTTTCAGTTAGCAAAATATACAAATACCATTACGGATAGTAGCTTAAGCCGGTAAAATATCATGCATAAAATATGTGTAACTTTAGCTAACTTTTAAATTGATTAACTAAAGTACTGCATACACACCATCAATATTCGATCACAACAGGCCACACAATGGAAATTCAAAGAAATAGAAGACGATCAGTGTAAGACTATTGCTGCTGCTGCTGCTGAAGACGGACATTATGTCGAAACATCAGACAGTTTAGGAGGCGCGCATGCAAGGGATGTGTGAGTCACGGCGGAGCCCCCTCTCACTCGAAAATCAATACGCCAAGAGACTTCTTTATACTATCCTTTCACTCAACTGCGCAGGTCCGGAAGTGCTGGAACTTCCGCTGTAACCATCGTAATAATCACTGGCAACTTGAAAACACCGTTTTAGTGGCTACAATAATGATAATTCATGCCAGTTACAGAGTTTTAATGGACGTGTGTGCACTAATGGTGCTGCTATCTGCATTTGAAGTTGCCTTGAGTGCAAAGTCTGGATTATCAAACAAAGCTAAGCTGAGTATTGGTAAGATTATCGTGTAACGATTTTATTTATTAATTAGGTAATGTCTGTCAAGTTGGCCCATTTGTATACGATGCTGTCTGTGTATTGTCATGGAGGCTTAGGCTATTTCCTGCATATCTATCACTGTATTAAATTTAAGAATGCTGGTGAATGTTATTCAAAATTTATGTCTACCCAAAACCTACATATTTCATCAAAGCTACACTATTATGACAGTGGTGAAGATCAGGGGTAGAATAGGTCTTCAGCAACCTATGCTTGTCGTTAAAGCCGACTATGCTTGTCGTAAGAGGCGACTAACGGGATGGGTGGTCAGGCTCGCTGACGTGGTTGATGCATGCCATCTTATCCCAAGTACGTGGATAGATGCTCATGATGTCAATCTCTGGATTGTCTGTTCCCACTCGAATATCCACATACCGCCGTCATAGAGATAGAGTATTGCTGAGTGTGGCGTTAAACAACAAACAAACAAAGTTGTGAGAAAGTAATGATTACATTTCAATTTGTAAACATAAATTGTCAATGAAAGAGAATAACCAGCCTAGGTTCCCTTTGGAGTAAAGAGCACAATAGGTGTGGAACTTATCTGAATCTACCACTGTAAATCAGTGATGACACCAGGAGTTATAAGCAGTATAAGCATGTCCTGTCCTACCGGTAGCACCAGCCATTCATACATTAGCATTAAAAAGAAAGTATGTATTGCCATACGCCGCACAGCAGTACTCCTGCCATCTGACGCTAGCCTGTAAACAAACCAGACAATCAAGTGATCGATAAACCAAAATCTCCGGTGACATTACTGATTTTGTTGAAACTACTAATAACCTCAATCCTTCAATACATGGGAAGAGTTTGAGTACTCTTCTGGGTAAGGCGTGTGCTTGTCACGCCGGAGATCCAGGATCGATGTGTAACGTCTACCCCCGTGACATTGGTAGAATATTGCGGAAGGTTCTGTTAAATCGTATTCAATAATTCACTCAGACAGTCAGTCAATATCACTCACTCGCGTAATACGGATCCACCCATCCACCCATTCATCCACCCACCCAGATTAAAACACACCCATCCATTCACTCACAAGCACTGGGCAGATGGGTCGCCTACTGACTGCAGAGCTCACGCGTCACGACAAAGCTCCAGGTTAAATTCACCACATGGTTACATTGTGTGAGGCCCATTTGTCACTATCGACGTTGTATTGCTGGATTGCTAACTGTGTCAAAAACCACACTCACAAGATGAGGCAATAAACAGAAATATTCTTTTTCATAAAAAAAGATGTCAAAATAATTGGAAAAACGTCTTGTGTCAATCTACAAATAAATAAGAACGACAAACTATTTCCATAATCATAAGAAATCATGAGCATGGGTTTATGGATCACTATCAAATAACAATGAAGCCAAGTGTTCGCTATAAGGTGAACTTACCGACGGCACCAACCATAAACACGTGCAAAGGCATGTCAATTGTTCACCTGAAAAATAGAGTGAGCACCTGAACATATGGTAGTCATAATAGGGAATTGCATCGGGCATCATGTTTGTCTTGTTTTGTATTGATTATACTCCTTTGTGTCCGCCCAGGCGTGCTGCTTGATGTCCGGTCTGTCCAGCTTCGGCCACTGCTGGAGACAAAGATGGGAGAAACGAAGGAGGGCAGCAGTCTCCTGTTCCAACCACACATCTCCACCGTCGACATCACCGACAGCTTTGCCGTCAGCAACGCCAGTGAGTAGAGGAAGCGGCTGTCACGCTGGTGTATGCTGGATCGATATTGAACAACATACATAGCATGATATTGTCACAAGTGATGGACGACCTGAGAGCTAGCTACCAATGGAAACGTTTGCCATTTTTGGAGTTGTGCAAAGAATGAACAACAAACAAACCCCCAAAACAACCCCTTCTTATAATACCACACTAAATAAAAAAATTAAAATAACATAATGATAATAAATAAAAACGATACAAGAAAACAGTCCAAATCCTTCAAAGAAGGAAAAGAATAAATGACAACACGTGATCACCGTTCAAACACCCATCCCTTCCCTACCCATGTCCCCTCCTCACCCCTTGTTATGCAAACACCCTAGTTATACAAATACCCTACCAAACACTCACTCCAAAGACAAAAGAATAGGAAAACATTTTTGTAAATCTTTAAAGAGCACTATGAACAAACATTCACAAAACTCAGACAGCACTAAATTTCTAAAAAGCATATAGCGTTCCCAATTCTTACTGAAAAAGCCACAAAATAAAGCCAAACTGCGTTGTATATCATAGACAGTTGCATAGATAGATAATTTTGTTATATTAAAGATCATCACTTTCTTGTATATACATAAACAATACCTTTGATAAAAGTCATAAGTTGTAATCAGCCATGATAGTGTACCCCGGATATAGCTTCCCAGCACCAGTAAATAACCCGTCTCGATTATGCACCGAAACAGATTTCATTGGACGTGAAAGGCAACATTGCAACTTATGTCAATACTGACTCTTAATCGACACTATTGTCTTACATTTGCACTCCGTTTGTCTCGAGAAACTGATATCTCGATGTATTTAACATACTTCGAGCTCCACGTTCCACTACTGTACACGGGGCGACGGGGTAGTCTTGTGGTTAAAGCGTTCGTCGAAGACCCGGGTTCGATTCCCGACATGGGTACAATGTGTAAAGCCTATTTCTGGTGTTCTCCGCCGTGATATTACTGTAATAGTGCTTAAAGCGGCGTAAAACCATACTCACTCACTCACTCCAATGTACACATGTTGAAAACAAAATACCGTAAAAGCTGTCTAATATGACGTCGACATTATGACGCTATCGCATCCATGATCGGACATGGGGGCCTCCCTTAGGCGTTCCAAGATCCTGTGAAGTGGGGGGGAACCTTGTTGTTTTAGCACCATACATTGTAACAGTACTCGGGGGTTTCATTAAGTGGTAAACTTCTACGAGGTTCCCCACTCACGTTTTCCTTCCAAATTAAACCGACACGCTCAATATAACTGAGTGAGTGAGTGAGTTGGGTTTTACGCCGCTTTTAACAGTATTCCAGTTATATCACGGCGTGTCAGCTTAATGTGGGAGGAAAGCCCGAAGTCAATATAACTGAAATACTGTTCAAAGTAGCATAAAAACTCCCTGCCTCACTCAGTACCAATGCAAATCCAAAAATTATTAAATAAAAGCGAAAAAGCTCTTTCCATATTCATAAGAGATATCTGCCCAAATCCGGCTATATCGTGAGCATGTGTTTGTGAATCACTATCAAATAGTGATGATAACAGGTGTTCGTAAAAAGGTGAGCGTATTCTGACCCACAAGTGGCAACCGTTGGGAACATACGATGGTTGGTTGGTTTGTTGTTTAACGTAGCACTCAGCAATATTCCTGCTATATGACGGCGGTCTGTAAATAATCCATGTCTGGACCAGACAATCCAGTGATTGACGTCATGAACATCGATCCACGCAACTGTTATCGATTCAATGCATCAACCAAGTCAGCGAGCCTGACCACCCGATCACGTTAGTCGCCTTTTACGACAAGCATAGTCACCTTTTACGGCAAGCGTGGGTTGCTGGAGACCTATTCGAACATACGAACTTAAATGACAACCCTAAATGCAATCGTGTTTCGGGTAAAGCGTAACGATCGAGATTTCACCTTCCAAACAGATGTATACGGCTGTTCCAGTTGGAGTGAGTGAGTATGGTTTTACGCCGCTTTTAGCAATATTCCAGGAATATATCACGGCGGGGGACACCAGAAATGGGCTTCACACATTGTACCCATGTCTGGAATCGAACCCGGGTCTTCGGCGTGATGAGCGAACGCTTAAACCACTAGGCTACCCGACCGCCCCTGTTCCAGTTGGAAATGAACATCACGGTCATAATCGAACAAAATTGGTACCACCTTATACAAAAGCGAGGAGTATAAGCATACATATTCAGATCCGTGATCCGGGTTAGAACAGGTCTTCAGGAACCAATGCTTGTCGTAAGAGGCGACTATGCTTGTCGTATGAGGCGACTAACGGGATCGGGTGGACAGGCTCGCTGACTTGGTTTATGCATGTCATTGTATCCCAACTACGTTGATCGATGCTCATGATGTCAATCATTGGATTGCCTTCTCCATATTCGATTGTTTACATGCCACTGTATGTAAAGCTGGAATATTGCTGAGTTCGACGTTAAACAAACAAAAACAAACATATATATTCATGTTCATCAACGGTCAAATGTCTGCACCACTGATTGAGAGGATTCAATTCGTGGTCATCCATGCAGCCTATGTCCAATGAACATCTTTTATCCCGACAGACTCGGTTGGGATTGCAGGTTAGAATAGGTCTCCAGCAAACTGCGCTGCTCGTCATATCAATCACAGGTTTGCTTGTTTACTTTTTAGCCGCCGTCCTAAACCTGGAGACCGCCTCCGTGGTCTAATGGTAGAGCGTCCGACCGGACTGGTCGGCTCGGAGTCAGTATACTGTGTCTGAGTGGGGTATTCATGTTAAACTGCGGCATGGTATCTCAGTGAGCTAGCACTCTAAATTGGCATCAGTCCGGACTAGTACAAGCAGCCACACACAGACATAAACGTGCATGCACGTCGCTATATAAGTGCAATAATCTTGGACGCGTCGTTAAACCCTATTTCACCTTGCCTCTATTAGCAATACCATGGCGAAGACCACGGCTGGGATATTGCTGCTGAGCGCGACCCTAAAACATCACTCCGGACAGTAGCGTTGCGCGTGATACTAATCACTGGAATGTCTGGTCCAGACTCGATCGTTTACCTGCCGCCGTCGTTTGCAGGAGTATTGCTGAGTGAGACCTTAGGCAACCAACGAAACATGTTATTATATAAAGTGTGTGACTGGCGGGTGCTACCGTTACCTTCATATAATTTTCATTACTATTTTGCATTTCACGCGCATTGGAATCTGTTTCGGTAGATAATCTAAACTGATCATTCTTTGGCGTTTTGCATTTACTAGTTAAATCGTCCGGCGAAATGGATTTTCGGAACAATGAGTAATGTCTTTTGTCTAATGAGGTTTCACCTTACTCGGTAATTGCTCGTTTTAGATTAACTGATCCGTGAAGATCCGGGGTAGAATAGGTCTTCAGCAACCCATGCTTGACGTAAAAGGTGACTATGCTTGTCGTAAGAGGCGACTAACGGGAGCGGGTGATCAGGCTCGCTGACTTGGTTGATGCATGTCATCGTATCCCAATTGCGTGGATCGATGCTCATGACGTCAATCACTGGATTGACTGGTCCAGTTTTGATTATTTACAGACCGCCGTCATATAGCTGGTATATTGCTAAGTGTGACGTTAAGCAACAAACAACAAATTTAGACTAACTCTTTACTTTATATCAATCACAAATAGATCACACAACTGCAAATTTCTAATTATTTATGATTGTATCATTTTAATGGCATCCTTTAAGTATGTCATTATCATGCCAATGGCATCATTAAAATGTGTCGTTATCATGTAAACAGCATAATATAATTGTGTCATTATAAAGTCAATTGCATCATGTAAATGTCAATATTATGTCAATAGCACCATCATAATGTGTCTTTTCTTTATAGTTAACCTTTTCCGCCTGATAATACGTTTGCAAAGAAAAGAAAATGGCTGATTTTATTCATAACATTTAGTATAAACGGAGGTACATGAATTCAGTTTTCTGTTAATTGATTCCCACTTTTAGGATAAAAAACTATAATCTTAGAATACTTTAATTAATGTTGTAATTACTTCAGCATCGTTTTGGACCGCAGTTCAGACATTCATTGTGTATACATATGTATATAGTACATGGTCGCATGTACACACATACATGAACTTAGACATATCCCAGATCGATACTGAGCCAGGGCTGCGTATTAACATAACCGTTTATCGAGTTTCCTCCCTTTAGCTTTACAGAGTAACTTTAGGAAAAGGGTCATGTAGTCTCAATGATCAGTTGAACTGAAAATAAGAGATGTGGAAAATTAAAAAAAGAGCTTTATTGAACAAAATTTAGATTATTATTACGGCAGATAATGTGATACATTCTCAAATAGCAGTTATTTTCACGAAATATTTACTGGTAGTTTGAAGTCGTAAGAATATGTGAAGATTATTTTGTATGTAGTAAAATATCGTTTCATTTGTTATTATATCAGGTTTGTTGTGGTGTTGTGCTTCGAGTATGTGTGTATCATCAAGGAGAGTAAGAGAGACCTACAGTGTATGTTTGTGATTATGTTGGCGTCCCATGGTAAACTTAGATCTCGTTCATGTTAATTTAACGACACAAGCATGAAGAAAATGACCTTAATTAGCCACTGGTGAAACATCGCGGTCAATATACGCTATAACATGACACGCATACATGTATATACCTGCTTGTAAATGTTGCCTCTTGTACGTTTAAAATCGTAGTTAAAAAACTTTTTAAACTTTCGCGAACGCTTGGTGTCATCACTAATTGATAGTGATTCATATACACGTGCTTGTGCTGTAGTCGGAATCAATGGACTAATGATTGTGGATATGTTTTGTCGCTTTTTCTGACATACGTTTAGTTGTATACGGGGTTATCATTTTGATCTGTTATGTTACATGTAATCATAATATTTATTATCCCCTTTCAGCTTTTTTTCTGTGTCTGATCCTAGTCATGCCCCCGATGCCAGAGATTTCCTATGATTATGGAAATGGTTCTGTCGCCCTGGCAATGGTGGAACTGTAAACATCCCCGGCACACTTGAATGTTGAACAATGTCTCGCAGCAGGTTCGAATCCCTTCGAGTCAAGAAACATGATACACTAATGTCACAACCGTTGTGATGAGAAACTTGGTGGAGATTTAAACCATATGCAACTCTTCTCAAGTGTATTTGCGTTTACATGACGAAAATACTCAAATGTGTTTTATTTTGTAGCCCTGTAAATTATACACATGCAAGCAAATACGAGGATGCCTAGGCAATGCCTTTTAGAACGTGGTCAAAGGTGACATATGTTATATTTGGGATTACACGTTCTTCGTAAAATACAAATGCTAGAACCAGTTATGTTTTACTTAGGATAACACTTTCTCAGCACAAGTACATATTCTGGTACAAGTAATGTTATATTTGGGATAACACTTTCTTAGTAAAGTACAAATTCTAATACTGGTTGTGTTACATTTGGTTAACACTTTTTTGGTAAAGTACAAATTCTAGAACTAGAATTTTGTATTTTAATAAGAGAGTCTTATCACAAGTATAACATAATGCTAAATAAGAAGTATTAAACAGGCTATGCGACTACGACTACGCCTACGACAACCATCATCATCAACACCTCCACTACCACCACTTCTACTACTATTACAACAACCACTGCCTGTTTTTTCCTGTTTATATGTGTAGTATCCTGAGGAGTTTTCAAAGTTTAGAAAGGCGATGAACACCAACAAAATGTGTTCATCGAATAGGTTTGTGAAATGAGGGAACCTCTCTTCTTCCAACTACTGGTTGCACGTGTTGTATGACTACATACGGTCGCTTCTTGATGTTGTTTAAACGCTCCTATATATCAGACGATATGCATCTGCACATATACCGTAGTTTCCTACAAAACGCAGCCGAGGACGTCAATCTCACGTCTGTGGATTATAACACATCTATCTGTATTCATGACTTAATACAAAACCGTAAAGATGAAACCGATTATTATGGAGTTCAGACGGAACAAAAAAGGAATTTGCACGAATGCAAACAAAAAGTAATTTTATCAATTTCCACAGTAAATCTCCTATATTGAAACATCATTTGGTATTTTGGCCCAGACGCTATGTATTGACACAGTACAAACTGTAATAACATTTAATACAGTGCAATCTACTGGATCCACGAACCCAGGAAAATCCATTACCAGAAATCAAGCTTGGATCTATTGGTGCCGATCACACACATGTGTACGAGCTTGATGCTTTCCAATCAACGAGAAAAGCTCCATTTCGCCATATTTTCCAAATGTAATGACAACGACAGAATTATCAGCAAAGGCCACAAATGGAAGCGTGTCGATATCATATTGGCCTGATGTTCATAGCAAGAACTGCAATCACAGAAATCTGTGTGCCATTGGCCGTTTCACCCTTGGGTCCTGGTCTTCCATTTGAGTAAAGCACATGAAGGAACCTTTCCTCCAAGGGCTTGAGATAGCTTCCACTTCGGTATCCATGACACCCATGAAATTTATTGCTTGTACATGCTACGCCAAGCTCTATCCTACGTGCCAAACGGGCGTTAAAGAGAGCATTTTTTTAAAGTGTGGAAAAATATTTTCAATAGCTATTTTTGCCGTATAATTTAATCCAGCTCCAGGTTTGATCTCAAGGGTCATCTCGTATATCAGTTCGTGTGTTCAAATCCAGTTTGAATCTTCTCATTCGTAAGATTTTGTAACAGCTTCATTTTAGTGTGCATGCATACGGAAATCTTTTTATGTAATGTTTGAGTTTGTAAAATGTCAAAAGTACACAATATATTGATGCGTTACCATTTCGATGCAAGTTATCAATTAATTGGAGATGGAATAATCTTTATAATATACAGTTATTCGCTAGTTGTGGAGTGTGCGTTTGAAAACTAAGGGAGTTGGATATGGTGGATGTTTGTTTGTTTATGTGATTTTGATTTGGTAGATTATAGTGTATTTAGATGCGTTTTATTAGTTTATCGCACACGGGCCCGGCCAGGCCATTTAATGTGTTTCCGAAAGGGGCGAAAGTGGTGTGTGCAACCCAAGATGGGGCTTTACGGGTTGCTTATATAGAATTTGGGAATTTTGAGAGTTGGAATAGATGCCGATGAGGTTGGGGGGGGGGGGGGAGGGGGGAGAACTAAGGGAGTTGGATATGGTGGATGTTTGTTTGTTTATGTGATTTTGATTTGGTAGATTATAGTGTATTTAGATGCGTTTTATTAGTTCCGTTTCGATTAAGAATACGCCTAAGGCCTTGAAGTTTTCTAGTTTATTTTGTGGGTTTAGTATTGCTTCTAGAGTGAGAGCCTTGTTCAGATTGAGGGTGGTTTGTAATGCGGTTCGATGTGTTAGGTAGTGTGTGCTGTGGATGAGTGCGTGTTCTAGGGTTTCTAGTTGTTGCAGTGTGGGCAGTTACCTGTAGTGTGTTTTTAAAAAAAGATTTAGGTGGTTATTTAGGTTGGTGTGTCATGTTTGGAGTTAAGTGATTACTCTGTCGATTTTTTTTGATGGATGGAGAATTTTTGGTTTGGTTAGTGGTTTGCTGAGTACTTTTTTGATATGGCTATTTGAGTTTAGATATAGGTTTTGCCATTTTTGGGGTGATTTTTTGCTTGTTTACGCTTTTAATTTCTGATTTTGAGATGGGTAAGTTTAAGCTTAATTTAGTTCTGCCGTGAATATTGATTGGTTGTTTGGGAGTCGGAAGGATTGTGTGGTTTTAGTTGGTTGTGTTGTATGGACTCCGAAACCAGTGTGTTTGGAGGTCGGATCTGAAGATCCGTCCGTGTAAATGTGACACCAATTTGGCCAATTTTCGTGTATGTATGATAGTGTGGTGGTTTTAGCTATGTTGGGGTCGGTTTGTTTATTTATTTGGCTAGCTAGTGTTGTGTCTATTTTGGGTATTTTTTAGTTTAGGGGTGAAGATATTTGAATGCAGTGTTTATAAGTAGAGTAGATTTAAGAATCTGATGTAGTTACACTGGAGTGGAGAAGCATGTAATATACACAACAAGGTAAATATATTGATCGGTGAAGTCAGTAATATAAACTAAAGGGTGAAGCCAATAATATAAACAAAAGGATTATGACTTGTTGGGGTCTTTGATGAGTTGATGGAACGCCGGGGTTATGTAATAGCCTGGGCCACGGTTGATTGATGGTTGGAGTATTTTGATGTTGAAGGCTTCTTGTTGCATTTTGATTTTGAAGTCTTTGAGGTTGGTGGTGGGGGCTTTGTCCCCTGGATGCTGTGGCTTGGGTTGTCACGGATATGGTCTGATAGAGCTGACTTAGTGTCATCTTTGGAGACTGAGTTTTGATGTTCTTTAATTCGGGTTTTGAGGACCTAGCTGTTTCGCCGATATATGCCTGTCCACAATTACACTGAATGTGGTGCACTGCTCCTGATGGTTCTAGCGTGTGGCTGAATGGTGCTTTTCCTGTGGCTTTAATTGTGCTCTGAGTGTTGTGGCTTCTCTTGAAAACTACATCAATGTTGGCCTGTTTCTTTAAGAGTCTCTGGATTCTGTGGCTAGCTGATCACAAAGGGTGCAGAGTAAGTATAACAGATATGCATTTTGGTGCCTGGATTTGGGAAATACATAGTTAACAAGAGGACACATTAACAAGGCAAAGAATAAGTAAAACGTCTTTGTAACATTGGTCTGAACTGTTAAGATTGGAAGCAAGACTGTTTGTATATTCCTCGGGACTGGTGGTCAAATTCATGAGTTAAGGATCCTTTACACGCTGCAAATTATCGTATACGATAACCGTGAACAACAATTCGGTATGCTATAAAGTTTAAGACTTGTACATCTTAAAGCTAAGCAACAAAACCCTTTCCATAATCATTAGAAACATATGTATGATTCTTCATTACACGATTCCGAATGTACCATAAGCATGTGTTCACTATCACTATGTAACCACTATCAAATAGTGATGCTAAAAGATGTTCGCGAAAAGGTGAACGTATCCTGCACCATCTGTAGTAACCGTCACAAACACATGAAAAGGTATGTCAAGTATCCTCTGTAAAATGACGGGAACATATGATACAAATCAAAATAGGTAATTGCATTTTCTTTGCAGCGTCAAAATAGGTAATTGCATTCTCTTTGCAGCGTCAAAATAGGTAATTGCATTCTCTTTGCAGCGTCAAAATAGGTAATTGCATTTTCTTTGCAGCGTCAAAATAGGTAATTGCATTCTCTTTGCAGCGTCAAAATAGGTAATTGCATTCTCTTTGCAGCGTCAAATTTGGCAATGTCCTCAATATATTTACCACAAAACTTTGAAACTTTAGGCATGAAACAGACGACATGCCCTTGTTCCATTCGATCGGTGGAACCATGCCTCAAATCGAAACACAAGAAAAAAACACGAAGACTCCGAACTGAGTCGGTAAATTTGTTTCAGTGGCCATTTAATCAACTTCCAATATAGGACCCATAAAGTGGGGGATGACGATCGACCGAAAGACCGCGATGGGAAGATATCTCGAGGAATCTCAAGTTGTGTGAGACTCACCATCGTGATATCGCGGAGTTCTTACAGTTATTGTAACAACTAGTTGCATTGTGTAAACAGGCCTTTTGAAACCCACTTTCATCTTGCTGGTTTTTTATAGCCACGTTGTGTTGTTTTGCCAAATTACTTACTGTGTCATGATAAGTTTACGTAGCAATAATCGAGTTCCCTGTATTTCCCGAGAGATAAATTCGTTTTGAGTAGGACAATGTCACATTACAGCTGAAACCCACTCAAACATGATTCGACTGCGCATGTCAGTCAGCTAACGATGCCAGTCACGTCCACACTGTCAGTGTGGAGGTACTTGTATGGGATTTCATTCTACAGACACACATGAATTGTATGTCATATAATGTAACATTTTCTGACATTTTAAATGCGACTTCATTATTTACTATTTGACTGTGCTGTGCATGCTTTCACTATGTTTTAGTCTGAATAAACTCAATACAAGTGAGAAAAACATAGCTGCAAAATATGCATTTTACTCTATTTTGACCTAACAGGGAGAACACCTCTTGTACAAGAGAGAGAGAGCGGGTTGGGTTTCAGCTACATTCCAGTTATGTCACGGCGTGTCAGCTTAATGTGGGAGTGTCACGGAGCTCCGGAGACCAGGGTGTCATTAAACAAGAATAAAGTAATAATTGAAAACGTGGTAAAAGTTCACAGTTTTATTACTATCAGCTAATTGTATCAATAGTCGACAATATAAAAGATTTACACTGAGAAAGATCACTGATTAAATAAATCAGAGCAAATATACAAGCTGACCAGCTTTGCAAATGTATAACAGCAATAAAAAAGGAGAGTACCTTAGTCAACACTTTGACAAGATAAACGGCAAGAGGCATTAAGTCGACTGCGGCCAATTAACAACTAAGAGTTAATTAAGTCAACACTCTAATCGGTGAATAACCTCAACAGGGTTAGATAGAGAGAAATAAACAGTGAGGGCTCATCCCTAAAGCAAGTCTCTTGGTCAATAAAACAGACGAAAAACGCCCGAATAGCAAACTATTCTTATAGACTAAAGTCTAAGTCACTAAGACTGGCCAAGGAAATACTAGACTCCCCCCAAAAAAAACAAGGTACTTGACCTACATGAACAGAGTATCTTGACTCATAATCATTGAAAAAGGTACTTGACTCCCTATCACTAAACACAAACTAAGCAATCACGGGAAAGTTGGTTATCCACGGATTACCAGAAAAACGGGGCATGAAATATAAAAGCCTTGCCAATAAGTTTCAGTTCAATACCACCAGAATAAGTCAGTGCCAGAGAGAAAACTGCCACAAAACCACTTACTAAGGAAACCTAAGTTTCGATTGGACCAAACCAGTAGCACGGTCCAGCGATCCGTGAAGATACCGACACATTTCCCCAGGAGTTTAAAATGAGACACGCGGACCTCGGATAGAGCACTCGGATAGGGGAAACCCGTAGGACTAAACCAATGTTGTTGCTGCATTAAGTGTTTAAGAGGTCGCCTTCTGCCTAGGCAATTTCGGCTGACCTGTCCCTCTTTGGGACTCCTGTGTGTGAGAAGGGTACACATATCTATTTTGAGTTCGGTGTTCACATAATTTCTGATTTTGCATTGATAGAATTTCTATTTTCTTATATTGATATGATTTCATTTTTATACTTGGCTGCTCTGTTTATATACGTTCGATCGAGCAGCTGTCCATCTCTCAGAAATAGAGTTATTTTGGCCTTCGCTATTGCATCTCTTGGCTTTAGAAGATCTATGGCAGATAGCGGATCTAACTGCAATTCTTGTTGTAACCTAGCCCGGGCTGGGGCATGGTCTTGACATTCTAGTAACACGTGATCAATGGTTTCAGCCTGATTGCAAGATGAACAAACCTTGTCATAGTGCTTTTTGTGACCAAGTCTGAGGCGTGAGATAGCAGTTTCAATTTTCCTTTCATTTGAGTATGAGTTTGGCTTTTGTTGGACCTTGGGTTGAATTTTGTATAGCCATCTGCCGATCTTACTTGCGTCCCATTGAGCTTGCCATCTTTAAACCAATATGGGTTTATAACGTATATAAAGTGTACGCGGACCTCGGAGAGGACAACCTGAATGCAATATCCGGGTGAGGTACGCGGACCTCGAAGAGGACAACCTGAATGCAATATCCGGGTGAGGTACGCGGACCTCGGAGAGGACAACCTGAATGCAATATCCGGGTGAGGTAACCAAAGTGTGTTTCCTATCATAGGGAAAACCCAAATAACCAACTAACTACTTACCCAGTATGGGAGATGTGGATACCAAAATAAAGCGCTGAATATAAGCTATCCAACGGTATCACTAATGATTTACACCCAGATATGTACAATTATTGAGGTGGCAAAAGTGACCATAAAGACAAGAGAAATATCTACCAGTACTAGATAATCCCGCTACTGCGCGCAAATCAATGTTACTGAAACATATTCCATATATGAATAAGGTAGCAAACATAACATATATCAAATCAATACATGATAAAAGTATGCGAATATTCAGCTGCAGATAAAAAATTACGGGTCACCAATTCACTGACAATGAATGTGAAGACAATGGACAACGATGCCCGCGGACTTTGCCGAATGATGACGGAAGCCCGACAATTAAGGGAGAGGGAAGCGGTACGGTCTCTACACCGTGACTAAACTGGATTTACGACCCGCTGACCCACACGTATGGGTATGGTGCTGATAAACCTAGAAATATAATCGGGGCGAACCAGGATTCAAACCCACAATCATAGGTTTCTCGCATGCTCAAGGGAAGCAACTCTGCACCTCTAATTACACGACTGGACCACTCGTGCCCCCTCGTATACCAGACCTATCCGAAATAGTATGTAATCGTATCCTGAAAACGATGCTTACTTTATCAATCAATGTTCTTTTTAATAGTGAGGATATTGGAATAAAGAATCTCTCACTTATGTTTTAGTGTGTGATCTGATAACAAAAGACGTCGTCGCCATCATCGGTGTGACCAACGCCTCCTCACTTTCCACCATCCAGTCTTACAGCAACACCTTTAACATGCCCTTCGTCAGCATCGGATCCACGCAGAACTTCACGACGACGCCCGGTTTCCAGTTGTTTGTCCGTCCATCCTTTATGGGGGCGGTAGTCGACCTGCTGCACCACTATGGTTGCAGGAAGGCTGTGTATATCTACGACTCTGATGAAGGTAGGCTAATTGAGTTATGTTATCACACCGAGATTAGCAGTGAAATCAAAATTACCGTTGATTTTTTAGAAAACCAGATACATGTAATTAACGATAACATGGTACTGTCAGCTTTGTGTGGGTTTGTAGACTCCTCATGCAACATGCAGCTGCTTGAATGTGTTGTAGATTGGCGTACCTAATATTTGATTTAAGCGTTGACTGTTTCCATCAATCAGTGTCTAATCCACAAACGTATAAAGCCAAACAGACTGGAAAGATGTAGATACAAGCGCACTGTTCAGAATAATCTATTCCGTTCGCAAACGCGACGCAAGGCGTTCGCGTAGGGATCGTGACCGTGATCGAGTGCCGGTTTATTGTGACCAGTAGAGAACAGAGAAGAATCGCGGAACAGACAGTCGAGAGCTCCATCGTACTGAACGGTACCAATCTTTAAGAGTCCAGCGTTATATATCATGTGAAAGTGGACTTCATGAAGGTGATATTGAAGAAGGCTTGCTTGGTATTATGATATAGTCGGAATCGTCCAATGGACTCAAATACCCTTTTATATTCAAACTTAGTGTGAGTACTTCAGCCGAATATTTCGCAGCCAGATGTTGAATTGTATTTCTAAAAACTAATTTGGCACCGAGTGTAACACTTACATGTTTATGCAAATAGTTTGAGTGGCGGGTGCTACGGGTAGAGCGGGATAGGATTACCCTTTTCGCGAACACCAGGTGTTATTACTGATTCTCAGTAATCCATTCATATAATTTTCACCAGTATTTTGCATTTTACGCCAACTGAAATCTAGTTCGGCAGAAAATCGATACTGAATATTTTCTGGTGTTGACGTTTAATATTTGATCCTTGAAGTACTTGAATAAGTAATTCAAGTACTCATAAGTATTAGAATCTGTAACTTTACTAAGAAAGTGTTATTCCAAATCTAACATTTGTTACATTTGATCAATTTCTAAATGACATTGTGTATGCATAGCTTTCGGCCAGGGCAGCCGTGCCAATTTGCACTTGTCAGAGGTGTACACAAATTACGTGATCTAGACTACCAGTATTCGGACTTTCATTTTTGGTGCCTTGGTGGTTGCGTGGGTTAGATCTCCGACGTTGTGTGCAGGCGAGAGTGGGTTCAAATCCCAAATGCCCCCCCCCCCCCCCCCCCCCCACACACACACACCAAAGTACTAAAAACTGTACATTACTAAGAAAGTGTTATACCAAATATAACATGTGCTACATCTCTCTAAGGATTACTTATCTATAGAGAATAAACAGAAGTGTGCATTTTCATCATCTTGAAGATAATGTGCTTTTCAAAACGTGTTTATGCTATGGTTTTAATAAAGAGAGTGCGTTAATCTCGATTTACGTTGCGATCATGGCTACAACAGCGAAACACACGACGGCCTTGTAAATGTCTCTACCTTACCCCGTAGGGAGTGCGGCTAGAATGGTTTCCCAACAGTCTAGAGACGTTGTTGATTGCACGTCATCGTACACCGATGACTTCAGATAGTGCTCATTATATCAACCAGGTTATTGACCGGATGAGTACTGGAACTAGCTGTCTTCAGTTACAGCGGAAATCAACCAAAGAGTGTATTATAAACATTAGGGCGTAAATATAAAACGTCATGCACGCCAGAGAATAATCAGTCTCGATTTTCTACCGAAACAGATTCCAGTGGGTGTAAAAGGCTAAATAGGGGTTAACATTATATGAATGGATCACTGAAAATCAGTGATGGCACCGGGTGGCAGCGAAAAGGCTATCACTAGGAATATCAAAAACAGATCCAGTCACATCGAACAGTTAGGTTTGATTATCCTGTCAAGTATAAGCCAGCTAAAAACAAGAAAGGCTTATGGAATGTCAAGAAAGAGAGCTTCAAGATAGTTGATCACGTTCTACATGTTGGTTCATGCATCAAACTTGTTTCATTTATAGGTTTAATGCGGATCCAGGATCTGTTCCAGTCCTTGAACACGAGGGACTTACTAATAGATCTTGATGTAAGGAGGATAAACTCACTTCCTGTAGCCAAAGACAGCATGGGTGCTCCCGCTGGAGTTGATCACATGACCAAAGGAGACACCAATCAGAAGGTGTTTTACATCATGGACCTAGAACAACTCGATGTCCTTGGTGTTATTCGCTATTTGGTAAGATATTATATACATTCAGCTAGCGAGTAACGTTATCGTATGTGTTATATATATGTACGTGACAGCTTCACTTGTTCGTTTCAACACTTGCAAGTTTTGGGCTTATTATTACAATAAATGTTTACGTAAGGCTGACACGTGTTTGAAGGGTGAATTTTTAAACGTTTCCTGGAAGCATGCTGTATATAGCATACTTATGATATACAGTGGTATTTCTAATGATTGTGAAAAGGGGCTTGTCGCTTATACTTAGCATGAACAATATTTTTACCCTAGAGGTCTAAAATGATGAAAATCATCATAGGCCGTTGACATAGGCCTCGTTGGCTCTTAAACCACCTTGTCCTTTACAGTCATTTATGTTGGTTGGTTTGTTGTTTAACGCCGCACTTCGCAATATTCCAGCTATATGACGGCGGTCTGTAAATAATAATTGACCAGACAATCCAGTGATCGACAACATAAACATGGATCCACGCAATTGGGATCGATGACATGCCTCAACCAAGTCATCGAGTCTGACCACCCGATCGCGTTAGTCGCCTCTTACGACAAGCATAGTCGCCTTTTACGACAAGCATCGGTTGCTGAAGACCTATTCTACCCCGGATCTTCAAGGATCTCATTAATGTCATGGCATGTCAGTCTGATATGGCATGAAAACATAAATAGGCGATTTTCGTAGAGTTTTACAATTGCAACAGCAGGGGTATGGTGCTAGTAATCCTAGACCAGGGCTATTGATACGCAGCGAGCTGCGTCGTCATTGACAACCAATATGACAAAAGAGAAAATTACGGAATTCTTTTATTTTAATGAACATATAGTTTCATGCTCTATTTCATTTATTGATTGATGTAAACTAAAGCTGTTACTTGATTATATCGAAGATGAAGAATAATGAAAAGGTCACCTTGTTGACCTGGCGTCAATGTAATGGCATGCATTGTCTAGAATTACGGCCTTGTCGACCCCGCAACTCTACACTAAAGCACTGTTGGGTTGGGTTTGCTTGTCTCCCTGTCTATATCTCTGTCTCTGTCTGTCTGTCTGTCTGTCTCACGCTCTCTCTGTAATTATGTATGAATGTGTAACTACAATAAAGAAACCTTTAGCCGAAGTAGCCGATTTACATATCAAAGCCCTGGTTGACATTCAGGATAAATACTTTCGTGACTTCAAAGTCCGTATGTTAGACATAGAGAATTGAGACTATTTGATTTGAAGGTTGATCTACTTATTATCAAAGGGTCTACTTGGAAGATGGGCATGACAATGTGTCATCATCCATAAACTGTTGCTTTGATGACAAGTTTGTTGTGTTATTTATGCATGTTATGGGCTGTGGATGACTTCTTTACATTCTATAATGAAATTGTTTGCAGAAGAAAGAACACGTTCTGTCCGGGATTGATCTGAATATTATAGCCGTTGCCTTGGTAAGTGAATGTCGCATTAAATAGCAATCACCATTGGTTTAAACTATAACACAGTATTCATGAAACCAGAATACCAGTACATGAAGTTATGCATTTCAACAGATAGCTATTAGTTTGTCTTATCGAATACCAAAGGGAGATTGTGAAGCGTTCGCTCGTCACGCCGAAAGCGAGGTTCCCAAATGTGTACAATGTGTGCATATCCAATTTTTATTTTGTCCGCAGTAATGTGTTTGGAGTATTTAAGAAGGCGCCGTCAAACCATATTCACTCACTTCTATCTCCATAGGGATTCCAGAGCAAAAGGGCCATCATATCTGGTTACAACTGACTGGTAACGTTCCAAAGTACGTTCGTCGGTGCTAATGCTTTCAGTCACTGGTTTGTCTGTCTTGACCTGCCTTTTCATGTGTTTGTGATGGGTGCCACCGGGGGAAAAGAATACGGACACCTTGTGTCATCACTATTTAATAGTGAACCATAAACACATGCTCATGATATAGTAGGAATCGCACTCTGGCAGATATTTCTGATTGTTATTGAAATGTTTTTTGTCGCTTTTATTTCTGTATTGATTACTCAAGGCCGTTGGGATACAGCAGTAATGATACTGATTACTGAGTAATCATTCTAACTAACATCTGTGGGGATCCCGGGACGGGAATGATCTTCAATTCCACAAGACCGAAAATATTTCGGTGAAATGTTTGCCGAGTTTGGATTTCCATTTGGAAGACAAGATATGTACCTTTAAATCTGATTTTGTAGGGTGTGGTCTTTTGTAGGATTTGGTACCGGTGTCGTCTTCCAACACAGACCTGTCCGCTACCAACATATCGGGGTTTCAATTGGTTTCTGACGGATCGGCAGATCAGGTGATAGGTCTACATGACTCGATCTTCACAGACGTGATGAAGGTGAGGACACGTGACAACTGCTGTTATCATGGCGATACTTTGGAACACAATTTTCTGACGAGAATAATTATAATGCTAACAAGATCTTACATGAGCAGCATGTTACAATATCATATCCGATTGTAAACCTTTACAGTTGTACCGTTTTGTTGGATTGTGTTCTGAATGTATCTAAAATACTTGCACATCGATTTAGTGACCAGGCGTGTATTTTCGTATTGGTGACTTATTGGTGCTTACAGGGTTAGAAGTGGCACTGCACCTGTTAAAGTACTCACGGAAATAAAAAAAAACTGTTTTTTCGACCTCAGATCTTAAATTATTGCAGTTAATATACAAAATATGTAAATATTCAAACAACTAAATTAGTACTAATTGGGCCGTGGCACAAATACAGCGTATCAAATGTTTTTATGTCTTTTTACACGTAAAAGTGTGTAAAAATGTGAATAAAACAGACTATTGTGAAACAGGGCATAACCAGGTGTAAGTAGATCAAGGTGACCTATGACACCTTGACGACAGGTGAGAACAGGTGCGTATTGCCCATAGTCTGTTTCTGCTATGTCAATTTGGACTTGGTTTTATTTTTGAATGTTGAAAGTGCCGACAAATTACCTCCTGTAAAGTTCATTTTGTATTGTTCACTGAGATCAAACTAGCAAATCCAGACTAGTATTTTTCGAGTTGTTTTGTTATTTCGTATTTACAGCTACGTAACACTTTGTGTCGATTTTTAAATTGAGAAAAACAGTTTTTTTTCATTTCCGTGAGTACTTTAGTGACTGGATTGACTGCATGTCATACTCTGATGACGTCGGACGTTGTTCATAATATCAATCTCTGGTTTGTCTTGGACCATGCGCCGTCATAAAGCTGGAATATTGTTGATTGTGGCATTAAGCAACAAACCAACACCAAACAAACACATAATCAAACATGTACTATACGCACATACGTAATTATAAAACCTATTCGTACATTAAATATATTTTTTATCTGAAGCTGACTGTTATGTATTTACTGATTTACAACTGCATAACAGCCTCTAGTTATTATTTCGTGTACAATTAATTACGTCCCTTAGGGGTTCCAGGAGCCTCTGACCTTGCGTTCGAGTCCCGGCTTCGTCCTGAATATCATTTTGGCTTGTGAGGCCAACCCGCGCTCCCGGGTTTTATCAAAGGAGTTAACGTCTGAAGGTTTATCACTTCAAAGAAGTACTATTAAAAGAGGCCTTGAAACAACTCACACATTCCCGTATAGTGTACGTTCAATATCATTTGTGAATATTCCTCCCACTTCCAGAGCACTGAAGCATTGTTGGTCGATGCTGTAGACGTTGTGCGGACGGCGGTGGAGGAGGTGGAGAGAGTCAGTCCCGGATGGTTGGTGGAGAGAAGCAAACAGTTAGACAATCAAGTAAAATGTACAAACTTCGTTGTGGACAAAACTACCCATGGTCAGATCCTTATGGAACACCTAAGACAGGTTTGTACGGCTGGAAAATATTTTAGAACAAATGACATGTCACAGGTATCTGCTACAGTAATTGATAGTTGAAAAATGATGATTATAATTATGATGTGGATTATGTGGCATAATTGATCAATATGAGCAATCTGCATGTGTGTATAGAACAAACAACCTGTCAAAAAAAAAGCGACAAAATATTTCCGTAATCACTAGCGTCCATCGTACAATGTCGACTGAATCATATGCATGCTTATGAATCACTATCCTATTGTGATGATACCAGGTTGATGGGGTAGCTTGATACCATTATACTACCTTTAGTTCAGTAAAACCTGGATCCCACCAAACAAACACTAGTACTTACCGTGAAGATCCGGGGTAGAATAGGTCTTCAAAACCCATGCTTGCCGTAAGAGTCTACTAAGGGGATCGGGTGGTCAGATTAGATGACTTGGCTGATGCATGTCATCGTATCCCATTTGCGTGGATAGATGCTCGTGATGTCAATCACTGGATTATTTACAGACCGCTGTCATTTAGCTGGAATATTGCTGAATGCGACGTTAAACAATAAACAAACAAACTTATAAAAAAGACACAGGCCTCACGTTTTGTCACTTTTTCTCCTTGATGTACTAAGTTTGTAGAGAATAGACCTTCTTGAATGTTGTTGAGAACTTGAGAGTGGAGACAAAATCATTTACGACCAATCTTTGGTTATTTCATTTGGACCTCACCAATTGGCAGGCATTAGATAATAATTTTCACACTATTGTTTTCCATGTACAATCTTCAAAGTAAAGGGAAGATTAAGTTTGAGGATCGGAAAATAGGGTACATTTTGTACTTGATCACAGTAACTGACTGAAGTTGTGGTATATTTAATTTTGTAGGTTCATTGTTGGAAAGTTATGGTCTTCCGGTAGACATTATTTCACAAACGTTTTACGTTACATACAATAGCTTATAGCTCCACCGCATCTTCAGTGCCGGTAGGTACGTCTGATACATATCGAACTGCCATCAATCTGACGTACGGATTTCCTCAGTACGACGTTAACTCTTTCTATTTCTTTGAGATCATTTCCAGGGGTGAAGAGTAGGGAGCACATTATATGTGAAGTTTATTGCGGTAACTTGTCGAGTTCCGGTATCGCAGCAACCATAATTCAGATTATCAAGCATGGTTTATATTCCGTACACATATTATTATAGCTGTAGGCATTCACAGGCTCACGTCAAGGCTATCACGTGATCACATTAATGTTGTTCTCTGCATGAGCAAACTGACCCCATATTTCTCAGTGGACTTGGCCATAGTATGGAGTGAGTGAACGTTGGAAACTTCAGGTTACACTTTTGTATTTGTCAGTAATTTGTCAATTGTTCTCTGAAGGTAGATGTATTCAAGTCTTCAGTGGGTACTGGTATCCAGCCATGTGTTGGGTCCAAGTTAAGTGCAGAACATGTCAGTCCCCTGGCTATAAACGGACTACCACCTGATCGATGTTTGTGCGTACTTCCAGGTTCAGTTTGAGGGTCAGACTGGCAGGGTTACCTTTGATGAAAATGGAAAAAGGAACAACTTTGCCTTGGAAATATTTGAATCTACAAGTGGTGAAGCAAACAAAAGGGTAATACAATAGTATCATTCCTCCTCACCTCCATCATTTCTACATGTATGCTAGAAGAGAAAATTGACGGTCGGGTAGGCTAGTGGTTTAAGCGTTCGCTCGTCACGCCGAAGACCTGGGTTCGATTCCTGACATGGGTACAATGTGTAAAGCCCATTTCTGGTGTCCTCCGCCGTGATATTGCTGGAATATTGCTAAAAGCGGCGTAAAACCATACTCACTCACTCACTAAAAAGAGAAAAAACGCTTTTGTGGTGTAGTGGACAGAGCGTCTGCCCAGAGAACAGAAGGTCGGTGATTCGATCTCTCGGCTGCGTCATACAAAAAAAATTTAAAAGAGGCTTATTCCTGTTACCATTCCCTGGCGCTCCGATTTAAGGGGCAAAAACAAGGACTGGTCAGATCGTAGTTAATTAGTGGGGTATCAAGGTTAAACTGCCGCATGGTTTCTCAGTGGGCTAGCACTTTAACACCGACATTAGTCCGGGTTTGTACAAGAACACACACACACACACACACGCACGCACGCACGCACGTACGCACGCACGCACGCACACACACACACACACACACACGCGCGCAAACACACATACACACACACGCGCAAACACACATACACACACACGCAAACACATACACTCACGCACACATACACACACACGCAAACACACACACACACACACACACGCGAACGCACATACACTCACGCAAACACACACACACACGCAAACGCACATACACTCACGCAAACACACACACACCTAACGCAAACACACGCACACACACACTCACGCAAACACACACACACAGGCACATACACACACACGCACACACACACGCAAACACACACACACACACACACACACACGCAAACACACATACACGCACACACTCACGCAAACACACATACACTCACACACACACACACACACACACACACACACACACACACACACACACACACACACGCACGCACGCACACACACACACACACTTTGTAAGTGCAATTATCTTGAAACCGCCTTAACCCCATTTCACCTCACCTCAGAAAAAACGTTTTAAATGGTCAAATTGCAATGCGGCATTCGACACACAAACTAAATCTTCAATAGATCCTGTTTTATCCCCCTGTTCTACATTTGGGTGGTAGTTTAGCTTGTACAAATGATCAAAGAGAAACCGTCGGGGAACTATGACGTTTTACCCAATTCAACGTCGACCATCACTAAGCTTTATCGATGACATGTTTTATAGTTACAAGGGTCCGTTTCACAAAGACGATACAAAAACATAATATTCCAAAATAACGGGCGCGGTATATCTCTGAAATACTGTTCAAAGCGGCGTTTAAACCAACTCACTCTTTCTAAATGATACGTGTTGACATTTTTAGGTTGGCAAATGGCACCCCGAGCATGGCTTACGAATGTCCTCGAGTTGGCACATAGAGAAGACAGTCATCTTACTTATCAATAACACTCGTCCGGTACATTTTGTACAAAAATCTGAATAAAAGATCAAACGTCAATTATCATGTTATTATTCAAAGGAAAACATCAGTCGGCTTCAAATATGGTTACACTCGAAATATCAACGGACTGTTAATGTGATCGGTGTTCGGAGTCAGTGAGCTGTAATTTGATAATCTCAAGCATTTCGTTCAAAGCGAGCGGGGAATAACGACGGACAAATTGTCTGTATTGAAGTGACGGCGAAAAGAATGCTTGGTGCTGTTGTGTAGGGCATTTCAATAACCACAATACTAGTTTTAACGAGGATGTATGCTGGTATCAATTTGTGTTCATTGCGCAACATGGGGCTCGCGTCGACCCATTCGTTGAAAGCAACGCAGTACAAATGTACGTATGCAGAGGTGCGCCTCTTATGCTTGCCAGAAACCTATGATCGTGGTTCGATTCCTGGTTCGCTGTGATTATGGTCCTGGATTTTTCAGCACCATGACCGTGCTGGTGGGTTTCACCAAAGTTGTAAAGACATGCAGCACTTCGGGATTTCTAGCAACATGAAGCTGACACGCCATGATAAAACAGATACACTGTTCACAGCGGCGTTACACCCAACGTGCTCACTGCGCGTTTTCTGGTATGCTCCGATGACATGGGATGGAATGTCTTCTGCAGGTTGGGAATGGAGGACAAGACCTAAATATATTTACACATTTGCTCACACATGTATCACACTGGTAACTAGAGGTACATGTGGTATAGGTATATAGAGTAAACTACGTTTATAACGAACTGACGGATATAACGAACTCATTTTCAGTACCGGCCATTTGCTGTACATATGCTGTATATATCCTTATAACGAACTACGGTTATTACGAAATTAGTGGTCCTTTTGAGTTCGTTATAACCGTAGTTTACTGTACAAGGGAATACTTTCATGTAAATACATAGCAAGAAATAAAACCCCAATATAATATAATTAAGTATATATTTGTCTCAAGGGTTCAAAAGTGTAAATCTTTGGGATTTGATACATACTTTTACTACAGAGTTCATCTGTACTGAAATAAAGATACAGATGTGAGATGTTCATGGCTCAACCTTGCCATCCTTATTCATGACAACACTGTCATGGTACCGTCGAATATGTATTGATGTGCACAAGACTACATAAAGCGCTTTGTGTGTGAAGAACACGACATCAATAAACAATCATATAACCTTACGAATGGGTTTTCTTTGAAAACGAACTATGTCTTTGATCACGTGTCCTTGATGTATGTCTGAGAGTCATGTATCTATGACTAGGCGTCCAGCGTCTATGACTGAGTGTCCCGTGTCTATGACTAAGTAACCTGTGTCTATAGCTGAGTGTCCTGAGTCTATGACTGAGTGTGTTGTGTCTATGACTGAGTGTCCTGTGTCTATGACTAAGTGTGTTGTGTCTATGACTGAGTGTCCTGTGTCTATGATTGAGGGCCTTGTGTCTATGACTGAGTGTCCTGTGTCTATGACTAAGTGTGTTGTGTCTATGACTGAGTGTCCTGTGTCTATGATTGAGGGCCTTGTGTCTATGACAAAGTGTCGTGTGTCTGTGAGTAAGTGTCCAGTGTCTATGGCTGAGTGTCCTGTGTCTATGACTAAGCGTCCCGTGTCTATGACTGAGTGTCCACTGTCTATGACTAAGTGTCCTGTGTCTATGACTGAGTGTCCTGTGTCTATGACTGAGTGTATTTTGTCTATGGCTGTGTGTCCTGTGTCTATGACTGAGTGTATAGTGTCTGTGACAGAGTAACTTGTGTTTGTGACTGAGTGTCCTGTGTCTATATATGAGTGGCCTGTGTCTATGATTGAGTGTCCTGTGTCTACATATGAGTGTACTGTGTCTGGGGCTGACTGTATAGTGTCTCTGGCTGTGTAACTTGTGTCTGTGACTAAGTGTCATGTATCTATGACCAAGTGTCCTGTGTCTATGACTAAGTGTCCTGTGTCTATGCCTGAGTGTGTTGTGTCTATGGCCGTGTGTCCCGTGTCTATGACTGAGTGCCCTGTGTCTATATCCGGGTGTCCTGTGTCTATGACTGAGTGACCTGTGTCTATGACTAAGTGTCCTCTGTCTATGACTGAGTGTCCTGTGTCTATAGGTGAATGTACTCTGTCTTTGACTGAGTGTCCCCTGTCTATAGCTGAGTGCCCTTTGTCTATGACTAAGTGACCTGTGTCTATGACTAAGTGTCCTCTGTCTTTGACAAAGTGTCCTGTGTCTATGACTGAGTGTATTGTGTCTATGACTGAGTGTCATGTGTCTATATCTGAGTGACCCGTGTCTATGACTAAGTATCCAGTGTCTATGTTTAAGCATACTGTGTCTTTGACTAAGTGTCCTGTGTCTATGACTGAGTGTCCTGAGTCTATAATTAAGTGTGTTGTGTGTATGGCTGTGAGTCCTGTGTCTACATCTGACTGTCCTGTGTCTATGACTGAGTGTCCTGTGTCTATGACTAAGTGTGTTGAGTCTATGACTGAGTGTCCTGTGTCTATGATTGAGGGTCTTGTGTCTATGACAAAGTGTCGTGTGTCTGTGAGTAAGTGTCCAGTGTCTATGACTAAGTGTCCAGTGTCTATGACTGAGTGTCCTGTGTCTATGACTAAGTGTCCCGTGTCTATGACTGAGTGTCCTGTGTCTATGACTAATTGTCCTGTGTCTATGACTGAGTGACCTGTGTCTATGACTAAGTGTCCTGTGTCTATGACTGCGTGTCCTGTGTCTATAGGTGAATGTCCTCTGTCTATGACTGAGTGTCCCCTGTCTATAGCTGAGTGACCCGTGTCTATGACTAAGTATCCAGTGTCTATGTTTAAGCATATTGTGTCTTTGACTAAGTGTCCTGTGTCTATGACTGAGTGTCCTGAGTCTATGACTGAGTGTGTTGTGTCTATGACTGAGTATCATGTGTCTATATCTGAGTGTCATGTGTTTATTTCTGAGTGACCCGTGTCTATGACTAAGTATCCAGTGTCTATGTTTAAGCATACTGTGTCTATGACTGAGTGTCCTGAGTCTATAATTGAGTATGTTGTGTGTATGGCTGTTTGTCCGTTGTCTACATCTGAGTGTGTATGACTAAGTAACCCGTGTCTATGACTGAGTGTCCTGTGTCTATGACTGAGTGTCCTGTGTCTTTGACTAAGTAACCTGTGTCTATGACTGAGTGTCCTGTGTCTATGACTAAGTGTGTTGTGTCTATGACTGAGTGTCCTGTGTCTATGATTGAGGGTCTTGTGTCTATGACAAAGTGTCGTGTGTCTGTGAATAAATGTCCTGTGTCTATGACTAAGTGCCCTGTGTCTATGACTGAGTGTCCTGTGTCCATGACTAAGTGTCCTGTGTCTATGACTGAGTGTCCTGTGTCTATGACTAAGTGTCCTGTGTCTATGACTGAGTGTCCTGAGTCTATGCCTGAGTGTGTTGTGTCTATGGCCGTGTGTCCTGTGTCTATGACTGAGTGCCCTGTGTCTATATCCGAGTGTCCTGTGTCTATGACTGAGTGACCTGTGTCTATGACTAAGTGTCCTCTGTCTATGACTGAGTGTCCTGTGTCTATAGGTGAATGTACTCTGTCTTTGACTGAGTGTCCCTTGTCTATAGCTGAGTGCCCTTTGTCTATGACTAAGTGACCTGTGTCTATGACTAAGTGTCCTCTGTCTTTGACAAAGTGTCCTGTGTCTATGACTGAGTGTATTGTGTCTATGACTGAGTGTCATGTGTCTATATCTGAGTGACCCGTGTCTATGACTAAGTATCCAGTGTCTATGTTTAAGCATACTGTGTCTTTGACTAAGTGTCCTGTGTCTATGACTGAGTGTCCTGAGTCTATAATTAAGTGTGTTGTGTGTATGGCTGTGAGTCCTGTGTCTACATCGGACTGTCCTGTGTCTATGACTGAGTGTCCTGTGTCTATGACTAAGTGTGTTGTGTCTATGACTGAGTGTCCTGTGTCTATGATTGAGGGTCTTGTGTCTATGACAAAGTGTCGTGTGTCTGTGAGTAAGTGTCCAGTGTCTATGACTAAGTGTCCAGTGTCTATGACTGAGTGTCCTGTGTCTATGACTAAGTGTCCCGTGTCTATGACTGAGTGTCCCGGGTCTATGACTAATTGTCCTGTGTCTATGACTGAGTGACCTGTGTCTATGACTAAGTGTCCTGTGTCTATGACTGCGTGTCCTGTGTCTATAGGTGAATGTCCTCTGTCTATGACTGAGTGTCCCCTGTCTATAGCTGAGTGACCCGTGTCTATGACTAAGTATCCAGTGTCTATGTTTAAGCATACTGTGTCTTTGACTAAGTGTCCTGTGTCTATGACTGAGTGTCCTGAGTCTATGACTGAGTGTGTTGTGTCTATGACTGAGTATCATGTGTCTATATCTGAGTGTCATGTGTTTATTTCTGAGTGACCCGTGTCTATGACTAAGTATCCAGTGTCTATGTTTAAGCATACTGTGTCTATGACTGAGTGTCCTGAGTCTATAATTGAGTATGTTGTGTGTATGGCTGTTTGTCCGTTGTCTACATCTGAGTGTGTATGACTAAGTAACCCGTGTCTATGACTGAGTGTCCTGTGTCTATGACTGAGTGTCCTGTGTCTTTGACTAAGTAACCTGTGTCTATGACTGAGTGTCCTGTGTCTATGACTAAGTGTGTTGTGTCTATGACTGAGTGTCCTGTGTCTATGATTGAGGGTCTTGTGTCTATGACAAAGTGTCCTGTGTCTATGATTGAGGGTCTTGTGTCTATGACAAAGTGTCGTGTGTCTGTGAATAAGTGTCCTGTGTCTATGACTAAGTGCCCTGTGTCTATGACTGAGTGTCCTGTGTCTATGACTAAGTGTCCTGTGTCTATGACTGAGTGTCCTGTGTCTATGACTAAGTGTCCTGTGTCTATGACTGAGTGTCCTGTGTCTATGACTGAGTGTCCTGTGTCTATGACTGAGAGTGTTGTGTCTATGACTGAATGTGTTGTGTCTATGAATGAGTGTCCAGTGTCTATGATTGAGGGTCTTGTGTCTATGACAAAGTGTCGTGTGTCTGTCAGTAAGTGTCCATTGTCTATGACTAAGTGTCCAGTGTCTATAATTGAGACCATGTGTCTAAGACTGTGTCCTGTGTTTGTGGCTGTGTGTCCCAATGCCTGTGTTTTCTGGTGTTCCGTAGCTTTCACTGAATGTTCTATTGTTAGTGAATGTCCTGTGTATATGTCAGGATGTCCTTCGGCTGCATTCCTCAATTACAAGCACTCAAAACCACCAAATGAACAAATATATTTCCGCAGCTTGGCACAATATCCCACTGCGACTGCTACCCATGACAACTCAATGATAAAAGTTTAATCGCATGCTATAAAATGGATTTCAATTTTTTACTAAATGATCTAAATCAATGAAAACACAAATCAAATCGACACTGGTTCTCACGAATTTTATTACAAATTTTACAGGATGACTTTCAAAAGACTGACAAAATTATTCACAATTTGTGACGATCACTCCCCCTCAACAAATGTACTAGATGGAATGCTAAACGGCATGAACAGCTGAATGTGGCATATGAATATATATACACACTGGATATCAGGACACACTAAGCAAATCTGAAAGCATAAGTCATACGTGAAAAGTAGTCTCCTTAAAACAAATGATTAAAATTGGCTCATACACAATGCATTCTACAAAATCCTACCGATGTGCAGTTTGCATTAGTGAAGCTGGGAGAAAGGTGGAAGAACATATATTTGAAATCAATTTCATTCATGTGTATAGGCAATAGAGAGATAACATGAAAACACATAAAACGGTATTGGCCAATGGGCCTAGAAGATAGATGAAACTGTTCTTTATTGATACACGTGGAAGATCGTGATCGGGTTCCTTTACTCTCAAAGTGTACCACTGGAAACAAACAAACATGTCTTAAGGTAATATTATAGACAATATTACAAAGGTGTAATTAACACTGAAGCGACCGTGTGGTTTGAATACAATATAAAACTAATTAAGACTGTCTTGAAATACTTTCTCCTACTATTATTGCAATTTAATTGTATGAACGATAATGAAGTGCAAACCTAAAAAACCAAATACAAGGTATTTGATACTGCATTGTGACAGTGTTGTAGTTCCATATGACGTTTCTGACTATTTCTAAGACAATATTAATATGTATTATTTATACATAAGCCAAACTTGCATGCGTGAAATTGGCAGGACTATGATATTATCTACAACCTCTAACATAATATATAATTCACGTCATGTAACAATATAGATATAAAATAGCCTATAGCCAACATGAAATGAACCAAATGGGTATATTTTATAACATATATATACTTTAGATAACGGACATAGTTTTAAATAACAAAAAATCAACCTGCTTTGCAATTCACTTAAGCATCATACTGACAAACACAATGTACAAACTTACCAAAAACACTAAAGACGCACAATAATTAATATACATTGTATCCTACTGAACCAAAGTGATCGAAAACGGAACATAACGTCCACCTATACGACAGTCTATGTTCAATTGAGCAATCAGGTGAAACCATGTCTAATGGATCTAGTAATATATATCTAGGTTGACAGACATGATAAAATAGTCAACCCAAGAACAATTAGCAAATATGCAACCCGTATGTTACCTTCGCAGTCTCATATTGATAAGGCTACGAACGAATACTCAGACGATGTTTTGAGGGACTGTGTTACATGAAAGACAATCAATACGCACGTGTAAATCAGGATTCTTGTGAGAAGTGTCCTCATACACAATACACTTAACCCAAGGTCTCAACAATCTAATCATTTGTTCTTCGGAGAAGCCTCTTTCACCGCAATTTAAAATCATCACAGCGGAAACGGTCTTACCATCTGTTGGTCATGGAACCCTAGTTGGTGGTGAGACGTGTGAATGCTGAAACTACTGACCTACATCTAGGAGCTTTTTGTCCTTTTGTCGAACTTTAGATGAAATTTTACTATTTATTTTGAAGCTATTTCTCCCAGATAACATAAGGAAAGGGGCTACGTAATACTGTCTCATTAACTTGTAACAGAAAAGGAAGAACAAATGATTACTCGTTTAGCCATACAACTAAATTGTTCTAGGACGTTTATAAGACTTACAGAGCGTGAATTTGGAACAATCTTGATATATTAGGAGCGTCAGTCTTAAATGAGCAATGTTCGCTCATGTCTGAGGATCGACGATTTTGATGTCATCCAATATGTGAAGGCAAATACATTGTGAGTAATGCATGCATCCTTCTCGTGTGAACTGGGGTGCATTATGTTACACTGTTACACTGTTACACTGTGTAGTACTAGGTATGTACACCATTACGTAGAGCGTGCAGAGTAGAAACCAAATACACAGATCGTGGTCTGAAAGGTTGCACTATATAGAAGCAGCAATGATACCTCTGATTTCACACACAGAATGGCCACATGGTCCTTGTGTCTGTAGCTGAACAAAACTAATCACAATGCATCAATGGCTACACATTATTCAGCACATAGAGCACATGACAAACAAGCTGTTGGAACATATCACACTGAACTCATAATGGCACAATAATCTTCTAGTTTCAAATTCGTGGTCTCGTGGTTAGCAGTTAAGCACTTTGCCTAGCTCAATTTTGAGTTTCTTTGTTTGCATTCTGTTTTATGTAGGTAACAACGAAAGCCTGAAAACAAAATTCCACTCTGTTGATGGATAATACCTTCGGGCAAGGCATAATTCTTATCAAAATATCTATTGGCAACCTCGGGTAGATAATATCTATATGGCTTCTCCATCAACATTGCCTGTTTTTTGGGTTAATTAAATTTATATTGTTCTTACTCTTCACGGTGTGGACATATGGCGTGA
The DNA here is from genome assembly GCF_022045235.1 of Haliotis cracherodii. Classification (NCBI taxonomy): domain Eukaryota; kingdom Metazoa; phylum Mollusca; class Gastropoda; order Lepetellida; family Haliotidae; genus Haliotis; species Haliotis cracherodii. Next base: position 9,719,427 of record NW_027266341.1, on the reverse strand, counting down.
GTAAAACGTACTGTATTTGACGTAATAAGCGCCAAGCTCTAATAAGCGCCCACGGCGATATTTGATAATATATATTATAATATATATAAGTGAACAATCCCAATTAGCCCCCCTTCCGATTGATCAATGTCCACAAGACTTATATATTCGTGTAAAATACGCACGCGTGTGTTATATGCACCCTTCATTATGGGCAATAAAATTCTGGAAAAATATGTCTGTCGTATATAAACAGTTCAGACCGTCAGCATAAACCACGAAATTTATCTTTCAACTCTATTTTTCCACCAAAATAATATTCTAATAAGAGCCCCCTGTTTCTAATTTTGAGAGCGCCCTGGGAGCTTATTACGTCGAATACGGTATATATCAAGTTTTCAATACGTAACACATGCTGGTTGTTGAACGAGGTTATTTTAGAGTACCGGGTCCTTCTTCTGTACCCATCCCCTGAAGCTGCTGACTCCATATGTATCGGACTATATATTCCTGTCTTTGACCAAATAGTGTTTATTCTTGGTGTCATAAACGAGAGCTTAAGACTTTAGTAAAAAGTAATTTATACTTTTGTCTGGACTATTGTGATTGTTTGCACATCATAGTTGGGAAATGTTTCTCATTGTCGATCACTTTTGGTTGGTGTATTCATACACATTATGTGATATAATTCAATTTATAACCCAGTTTGAGAGTATGCGGACATTCGGGCTAATCCGACAGCTCATTCTGGCCTCGGACTTCAAGCTCCAAAACCACATAGTCTTCTTTTCCTTATGGATGCCAGGCCATATTCAGTTTCCCCAAATGGTCTGTAAACTTTTGCGACTTCGACAATGACCATTTGTTTGAACGAAGTTTCTCTTATTGTAATATATTTTGTCTCTGGTTGTTATCATTGTACACAGTTTGTACAATGATATAATCCGGGCTCAGTCATACTTGTGTGTGGGTATTTCCGTCTTGGTAGGTGTCAACTCCAACGATGGGGGTAGGGCCGGTGTACGTGTACTGGAAGAATTAACACAAAATATCAGATGCATTACTGACCTAGCCTACGGCTGTTGAAATTGGGAAAATTAGAAAAATACTAATGGAAACAAAGGGATGGAAGTAACAGCTGTTCAATTCAAAGCATTGTTCAAGGAATTGCCATCTTAGGAAAGTCAATCTGCATTTCAAGAAGGGTTCAAATAGCACTGTTATTCATGCACTGCAATTATATTTGTTGTATGCATAGCCATCAGTCATTAAAAGGTGAAGGCCGAACCATGTTTATCCGGGTAATTTGATACTTAATTTATTGTTTTTTTCTGACAAAGAAAATTGTATTACATTCATGTAATGCTAATAATTCGCTATGATAAATTCGAAGATGGTATAATTTGACAACTAACTCTGCAACCACTTATCTGGCACCAGATACAATGTCTCTCACAAATTCAAACGCCAAAAGCATGATTTATCTGTTTACCCCGAATATAGGTATGCATAAAATGAATTGCGTCCCCACTCCCTGGGGAGTTGCATTTCGGAATGAGGAATTGTAACAGGAATGATATAATTTACATATATGTTGTGGCAAAACGTTGTGTCTAATTTCAAAACATCCCTTTATTTGATATTTGTAATAAATTCAATAATATTTCATAAAATAAATGGCAATAATACTGTGCTTGTCAACTGCATGCTGCAGAAATGTGAGCATGGTATCTATACATGTACATTGTAAATAAGACTTGTGTGTAAAACAGCTTTAAGATAAAAATGTGAAGAATTTTGTTTTCATTTGCAGTTAATCATGCTCTAATATGCATTCACAAAACAATGTTGTAATAGCACTATTTGTGCAAATATATGAAACAAATAGCTACAACAACGTCGACCTGAAACAAATAAATCTTCATAATTCGTTTTTAATGGTGTTAGTTGCATCTCAAAAAAGAACTTCAAGCGCATATGGGAGAGAAAAGGGTACAGGCAACCATGGAAGTACTCCAAAGATACTAAGACAGGTGTGTTGTGAGGTGCATAAAGAAGGAAATAGTGCTAAAATGTTAAAAAAACACAAGTGATAAAATACCTGATACAAACTGATAAAGGATTTGATGAGATGCCATCAGCATGGCTAAACATTTGATTAGTTTAATTTTCAGGTAAATATATTAATATAAAAAGCCGATTTAATTGGCGTTTTGAAGTGTTTTTCAATTTAATTGGTTAAGTATGTTTAGGTTGGCAGCGCGGTCATCGTTTGGAAGTTTACAATAAATTATAATTATTTTACATATTCTTTTCACAAACGTGTACTGATCAAAACAATTAAGAGCACAGACAACGCTTTCTATATGATGTATAATACGGTAATATTGTCATTAAATTAAACATAGATTTAAATTATGACATTTAAAGACAAGTTACAAGGATAAAAGAAGAGTATCAAATATAAGTTAATTTAGAGGGCGAAATAACGTGCAACAGTATTGATCTTTGTTAGTCAAGACTGGAGAGCAGTATCTTTCCTTGTTTACCACGACGGAAAACAGCATCTTTCTTTGTTAGTCATGACCAGAAAAGAGTATGTTACTTTGTCTGCGGTGACAAGAACACAGTATCTTTCTTTGTGAGTGCCTTCAGAGCAATTAAGTGATAACACCGAGCTTGAATAAGTGCCACGTGAATCGAATCTTGACTAACCAAGATGTGTGAGAAGACTGTCAGAGAAAGATGCCAACTCACAGTATTCAATGTCTTCCTAGGGGGAGAGGTGGGCTCATCGCTGTCTGAATGACCACGGAACGAAAGCCGAGCTTTTGATCTTACTGTGGAGCCAAACGTTGTCTGGAAGATGGTGAAAAACGCTCATGATTCTACCTTATATTCTTTTTGACTTTTGAAAATTCAACGTCCTTTGTTCGTAGAAATTGTCCAGATACGTAAAATATGTTTGGAATTACAATGCTACGCCAATGCCTCTTTTCCACCTTGACTTATACCTACATGTCGTATCGTCGTGTTGTTTATGATGGGACCTAAAGGGCAACATGGAATAATGATGAAAAGGGTCAGAAAGGAATAAAAAATGAAAGGACAAACGAAAACAACGTGAAAGCTTGTTATAATGCTATAACATGTTAGGCTACAGACCTTATTAGTTTTCAAATATAGTACAAAATATGTGATAGATGCATTAATACACACATGGAAGATACTGTGTGATATCATGTTGATGTCACATATTCAATGCGATGTCACAAACATGATATCCACATCAAATTACATGAAGCTGCGGTGATTGTGATGGTGACATTAGCGTTAATGTTGACAACATCGTCATTCATTACGTCCATGAGAGAGAACATACATAAGGACAGACTCAGGGGTGGAAATAGATCTTTACCGTACCTTGTATTTTCTCGAGTCGACACGAGACTTGTAGAAAAACTCGACCACGGCTGTGACCAGAGCAAGAATTAGTCCTCCAATAAGAATGTAAAAAATACCTGCCACGTTTTGCAACGTCAGGGCACTCTGGGTTCCGTCCTGAAACAACATCAGAGTTATTCCCCTTCTTGAGTACTTAGTTTGTCCTTAACGTATGGGAAATAAGGTGAAGGAATATCTTTAACCCTTAATATTACATAATATATACAAATTTGAGGAGCATATTTAAAAGCGAAACGTAACAACATAATCACTAACGTAAAAGCGACCAAACCATTTCCATACAGCAGAGGCCGTTGCACGATTCAGATGATATCATAAGCATGTTTTTCACCAATCACTATCACATGCTGATCACACCAGGTAATGACATTATGACATAGTGATGCTACAAAGTAATTAAACATATTTCGAAATTGGTATGCATGAACAAATTACAATGCATAAAGGGTAACCATCTTCATTTGAGTGATACCAGTGACTTTTCGAATCCTATATTCACCATTATAGCCCAAAATGCATGCTCACCATTTACCAAATAATACTTCATTCAACTTTATACAATCAGGGTTAGTCGCAACCCCTCTCAATATGTAAGCAGGAAATTATTCTAATTTGTTCCTCTTGGTGCGTTCACAGACATTTGCATTAAGAACAATTACTCCGAATATGCCGAGAGGACGTGACTACTTCGAGAGAAAATAATACCGTAGACGTGCTCTCTCTGGCACACTCCCCTTGGTCGTACCACCAGTGCTTCTGCCATTGTGCTAATTTGCCGGATTCTCGCAGCTCCAGCACAGCAAAGTTCAAGTAGTCCCTGTGGAGCAAACATCATGAAGGTGTTGAACTCCACTTTCCCACTTCTTTGCATGTCATTTCAGATTAGACTTTGATTAAACTCATTATGGTCTTGACTTAAAGATTGTAAAGCCTGTGGCTAAAACCCCCTATTACAATCTTCACCAGTAACACATAAGGAAGGGGATAAAAGAACATGGAATAGAAACTCATTCGGATTCACTATCCGTGGAGTGACCGATAGGTGAAGAGAAAAAAGAAAATAAATACAGTGATATAATAATGAAATAAAGGATGAATAAAAAAATGATATTTTCAACTGCTTTGGATTGTACTAGACTGTATTGGGTTGTTTGAGAGTGCTGAGGTTCTATTATCGTTTATGGCTTGTATTCCTTCCAACCAAAATTTCAAAAACAAGTTCTTTTCCAGTGTACATATGTCCGGAAAGTGTCATGTCCATTGTTTCAAAACTGCATCTTCAATCGCATGAGCCATAAAATCACGAACTAATGAATCAGACTGAGTGAGTATAGTTTTACGCCGCTTTTAGCAATATTCCAGCACTATGACGACAGGGGATACCAGATATGGGCTTCACACAATGTAACCATGTGGGGAATCAAACCCAGGTGTTCGGGGTGTCGACTGAACTCTTTGAACACTAGGCCACCTCACCACTCCAATGAATGAGAATGATAAATCATTCTTAAAGGGAACTATCCCAGCTTATTTGAATGATGTTGTTAAGTGCTACTGTGTTAAATTAAATTTGTATGATTCACAGTGGTATAATAGTTAATGGAAATCGCAAAGTTTGGCCCTATACTCAAAATAGGTACCAAACCTGGAACATAGCCTGTCTTTATCATTCAATTTGGCATCATGTCGTTTGTTTAGAATCTTATGTTAATACACTTTACTTCCGTTACATGAGTGAGTGAGTTGGGTTTAACGTCGCTTTTAACAGTGTTCCAGTTATATCACGGCGTGTCAGCTTAATGTGGGAGGAAAGCCCGAAGTGATGCAGGTCTAAGACGTTTACCACTTCGGTGAAACTCACGAGCACGGGTATGGTGCTGACAAACCTCGAAACATAATCGGGGTGAACAGGGATTCGAACCCACAATCATAGGTTTCTGGCGTGCCAAAGGGACACAACTCTGCACAGCGAATCGCGGCGCCTTAGACGACTGGACCACCCGTGCCCCCTTCCGTTACATGAACATTATGGTACATTCTGTGTATTCTGTGGAGATGTAAAGTTGAAAGTGTAATTAAGCATTTGATAAATAAAATAAAAAATAAAATAATATCAACAAGATGTGATACAGTACTTGAGTTCCGATCCAACAGGTGTTGCTATTCCGAAACCATTTGAATTGAGGTTCTGTCCAACTTTCATCGTGTCACATGGTTTTCTCTGATTGTAGAAATCGTTTGTGGTGGATTCAATGAGGAACGCGTATTTTCCTTTTTCGTTTCGAACTTTTTCGATGCCATCTTTGATAGAGTTGACGAACACACTTGGCTGCGCTGAGGTCATGTAGGACCACATTCTGTGATATATTGCTACTTTCGAATTCTGAAACGAAACGAAAACTTCAGCAGTTAGGCAAGTGTTCGGTAGATGGTTCATCTATTGCCTGTTTTGTTCAGTGCACCATCTCTATCGTTCGGTGCAGGGGTCCATTTCGATTAACACAAGCCCCCACTGGTGATATATTCAGAGTGAACCACGGCAGTCAGTGGGCCTCCGTGGTGTTTTAAGCCATTACCCTGACTTCCCAAAGTAGAACATGAAATATTACCACCCTCATTAAGAATCTTTAGTTCTTGATGGGGCTTCAACGAGGCCCCTAAGCTCCAATAAGAAATGCGTTTCGTTGAGCATCGCAACGGACCTTCATCAACTGATTGAACATCTAGGCGCTTGCTCGGGAGACTACTGAGAACTAAGAGAACAGAAGACATCAGAGAACGGAGAACAGAGACAATAGACGTTTCTATTGTGTCATGATGTCCATGTTATCTTTCTTTAGTTACTGATTTATAATTACAAGGATAAAACATGTCAAGGAACAAAAGCTCGGGGAAATTGTTAGTTTCAGCGAATTCATTAAACTCAATTTGACTTACACTTACTTGTTTGCAAGTTGTTGGTAGTTTGCAGTTAGAACTTAATTATTATCATCATTGCACGGAGACAATTTCTGACACTGATGGACACAGCACACTTGAACATGGAGAGGTCTAAGTCTATATATAAAGCACGTGTATGTGTGCACCATTATCCTGAAGTCCTCATCTTTGAAAAGAATATTGATATCATTGCAATGACACAACGACTAATTGACGGATCGTTTAATATTCGAGTGTGTGGGTGTGGAATGGTGTGGTGTGGTGTGGTGTGGTGTGGTGTGGGTTGGTTTTGGCGTTGGCAGTGTGTTTTAGAGTATACAGAGGAAGCTAAGGGTAAATGAACCAAAGCCAATGTTCGATGGCCTTCTCTCTGTGATATTACTAAAATGATGTAAAGGTATTCCGTAGCACTAGATCTACGTGCTCAACGTCCAAATCGTCAACGCCAGCGGATAACCAGTCCCGCATAACTTACGAAACAGATTCCATTTCGCGTAAATGTTGCAAATCATATGAATGGAGCACTGAACATCAGTGATGACACCAGGTGTTTGACGTCAGACATGATGTTATTATGAAATCCCACGTCATCATACACTGGATTACATCAATTGCATACATGACAAATGATCCCGCTTGACAGGCAGTGACAAATCCATTAAATGTACTATACTCATAAATATTGACAGTTTATATAATGGACGCGATATCCATGTCGCCATGTCAGATGCTACGTTTTTCAAATTTGAGACATGATTCTTCTTGAGAAAACACTAACATGCAGTGAAAAGTCCACAAAATCTTCGCGCATTGAATCCATTTTAACAACGTGTTTCAACCAATCAGATTTCAGCACACTCCTGTTGCATGGTTCACGGGCAATATGCGTACAATATAACACTCTCCCAACATGATGTCGTATCGGCATAATTCACGTCTGTAGATCTAGTGAATCTCGCACGAGGCACAGCTAATATGTTTCAGTGTTGTTGTATCCAGACGCGATCAATAACAAGATAACTCGAAATGGTATTACCTGATTGCGTGTTGGCTCTGACATAGTTTACGAATATGAATAAGGACTATGGCGTGTAGACATGACGGGCTACCGATGGGACAGGACACCTTCGCCCTTTACCATCGCTTGGGTCAGCATTGTCAGAACAGTTATTAATCATTTGTGAAGGAATAACACTTCGTTGGATGTAGGGTAGTGATGTAGTGTAGTCAAACGTCCTGAAAAGCTCATAGTTTTAATTTGTTAAAAATCGGGTTTTTGCAACTGTTACTGAAAAAATATCTAATCTCCAGACAGTCTCAGCACCCTCCCCCCTCCCACCAATATCAGTTGCTTTACAATTACAAAATTGGTTTTCGACGCTTGAATGATACAACTATCCATCTGTATATTTAGAATATCATTAGAACGGTACGACCAAGAGTGGCCCGGGAACCATGCATTGAACAATATAATTACAGTTACAATCCGGATTGTTAGTAATATATATATATCTATATATATTCAAAGGGGCATTACTCCGCACCAATGATTAGTGTATGGATGACTTCCATGGAAAGTGTTCCCTTCTGATTACCGGTTATCACTGTATAGGATATATTCCTTTACTGTTATATATCACCACTTGTACCACTTGTATCGAGTCAAAAGACGTTTTTGCACATTGTCATGTAACTTGGTTCCAACTACAACGTTCTTTCAGCTATGTACAATCAAAAACAACACATACTTGCACACACTTAAAATATGAAATATAAAAAAAGAAAATAAAGTATAGATTTTTGGACTGATATCATTTTGGGTGTAAATTCCAGACATCATTATCTTAGTAAATCGGACAAGTACTGCTGGACGCTAACAGATTTTAATTTGTCAGTTTTTTTTAAAAACTTCCTAAAATTATCTGACCTAGCGTTTGTGACTTTTTGTGTGGATGATTACGTTTGTTATTTGTTTGTTGTTTAACGGCGCACTCTGCATAATTCCAGCTTTATTACGGCGGTCTGTAAATAATCGAGTCTGGACCAGACAATCCAGTGATTGACATTATTGAACATCGATCCACGCAGTTTGGATACGATGACATGCATCATCAACCAAGCCTGACCACCCGATCCCGTTAGTCGCCTCTTACGGCAAGCATATGGGTTGCTGAAGACCTATTCCAACCCGGATCTTCACGGGTCGAATGATTACGTACATCAACTTTGTGTGACTGTGTCAACAATTATGCAGCCTCTTTGACAACATCTGAGTTTCCTCACGGCGTTTCAGCTTCATGTTGGGTGAAAATGTGACAAGGCCAGAGGCGTTTATCACGAATAGGAGCAAATCAAACTAAAATGATCAGGTTCAATCTGGGATTGAACTGATCACGACGTCTTTCGAGTATAAATATTCAAATATATGCAACTCAGAACAGGAAATTTGGCTTTAGGCTGCTGTTCCACCTGTGCAATAAGGTAAGTTAGAAGGGCGTGCGTAATGAATAAATTATGAATTCACATACTGTGAGTCTGAATGATAACGGTTTTACGAACCCGAACCATGGGAAATCGAACCCAGGCCTCTAACGTGACGAGCGAACGCTTTAACCATTAGGCTATCCCACCGTTGCCTGACACAGGATTCCTTGAGGCTGCCATAGTATGTTTGGAATATTGTGGCGTAAAACAACATTCACCCACTCATCCTTATAGCGATTTGGTGGACGGAACAAGGCTCGTCGAATACATTTACCCTACGAATACTGAACGAGTGTCCTCGGTGTAAATACATGTATGTTTGTTTTTCGTTTAAGATCATGCGCAGCAACATTCCAATATACTCGGCCTGTAGATACATCGCGTCTGGACCAGACAAACCAATGATTGATATTATGAGCACACTAACACCGTCGAGGTACGATGATGTCAACCAAGACGCCTAACCAGACCCCCCAATCCATTTAGTTGTCTCACGAGTATGTATCGACTGCTGGGACACAAGCTTACCCGGAATCCCAAACAGGTGCATTTAGACATAATAGTTTTACCTTAAAGAACATCTTTGTGCTTCCAGAACTGACGGTGCCATAGTGGATATCTGTTTGTTTAGCAAGGTCCTCCGCCGATTCCACTGGTGTCAACATACGTTCCACGGTGAGGAAAGCCGCCAGGTTGGCGGTGTAGGACGAGATTATAATCAGAGTGAAGAACCACCACACACTCCCCACTATTCGCCCTGACATCGACCTTACCAAACAAAGAAACAATTTGCTGAACAACCTTCCACATTTGAAACAGATTGTGGTGTAGTTTAAGAATTCAAAACAAAACATTTCGAAACAGCGGGAATACTATTCATGGTTGTCAGAAGTTGAGAAGACGGGACTGCTATATTCGTGAACATTGTAACAATGCCATATGTCTTAGATTATATTTAATTGCGAATGTTGTAATCCTTATGTTTTCGAAGAATGAAGAAAAACAAAACAAATATGAATAAATTTAAGCTTCAATTAACAATGTTAAATTTAAAAGTTAAAATCCCATCCTAACCGTAATGTCATGTACATTTGTATGCCAATATTAAATTATGGTGTCTACGCGTTTCATTAAATGTTCCTTCTTAAACGTATGTTTCCATTCTATTTCTAAGATACTAACAGCTGATCTAAAAAACACACGAAATAACAGATCACAAATGGAATGGCAATCCACCGATTAAACACATGGGTTATATAAAAAAAATTATTCGGTCATTAATTCCAAAATGATGTATGTTATATACATTACCTTGGCGATATATCACATCCTTGTTGCATAAAAGCTCCGAGAGAAAACCAAAGACTGTTTGAGATGGTGAAGTCATTGGTAATAGAGGAGTCATCACACATGTGCCACTCGTTAGGGCTGAACCTGCTCACCAAAAATAGCACCACACTCACACCAATGTACGCGAACACTATACACATCCAGATCTCATACGACAGGGGATCCATGAAGGAAAATACATGAGCTTTTTGGTTCTCTGGCTTCTTGATCATAATGCTGATTCCAAGACTCATGAAAGGTTTTGTGAAGTCTATGATTCTCTCACGAGCCGCTGTGATGGTTAGGGGGGCGATGGCAAGATCTGCTTCCTGAAATGAATGAATGAATGAATCGAATGAATGAGTTTTACTAGTATTCCAGTAATATCATGGCGGTGGGCACCATAAATGGGCTCAACATATAGTGTGGAATCGAACCATGAATGAGTATGCGGATGGGTGAGTGAGTGAGTGAGTGAGCGAATAAGTTAGCTGTTGATTAAATGGGTGAATTAGAAACTTAGTAAGTTCATGTAAGTGAGTGAGTGGGTGGTGTTGGTGGGTGAAAGGACGAGTGAGTAGAGAACTATTTTAACTAGGTGAATAAGTGAGTGAATGGATGAGAAGGTCAATGAATTGAGTGAGAGAGTGAGTGAGTGAGTGAGTGAGTGGGTGACGACATGTAGGTGGGTGAGTGGATGAATGGATGAGTGATTGAGCGAGTGATTGAAAAAGAACTGTTCAATCAACTATACGGAATTCAATGACGCTTACACCAACTTGAACATACACTTGTGATATACAGAACCAACATTGTTAATATACATATACGAATTTGTCGCTTCCATTAAGTTGTGACTGTTTCTTTTCTGGGAGACGCGTAGGGTATGAATTCGCCTAACACCTTGACGTGTTCATTGTGATGAATTATAACGTTGCAAGAAACCTTAAATTAAACTTCAAACCAGTTTTTCCACAAGACTTTATTGACACATTATTACCCGGAGTAGGGACGAAGATGGAGGGTATTACTTGAAATGAAATTGCTTAGCGGTTACATAACTTTCCTTTGTATTTGATGGCTGTCGCAGAAAGAAAAATACCGCATGAAATTGGTTCGATGAGCCCAAGGAGAAATAGTTTCTAGGTCACAAAGTTACAGTGCGCAAAACATCAGAGGTAAACAATGGCAATTGGATTTAAACCTTTGAGAAGAAACGATTTATTTACATTTAATTAAATTTCATCATGGGTTTCACAGACAGCTCACTCGACACATGTATTGTAACTCCTTGAATTCTAGTCCCACGACAATAATCGGATCTCACTGTGTCCTTGTAGGGCACAACACAGGAGTACCTTTGCAGTATTTCTGACGTTTCTTCTCTGTATAATTGTTATACCATATACTAGAATATGTAACATATGTATCAATATGTAGACAGCGTCATGCTTTAATACTGTAATAGAATAACAAAATTATAAAAAAGTATAACATGCATATAGTCATGCAGCCAATATTTTCCCATGCTATTTTTCGAATGTATTCTATATACATATGCATGCTTTAATACCGTGGTGGAATATCACATTGACAAAAACACTATGACATGTTTATTTAATTATTTCATATACTAAAATCAACATGTACATACGTGTCGACTCAGTTCTCCAACCATGCCATTCCATGTGCCATTTTTCATGATGGCACCATACGAATTGTCTTTTACAAAGCGTACATCGTAGTCGAAGCCTACATTCTCGGCCACGGCTTGAGCTAAATCCATACAGAATCCTTCCAGGTTTTCTTTGGCAACAAGAGGAAGACCGTTCACTGGAATTGTCTTGAATTTAACATATGGGTCCACCTGTGTTAAGAATTAGGTAGCGTGAGTAAGTTTGGTATAACAATTTATCACGGCGTTTTAGCCTAATGTAGGACGTGAGCCCGAAATGAAGACATTTTCAAATAACTCACGAGTGCGGCATGATGCGAACAAATATAATCATGATCATAGCAAATCTGGGATTGAAGCAAAGACCATAGGTTTCTGATACAGCTAAGGGACAAAACTCTGCACAGCGAATGGCGTCAGCTTGGATTTGGGGGGCAACCGTGCCTCCAGAAACAAATAAGACAAGTGATGGTAAAACCGACAAATCTTTGTCCATAACCATTAGAAATATCTGCTTGTTCAGTCGAACCCCGATAATCCTCAACAGTTCCAAGTTTTACCAGCCTGGATGAATGAACTAACGGATGAACACTATGGATAAATGTTGATACACGTATTTTGGAAAAGTGTATTGAAAGCTTGATTTCCAGAAAAACGGGGTTTCACAGTATAATAAAACAGTGATAATACAAGGCCGATTAATTTAATTTTAAAGAATTATTATTATTAATATATTTCTTTCTGATGTTCGATGGAAAATGTTTATCATAATCTCAAGACCTCCAGAGGACTTCTGATCATGTGACTCACACACTATTGTCTGTGCAAGAACTGCGTCAGGCACGTTCACACAATAAATGCGACACTGGTAGAAATTCAGGCTGGGATAATCTATTTCTGCATGTAACATAGAACGCTGATGTGTTTTTTCAACGTGCTGTCTTGAAGGTTTCATAAAGAACGACTTCCCCCGGATATTTGATTGTAATATTTATATGGCAACTGGAGATTTGGTCATTAAAATTTCTGTTCAGAACGCAAGTGAAAAATAAAAATTTCAAAAGAATCCTCCCATTAATGCTTATCCGTGGAGGTAATCACGATCAAAGAAACCGCTGTTTAGTTTCAATTTTAACCCAGGGAGGAGGGTCTGTTTAAGTTGCCTGGTTTTGAGGAACAGTCATAATATATCCACGTGTAGGTTTAACATTTCATGTTTCCTAGATTCTAATAAATGATTGCAGTCAATATTATCAACTTAGAAATGTAACTGTACACGCATTCTATTGATTTAAACATTAAAGTAAAATAGTTATTTATATGTTTGTTGTTTAAAGCTGATTGATATTATGAGTAAGAGTCAATGCCATTTGGGTACGATGAAGGCTATCAGCCAAGTCACAGAGCCTGACCACCCGATCCATTTAGTCACCTCTTACTATCAGCATGAGTTCGGACCGATCCATTTAGTAACCTCTTAATATCAGCATGAATTGGGACCTATCCATTTAGTCACCTCTTACTATCAGCATGAGTTGGGACCGATCCATCTAGTCACCTCTTACCATCAGCATGAGCTGGGACCGATCCATTTAGTCACCTCTTACTATCAGCATGAGCTGGGACCGATCCATTTAGTCACCTCTTACCATCAGCATGAGTTGGGACCGATCCATTTAGTCACCTCTTCCTATGAGCATGAGTTGGGACCGATCCATTTAGTCACCTCTTACTATCAGCATGAGTTGGGACCGATCCATTTAGTCACCTCTTACTATGGGCATGAGTTGGGACCGATCCATTTAGTCACCTCTTACTATGAGCATGAGTTGGGACCGATCCATTTAGTCACCTCTTACTATGAGCATGAGTTGGGACCGATCCATTTAGTCACCTCTTACTATCAGCATGAGTTGGGACCCCCTAAATCAACACGGGGGCAAGCTAGTCGGTACATGAACAGTAAGGGAGTAGGGTATTGGTACATAATACGATTTTACACGTTGGGAATCGAAACAGGTTTACGACGTTACTCGCAAAAGCTTTGGTCACAGGGCTTGACCACCAGATTCATTTAGTCACTTCTTACGATCAGTCTAGGTTCCTGTGGATCAGTTCTAACCCAGGATCCGCTATGTCGTTATCGACATTGTTTCTTGTCATCATCCAATCAAAGTCATGATGTTGTAATTAGTGTTTGTTTGTTTGATTGTTGTTCAACGCCGCACTCAGCCATATTCCAGCTATATGACCGCGGTCTGTAAATGATCGAGTCTGGACCAGACAATCCAGTGATTGACATCATGAGCATCGATCCAGGCAATTTGGATACGATGGCATGCATCAACCAAGTCAGCGAGCCTGACCACGCGATCCCGTTAGTCGCCTTTTACGACAAGCATAGTCGCCTTTTACGGCAAGCATGGGTTGCTGAAGAGCTATTCTACTCCGAATCTTCACGGGTCTTGTAATTAGTGACATGTATGAAACTGTTTGAAACTGGGACATTGAATATACGCCATTTGATTGACACACAGCATAGAAGGACAAGGTCACATATGGACTATATTTTCTTAAGAAATTAGGAAAATGTTTCTGGACATGGTGTTTCCAGCAACGTTATAAGTTGTAGCAGGATCACGAGTGGTACATGGGGTTTAAGAGTCCCGCGTTAGGTTTTATACCACGAGCCGGAGGCTGACGGATGTGTCTAAGCCAAGTCCTCCTTTAAGTCTAGTGAAATTAAGGGTGATATAATGATTGTATTTACACTGTTTGCAGTCAAAGCGTGTTGGCTGGTGGGAAACCGACATCACATTGTAACATTACATATTCCCTTTATGCACCAAAGATGAATGATTAACAGCTTAGAATACGGATATTATTTAAAAAGATGTTACTGCATTGAATTGTGGGATTTCCACACACATACTTGGATTGTTGTGACGATTTGCGTTCTGTTTTGGTCACGTGACGACCGGTTCCTATTTCGCCAGAGTCGCGCTTGCTGTAGAACGAGTCTATCCTTTTCATTCCAATGGCCGACCTGAAATGTTGAGATGAAGCATCAAGACAGAACAATTTCTTTGTGTGATGTAAAACGCTGAACTCGAATGTTACCTAGCTATTTGACGGCGGCCTGTAACAAATCGAGTCCCGACCTAACAATCAAGTGATTGATATTATGAACAACGTCGGGGTACGATGACAAACAATCAACCAAGCAGCCGAGCATCGTCACCCGAGTCATTTTATCGTCTCGTATGACAAGCATGGGAGTCTGGGTGTTTTCTCGATCAAAAGGAGCATTATACCAAACTGAATACATATAATTCCATATTGGCTGAGTAAACAATCCCTTCTTATAAGTACCAACTGATTGATCATTTCCTGTCAGACTATTGTACACATCGTCCATAACTGTCAAAAGAAAATCTATTATACGTCTCTTTTAGCGAGTGACTGATATTATATAAATATTTTGCAGACAAATCAAATAGCGACTTATCTAAATATATAACTATAAATATATGTAGAAATAATGGGAATTGGGCATAAGACATGGGCCTTGTCAGAAACATTTTATTTTCTATATGTCTTCATGACCTCCGTGCTAGATAGTTATAGTAATAGCAGAGGAACAGACATCGCGCCTCCGATCTCACCTTCGCTGCCCCACGGTTCATGGCCACGTCGTAGACTTCAAGGGAAAAGTCTTTTCTGTGGCCATGGTCGTCGAAAGCTACTCTACCAGTTATACCATTAAACTGGGTCTAGAAAAGAGGAAAACTAATCAGTGAGGTATATTTCTACACTTTGATGAACTGCAAATAATACACATTTATGTAGTGAAAGTGAGAGGTTTCTACATGTAATTGTTCTGGACCTTTAAAGCATGCAAGACTATTCAGACTATTGTTTTCTTGACAAAGTAGAGCAAATCACATCAGAAAGGTATGTGAGAAATTCATGACATTGGCTTCTACTAGTTGGTAGAAATAAATAGGTAAAAGTGTGTTGTTTTAAATGTGTAAATGAATCAGGTCTCTCCATAAGACTGTTCGACAAGAGGGATGACTTAAACTTTCCAATAGTCAACTTCCCCTTCATGTCGGGCAATATTCCAACTGCTCCAGACTGTGGTGTTTACATTTCGCAACTTTTGAGATACAATCGAGCATGCTCTTTCTACCATGATTTCAAAGAGCGTCATACTGTTGCTCAGAACGTTTTTGATCACGGTTACAACATTCAAGGCCTCAGTAAAGCTTTCAAAAGGTTTTATGGTAGACTTTTTCCAAATTTAACGCATCAGTGACAAAAATGATGTTCGATGCAATTCGCTATTTTGACTTGTACCATATATTTCCATGTTTTTTTTCAGGTGAACACTTGACTTGCCTTTGCATGTGTTTGTGACGTGTGCCACCGGTGGGGCAGGATACGCTCACCTTTTCGCGAACACCTGGTATCATTACCATTTGATAGTGATTCATAAACACATGCCCATGATATAGTCGGAATTGTACAATCGACCCTGCAGAGATTTCTATTGGATATGGAAAGGGTTTTGTCGCTGTATTTCCAAACATTGAGTGTTGTTATGCATACCAACGTAAGTGATATGAATATGTTTTGAATGCACTCCTTCTTCAAACAGAATGTATACCGGCCCTCATCTACATTGTGGGAAATGTACACACCTTTTTGAGCTCCTGAAGGACTCTTGATCCATGATCTGTGTCGATGACAGAATTATCTGTGCACTTTATGCCCTTGTTGCTGGAATGTTGGTATCTCTTATTATGTAAAAAGTTGGGGTCGGTACCACGGATTTTCCCGATAGCACGAATAAATAGATTCACAGCGTCTACCGCTAGAGCTGCTTCATACTGAAAGGGAAACACAATTATTCAAATATTACATTATGTATATATACTGCATTTATCAGTATAATCATTTATATGTTACACATTATAAATAATACGAACATAATCTGTACATTAAGTTCTTGTGTGATGGTACCTACACGTATGCTATATTTAACCATTCGATAGAGATTTATTTTAATTTATATCAAAATTGTGGCCATAAGATCATATGTAATTCGTCCATACAGCAGAATATATTTATTAAGAAAACAAGACAAATAGTCGGAATCTTATATTCGACTTGTTTTGGCAGGAAATTCTTATGAATATGGAAAGGGTTTTGTCGCTTTTATGTAGTTAAAGTGTCATAGTTAATAGTAACTATTTCTGTTGATCTTCATATAGTAATATATCAACAGTTGGTACAAGTCTTATTTGACTTCATTGTGTCGTGTGGTACAGACACGGAGATGCTATGGTGATGTACATGGTAGCTAATGGTAGACAATCTACATATAGTCTTTTGTTTAGTTAAAGTTTCATAGTTTATAGTAACTATTCCTTTTGAATTTCATATATTGATATGCCAATCAGTTGGTGCGAGTTTAATTTGACTTCATTGTGTCGTGTGGTACATAAATAGAGCTGCTATGGTGATGTACATGGACGCAGATGGAAGACAATCTGCATATAGTCACCTTTCTGCTCGAAACAGGTAAATGGAAGATGTAAGCGAGTAACTGGTCTGAAGAAAATAAGCAAAAGCTACAATCATGGAATTGGAAGCAGTTTGCAGGTGTTTTTTGCTTTCCACGCGTTAACCATGCATCTGGTATTCTAGCGAACAAATGTCCTGTCCACGAATAAAACATCAAAGCCACAAGTTTACTTTCTTCAATTATTTCAAAGGAATCTGATTAAGTTTCTTCGTACATGGCATTCCCAAGGGAAATGAGGACAGTTGGATGAGTCTACATCGATCTCAACTACACTCAATACAAGAGCTCCAAGAAGACCTACATAACAGACACAACGAAAGGTACTGTCTTTCCTCATTCCGCGAATATCTATCATGGTACCAACAGAAGAGGTGGTTGTCTCCCAAGCTAGTTATTCTCATACTAGTGTCCGCCTTGGAACTCTGAAGGGTGTATTTTAGTTGATTAAAAGGATTTTTCTATCTTCTTGCATATCTCTTGGGAAGTGAAGTTAACACTCGTGGTTTGAGTTAACGATTCATCTGTCTGCACACCGCTCGTAGTATTATTCTAAAGTTTTTAATGCCTTTGTAGTCTGAAAATCTATATGTGTTAGTGGATTGTCATTTTTTGTCTTTGAGGGTCAGTGTGTTGAGATTTTGAATAACGATCCGCAACGAAACAAGTGGAGTCATATTCATGAAAGACTGTTTCCAAAGGAATGGAATAAAATATGAATGGAAGTGGGAGTGAAAATGTGGCTGTTAACAACAGTTAATAGGAGATCAAAAGAAAGCCAACGTTAAGGCAGAGATATACATGTACATTAACAGAACTAGTGACAGTAAGTACTTTTAGCGTAACGTTAAACCATGGATATCCTCCTTGTCCATGCGCGTCCTTAACGAATGGTTCTTACCATGCGGGATTATGCTCATTTGGGAAATGGTAAGACCTTATGAATTAGTGAGTGAGTGAGTGCGTTTGGTTCAACAATGGTTTGGACAGCATTTCAGTCATATCACACCGCGTAAGTTTGATGACAAAGTGGTTTAGATCTTACACCTAGAAAAGTAATAAGGGCGATTCTGGGATCGAATCCACGAACATGTGTTCAACACGACTAAGGCGAATATTGCGGCGCCCTGGACGCACCTCCGCCCAAGCCCACATTGGCTTCTACACCGAATCAGCATAAGTCGTTTAGCCTTCAGTGCAGACTGAATCAGCTTGGCAGCTGGGATTTGATGATTTTGTGTAAGATTGTTATGTTTTTTAAATGTACATCCATCCAGTAATTAAAACTGACCATGTTTTTTTCTGTATTAAGTGCCGTCTTTTTTAACAGGATCACTTATGCTGAATGTTACCACGGCTATTTGCAAAAGACATTTGGTGCGGAGCTGGAGGTGGTATGTTTAACTACCTGTACTCGGAAAAGGAGCTGGCTAAGCTGCTCATTTGTTGTTTTTATTGCTGCCTTAAGGCCAGACTGTGCACACATGTTCAGGAAATAGCTGTGGAATGTTGTGTTACTTTAAAAATATATAACTATAGAAGTCTACGGGAAAACATTTGGTTGTGCGTGACATCATGAGAATGTCAGCAATGGAAATGCAAAGATCGAGGTCCATCTAATTATGAGCCAGAGATGTGGCTATGGTATATGGGTTTTAGTATGATACGGGCGATGAAACAGTATCATTGTCCTCTGCTGGCTTTGAACAACACCTCAGCTAGCAACACCCATAGCTTTGTGATATCTTTCGTAAAGCATATATCGAAAATGTTATTCGATATTTGTTTACATGTCTTTTTGTTCAACATTTCAAAGTGACATTATTGAAAGAAATGTCACAAAAATCTTGAATGTATAAAACAATGCGACTTTAAAGCAGGTGAGATATGTGTGATCGGTACCGAAAGATTATGTTTGTGGAACTGTTTTCTCATGTTGATATTTCAAACGAAAACAGTTATCATTTTGTTGCCTTAACTTCCTGCTCGGTTTTATGTAATGACTTGCATGCTATCTTCTTGAGATGGAACAAATATACAGGAGGAAAATTGCAAAGCACAACCCATTTTATATTTCCATATATCTCAAACTATCATGCTTAATTAGAAACATTCAACATATAATTACATTTTACATACTCTCATTTTGATAAACATCTATGATAAGAAATGACATCTTCAGTAAAGTTGGTACAAACATACTGTGTTTCTGGGTCGTATCGTATTATGATGCAAAGACGCAGAGGAATCACTTGTACATATATATACTTACGTAGCTATTGCTACAGAACAGTTGCAAAGCATGTCATTACATAATCGATTTGTGTTTCTAGATTTCAATATGAGTGTATCACATGGTGTTCGAAAACAAATGTGTTCCTAGAATATCCGAACATAAATACAGGGTAGGATTTATAATATGACTATGGTATGTGGAAATGTAAAGTAAACATTGCTTTAATATGTTCCAGGTGTATATAATCTTTTATCGACATCGGGGTGATTCTATACCTGCAGCTGGCAGGGTATTGGGGTCTCATAAGTGACACTGTTTACAGCAGGATCGTGCCAAGATGCTTACCTTAATACTTTTCTGACCAGCTCCTGGCCACTGCTTGCTGTCCATATTGGCCCACTGGTCAAGGAAGGTTTTCACAGTGGAGTTGTTTGGGTCGATGATTTCAAATCCGGTAATGTTCATGCCGCCAATGTTGAAGTGTGTCAGATTCATTTCAAGCATACCCTGCAAGAGTTCATATGTTACTTAAACATACTGTGTTTGCAATGTAGACCTGGGCTACCTGTTACCCGCTTGGCACGAACGAGCAGAGCAGCATATTTCACACAAAGGTATGTCAACAAGTAACTGATGTTATTTTTGGGATAACACTTTCGTAGTAAAGTACAGATTCTCGTAAAAACAAACAAAAAGAAAGTACGAGAATCTGAAATTTACTAAGAAAGTGTTATCCCAAATATAACATCTGATACATTTGATCACTTTCTAAATGGCATTGTGTGTTCATGTCAACAAGTGTTCATTAACATGAACACCACATAAAGATATGCATGCCAGTATGTGTTCACGTCAACTGCATATTAAGAACAATTCAACTTACATTCAGCGCACTGCGTTACCAAGTATAGGGAACGTGATTACATACAGAAAATAATGCATATGGACATATAGGATGGAATAGAAACGTGTGACTATACATGAACATACTTGAGCGTGAAACAAGTTAGATGATGTGTAAGAAAACTATAGGTAATGTATGTATACGTGTCACGTATTATGTTGTATATCACAAACCATTCACGACAAACGCATCTTTAGGCAACATGCAAAACAGCCTTCGTGCCAGCAAACATAAAACGTCTACTTTGTATAGAAAAGTTAATATACAACACAAACAGTCATGATCAAGTTTGAGTATTCAAGCGATAAATACTTCACAGCAAATATAATCATACACACATAATGCAGTCGACTGAACTCGGCTAAAGAAGTCTATGTATAGGGCTCCCGTACTTGATATGTACGTATGTAAAAGTTCAACGTGACCTGTATATAAAGCTGATTTGTTGAGTAAAGTATATTTGCTTTTTCTTTTAATTGGTGAATACTTGACGTTTTGGTTGCAAACGAAAAAGTATATACTTAGTCCCCAAATCGTTTTTTGCGTGTTGGTTTAAGAGTGTGTATTTTCGTTTCAATTGAACGCGCTATTTTTACAGACCATACCTATTACAAATGCATTCGTATCCCGTTCAGAAGGGCACATTGATCACACGGTTCTATGTTTTTGCATGTGGCTATATTGGTTGTGCTTGTGTGATAGCTCCAATCATGTTTCAAAATAAGTGTCCTAATTGGTATTGCGAAAGGGCACAGTGTAAATCTGAGGAACAGTCTGAGAAGATTATTTTGGAATCTCTGTAATGAAATCGACTCAAAATCAATTCTGAAATTCTTTGAATGAAGAATAAATGTATTTTGTTAGCAGCAAATCTGTAGTAACTGCCACTCTGTGGTTTAAGTAATCAATTATTTCAGGTGAATACGTTTCCATTTGTTGGAATAACTGTCCGCAGTTCTAATTGTAATAAACTTTAAGGTTGAACACTGGTTTTGTAACAATGCTTATCCAAAGTAGCACCTGCAACATACGCAATCAGAATGCAATCAGCACATGGAAATAATTTTGTTTTAAACCAAATCTAAGACTTCCATTCTCTGGTCTTGACTTTAGATTCACGTCAGATCGCCTTAAAAGTTCTCGTAATTCTAGATCAGTAAAAATTATACCAGATCCGTGTCGATGGTGCACCCGATATCACGTGAAATCGTAATTCATGATGTCAAAGACTCGTGCATAACCGAATTCGCGGGTCTTGAAGGCCTTTCATGAACAGTGAAGTTATCCCTGGGGTATTAGTAAATAATGATAACTAATCTTTTATTGTATCAGTCCCTTAGCATTTGATTTATTAAGAACATTGATCATTGTGACAAGCGTTCGGAAAAGGCTTTATCAAGATCAGCGGATTCACACTTAATATCGACCCGTTTTTCCCAGCTGTGTGAACATGTGTATGCATGTAGGCACGTCACAAGTTCAGTGTCAATGTTACTTGAGGATGACATCATACGTTAGTACGCTGCTGTGTCGGGACTAGTATTGAGGTGATGACATAATTTCATTCTGTCAATGAATCCTGGAGATATTTTCTGACGAAACAATTTGTTTTTGTCTGAAAAGCGTCATACTCATGTTGAAATACAGAACACGAAGTTGATGATTTGTACTGACATATTTTGCAAGTATTCTATTGCAATAGTTATTTAACCACCTTCAACTTGCTTGCTTACTCAATACATTTCCAGGTGAATGCATTTGAACGACGAACACGAGTGCATGACTAATTCGTGACCGTCGAGTCGGGATGATCTGTTGTATAAGGTTGTGCATGCAACTTTATACTTACCAATTCTGCTATCAAAAAATGGAATTTCACATTATTGATGTCCGGATCCGTCTTCTGAAATGAAATACAAGAACAATAAGAAAACTGGGAACATATTCAGTTAATTTCAATTTGTCCACAATAGTTTAACACCATACATATTCTGTGGAGCATTGGCAATGAGTAACATGTAACAAATTATACACTGTTACAGTTGCTCCCATGACCAATCACTTTGCCCTCTCCTAGCACAAGTCTTCTCTTCTCTACTCTGGAGTCCCCATTGGACCAGCACTGTGACATCCCTCTCCAACATCCTCCACGACTGCATGGTATTGATCAGGTGCTTCATCGTATTTGTAATCATAGTCTACACTCTGTTTTCAACTCAATATTGAATAGTGATGCTTCAATGTCATCAAATACATTGCACTAACACAATATCAAGTAGTGTATTACGCAGTTATAACCACTAATTCAGCTGCTTATTAGCGATAATACTGACGGAACGCTCGATGAGATACAATTTAGCTATGATTTGATCACATTTATCACACGTATATTGTAGCTTATATTTGATTTGTCAAATGTGTCTGTGTTTGTGTGTGTGTGTTTGTGTTGTTTAACGCCAAACTCAGCAATATTCCAGCCATATGACGATGTACATGATCAAGTCTAGATCACACAATCCGGTGAGTGACATTATGAGCATCAAACCACCGCGTCAGAACACGCTATCAACCAAGTCACCGTGCAGGTGCCCGGAACCAACACGGGTGGCAAGGTAGTTGGTCATGAACAGTAGGGGAGAAGGGTATAGCCCCATAACACGATTCACCTGTGGGGAATCGAACCAGGTCTACGGCATTACGAGCAAACGCTTTGGCCACTAAGCTACCTAACTGTAAATTATACACTGTTACAGTTGCTCGAACCAGGTCTACGGCATTACGAGCAAACGCTTTGGCCACTAAGCTACCTAACTGTAAATTATACACTGTTACAGTTGCTCCCATGACCAATCACTTTGCCCTCTCCGTGTTAATGCAGTGGCGTATTACTCCTTGTGTCTCCATATCGTCAAACACATGGGCACAATGTTCTGACATTGCTGGAATATTACTACTAACGGCGCAAAATCATTGTTACTATATCTTGAAAATAGGCTACCTAATAATTCATAATTCTTAAAGACATTTAAACAAACTATGTAAAAAGAGCAAAGGTATACATACCACTTTTAAAATAACATCTTGAGTTTTTCCAATTTCCATGTCGAGAACCAGGTGTTGGTTTAGCTCGTTCGCCATTAAATGAAGGTCCTTGAGAACCATATAACAGTTTTCTACTGACGAAACTCGCTTTGCATTGATATCTAACACATACTCGTGCATATTTACAGACTGGAAGAGTTGTTGTAGACGAATTAAACCTGCAAACCAATGAAAACGCAATAATCACACTGAAACAACAAACATTTAATTTGAAGTAAAAGAGACTGAATGCACAATGTCATGATAAAGGAAGCATGTGAGAGTGCAGATGCGACAAGCCCTGTCTTCGTTATTGCTCGTAACTTCTTTTACACTTCACATTACTGTGAGGTGACGGGACTCGCTGAGATGTGACAAGTCACCTCGACTGGATGTTAGACAGGAAACACAAATATGTATTTCTTAGACTGTAGGGAATTATGGGCACAAACATGACATCATGTTTAGTGGCGTGTATTTTTGAATGAGGATGGCAACCGTTGATTTCAGCATCCATCTTAGAATTATGAGACATATTATGTCTCTACTTGAAACGAAATCGTTCAGGCAATAGGAAGGCAATGGAAGACTAATCATGCACGGTGCATAGGATCTAGATTTAAATGAGCCTGAAGAAAATGAGACATGTACAGGAGAGATAATAAATTCTGTCATGCTCCACTGTTCTGTCTTTCCAATCTCGTTGAAAGCGGACTGAGAGGCACATGCCACGTGATTCTTGACAAGCAGGTTTCATAAGATAAATCCCTTCTGTTCAATACGAAATTTTATCTTCTTTTATCGAAACATAATTTCCATTTTGATTGATAACCTCTAGCAATGGTGACACATTGAGGGACATTAGTTTCTTGCATCTACAGAAACTTTCATTTCAGTATCTAGATGGGATACCGATTATATCTGTATACAGTAAACTACGGTTATAACGAACACGCTTATAACGAACTGACGGATATAACGAACTAACTTTATAGTCCTGACTATTTGCTGTAGTTATGCTGTATATATGCTTTCAACGAACTACGGTTATAACGAACTAAAAATATTAGTCCCTTTGAGTTCGTTATAACCGTAGTTTACTGTAGTTTACAAACACGCATGCTATTGGTATGATCAACTGTTTCATACACAGAATAACTTAAACAGTATGCCTTTCCTAATGGCTGACCATAAAGTACGCTGGCTTTTTGTTGACGACAATAATAATTTCCTATAATGCTGAACAAATAATTTGTCTTCCAGTTTTATACAAAGGAAAATCGTTCAAAGGATTTGTTAAATGTTCTAGAAAAAATGTGTTGTGGTTCAAACACTTGTTTAGCCTCTACCCATCGAGGTCCGCCATAAAGAGCTGACTGAAAACATGATCTGTTCCATGTCCCTGAATAGACATCCCAGGCCCATTCAGAAATTAAATGGTCAGCCCATATCCTAGTACCGATCATGCGACTTCAGGGGGCACGGGTGGCCCAGTGGTCTAAGGTGCCGCGATTCGCTCTACAGAGTTGCGTCCCTTGGGCACGCCAGAAACCTATAATTGTGGGTTCGAATCCCTGTTCGCCCCGATTATGTTTCTAGGTTTGTCAGCACCATACCCGTCCTCGTGGGTTTCACCGAAGTGGTTAACGTCTGAGACTGCATCACTTCGGGCTTTCCTCCCACATTAAGCTGATACGCCGTGATATAACTGGAATACTGTTAAAAGCGGCGTTAAACCAAACTCACTCACTCACTCATGCGACTTAACATGAGATTTTGTCAAATTGATATCAATGTCTTCCCCTACCTTCGTCAGTGTCGTATATATAGTAGATCCTCTTCCATTCATAGTGAGCTATAACATCGATGATGGCATTGACAAACAGTGGGCGCATATAAATCTGGAAGGAATTGTTGGATGATGTGTTTTGAGCCATGCTGAATGTGAGAAAGGGGACCTTGAAGGTGTTGGTGTACGACTGAATGGTGGCCAGTGATGATGCATTCGATACTCCAAAGATGGCAAACACGCCCATCGATAGATGGGAGCAAACTGGAAGAAAGAAAACGTGGTTAGTACAATACAAAATGAGTTTGAATTGTAGAATTGTAGTTTATGTTTGTTTGTTGTTTAACGCCGCACTCAGCAATATCCCAGCTACATGACGGCAGTCTGTAAATAATCGAGTCTGGACCAGACAATCCAGTGATTCACACCATGAGCAACGATCCACGCAATTGGGACACGATGACATGCAACCAAGTCAGCAATCCTGACCGCCCGATCCCGTTAATCGCCTCTTACGACATGCAAATTCGCCTCTTACGGCAAGCATGGGTTGCTGAAGACCTTTTCTACCCCGGGTCTTCACGTACCTGTAGTTTATGTACACCAATGCTTGTCAATTTAGGGGTAGCTACAGGTGTTACAAACTACAGTTACAACTTTGAGTGAATGAGCAAATGTTGTTCACCGGCGCAGTAAAGAAACATTCAAGCTTTACAGTCGCCTGTAAATAA
This sequence comes from Haliotis cracherodii, assembly GCF_022045235.1. Lineage (NCBI taxonomy): Eukaryota > Metazoa > Mollusca > Gastropoda > Lepetellida > Haliotidae > Haliotis > Haliotis cracherodii. The sequence continues at coordinate 9,693,227 of NW_027266341.1, read as the reverse complement.
TCTGGACCAGTCATAACAGTGGCTAGACGCACGAGCACCGATCTAAGCAATCCGGGAAAAATTACCACCAGATCCTCATTTTAGTCACTTGGGACCTAATTCTAAACCGGAATCCCCGCAGATTTACTACATTGACAAAGTCCACGAGCATGGCCTGATCAGCTGATTATATGCGAAGTACAAATGTTGTTAAGGTAAATAATGGACATACATTTAAGTATAGTGAGTGAGTGAGTATGGTTTTACGCCGCTTTTAGCAATATTCCAGCAATGTCACGGCGGGGGACACCAGAAATAGGCTTCACACATTGTACCCATGTCGGGAATCGAACCCGGGTCTTCGGCGTGACGAGCGAACGCTTTAACCACCAGGCTACCCGACCGCCCGACATTTAAGTATAACATATAACAAATTTCATTATCATGTCACGACCGTTATTACGTGTGCAAAGGCGAAGGTAAATGACGTTATTAATCATGGTACGTTTGATTCTACAAATGATTAACGGTACATGTTTATCCATACGAGTTATTTTCTGATTCTTTTCGGCTTATTTCAGTTGCAATGTTCCATTCATATACATGAAATATAATACTCTTTTGTTGTCTGGTATGATTACACGTCGGTTACATCGGGAGGTCATATTGTATTCTCGTGACATTGCGACAGTGAGTCCTACCAAGTAAATGAGACGAAGTCTAGACACGCACGAACTAGTGTCACCTTACAAAGCTGACTTGGGGTCTCTGTCACGATATGGGTAAATTTGGCACTTTACTTCAGTAAATTGATTATTACGTATCGGCTCCATCGGTGGCACCTGTCACAGGAAACACGCAAGGACAAAACCCACACACCACGCTTGGGACACATGTAAAAGAGTCTACAAGTTGCAAAAACAAATTTTCGGTGGCATATTTAGGTGTGATCTATCTTCTGCCCGCCATTGGAATTGCAGCCTGGTAACTCAAAACGAGGATGTGATTAATTATGTGACCTGAAAAACAAATTATGTCACGGTATGACGTCATGCTATCTGTATTGGCCGGCCAGTCGGTTTGTATAGTTCCGTACAAGACGACGAGTGGGTGAGTGAGTGGGTTTTACGCCGCTTTTAGCGATATTCCAGCAATATCACGGCGGGGGACACCAGAAATGGGCTTTACACATTGTACCCATGTCGGGCATCGAACCCGGGTCTTCGGCGTGACGAGCGAACGCTTTAACCACTAGGCTACCCGACCGCCCCTACAAGACGACGACTTATCAATGACACAGCTAGATTTTTCTAGTGATTTTTTTAATGATTGAAATGCAAACCCTATAAAATCATTGTCTTATGTAAAGTTGTTTTGTGCCATGTGTGAAAGCGTAGATAATTATCAAATCATTGCTAATTAACCCCCTGCCTCCCATTTGTCCAGGCGCCACGGGTGGCCCAGTCGTCTAAGGCGCCGCGATTCACTGTGCAGAGTCGCGTCCCTTGAGCACGCCAGAAACCTACGATTGTGGGTTCGAATCCCTGTTCGCCCCGATTATGTTTCTAGGTTTGTCAGCACCATTCCCGTGCTCGTGGGTTTCACCGAAGTGGTAAACGTCTTAGACCTGCATCACTTCGGGCTTTCCTCCAACATTAAGCTGACACGCCGTGATATAACTGGAATACTGTTAAAAGGGGCCTTAAGCCCAACCCAACTCACTCACTCACTCACTCCCATTTGTCCATTGCTTATTACCAACCACTACTAATCTAACGCCTGGCTTCTGTTTGTCCATTGCTAATCACTAATCAACGCTAATCAAGTGTTGGCTACCCTTCTTAAGTTTCCACCTTTTTGTTATCTTTTTACTTTCGTTGTACACAAATATGCGACCTGTGAAGATCCGGGTAGAACAGGTCTTCAGCAACCCATGCTTGCCGTAAAAGGCGACTATGCTTGTCGTATGAGGCGACTAACGCTCGCTGACTTGGTTGATGCATGTCATCGATCCCAATTGCATGGATTGTTACTCATGATATTAATCACTGGATTGTCTGATCCAGATTCGATTATTTACAAACCGCCGTCATATAGCTTGAATATTGCGGCGTCAAACAACCAACCAACCAACTTAAATATGCTCTCTGCATCGTAGCATTCATTTATCGGATGAAGGAATCAGCGTATACGCCGACCCGTATTGAGACCATGACCTTGCACTTGTGTCAGTAGCGAAATTTCATGCTAACCCGTTTCGCTCCTCGCTTCATATTCGTCTAATCTTATGCAAAATGAATTCGTGATAATTTAATTTATATTTTAACACGTTATAACATGATCATATGTCTCAGGAGAACTGGCAGGGCGCTTGGTTGATCTGATTTCAATCCGGGAGACGGGAGCTACCGGTGGGACAAGACACGCTCACCTTTTCGCGGACACCGGGTCTCATCACTATTTGATAGCGATTCATAAACACATTTTTATGAGTTAGTCGGAATCGTACAATAATCTCGGCTTGTAGTAGAGCTGTGTGATTTAAGAACTCGTTTTGCCGCTTTATTTATGCCCTGCATCACGAAAACAACATCGCCTTCACACCATCTCCGTTTCCTAACAAGCAATTTAAGAAACAAATAGTTACTAAAAGAGTTCCCAAGTTGCACAAACAATCTTTTCCTTTTCACGTCCCTGGTAAAGTCAAGCGTATTCGACCTGACAAACATACTTATGGGTATGAACCGGTCACGTTACTTCCTTCCAAAGTGGATGTGTTTTGAACAGCATGACAGTTGTGCACCATCTGGGGTTTCATGGCGTGCTCTTCCTTGAGGTAAGGGAGGACAGAAGCCGACACATTTCCGCTCATTAATGAGTTCTTGAGCCACTTCGGAAGTTTCTCACCACCTGCATCATCATCCCTCTCCGCATCATCTTGTACGCAAGCCGTCGCAAGTACGTCGAGACTGAAGTGACTTTACCGTTACATATACACACTCTGCATTAATAGGAACGCACAGGCAGGTTAAAGTGTTTGGCATATATTTGAAGAATCTGCTGCTGATATTATGACTGTGCATCACAGACAAAAGGTTAACTTCGCATTAGAGACAAAAATATGTCCGATGTAATTCCTTATTTTGACTGTTACCATATGTTTTGGACGTGTTTTTTCAGGCGAAGAATTGATTTGTCTTTAATTGTGTTTGTTACGGATGCCACCAATGTACAGTTGGCTTTGCTTTTAGCAGAGATTTCTGAAGATTGTGGAATGGTTTTGTCGCCTTTGTTTCGACAGTACTTACAGTAGTTAAATTATATCACGGCATGCAGGAATGGCATGCAAATTATTTTAATACATTTTGTTTGATATCAACGTATTCTGAGATGATTGTACAGATAAATAGAGAGAAACCAGGCAAGTCATATTAAAATATTTCCTTGAGTTCAGACAATGAGTCATCTAACAAGATTTCCTAAAGGGGATTTCACCAGGAGCGCACAGGCACATTAGGCTGCTAAAATCTGTTTATCTCCATAATAGCACAAGTCACATGTAACTATTCTCAGTAATAAATAAGAGACTTATGGTTGGACCTACATTATGTTCAGTGTCATCGGCACTGGGAGTTCATCATGCCCTGGTGCGACTGTAGGTTATGCATCAAGGACAGCCGAATTAGGTAACACTCCCAGTTAAGAGCGAGTGAGAACTATTGCTTTTGGACACACCGGCAATTGTGGAGGTATTCCCGGTGAGTCATGGAGCTTATAGGTAGACAATTTGTCCATAAAAAGGGACTCATTCAGATATAAAAGCATAGTTCTAACAAACGTTACAAAGATATGACGTTAACCCAGACCGTTTGGATTGGATTGGATGTACCAGATGTTTTCTGAGAGATAAGAGAAGTATTTGCTTCACAGTCACTCTCCAGATCAGTTGCGTGTTATCGCCGGAACATCTTGGTGTGGCGTTCTTGTACAGCATTGTCAAGATAAAAGGAAATACACCAGTCTGTAATTTAACAAGGCTACGCCTAAAGTTGTTTTTAAGGCTACACGCAAATAGTTGTTGTGATAAGTTATATTAAACAGCGTAGATGATACCAGCTTATTTTGATGGAGAAAGAAGAAATGACGATACACATAGAAGAAGAGTGTCTCTAAATGTCATTGTCAGGCTAATCGTTCTTATGATTATGGAAAATGTAATGGTTTTTGTCGTAGATTGTAGTTTCTAAGTTATGTCATGTCAAAAGCCTGTTTCATGAATAGCATTATGTATAACATTGTGTGTGTGAATGCGTGTGTCTGTGTGAGTGTATGCATGTGTCTGCGTGTGTGCGTGTGCGTGTGCGTGTGCGTGTGCATGTGTGTTTTCGTAAGTAAAAAATATATTAGTGTCTCAGAAAAATGGATCATGTAAAGAAATAAGTTTGAATGAATGACATATTCCGTACTTTTCTAGAATATATTTAATTAAACCGGCATCTAAACCAGATTTCAATTCTTACTCTGTAGTATAGTATGCCCCAAGGGTGTATACGCAAACCATTAAATCCAATCATATATATTTATGGACGATACAAACACTGTAGAACAAACATGTATCGCTTTCTATCAATATTGTTTTCGCTATTTAATCTATTTTTCAACATGTGACGGTTGGTTTCCATAGCAGCTGTCTCTTATGGGAAGCGGCATGATATAGATTATACAGGCCTCGATTTATCTTTTAGGATATTGTCTCGGGTTGACGCTAACACTGAATGGTATTTATTGGAACCGTTGGGAATTGTCGTGAACAAAATGACAATTTCAGTAGCAATATACTTGGCGGAGTTGCCTCTAAAACTCCAGTTTTATACCAACGTGTTCTCTAAGTCTCATCTGGCCATTAAAGATGAACCTGGACGAGATGGGAGCACTTCCATTGATCCGGGGGGCGGTCAAACACAGCCATAACATCCTTGAAATAGTCCCTTATAAGTTATGACGTCACTGAGGCTACAGGTTCTGTTTGGTAACTTGATAATGAGCTGTACAGAGACTGATAGCGGCTCGTATAAAAATGCAATTTCTTTTCTGATCTTGCGCCAAGCAATCTATTCCGTTTATATCGGTATCAAGACTCTTGTAAAGCGACTTGGGGCGCTCGTTCTATCCCAAACTCTACTCGTCCATCCAGCAAGGTCCGGCTTAACCGTTGGGATAGTCGACTTCTGAAACTAATGAGATCTCCGCTGTCATTACAGCTACTATTGGTGGCACTTTCTAATCGATAGAGGGTCTAGAAAAAGAAAATTGAATTTTCGCAGCAATGCACCTTCAGGCAGTGCTATCTCTTCCCATTCAAGAAGGGCCAATTACAAAGAGGGTCCAGGAATTGGATTAGGCAGCGGAAGTGTTCAACTATACTTGCAGAGATGTCGCTGATCAAACAAATTGGAGCTAGCTTTTGTGGAGAATGTTCCTGCTAGCTAGTCAAACAAGCCATCAAGTGCCCGCTATACCCCTCGTGCGATTTGATTCTTATCCCTGGAATAATCTCGCTAATTTTCCATTTAGTTCCATCCCCAGGGGAAGAAGGTTTAGCCCATTCAAAATATTTGCAGGTTATTATCGGTCTATTGAACGAAATCGAAGGAAAATTTGCCCAAAGAGTGTAATCTTTGAACCATGAGTGAGCCTAGAGAAAGAGAGTGGTGATTTCTATAAGCTCTCGAGACTTAAATACAGACCCGGGCTTATTCATGTCCTCAACAGACACCTCTAGCTTAGAGCTCTCTAACGATTTTCATTCTAAATATTCCCATGCGACAGAAAGTCATTTGTACTCCAATGAAATGCAGACCTCGGTATTGAACAAAGTACTCCCCAGGAAAACCTTTCACGACCTCCAAATAAGGATCAATTTTAGATTGGGGAATATTTGATAAAACAACAATGCTGTTGAATGTTTTTCAGAGACAATATTTGAATGTTTATCAAATAAACATAAAGGTTAATTTTAAATTAACAATTGATTTTATTTCCATGAAACAAAATATTACTCAAAATATGTAAAACGTTGTTTTCCCTTTAAATTTATGTCATGTGTGTAAGAAAATGTGCTATAGCGTGACAAGGATGAAAATAATAGGCAGTTTGTAGTTGTCAGTAGAACGTTGCAGAAGTATTTCGTGGCCTCTTATGTTGGAAATTGCTGTTCTCAATCACATTTCTGATTTACAGTTGCCCTTATATGACATAGGCATGCATCATTAAAGCTGCATCTGATTAGGTAACAGTTTGCTAACTCTACTATAGGGAGCTAAATTCGTTTTCCGCGAGTAAGTGTCCTCTGTTCCAGAATATTCTCTCAATATATCACTTGACATTTCATTTGTATGTTGTTATGGAAACGCTGTCTCAGAATGCACAAATGCAGACAAAATGTCATGCAGTTAGATTGATAAGAACGTATAATGTCACATAAATTCATGACATGACGCTAAAAACAATCCTATCTATCTGTCTCCGGAAGAGAAAAAACGAGTGTGTGGTACATACACAGCTTACCTACATATACTTACATGTAAAATTAGGAGTTCCTTCACAAGCATATTGAAAGAACATTTTTAAACTATGATATATTTTTGAAGATAGATTAGTATGTCTTTCATAACGAACTGTTAAAGTTTCCGAGCAAGTTCAGGATTTGTCAGTCGTATATATATATCAGTACAATATGTAGATGCATAATTAAGATTCTTCATACAAATTGGCATTTATTGTGAGTTTGTAATGCACTTTAACGTCGCTATGCCATTCAATGATACTGGGTGATATATTTTCTTGTTTTTGTTCTCAATTTCTCATTTGTGACATGTTGTTAACCTACTCCTGGCGTTTAGTACAATTACTTAAATTTGACATTAAGAAGAAGCAGTACATATATATTTAGCTACGAACGACAGTTGTGGTGAATGACAGTTGCAATGGGTCAGTTACATGTTTTTCATTTAATTTAATGATTTATCGGGCCAAAACACCGGACCAAATACTATTCTGAGAAACTAATTGTCCTTTACTTCAAAACGCCTAGAGTGAGTGAGTGTTTATTGTTTTACGCCGCTTTTAGAATATTCCCACAATATCATTGTGGCAGATACCAGAAAAATGATCTATACATATACCCATGGACATCGGAACGGGCGCTTGAACCACTAGGCTACCACATGGTGCCTCTACCATTGATTCCAATAACCTTGTAAATCAAAGCGACAAATTCCTTTATATAATCATAAGAAATCTCTCGTAACAATTTGGTTGAACGACGCTTTGAACATTATTCCAGTTATATCACAGCGTGTCAGCATAATGTGGGAGGAAAGCCCGAAGTGATGCAGGTGTTTACTACTTCGTTGGAACCCACGAGCACACAATAATATATCATCGTGTGCAGCATAACCTGAGTGGTGAGAAGAACTGAGACTAACATCGAAAATATATCGAATTAACCGTAGTTCGACGCAAGCAGAGTGTCGATATAAAACATACCGATAATGATTTAGTCGGGACCATATTGTTATGTTTTCTAACCCGAGCTAACGAGTTTGGGTTGTTTTTTCTGAGGAAATATTAGTCACTGTTAGCAAGCTTGAACAAGTTGTCTTAATACGGAACCAATCTTCGACGTCTCGAGTTAGTGATGTTCGAGTTAAGAAAGTTTCACTGTAGTTTGTGACAGTAGTTACATACGTCGATTACATGGAAGCATTACATGGAAGCAAAGAACATACATACATGGCGGTGGATTGCACACGAAATATCACGAAGCCTACAATCCTACCTTCCCCATCAGGGGAGTTTGTCCAGTGAACATAGACAATTATAAGAGAGTGTCGATCAAAGAAACACTGTTAATAATCTCAGAGATTTGAAGAGCGCTAGACGTGAATAGTGTGCTTGAACAAGCTTACACCCTCGGTCTGATCTCAAAGGAAACACCTGCCATACACTGGCGCTAATCAATAGAGAGTGGTTGGTCCATTATCTTGCCCATCCCTCTGGCCAGTGTCCACGACTGTTGGTAACATAGTTAACTCGTCGTCTCCCAATACTAAACATGTTACTTCTAGTACGTGCTCGTAACCCACTTTTTATATACAGTGTATGTCTGACTTAAAAAAGAGTTACACCGTGATTGAGTTTGTTTTCACTTACATACTGAAGAACAAAGGAGATAGAAGTTAAAATTACCAGTCATAAAGAATCTCGCCCGAGTGTTTTTTGGTATCAAGTTTTGCAACACAAGTGTATAAAAGTTTAAGACTCCGAGACCTGCCGAGACGGTTTTAACTTTCATTACGATATTTGATGTAAAAAGACACGAGGGTGAGAGTCTATATATTATCCAAAATCATTCCTCTAACTTTTTTGTTCGTTAACAGTAATCACCAGTGTTTGTATATAAGAAAGTACAGCTAACCAGCTTTAGTGGCAGTCAGATTGGTAATGTAATATGATTGTGACGTCATGGTAACCGATGAGTGAGTGAGTGAGTATGGTTTTACGCAGCTTTTAGCAATATTCCAGCAATATCACGGCGGGGGACACCAGAAATGGGCTTCACACATTGTACCCATGTCGGGAATCGAACCCGGGTCTTCGGCGTGACGAGCGAACGCTTTAACCACTAGGCTACCCGACCGCCCCGGTAACCGATGATGTAACAACTATCTGCAAAGAATTGTCATGCAATTTCATTATGGCGATCTCCTAGGAGATATAGTTTTATCTCACCAAAGCGATATCCCCCGTATCAAATTAATTGAGGTAATATGGCCTTGTAGCTGCAGGCTTTGTTCGACACGATCTGGGTTAAATTCCCCACATTGATACAGAGGGGTTATTCGTAACTGTACTCCCATCATGACATCGTGTACAATAATGTCATAAAAGTGGCTACATGCACCCCTTCACTCTTCAACTGACCCGTGAAGATTCCGGGGTAGAATAGGTCTTCAGAAACCCATGCTTGCCGACCCGTGAAGATTCCGGGGTAGAATAGGTCTTCAGCAACCCATGCTTTCCGTAAAAAGCGACTATGCTTGTCGTGAAAGGCGACTAATGGGATCGGATGGTCAGGCTCGCTGACTTGGTTGATGCATGTCATCGATCCCAATTGCTTGGATCGATACTTATGATATTAATCACTGGATTGTCTGGTCCAGACTCGATTATTTACAGACCGCCGTCATATAGCTGGAATATTGCTGAGTGCGGCGTTAAACAACAAACAAACCAACCAACCACTCTTCAACCTTTTGAATAGTGGTGTTCCAGGTAAGATGTGAGGTCCAAGCAACCTGTGTTTGTCGTCAGAGGCGATTAAATGGATCGAGTGGTCAGGGTCAGTGACTTGGTTGATGCGTGTCATCGTATTGCAAGGATCTATACTCATGAAGTCAATCACATGATTGCTGAAAGCAGCGTTACACTTAACAAGAAATAATTATTACCGAGAAAAAAACCCAAGCCCATTGGGTACATAATTACCTTTCTCTGTAGGAATTTGCGATTATTATTCAATATACACATTACCATGTTCCCTTACCCTTGTTTTGCCATAGACCCTAGAATCTATCAATATGCACCATCCTTACAGCCAACATAGATAATAATAATAATATGATGATGATGATGATGATGATGATGATGATAATATTCCATTTGTGTGGCGACAAACTCCATATCAGCTTGCGTGTTTATGGCGCTTACATTATTACCCCAGGCAATGGATCAATGAGCACCCGATTTTCATTCTCACCTGACTGGGGAGTATACAACCCAAGCTGCCTGTGAGGCGCTAGAAGGTTAACAGCCACATTACCATCTCATCCTACCGGGTACCCACTCACTGCTGGGTGAACAGAGGCACATTTCGAACAAGGTCACTTGCCAAAGGAGACACCACATGTGTTACATGTGCTTCAGTGTGGGGCAGGACCGAAGCCCTAGAAACTCTCAGGAGTCAAGCTGCTGAACGTGGTCACCCTTCAATCTCCTCTGCGAGACCGACGTTGCTTAACTTCACCTGATATACTATGCATAACATATACCGCTGCTATTAGTATTTTACTGTCGGAATATTTGATTGTTACCGGCTTTTACGGGCGGCGGGATGTGACGAGCGAACGCTTTAACCACTACACCACAGCCCCTTGTATGAAATAATCACTTAAAATATTAATATCACTTAAGATAATTTACAGCAGAATATATAATATTGCGCAGTTTGAGAACAATCATGGCAGAAGGGTCGTAGTATGATGTACTCATTCATATCTACAATTCTTTGATTGGACAAAAATATGCGAAGTTAATTTCAAATATTTATATTTCAGTGGCAATGAATCCAATACACAATTTATTGACGGCTGACAAGATATGTTTGTAAAACACTAATTGCTGAGAAAGTGCAATATATACATCTGTATGCATCAAGTTCCAAGCAATGGATGCGGGTAACTCGTCTTGTATCTGTCGAGTACAGCTGACAACTAGACAGTGATTTCTTCGTTTTAATGATAACGACAAATCTTCTCCTACGATTACGTCGTACTATCGGATTCATTATAAGAACCGTAACCTGCTTTTATTAGTCTGCTCACGTTGTAAATCCATCACACGCGTTAGACATACGATCAGTCAAATATCTCATATTTGAACTTTATTCCATGTTCCCATGGCAACGACATTAAATTAGAGTCTGGAACATAAACAGAACGAAAACAAATCTCGTTAAGCCTCGAGGGTGTCTCATTGCCATCATGTCAAAGGCTTAAATCTGACGAGGAACCAGTAGGAGAAGACGCTTTGGTTTCAGCAAATAGATCTGGGTTTTACACATCTGGCTGACAAGGCGATCCTTTTGTTACGTCAAGTACCATAAATCAATTTCCATTTGCTTAATATTTGACAGAATTAAATTACAAGGGCGAATACTTGTTTGGTAAAAACACATTTGGGGCATAATTGTATTAGATTAGGCATTGGAACAAAGCGGTGATATTTCATACTCATTGTCGGTAACGCGAATCAAATGAAATCTAGTTTTTCTGATTTATATTTCCAATTTTCTTTCGAGGTAATATTATAACTTCGTTATGAAGATAACTTGTTTATTTTACCCCTCTATACACAGCACGTTAGGTTACTGTGTGTGTAGAGCAGAAAAGGTGGAACTCAAAGATTCAGAGATAAAGTAATTGATTTCTAAATAATTCTTGAACCAGAAGCCACTGGTTCTACACAGCTAAAGCCATATTACTTTATATCATTGACATGTGGTTTAAGTCTGTTTGACACTCCGTTTCTAAAATTGAATCGGGATAAGTACGTTGAGTTCATTTGCCGATAAGAAAGACGCCAAGGTGCTTTTAATGTTTTTTTGCATTCGTGAAAGAATTAACCGGAGTGATTTACTTTCTTGTCAAGAAAACAGTTTTGTTATCTGTTTAACTTTGAATGACATCAACCTTACCAGAACTTAAGACTTCTGAAAACTTTTACTGCGCCTTAGCGTGTGAGTCGGAGTGTGAGTGGGTGCGTGAGTGAGTGATGGGGAGTGAGTCAAGCAATAGGTCACATCGAACCCTCTTTAATCATATTCAAATCATTTTATTATCATATTGGCTCTGAGGGAATTTCATATTTGTTAAATTCGATTGAAAGCTGTTGGTCGAAATGATTGCACATTGATGTTATGGTTTTAGCTTGGACAAGAGTAGCTTTGTTTCTATTTCAAAGAATATTTGCTTCCCTCAAAGTGCATTAACAGCAAAGATATCGTGTTGTTGGCGTGCGTATGTCTTAAGTTATCTATGTTGTGAAATGTTATTACAAATCATAATAACAGCACCAACAGTATAATACACACTAATAATGACAATTGTGAATTAAATAATCCGGTGTTGTAGCCTATTTTACCTGAGAACATTTACGAGATATGAGGAATATGCACTATTAGCTTCGTTGTGTGGAATCAGATGGAAACATCATCATCGTTATTAGTATTATCATCATCGTCATCATAAACTTCCTCTGCATAGAGTCGAGTCCAAGGCGTTATGTAGCTGGGCTATTTCTGTGTGCGGCGTTTAAAAAAAACCCCAAAAAAACAAAACACTGAGTTGCATTATCAATTTGAGTGAATGTCGCACAGTATTAAACATACCAAAGATGTACGACGCCATCAGAGTCAAATGTTCATCTGGAAGTGTGGAATGTCAGAGCTTTCTATAAGGAGCAACCGCTGCAGGCATGACTAAGACAAGGATAAATTTGATATAAACCAGATGATTACTGGGTATTTTTCAACTCTGACATTTTAACAAAAATCAAAGGTCCACAAAACCAGTAATTTACAATTACGAACAAGCATGGTTTATGTCAAATGGTGTTTTTTTCGTAGTATGATACAGTTAGCTTTGTTTAATGATAAACGAATGACATGTCATAGAAATTGCTCAGCGAGAGTCTCTTCACAAGAGCTTTATCACTAGCTTATCATTGAGAGTTGATCAAACATACACTGTAAAAGAAACTTCTAAAGGTAAACTTACTGAATATAAAAAGTAGAGTAAGTTTCTAATGGGACAGTTTTCAGTTTTTGATGATAATTATTTTATATGATATTATGATTTCTTATTAGTAGTATGCATTGAAGTAGTGAATCTTGAGTATGGTTTTAAGCCGCTTCTAGCAATATTCCAGCAATATGACAACAGAAATGGGCTTCACACATTGTATCCATGTGTGTGTGTGTGTGTGTGTGGGGGGGGGGGGGGGGGGGGGGGGGGGAGTGGGGGGGGTGGGGGGGAGGGGGGGATCGAGCCCGGGTCTTCGGCTTGACAAGGCAACGCTTTAACCACTATGCAAACCCACCACCCCTTACATTGAAAGAAAATTAGTTTGGACGCATAAATATAACATATACTTCAATCGTTTGAAAATAAGAAGTAAAACATATCTGCAGAAAATAGTAACACGAGATTATTCTAAAAAACTTCTAAACAAGAAAACTGACGGTTTTCTTCTAAGTACTTCTAATTTCGGTATACATGAGGCAAACATGTATTAGTGCCTGTATGGAGGAGGATCTGAACATGTGAAAAATTCTACATTGTTTTCGTGATGTAAAATTTGTAATCGTTGGCTGTGAACACTAAATAACCATTTTTGAGTTCACTACGGATCGCAGCATCATAGAAGTTTCCGAGGAAAGCAGGTGCTAGATATAAAAACTAACTTGATTTGCTTTCCAATGGCGGCAGATATTGCATGCATATTTTATTACCTGTCAATTTCTTCCGTTGGTAATTCCTCTGCCTATCAAAGATATTTTTTTGTTGTAAATTGCATATCCGGATAGTGTTTTGTTGAAACTTCGCGAAGAATGTTTTGCAAGACATTTCAATTATGAATGTAAAAACTTAAAAACAAAACCTCTATACCTTTGTCTCTGTTGGACTAATGCGGTACCATAAACATTGACCTTATCTAATGAAATTAGGGACTGCATTGAACAAAATAAAATTCTAAGATGTGAAACAATGACGAGGCCGATAAATAGGCTATGCAGCTGGCATAGAAACTCGAGTTCGTAAAAATTAATTTAATCCGAGTTACTTGTTTTCAAATCCTTGGAAATCTCAACAGAGATGCGGCAAGACCGACATAGACAAATCGCAGCATCACTGAGCAAATCACAAGGTACCCCTAGGTCATTACGCACAAGAACACCACCAAATATGATCAAGACAATGACGCAATGCCATCTAACATCCAATTCCATCAGCAAACATCTCCAGTAATTGGTTTCTTAGAAGTAAGAGAAAGGTGTTATGCTGGCGCAAAATCAGTTTTAACCCTTTGCAGTAGGTTGCCCGCACACAGTCAACCATCACCGGCGCTTAATCTGGATTGTCATAGCATACACAATCACACATGAATTGAATCTTGGACACAGATCGAATTGACAGTAAAAGCTCATAATGCGTGAGCGATCTAACCGCCAGTGAATCGTGTATCATTATAACGCAGCAGTAAGAGAGATTCTGGGTCTTCTGTCCCATCAGGCGAAAGAAATGCAATGCGCCTTGTAATCAAAGGACAATTCTCGTCAAGGCGGAAAAACGACGGTCGTCTATCCGCCCAACCGTTTATTTAGGGATGTAGCCCTTGGGACAGGGAAATACTTGCTTCAGAGGACTAAGTATTACCTTGTCAGACAGAGATTATCAGAGATATTGGATAATTAGAACGTAATAATATTTCTTTCTTATACGTGGTGCTTTACATTTAACTCTTTGTACCACAAAATGTTTTATCCCGCATCAAGGTGTGAAATGAATTGGTTTATTACGAGGCTATTACATAAAGTCTTTCCTTATTGACAAATGTATACGGATTAAATGTCGCTGTTTGTACTACGATTTAGTTCACTAGATTGATCAATATATTTAGGATCCGTCTGTGCCCTGAAGAGATGTTTAAAATATTATAAAAAAGTCATGCCATCTCAATGAAAGGATGCCCTCAAGAACAGGTTAAGGACTACTTTAAACTAGTAGTTTTAAAGAAAATAGTTTCTTCTACACTTTTTCACATTTTGTTAATTCTTCGATGCATGTCATTAATTGCGGAACATCAATCTGCTTGGATTTGCTATAGACTTGCGGATTCAAGGAAACGCAAAACAGTTAATTTTAAATTTACTGTCTGTCGTCTCCTTTGGGTGTGAACACCGTTAACATCGCTCAAACCAATTTGTCAAAGAGAGTAACAGGTCTTTTGAAATAGGTTTTTGAGATAGTTTTGCAAGACAGGGACGTTCAGGCAGCAATTAAATACCTCGGAGACACTAAGGACCATCAGACTATTCAGATGATCGAACGATGAATGAAACGATGTCTAGGATGGATCCTTAGAGATGCTTCACGAGTCGAAAGGTCAGTGAAAACAGGGATTGCTTGATCTAAAGCGCACAAAACACTGTAAAAGATGTAGTAATGTTAACAACATATTTCCCAGGAGAGGTTAGGTTACGTTGTTTGCGAACCTAACAGCTGAAGTTACCCCTCCTTTATTTTATCACAGTGTCTTGCACTCGAACATGATGGGTCGATGTCTGGACGTGTTAGAAGCATTATACAGTAAACTACGAATATAACGAACTCAAAGGGACTCAAGGTTTAGTTCGTTATAACCGTAGTTCGTTATAAGTACATACACACCATGACTCCAGCAAGTAGTCGGGACCAAAAAGTTAGTTCGTTATATCCGTCAGTTCGTTATAAGCGTGTTCGTTATAACCGTAGTTTACTGTAGTTTGAAAGTCGGGAGTGTTTTTTTCCTTTCGTCAGATATTATGTTTTAGTTGAAATTCAATGATGATGATGCAGTTGAAGATGCTGCTACAAATATTATTGATGACGATACTGGGGACAATTGCACATTGTATATAGCATGCTATTTAGTCCACACTGTAGCATGCTAAAGGCGCGTCTTATTTGTCACCCCTGTAAAATTGCAGCCTCAAAGAAGTGAGGTGTAGCCAATTCATGCTGCATGTCAAACATGCGGCTCCTGGTAAAGGAAATGCGACAAACACACGAAGTGACTCAAAAGAATATTCATGTTTCTTAATGAAATATCAAACATTTTCAAATATGCGATCATAAAACGCAAATGGTGCATTGTCATTACACTATATATGCGTAAACGTACACGCTACTACACCTTCGTCTCCTCCTCCCCCTCCTCCAACCGGTCCCCTTCCTACTACAGCTACTGTTCCTTCAAGTCTCCTCCTAAGCTTTTACCCCCTTCTCCTCCTACAACAACTACTACTGCTATGCCTTCTACTCCTCTTTCTTCTCCTCCTACTACTCCTCCTCTTACTACCACTACTACTACTACAACTGGTACAATTCCTCCTTGTTGGTCTTTTCCTCCTCCTTCCACTACCTTTTCTACACCAGACCTCCTCTTACTACTACTTCTACTACTACTACTACTACTACTACTACTACTACTACTACTACTACTACTGCTGCTACTGCTACTACTACTACTACTACTACTACTGGTGCTGGTGTTACTGCTACTACTACTAATGATAATTCTACTACTACTTCTACTACTACTACTACTACTACTACTACTACTTCTACTGCTGCTACTGCTACTACTACTACTACTACTGATACTACTGGTGCTGGTGTTACTGCTACTACTACTAATGATAATTCTACTACTACTTCTATTACTACTATTCCTCCTTCCCTACTCCTCCTTCTAGAACTACTATTCCTTTTATCTCTGCTACAACTACAACATCGACACCATAGTATGAAGACAAACTGATGCACTTGTATTTTCAAAATATATGACAAATTCTCTATTTCTTGTTTGATTGTCAGCTGTAGAGATTTTTATGTGTTAAATATCTTTTGCTGTTTCATGTCTCCACTTCCACTTTTTTCAGATTTTTTTCAGTCTCGCTTTGAAATCGTGAAGGTGTTAAACCTTTTTCTGTGTAATACCTAGCTGGCGTGGGACTCTTGTTTTTCGCGTTCTACTTGCTAACATATTCAAAATGATATGATATAAATCTGATATTCACTGACACGCTGTCATTTATCTGACAAACATTTCATTGCAACATCAGCCGAATTCACTCACTCACTCATTATGCGTACAGGAGTTGTCATCTGAAGTTACATACGTCAAAATACCCATTGGTGTGTGGAAATGGACATTTCCCCCTTCAAATAAGGCATATTACACTTATTACAGTCAATACCAAACATATGAAACATTGCTGTGTGATGTGATTGAAGTTCTGGTTCACAGCAACACGTTCGTGTGTGGAGTGCGTTTATACTATGAATAACAACTGTCCTACTGACGTAGCTGATGTACACTGCTGGGCAAAAGAAAGCATACACCAATGTTTGATGGCGGCAAAAATGAAACAAACAACAAATAGTTGATGGGATGATATTTTATGGCTCTAAGTTTGCAGTGTCACCGCGAACGTTTTGTTAGCAACGTTTTGTAACTGTTGGATTCATATCAAATGTGTATACTTTCATTTTGCTTGGCAGTTTCTCATTTTCATTTTCCCCGTGCATTCCAGTAAGCCACATTGTATACCATAAGCGCCATCGATCACATCTACTGGCCCTGTTATGTGAAGTCATGGCAAAAAACAATCTTAAGATTCTTCTGTTCGACCTAGGAACATTCTTTTATTCCAAGATTGTATAAAAAATCCTAAGTGTTTTCTCCTCTACATGTGCCTTGGAGCTGACTGTTCACGAAAGCCGACAGACAACCTAACAAGGCTACTCTGTGCCATAATGGATGGCCAGTCGGACAGCCTCGTCTTACATCCTGGGTTTTCTGAATGTTTTTGGAGCAGGAGGATTTCTCTGCGATATTCAACCCATTTCAGACAGTAAAATTGTACAGGACTAAACTCGTAGAACAGCAAACTCGTATAATATGAAACATGTATAAAAGTAAACTGGAATACTAGTAAACTCGAATGACAGTAAATGCGTATTAGAGTAAACTCGTATAATAGTTGACTGGAATTATAGTAGACGCATATATATATATATCACATAAACTTGTATAAGAGTTAGCTCATATAAAACTTGTATAATAGTAAACTCGTATGATAGTAAACTCGTATAAGAGTTAGCTCATATAAAACTTATATAATAGTAAACTCGTATGATAGTAAACTCGTATAAGAGTTAGCTCATATAAAACTTATATAATAGTAAACTCGTATGATAGTAAACTAGTATAAGAGTTAGCTCATATAAACTTATATAATAGTAAACTCGTATGATAGTAAACTCGTATAAGAGTTAGCTCATATAAAACTTATATAATAGTAAACTCGTATGATAGTAAACTCGTATAAGAGTTAGCTCATATAAAACTTATATAATAGTAAACTCGTATGACAGTAAACTAGTATAAGAGTTAGCTCATATAAACTTATACAATAGTAAACTCGTATGATAGTAAACTCGTATAAGAGTTAGCTCATATGAACTTATACAATAGTAAACTCGTATGATAGTTAACTCGTATAAGAGTTAGCTCATATAAACGTATACAATAGTAAACTCGTATGATAGTAAACTCGTATAAGAGGTAACACTTATAATCTCAGAGTCGTTCTTGGGTAGACTCATATAAATTTAAAGTAAACTCGCACAAAAGTAATTTCGTTTAATAGTAAATTCGTTTTTAGTAAACCCGTATAAAAGTAGAATCTTACAAATAGTTTATTTGTATTTAGTAGACTCGTATAAAAGTAAAATCGGGTGTAAAATCTCGTTTTTTGGTAAAATTGTGCCACAGTAAACTTTGTCATACTGACAGTGTCATTTGTTGTTAAGTAATGATTTCTTTTACTTTGTTTCTGTTAATATTCAACAGACGTTCATAACATTGTATTTTATGTAACAATAATAAGTTTTCAGGAAAGTAATACTATCTCATGTAAGCAGTAGTGTGGAAGTTACTATATCTAGATGCTTTTGGAATCAAGTGTAATCTGGAATCCACTTAAACAGCTACAGACCAATCCAGCAGTGCATGCAACTTTCTAGAAGGTATTTACACTACACAAGTTGTCAAGGGCGTGCCTCTTTCGTCTCACATTACATCAAGACCAGCCGTTGTGAGAAGAACATATTTTCTCCTTGGATATCCAGCCTAGGCCTATTTTGGAAGCTTGATCACATTATTGCTATTACCACTGCTATTGTAATTGTAGTGCCTTCGTTCTAATGTGTAATGCCATTGTAATTACTTGTAGTATTTTGTTTGTAAACCTACAATTTTAATTGTATAAAATTTCTTGGTTATATGTAAGTTTCACACGGAACTCTTTTGCGTATAGATTTCTGATTTAACATATTATTTCAAATCGGAAGTCGACACGTAACAACTTGTGTAACAGTAAAATCGTATGAAAGTAAACTCGCATAAGTGTAAATTTGTCTGAAAGTAAATTCTTGTAACAGTAGACGTATTGCCACCTAAATCGGCAAATGTCATAATATTCATCACAACTGCAACAAAGTCTCCCGTAGGGCTCAGTGAGCGAACTGTACATTTTCATTCACTAAATCTCGTTCATAAAAATACCATTCGGGTAAAGCTACCAGAATAGCAGTTTCCGCATGTCTAGCGAGTTTGGAAGAAATGCACTGTGTACTTATGTCTTGCTTGTATTCCCTGTTGGGAATAGTGAGTAAGTGGCATTGTCACAGTGCAAGAAGAAATGCTATATTCGTAGCAAACAGTCAATGTGAACGATCATGTTGTTTGGAATTACAACAGACAGGAATAATTGTCAAAACAGGGGCCCCCGAAATAGATGTGCCAGGCTAGGTCTTCAGACGTCATCTTACCTTCAGAGAGGAAGTGAAAGTAAGAATGGTGTTTCCTGACCCATTCACCCTTGTACGTGATTCTCTCTGTGTGATAATTAATGCAAAAATGAATGTTTTATGGTAGACTTGTGGATGACACTTCCACATTTGATGCATCAGTGGCCAACATGATGTCCAACGCAATTCCCTATTTTGACCAGTGTCATGCGTTACTGTGTTGGTTCTTGTGAACCCTTGACTTGCCTTTGCATTTGTTTGTGACGGCTGTCCTTTAAGAGAACACCTGGTATCATCCCAATCTGATAGTGATTCATAAACACATGCCTACGATATACAGTACAGGGACTCGTATGGAAATGCTTTTTGTCGCTTTTATTCATGTATGCAGTTAGGTATGTGAGTTGAATGATGCCTTGATAATATACAATCACACAGCAGGGATTGTGTATAAAGTAGCACCCAAATACGTGTACCATTCTCTACAAATCGCAAACCACACATCTACATGCAACTCTTTGTCTAATCAGAATAACTTCACGCCCAAAACATCGACTCTCGTGCCATATTAATGCAGCTGATATGATATTTCTTTGCAATGATTAGTAATTGAATTCATGAAGTCTATTGTCGATCCAGAAAACAGAACACTAATATATTCTGCATCGATAGATAGGTCAAGAGAAGCCCAAGAGAAGCCACTATGATCTGATTTTCCATAATTACGCTGCCATTATCCGCGGCCGGATCAACGAGGAGTGCAATGAAGCATTCAAATGACCACTTCGTTTCTGGACAATACTACATTAGACTGCTCAATCGGCCATTGTAATTACCTCGGTGACTTGGGAAACAAAGTCCACCAGTTTTTCACTAGACGAACATCTCCCCCATGTGTTGCATGGTGCTAATTACCTGTGGGGCGCTTCTGGTTTGAAATAGAAGGTGCTACCAATTCCTTCGGCATCCATTATCTACTTGCAGTCAAATGAATCAAGACTCTTCGGAATGCTACAGCAAAGCACAGATGTAATTCCTGAACTTTACATGGAACAACAAACATCAAAATACAACATTAACCAAATTAAGTTTTTATCTTACAAGGGATAATATCAGATCACCTAGTATCGCGAACATCGCGAACACCCGGTATCATCGCTATTCATAAACACATGCTCATGATATATCCGGAATCGTACAATGAACTCTTCTTTCAGCAAATTTCTTATGATGATAGAAGAGACTTGTCACTTTTATTAATTACATAGATTATGATCATGGGCAGGGTTTTGTTGTATGCATTACCATTAATTATATCAACATAAATGTTCTAAACTGAGCCTCTTTAAAATATTGAATAACGTAAGCTGATTTACGTATTTATATCTTTGTGGAAGAATGTAAAAACGTTAGACTAAAAATGTGCACTTTGGTTGACAAGGGAGTTGAAAGGAGTCTGTGAGTATTTTTGTATATTACCTCATTAAAATGTATTAACTAAGGGTCAGAGGAGACACATGGCTATTTAAATAACTGCTGTACTATTACATTAATGATGGCAGCTCACGAAATGGATACACGTTGAGACAGAAGGAGAACATAATTGCTCTCTTGCTGCATCTTACCCGAAAAAAATAATTCAACCCACATAGAAACTTTAATGTCAGTGACCACACATGGGCCTCGTTTCACAAACGGATCTTAGCGCTATGACTGTCGTTACGTGTATCGTTAAGAAATAGAGTATGTCTAGGCATCATATGTTGTGTGTTAGATGGTGGGAGAATGCAAGGATGAACCACGTTAACAATTTGACCACACTATCGTTAGAACAAAGCGGTACAGATACAGATGACGTCCACAGCAAAGCGTATTCAGTTCCCGTCTATAATTTAATATTTTATTTTCACTGTTACATTTATGTATAATTCCTATCGTACTCAGTAATCCAATATGTTATTTAAAATTCAGATTTATGTTAATGTTCTATAATTGTCTTTCATCGTATATTTGATTTTACTTTCAGTGAACAATTGACTTGCCTGTTCATGTGTTTCTGACGGGTGCCACCTGTGGGTCAGAATACGTTCACCTTTTCGCGAAGACCTAGTATCATCAGGTTTAATATTGATTCATAAACACATGCTTATGATAGACAAGTAGTCGGAATCGTGCAATGGACTCTGCTTTTAAGCACTGATAATAGAAAGATTTTGTCGCTTTTATTTTAAAAGTTAAATTTCAATAATGGTCGGTTATATTACTTACAATCAAGTTGACTAAATAAACTATATCAGTACATGAAGTATTTACTAAATTGGTTTCGATACAAACAAAACATGAAGCGAAACAGTAAACTAGCGCATCTGTTTTGGAGATTAATATGGCTTACTGTATGACCTTAGCTTTAACGATTACAGTTACTGCGAGGGTTACTCTCGATCACTACACGTAACTGTGGTAGAAGTGAAAGTTAATTAGATAACCCGAGTCAGAAGCATTATGTAACACATGTAGCAACGCGATAGAAGTGGTCTATATATTGGAAACTGACGTAACCGTTGAGTTACAACGTAGACGATATGGTGATTACCTATAGTCGCAGGGCTCAGCGTCATATTGCTAGTGCACTAGGCATTTCCCAGAAGAGAGTACATTCCATTATCACAGATACTGAGTCAGTGAAGAAAGTATCAGCTCGTTGGGTTTCAAAGTTTCTGGCATCTGATCAAAAAAACGTACCAGGCACAACATGTCCCGGGATAATCTAGCTTGTCCTGTTTGAAGCTGACACAGAAAGGTTCTTGCAACGATTTGTCACTGAGGGTGAAACCTGAGTTCACCCCTTTCAGCTAGAGTCCAAACAACAGTCGACAAGTACTTGATCACTGCACGTTATTCAAGTTTGCCCGTTTACAAATGCAACAGACCCTTGCTTATTTTACTTACTTGTCATACCGAAACACTTTGCTCAATTGACTCAAGTGTTTGTCGATACCCCTCTTTGACATCTCGTAATGTCTACAACAAAGGATTTCCCTATTACCCAGTTCCTTCTATGCGAGGCTCAGAACTTATCAATCAATCCCCGCGAATCATACGGCTGCCTGTACGACAATCGTGAGGTACTGGGGACCTATTCTAACGCGGAATCCCTTCAGGGGGTTTGTAGAAGTAGCTGACAAATCTGCGAACTCGATTAGATTAGAGCCAGCTACACCACAGAGGTTGCTTGAATGGAACTTGTGGAATGTAGCTTACGTAATGCCTCGGAGTGATGTAACAGTGTGGATAGAACCGAGGATTATTGTGACCAGCGAGGGATGTGATTCACATGACACTGACCAGGTTTTGGACACTATTGTTCTGTATGTCGTTGAGATAACCGGTGAGGCTTAGTTGATGTTTCATTTTGTCCTCCAAATTATGAATGGCTGGACAACTAATTGTGTTGACAGTAAATTCCAAGAATTTTGTTAAATATATCACCACCTATCAAGGCAAACTGACCTATTTGATTTCGAGGACGGTAGGCAGGATATTATAAGGGCGGTTGTATACGGTTGATTCATCAGATGGTGGATGGTGCTGTGTTTCGCCTCCAAACAGGACAAGATGCCTGTGATTTCTCAGTTGAACCAAGACTCGTAATGTTGACATGTTTATTCTCGAAACGTAAAGATCCCTTTTTAAATATAATAAAACTGCAGATATTTTCCTTGATACATTGTTCACCTAATATGGTTGTATTCAGTGAGTGAGTGAGTGCGGGTTTTGTACCACTTCCATGGAGGTTGCAGTAATGATACTGGCCTCACATATTGTAACAATTTACCCACTTGCATAATCTACCTTCCCCAGATCAAGTTGTTTAGTATCTGCAGAAAAATTCACTGAGAACATGTAAAACTTCCTAAGTGGAGTAAAATGTTGCTGTTGCAAGACGTATCTATGTCTACATCTATATGTATAATATTCATTATGTGTGCGGTACAATTTTGACAATATTAATATTCATGTTCAACATTACAAATATAACACCTTTGTTCAACATAACCCATGACGCCACATGTATGTTCAACATGACCCATGAAGTCACACATATATGTTCAACATGACCAATAAAGACATGTATGTTCAACAAACTAGCACGAATTCGAACTACGCAAGGGTCGAAACGTCTTAACAGAGAAAGTCTAAAGTTTTACTTCTGGCTTATCGAACAAGAGTCAAAGTAATCAAACCAATCCCGACTGTCATTAATGACCTTAATATTTCATGAAACGATCTTGCACTCACACATCAAAGTCTTCACTGATTCAACCTATCCAATAGATGAGTTCGTCGGTTTTGTTCCTTCAAAGGAAACCCACAATTTCCAACACAATAATGAGATAATTGCAAAAACATGTACAGGGTGCTTAACTTTAGGTGAACGGCGGCAGTACACCATTGCCATTATCAAATATCAGTTATCAAATATCCGTCGTGATGTCGTTATTGTCTGCGTGGACTTTATAATAGCTATGTTGTTTAAAATATGCACTGAGACTATTCAGAGAAAACCACGAGCCAGCCACCTTGCCCTAAATACCCTCCAACATTACATGACAAACAGGGTCCTTGTGCGCAGCAATGTTCTTCTTTAACACCACTTTTCCTTCCCTCTGTTGACCGCGTCTATTCGATTAAAATCAGCAGGTTCATGTTTGTAGCGGTGGCGCAAAAATCAGATGTCATTAGCATCCAGTGGAGAAGATAATTTGTTACTATTGAACTATCCTTTGTTGTCGTTTATCAGCATACTGCTTTGTTAAACCCAATCCTGTTGTGCACAAAATAAAAGCGCCACTTCCCGGGAGGTGGTGCCATGCTAGATATGATGAATGGAATTGATGCGTTTGTGTAAGTGGTGCTTCGAGGAACTAGGTGAGAAATGATCTTGTTGCTGTAGGATATTCGATCAGGATAATGGAAGCGGAAAAGCTGCCATGTTATCATACAGTGATTGAAAATTGTTCAATATTCATACAACATCCGAAGTTTTATAAGACAATCATCGCGTATCCGCTTGCAGGTTTATGGTCACATTGCTGAAAGGCGCTACATCAAAGTAATGCTACAATGGAGAATATGTTCAATACCAAAACAATGGTATGGGATTCACTGTTTTAGAAACACGAGGGTTATTTTAATTCCTTTAGGTAGGACTGGGAAGGGTGAGTGAGTGGGTTTAAATTCTTTTTGAAAAGTATTTCAGGGGTGCTCACAGCTGCTAGCTTATATAACGTGATATACGATCTAAGTGCGATACAGGTTGCAGACGTTTACGCACGAATACGGTAAAGACTCTGAAAGATCAAGGGTCCTAATGCGGGATACGAAGCGGATATACGAGCTAAGTCGAAGAATGTTTACACATTAACACGGTTAAGACTCTGACACACCAAGGATCCTAATTTGGGATTCCAAGCGGATCCTGAAACAGGTCAGGAACGCAACTCTGTATAGTGATTACCAGGCTACATAAGTTTCTTCAGCTTGTATAAGAGCGTGGAGTGACAGGAGTCAAGGGGAGTTACTGTCTTTCATTGTGAAGCGACTGAACATTACACGAAAGAAAGTCAGTACTTTTTATACCTTATTTGTCACAACATGGTAACAATTTATTGCAAGTTCTTCGAAATATGCTTCCATGCTTGGAATAACAAAACAGAATATTCAATAACTAAGCGACTTTTTTGTTTCCTCGAAACGCTGTCGTTGCGTGTGGCATGTCTAAAACCTTGGTATGGAGTGCAGCATTATACGCTTTGCTTCAATAATTTGCCATTTCCTTGCAGACAGTTAAAAGCTCCTTTCTAACAAAAACTCATATCTTTGTAGACAGACAAAGAATTCTGTAGCAATATGGCAAATTTCCTGATCACAAACCAAGCAAGGAGTTAATATTAGCGCCTCTCATACATAACCAACAATAAGTTGCCTGAAACGAAATACAATATTTGTTGAAACGTTTGCTCCAAAAGCTCGATGAAACATCCTATCTCGAGAAAGAAAACACAAATCTTGGTGGAAACCATGTGTATTTTATTCGTCAAATTACCATCTTTTCTGAATTGAGTGAATTGAGACTTCTAATCAGCAAGCTAAAGGAAATGGATGCTATCTCTTCTACAAACGAAATTGGGCAAAAACTGCTATCGAAGAATTGATTCATCAGTATTTGCTTTGAGAAGATTCAGTCGTGTTTACACTGCTAGCATAAACAAAGATAAAGACTGTTTTCCTATTCAAAGTCAGTCAAAATTAATGACGAATGGGTTTCCCCAGTTTGGGTATGGAAGATCAGTTGGGTCAAATTCCGATGCCATTGTTGTTTTTGTTATGCTCATATCGACTACATGTCAGGCTAGTTTTAATAACAATAATGTGTATGAAAGATACATGTAGGAGCAGGCACCATGCGCGAAAAAAATTATTATTTTGTATATGGTATTAATGATTGTGCAGATGTTTCAAAAAATTGTGTCTTATATATAGCTTATCGAAAGTATAATCTCTTTTATTATGATAAGGAATAGAGCATAATTGCTAAAATGAGCTTACCAGAATTTTTTTTATTTCAACACATGGATGACTTAAAACAAAACTATGTATAGATAAGGTTAATAAATATGTCAAAAGATTGACACTAAGAATTCATTTTCATGAAATGTTGGTCTAATTTGACTCAAATTGATTTTTTTAGTAGATGTAGATAAAGACAGAAAAAACATACGGTACAAAATATATTCGTGATATGTATTTTCTTTGTTGGATTTTTTCTTGATTTTCGGCAAATCGGCCGATTTCAGTCATTTTTGACATACATGTATAGTATCATGAGTCTGAACCTTGCATTTAAAAAATAAATCCTAGTTATCTTATCTGATACTGTTTCAAACCAATAATTCAAAATGTCCCGTATTTCTACTTATTTACGTTGCATGTGAGCCAAATAGGGCACATATCATAGCTCTTCCTTTTGTCATTTGCCATACAGTGTGCGTATTGATACACACATTGAAGAGGAGAATGTATGGCAATGTTTGACATACGGGAATGGTTAAATCGCATTTGATGAGAGAGTATCGCCTTCTCGTTTGTGATTTCTCAAACCGTGTGAAATATGAGTATCAAATAAAAGTATTACATATTCGTTTATCCAAATGGGAAGTCAACCTCGACTTCTGTCCATTAGGGTTGTGGAAACATACTATGACATTTGATGGATATGTATCATAATGCGGATGACAAATATTTTAAAGGAATGAAATTCATTTTAATCTTTGATTTATATTATATGTACAGAAATAACCAAAATAATGTTGTTAAATGTATACTTTGATGTTTCCAAATTGATTGCAATGCATCCAAAGGACGAAAACGGTGAGGATGAGTAATCGAGACAAGTTTACTGTCTCCATGGATCTGAACGTGCTAATATGCACGGCAACATTTCAGGAAATGTGACAGTCATTTACTCTATTTAATGACAGAATGAAACTAAATCTTGCCTAGTCTGTAGAAACAGTAATAAAACTGTCTTAAGAAACCACCAAATCTTCAATCAGTGACGTATGAACAGGGCGATTTGTTTAAGGCTGACAAGGATCAATTAATCAAGTATTTATCTTGCTATCTGTAGAAGACGAAGAGTTATAAGATCTACATTAACTCGGTTAAATTGATGGATGAGTTTCCCGACTACAGTTGAATAATAACGAGAACTTTCCAGTCTCTCACGTCTCTGTCATCAACTGCACTCAACACCAACTAGACTTGATGTAATGTTTCTTAAATTAATATCTGGAAAGTGATCTAGATGTCGCAGAAAAAAAGTTGTCCTTGAAATAATGCATCTTTGGTTGCTAACAATTGTTACTCAGTTGTTACTGCTTCAGATAAGCAACACATAAGTACCAGCAACCGTGTTCGTCCTTGCTTCAACTGGTATAAATACATATTCATCGCTCCATGTCTGTTTAAACTTTTTTAGCATATGTATTTTTAAGCAAATATAGTGATTGTAATATAAAGAATACATTGTAGTGTTTTTGTTGAGGTTTGCAAAATCTGGAACTGTAAGTATCAGATATCAAGAAATTTCAGGACTTGGTTTAAACGTTTAATTCCATTTTCTGACTCTTTGAATAAAAAGCCCTCAGTGGGTAAAGCCATGCGCCATTCATCATACATTGGCCAATCGATTGCGAAAGACAGGGGTCCTATCCCATCTGACCCGAACCATGACAAGACCAGAGAAGTCCACATTCAAAGGATATCGTGAACATTGGAACTCACTCAATGAGGTTAGCCAACGAGCATAACGCATTATCGTTGGCTTCGATTTTTAATTAAAGTGATTAAATGTTTTAGCAGTGTCGTCTTTGATATGAAGTGAATTAATTCATATCAAAGAAGATGCTTGTAGGATATGAATGAACGTGCTTCATTACCAGATTGACAGAAAGAAATATTTGCAAAATTCAAAGCGTGTTTGTGTGCTTCTATGATTTCTTGAATCTATTTCGCATGAGATCACCGATTGAGGTTTAGCATATAAACGTATCTATGCGTGACGGTTTTGATTTTCTATGCATTATCACATGCCTCAGAAAGGCTTTAGGTACTAAGCCAAAACATATAAAGAGTGAACTGGGTCACCTGCACAATCATTTTATTTATAAGGTTATTATGAATGTATATGATACGTTTTAATCCGGGCGGCTGCCAAAAATATGTGCATCAATGGAGTTCCAGATTAAGGAACCATGTGTGGCAAAATGTCCCTTTGAATATATAGTTTAGGGTTCCAAGCAGTAATACCCCGGGAGGTAGTTATCTGATTTAATTAGGTTCCAGGCCAACGCGGTTTCACTGTATATCAATTTAAAAATACAGATAGTTCAAAACTAATCTCCTTTAAGTTTGCCGCTTTAGGTTCGAATTATGCCTAGAATAAAAAAACAACCTATTGTACGTGGTAAGGACTATGCAACGTAATTACTTCGACAAGCATTTAAATTATGTATTAACGCAGCCTAAATGCATCACAGTGTCGATATATCAATAATCATTATGTCATTTGTCTGGGGACCACTTCAAAAATATGATGATTATTGATTTTCTGTTGTAATATGCATATCATGCGTGTTCGCCAATTCAACCTCAAAGTTTCAAACATCGGCTTTCAACCAACGATGAAGCCAGACATTGACAAATCATGTGACATTCCCATGTGACTGTGTTTGACATATTGAAATGCCAATATTATTCTACCTCCCAATAGATCTAATGCTGTTTTTTACGTTCAGAGAATTAGTAGCAGGGAAAGCATCACTCTCATGACCAGGGTCAGAGACACTAATAATGTAACGCATACCGCCTAGGTGACTGGTAAGGCACGACTTCTACAGGATTTATGTTATAAACTGCAACGAGCACCAATGATGTCAACATTTCCATTGTGTCAAAGCTAACCACAATTTGTTAACATTATAGCATAACATATTAGCAGGACTCAGTTGAAAGTATACGAACCACCATCTATTGTTTCAGTTCGTGTGTGTGAATGACATTTTGTCGTTTGCAGCTTCTTCTGAATAATAGTTTAACATTATGTAAAACGTATGGATGTGTAAATAGTAGCAGAAACACATCAAGATGACATTGTGCTACCAGACGATGAGGCATGTTTGACCACCATGGCAAAAGTATCACAAGCGTGTATTCAGTCCATCTGACAGTACGACTGACAAGGCGGGTATATTAAACTAAGTTCGCGGTTATACAAATACGTCTTGCACACGCATCCATTTCGGGGTTCTACGTAAACGGATATCAACAGAGCGGGTGTGTCGCAATTTGCGTTGCTACCGATATATCGACTCAATATAGCGCCCATTTTGAACTGCTCTCTGTTCACCAATTTTCATATGTTATCAACAGAACGGGCAAATCGCCAATTGCGTGCTGCCATCAACAACGAGCGATTTTGTGTTATGGTGAATGTCTTGATTCACCGAAATAAACGTTGATGTGTTCTACATTGGAATACCAAAACAATGTGCATGCGCGTTACTGCAAATATAATAATTGTGTTCATTAAAATGTGACATCACCCCTTCTTGATGCACTGTGGTTGTAAGTTTACTTTTAAACTTGTCAAATAGAGGAACAGGCTCTAATAAGTGTTTATTTAGTTTACGAAATGTTTACTCGGTCTCACGTGAGCGGAAGTCATTTCTTTAGTAATTGTTGATAAACGGTCCTAATGTGTCCTGTACATGTGGTTTTGATCGATATGTGTACATTCCATACAGATCTCAATGCGTTTTTCAATTTCCTTCATTGAACAAGTGAAAAGGTCAAATCTCGTCTCATTAATCTTATCACTTTTATGTTCCACGATTTTAGAATGTTATTTACTTTTGATAACAATGTTGTGCATCTGTGTGAAAGATGTGTACATGGGAAATATCACACATTAAGGTGTGTTTATTTTGCCGTAGACACAAGTGACAGAGAGCCACTTTCATTGATAGGGCTGCCTTCCACATAGCATTACTCGACATTTTTCATAATAATTTTTATATGATGGTTTATTATGGAGAATTACGAGACACTACCTTTTTGACCTGACCACAATCATTTAAGTTTTGTTTAATTCTTTCATTATCAGATATATCAAATTCGAAAATATCTCGAACAAACAAACAATTTGGTGCATAGGAAAGCCAAAGAAAAATACGACCGATGTTGTTAATATTGTGGACAGTTTACACTGTTACAGATAAATACTACTGTGGCGCATAGAACATTGAATGAAAATTGTCAAAATCATGATCATTGGAAAAAAAATATTGTCCTTACTTGCATTTTGAAACTTGTAACAAGCCTCAACTATATATAACTCTCTAATTATATGCATATTCGGATAAATTGAAAGAAACAGCCAATCTCTACAACGTACAAGAAAGTTCCTCGGCTACAAAAATATTTTGCAAAGGTAAAAACACTATAAATGTACTTGAAACACTATCGAAACAATTTTCATAATTTGATTTTAGTTAAAGACGTGGCTACAAACACCTAATCTGAAATCAGTGAGCTTCCCTAATCACGCGATTGGTGTTCTCCTGAACTCGAAGCAGTTGTTATGGAAGGAGCGTCAACGGCGAGTAGACACAAGGTAATTATTTTGTGAACTTGGATACTGATGTGGGGGAATACAATCCAGTCGTCTCCTGTCAAATTAATCATATTGTCAATTACGACTCTGAAATTGACAAGCTTTGGCGCAGGTGTCAGAGGAGGATTCTTGCTGAAAAACACAGCTTGTTATTAATGCAATTTGAAGCTATTCGCTCAATTCTGTCCTAACTTAGAGACCAACGGGCGCTACTTACGTGCGTTACTGACGGCGAAACTATCGGTGACATCAAGTGTGATTGTCCAGTTTTTGAGTTCGAACCTTTGGTGCCCGGACCCACTATTCTTCTTCTGTACCTCATGACTGAAGGCTGTATCCACCTGGATTGAGTTCCGATCAAAGACGGCACCTATTGGATGAAGAAAATGGACAAACAAAAACCGTCAGAGAAGTGGGAGTTAAACTGGTACTTGTCAATATTAGCACCTGACTGTGAAATTATGATTCTTAACATGTCGTTGGTTTTCAGGTAAAAAATCAGAATTGTTTCACATATTGATGGTAAATTAACCATTTACATTCAAAATGTCACTATTCCAAAGGCAAAATAGTGATGAAAATAATATGAATGTATCATTGGGAATTAGTGATGACATCAAGTGTTCGCAAAAAGAGAAACATTCATTGGCATCACAAATTGTAGCCATGTAGAAACGAATCCTTTTCTAACAACGCTATTGTCACAAGGCTACAGATACTGACAAAATGACTGATTTGTGGCATAGATTACCACAGACTGGACGAGATTAAATACACATAACCAATGGTTAAGGGGTGTTAATCTAAACACACTATTATGTCTTTCGAAACTTACCTCATAGAGGCCATCTTCTTTTAAACTGTTAAGATAGCGTTGTTAATATGTGGCATTATCTAAAGACACTACATGTTTTCTAAGCCTCTCTGATGTTTGTCATTTTCTTCCAATATTCAACTTTCCCTTTATGTCGAGCAATAGTCAGGAGCTCTGGCCTTTGGTGTCTACTTTTCACACCTTTTGAGGTACAGTCGAGCATGCTCGTTCTACGAATAGTTCAAAGAGTGTCAAACGATTCTTGCTCAAAAGTTGTTTGATCAAGTTTACATCATTCAAAGGCATTTTGACGCATCAGTGACAAATGGGCTCTACTTTTCGTGGAGTTTTCTTATGCTTATGGCAACGTTTACGTTGCATATTGTCCCTGCATATTCGTCATTAAAAATCTTGTCTCACTAATATATATCCTTCAATGTATGTTTACCTGAAATAACTTACATTGAAAAGTTACAATTCGGATCCACTTTCAAATACCCGGATCCACTTTCATAGCATGTATATGTATAGTATACCATGAACATGTATAGTATTAAAATATATTCATGAAAAATACTGACCTGACACCAACAACTGGATATTAGTTCATCGATACCTGTTACCAGTAGTTGACATTCCCCTCACTGTTTCCGTATAAATTCCTTATTTGCGCATGCATCGTATGTTATAAAGTCACAACTTAAGCTGTGTCAGTACTTCTCCAGCATATATATATAAAGCGCTTATTTTATCGTCAACACTGTCAGTAAAGAATAGAAACACAATTTACAACAATGTAATGTATGTATGCTCTGAATGTTGATGTCAATGTAAATATATATATGTATATATGTATACACAATAACCGGAGGATATAACCCTATGAATAACAAGTGTCCACCGGGGACTTATCTCACTCATGCACAAGCCTGAATTTAATGTATCGATTGAAAGTAAACCGATATCCATTAAGCTGTACAGTGTTGGATTATTACTGAATATCAATTTGCATACGATTATCCACAAATGAACCTTTCGATCTTGGAAAAAATGACATCGGAGTGTCCAAACCGTATTTGCATGTGTAACGACACATCTGATCGAAGAAGGCTTGTAATTCACTACTGTGTTGCTTGGGCTACTATAAGACACTATAAGACTTGTATTACAATTAGGTATGCATGGACAATTGAACAAAGTATATTGTAATGGTGTAATGCGTGTGTGAGTGAGGTTGATTTCACTCCGCTTTGAAAATCATTTCAGTATTATCACAGTGTCAGCTTGATGTGAGCAGGAACATTCAAAATGATGAGACCTTTACTAATCCTTGTCCACGGGTATTAGTCTGACAAACCTGGACACATAGTCTTGGATTCGAATCCACAAGCTCAGGCTTCTGTCACGTCTGGGGAAAGCAAGTAACACAATTGTGCCCCTTGGAATCCGTAAATATTATTTAACTAACGTTAATGCATTGAATGTTTTGGCTGTCCTGTGCCTACTTGGTTAATATTAACAGATGCGTTGATATTAAAAACAGGTCGGGTTCTTGAACATGAATCTAACGAAAATGCATTGTAGTTTGTGGATTGGCATGTCCTGACTACTATTGCTTCATGCCGTGCATTACAATATTGGCAACCGCCTCCAGTGGTGTTGTGGATTGAGCGTCTGCCTGGATAGCAGAAGGTCGGTGGTTCGATGTCATGTTTACGTAATACCAAGAGAAAAAGACAAGGAACAGTCACCTCAAAGTCAGTACAATGTGTTTGAGTTGAGTAAACTTCTTTAAACGGTGGCATGGGATCTCGGTGGTTTATTACTATCAAACCGGCTTAAGTCCGGACTAGTACAAGCAGCCACACAAACATGCATATTTCTATATGAGTGAAATAATCCTGAACGTGACGTTAAACCCCATTATCTCACCTTACAATATTGGACAAATCCCGCATTGATAAGCATAATATGGTGTTTCTGAGTATGTATTCTTCACGTACTATACTATGTTAGAAAATGCCCTAGAAGTCATTAGGCCTTATAAGGCACCCTATATGTTGTCCCTCCCTGCAAGAGAGTAAAGCCCGAAGAGATGGAGGTCTTTGCCTTATCCACTTTGGTGACACCTCAAGGAAGTGTATAGTGGTGAACAATCTAGAAGCATAAATCAGCGAGCCGGAATTGGAACCCACATTCTGAGGATTCTGGCACGCCTAAGGGACGCAACTCTGCACATAAAATTGCTACATCTTATACGACTGAACCACCGGTGACCCCTATCTACCAGTAAATGATTGAGTACATACGTAGCAAGAGTGTCTAAATTTCCAAGCAATCGCGAAGTTTAATGCTTCGAGTCACACCAAAAATGGACACCTGGATATGCATCTATGATTAGTCTCTTTCAGCAAAACAGATTGCCGCTAGAAATAATAGTCTATATTATTATAAGCTATGCATTCTTTATCCCTAGGAAGCTACACAAATAGCATGTATGTCTGAGTTTTCAAAGGTTAGGGAAGGTTTATGATTGATAGCTCAGAACATACGATTCCCCAAGGATCTCCAAAAGGAACATCCACCATCGTATCTCAAGAGTCTAGTTCCTGTTTATAAAGATAAATAAAGCAGGAGATGGTATTAATGTCAGAGCACTGGCACATCGGTGTCTACGTAATTCCACTCATTGGTGCCGACTGACAATCCAACATGGCGACAGTAAGAAATAATCCAAAGAGGCGTCAAGAATTGATGAACACCCATAGCAACGCTTAGCCACCGAAGTCTTCCTCTGCTGAGGTGTTTGCAAGCTAGGGAATCTAGAAGCAATTAGTGCCCGGCCAGGAGGCGCATGATTAACGTTACGCGATTTACTGAGACTTTAGTGTCTAATTGTTTCTAGTATGTGTTTCATGAATGTAGATGAAGTTAAAACGGATGTTCATTAAGCATAACGATGCTTATGCTGGCTTAATTACGGAACTGATGTCAGGGTAGTCATTTCAATCACAATTTAGACTGTGACTTCTGTTCTCATCCAACCGCAAATGCTTCTTTGGAACCATTGCCCTATTAACTGAAATGGTATTGATATTTCTCTTTTATCACTTAGTACGCATTTGAAGATTGGGATGTGAGGGCCGTTACTCATAGATAAATGTAACAGATCTGTGTGTGAATTGTATCTTGTAGACGTTAAAAATATCTATTGCATGAGAGTTGTATTATGTTTGTGGTGAGGGTGTGGTACCAAGGTGTGATATGTTTCGTGTAATTGTAATTTGCTTCATATTAACCTCATGAAGGTCTGGGTCAAATCGACATAAACCAATCGTGAATTTTCTCTAAAAGGAAGCTAAAACAGAGGAACGTACGTGAAGACAAAACACCGTGTTTCAGTCGCTTATGTTTTATTCAAGAATATGATAGTTTTTGCCGTCTGTAATTAATTAATATGCCTAAGGCGTATATTGTTCCAGACATCTCTTCTGGGGGCTCGTTTATTGAAACTTTGCCACTATTGCATTTTCTATGTGTTTTTTTTTGTAAAATGGATCCCTGTTTGAATTGCTATTTTTTCTGTAAAATTGAATCTTTTAAGTAACAACTTCAAAATTTCGACATGAGAAATGCCTTTTGCTTCGCGTTACATGTTGGTTAACGTAGAAATGCGTTGGATTGTTACACACAAATCACGTGAGAGACAGTAAACTCGATGCCTCGAAATGTAATTTATAAATGACCTTTACCTTTTTGTAAAACGAGGTTCGTTATAAAAGCGGCACTGGTGTAGTGTGTATTGCCGTTTTACATGCATCGTCGGAGAAATACAAATTTAAAATAACAAGAGTCGAACGACATCCAAAGTGGAATGAATTAACTGAGACTACCTTGCTGGCTCATTACCATTTCAGGAACCCATTACTCGAGTCTGTGGAGGATCTGATAACGATGGACAATATGGCCAGAGAAATGTCACCACAGAAACCTAACAATTAAGAGACCCTATGGAATATTGCCGTGTGTTATGCCCAACATTATTTAATGTTATTAGTCCACGTGTTTCTCACTTGTGCCATTAGTAACACCAATGGACGGAAAGAAGATGTCCAACACAATAAACACAGTAAACAATCACGACTGATCCGATTTGAGTGCCAGGAGAATAAACACGTGCACAAAGTACGGAACATCAACTACGCCTGTCCGTGTACCACGGCCACACTGCTGGGGGAAATGGGGACTGAATTCTAGAATGACTCTGCTGACGACTAGCTTCAGAACATGCAGGAACTACCTCCCTGAGGGTCCCGGTCTATTGATTTCTGCATTAACAGGGGTTTCACTGCCTTCTTGAATCCTTCGCGTGTCAAGCACCGTTATAGCCCCGAAAAACTACTTGCAAGCAGAGAAGGACGTACTAAATTGTTCGTTTTGTCTCGCATGTAAACAAGCTATGTTTTCCCATAGAAAGACAATATAATCATCGAAGTGTATTTATTTGTCCATTAACCTTGTAATATGTATGTAATATACAAAATATATGGCTCCGTGGTTGTAGGGTAATTCGCGATATTACCAGGGTTTAAGTGATGCCTAGAGCCATAGCGTATGGCTGTAAAACATGGTGGCAGAAGAGCTATATAGATAACAATGAAGGAAAGTATTACTTACCAACTGGCACTCGATCTAACGGGCTCTGAAACGACCCCAGATAAATCCAGTGACAAAGAAGAAACGCAAGAATAGGCGTCTTTCTCATGTCCAGTGAATAAAGAAACGCGAGACTGAAACTCTATAGCCATAACGAAGCTCAAGCGCTTCGATCATCATCGTTCGCCATTGCACACAACTAATATTTGAGGAGGATTCAAAAGGACAAGTGCGCATGCGCAATAAAGATCCAATTTTCTTAAACTCCGAGCGAGGTCGCATGCGTTCCCCCGGCTCAGCCGAAACAACGGGTGGAAATGAAAGTTGTCGGATGGTGTATTACGCGGTGATTCCTGCTAATGTTTTGGGCAATTCCATTGGTAAACAGTCTAGCTCGCGATGGCGGTCAATGTTTAGCTGAGAAGTTCGATCGGTAAACAGTATTGAATGTTTAGTAAGGAGAGATCATTAAAGGTCTATTGTTGAGGTGCAGAGGCTCTTCTAAATACTCGTTAGGCTTACTTTTAGCTTTGGCTCCTAGGGAAATAAGGATTCTAACTAAATATCTTTTCGGAAAAGAATAATTTTCATGGTAAACACTAACGTTCTATTCGTGTTCGTTTCAGCCATTTAATTATCGCGTTGTATACAGCCTCCATTTTTAAATCCTACGAATGAATGTAAACACAGCTTCCGCAAGGGAAACTTGACAAGTTGTCACTATATTTCTTTTCTGCATTATCTGAGGAAACTAAGGACCGTGGCTAATGTTATTTGGGAGACGCCAAGCACCTTTCTAAACACGCTGCGTGGCGTCACAAAATTGCTTCAGTTGAAAAATGGAGGATGCTTTCCAATCTCGGATATAACCGTTTTCTCTCGTGTTAGTTGTTGATATAAAAGCGCGGGAATCACGCAAGCAGACGATATGTCATAATGGAGGCTAGTCGACATTGGAGGAATGTGGATGTTCGGTACACGAGGAAATTTCTCCATTTGCTTGATTTTGTCATTTATCGATTGGTAGTGCCCAGCTCCCCTCCGGCAAGGGATTAGAAGCAGGCTATCGTTGGAGTGCTACGGTTCGCTCAGTTTGGCTTTGTGAAGAATCACGAACGAGCAGGGACGATACTTTAAGAGATAAAGGCTTAATTACTGCATCGGTCTGCTCTGTAGAAATGTCGGTGTTTAACACATAACTACGCTATTTAACCACCTTTTCTTTTTAATTGTCATGGCAGGAAACCGTTGTTACCACATGTGGCCTTTCCTCAAAGACAGGAATAAATATTAGATTATATATGGGGAGAGTGTTTTAGAATAATTGCTCAAATATGCACTTGTGTTTCACCATTTATGCATTCAGCTTTGGTCAGCACTTGTGTTAATAAGAGAAAAAATGCCGTATAATTTTCTAATGTCGGTTAATAGAAGGTGTATTCATTGGCAATATTTTATCTTAATCTTTATTACTTGTCTTCGATAGCTTTGATCTTGTTGCCGTGATAGCAAAATGAATGTCATGTGAAACGAACAATTTGACCATAAAACACCTCGGACGATGGGCATTTTGTACTTCACACTCTGCGCATGAATTAAGTTTTCGTTTAGTTGGTCTTGGGAATTGTGTGTTATCCTAATTGCTTTACTAATGAATGGGGTAAACATCAACGAATCAATGTTGGTTTAAAAAAAGGTAACTATATTTATCTTTTTTTGTCCCACAAGAAGCCAAAGTTGACTTTATTACTTTATTATTCATGCAAGACAATAAGTTACTTACAAATCGTTAGGCAATGTTATCCTTTAAAAATCACCCACAGTGTTCTTTTATACGCTGTTCCTATGACTTGTTTGAATTAATTTCTGATGTTTTTGTGCAATGAACAGCAAACAAAATAAGAACATGCATGAGTTAATGATGTCATTTTGATTGGGCTTTATCTGTCGGATGTTATTCCATTAAATTCAAGATGAAGTGAGTAGTTGAAAGTTTATTTATACTGCAATATCACAGCAATATCACCGCGTATTATTTAACAATTATCTCACACCATTCAAGTCTGCACGCCATAACCAATGGAAGAAAACATGATCTTAACAAAATTGGTGAATTTAGACTAAGGTATCAGTACATCTTTCAAAACGTCTTGTGCTAGACACGTGGAGGACGGCAACATTTGACGCATCAGTGACAAAAAAGCTGACTGATTCAATCTCTTTATTTCCGTGTTTGTTCAGATAAGTACTTGACTTGCCTCTGCATGTGTTTGCGACGGTTACCACTGACAGGGCAGGGTATATACACGCTCACCGATCGCGATCACTTGGTGTTACCACTATTTGATAGTAATCCATAAACACATGCTTATGATATAACCTGAATTATGTAATGGACTTGCAGCAGAATAGGTTTGTGATGACGGAAATGGTTTTGTCGTTTTTATTTACTTGTAAATTTAGACATAAATTCATGTAAAGGTGTGCATAGTTAGACGTAGAGTTACGTATCTTGTCTTCTCCAATGACGTGACAGTTTAGAGATTTTCTCTTATGAATGGAATTGACTTTTGATCTGGATTTATCTCGGGTGTCTTCAAGAAGGGGGCAATGCATCTTCTGTATATAAGTCTGTGAACGGTAGGGTAGTTGAAATGTTCGCTCGTCATGCTGTAAGGCTGGGATCGATTCCCAACAAGGGCACACTGTAGCTCCCTGAAGCTAATTTCAGCTTGCCCCGCGTTGATATCGCTTGAATAGTGCTGAAGGCGGCGCAAAACCCTTACAAGTAGTATAGCGTAAGTTCAGTGTGAGAATAGGTAGCCTGAACCGATGCTTGTCCCAGAATAGACTAACGACTAGTCGTTGAAATCAAGTTTTATCAAATCTAAAGAAACCCTCGAGTATTAAGACTAAATAACTAAATTTCCTGGAGCTTGGAAAAGGACGAGTAGATGCTGTGAGAGCGGATGAGAACAGACTGGTGGTGGTTGTTTTATTCCACGCTGAGTATATGGTCGGGGTCTGTGCGAGAGGCGAGGATGGCGTCACTGGTTACAACGTCTGACCCGACTGGCTATATATCTCAACCCCCACGGTGTAGATCCCATGTAAGAAACAACGAATGTCTGTTTTCAGGGCAGGGACACAGTTAACCTACTCCAACACGGAATCCCTACAATGCCCCACCATTCCTTCATTCCTGGTGATGAGTTTCGTTGGTTGTACTGGTTTATCTGGGAACCTCATGTAATTGTTGTTATTTGATCAGGGAAACGTAGAAACTGTAGGCGCAGATGGGAATATCATGAAAAAAAGTAAGAACCTTTAGGGGAACATGGTTTTGGATCTATTTCAAGCAAACAAGTTTAGAACTATAAATATTTTTATCAACGCTTTTTATCCCCTTTACTCTAAAACCTGGATAGCTTGAGTTACTGTTGGTCCGATTACCATCAATAAATAAAACAACGTGAATTCATGAATCATTAAAGTACATTTTGTAGTTCATCATTTGATAACGGAACTGTGGTCGTATACCACATTCTATCCACAAAGGAAAGATATCGGCAAACAGTGCTGTACATAAAAGCGACAAAACCATTTGCATATTTATAAGAAATCCATTGAGTCCATTGTACAATTCCCAATATATCATGAGCGTGTGTTTATGAATCACGATCAGTTTGTGATAATACCAGGTGTTCGCGAAAAGGTGAGCGTATCCTGCCCCACCGGCAGCACACGTCACAAACACATGCAAAAGCAAGTAAGTGTTCCCCTAAAGAAACCCGACCGCTTCCGTGGTCTAATGGTAGAGCGCCCGTCCGGAGAGCGGAAGGTCCGCGGTTCGATCCCCAGCCGAGTCATACCAAAAGACGTTAAAAGATGGTACTTGTTGTTACCCTGTCTGGCGCTCGGCATTAAGGGGCTAAAACAAGGACTGGTCGGCTCGGAGTCAGTATACTGTGTCTGAGTGGGGTATTCATGTTAAACTGCGGCATGGTATCTGAGTGTGCTAGCACTATAAAAAGGCATCAGTCCGGACTAGTACAAGCAGCCACACACACATTCACGTGCATGAACGTCGCTACATATAAGTACAACAATCTTGGACGCGACGTTAAACCCAATTTCACCTAACCTCACCTAATTATAAAGAATCCCAGAAACAAATGGTGCAAGTCAAGATGGGGAATTGTATCGAACATCATTGTTGTCACTGACGCGTCAAATTTGGAAATGTCCTTCACAAGTCTTCCTTTAGGAAGCGTTACTTATTGAATGTTTTAACACCGATCAAATTCTTTTAAGCAAGAGTCCTTAACGTCAGAGCAAATTGAACAGAGACGAAAAGAGGTTCATTTCAGAACATTAAGAGAGTTAAAAGAGGTACATTGGTGTTACTAGTATGTAGAGAGTATCCACAAATGAAATGTGTATGTACAACATGGACATATGCATACAGTGTGCTCTTCAGGAGGACGCAGATGTTACTAGTAGAACACATCATGTATTAAGGAGTTGAGCGGGATTCAATATTATTCAGTATCAGATCTAGAGCGCACACTTTTCAGAACTTGCTCAACATTCTGACTATTTTTTGTTACACATTTTAATCATTTGTGTAAAAGTAGGGTGAGAAATGTTTGCGACATCCTCCATTAAATACTAGCCCCCATGGAGAGATAGAGGAATTCATTCCCTATTTCGTTTTCAAGAAGAAGAATATAATTTGATAAAGATGTGGTATATTTTTCCACCTTCCTGTTCCGGTTGGAAGATAATTATTACAACGGACGAAAACTTGCGTGACCAGAAGAAACAGATATCCTTACTTACACATACGCTTTGGATGTAGACATATTAACCTACATAGAAAAATATCGATTACCTCTCAGAATGAATGAATACTGAAAACATTAAAACTGATGAAACTTTATTAAGTTACGATGATCACAGGGCGTTTTCCGTGAAATCGTGTTCTTATTGATAATACAACTGGGAACATGTGTCAGGGAGGAAGTCAATAACTGATAATTTCACCATCGCATAATAAGGCGCCGCCACTTTGCGTTCTTTTCATTTAAAGTAGATGATTGCACCCTCAGCAAAATCGAATAGCGTTGCATTTCAATTCCACTGATATCCAAACATGATGTGCAATATTGACTGATATTTCTCAAGGGCACGTCATATTATAAATAAAATATGCCCGATACGTTGAAACATGTCCGCGGAGAATTTTTTTTCTCTCGAAGGAATGTTATTTCCAAAATGGAAAATTTAATTTACCTAAGTGAATAACGGGACTTTTAGAAGTATCGTCTTTCCCACGATTATATTGCGTATTAGCTCAGCACCATGTTATGCTTGAACAGACAGCATGTTATATGGCATCTGTTATCGACGAGTGTCATTTTACTGTGGCTATCATGCCGGTCCGGAATTCACTGTGTTTGAATCTGCTACAATTGTTTGTTTCAATTTATGCACCTTCAATTTATGTGTGGGTGTGTTCATGATTTGTTTTAGAGAATTCAGGGAAATTACAGTTATATAAAGGCTGACTTATAAAGAGAATGGTGGAGGTGGATTTCTTACCGCTTTGTACAGTATATCCTTATATCACGGCGTGTCAACATATATTAGAGGGTAGCCCATATTTAAGCTGGTCGTCCATCTGTATGTTTACGAAACGAGCCCTGGAACCATGATGACAAACCTGTCGTAACTATCAGGTGTCTATACCAGACAAACAATCAATTGCTTGACAACGGCATTGGCATCTACGGAGAAATATCTCATCAGTTGTAAACAAAACGTTTTTAATCCTAACTCTATTTTGTCATCGATTAGTTAATAGAGCCCTTTCTAAAATCATACGAAATCTGCTAAAACAGAGCTGATTGTACAACTCCGACTACATCACAAACATGTGTTTAAGAATCACCATGATGATACCAGGTGTTCGCAAAAAGCTGAGCGTATCCTGCTCCACCGGAGGCATCGTCACAAACACATGCAAAGGCAAGCCAAGTATTCATCTGAACAAATTCGAGAACATAATAATTGTAGATGTCAAAACAGGTCATTTTGGTCATGTTTGCTTCACTTTTGGAAACGTCCTCAACATGTCTACCCGAAAACGATTTGAAAGCGTTACCAAGACCTTGGATGCTGTTAACCGTTTACAGACAACACGCACAATGGTCCACATCCCGAGAGGAAACATCCACGTGCATGTGTGGGAAGGCAAAACATATGTTAATCTACATTTATACTCCTATTCCATCTGGCATAAATATTATGATGCCGAAAAGACATGTTAGTGAATTGAACGTGTCCTTTTTTTGAGAAATTTGAAAGATTATTTTAACAGTTTTCCTTAAGACTGGGTCATACGTAAAGCAAATTCAGTGAGTTTTGTTGAAATTGCAACCAGCCGCGAAGCAATTTTATCGTGCGTGGTCATAAATTGTTAGTCTATATTAGATTGTAAGCAACACATTTCTAAAGTTTATTTCAGTCTTAAACGTCAAAATGAAGACTAACAACCCGTGGACTGCTTTGCCATTTGCGGGAACGCGTTCTGAAGGCGACCCAACACGCTGAGAGGCGCCATGGAGTCATCATACGATAATCACTTAAATCAACAACTAAATTGCTGTTCTAAAAGGTGTCAGTATTACTTTCCTAAACGATTTAAGTATAAATTTAAATTCTTGCAAGATGGAATATTTTAAAGTCATTATCACCATCTTTATTGACATAATTGCACACTGCAACCAGAAATACCAGAATCGTAATATTATTATGTATACAAAATAGCCACTGTTAAGCACTTCATCTAATCTGGAGAGAGTGAGTTTAGTTTAACGCTGCTTTCAAAAGTATTTATGTTATATAACCTGACAGGGGACAGGGGACATATACCTCTTTGGTGAAACGAACGAACTTGGGTATGGTGCTTAACCAACCTACCAACATCATCTGGAGGAATCTGGGATGAGAACCTGCGATCAAGCTTCTGTCACGCTGCCTAGCGAATTACTACGACTGGGCTCCCTTGCCCATCAAATATAAAATATGCATTGTTATGTTGATTTATTATACATGTTTAGTTTATCTATCAACTTTATTTTTTAGTTTTCAAATTCATTATGCAATCAATCATTTACCAACCACTCACGAAACAAATAATACTTGTGGATTATAAATACCGTTACAATTAATGCCTAATGGGAAAACTGAGACATTAACTCTTCAAATATTATGCATAATACAGTTTAAACAAACAGATATACTTAGTAGTTTTAGAAATATAGCATGAAATAAATAAAATATGAAATAGAAAATATACAAAATTCAATAAAACGGTATGCTTGATTAAAACAGTGACTGTAATATCACAAACTATGTCATTGCGTCACAAAAAGAGAGTGGCAAAAATACAGAAATGGGAGCGACAATTTGGAAAAGCTACACTGACACCTGTAAACGTGTTAGTGTTTGCACAAGGTGTTCGCGAAACGGATGCTCAACTACTGTCTTACTCTGTCACAGACACGGGTCTTGTTTCCAAGCGACAGTGTTTGTTATAGAAATGAGTTGACTGCAGATAAGGATACGTATGTTGGAAAATATGTTTGGACATTTGAAGTATTAATTTAAGTATTTAAGAATTAAGTTAAGGTTTTAAGCATTAAGTTAAGCATTTAATTATTAAGTTAAGTATTTCAGTATTAAGTGAAGTATTTAAGTATTAAGTTAAGCATTTAAGTATTGAGTAAAGTGTTTCAGTATTAAGTTAAGCATTAAGTATTGAGTTAGGTATTTCAGTATTAAGTTAAGTATTTAAGTAGTAGGTTAAGCATTAAGTATTAAGTGAAGTATTTCAGTATTAAGTAGAGCATTTAAGTATTAAATGAAGTATTTCATTATTAAGTTAAGCATTTAAGTATTAAATTAAGTATTTCAGTATTAAATTAAGTATTTAAGTTTTAAGTTAAGTGTTTAAGTATCGTTGAAGACTTCAGCAAACACTAGTCTGATACAGTTTCAAACAATGTCTGACACACACGTTAACTTGATGTCAGTTGTCTTTCACAATCATGCAGTGTTGTTTTACGCCGCAGTGAGATATAGTACAGCTATAAAACTGCGTCATTTCAATAATCGAATCTAGACCAGACAAACTGTCCTTAATTTAATGGAAATCTTAAAGATGTACAAATAAAACCACGATGTTAAACATTGGATAATTGAAATCGTTTTAATAAATCGCAAACATGCAGTTTACCACATTGTTTTGCAAAGCTACATATTATAATATACTAGGTAATATTAGAATA
Source organism: Haliotis cracherodii (assembly GCF_022045235.1). NCBI lineage: Eukaryota > Metazoa > Mollusca > Gastropoda > Lepetellida > Haliotidae > Haliotis > Haliotis cracherodii. The sequence continues at coordinate 9,648,710 of NW_027266341.1, read as the reverse complement.
TCATGCAAGTGGCACTCCCACTTTTTTGTACGCAAGATTATATGCTTATAGTAATATACCTATATAGAAAAAAATAACAACTGTTATTTTACATCTTAGCAGCATCAAACATCAGAATTGGTTTTATGTTCCAACGGTACAGATTTTGGAGTGTCCACAATGTAGAGATTTGCAGAAACTAGCTTTTACTTTTTAGGAATCAAATTAGCTGGACCTTATCGGAACAACATTATCCGGGATCGGTCGTATAAAGAAGCCATCAACAGCTTTATGAGATGATATGTTACTATGGAAACACAGTGGCCTTTGGCGCAAAAATGAGCTGAACGTAATTATGACCTTTAGTTACTAGGTCGTGGGTTCTATAACCAAATTTAACTCGATCAGTATATTTAGTTTGTCTGCACCACACCATTGATATAACTCTCTGTACAGAGTGGTGTCCCTTTGTTGAAGTGAAACAGGTTTGAATCTCGGTTTGTCTCGATTATGATCGTTGGCTTATGAACACTACACTGTGCTTGATAGGGTTTCCAATGCAGTTAACGCTCATGCTATGAATCCAGTTGGTAGGTACTCCAGAGCTGAGCTGGCACACCGTGATATAATTAAATACTGTTTCAGTGACGTGAAACCCACTTCAGTCTCTGATACTCTGACATCTGTTTTCGCGACTTGTCTTTGAGAAAACGGAAGGTAGGTGGCTCGATTCGCTGGTCGCGTTATACCAACATATGTTAAATAGTACTTGTAGTATATGTCCAGCGCTCGGCATTAAGGGGATAAAACAAGGACTGGCCGACTCGGCGACAGTATAATGTGTCGTAGTGGGGTATCCATGTTAAACTGCAGCATGTCATTGCGGGCTTGCACCATGAAACCGACATAAGGCCGGACTAGTACCAGTAGCCGCAGACACGCACATGCATGTCGCTTTATGAATGAGTAATCTTGATCGCAACAGTAAAACCCATTTCATCTCACCTCACCTCATCTCAATGAGCAAATGTACTGTTATTTTCTGAGTTTATGAGCGATTTCTTTTCAAAAATATCTGATTGAAACTCTGAAGTCAAACATCCATTAAATGTAAGTAAATGAATACGTTTGTAATATATGACGTCCGATGCAATTTCATATTTTGACTTGTACCATGTGTTCCCGTGTTTTTTTTCTGGCGACCTGTTGACTTGCCCTTGCATGTGGTTGTGACGAGTGTCAACGGTAGGGCAGGATATGCTCACCTTTTCGCGAACACCTGGTATCATCACTATTTGATAGTAATTCATAAACGCACGTTAATGATACACTCGGAATTGTACAATGGATCTTTTAATGAGATGTTTTGTGGAAGACGTTTTGTCGCTGTTGTTTATTTATATATGTATGGTATCCAGGTCATAAAATATGTATCAAATCTATTGAGTTTAATGGTGGTGAAAAATATCATCCAAATGCAATTTTAATGTAATACGAAATAGATAGCTTAAATATACACGGTTGTTTAAATACCATTCAGAAACATGTTAAATCGCCAATTCTACCACGTTATGAAATCACAATAAACTCCCTTTGATTGAAACATCCTATTTGACGGCTGCATCACCGCGGAAGCTAATATGATAGAATAGTACTTCTGTTTCAGTCATTGTCGTTAGGCATTTAAAAATGAGTATGTGTACAAATTTGCCGTTTTTCCCCATATACGACTGTGACGTCATATGGTTTACGTTATATTGATCGTGTAGAACAAAACCTTGCTTGTTTTGTTTTCTTTAGCGGTGCACGTCACGTCAGCTTACGGAGTTGTTGTGCTACACGCTTTCAGTGTCTGTCATTGTTCGAGTGAGGTGTGAAGCAACTTCTTGCGCGAAAACAGCGCCATATTTTGTTAAAAGCTGTTGTCGGTGATTCCATAATTCAGATCGACAACCCACTAAAAACACTGGACTCAACCCATGCCGCTCCACTCAATATATTTGCTAACACGTTGTATTTCGTCAGCGTATAATGGAGATGCATTTGTTTGCAATGTAGAGCTAGGTTACCTGTAAATTAACCATGCAAAATTGAATCAGGAAAGGAACGCGCATTGAAAACAGTTAGTTTGGGTCCCGTTAATCCACAAACCCCGATTTCCGGGAGTTTACAGTTTTGGGGGATATTACTACGAGACACTTGTTAGTCCGGGCAGTTCACTCTGAAAGGTAGCGATCGTGTGAGGTTTTACTACTTGTGTTATAGACATACGTACCATCAAATACATTGTCCCCTTAAGATTGTTGAAACAAAGCTTCGCACGTAATGTATTTGAAATCTTGGCTGTCAATCACTGGTTAGTTACCACTTAGGCTGTGTTGTTGAATCGCTTGAGGCTACCCGTGTGTCCACGCGCTACCGCTTGGGATGACATTTGTGATTGGCAGATATTGACAAGTGCCCCCCACGGAGAATAGTGTTCCAGCAGTGAGTGTGAGACTTGATGCTGAGCTGATTGATGCCCTTATATTGATGAAGACTGATAATTAGTTTTGAAAATGGTTCGTTCTTAAATATTCCTTTGAGACACAGTGCATAGTTATGCCAATATAATTAGTTAACGGCGAGTTGGAAGAGAGTCCTGACAATTTCGTTATAGTTGAACGATCAATATATTAATATAGATCAATAGTAAATTGTGAGTAATGTATATTTTGGCATTGGTTATAAGTATACATGTTTAGAACTGACATGAATACATATTTGTGTTATATCATGAAATCACGTTTTAATAATATTGCTTCATAACAAGGTAAAGAGAGATTTACTTTCCGAATGCACTTTCAGATGCTAGTAATATTTTCATTTTAACATGCGATGTTTAGGTGTATTTTCACATTTTTAAGCTGAAGTAAATATGTATATTCTTTAGTTGTAGAATGTGTTTGATAAGATTTGTAAAAACCGCTGTCACCGCCAATACTAGCACATTATTTCGAAAGATAGATATTAATAAAATTCTTCTTTTAGAATATGATGACCGTCTCAAAGAATATTGTTATATACAGTAAACTATGTTTATGACGAACACGCTTATAACGAACTGACAGATAAAATGAACTGTTTTTTTGGTCCGGTCCATTTACTGTATATATCCTTCTAACGAACTACGGTTATAACGAACTAAACTAGTGGTCCCGTTGAGTTCGTTATAACCGTAGTTTACTGTATTTGAGCCAGTGTGTGAGCTTAGTTTAACACCACTTTGAACAGTGTTCCAGTTATATCACGGCGTGTCAGCATGGTGTGGGAGAAAAGCCTGAAGTGATGCAGGTCTCAGACGTTTACCGCTTTGTGCAACCAACGAGCTGGGGTATTGTTATAGGGCCGACAAACCCAGAAACATGGTCAGGGCGAGCCCGCCACTAAATAAGGAGCGCCACGTGTTAGAAAACGTGTTATGATGCTAATGTTGTCATGGTGAAGTCAGAAACAAACCCTGGGTTATCACTTTGGTATTGCGTTTTACCAATTGACGCTGAATTACGGTAAACTACTTTAAAAACGAACACACTTACAACGAACAGACAGATATGACGAACTTTTTTTGTCCCGTCTATTTGCTGTATACATGCTTCATATATGCTTATAACGAACTACGGTTATAACGAACTAATTTAGTGGTCCCTTTGAATTCCTTATAACCATAGTCTACTGTATTGTATTGTTGCATGTTCATCTTTGAAACAGCGTCGTAGTCGGTGATGCATGCACGTAAGTAAAGATTATTAGGCTATCTATTACATTAATTCCCTTGCCTCGGGAAGATGTCATTAAGTGAAACTAAGTATTAATTGTCAATGCAAGAGGATAACCATAACAGATTCCACTTGGCGTTAAGGGAAATATTGTGGTGAAAATTATATGAATGGGCCACTGAAAATCATTGACGACAGGGTATTCTTGAAACGGGTAAGCATGAAACCCCGTTTATCCGGTATGCACTGTTCTCAGTGACATCTTACACATTAACTAATATACGGTTTAACGAATCATTACGACGCTGTTGTATGAATTGTATTAACGTAAACGCCACTAACTGTATTTTTCCAGAGAGCAAATTGTCCTGGCGTCCGGAGTCACGAGGTTTCATTGTACGTGGTTTCATAGCATCTGTGTGCATACGACACTTGGACTGTGAGGTCAAAAGTCATAGAAATAACGAAAACAATATTACAAAAGAGTGTTTTTATTAGAAAATGTGGGTGTGGAACAACTGTACACATGGACCCTTGTGGGAATCGTGAGGCTTATTATGAAGTCATGCATTCAAATATTACACGAGAAAGTATAAAAATAGGAATATCATGCTTGTGCATTCAGAAGTCTTACTATATACACATATATACATAACTAAGCTTAAACTAGAGCATTTAACATGTCATAAAAGTACATATATTGTCATTCAACAAGATACTCGTATATAACATTGCTTGTCAGTTATTCTGGCTCAGAGATTCGACAACACAGTATTGTATATGAATTGATAAAGGAATACAACTGTAGGCTCTAAAAGTATCGGTCAATAAGCTTGCAGACACTTCATTGTACAATGGTCATACAACTACAGTAAGAATTTAAACGAAAGCTTATTTATGACATCATGAATTTCTAACAATTAGAAAAAGGACATTTCCAAAAGTGCTTTTTGAGACAAATAAAAAATTGTAACAGTTTGTTGAAAATATCCAAACCGATGAACGTCTAATTATATAATTTCAACAAGAGCTACTAATAAGGGTGCACTAAACAAATTGGAAAGTATGTAATGAATTAGTGTAAAAGGATGTCAATAACAGCGTTACTTTGTCAAAGGGGAAACGGAAGCTCTCCACATAGCTACCAGAATGTCTCTAATAAGAGCTAGAGTTTGCATATGGATACAATGTATAACATTAAAACTACAACAAGTGTACATCAAATGATTTAAAGTGGACAACATATTCCTTAATAATGCATATAATATTATGTTCTTAAAAAATGGCATACTGACACAGTTATTTGTCATCTAAATGATACTATCACTTTTTTTTAAACATATTGAAATATTATTTTACAACAATCAAATTCAAAGATTCAAACAATAAAACATTTACTCACGTGCTTTCCTGAATAGAATAAAGAAATCTATTTTTAAATGAAGCATTTAATTACTGATATCACAATGTGCACTGTGGTCATTAGCTCGTCTGCCCAGTGGTTGCAGTGTGAGAGAATCGGCCGTTGTCATGGTAATTTCAAACAATCCATTTTTGAAGGTTCCAGCTGCAGCTGTTTGTTTTCCACTCAATGAACTTTCCTACACAATAGTTTGTGTCTTTCTAACGTTATCCGGTCCTGTATATGTAAACTGAAACACGAAAAATATTTATAATTAAACGTAATTAACGAATTCGGCTGCAATAGTCTACGTTTTTGCCCCAAATTGCTCTATTCATCATCATGTATATACAATATAATGTATGCGTTTCAATATCCATACAATACATTTATATCGGATTTCCCAACACTTTATGAACATATATTATACACTTTTTGAACACGAGGAATTATTCTAAATCATAGTATGTCGTACAAATTTTGAATTAAAATACTTCGTTCAGTAATACTCAAAAATATCAAAGGAGCAGAATTCAACAGATTAAGCAATATACACTACTTTCCCCCTAAATTATAGCATAATCAGTTAATTTACTTTTAGGTGATTCGGAGATTTTCGATATGATTCATAAATACAATGCAAAAGATGAAAATAAGTGAAAACATTGCAGATTTATTCCAGTAGAAGCAAGGGGGAAAACTCCTGTCACCCTTAGCATCCTCTAGTCCTACGTACATGAAATAATATAGATGGCGCTGTTGACACAATAGCTTGGAAATACATAGATTCAGCACCAACCTTTCATCACCCATTCATATACTTTATGATGGCCGTAGATCTACTACCACAGATAATTTGCAAATAGACAACTATGAATGAGTAATAACGTGGCGAAATGGATGTCAGCGTGGCGTTGCAATCAGAGGAAATCGGAACAAGCTATTAAAGATGGGTGCACAACGGCCAATACAGGCCACACGTCATTTGCTCGTGTTATACATCATTTGCTTGTCTAGTATACACTACATATATGTACTATTACAGGACATACTGTATACATGTTGTACCTTCAACGCATATATTATACGCAATTCGTAGTCAGTACTTATATTGCTTGAAAAAGAGGAACCCAGTTTCGTTTTATGTCTGGACATAATTTTGTAACGACCCCTAGAGACAGAGCGCTCTTTTGGTAGAATATTCCAGCCGAGTGAATGTTACAGCATGATCTTTCTTGATAATGGATAATTTCTATTAAAATCCAGAGTTATGGGGCCAAGCCATGTTCTGTGGGCCCTCTGGGAGCTGTTTTCAAGCTCAGAGCAGTAATTGTAAAGGCGGGATCGAGGCGGCAGGAGTCAAGGGAATACCAAATGCTTGCACACGCGCCGTGAAATCGATACTAATCTTTCAATAAATTTATTCTTAGTCTCGTTGTTAATGATTGGTTTTAAATGGCACTTTCCCAGTATGACCTGTGCATGCTTTGAAGGAACTTAGCTTTGAGGAAGAATATCAAACCTACAAAGCAGCAATCACTGGAAATGGTGCTTTTTTATGAGATTATTTGCTTTTCTTCCAGCCACAATAAACTGGATGACATGTCATTTGCTGAACTATCCCTTGTCGTTCATGCTCTCACTTTCCATCATAATGGTCAACTTGATAAGAGTAGGTCCTCTATGATCGCTCTAAAAGCTCAACCAATTACATGTTCTTATACCTTTGAAAGCGATATTCAACTACCTGGTCGTTTGGGTAAGGTTAATGTGTTAAAAGCACGTTAATCGCGTTGAGATGCTTATCGCACGCGGTTTCTTTCATGTTGGCTAATTTACTGGTGGGATTCTCATCAAAAATCGCCGAAAGTAATTCATGTTTATTGCCCGGATCCCAAAGCACAAATGGAATCATATGGAATTGAATACGAGGGCAATGCCACTTGAGATACAGAAAATATAGATAATAGAAAATCTCTGAATTGGGAAATTTTTGTGGTCAAGAGTTAATGTTGGGTCTAAAGTGGAATTACAGAACAGATTTTCGTCGGTTCCATTTACCAAATTGTTGCTACATACTCAATCGAAAATGTCTACTTCAATTCAAAGTTGCATCGCAAAGTGCAAGAACCATGGTTACCATTGTCGCTGGTAAACGAATCAGTCCATTATGGCCTTTAACCGAAACAGTTTTGAGGATCACGATATGTCGAGCAAGTTAGCATTTACGTCATACTAACTGCCAAAGTGCCTTCACTCAGATAAGGAGAGTGTCATCTGCATTAAATCACGTTTCCGCCAAGTGAGTGAGATTTGTTTTAAGCAATTATTATGTTATGCAATATTGAAGCTTGTTATGTCCGTCTGCGAATACTCGAGTTTTGACCAGGGACATTTGTGATTTAAAGCATGAATTTTGGGTACCACCGGTGGGGCAGGATACGCTCACCTTTCCGTGAACACCTGGTATCATCACTATTTGATGGTGATTCATAAACACATGATCAGGATAAAGTCGGAATAAATCGACTTTGCTTCTAGCAGAGATTTCTTATGAATATGGAAAGCGTTTTGTCGCTTGTATTTACAGAGTCACCGAAACAATCTATGTTTATCCACTCCTGGACACAAATGACTAACATTGGGATAAAAGACTCTGTACATAACTTCTTGAATAGGTATTTAGAAGTTGGAGTACTAAGTAAGGATCAGAATGTATGGGTGAACAACTTTTTTATTACAATTAAGATCGACGTTTCGGTGTAGGTTCCAACACCGTTGTCAAGCAAGTGATATACAGAGTATGATTGACAAGTATACTTGTCAGCCATACTCTGTATATAACTTGCTTGATAACGGTGTTATACTCTGTACATGTTTATTGTGCCTGGTTCCAGCTGCAGTATACTATTGTCGTCATACAGCTACAAAATATAACCAAATAATAATACATAAAATAATATACGGGTTCTCATAAAGCTTGCAGAAAAACTAGCACATCATCAAATATAAAGTATAGACTTTTGGGGTTAGGGAAATAAACCAAGATATGAAATATCCTTTCTATATAAACATTAAATGAACATGTGAAAGTTACAGTTTAGAAGTACAGTCGACTCTATTTCGGAATTGGGCATGAAAAGGGTTTTGTCGCTTTTATTTACAATCAACGGCATCGCGTTACGATAACATGCAAGGACCAAAGTTTGTTCCAGATATCAATATTCCAGATATATGAAAAATAATTGAGTCTGGACCAGACAATCCAGTGATTGACATCATGGGCATCGATCCACGCAATTGAGACACGATGCCAAGCATCAACCAAGTCAGCGAGCCTAACCACACGATCCCGTTAGTCGCCTCTTACGACAATCATGGGTTGCTGAAGACCTATTCCAACTCGGATCTTCACGGGACGAAGGAGCTAAGACACAGATCAAATGAACACTCTTTAACTCGGCTCTCATGTCGACTTGTCGCGCAGCACACCCCGACTGGTAGATCATTTGATTTCGTTACAGTCATTTCTGTAAATCGGGTAGTCACTTGAGGTGAAACAAAGTCGAAGATAAAGAACAGTCGGATATCACGAATCTTGTTTAATGTAGGAACCACAATCAACGATATTATGATTGAGTTAAGCATATCCGGAGTAGGCTGCATTGTCGCACTTTGTAGTCAGTAAGTGAGGGGGATTGTAAGCCGCTTTTAAACAATTCTAGCAATATTACGGCGGGACCCCGGAAATAATCTTCACACGTTGTACCTTAGGCGCTTCAACCTAGATGATACCTCAACACCCCTACGTTTTGTAAAGCTGGGTTGTGGTTTAACCTGTCTAATGGTATCGTCGTGTAATGTATAAGGTATCCGTGAAGTTCCGGATTAGAATTTGTGTTCCATGTTTGTCGTGATATACGACTAACAGGATCGGGTGGTCAGGCTCGCAAACATCGTTGATGCATGTCATCGTATCCCAATTGCGTAGAACAATGCTTATGACCACTGTGTTGTCTGATCCAGACTCGATTATTGCGTCATACAGCCGTCATGCAGCTGGAATATTGCTGAGTTCGGCTTTAAACAACAAACAAACAAAATGTATAATGCTAAGACGGTGGACATGGGTGTCGTTAGTTTTACGCCGCTTTGAACATTATTTCATTCACGTCACGGCGTGTCAGCTTGATGAGGGAGTAAAGCGTTGCAGAACCCACTGAGAACCCAGAAATAGATTAGAATGTTGGCCTGTCTATGGTATTACCGTTAAATGTATACAGGGGAAGTATTGTAGACTGCACGTGTGTGCTTCTATTGGGTTGACGACTCACCGTCCCGCCCGTTGATCTCAGTGGAGTCCTAACGCCAACTGATTCGTCATCCGAATGGCCGCTGATTGACAACCGAAACTTGGAACGCGCCTCCGATCCGAATGAGACCTGGTAACAAAGGAAAGACTATGTAATGACTGTGAATTAACTGTGACAATGTTAGAGTCAAGGTTATTGCATTTGGGACTTCTTATATTCAGCTCTTCAACAGAGAACTAACATAGGCATTTTCATTATGAAATAATCACATGTATGTTTATAAATGTAAGTTTCATAAGTCTTGTTGTGATAAAAGTCTTGTAGGGCTATACGTCTTGTTCTGATATACGTCCTATATCCATGAAAGTCTTGTAGTGATATACGTCTTGTAGTGATACAGGTCTTGTGGTAATATGTCTTATAGTGATAAAAGTTTTATGGTGATGAAAGTCTTGTAGTATAATAAGTCTTTTAATGATCGACCGTCGGCATTATGGGTAAGAATATTATAGGTCCCCGGAACTCTTTCTCAGTCGTCAGGGCAACTGAATGGATCGGCTGGTCAGGGGTGCCCATTGTGGATCGGGGCCAAACGTCTAGGGACGTTGCTTATAATGTCAATCACTGGTTTATCAGGTCCAGACTCGATTACAGGTCGTCGTCACATAGCTGGTATTTTGCTGAGTGTGGCGTTAAACATCAAACAGAGCTTGTCTTTCGCGATGTCTCAAATGGGGACTGGATGCTTGTAAGATGTGACTTTGTGTGTGTGTATCATGTGCTCCGACAACGTTGACGATCAACTACCGATATGCTTGCTCACACTTAGAATATTTTAAGGTTGTCAGGTTATAAGACAAAATGATACCTGCTCAAACAAGCCACGTGTAAAATCCACCTTCCAAACTTCGCTGGAGATAATATTATCCACAATAAAGTTTCGAAACAGTAATGAATGAGTAATGTTTTCAACTTGAATCAGCGTTCAGTGTTTCATACTAAATGCTGGTATTTGTTGTTTGTGATCATCATTATTATTAGTCCTTACCAATTCAACGAATACGAAAGGGTTGCCACAATGTAACAATGTCCCTAGCATATATTATTCTCACATCCCGATTATCATGATAGTATAGAGGCGAAGCTGTAAGCTATATATCTTCATTAAAAGTTTATAAACAGAGAATATTTAATTTCTTGGTTTACATCCCAAAATAAAGCAAATAGTTGAAGTCATATTTGATGATCTGATAGTTGGTCATCCAGCTTAATGAGAACCCGTTTATATCATTTTTTTATATGTATTACTATTTGGTTTTAATTTGCAGCTGTATGGCGACAATGGTATACTGCAGCTGAAACATGCCCCACTGCTGGTCATTTGTGTGTAGTAGTGAATAGAGATAGATTATTTCAGTGATACTTTAAATGAAAGCGACAGAACCCTTACTATATTCATACGAAATCTCTGCTTAAAGCAGAATCGATTGCACAATTCCGACAATATCCTGAGCATGTGTTTATTAATCACATAGTGATAACACCAGGTGTTCGCGAAAAGATGAACAGGCCACAGGCCTAAACTTACTGTAAAGAATACAGAAGCGGTTGTAGAATTTATACTGATGACTTTCTTAATCACACAGCATGATGAAACAATAAAAGATTATATAAAAGTTAAAAATATATTGTTGCTTGTATGTGACATTAATGAAGAAAATGTATCTGTTTGGGGATGTAAACAATAATGCCGTTCCATATATTTTCCTGAATTCATTATATTTATAATAACAGCATGGAATTTAATCTTCAACCTCGTTTAAAGAACAATGAGTACATGAACTGAAATCGATATGTATATTTATGTGTCTGTCAATTCGATTGGTTTGTGCGCTGTACATCTGAAGTATATTCTACATATCCTAATATTAATGCGGAATTCACAAATGTAGCGTGAACCTGTCAGTGACCTACACAATATTCATGTACATGGAGTTTAAACAGTTTATTGAGTATTGATATGATAAAAATAAAGACTGGTTTAAGCATTGTGCAACAAATGTAATTGTTTTACACCTTTGGGATGAGAAAGGTAATATTTTCTTTCCATGAATAATACAATAACATACAGAGCGAAATATATTGAACAAAAAATAATGTTTTGATTTTAAAAAAATAATAAGATATTTATAAGTATACATGTCAAAATGGTTGAACAGGTAAACATTTTAAAGCACTGGGACCACTTAAGCTGTTAGGGGGATGCATTCCATTTTCATCGGTCACGTTTTTGTAAGATGTTCTCAACTGTCTTACCAAAGACACCGATACTGACGGTCATATGGAAGCCATGATCATCGGACGGGGACCTTTGGTCCTGGCACAGAGAATACAAATGTTTGAAATATAAATTGAGAAATACTTACGTTTTGCTTTTTTGAATCCACTTTTGTCTTGTATAAGAACTCAAATATGGCCGATAGTACAGACAGACCCAAGCCGACAATGAGTATGTAGAAGATCCCAGCAACTTTGGTCAGTGTCAAGGCGTTGTCTTTACTGTCCTTTTTGTCACAACAGAAAAAGAGAACAATATTAAACCTTTCTTGCTGATTCGGGGTAATATATCGTCATACCGTCATGATAAATATCCCCGGTCCCATTAGCAATCATATCTTTGTTTCGTTCACATAAAGTGTGTAATTTCTCTTGAATATCATTTATAAATAACATTAAATGATGTGTCATTCAGAATTTGCAATATAACTATTTCATTAATTTCGTTGAGTTCATGTCCATGGAGAGATATTATGTGAAATACACATCTTCAAATATATCACATTGCTTGAACTATGTCATGGGCAGACGCTTTGTACATGTTTGGGGAGCTCGATCGAAGATAACAAGATACCTTTCAGTTGTGAAAAGATTGATTGTAACTTTAGAAGGAAGGACTCTCTTTCGATAGCAACATTCATCCTATTGTGATCAAATTGACATTGGCGCTTTGAAGAGGCGATGCCATTGATGAATTATCTCCCTTTGATGTGGCATGATTCCTCCCAAGGTAAATATTTTATCACCTGCTTTATTATATGTGAAACCCATTCGTTAGACGTTAATAAATAAACAGCATTATTCCCCTATACATTTAAATTGTGTGTTTGAAGGAGCATTGATCTTTAAACCTGAGCAGAATAAATCAGTTTTGTTTAGCTTTATCACAGTTAATTTTGATGGAGTACGTCAGTGAATTGTTTCCTGTTGTATTGTGAATGCAATACATTTCTATATAAAGGTTACAAAGTGCACGTAAAATGTACAAGAAGAAATATTTATGAAGAAGAGACATATATTAAAGTGCACGATATCGATATTCGTTGCAAAAAGCTTTCTTTATGCAAAAATGGAAAAAATGGAAGAGTTCGAGGCAAGCCAAACCTTCAAGTTACTTTCGTAGAGGCATACTGACATTATCAATATGTAGCTGGTTACTGAGACGTATAAAGGTAAAGCTCCGCTTGCACGGTGCATTTTCGTATAATGTTTTTAAATACAGAAAAGATTCAAGTTGGCGAAAGCAAGCATAATTAGTGTTCACAGTAGACATAGGAGGATGTGCTGATAAAATTACTGGAATAAAGTCTTACCAATATGAGAGTACAAACCTTATAAAAAGCCCATGTTCATTGAAGGACACTCCCTTCAGTCTCCATGCATCGCAGCCAACAACTTATAAAGCAGATCTATCACAGACATACCTCTCAACGTAAATCTATTTGAGTGTACCATCTCAGGGGACCACTACTGTAGGCTATCGTTTTCCGCACAAGCATCTGCTTAGTATCCAAATGCATGATATTTTTTCAAATCATTATCCTAGTGTGCGTCCTTTGAATAAATGATCATAATTACACATAAGGAAGTTGAAACCTGAATTACATATATTTTTTATTGATCAAGGTCCTTAGTGAAGTGACCTTTAAAATTTATATAGAAGATATACTCATTTTGTCGTCTAGATATATTCTTGGTCATAAAAGAATATGGTCATTCTATTATAGACATGTGAGGTTGCTGTGGTCACTTGGGTCTGTTGGACTGTCCTTGGCGACACGGCGAGGTTTGAGTGAGTGAGTAAGCTGGGATTGACGTCGCTTTGAACAGTATTCTGCGAGGTATGAGAGGTGAGTCTGTAACTGGTGATGAAGACAGTGAGAGGCAAGAAAAAATGATCACCTTACTCACAGGCGACGCCTTCTCGGATGGGCACTCACTTCTGGCATACCACCAATGTTTCTTGATTTCGTCCAATTTACTCTGTTCGCGCAGTTCCAATATTGCCAGTGTTAGGACATCCCTGGGACAGATAATAGGCTATGTGTTACATGTGACAGTGACTAGAATAGCGTTATTTAAGCCAACTTAATGTGGGAGGAAAGCCGAAGGGATGCAGGTCTTAGGCGGTTACAACATTGATGAAGCCCAAAAGCACGGGTATGGTGCCGACTGACAAACCTAGAAAAATAATAGTGGTGAACCGGGATTCGAACCCACGATCATTCTTTCTTGGATGCCCAAGGGACGCAACTCTGTACACCGGCGCCTTTGTTGACTTGGCCATCCACAAGGTATAGTGATAATTTCTCACAGATAATAATATGGTGTTGTATTTGAGGGGGCACGGGTGGCCCAGTCGTCTAAGGCGTCCCGATTCGCTGTGCAGTGTTGCGTCCGTCGGGAACGCCAGAAACCTATGATTGTGGGTTCGAATCCCGGTTTGCCCCGATTATGTTTCTAGGTTTGTCAGCGCGATACTGGGTTTCACCGAAGTGGTAAACGCCTGAGACCTGCATCCCTTCGAGCTTTCCTCCCACATTAAGCTAACACGCCGCAATATAACTGGAATACTGTTAAAAGGGGCGTTAAACCAAATTCCCTCACTTGTGTCCAGTGATGTACATACCGATCTACATATACTTCACCTTTACGAATTCAACATCCCACCCAACATAGCGACTAATGTAACATAAACCATCCATAGGTCGGTCTAACCTTGAGTGACATTTAATCCGATCTATGTGATGGCCATCGGAACATTCGTGATGGCGTCTTTTAGTATCGTATACCGTCACTTGCACTATTGCCAGACGATAATGACTGCAAGGTGTTTTTATTGGCGTGGCCAGCCGTCTCAGGTGTCGCAATTCGCTGTGCAATTTTGCGTCCCTAGGCGTGCCAGAAACCTATGATCGTGTGTTCGAATCCAAGATCCGCACTGACTATGTTTCCAGGTTTGTGAGCACCAAATCCTGCTCCTACGTTTCATCAAAGCGGTAAAGTTAATCTCTAAAATCTGCATCACTTCGGGCGTCCCCCCCCCCCCCATATCAAGCTGACACGCCGTGATGTAACTGCAATACTGTTCAAGCGGCGTTTAACCAAATCACTCGCTCAAAGGTTAGATCGTTGAAATTAATCATACATGCTGACATTATATAAATCTTTAATATCTATAACATTTATGTATTAATTGTAAATGCATGCAAGTCATCTTTCAATTATCGCAGTGGAGTAGTTTGCATAGGATATAACAGAGCTTCATGTACACATAATGTATTATCATAAGTAATTGTTACAAACTGTATATTCTTGAAATGCACGCATTGTTTGTGAGTAATTGCTATTGTTTAAAAGGTACACACCATTCTAAATATATTTAAAGAACAGAACAATTTTCCCTTGTGGTTTATCCCAAATTAGAAAACTATTTTGGCGAATCGATTCATTGGTTTTACATGTATGTCATTACATGGCGAGCTTCTGCAAATACTCCAAAAATATGAGAAATATATATAGACGTATAGAACTTCTCCGTCCATCAATCAACTGTTGTAATTTTCAAATATACATGGATGGACTTTTTGTCCATGGCGCCACCAATAGGTATACAGAGTTGCACCCCTTGGTCGTGTCATGATCAGCTGAACGTGGGTTCCCATTCCAGATTTAGCCCGATTATCATCCCTACTTTGTCAGCACTGCGCCATCATCAAAGTTGTCCGACTTCGAGTATCATTTGACATGCCGTGATATAACTAAAATACGGAAACCGTTAACGCGTTGAGGGAACTCCAAAGGTCCTCAGATCTAAAGTATCATTTGACATAAATACGTCACCATAGAATCCCCTCTCTGCACAATACATCGACTTTATAGTTAACGTTAACACTGACCTAAGGAAGAAAACACCAGTGTCGCCTAAGCAGCGTTTGGAGTGAACGCTCGATGGTTACGATGAGGAGCGTTAATCCAACCCACTCACCCTCTGACTCACCTAATATCTGAACCCATTGGTGTAGCAATACCGTATCCTTTGGAGTCGAGGTTGGTGCCGACTTGCATGGTGTCACATGGTCGCCGTTGGTTATGGTAGTCGTTAGTTGTGGATTCAATGAGGAAAGCGTATTTGCCGTTCTCTTTCCGTACTTTTGCTATTCCCTCGCTATTCTTACTAACAAACACATCCGGCTGGGAGGTCATGAAGGACATCATACGCTGGTATAAGGAGACTGTGGAACCCTGAAATGAGTGAATGAGTTTTAACCGTATTTCTGTTCTGCTGCGGCGTATCAGCTTGATGTGGTAAAAAAAGCCGAAAGAGATGCAGATCTCAGACTTCACCACTTTTAGTGAAACCTACGGACACGGGTTTGGTGCTGACAAACCTAGAAACATAATCAGGTGAAACGGAATTCGAACCCACGATAGGTTTCTGGCACCCGCTAAGTGACGCAACTTTGCGGCGAATTGCGGCACTTTACGCGACTGGACCACTCGTGCCCCTGCTAGAAATGACAGTCCCTTCAGAAAAACAAAACGTCACTGGATTTGAGGTATATATGCTGAATCTCCAAGAAACAAGTAATTCAAACAAAAATAAGGCAGACATTGCGAATAAAAGGTGTTCGAATGACGAACGAGCATGTCCAGTCTCACCAGAAGCACTCATACTTCAAGGTTAATATTACAACTGAGATGACCAAAGAAAGATTTAGGCTACCGACCGCGTTCAAGAACAGCGCTCTCTGAAGCACTTAGACAATGTGACATTTACGAGTGTCGCAAGTCTCTGAACTGTATTGGCAGGTGTAGCCTTTCATCGAGAAAAACACTACTACAAAAATGTCAACGGATATGACAGCTCGGTCCCACAAGACAGAAGAGAAAGTACAAAACACTGTTTAACGTGCGCTTGTATCTATTATAATTAATCAGTGTAATTGTTGTAAATTCTTGTAAATTTCTGTTACGAAAGATAATTATGTACATGAAAAAGACCATTAATGCCCTAGAAGCAACAAAAGGGCTGCTTTTGACTCGTGAATATATTTTTATCTGGATCATAGTCATAATCGTTCTCAAAGTGTACAGCACCAAACGTCTGGGTGACTCTTTTATGATCATGTAACAGTATTTATTTATTGTTGCACAGATCAATCGTGCTGATAATGATAACAAGTTCACATCTGAATCAGTCGCTATATAAGTGCAATAATCTTGGACGCGACGTTAAACCCCATTTAACCTAAACTGATCTCACATCCGAATCACATTTTGTAGTTATAGCAGATTAAGAGTGGACGCGGGATTGCAATATGAAAGCACCATTGGTATAAATACCGATAACTGAAATGTATCTACAAAAGGGACATTTCATACAAATAACAAAGCAACAGGGCATGGATTTTTTCTTTGACGGATACCACTGGGCTTTCTTTAATTTCAGCTTTGTCCATTGGTCATTATCTCTGGCAATCCAGAGACGAGAAAACATGAGAATAATTAAAATTGATTTGATACAAGAACTATTAAAAGAAATACTGTAACTACATTTAGTAAATTCGCAAATCACTCGATGTAATTATTCGCTTCTCGTCAGAGATAGAATGATACTGGATACATGTAGGTCACTGTTGTCAGTCTTAATGTATTCAAAGAACATGTTACGACGCACGTGCAGCCAAATTAAATTTACATGAAGAATCACAACTGACAATTAAATCCCACAACTGGAAACTCAATTTAAGTCACCTCTCAAAACCAGCTCGGTTAATGCAAGCTTAACATTGGTGCAGATAAGGTTTATCATCGATTTCTACAAGATGCGCGTGTCATTCAGTATGTTTCAGCACGTGCACCGGATGATGTTGCTTACATTGAAGAAAGACCACGTGCTCCCGGATTTTTGCGTGCCATATTTGATCTCGGTCTGTTTAGCGAGGTCCTCGGCGGATGAGATGGGCGTACTCATCCTCATTGCTGTGAGATAGGCGGCCAGGTTTGCAGTGTAGGAAGAGATGACGATGAGTGTAAAGAACCACCACACACTGGTCACCATGCGTCCCGAGACAGACCTGAAGAAAAAGATGAAACCATTGATATATTGCATACTTTAGTTCAGATGGAGAATCACAATGAATCCCGAGACTGACCTGAAGAAAAAGATGAAACCATTGATATATTGCATACTTTAGATCACATCGAGATTGTATTATCACCATGGGTCGAGGGACAGACCTGAAGAAAACGATTAAGCCATGGAGATATTGCATAGTTTATTTCAGATGGAGATTGTATGAGTCACCATGAATCCCGAGACTGACCTGAAGAAAAAAATGAAACCATTGATATATTGCATACTTTAGTTCAGATGGAGATCAGTCACCATGGGTCCAGAGACTGGCCTGAAAATTTTAAAATATATAAAACCACTGAGATATTGCATACTTTAGTTCAGATGGAGTATCAAAATGCTACCTGAAGAAAAAGATGAAACCATTGATATATTGCATACTGTAGTTCAGGGCATTGGGAAACCGTGATGTAGAAATGGGTTACGTGTTATGTAATTGAGAGGAGGGGTCACCATGCGCCTGAAGATTATTTACATACAGGTGGTAAAATATAAACATATACTAACAACTCTCTACATTATGAGAATTACATGATATTAATGTGGACAAATCGCAATTTCGAATAAGCCCATACAGATATGCGAGAAAGTGACAAATGGATCACCGTAAATATAGATAATGACCCGACTCTAAGACGTCACACAATTGAAATATTCATTAAGATAACCACATCTTAGGTCATGATCAAAACGACGTGTCATCCTGCATACCGAGGCTGACAAAAAGCAGACAAGCCACACATGTGGTATTGTCCTGAATGTATCATTAATCTAAACGACATAGATTTGTTGCTACCTTGCGTCAAGTACGTTTTAGTAACATGAAGAATACCACGAAACAGAACCACATGAACTGAACAACATGTTAAAGAAGCCACTTGTATTTTGATATACAATATACATCTTATACATTAAGAGTCGATAGGGTATACGTAACTTCAGAAACAGTTACAATGTTATATCTGGGAATAGAAAGGTGATTTTAATAACAACCCAGAATATGTAGAGGGTGTCGTGGAAAATGACAAAAGTAAAATTCTTTGGTATAGGCCGGTATACAGCCTAAGATCTATCTTGGCCAACAAACCCGATCTTGTCCGTTCTGATAAATCGAATGAAATCATTTATATCATTGAATTCTCTGTCCCTTTTGACACTAATGTGATTGACACGATTCAGGAAAAACATGGCAAATTTCGCTTACGTAATGGACCTGGGAAGATCCGGGGACGAATAGGTCTTCAACAACCAATGCCTGCCGTAAAAGGCGACTATGCTTCTCGTAAGAGGCGACTAACGGGATCGGGTGGTCAGGCTCGCTGGCTTGGTTGATGCATGCCATCGTATCCTAATTGCGTAGATCGATGCTCACACTGTCAATCACTGGTCCAGTCTCCATCATGTACAGACCGCCGTCATAAAGCTTACGAAATGTCAAGCTTGCATCCCAAGAACCAAGTTATTCGACTCCCCACTGTTTTCGGTGCCTAAGGTTTGGTGCTCCGAATCTGTTGACTGACACTGGGAGAGTTTGGCTTGCTTCCAGGAACACCGTCCTCCTGACAATCTGGTAATGCAAAAGGCTGCAGTGTTGGGGAGTCTTCACATTCTCCGAAAAGTTCATAATCTCAATGTCAGTGTTGCTTTTGTTGATGGTTCTGTACTGCTGGGCGGTACAGAAATGAGTGTCAACCAAGCGAAGTGGCATATCAAATCGGCCCAGACTCAGTTTTTCAAGGAGAGGCTATCTGAACGACCACTGCATCGAGTCTATGTGCAGTATGTTGAGAAGATATGTCCTTCGCTTGCATGAGGTCGTCTGGCCTGAAAAGTGAAACAGAAGGCTCTCTGTTTGCTGCTCAGGACCAGTCACTTACAACTCGAAACCGCCAATGTGTGATTTTGCATCAAAATGTGAATATGAAATGTAGATTATGTAATGAATTTAATGAGACTGTCCAACACATTGTCAGTGGATGCCTAGCTTTGACACAAACACAGTATCTTAAACGACATGATGGTGTAGCTCGATCATTTTATTACCGTCTTCGCCATGCTTGTGGTTTTGACACAGAGGTCCATCTATGGTACGACCAAGAATATGTGGAGGGCGTCCTTTGGAATAAGCCCGTATACAGCCTCAGACGTATCCAGGTCAACAAACCTGATCTTGTCCTTTTTGATAAATCCAATGAAATTATTTATATCATTGAAGTTTCTGTCCTTTTCGAACATGTGATTGATAAGATTGAGGGAAAACATGGCAAGTATGCGGACCTCGCTTTCGAAATGTCACGCTTGCATCCCAAGTTATCTGACTCCCTATTGTCCTCGGTGCCTTAGGTTTGGTACCTCCCAATCTGTTGACTGACATTGGGAGAGTACCCGAGTTTGCTACCAGGAATACAGCCCTTCTGACAATCTGGGTAATGCGGAAGGCTGCAGTGTTGGGGAGTATTCACATTCTCCGAAAAGTTCTTGGTGGGTTTGATTAGGCAGTGCTTCCTGGGAGAAGTCCTACTCGATGTCTGGGCTGCGTGTAGAGGGGGCAAGGGCCAATGATGATGAGCCTAACCAGTCTGACTGTGCCAGGATCACCTAAACACTCTTTGCTATATTTTGTATTTTAGTCTGTAAATAATAATAATAATAATAATGATAATAATAATAATAATAATAACAACAACAACAACAACAATAATAATAATAAAAATATTAATAATTCTGGTTTATTGGTTTACTTCATTATATTGACAATAAAATGCACTTCTAGTCTAGTGCCTCGTATACTATTTCAAATCTTTAAATAAGTGTTTGTGGTTATTTCCGGATTTTTCTTTTCTGAATTAAACTGAAACATGTCTTATGTACGGAATCACCATGCACGTATATCAACAGGAACCAACAGGATATCAGGAACCAACAAAACCATTTTTTTTGTCGACATTCCAATTGAGATTGAGCCGGACGATGTCTGTTTAAATCGACGTTGTCCATTCCATGAAACCAAACATTTGAGAACAACAGCGTTAAAGGTAGGGAAAGCCATGCAGCTTAATGATAAAAAATACTTTTCTTTCACACGCACATAGGCAACGTTGTATGTATAATACGTAAAAAGGAAGGGGTGAAGATGCGGCAACGAATTCCCCATCGTCATGCTTCCAAATGGAGTCAGTGAGTTGGGATTAACGCCGCAGTAGTCTACTTATGTCACAGCCAGTCAGCTTAATGTGCAAGGAAAGCCCGAAGCGAGGCATGTCTCGTTAACCACTTTGGTGAATGGTGGGTATGGTGCTGACAAACCTAGGAATATTATCGGGGCGAACCAGGATTCAAACCCATGATCATGGGTTTCTTGCAGAGCAAATTACAACGCCTTAAAGGCAAACATATCTCCCTGGAGGCAATATGTACCCTAGTGGTAACGTTCATCATATAAACATGTTTTTGATATTGACGCAAAGGGATTAAATACCCCTTTTCGAAATGTCGTACCCCGCTAGGGTAAAATACACCCTGGGACAAAGAAGTGAATGTAAACTAGGCTTCCAAATGGAACAGATATCAGAGAAAGCACAAAACCGAGTTTCACTTTTAGTATTACTCATTCCTTAAAAGCGTGACTAAACAAATATATATATAATACTTTATCTCTACCAGTGTTGCGTCAACTTCAAATAAATTGAGAAAATAATCGAGATGTGTAATAAGGATACACTAATCGGCTTCATCGGGCTTACAATCTCGTTGTTGTCGGTAAGGTAATTGTTATATATGTTGAAGTAAGAGGGGAAAATACCACAACTATCCCTTAATTCGTACAATTAGTGGATTGATATATTCCTATTTCAACTTTGATGTTTGTACAACTGAATATTCATTCAATACAGATCAACGTAATTCCAAATTGTTCATGTTCTCTGAGGTTACGTTGTCACCGTTTCTCTTTTAATCTTTCAATGAAGCTGATGAAACGTAGAATGAAAGGTCCTGATCAATCGAGACTGATTCGTCTAAACGGAGGCGATCTCGCGTCAACTGTAGACAACGAAACCAGTCATGAATACAAATGTAATTAAGAAGATTACACGCAGTAATTTCCTCAACCCAGGATTATTTGAAACTGTTCAGCCCTTTCACCAGGGGAGTCTCATCCAATGAGTCAGGCCAGCCCCTGTTCAACTTCAACCCGCCCGAGCAGTTAACGCCCCAAAGGAGGCTGATCATGATGTATGTTCAAATATAGACCGAGAGCCAAATAGTAGTACCCTACCTTTCTCAACTGAACCTGCACTGCGTGGAGAAGATGGTTATTTAAAACCCTTGGGCAAACACAATTCGATTTTTTGCCTGCGTGTGTGCGAAGTCAGTTATTCAGAAGTCTGGCAAGGAGATAGGGGAGGGTCTGCACAGAAGGTCATTGATAAGTACGTTCAACTGGGGAAAGAGACAGAACAACGGCTTTGTCGGATATCCTTTCAGAGAGGATGTCAGTATTGTTCACTTTGTGGATCCCATAGGAAGGGGATTATGTTGGCAATGTCGCCATTATTCATCATTTTTATCTGGGCATGTGTGCACGCTTGTTGCTTAGTGCCCAAGTAGACAACTCATCCATACATTCAACTGTGTTAATGCAAGAGGATAGGGAGGTAATGTTTCTCAAACAAACACAAAATGGATTAACACAACTCGTCCCTGTATTTTATTACTGTTGTGGGTGCTTCAAAAACTTTTGAAAGCTTCCATCTGCAGTGAGTGTCAATATTAATGTAATTTGTGTTCTCGGCTGGCGATACCATAGATTAGCTTATTATGCCGTGGGTATCAGTATGAATATTTATTTTACGCCTTTTGGCATATCAGTACATAACATATGGTGCAGAAGAAACGGAAAAAGAATGCATGTTGCCTAGCAATTTAAAGTAGCTTGAGGAATAAAATAACTTGAAAACGCTAACGTCTCGAGTATCTGCAGAAACAGATTTAATAGGGCGTAAAAGGCAAAATAGTGATGAGATGATATGAATGGATGACTGAAAAAGAGTGATAACGCAAAAAAAGGTGTTCGCAAAAAAAGATACGCATGCCCTCCTCTATCGGTACGCCACAATTTTCATAAACATGTACGTGTTTCTGCCTAACGTCGCAGACTGGAATTGTCCTATAAACAATCGAGTCTGGACCAGAGAATCCAGTGATCATTATCGTACGCAGTGGCAACAAAATCGTAGGTTACCATAACATGTTGACAACCGACACCTCCAAAACTGCAGTAATGCTTTATACATATGTTTGAAACTTACAACATATTAGGGAACTTTGATCAGTGTAAATCGGTTGCATATAGTAACCAATTCTATGATCTCAAAATGTAAATATCAAACTGTGTCCGAAATAAATACCTGAAAACAATGAAGTGAGTATGGTTTTACGCCGCTTTTAGCAACATTCCAGCAATATCACGGCGGGGTACACCAGAAATGGGCTTCACACATTGTACCCATGTCGGGAATCGAACCCGGGTCTTCGGCGTGACAAGCGAACGCTTTAACCATTAGGCTACCCGACAATTAAGCACGGCTTAATATCAATTCCATAATAAAATGTAATTGTTTGAAGGTCGTGTCCTGTGTGAATATCCTCGTGTCCCATGGCAATAAGTACATGTACACATGTCAGTTGTTTCCTCTGCCTATCATATGGTGTTAACCCGTATATGTGTACATCTAACTTCAGTGGGTGAGTTGGGTTTAACGCCAGTTATATCACGGCGTGTCGACTTAATGTTGGATGAAAGCCCGAAGTGATGCGGGTCTCAGAAGTTTACAACTTTGATAAAACCCACGAGCAGGGGTATGTTCCTTTCAAACGTAGAAACATAATCGGGGCGATCCTGGATTCGAACCCACACTCTAAGTTTTCGCAACTATGCACAGCAAATTGCGGCGCCTTAGACGGGACTTGTTAAAGTGAGATCAATCTGCCATACGCAAATTGTCAATACGTTACATGGAAAATGAAGAGCGAGTGGTTCTCAGCTTTTTGCCTGGGTTCTATGTGGTAATGGTGACACAAACCCATCCCTCACTCACGTAAATTTAACTTGTAGTTCACAAATTACGAAGAGGAGATGAGCGAGTGAAGTGATTGGGTTGACACTCGCTTTGAACAGTACATCAGTTACATCATAGCAGTTAATGGTTTGGGAGGTGAAATGAAAAATACCAAGCCAAACTGAAGGTAAATCACGATCCCCAAAAAACAATGTAAATTGGCAACATAAAAATTAATAATAACAAACCAACAAAAATTGCAAAAAATGATAAAGGCAAATCAGCACAGTGGCGTACGAAATAGGCAGGTGAAACGTCAAACCATTTCTCTTTAAACTGTACTGGTCAATCCCATCCATGTAACCATTACCTGGAAAGGTAATTTATGTCCATTGTCATCGCATTGAATGCTTGTTAATGAATTGCCAACTCTGAACTCTGCGACAGTTTGCCAATATTGATTATATATCTTCATAACGCATTTGTGCCTAAATTATAATCAAAATGAAAACCTATATTATGCGTTTAGTACACGTGTCTCTGTTCCTTTCGCATTAAGACATCAAGGTCTCGAAGGATCACTCACTCCCTCACCATTAATCCAAGTGGTTCAGACGAACATTTTGTTCATGTTGTGCAACTTTTTATTGACAAACACAGCGCCTTGCGGTTTACGCTGAAGATTATTACTAGCATTTGTGGTGATGTATAACCGTGGCGCTAATCCCATTTGATGCTTCGGCAATATTAGAACGTGGGAATGGCGATATTTTGGGAACATGGTTTAATCATCCCCACGTCTAGGATCCTTGAAATAAGAAGTCGTACGTGCGTCGATGAAATCCAGAATGGTTACAACTGGCTTTTCCTCTCGCCGAATCGATGGTTTCCACAATGTCAATATCATAGCCATATATGGTAAACAATACACCTGCCTTAATTCGTTCTTTTCCTTAAGTAGATCTTCCCTTGTATCGACATGTGCATGTGCATAAAGCTTGATGTTACGAATAATGCCTTCAGTTACAGATTCCTATTCGAACACTATGTCATCCAAGTTGTTCAGTTATAGCAACGTTTGGCAGAACGCGGTCTTGGCAACACATAATGTAATTCAACTACTTGTGGCTGACAAGACTCATCATAATGCCATATAATGGCCATTTAATCACATGTGAATCCTCTTGTGTTGATAATAACAACTGTCGTCAGTTAATCAGACATGGACCAACATATCGTGAGCAGCCTGCTTCCAACTGGGATCACAACTCTTAGATCATTATGGATGCTGTCGAAACATATGCCAAATAGCCAACGGAGAAGATGGACCTGTTGAATCTTTCTCAGAGTTGGTTAAGTCAGTGCGTGATGTTGTAATTGGTAGAATGCAAAAATTGAAAACAGTGAGTGAGTGAGTGAGTTTGGTTTGACGCCGCTTTTAGCAATATTCCAGCAATATCACGGCGGGGGACACCAGAAATGGGCTTCACACATTGTACTCATGTCGGGATTCGAACCCGGGTCTTCGGCGTGACGAGCGAAGCTTTAACCACTAGGCTACCCGACCGCCCCCAAATTGAAAAGAGGAAACAAAGTTGAAATAAACTCTGTCCTAGCCAGCTGTCATCAAAAGTCCGGCTGCCCTACACGAAAAGTGTTTGGTTGTTCCCACAGACAAGACATCAAATAACACTGTTATTTTATGTCAGCATCACTACATTAATTGTTTGATCAAAGCCCTTGGTATAAGTGACATATCAAGTAATGCCACATACAAAGCCAGTTTGTTAACTGAGGAAGAACTCTGCCGAAACCTTGAATCAGTACCAGCAACTTTTGACTTGGCTCTAAAACATGAAGACATTCGTCATTTGTAGTGGATCGCAAAGTTCCATAAAAGTTCGTACCACGAGATACATATTTTACCGTGTTCAGCAAATGTGCACACCAAATGCCAGTCTCAAAGATTAACCATAAACCAGAATGGAATCAAGGAAGGATTTTCATTATATCCACAGATGATGAACAAGTGGAATTTATAACATGTTGATTCTAAAATAACACCAAAGGGTTTCCACGAACGTTTGCAATCTCAGAAAGTTCAGTCATATCAAAACATTTGTTTTGTCAACTTTGTACACCAACTTACAACACGCTAAACTCATTGAACCATTGGGCATTTGTCACAAGACGTGGTGAGTGAGTATGGTTTTACGCCGCGTTTAGCAATATTGCATCAATATCACTATAGCAATACCACTAGGCTAACCGACCGCCCAAGACGTGGTGACTATATATACAGTTACATCTCTGTCTTCAAAAGCTCGGGACAAAGTGTCATGAATGAAAGCAAAATGTTAGGGATAAAACATTTCGGCAAGAAGCACACAGTGTAGGCAACCCCTTGCTGATCAATGTCTTAATGTATTGAAATAGGAATTTCTGTTCGGTTTAGCAGCATCAAAAGAAGAGAATTTGTCCAAGAGCTTTTACTTACTATAATAAGCTTCAGGTACATCCATGATCTGATAAAGACCATCAATGGCAAATACGCCAATTCTCGTCCACTACCTTACCCACCTGCTCCAGAATTAAAAGGGACCGGCGCAACAACTCTCCCCCATGACTGTATGACAAGAGGAAAGACTTCAACTTTCCAATAGTCAATGTTTCATTTGTGTCGAGCAATATAACAACAGCTCAAACCATATGTTTCCATATTGTTTGTAGGTGAACATTTGACTTCCCTTTGCATGTGTTTGTGACGGGTGCGGCGGATGGCGCAGATTACGTACGCTCAACGTTTCGCGAACTCCTGGTATAATCACTATGAGATAGTAAACGCATGCCCATGATATATTCAGAATCGTACAATGGACCCTGCTTTAGCAGATTTCGTGTCATCGTGGAACTGTTTTTGTCGCTTTTATTCAACTTTCAAATAGTCAACTATCCCTTGTTGTCGATCAATTTTCAGCAGTACAATCTTCGGAGGTACAATATCCCTTACAGTTATAGAATGGGTTTTGTCATTTTTATTTAATGTCTCTTCATCATTTGTCATATCTTCATTTGCTAGCGTATTAAACCCTGTATGGATTCCGGATCTCAACACATTAAGGTTCAGAATACCCCATGCTTGTAAAAGTTCGCTTAAGTGGGGATCGGGTGGCGTCGGCCGTTGATGACATTTTGCTGACACCACCACCTCTTTCGACACTGAAAACAATGCGATGACGCATTGCTGGCCTATAAAATTGATCGATCTATTTAAATTCAAACTTCAAACTGATCATGTACAGGTTAACCTTTGTCAGGTATCCGACTGCTATAATGCATCTGCTAAAAGCTTTCGGACGGATAACAAACCACCTCATTACCCTTGACGAAAGCACTCCAAATGAATAAACGCAATCGTGCGTATGTAATAAACAAATTGCACGTGTAACCTTTAAACAAGATGCCCCATTACATTGCTTCCTGTGTTGTTAATTCACCATTCTGTGTGGTTGAAGGAAACAATGTAGTGAGTGACATTTTCAATCTTCATCCCTTTCAAACATGGTACTGATGAAATGTCCTTGGATAATACCAACAACAACTATGACTGTATGTCAACTCTGTGGCGAGGAAACGAAGCTATCGGGTTTCAGTGATGAGGTTCAAGATCTATCACTGTCTGTTATTCCATGTTTGGGTTCTATAGAATTGAACAGACAGGCGAGCAGATGGTTTTACACGAAGCAGTTGATGATGAGAGAGATGCGTAGACCGGTACAAATTTTGCGTGAACGTATTGCATTAGTTTTTTTTTTAAAGTTGCGGTTGTCTTGAATTCGACATACAAGTTAGCAGTTTCAGGTGGTGCCTGTTCACATTTTTGCAGAAATATTTTTGAAATATCAAAATTTAAGAATCATTTTGTGTTTAAATTGCATTTATAAATATTCCTATTAACGTGTTTTCATATTCATTTCTTAAAACTACTGTTTTAATTTGTTCATTTTCAATCTGAATAATTGATCAATGTTATATCTTATAATAGGGGATAATTTATGTTCTTGTCGACCAGCATGTGTTTTCCATCGAGTTACCTGACACAGTTGATAGTTTCACGAGTCGCGGTGTTGCATTTTCTAACTGATCTACCGCCTCCGTGGTCTAGAGCTAGAGTATCCATCCGGAGAGCGGAATTTCCGGGGTTCGATCCTCGGCCGCGTCATACCAAAAGACGTTAAAAAATTATACTTGTTGTTACCCTGTCTGGCGCTCGGTATTAAGGGGCTACAACAAGGACTGGTCGATTCGGAGTCAGTATATTGTGTCTTGAGTTGGGTATTCATGTTAAACATCGGCATGGTATATCAGTGGGGAAGCACTATAAATCGGCATCAGTCCTGACCAGTACAAGCAGCCACACACACACACACGTGCATGCACTTCGCCAATTAAGTGCAATAATCTTGGACGCGACGTTAAACCCAATATCACCTCACCTATAACTGATCTTGGTGATCTGAAAGCCATAATGTCGTAGAAATGTTGTATTCGAGTGAGATATCTATTGCATTGTTTCATTTACACATACATGTCAGATGCAATGCGATAACTGTGTTGCCTTGCTTGTTCAGGCGAACACTTGACTTGCCTCTTCGTGCAACTGGTGCCATCGGAAGAACAGGATACATAATGAACCTTTTCGAGAGCACCTGGTGTCATCACTATTTGATAGTGACTCATAAATACATACTTCTTTTAGCAGATATCAGCCATGATTATAAATAGCTTTTGTCGCCATTATTCACATGAACACAACATTATACCTATCTGTAAAATATCAATATTGATTTAGATTAAGATGTATTCGTACATGTATATGTTAATATATTAATATGTAAACGCCATCTAATATCATAGCTATGTGGATATCAATATTGATATTTGATACATATCTCATATGAACAGCTCCTAAACACCCGTCAGTATAATGATTTGTATCTAAAATGATAACACTATTGTGGCCACTAATATCTCATCATAACATTCCATCAAGTTAATTTTAAATACAAATACCATTTACACCCTTTCCCAGTTGTCTACTAAAACAAAAAAATGATGGCTAAGTACAGTAAACTACGGTCATAACGAACACGCTTATAACGAACTAACGGATATAACGAACTAACTTTTTAGTCCCGACTATATGCTGTAGTTATTCTGTATATATGCTTATAACGAATTACGGTTATAACGAACTACAATTAGTAGTCCCTTTGAGTTCGTTATAACCGTAGTTTACTGTATATCTAATAGTATACCATAGATACAAGTTTGTTTGTTTGTTTGCAGTTTAAAGCCGCACTCAGCAATATTCCAGCTATATGACGGCGGTCTGGATAAATAATCGAGTCTGGACCAGACAATCCAGTGATTGATATCATGAGCATCCATCCACGCAATTTGGATCGATGACATGCTTCAACAAAGTCAGTGAGCCTGACCACCCGTTGCCGTTTTTCGCCTCTTACGACAAGCATGGGTTGCTGAAGATCTATTCTAACCCATATTTCAAGGGTCTATATACATGAAGCTATTTTACCACATACAATAAACAATTTTCTCAGACGCTATTCAACGCAGTGCGTCATGTTTAATCTTAAACCATTCAAATATTTTTCATTCACCTATTAATTTTTGCAAACAACAAAGATTATTGATAATAACTGATCGAAATAACGATTGCGATCGATAATGTCTTCATCAGTAGTCAGGGGTCTATGAAAATAAGATGATTATTTTCGTAACGCGGGCACAATTTTATTGGTTGTTTTACATATCATAATTTGACGGGTCAACTTTGACTACAGCGCCTTGATATTCTCTTAAATTTAAAATTTGTAGATACGAATATAATCCGACGTTAACCTTGCTTTGCATATAACACTACAAGTCAATAATATCTTATACCTGAGCGCGCTAATTTAATTTCGTATGAGGTACTCGCGTGATGCAACGGGAAAAGAATGAATGATCACGCGTGAGTTGCGGTGAAGAAAGTGTGGGATCTGTGTTAGTTAAGAACTCCTGGTAAATGGGTGGTGAACGTGTCATAGGACGCCTGTTCCGTGTCTTAACACGTGTGAACAAAGAACAGATAAATAAAAGAAAATGAAAAGAAAACCCTTCATCATTATTCCAATGCCTGTGTATGTCATCTGACCATTCCTTTATGCGGAAGGGATCTTTAAAGAGCTATATTACTATTTTATATGCGACAAAAACAATCAAAATGTCTTTTCTACATCTACTATCCACAATCCGTATTTCTACATTTAAGAACTTTCCTTAATACACCATCAAAACATAATTGTAAAACATCATTTTGTTGTTTCGAATGATTACAATTCGCTAATACAATAAGTGTGTGTTTGAGATTTTACACCATGTTTCATGTTGATGAGATGAGAGTGCCCTGGGGTCAAGTGGTCAGGAACAACAAGCTTAGAATCAATTACTCTCCCGCTGTTTTAGCTCTGCTGTATATTGACCGAAGACTCGTCCCAAGTAGTCCGACACAGTCTTATTAGATCAACTGGTCACCATTAGGTAAATGAATGTTCTGTCTAACGTATGATGCTTCTCTGATGTTAGATTTGGGAGTAAAATTCAATTCTTGCTACTGTGATCAATTTTTCACTACAAGCGCAAGAACTTCGATGTGAATTGTTTGGGGCTGATTTTGAGGAGGAAATCCCAGAGGTATACACGTTCAGCAAATGATTATTCGATGGTGATGTATTTGATGCGGGTTGTTTTGGACCTAAACGTTTTGCACTGTTTTGGGGACCGTTTTCAGCCCAGTAAGGTTTATATAACGTATGTAATCATGTGTGTACTTTCTTTTGCCCGGCGGGTAAGGTAGCATCAAGTGGGGGGGACCTTTACCACAGAAATCCGGAACATCATTGTATATTAAGTAAATATTATAAATAGCTTTTCTATAGAGAGCGGTGTTTGACATCTACTTATAAGGGGGTAACTTTTATCACAGAAATCCGAAAGTTCTTTGAATATTAAGAAAATGTTATGAACAGCTTTTCTATATAGAGCGGTGTTTGACAATTTTGCATAGCAATATGTATTTCCCTGCTTTTGTCAACTACAGTCACAGTGAAACCTCGTTTGTCCGAAACCCGTTAATCCGGATCTCCCGTCCTCAGGACCGTTGCAAATGAGACCAACGACAAATAAGCTGCACCTGATATGAATCACGATGTCGCGCTTCCTCGTATCACGACATCAGTTAATGACGTGTCTTTCTCAATACCAACTGACATATATCATCCAAACGTTGTAAAATGCCAAGTACGTGCTTGTTTTGTTTTACGATTATTTCCCATGAGAAATACCGTCACACGTGTTACATTAATTTTCATCAAACAGTTTCCGCACGACACTTAACGACCCCATCATTATTTCAATGACACAAATTGGCATTGCTACTCAATCTCAGAAACGATAATCTGATATGAAATCGAAGAATATAAACTGAAGGTCAAACATGAAACATCCCACGGTCAAACATATATGCTGAGGCGTCTTTAAAATAATCTCAAAACTGACGACAAATTGTCACCCTATCAGTCTATCAAGCAGAGAAAGTGATCCTGCTGTCTCCTTTTCAAAAACGATAATCTGAAATGCAATCGCAGTTTGATCCATGAAGGTCAAACATGAGACAACCCATAGTCACGCGATATAAGCTTCGGCGTTTTTAATACCATCTTAAAACGGAAAAAAGGGTATCATCTCATGAGACTATTAAAGAGCCCGCATGACACTTCTATCTCCATTTCAGAAACAATACTCGTATGAACTAAGCCACAATAAATCCCCGCCCAAATGGAAATGGCATCGTCAGTAATACTCACTTGGGCAACACGTCACATCCTTGTTGCATGAAGGCCCCGAGGGAGAACCAAAGGCTGTTACCAATGGTGAAGTCATTCGTTAGCTTCTGGTCGTCACCGTCGACTTGCCACTCAACGGTGCTGAACCTGCTGACGAGGAAGAGGACGACACTGACGCCGATGAAAGCAAAAGCGGTGCACAGCCAGATCTCCTGGGAGAGAGGTTCCATGAAGGAGAAGACATGGGGTGGCTCGTTCTCAGGTTTCTTGATCATGATGCTGATCCCTAAGCTCATGTACGGCTTGGTGAAGTCCAATACCTTCTCCCTCTCTGACGTTATTGTTAACGGCGCTATAGCTATGTCCGCTTCCTGGAACAATGATATTCATAGTAAGCTGAAACGGATGCATTTTAAACACTGAGAGATGAACTACTCAACACGTGGGTTATAAACACATTTAAAATATTTAACTTCAGTTCAGAAAGGAGGTTATTATTTCAATGCTAATACACCGTCATATGGGTTGTCCGGGAAATGACAAGTCTATAGAGTATTGAGAGACGTTTGCAGAGTTGCAACCCTCAGTCATGCCGTGATCCGCTTGTTGAGGGTATCTGTGGCTGGTCATTGGTTTGTCAGCAACATAGATTTCTATACCTTATGTAGGATTTATAAATGGCATTCGATGTACATGTGTTCATCACATTCTGCTACCACCGACATGCTTAAGAGTGAGTGAGTGAGTGAGTAGGGTCTACACCGCCTTTAGTAATTTAGTAAAAAACAGGGAACACCAATAATGATCTTCATCAAGACCGGGTGCACACGGATGACACGTCACCCCCCGCTCCTCCCTTTCAGGTTAAACAATTCCTTTGTTTGTGTTTTACGATAGGTACCAACGGTGAGGCAGAATACGGTAGCCCATTCCCGAACACGTGATTTCATCACTATTTGAATAGTGATTCATAAACACAGGCTTACAACATAGTCGGAGCCATTGCAGAGATTGCTTCTAATAATGGACTGTGAACTGCAATTGATAAGTAATTTGAGATAAGATGCCTCATAAAGTATACATTGCTTAAAGATAACTGGGGAGACGGATGACCAAGGTGTAGTCGCTGTGCAGAGAATGCTAGCTAGTACCCAATGATAGTAAGTTGGGCGTTACACGGTACATTTTACCAACGTATGGATTCGAACCTGGGCCTTCGGCGTGACGAGCCAACGCTTTAATCAGAAGTACACCCCAACAATCTGTAAAAATCTATCTAAAAGCTCCGACGTTCAATGAAGGCTTATATTCCAATTTGTAAATGTAAAACAAAGCTTTAATTTCATTTGTGTCCTGTGCGTACGTTTAGAGCTACTTGTTTATTTACAGACATGGGGTCATTTCGTAAGAATTTATTCTGAACAGTTACAGCCGCGTAATGAATTCAATCGCTCCCTTGGTGATGAATTGTATTTACCTACTAGCGCCATGAAAACATGCCTGTATCATGTAAATGCTGTTAAAAATAGCGTACATGTATACTGCAAATCGTCATATAAATATTTATGCGTCCTACAAACAGAGACATTTTGTATACATCAACGTCGCCCTTAATTCATCATATTTCTTACAACCAGTTTTAAATTGGTTCTGTCATGGGGGAAATAAGATTAGATCCGCACTGCTCGTAGAGCGCAACATACAATTGTTTGCAAGGGGTCTGGAGTAATGTCTTTCTTTTTTCCCAAATTTCGTATTTTCGTTTATGCTTAAACTAGATACAGATTAGAATGACATCGCAGGTAATGGTCTGATTCGTGTTTAAAGGAATAGCCATGCTTTTATCTTGCATTACTTTTGTATGGACGACAGTTATCATGATTTGACCGATTTATGTAATAGTCAAATCAACTAGTTTTGTTCACATAACATTGTCGGTGTCGGAGCAATAAATTTGTTTGTTTGTTTGTATGTTTTTAACGCCGCACTCAGCAATATTCCAGCTATATGACGGCGGTCTGTGAATTATTGAGTCTGGACCAGACAATCCAGTGACTGACATCGTGAACTTTCACGCATTTGGGATACGAAGACGTGCATCAACCCAGTCAGCGAGCGTGACCATCTGATCCCGTTAGTCACCGATTACGACAAGCATAGTCGACTTTTACCGCAAGCATGGGGAGCAATAGAGATAATGTATGATAATACACGAAATCTATAGTGTAAATACAACAAATATATATATATATATATATATATATATATATATATATATATATATATATATATATATATATATATATATATCCAAGAACTAGAGGATGCGAAAGGAATTAACTTTATATTTAAGTCAAAAGAGAATGTGTTAATGTTCACACACACGCACGCACGCACGCACACACGCACACGCATTCACAATTATTTGCGTTTGTGTGTCGACATTAAAACATTTTCCTTTGATCAATCTGAAGCAATTATTACTCCAAGTCTACTGCATGAAGATATCAAACAGAAGGGGGGTCGGGTAGCCTAGTGGATATAGCGTTCGCTTCCAGACCCGGGTTCGATTACCGACATGGGTACAATGTGTGAAGCCCATTTCTGGTTTCCCCCGGTGTGATATTGCTGGAATATTGCTAAAAGCGGCGTAAAACCATACTCACTCACTCACACACTCACTCACTCACTCACTCGCTATAAAACAGAAACGTAATAATGTTTCAAAGTGTTCCAGAACAGATGGGACTAGAGGATGCAATGAAAAGCCTAACTAACTACATTGAGCAACTATTCAAATATCGAACTGGGAGCAGAATGAGAAAGCAATCTTCCAAACGTGTATACCAATAATATGTAAGACTTGACTCCGAGACAGAGTCACCGCTCCGTTTTAACAGTAACAGAATAATTCAGATGTTCCACTGATGGCATCAACACCATTGGAGACTGCCCGACTAACCAACGCAGCACTGATCTCTGTCTACCAGTGAGTCCTACATACGTGTCTTATCAACTCTCCGATGATGCCATTCCATATACCGGACTCGTTCTTGGAGCCGTAATTCCCATCTTTAACAAGTCTGAAAAAGTAGTCGTATCCAAGGTTACGTGCTACCATCTCCGCCAGGTCCACACAGAAGCCTTCAAACCGTTCAATGGTGATCATGGGGATGCCTTGCTCTGGACTCTTCTTGAACATCAAATAAGGTGGATCCTGTAAGAAGAATTAGCATTTATATTTTACGTGAAGGATTGGTAATTGATATGTAGAAATGGTATTAAGACTGACTGAGTGGGTATGGTACCAACGATACCCCAGCAATATCACGACGGGGGCACCGGAAATGGGCTTCACAGGTTGTATCCATGTGGGGAATCAAACCCGGGCCGTGTGAATGACGAGCGAACGCTTTAACCACTTGGCTACCCAACCGCCATAATAGTATTGTATCTGATAACTTGAACTAGTTCCACCACAAACACAAAACATCAACGCCAGAGAATAACCAGTCTCGGTAATCCAACGAAACAGATTTCATTGGGCATAAAAGGCACAATTATACGATCACTAAACATCAGTGATAACACCATATCTTTGTCATTGAACTATCTTCTCACTCTGAAACAAACGATAGTTCTCCTATACATATGATGGCAATGGTGGCAGTCAGTCAGTGAGTTGGGTTTAACGCCGCTTTTAAAAGTTTCAGCTTAATGTGGGAGGAAAGCCCGAAGTGATGCAGGTTTCAAATGTTTATCACTTCGGTGAAACCCACGAGCACGGGTATGGTGCTGACAAAACTAGAAACATAATCGGGGCATAACGGGATTCGAACCCACAATCATAGGTTTCTGGCGTGCCCAAGGGACGCAACTCTGCACAGCGAATCGCGGCGCCTTAGACGACTTGGCCACCCGTGCCCCCGACAATGGTGGCAAGGTCAGTTGCATCGTTTATAAGAGCCAAATAGATCGTATGATTCTGGGTTCGAATCCAAGATTCATCCACATTTGTTTTATCCTGCCAGCACCTTACCCGTGCTAGTATGCTTCCACAAAGTAGTAAACGTCTAAACCATTCTCGGCTTACTTCTTCACACGTGATGCTTTTGTAATAGTAATACGTGTATGATTAATCACGCTTTCACACAAGGCCTGTGTGATATATGTCATCATTCCCCGAATGGCGTGGGTCATTTATCATGTTATATACATACGTTTTGCGTGGGCAAGATTCAGCTATTTACAGCCCGCTGATATAGCTGGACTATTAATGATTGAGGCTTAAATTAACGTTTAATAAAGGGGGAATATGGTTAACAGGTGATGTGAGTTGAAATGGGGTTTTACGTCGCGTTCAAGATTATTGCACTTATATAGCAACGTGCATGCACGTGTGTGTTTGTGTGTGTGGCTGCTTGTACTTGTCCGGACTAATGTCGATTTTATAGTGGTAGCGTGGCCTATTGAGATTCTGTGAGTGGGTCGTAAAAACACGGTCACGATTTTGTCACGGTCTGGTTGTAATTCATTCGTGGTACCGTCGAAAGGTTTATGTTCAGCTCTTTAGTTTGGTATTTCCATCTCTCACTTGGTCGTGGTTGCCTCACCCGGTTATTGCATTCAGGTTGTCCTCTCCGAGGTCCGCGCACACGTATATAACCCTTGGCAAACTCATGTGTCTTCACCCTCGGGTATCGCTAGGCCATTTACGGGTCGTCTTGCTACTGGTTTGGTCAGATCGAAAATTAGGCTTCGTTCGAAAGTCGCAATTGATCAGTTTTCTCCCTGGTACTGACTTTCTCTTGTGGTATTGAGCTAAAACTTATTGGCTAAGCTTGCACATTTTGTACCCCGTTTTCTAGTAATCCCGCAACTGTCTAGCTTAGGTCCAATACCTATTTACGATTGGGAGCCTAGGTGCTCCTTAGCTCAAGTATAGGTTTGGGAAGTTAAGAATTTCCTAGCCCAGTCAAGGTCACTGAGACTTTAGTCTGTGAGACTAGTTTGCTATTCAGGAATTTTATGTATATTTTATTGCCCATGAGACTTATGTTTATTTCTCCGTATTTAACCTAACCGAGGTTTTTCACTCATTAAAGTGTTGAATTTATCAACTCTCAGGTGTTAATTGGTCGCATCCGACTTCATTGGCTGTCTAGGCTTCATGTCAATTTCTTGACAAATTGTTGATTTAGCAATTCTATTTGTATTACTGTTATACGGTTGCTTACCTAATCAGATTGTATATTTGTCCTGGTTTAATTAATCGTTGTCAGTTTCAATTGTTATTCTAATCTTTTTATTGTCATCTATACCAACACATTGCTGATAATAATAAACCCGTGAACCTGTTACAGCGCTTTCATTATTACTTTATTCTTGTTTAATGATGCCTTGGTTTCTTGAGCACAGCACCGTGACAGATACCATGCCACAGATTAACACGAATACCCCACTTAGACACAGAATACTGGCTCCGAGCCCACCAGTCCTTGTTTATCCTCTTAATACCGAGCGCCAGGCAGGGTAACAACAAGTACCATCTTTTAAAGTATTTTGGTGTGACGCGACCGGGGATCGAATCCTCGACCTTACGCTCTCCGGGCGGACGCTCCCCCACTAAACCACGGAGGCGGTAGTGGTGTGACAGCAACATCAAACTTATTTTAATAAATGAATCCCACAAGGACAGATATGATGCTGACGTTTTGACATGAACCGTTCTCCACGCTGGCCCTTTGTGTAACGTTATGTTACCGGGTAAAAGGTAAACCACTTTTACCACTCTGTTGAAATCCAGAAGCACGGGTCTAGTGCTAGTAAACCTAGGGGAACAAGGATTCGAACCAACAATAGCATGTTTCTGGTATAGTTTAAGGGGCGCAACTCTGAAAAGCACATGCGCTCCCAAAAGAACAGAAACATCCAAATAAGAAATTCAGTTGAGAAAATTTATCTTACGACAAAATTTGCAACCTCACTTAAAGGCTATTTAATTCATCGAGCACAAAGGCACTGCTATACATTCCATGTCGATATTCAGTGTACATTAGTATAATCTTCATACCCCAGCAATTGAGAAAATGCGTTGAGAGAGCTCTATTTTCGTTTCAGAAGCAATGGCTTTGCGAATGTTGATTTGATTGTGTAAGATGGCACAGTGCTCATTCATTTTCTGGGAGTATATTAAAATGATCTCTCAAATACTTCTTGTGTGATTGTCCAATGGTTCCTGTGTATAGTGATGAAGTTCGATCATCACTGTCATCAAGTAGTCAATACGTTACTAGAAAATTGTAATAATAGTCTGTCATCAAATTCCAATTAAATTCCGCTTAGGAAGTTTTTATCCGAATGTAATCAGTGACTCATTTGAAGTCGATTTATATATAAAAGAAAAACTAAGATATCGTGTGTCAGAGAGTTAAATAAAAATGAAACTGCTTTTTTTAAAACGAACTCCAATTTTCATTTTCCACTTTTAAAAACAGGTGATGAATCAGGATAATGGTTTCCCATCAAAAACGTTAATAGCCCGTGGCCGGATTCGATACTTTAGGTTCACCGTACTTTATTGCAGTTGAGAGTAGCCAAACAGATTTTTAGAACAAATAAGGAGTTTAGTATTGATTTAAAACAGAAATACTTGCACTAAAAATATCCGATTCAACGATCTTCGAATCAGCGTCTTGTTTCGATAACCAGACTCAAATTTCGGCCAAGGGAATACACGTCGACATTTATATCTGCAAGATAATTCCGTAACGCATTTGATAATTTGGTCGATTTCCTGGGTTGCTTTTAGCACTACCGATTGAGTTTTCTTTGGAAATTGAGATATTTATTCATTTAGTGATTTTCGTAATTTGAAGTAGTTGTGTCCTTTATCAAAATAAGCGAGCGGGGTATAATCTGGCTGTGACGTTTATGGTTAATGACGTTTACACCAAACCTGGAAACATAATCAACGATCCCACGAGCATAGGTTTCTGGTACGTCTAAGGGACGCAACTCTACACATAGAACCCAGACAACTGAGACGACTGGGGCGCATGTGCCCCGTGTTATATATCTGATAGTCTTTACTGTGTAAAAAGTCTTGTGCCAACAATACACCCTGTCATGATAACCATTAGGACACGATTTAATTATTTTCCCTATATTTGTCGTTTTATGTGTAACTGTTCGAGCGTTGAAGATGTACAATAAATGTATACATTGATCTCTAGCTCATTTACAGTAACACCTTCTTAATTCGAACTTCATTATGCATTCAGTCGATACATCGTTTTAGACGATGTCAGTTTCTGGTTCGGTATAATCACTATCAAGTCCTCTTGTATCGAAGTACGGTTAGGTCTATATTATCGATGGCAAAGGTTGGCAAAGGTTATCGATAGTTCATTGTCTACGAATAACGTATATCTTCGTCTATAAATGCAAGTTATCACGTCAAAGAGATCTGCCATTGCCTTTGTCTAATGTTTTGGAACATGGACAAACACCCGAACTGGTAACTTTAACGCTTGTCTTCACACTGTAATGGCAGTCCGACACTTTTCGAAGGGAAACTTTAATTATTTCACTGAATCGTTATTCCAGGACTGTTTCCCAGGGGTTAACGTATATCCGATATTTGGTAACATCAGAGAATGGAATTAATTATTAAGACTCTAATCTGAAGACCAAAGGCCGTTATGCTTCTTGTATGAGGCAAACAACTGGATCTGGTGGTCGGTGACTTTGGACTTTATGTGTCATCGTACCCCAACGGCGTGGAACGTTGCTTTTAAAATATCAAATACTGGTTTGTCTGGCCAAGACTCGATTATTGTATAGGTGGAATATTGAGCAACCAACCAACAGACCAACCAGCCAGCCAGCCAACAAACCAACAAACCAACCAACCAACCAACCAACCAATCCAACAAATAAACTGCAACAGAGGTACACAGAAGTACAAGTGGCGACTTACTTTGATCGTGACAACAGTTTGTGTGATATTATCTATCGACTTGTTCGCCTTGTCGATCACAAGCGTGGGCGTCTGAGCGTGGAACCCGCTCTCGTTCCATGTCCCTGACTGAAGCAGACAAATATCATGAAGCCAACTCAGTTGTTGTTACCATTTCTGCATTGCTTTACAGGCAAAGGATTTGTAAAATTTTAAATTGTATTCAGAATAAATACAACTGTGGTTTTATCGTGCACAAAGACCTTCTAGAACACAACTCGCATTTATACATTTACAAGTCACCGCCCGGGGAGAGTACAAGGCGTGCGAGAAGCTGTTTTCCAGAAGTATCTTGGCTGCAGAGGGACGGGTTGAAGCCATCGTGATAACACAACTGTTTATAATTATTGCATTATAAATTTAAGCTACATGTAAGCGTCCCATGCAAGCCAGTAGTTGGTTGGACCCGACCAGTCTCTATTATTGCAATAAAATGTATAAACTGTCTTGAATTACCTTATGATTAAACAAAAATACAATCCCCCAAAATCATATAATATTTCCTGGGCGTTATGCTTTTGGAACACACCAAAGACAAAGAAGTGGAAATATATGTCGGATATATATGTTATTTTCCGAATTCCCATAGGAAACACGGACTGCTTCCTGTGTTGACTCGTTCCACATACGTTAGCTGTTCCTCTGTACATGGACACTTCTAGGACCTGGACCTGATATTCTTTTCTTTGGCCATTCGATCCAAACGCAACGTAGCCGCTATTACCACTAAAGCGTTTCTGAAATACAGAAGTAATGGTATTGCAATCTTTGGATAAACATTTGGGGACTGGTCCATTTCATTTTCGCCTGACAATCCATTTTTGATTCGAATGCTGAGAAAATATATGCATTTTTTATTTTCCAAGTGACAACAGGCTAAACTGGACCTACTATAGGCCTGCGGCAAATCGCAGTCCCGGTAAGCTTGATTTGGATAATTCAAAGCCTTCTTTGTTTGCCTGCTAACTCATATTTTATGCACATGGATCTGTCAGTTGGTGATAGCCTCGATGGTAGTGTGTCAATTCCTCACAGGTTGTATTTACAAGGTCTTAATACAGTTTGACAATGGAGTGATCAAGTCTTAAAAGCTTTGTCTATCTTAATTTAGATATGGTACATTTATACTACATGTCCCCGTGTTTTTTAAGGTGAACAATTGACTCTCCATTGCATGTGTTTGTGACAGGTGCCACCTTTTGGCAAAAACCTGCTGTCATCACTGGGTGATAGTGTCTCCAAAACACATGCTTTTGATAGTCGGAATCCTACAATGAACTCTTCCTCACAAATTTCATATGATTTTCGAAGTGGTTTTGTCGCTTTTTATGTATTTGTTAATATCGTTTGCATGTTGATAAGTCAACATCATAAATACTATACAACTCCACTTATTCGCTGACATAGATGCAATAATGGTAAAATGTCCACAGACAAAACGTCACACATGTATTAAGAATAATAACTGAAAAGTATAAAACATTTCATCGTTGTTTCCTTTATGATAAGCAATTTAATGTACATTACCCGCCAAATTGTTGAATGGATATTCTTAAAAAATCGAACACGTATCAGCCTTATACTTCTAAGTATAAGTATCACGAAATCCATATTAAAACAGGAAAAAATGCGCAACGAGGTTATGCGTATGTCATACACACACTTAGAATCATTATAAGTAATACAGTAGCAGCCAGAAATAATATGACTATCACACAATCAGGTATTGTGTGTATTGTTGAAAATACCGTCATATTCATATCCATTAAACTACCATCACCTATCGATACTTACCGAAATATATACGGTCGATGTTTTAAAGTGTTTGACATGCACATACCTCAACCTACTCGCGTGGTGACGTACCTCATACAGCAACTGAGTGAGCATGTCCCCATACGACCATGGATGTATTTTCACACAGTCAATGAGCCTGTTGTTCCCCATTCTTGAATTCAAATTTTCGAAGCTGTTCTTTATTGCAATGCTGCCATGTTTATGCTGCAGTTCTTCTAAAGACAACGTCAGAAGCGTCACTGCGTCCACAGCATATGCTTCT
Source organism: Haliotis cracherodii (assembly GCF_022045235.1). Classification (NCBI taxonomy): domain Eukaryota; kingdom Metazoa; phylum Mollusca; class Gastropoda; order Lepetellida; family Haliotidae; genus Haliotis; species Haliotis cracherodii. The sequence goes on along the minus strand of NW_027266341.1, from coordinate 9,606,734 downwards.
CGGGCCTGTGTGTTTGACAAAATCATACTCACACACTCATTCACCCATCAGTGTCATTTGTGTATACAAATTAACTGCTCATTATTAGCTGAAAGTAGTAATTACTTTATCGAAAAGCATGTTATCATATCAATTAAATAACGATATAAAAATATCTCGGCAACCATCCTTAAAATCTCTGTATGTACCTACCGGTGTGTGTCTTATTACAATGTCTCTGTTGAGCTCAAATCCGGTTATGTTCACTCCTCCAATCTTGAACATGGTCAGATTTAATTCCTTTAATTCCTAAAATAAATACATAAAACGTTTATCCTTGTCTCTACTTACTGACCATCATTTAAGCTAAATAGGCATGTCATCCAACACATTCAATGTTAAAAAAGGTATTATACAATAAATACTTGTCCAACAACAGATCTACAGTTTAAATTTTAATACACTATATACGTAAGCATATGGAAGATTGTAGATATTCATCTCTGTTGCGAAACGCACGAGCACGGGTATTATATTGGCAGATCAAGCATAAAAACTATGCCGAATTTTGAATTCGGCGCATTTAAGTGACATAACATTTGCGGTGTTTTAGACTGTAAAGTATAGGTTCTGTTTTTAATGTAGTGAGAATACATAATATGTACATTCTGGGACATACAGACGAGCGAAATACCACCTACTCACCAGCATTTTGTTGAAAGGGAGCGTAAATTTTCCAACAAATTTTGCAGTGCACCAAGCTCGTCTGAAGCTGACATTTACAATGTTTAGATCTGATTCAGGTTACTAAGTCACGTCCCCTTAACTTTTCAAGCTTCTGGATGAGTAAAGCCTTGCGAGTGCAGCTGACGTGGAGGACGTGTTGGAGGTACGCAAGGATCAATGTGTGGTTGACACCAAGTTCATTTGGAGAGGGTGATAGCTGTTAACATTAATGCACGACATGGAAGTGCTCCATCTCAGCGTCATTTATTCTGTGAAACTTGCTTCAAGCTCGCAAGAGGGAACGAAGGAATTTAACTATCGAACGCCATTAGACCATGTTGCGTGGAGGAAAAAACATTTCATGTAGCACTTGCATGAATACCTCTACTGTCGATTAGAAATCTCCTTGGTTTAATTGTGTATTGGAAAATATAGAAACGTCCCTCAAGTAGATGAGATGAGAATTTTGCATTTGATTTATAATGTACCAGAGACGTGTGCGTGGGAATGTTTATCCATCTGTATTGGCTTTAGATAAATGTGTTTAAATACAGTACTGTTCGTTATTCAGTAGTTTGAAGAATGCATGCGTGTGCACGAGCTTGGTATGTAATTCAGTGTTGTAAGGGAACATTTTTAGAAGAGAACATAACGTATGTAAGACATTTTAGGAAAACTAGAGTAGGTGTATAATTCATGTTGGACAATGTATGAGTGAGTGAGTGAGTGAGTGAGTGAGTGAGTGAGTGAGTGAGTGAGTGAGTGGAATGCAGACGAAACCGTCCAAGGTCGCTGATGGTTACTGCTTACATAGATGAAACCTGTGCGTGGGTTATGACAAACCAGTGAACACAATCGTGACGCTTCATACCAACACAATATTATCCTGACATGGCTAAGGGACGTTACCGTACACAACGAATCGCCTTATGCTTAGATGACGATATATTTAGGAGGGAGGGTTGAGCAGCGTTTACCATTTTGAAGAGTATTCGAACTTAGGACCACCGGATCATGGCATGAGTTAGATATGCCAGTCTGCATGGTGAAAGGTTGCATCCTAGAGACCTTGTCGCCAAAGGAAATGGATTTATTGTACATGTAAAATATTTAAGATAGACTATGTAGTATGTTTATAGGTTATTGTTAAGAGGATGTATAATTAGGTAGGTGCAATTACAAGACCAGGAGTGCAAATAATGGAATGACATACTAGTTTATATGAATCAGTTGCTGCACTGACTTAAACATAATGCAGGATTATTTGTGATAAATGAATACTTACTAAATGAGGAATTACAAAATGAAACATCATTTTCAAAATGTCCTGTTGACCCATCTGCAAAAAGAATAAAAAGAGAATGACTGAAATTTGTTGAAAGCCAAAACCAGCACCATTTTCGCTATATCACAAACAAACATATTGTCAGCACCAGATACACTAGATACGCATGGGGAAGGATCCATGGCATCGGTACATGATAATACTTAATCGTAGAACCTGGCATTGAGTTCCACACTTAGTCGGCTCTAGACATCTAGTCTGACCAGAACTTCCTTCGGGGGAAGACATGTCGCACAAAGAATGGTCCTGACATTATGCTGGACGTTTACAGTCAAGATACAATTAGATAGGACCGACTTGCTGCTTCAATAAAGAGACAAAAGACTGAACAAATATAAATATGATATAACTGAAAGAAACACTCACAATCCTATTTATGATTTTGGATGCTTTGAAAGGTAAAAGGTCCAGGACAACTCTGATGGCCCGGCCGATGTCTTTTTTGTGCATAGCGGCGAGCAGTTTAAAGCAGTCATCCTCGTTTTTCACATGACGGACGTCAATATTGATGACGTGTTTTGCCATGTGCCCAAATTCGTGCATTTGCTCTATGTGGGCTAACGCTGGAATCAAAAGTAATTTCAATGTATTACTATGTAATTACACTGAAAAGATAAATTCATAACAGTAGTATTACTTAAATAGTTGATTTACAACATTGTTTTGGACTTTTGTAGCAAAACAACAGGATACAGATATACGAGGGCTGGTCACAACGTTCTGAGCCTAACAAACAAAACGAACAATTTTGAAAGTGTTTTTGATTTTATTTTTCAACATAATCTCCCTGCATTTCAATACACTTCTCATATTGATAGTCAAGCTTTTCAATTCCAGTCAGGAAGAAGTTTTCTGAAGCCACCCTGAAAAAACAATTCACGGCAGCTTTGAGGTCATCGTTGTCGTCACAGCGCTTTCCACGAAGGTGTTCTTTCAGTTTAGGAAACAGGTGGAAATGGTGCAAGGTCTGGCGAGTATGGAGGGCGAGGAAGCTCTTGAGGCATTGTCAATAAGGAGTAGAACTCCAGCGAGAGGATTCCTCGCCGCTTTTCTTTGAAAGAATCTCTCAGGCGATGAAGCAAATCAGTATAGTAGGCACCGGTAATCCTCTTTTGACTTTCTAAGTAATCAACAAGGATCACACCCTTTGCATCCTAGAATACAGTGGCCATAACTTCCTTCACTGATCTCAAAGACTTTAATTTCTTTGGTGCCGGAGAAGCGGAATAGTGCCATTCCATGGATTGACGTTTTGACTCGGGATCATATTGGTAGACCCATGTTTCATAACCCATCACTAATCTCTTTTAGAATTTGACGAAATCCTCCTGAATTTGCTCTTAATTTTCACAGGCAATGTCAGTTTTTTTTCCCTTAAGATCAGGATTTAGAAAACTTTGGCACCCAAAGAGCAGATATATTATTTATCTGTAAATGTTCATGAATAATAGTTTCAATTGATCCATGGCTTAGACCTGTGTCTTCCTCAAGTTCAACAATGGTAATACGTCTATCTGACAGTAAACGTTTTTCTATCTCCTTGATTGAATCTTCATTGATTGAAGTTGAGGGACGTCCAGACCTAGGGTCATCATCAAGGCTTTTTCTCCCAGCCTAAAACATAGCTGCCCAACCTTTACAATGAAATAGCTACAGCACCTATTCCAATGCACAAGCTACACTGATTAAAAACGCAGTTAATGTACTGGTGTAAAGACTGTACTTTGATTGAATCAAACAATTAACCCAGTTACAAAATACCAGATTGTAGTCTGATTAAAGGAAACAACTTACCCAGTTACGAAATACCAGAGTGTATACACTATGGTGACCCATTACCCAAGTTGTAAAACACAAGGGCGAAAGACACGTGAAGATCCGGGGAGAATAGGTCTTCAGCAACCCATGCTTGTCGTGAATGGCGACAGTGCTTGTCGTAAGAGGCGACTAACGGGATCGGGTCGTCAGGCTCGCTGACGTGGATGATGCATGTCATTTGCGTGGATCGATGTTCATGATGTCAATCACTAGATTGTCTGGTCCAGACTCGATTATTTACAGACCGCCGTCATATAGCTGGAATATTGCTGTGTGCGGCATAGAACAACAAACAAACAAGATCGAAAACTGATGAAAGTGACCCATTAACCCAGCTGTAAAATAAAGATTTTCCTCTGATTAACGGAAACCAGAAATTCGGCCGCCATGTATACAATTTATATTTTGTTACTCATTCGTATGCAAAGTCTATCCACAGAGACATATTTAATTCATAGTTAAACCCAGTGGACTAGTGCGTTTAATTTTTTTAATTACTTTATTCCTCAACCAGCAACTTCAGAAGATTCAAGTTTTGTCACAGCCCCCAAGAGAGGCGTTCAGCAAAACAAATGTGGTCAGGATATCATGCCATATTTTATTACGCTTTTATGTCCCGTTCCGCGCCGATAAGACCCCCCCCCCCCCCCCTCCTCTTCCCCCCACACACGATAAAGTAGAATATTACCATCACCAGTAGCGCCAGATCTAATGAAATAATGTGTAACAAAACCTGATGTCACGCTTCGAGAATGAACAGTGGCCCGTTAAGACCACACATATATGCCTTTAGTTCAGGTCCTTGTTAAGAATAAGGAATGATTTTCCCGTTCCTGAATATGAGGCAAGTAAATACCAAACACCGTTCCCTGTCAAGAAGCAGTTATTTGTCTGGTCGTTTAAATCAAAGATTCCCGCTTAGCCAATTAAGGATAACTGCATTTTTCATAATACGACAATATGAGTTATTATGTTCTATCGATCGTCATTCATTTTTGGGTTTATCATTCCAAATTTCCACTTACGCTTTTTGGACCAAGAGATTATATCCGAACCAGAATTCATTACGGTTCATGCTCAATGGTAAGTCGACCGTAATTTCGTCATCTCGATGGAAATGACTGGAAATCACTTGAGAAAAGTCGCTATCACAAAATAAATTGCACTTAACACGCCAAATACTCTTTGAGCCATGTAGTGGTGGGTTGGATGCTTGCTACCCATGGGGGATCTGCGTTATTTATGTAGGACTCCCGAGAACATGAAGAGAATAAACTCTAGGAGATAAATCAATGACATGTATTCCATATAGATGTACCACAGTCAATGTGACGGCATTCGGTATAGAACATAATATTTGCACGCAATCACCGGCCTAGCAGAAGCTGTTTTGTGATTAAATATTGAAACCCACGCATGCTAAAATATGACATAGAGACAGGGAGTGAATGAGGTATTTCTGTATCCTTCTGTAACCATCAAGATATGTATATTTCAGTACTAAATATGAATGACTAAACGTCAGTATTAACAATGAATGGGATTGCTGTCAAAATGTACGATGTATTACCATACTTATTTACAATATGTACGCCGAAGACCCGGGTTCGATTCCCGACATGGGTACAATGTGTGAAGCCCATTTCTGGTGTCCCCCGCCGTGATATTGCTGGAATATTGGTAAAAGCGGCATACAACCATATTCACTCACTCACTATTTACAATATGTGCACTTTGTTTTCGAAGCTATTTGATATATGCAATGATATTTTGTGAAGCTGAGCAGAATGAGTGACACGTTGCTAGGCCGCCGCGTAATACTTGTGGGTAGTCTAGTCGAGACTGGCGTTCTCCCATTGTGTATTCACTGCGTCAGCCGATCGCGATGACGTAGGGTGTTGTGTTGTGTCTACCCTATTCAACAGCTGGACAAAATATTGGCTCGAAGCACGACACAAGTTTAATGTACGGAAGTTTTACCAGCTGAATATATTTGTGAAACTAATCGAGATCTTGAGTCAGTGGGTGAATGAAAATTGCTTAACGCCGCATCATCTAAGGTCATTCATTCTCGTTGACGGGTTCATTCTCTTAATGATGCAGTGATTTTAAAATCCCGATTTCAAAGTTTCAGTGTCTTACTGAAATAGTGTTGTGTGACCATCACATACTGACGGAAAAAAAAGTATATGTGCGTCATATAAAGTTAAATAAAAATAGATGTATTCTGAAATTAAATAATGCATCTTTCAAAAGACATTCATGGAGACATCTCCTCTACTTAAAGGTCGTGATTCACAGGTTGCACGTGCGAGTGAATTCCAGGCACACAGTTGGATGTTGGAAGCATGATACTTACACGTGTGTGAAGAGCACACATTGATTGTTTAGCCATCAGGTGCCCACAAAACACTTGAACCGTAAATACGCAGAGTCAAGGCTTACTAAAAATCAATGTCTACATGCCGTGGGTATGCTGCAAAGAGGAATGGTGTGCAAAACGAAGTTGCCCGACATTTTAATGTTCATCGAAACTCGCGTTCGTCTTTTGAGACGTCATCTAGAGCAGGCAACACTCATGACTGTCCGGTCGACTACGTGTGACGTCACGTCAACAAGTCAACCATATTCGGTTGGTGCATCTAGGGAATCGATTCCAACTAACACATTAACATCTCGGACAATTCCTGGGATAAACTAGTGGCAGCAACGTATTCAGCCGGTTGACTAGAACATTTCCGGCCCCGACGCCCATCGAAACGCCCAAGCTTACTTCAACGTCACCGTCAGGCACGCCTTGCTTGGTGTAGACAGCATCTGAGGCGCAGAAGACAAGATTGGGACAGTATTCTGTTCACAGATGAGTCCAGGTTTCATCTGATTCACAGCTGACGAAGTGGGAAGAACCATTTCACTCACAAAAGGCTTGCCAAGCATCGTCTCAGCGAGCATAGAGGTCCTCGAAGGTTCACTCTTCAAAGACAACCAGATCTCACGGAGATGAATCGCGTGATTAAAATAACTACCCTCATCTCAAACTGATCGTCTCTGTTTGGTGATACTGTAAAAATTCGTCCATCCAGTGCGTTTCTGTACAAACAGTATTTGAGTATTTCGTAACGTCATTGTCATGTTTGTCCACACTTAAATGAAGGTATTTCATCATACAGAATTTTAACTCGAAAAAGATTCCTTGATGAAAGCCTAGATGCTTATTGTAAACAAGCACCACTAACGGGGGTGATGACGTTAACTCTACTGGGGCATCATGTAGGAAGTAGAGGTGCTGTCCCCGTGGTCTCCGCTTATATAGTTGACATGTAGCTCTGGATGCTAGTGATGGAGGTTGGCAAAGGAAAGGTTTCCCTGGCATTGACGCGTCACTCTAAAACCTGCGCGCCTGTCATTTTATTGCCACCAAGACAATATTGTTTCAGATTATCCGCGTAAAATGAAGCATCAACTGTAAATATACGAGTTCAATGTGTGTCCAGTTGTGTATTTTAGTATTCTTCGTGAAAAAAGAGTTCCTCTCGCATCACTTTTATTTTCAATAAAAAAATGAAAAAAAGGTCCCAACTCTCCTCACCTTTGAGAAGAAATGTCACGTGAAACAGTTAATATTCTTTTATGTAATCTTATAGCCCGTGTGTTAAACGGCCTCTGGTATAATTGATATGAACAGATGTTCTTAACATTGTCTGTGATATTTCTAGAAGCACTTTCTGTCTTTTGCAAACAGGTTTATAAATATATATACAGAACTTTCTCGTCGCTATATAGATAAAAGATGCTGACTCTTACCTTCATTTGTGTCATATATATAGATCACTTCTTCCCAATTGTAGGTTTTGATGACGTCGACCATGGCACGTATGCCAGTTGGTTGTATATATATTTGATATTTGGAGTGATACTTTGATTTGATATCTGCTGGGTTATTGAGCACAATGAACGGTGCGCGGAGATTGGCAGTATAGTCTTGTATTGTGTGATGAACCGCTCGACTGGAAACTCCCAACAGTGCCACAGCCCCGCTGTTAAGTAGACCGCACGCTGAAACAAGAAAGATAGAAATACCAGAGAAATGTTGAAATGTTCTTCTGTATGAAATACAATGATACCTTATCAAGTTATCAAGAGTTCTACCCACTCGTGTCAAACATTGACCACTCCAGCAGTCCAGACAAGACGCTACCCACGCAACACTTCGTAAAAGGTCGACACGACCCAACGCGCACCGCTAGGCTTCATCAGACTCCTCGGATCTACAGCTTTTGTCTTCATTTTTGTCGACACCTTCTCCGCAACAGTTAACTGTTGTTGGTTCAATTAGTTTATATGACGGCGTGTCAGATAAAGGTTGATGGCGAAACCAACGTCATTCCCTCACCCTCTCTCTACCGTTCTGATTGTCTTTTTAGGATTCAACTGGACAAGCAAGTGTCAAAACACAGACTGATTTATTAATTGATTAGCTAGACAAGTAGGCTTTGATATAATGCAGAAATACGTTTTCTGTCTTAGTAAACGTCGGTTACGCTGAGCCACCATGTCTGTGAGATATTGAGTCGCATACATAACGTGCTACCATGACGTATGCAATGTCATTCTTTATAACAGCATATATTCCTACAAGATGAATGTTTCTGCAATATGTTGGCAGACATATGGATAGCAATTGGCCTGTGAAGTGTGTTCAAGTTTTCAAACATCTACATATATAAGAGTAGTGTTTTGTTTCTTCGACACAGAACATCAGTCAATATAGTTAAATCACTTTAAAATCAATTTCGTAAATGTATTTTGATCAGGATGTGTGTATGATATTCAACAGCGAGGTTTAGATTCATAGAGAGGGCTATTTCGTACCCTCGTTGTTAGAGCGTACGCCGACCCGCTCGATTTTCACATGGGCACAATGTGTGAAGGCCATTTTAGGTGTCTCCCTGCCATGATATTGCTGTAATATTGCTAAAAGCGGCGTAATTTCCTTTCACTAGATTCACAAATTGAAAACTAAATCGAGCAAGTCTCTACTGTGATAATTGATAGTATATAAAAAATACTTGCTTTGTTAAAAAAATGTCGTTATAGGAAAAATGTTGATATATTTTGACAACGTTCAAATGTTACATCAATGATTAAGAATGTAAAAATCAACTTTTGTTTTGTATACAAGTACAAAGGCGTGCTAATGTTTATTTCTTGTAACCTGTTTATTGTTTCCGTTAACCCTGTGTGATCAGAAGTATACAGGAGTGGCTGTTTCGTGTCTGGTTGTCCGAGGTTTGGTTAATTAAGTACGTTCTGGCGATAGAATAGACAATCAAGCAGATTTTGTGAATGTTAAATAATGATGATTACCGGCTTGTTGCTGACTTTAGATGCTTCGATATTCTGTTATGGGACATTATATGAACCATGCACGTCTCACAAATGTTGCTGAAGACCAATCGTTGTTTTCATTACATTGTGCTTACGTCTAGGCATGGGGAAGTGTGTGTGTGTGTGTGTGTGTGTGTGTGTGTGTGTGTGTGTGTGTGTGTGTGTGTGTGTGTGTGTGAGCTTGTATTAGTCCTGCTTTATAGTGAGATATCATGCAGCAGTTTAACATGGATACCTAACTCAGACACAGTAAACTGACCGACCAGTTCATGCCAAATCTCCTTAATACCGAGCGTCGGGCATGGTAACAACATAAATCAATTGTTCCACTTACTAATAAAATCTTTTCATATCATATTATATTATATGAACACACGGTAGATACACTCGACGACTTGAAATTAAACGACTAGGCAAAATAAAGTACACACCCATGTTTGATGGTGGCTAAAAATGATACAGACAAGACATGGTTATCTGATGGTGAGGTAATTGATAAGGGTAGCATAATTGTATTTGGACCTTAAGTTCCCTAGTGTTTCGACGGCCGTTTTTAGCCAAGTAACGTCTTGATAACGTTACTTACTGGTTTGGTCAAAGTTTCAAGTGTACTTTCGTTTGCTCCTTCATGTTTTGGATAATGTAATTTAAAATAAATGAAACAGTATTCCGCAAGTGATACAAATATGCAAATATGATAATGCAAATAAATAATCGACTTTGGGCCAGGCAAACTAGTGACTGATATCATGAGTCACCACACCGCTCGGACACAGTCAGCCAAATCACTACTAATGATCCTTCGTACTCGGCTCTTACGACAGGCATAGGATACTGTGTGCCTATGCTGCCCCGAAATCCAAACTTTGGGTACTTAACATAGCATATGACGCCATATATCTTCACGCGTACGACTAAACATATTTCTTTAACATCTGCTATTCCTCAAAACTAATCAGGGGACACGGGTGGCCCAATCGTCTAATGCGCTGCGATTTGCTGTGCAGAGTTGCGTCCCTTGGACACGCCAGAAACCTATGATTGTGGGTTCATGTGTGTCATGTTTCTAGGTTTGTCAGCACCATTCCCGTGCTCGTGGGTTTCAACGAAGTGGTAAACGTCTGAGGCCTGCATCACTTCGAGCTTTCCTCCCACTTTAAGCTGATACACCGCGATATAATTGGAATAGTGTTAAAAACGGCGTTAAACCCAACTCTCTCACTTACTCTTTAACATCTGCTGTTCCTCAAAACTAATCAACGACCTTGAATGACGACATAGATCATGTGGTCAGGCTTGGTGCCTTGGTTGATTCTGTGTCACCGCACCCCGACTGGATCGTTGCATATAATTGATAATTAATTATCTCAATCACTGGATTGTCAGGCCTAGATTCGGTTATGTACAGGCTGATGTGATAAAGCAGGAATACGGCTCGTAAAAGACGACAAACAACTGAGAATATTTCAAATTCTGGTTTTCACTCAGAAGCTGAAAAACATTTCTCCATAAATCTTTGAGAAACCGCCATACAAATTTAATATTTCTTTTTCAAATCGGTATGAACCGCCTCCGTGGTCTAGTGGTAAAGCGTCCACTCGGAGAGCGGAAGGGCCGGGGTTCGATCCCGGCCGCGTCATACCAAAAGACGTTAAAAGATGGTACTTGTTGTTACCCTGCCTGGCGCTCGGCTTTAAGGGGCTAAAACAAGGACTGGTCGGCTCGGAGTCAGTGTCTGAGTGGGGTATTCATGTTAAACTGCGGCATGGTATCTCAGTGAGCTAGCGCTATATATCGGCATCAGCCCGGACTAGTACAAGCAGCCACACAAACACACACACGTACATGCACGTCGCTATGTACGTGCAATAATCTTGGACGCGACGTTAAACCCCATTTCACCTCACCTCGAGCTCAAATCGTTATGTATCAATAATCTATATGTATCTTAGTATGTCTGTGAAATACATCCCTCCTGATATTCACAAAATGGCCTCCTTTCACTTGGGAAAAGAAAGGTGACCCCTTGGTATGAAGCTCATTTAAAAGTCTAATTAAGTGTCGTGGGAATAGCTTGCAACTTCTCAGTCTCAATGAATGGCTTTGGAACGGATGTAGTTTGACTGTCGCCTTTAATTTGAGACTGTTCTTTTTCAGCTCAGAATCGTGACTTATCATACCCTATACGACTCTAATTTAAACCGACAGCCCTGTTTCACCATTTCCTTCGAGTATTGCGTAACGCTCAAGAAGTTAACCTAGAAGAAGCTTTATGCTGATGGAACGCCAAATGATATTGCAATGATTATCGTTTTCCAAAAGTAAACGTCTGGTGCAAAATACACAACCAGGTTCTCCCAAAGCTTGTTTTGAAAATACGTGTCTTGAATTCAGACAGTAAGTAATCAATTTGTAAAACGAAATCGGTAATAGCCATAAATTGTTCAAAAGCAGATCCTCTTTGCCAACAGACATATTCTACGTCATTGGGTGACCTTAATGAAAACTGGATCAAAGTCAACTTGGCCATGGTGGATGAGCTCTCTATCATTAGCTGTTTAGGCTTCGGATCTGGCTTTGCCATGGCTGAGCTGGTTTGACAGCGCTGAGTCTTGGAATAACAGCTAACTGAGTTAGCAGCGTGTGTTCTATTTCGATTGTCAATATGATGAGTAGTATTTTAAGTACAAATTCTTTTTTGATTCGTGCACTTATAAATCCAGCATTGCATTACAGAAGAGTGTTTTGTAGATTCCGGCCTACAGTTACATGTAATCGCTTGTTGAAATTATATGTCTGTTTTATATCTGGATGTAGAATTCACGTTAAAAATAACCGAGCAGATAAAATTGATACAAGTCATACATGAGGAAAATTATCTATTGTTTTTCGATACGATAGTGCAAAAAGTGCATCTAATGTACTGGAATGCATTAAAGTGAAAATATTATATTTTTTAAGATAAATCCAACGGAGATATGATTAATATTACCAGCCTACTGTCATCTGTAACCTTTACCAAAGGTCGCAGATTCCTGAAGGACAAAACATGTTTGTCATTGTAGTGATATTGCAGTATTTCTGTTTACAACATTTGAACTGAATTGGGTTTAATTTTAATTTAAATCTTGAAGCATCCCGTGAAGGTAAAAACCAATAACCTTAAAATCTGAAGAACTGACTTAAGTTAGGGCGGACATTGATGTTAGAATCATATGAATCATTTGAATCATTACGAATCATTACGAACTTTAACAACCTGAAATAACTAATGAAGTGTGCAACATTCATTAACGTCTATGCCCAGAGCCTATCGTTTGAGAGCTATCACATAGGTGTTTCCATGATGGCCACCAGCCAGTATAACCTCATTCCCGCCCACATAATATTGCTCCCAAGTGTATGGCTTGTGCTGTACTTTTGCCGGATAGGCTCGTGGAAACATTTCGCTTATTCGTCGATACTGACATAAACGAAATGTACAGTGAATAATAAAACGCCGAATGTAAGATAATATCCACTGCCTGGGGTTATTGTGTGTACGATCGAGTCGGCTGTGTTTGTTTGTTTGTTGTTTAACGCCATACTCCACCACATTCCTGCTCTGTCCAGGCAGTCCGTTACTTACCCAGATTGGAACAGACAATCCAGTGATTGACATCATGAGCGTCAACATACCACCAACCATGAGCCTGAGAAGGATGTTAGTGATCGACATCATTTCCCGGAACCAACACGGATGCTCTGTCTTGAACATGATATTACTGTATTATCTTTGACATAATTATTCCCCGATATATGTGAACGGTAGTTATGGCGTAAAAGCTCTTCGTTGTGTCTGATAGTAGACATTCTATTCCATCTGTCATTAAGTGGTGTACATTCACACCAGTACCTAATAATTTCAAGTAACAGTTTGGCAGTAACAAATGTAACCCCACCCAGTCTCACACGGTAGTTGTCTCCGTGTCTCCGAGGTCCACATACATATTATTCATACCAAGCAAAACCGCTGGATCTATGTCTGTTAACCATTTTATTCATTTAATCTTTGACTATTCTTGGGCCTATGGTAAATGCTGGTAACTTTCCTCACAGAGCTGACACAGATAAATAACATCCATTACGTATTACCATCATTATAGTGTTGTTAGTGAGAATAGAATTTGGGGAATAGCAATTTTGAAAGGATATATTAGGAAATCTGCGTCAACATATTATTCTTGGACATGATACTTGATCTTTGTATGCCATAATAATAATAATGATAATGATGATGATGATGACAACAACAACAACAACAACAATAATAATAACATAAGGTCATGGAAATGGACATATATAAAATGTTAAATCAACTCTTGTTTCATGAAAAAATCTGTTAGATCTAACAAAATTGCAGGATTTAATGTAGCAAAAACCTAGAATTGCAAAGGAATATTTACGGTTTCAGCTTTGACAAAAATCAAATATATTCATAAGTTACACATATACATTAATCAAATATTATTCGTTTTTGCTGAGAATAAATAAGTGTTGTTTGTATGGGCACGTTCATATCATCATTTATTCTGAAATGCAAAGACAAAAACACTAACTAAATTGTTATTCTTGTATAAAGAACAGTTTGTTCCAAAATTCCAAAGGTCAAATATCAGATAAAAACTGTAGAGCAACAATATCAGAGTGAACATTGCAAATCCAATTTGCCGCACAGTTCATATAGAAACGTCAAGAGAGAAACTTATGTCCTTATTACACGCCACGACGATGGCTCTTATCACATAAAATAAGGTAATTGACGCTGGTATGCTAACCATGATATTTCTTTAATAGTGTTTTGAGCAGAATAATGATCCGAAGCATGACCTACTACCAAATGATTGTGTACTCAACAGCCTTGGATGTGATTTAGAAAAGATGAGGTCAACAAGATGAAGGTTCACATATTCAGAATAATCAGTCAGTGGCCAGTTTGTCTATGACGGCTACATGTCAAAGCCGGCGGTTGGAGACTTGTTTGGATTCTGGGTCAGATATTCCTGTTGAATTATTGGCGAAACTTCACACCCAAGATGGAGTTATAACTCCGAATTGATCCAAGGAAAGTTCAGAGGACTAAGATGTGCTTCAAGCCCGAAATTTAATTTGATAAATTTTGCGCTGGATATTCATAAATAAGTTAGATTACACGAAGGTCGTAATCAAATTGCCATCTAACTTATTGGAAGTTTTCTGGAACAGGATATGCTGGCTACTTGTTTCTTTGGAAATATGATGTAGTTGTTGTATTAGACACAAGTATCAGAAATGTGTGAGAGGGTGGGTTAGCTTTGAGCAATATTCCTCATCCGTTGAAATTATCATCTGCCATTTCTCAAAGGAGATTAAAGGAGACTGAACAGCTAACAGACAATTTGAACAAAACTGTGTGTCGTCACATCTAAACAAAACGGACAAAAACAAGAGATGAAATACATGTAATTAGTATGTTTTAACGATACCGTGAGATGATTTATCGGATTTACATTTAGTCAAATATTAGTCGTGCATCTTTAACATGTTTACATTCTAAAACATTCATATCCTTATGTTGTTAAATGTCTCTAATAGTGCCGACACATGATGAAAGTTGTAAGGACACTGTACGTTCTTCTGTGTGGTTGCTCAAGCTAGGGCAGGTTCATACTCGATATCACGCCATCGTCATGTTGCTGGAATATTGCTGAGTGCAGCGTCAAACCAACCAACAAACGAGACCTAAGCCTTGAAGTATACGTAATTTTATCCGGCGAGCAAGTATCTTAAATGTCTGAACACTCGATCTATTTAGTCGCCTCTTATGAGAAACATAGGTAGCTGTGAATCTATATTCTTGTCATGGAATAGTTACAATACTTGTCATTTCAATTTCTGTATTTCTATAGACACACGCACTTCGTAAATAAAAACATATGTGTTTCGTTACAAATTAGAGGAGGATTTTAGAAAGTTCTATATAATATTAACATACCTCGTTAATTGTAAAATAGTTGTTTAATTACTTTCAAGGGGTATATATTTTGTTATAAATACCATATATTTAAAGCACATTAGACAACATTTGTTCTGTGTGTGAAATATCGCATCATGTTCTACTTAACGTTGATCAGTCAACAGGCATTGTATACTCATAGCCTCTGAACGTGATGTGTCCAAACGCAAGCACGGAAAGAGATTGCGAGACCAGTACCAATCAGTGGTAGCGCTAGCTGTAGGAATCAATCAAATTCGAGACAAATTAAATAACTATTAATAGACATTAAATATTTTGAGTATTAAGTGTTCGTTTTTCACACCGTGGCAAAATTAAAGCGGAATTAATGATATTGTTGTATGAAAGGTAAGACTTACAATTGTTTTATAATTATAATTGTGATAATTCTTAACAACAGATGTATAGGAATGCCATAGGCATTTTGGGGGGAATTATTTCGGTTTCGAGTTACAGTGTATAGTTAAACATTAATAGTATTTGCTTCGAAGCATTCTTGAAACCAATATCATTTACAAAATCAAATAATTAAATAGGTTCACGATAAGTTCATAATCGATTAAATTGATATATGCATGAGTACAATTTCGTTATTTTCATGTTCCCATTGACAAAACCCATCAAATGCTGTCACGACATGTACACAATGTGTTCCAAGGAAACAAGACGGGTGACGTAGCGTTGTAGTACATGCTTCGAAAACGCAGGACGATGACCAAGGTTCGCTACCCCACAAGGATACCACAGTGTGTGTGAAGTCTTTTTTTGGTGTGGTGGGGCTGGGGTATTGCTATTTGCGCCGCAAAATCTACATGGCGCGTTTACCCCTTCTAAAGAAGAGTGATAGAATACATGCATATTGAATAATTAATTATTTTGTCTGTAGTATATGACACCAGTCAAAAAGCGACAAAACTCTTTGAATAGCATAAGAAACCTCTGATAAAGGCAGAGTGCAATTTTCGATTCCGGCTGTATCATAAGCACTTGTTTATGAATACGTCTTGTGATGCTATCGTGTGTTATTTTCAAATACCATGATTTTTGTACGCCCTTTACTTGCAGAAAAAATACATGTAGTTTTAATACATGACCTTTTATTGATATCCATTCATACATTTGTTAAAGCTATCTTGCCTTTTACGACCAGTGGAATCTGTTTCGTCGGACAATCGAGACTGGTTATTCTCTGGCGTTGACGTTTTATATTTTTGTGAAAGAAGTAACAGTATCAAACGAAAACGAAATATCAGAAGTGAATATTGGCTAGAAATACCATGTATTGTGATATCATCCAGGAAATCTACCATATGTCGTATCCATTTTGTGTTATGGTTATATAATTTCATTACATATCAAGAACATGTTTAACCACTATGCATTTCAGCTGACAGGTATATATATGTGTGTCTTATAACCTCTCTTGTCCCATGGCACCCATGTGTCATAACACCTGCCCTGTGACATGTTATTTCTATCATAGCACCTTCCATTTAACACGTTAAGGTTTATCTCATCACTCGTACATCATGAACCTTCACTGTAACATGACTACGGTTACCGAAAAAAGATTACTGCCATAGACATCATACAGCTGTAACTGACACTGACTGGGAGAGCCAAACGATGCCGAACCATTTGCAAACCCATTGTCTGGAATGCTGAAAATAGCGCCATGTTAAATATTTGTGCGTATGTCTTCACACGCCCCGGTCCACATGAAAAAGGACATGGAAGCAAGGAAGTCACTGGAATTTTATTAATTTCAAATGGGGCTGTATGTCGATACAGACATTTATTGAAATGTTCTTATTGAAGATGAGTTTCAAAGGGGATACAGTGGCAGCTTCATATTACCAAGAGAATATATTTTAGCCACATAAACTCTTGTTAATGTTCTATTTAATCATGCTGTGTGGTTAAATCAATAAAATGCGCTTTTTACTCAGCAATGTCAGAATCGCAAATATCAATCACTTAAAAATTGCACTTGGATAAACACATTGCCTTTGTTCTATTTTGCTGAAAAACCGTTTGACATCTGGTAGGAGTCTCTACTTATTGTAGTATTATCCGCCCACACTCCGCGATCATCATTGCTTTACTTCGTCTTATGTGTGCAATACAACAATGGCGAACATTCATGAAGTCATGAACATTCTGATAGTCATTCCTGAACACATGTTCATGATACGTACAATGTACATACAATGGAGTCTGCTTTTAGCAGAAATTTATTATTATTTTGGAGAAGGTTTTTTGTAGCTTTTATTTCGATCATCTGGCCCCATCATATCAAGTGTTAAAAGATGGTACTTGATGTTACCCTGCCTGAAACACCCCGTGTTAAGGATACAAAACAAGGACAGGTCGGCTCCGAGACTAATGTGTCTGTTTAGGTTATCCATGTTAAACTGTGGCATGGTGGGCTGGAACCCATATAACTGGTATAAGACCGGATGAGTTCAAGCTTACACACACACACACACACACACACACACACACACACACACACACACACACACACACACCATTTATGAGTGAACTAATACTGAACGCCCATTTCAACACATCTGCGAAACAAACGCGAGTATATTTGGGAAGTGCACAGACGCTTTCGTCATAACCCCAGAGACGTTGCCAACTTGAAACATAGGAGGATTGTGTATTGATATAGTGTGACATGATGCATATACATGTGCATGAAGTAACTTTTTAAAGCTTATTACATGAAAAGTAAAATAACAAACGTAATGTAAGAAATACAGCTATGAGAAAGAGACGGCCAGAAGTACACACTTGCGTGCAGCAATGCATGGAATATAGCCCTTTTATCGTGAGCGATATTCGACATGTAATAAAAAGGCAATCTATTTAACCTATTTCCCCTATGTTCAGCGATATGATCTTAAGTCTACAGGTCGCGGCTGTGGCACATTTATTCCCACAATGACTCTGTATACATCGTTAGATCAAACCGATACACGACATTTGGAGAACACTAAACTGCGTCAACAGGCATCAAGGGCAAGAAACAACCAACTACAAGGGAGAGAATGTAGTGCCATCATTCCGATACGTCTCCGTTAGTGACCATAGTCAGTATCTTATCTGGATCTGTATCAGCCTCTGTAAAAAGCTACACGTCAAGATGGACCAGTTTGATCTAAATTTCCAATCGTGGATATCTCCTTCATGTCGAACACTATACCACCAACTCCAGCTTATAGTGTCAATATTTCCCAATTGCTTTTAAGCATATCCATTATACTAGTATTCAAATGTCATCGAAAGACTCATTTTGCTTGCAACCAAGCTTTTCAATAAATGTTTTTCCATCTAAAGCCAGGTTAAGTCACACCAGAAAATGTGTGGTAGACTTCCAGGGGTATTTACAAATATGACTCGTAGCTTGTCAACCTGATCGGATGTGCAGTTCTTTTCCACATCATGATCTTTACGTGGAGTTTCATGCTTTCTGAATGACAACTGTATGACCTTTTCATATTCTGGGGGAATATTGCTTCAGACCGATGAAAAAAGAAACGAAATTGCCTGCCTAAAAAGTTACAGGGTGTCTTCTTAAAGAAAATTCAGGCTCATAGTTTTAAATAAAAAAAATATCTGGTTTTGTAGCAGTAGCTGAAAAGATATGTAACTCTATACAAAACCCCAGTCCTCACGTACCTCCACCAAGAAAGTAAATAAAAGCGACAAACCCCTAGCCCCCTTATTCATAAGAAATATCTGCTACAAGCAGAGCCGCTTGTACAATTCCGACTAAATCATGAACATGTGTTTATGAATCACTATCCAATGATGATGATACCAGATGTTCGCGAAACAGTGAGCGTATCCTGTACCACCGGTGCCACCCGTCACAAACACATGCACACACAAGTGAAGTAGTCGCCTGAAAAAAGCATGGGAACGTAAGGTTCAAGCCAAAATAGAGAACTTCATCAGACATAATTTTTATCACTGATGAGTTGGAAATGTCCTCCACATGTCTATCATAGAACGTTTTGAAAGCTTTAGTGAGATCTTGAATGTTGTAACCTTGATCAAACATATTCTGCGGAACAGCCGTATGACGTTCTTCAAAATCGTTGTAGAAAGAGGATGCTCAATTGTACCTCACACGGTATACAATCTACACGCCAAAGGCGAAGAAAGAGTAATCCCCAATATAGCATATGATAACTTGAGTCAGATAAGCTGTAACTCATTACGGCTTGTAGGTTATCATCTTAATATCCGTGAGTCACAATAAGACGTTGGTTATAGTAATAGCGATCTTTGCTCACTGGCTATCGTAGACTTATGACCAAACGGTATGGATGTTCAACTTTTTTAAATGTGTAGCGACGTTTCGTTTCACGCGTAGTTAAAGATTGATTATCCATACCATTTGGCCATTAATTTGGTCATAAGCCTGCGATTGCCGTTGAGCAGAAATCACTTTGCACTGGTAGATCCGGCACAACAGGTGTAAACTCAGGAACTGTTATGACACCTACATATACATGTACAGTAGACTACGGTTAAAACGAACACGCTTATAACGAACTGACTGATATAACGAACTTACTTTTTGGTCCCGACTATTTGCTGTAGTTATGCTGTATATATGCTTATAACGAACTACGGTTATAACGAACTAAAATTAGTAGTCCCTTTGAGTTCGTTATAACCGTAGTTTACTGTATGTGAATGTCATTGAAGAAGAAGAAAGGAAATCAGCTGATCATCAGAGATCATCGTATTTTAAACAAGCACATTTGCAAATCTTGTTTTCGATACAAACACATGATCGAAAGTAAACTGGCATACTTTGACATTCACATGTGTCTTAAGGCAAAACTAATACGCTAAAGTACCATATATGAAACCGAGCATTAGGAACTTGATGCCAAGAAAAGAAATCGTATTCTGCCATCATGATACCCAGCTAACGACGCGTGTTCGAAGGTAATCTTCGGTTATATCAAATTACTGTGTGACCGTCCGCAAGTCTGCGATGTCGTTAACAAAGATGACGAATCACTGAAGTGACATTTAATACTATAGTTCAGATACAGCTGCAGATTGAGATGGATAATTAGCAAACTGGCTTCATCGTCATTTGGTGAACATAGCATTGAGTTTTGTAATTTTTGAATGAATATAATATTGCAATGTATTTCTGTTGTTTTTAAGGGCCTCGAGTAATCTTATATCTTATTAATAGCCAAGAGTGCGTACTGTAGGAAACACAAGAATTATGATTATTTTGTAGAATGGCAATTTAATACACTGGTCCGCCTATTTCTATCCTGATTACGTCAATCCATGGGTGCCTTGACGCCAGAATAGGATACAATGTCGTCGTCATGATGGAAAATAAATAGATCCAATAAAACAGTGCATAAAACAGTAAATACAAACAGTAGACTGAAACAACTGATAAAATAGGATGTTTGAAATACATGACAAGAATATCAATACTTGCTCCATATCATGTTAGGATCATTTCGTGAAGCAGGAAAGTAAAATATTTTCATCCGTGACTGCGCAACCGATGGATAGAATATTTATTGGTGACCGAGAGGTCTTTTTGACTATTCTCTATATTAAGTAATTTTATACTGCCAACACGACTGTCCTTCGAAACAGATTCCAATGGGCGTAAAAGGTAAAACTGCGGTGAAAATTAAATTAAAATAAGTGATGACACCAGGTGTTCGCAAAATGGGAAATCATACCCAGTTATACCGGTAGCTTCCAACACGCACACTAATTCCATTATAAGTATATGTTTGTTGCCTGACGTCGCACAGCAGTATTCTTGCCATGCGACCATCGCCTGTAAACAAATCAGAAAATCATGTGATATTAGCAACGGCAATTATTTACAGTGTAATCACAAACAGTTATATAAGCAACGTTCTTTTTACTTCAAGCACATGGCGCCATACATTCAAGGACCGATGTCGTCGACAAGACGTGGGTTGGTGCTGACTGATGTCAACATTTTAATCAGCAGCACTGCCACGGTGGACTCAAACTTGGACCTCGTGAGCGGTGTGTCTCACGGTTATTAACCCTGACTCTGTATCTCTATCCGTGAGTGGGGGGCTAAGGCGTTGACGTTCCTTAAACACTGTCAGTATTTAAGTGATGTTAAAACAAGTCGGTTTAACGTGGAAGGAAAGCGTTCAGTTATACAGGGTGTAGACTGTTGCAGGTTTGATGAAATGCTCGTGCAGTGGTTTGTCCTGACAGACAAAGAACCATAATCGGGGCTGGTCATGAATTTAAAGAGCAGTGTTCCAGTTATATTACGGCGTGTCAGCTCAATATGGGAGGAAAGCCCGAAGTGATGCAGGTCTCATATGGTTACCACTTCGGTGAAAGCCATGAGTTCGGGTATGGTGCTGACAAACTTAGAAATTTAATCGTGGCAAACCGGGATTCGAACCGAAGATTATAGATTTCTGGCGTGAAATATCGTTTTGAAATTGCTTTCACGTCATCTGGAAGCAATACATGTCTCGTGTGGAGAAAATCCTGTGATTATGAAGGTTCTAATTCATAGTTATGAAGCTCTCGAGTTAGTCTATAGTCATGATAGACCAAGGATTATAATCACGGATTTGATTTCGAGATCAGAAGCTGAAGGATGCAACATTTTACCCACTCAGACTGAATTATTGCATGGTAAGAAATCTTGATGTCACTTAAAGCATTCAAGTCGTTCGTTAAACGTACGACAGACTTTCACATAGTGCAAATATTTATCTTTGCATGATAAAGGAAATATTTACTTGTTAACACTCTAATAACCAAATAATATTTGTATTTATAAAACATAATGTGGGTCAAACAACAAATCATTACGTAACATTAGGTACATGTACATTGTTTCGAGTAAGTATTGTTTGACGCCGGAATTTAGCAATATTCCAGCAATATCACGGGCAAACATTATGTTGAATATTTAAATAACTATTTATTGACAATTTCCTTGGAGTGTTAGGGATATGGATTGAATTAGTGTACATTATTTAATGTCGAATGTGCTATTTCGCAACAGTTCGCATTTACTTGTCTGTGATCACAATCCCACGACACAAGTTTAGTGGTCAATCAAGGCACTCAGCCAAACATCTCCACTTATCCTGTTTGTCACTTATCCAACAAGGGAGTTTCCAACTTTTTATATCACTTACTTCTGGTTAACACCATTTACGCAGATATGGTCTTAGTAATGCGTTGTTTTACTGTAAGTAATGACGAGTAAGACCTGAAATACCAGGGTCACTGAAGAAGACGTACCGTTTCGTAATTTTGAAGCCATCAGCATCAACAACGGGAGTTTTTGGCATAAGATATCATTGTTTGTTGAACTTTGGCTTTATTTACTTGGATCGAGGAAGTGTTCTGCTACGCGGTGCTTTACAATTCTCGTTATCCTGTTTCGAATAATGATAAATGAATAAGGATGCAGTCGGGACAAACAAATGAATCTACTTTCCCGCTCTTGTTTCTGTTTTTTAGGCTTCTACTTATCGATATGTGACTGTATATATCATTACCGGTTGTTGTCGAGTTATTAAGTCTATAAGAGACAGGTGTGCACGCATAAACGATATTGTAGAGACAGGTATCCACGTATGCATACAACCCGATATTGTAGAGACAGATATCCCCGTATGCATACAACCCGATATTGTAGATACAGGTATCCACGTATGCATACAACCCGATATTGTAGAGACAGGTATCCACGTATGCATACAACCCGATATTGTAGAGACAGGTATCCACGTATGCATACAACCCGATATTGTAGAGACAGGTATCCACGTATGCATACAACCCGATATTGTAGAGACAGGTATCCATGTATGCATACAACCCGATATTGTAGATACAGGTATCCACGTATGCATACAACCCGATATTGTAGATACAGGTATCCACGTATGCATACAACCCGATATTGTAGAGAGAGATATCCCCGTATGCATACAACCCGATATTGTAGATACAGGTATCCACGTATGCATACAACCCGATATTGTAGAGAGAGATATCCCCGTATGCATACAACCCGATATTGTAGATACAGGTATCCACGTATGCATACAACCCGATATTGTAGAGACAGGTATCCCTGTATGCATACAACCCGATATTGTAGAAACACGCCTATGCCATATAGGATCTGTTCTTGTAGTGAAAATGTTCCTTTGTACTATTTTCTCTGGGGAAATTATAACCATGGACCCGTTTCACGAGGCTGATGGTTCCACGACCCAGGACTTTGTTCTCCCCATTTCTCTAAGTGTTTCAGGTCCGGTATACATTTTCTGGTAAACATGTTCCCAATCAGTTGAGATTCTGGGGGACCTGGGAGTTTGTTTTGAGTTTCGTGTACAGTTGCACAACTAGATACGTTTTTTGATTAAATCTATGAGCCAAAATATTTTTTCGAAAAAACCCAACACTCATTACAGCAATGTATTTTGTGTGGCAGACAAATTCTATATTTTCCAACAATATGAGACATAATTATGTTTTTCAAGAACTTGAAGATGGTCTGCCCCTAACACTAACGCTAACAAACCCTGATATGTAAATGTAATCATTTGATCAACTTGATTTCTTGGAATCAGTGAAAATTTGTTCCACGTGCATATGCTCAATTTCACGGATACATTTTCACTGGCAACATTTGCTCTGCATTGATCTCCTTCAACTTGACACTGATCATCGTTCGTAGATACACCCATTCGCGCATGCACGCAACTCGATATTGTAGAGACGGGCGTACACGCATTCACGCAACCCGATAATGTAGCAACAGATCTACGCGCATGCACGTAACGCATTATTGTGGAAACAGACATGCTTGTAACCAACGCAAAGCAGCGAATCTATACATGTATGACGTGCGTCAGCTACTATATTAGGTAAAGCCATTCAATTTGTGTCTGCGTATGTGTCAACGATTCCTTCTAATTATTTTAAAGGCGAAGGTAAAACAAGAGATGTATTGATGTTGCCAAAACAAAACAAAAATCCAATAAAAAAATGGGAAACAATTACTAGTATTCGGAAAGAACAGCAAGTGAAACAGTATAAAGAAAGGCCAAAGTACAGTCCAGAGGCTAAGCCTGAAGAACGTGGTGATGGAGCTCTCAACGAAGCATTGATACTTCCAATCAAAATCCAATTGTGCAATCCTTGCCTGCTTTTTGTCAGCTCGTTGCCTTTTTTCAAGTTTGCCGAACTCTAACGTTTGTCAGCGCCAAGGACGGGGGCGTGGAAAGCCAAAGCTTCAAAACAGAACATAAATCGACTCAGCCGTTCACGATCAAAGACGACAACCTGTCACTGTGGCAAGACGCTCTACTCGTGTTTTTTTGTGCTTAACTAGCGGCTATCTACTGTTTAACTGAAGCACATGTACACTATTGCTTATTCATAAAGACACGCTATGTGTGGCTGAGACCACCTTGTCCTTCGATAATCCACGTGTGGTTGATATGATCATTTGTTGTTGTTCATTTGACATTATTTCTAAGGTTGTCTTTGACAAATTTATGAAACAGCTAAAGGTATATGTATATATAGACTTAGTAGATGGGGGGAACTGATAGCTGTTAATAATTCCTCGGGAACACTCCCGTTCTAGCCTAGACACAAATCTTTAACACTTGATTAGACTCGTCCTCGAAAGGGACTCCAGAGTCTCCTCAAACGGAACAAAGAACAGAATGTCCCGATTGATACCGAATTGTCGAGATGGTGAGAGGGGTGTCACATGGTTTCAGCAGTTTGAATAGAAGTGGAATGACGAGAACTGAACATAATCAGGGGTTAATTTAATAAGTCAAACGTCGGTTCAGCAGCGAAGCCATGGGTTGTACCGTGTTAATCAAGAATGGGAGCACACATGTAGATCTAACCTTGGGCATGGGTATCAGTGGGTGGACCGGCCCATGCATCAGGAATGTGAACACACCAGTGTATCTAGTCGGGGCATGGTTGACAGTGAGAGAATTGATCCACTAACATGCATCAGGCTGTAGACACACCAGTGTATCTAGCAAGAACTTGGTTGACAGTGAGAGGCCCGACCCATGCACCAGGAATGTGAATGTGAACACAGCAGTGTGGCTAGCATGAGCTTGGTTGACAGCGAGAGGCCCGACCCATGCACCAGGAATGTGAATGTGAACACAGCAGTGTGTCTAGCAAGGGCTTGGTTGACAGTGAGAGGCCCGACCCATGCACCAGGAATGTGAATGTGAACACAGCAGTGTGTCTAGCAAGGGCTTGGTTGACAGCGAGAGGCCCGACCCATGCACCAGGAATGTGAATGTGAACACAGCAGTGTGTCTAGCAAGAGCTTGGTTGACAGCGAGAGGCCAGACCCATGCACCAGGAATGTGAATGTGAACACAGCAGTGTGTCTAGCAAGGGCTTGGTTGACAGTGAGAGGCCCGACCCATGCACCAGGAATGTGAATGTGAACACAGCAGTGTGTCTAGCAAGGGCTTGGTTGACAGTGAGAGGCCCGACCCATGCACCAGGAATGTGAATGTGAACACAGCAGTGTGGCTAGCAAGGGCTTGGTTGACAGTGAGAGGCCCGACCCATGCACCAGGAATGTGAATGTGAACACAGCAGTGTGGCTAGCAAGGGCTTGGTTGACAGTGAGAGGCCCGACCTCACGTGGCATGACTCACTGAAATAGTACGATTATATGGTTGGTTGGTTGGGTTGTTGTTTAACGCCGCACTCAGCAATATTCCAGCTATATGACGGCGGTCTGTAAATAATCGAGTCTGGACCAGACAATCCAGTGATTAATATCATGAGCATCGATCCACGCAATTGGGATCGACGATTATATGGGGATGTCTCTAATCCATAATGGTTTATAAAATTCGATCCAGAAGTTCCAAATCAGCTATGGAGGTATCCATTTCCAACTTCACATCAAACACATTTAAACAAAGCATGTAAACATTTAATCGTATTGATACAAAGCAAGCGTTCTGCATTTTAAGATCATCTGTGAAATCTTCAAAGTTCATTATGTACGCGTTTAGCCACAACGTTAATGTTATTGAAGAGAGTGCGTTTTGTGGAAACACCAAACCATTGGGATCTTGCAACGGATAAACCCAGATGTTATTTGCTGTCCTGCACACGCGCATCCACACCAAGATGAAAAGCAGATCATGGTTTAAAGTTTCGGAACTACTGGGAACAACAAATGTGCATAGCATTGATATCTGAGTCATAAGTCAGAAGAAGTGTGTTTGGTCAAAAAACACAATCCATTCCTCAGCAACTGAAAGTTGAGCAAAATGCATCTACTGACCTGCTGATAATAATAATAATACTCTTTTCCTTATATGACAAAAGAATGGAATGAGCTCACATGTACACGGTCTCAAATAAATATACACAGGTGAGATGCTCTCTTTTAAGTTTTTATTTAGCAATCTCGTTCTCTATGCCTTTCATATCTCCTTTAAGTAGTGTAGCACAGACGTCATACTCGACCAACAGAAACTGTGCACCTCTTTGAACATTCAGAGATTCATTACATTCTAGGTTAACAGAGTTTCTAAAGAAGGCTTGTGACTTGTTATTTTTTCCATAACCGTTTTGTTCAAAGACAGTAATTATATTTTTATTACTCGACTTGACGTCAGTTCTAATGTCTATTCACTGAATTCGACCCAGTTCACGTTGGTCGAGGTTCCGATACACACACTGTGTTATTTCCACGATGTCAAAATGAGATCAGTAATTGCCTTGTGGTATCTGAATGTATCCTAATCTTTAGTAAGTTTGATAGGACTGGGTTCATCGCTGTTGTAGTGAGTGAGTGAGTTGGGTTTACCTCCGTTTTTAACGTTAAGGGACTAGATTTCCGTTATTTCACAGCGTTTCAGTTTGACCTTAGAGGAAACTGTAAGTGATTTTTCTATGCCCTGTACGTTAACCACCGTTAACTAATAAACCAACGCTCATAATCAAGCAGGGCGAGTCTGAGATTCCAACCCACAGTCATTGGATCCTGAAACGCCTAAGGGACACAACTGTTCACAGCGAATTGTCGAGTTATTCACAAAAATATCATACCATGCATCAACATCACACACGAAACAATGATTTTAACATTAAGATTATATTGTCCTTCATTTATCAAGGATGCATATGGTTAAAATAAACTGTCTACTAGTTTGAAAGAAGTGCTTTGTATAGACAGATTACAGAGTGTCATTATTTCACTAAAAGAGATGCTTCGCACATTATCTGATGCTTTTAAAAGGGAATCTTTTGCACTCGAAAGATTTACCGACTTAGACAAAAAACATTTGCATCGATACTCAATGAGTCATTAATCAAGAAACTCTCTAATCCAGTCTGACACCGTCCAGATTAACGTGGTATCGTTTAAGTTGTAACGTTCAATACTGCTGACGTCAATACCTCAAAGCGAGACACAATGCTATGGTTCGATATATTAGGGTCAGTTTCGGTGTAATGTTTCACCAACAGTCGTTACGTGATAAAGCCAGTTCAAATATAAAAAGAAGCGATGTTGATTTGTTTGAGAACCATCCTACATGAACATGTGAGGGAACAAGAAGAAAAGTTCACATGAATGCAATGCACTTGTGACATCAATGTTATATATGGACTTCTCTTACAGTTTTATACAAGCAAAGAGATCGTAACTTCTGTAATAAGCTTAGCACTCATTGTTCTTCATGAGTACTTAGACAGATATAATATATATTCATCTGAACCTTTGGAGTGACTTATGGCTGTTTGGACTGAAATGTAGAGTCAATTTGAAGCATTAAACGCATTATTTTCAACAGAAAACCTCAACAGAATCAATTGTACTTAACTGTCTCATAATAATAGTTAGGTATTAGTTGTTTAGACTGAGTTTTTTATGCATTGGGTAATGGAAACCAAAGGACATTTATCTTCACTATGCCCTGTAGACCTTGCATTATATATATAATACAAATTTATGTTACAAAATCTTTTTACTTCTTCTTGTCCTCAAACGTCTGCGTCCACGTCATATATCCATAACTTTACTTCGTCTTAATTGAGGGGGGCACTCATTGCCAAGTCGTCTAAGGCACTGCTGTTCGCTGTTCAAAGTTGTCTCCCGTTGCTCCAAACTATGATGTTGTGTTCTAATCCCAGATTCATCATTTTTGTCTTTCTAGACTGTCCACGCCATACCCATGCTCGTTGGTTTCACAAAAAAAAGTGTAAACGCCAACATTAAGTTGACAAGCCGTAATATAACTTAAATACTTTTCAAAAGGGCATTAAAGCAAACAAATACATCTTAATTATCATTTAGTCTCTTCAAACAAATGGACAAACAAGTTGTTGCCGCGGTAAATATAATAATCCAGGACAAAGAGAGTTGTCATCATGAAAGAAACCGAAGACAAGGAAACGCACAAGGAAATTCGCCAAAGGCAATGCCAAATGAACAGCAACCAAGAAATTCTATTTTGACTTTAATACCATATTTTTTTAGAGACCAAAGAATATGTGACAAATTGACTGTAAAGGTTTCGTGTTTGATGTTTATTTCCCAATATTTAATGTTTAACCAGAGCAATGTGGACATCACTGAACCAGAAACTCTCCAAATATGAGGCATTTCAGCTCTAGTCCCAGCCCTTAATTGATAAATGCGTACTTGACTACCTATTGGCAGTTAATTTTCTTTATTGATCGTGGTATGATAATTGTCATGTGGTTTATATAAAGTGAGTTGCCGATGTTAAATGACGTAGAGGAATCCAGTGATTGGTCAGACTCAAATAGTGTTTAGTTGAGGCTTGGGCAACAAGGCTGTATTTTATGAATGTAGAATTGATTAATCAATGTAAGCGTTGTGAATGGAAAAATGCGATAAAATTTCCAAGTCCTTGATCATTGCAAAACAGCTTTGAATGAATCAGTTTGGTTTATCAAACACTTAAATAAAATCGATGGTTTCAAATGAATTAGGGTTACATTCGAATTGAAGTGCCATTAACTTTCGTGAAATGATTGTACTATGGTTGAATTTGTGTAAAAAGATGTAATTCAAAAACGCCTCTGATAATTATAAAAAAAATGTTCAAGGATAATGTACGGATTGGAAACAATTTATACGATGAATTTAATCACTTTGTGGAATGAAAACGAAGCAAACTCTGATTAGATAGAATTAAAGTATGCTTTAATATGAATAATCGTTATGAAATTAACTAGTAACGTCAAGTAATAATATACGATTTGTTCTACTGCATTGCACTGAACGTCAGTAGAACGCACCATTTATTAAATTCTAACACATAAACCACGAAAACCTGCTTATGGCATTAAATATTGCGATCGCGAAATATTGTTCAGTAGAAATCAAAATACCTTGTCAGGTCAAAGAGGGACGTAAATCATCACGATGATTAATTTCAGAGATTGTGGCTGGGATGTTATAATGATAGTAATTGATCTGTTTCTAACACGGCCGGGTCAGGTGCCTTCTTACTTAAACGACCAGGGTGGGGAAACCAATGTTGCCCACGTCGAGTAAAATTAAAAGGCAGTTGGCATCAACACAAAAACCCGAAACTGTTAGTAGATCAATTGTGAACAAGGCACTTCAGGCTGTGTCAGACTACTGAGAAAATCGAAACTGAACGAATGCACGCATAAAAGAAGCGTAAACCAAAACCATTAGAAAGACCAAAAGGCTTGAATACGAGTTTTGTCCAATTATGGGCTTTGGACGAAACATACATTTTGTTTCGTCTTAACGGTACTTTTTTTAATTTGAGGGCATAAACGTAACGCGATTCCATGGCATTGTTATGGTTATAATCAGAGTAACAACTCTGTAATGCCTTGCCTGGAATGATAGTTGCCCTCCTCAGCACTGGACAATGGATCTAGGTCCCTTCTGAAACGTGGAACCCAGATGATTTTAATGCTTTTCATTAGCGCCATTGGCGTAAGGGGATTGAAATTCTGATCTCCCAGTATAAGGGCCGCAGCGGTAATTCCGAGGCTAGTCATTTTCCCAACATCTTAAATGCCCTGAGGGAGGTTCCGATATCATCAAAAATTTATATTAATCTCAACGGTGATAAAACAGTATTCGTGAAGGCTGAACCACTGTCGATAGTAACTTAATTACAAAGCGTTTGTATCGAAATAGATTTCTGTGGTATCTGTAGATATGAGAAGATACCTTTAGTGTTGTGGATTTAATGACGTCATGTTGTAACGTCAGGGATGTATGTCTCCCAAGAGAGAACAAAACCACTTACCGGCATTGGTAAAGTTGAAACTGTCTTTAACGTTCACTGGCCGGGTATGACTTTCTAGTCGTAGAATTGACTCAGTTTTATTGTTATATCTCTGTATTGCTTTCTCAACTATAGTCTCTAAATCGATGGAGTTCTCGTCAAACATGAGACCTGGAAAGAAAGAACGTCAGTGTGAAAACACGGGTAGTGCACACAGTATGATTAATTAGAAATGATGGGACAGGAAGCCCCATGTCAAAGGTCATCAGTTCCTGTAGGGAGTGCTGGTGGTGCAGGAACAGCGAGCGCCAGGGAATCAACCCATGGTCGAACATGATGTTCTCACCCCTTTCTGAATTTGTGTTTACCACATGCTTAGGCTTCCGTGCCATACAACAAACAGATGGACAATTATAGCTGTATCACGTGTAGGCGTATGAGTATTGATTATACTCTAATATTCCACAAGTGATTTATCAAGCATTGTTGATTGTGGAGCACAATAAGCCCATTGACACATTCGTAACTGATGTTGCAGATTTGTCGAATAATAATCACTTTATGTGTTTGTGTAATCATTACCCGAGTATCACAGTACTTTTGTAGTGATATCTTATGGAATCTTGATCTGTAATACAGTATACGAAACGTTGTTCTCATTCAGGAAATATTATAGCATATTGGAAGGGGCTACCTTAATTTAATCAACTAATTGGATGACACAAAATAACAAAGATGTTTAGACATCAGCATAACAATATAACACTACAGATATACCATTCTTTTCCTTTTAGGACCAAAAGGGTTAACTCAAACAAATCTGAAAAAGTAAAGTTATGTACTTACCAATATGTATTTCCGTGTTTCTCGCTGCACATGTTCGAAGAAGAAATATCACACACCAGGTAAATCCAAATTTCCAGAGCTCCATCGTCCAAGGCATCGTGACGCTATAATGGCGATTCAGTGGTCAAATTCGTGTCACAGAAAACAAACCAACGTGCTCGTGTGAAATCTGGAAGTTCTCCACGCGCATGCGTGTTCCCTGCCTGTTATGTCATGCGATTCCTGGTCGAAATCCACGGGTAGAGGCAAGTAATGGAATTAAGAGAGTCTACGATAACAGTGTTTGCTCTCGTTTCCTCTCGGGCTCCCAGTAATATCCTCTATCCTCTAGCGTCATGATCGGCGAGTGGTGTAGTGAGTCTGGGCAGGTTTTGAGCAGCGATATTCAGTCACTCAGGACGCGGTCGAGAACACGATGAGTGGTCGAAGACTCTCAGCCAACTTATGTAAAGCGCTGGTATTGTATCTCGATTCGCAGATGCTCTTTTTATGCGGCCCGCACGATTAAGAGGAAAATAACACAATTAATCTGATGTTTGGTTCCATGCAAGATAATTTCGCGTCAAGCTGGGAGGAGTGAACGTGTGAATGCCAGGGAATTTCACAGCTTGGCGGATCCTTGCTTTTAGACATAAATATTGTATGAAGGTATTTGAGATCCTATGTCATGTCCATTTCACGCCAAGTTGTTGATGCTTTTGGAGCCGTTTTCTCGCTTTATCTCTTATTTGATGATTGTGCACCAATAGATTCTCTCACACCGTTGGCTTTGGAATCCAAATATCACTGCCAGTAGTGGTCTAAAAACGACTGTGATCCCTTCAGAACACAACCGTTGAATTTAGAAGATGATCAACTCACGTCAATACCAATACGTTGTTCGTAGGTGCTGTTTGAAAGGGACTAATTCCAGCTATTTCATTTTCAGTGTTTCCTTCGTGAAAAATGGAAAATCAATTCAGTGGTGGCATATAAAGTTGGTTTTAGTTTTTTCGAAAAAAAGGACAGCTGCACCGACACAGTTAACAAATTGGCGGCTTAGAATTTCAAGATTGGTTGACATTTCTGCAATGATGACTCTCTATTTCTTCCGTTTTCTTTCGTGACATGCCAGGTCCTGTGCATCACACAAATGGCAGCCTTTTAATTCCACTGCTGAGTCGACGAAGGAGATTTGATTTATGAAAATTTTGATCATCGCCAACCACGAAGGCACAAACAGCAACTCTTTACAGTAGTGACACGTGTAAGTGACGCCATGTGGCCCCATCAACACATCGGGATATTGAGACAGATGACTTTTACTGGTGTAAATTGTCCTTTTTGCAGCGCGTGTTGGCCTCCCATTTCAATCAAACAGCTTGTAATGTTGAATCCGAGTCCTGATTTGGGGCAAGGATAAAAATCAATACATCATTGTATATTTCACCAAATCTACATGACGGTCATGTGTATGGATATAGATATCTCGTATGTGAGGCAGCTTTCTGTTAAGGCTTACAAGTGAAATTGAAATGAGCAAAGGTGTTTCCACATTTGCAAAGTAATATGAGTTGGGAAATCGATTTGTGATTAACATTTTGGACTTTATTGCTGTCGCCTACTAGAGCCACTAAATGTGGGTTGCAAATGACCCCATTTCGAACGAAGATACACCATGTATCACGGCGCAGGTTACAAATCGTTGTTTATTTCACTACTGAGCATATATGTCTTATGGCAGTTATCATCGATAATACTTCTACTGGATAAATAATGTAGATATTTCATTATAGTACTGTATATAGTATGTAGTATATATGTCCTGAGCTAATAACTGCTTATCCCTATTATGTATCATGGTTCATAACGTGAATATGGATATTTCATCCATACACCCGAACAGCTTTTGCACACAATGTACCCGCGCAGGCAATCGAACATGGTATCCAGTGTAATGTGTTAACGCTTTAACCACATGGCTTGTCGGCCACCCCGGGACTTATATCGACACAATGCAGTATTTTGTTATCACAGTATTCACTCGTTGTGCCATAGCTGTTATTAGGTGTTGCTAATCGGACACAAGATCCGGCCATTACTGAATATGCGGGTTTTGCTGTGATCATAATGGTCTCCGTAGTACTTACTTAATGACCATGTGTATTTAAGACAACAGACAGTGGAACATGCATGTAACGTACACCCTGGACCATCCTCCCTGTGGGGAATCCGGAAGAGAATCGATCCCACCGCGTTCGTGTTCTTCTGAAAGATGCTTATTTAGGTGGAAGAACTCTCCAAATATTGTCGAACGTTGATTGTAGATCGTGGTAGTGTAGTAGTTGATAGCAGATAATGGAAGGTAGATAGTGGATGGTGGATAGTTGTTAGAGAATGGTTGACTGGATAGTTGATGGTGGATATTTTGCAGCAGACTATGGAAGGTAGATGGTGGGTAGTTGGACTGAGTAGATGATAGTGGATGGTGGATACTACATTGTTGGTTCTGGATGGTGGATAGTTGACGATAGGTAGTGGTTAGAGAATGGTTGACTGGGTAGTTGAAGGTGGATAGTGGTTAGAGGATGATTGACTGGATAGTTGATGATAGATAGTGGTTAGAGAAGTGGTAGTGTAGTAGTTGATAGCAGATAATGGAAGGTAGATAGTGGATGGTGGATAGTTGTTAGAGAATGGTTGACTGGATAGTTGATGGTGGATATTTTGCAGCAGACTATGGAAGGTAGATGGTGGGTAGTTGGACTGAGTAGATGATAGTGGATGGTGGATACTACATTGTTGGTTCTGGATGGTGGATAGTTGACGATAGGTAGTGGTTAGAGAATGGTTGACTGGGTAGTTGAAGGTGGATAGTGGTTAGAGGATGATTGACTGGATAGTTGATGATAGATAGTGGTTAGAGAATGGTTGACTGGGTAATTGAAGGTGGATAGTGGTTAGAGGATGATTGACTGGATAGTTGATGATAGATAGTGGTTAGAGAATGGTTGACTGGGTAATTGAAGGTGGATAGTGGTTAGAGGATGATTGACTGGATAGTGGTTAGAGGATGGTTGGCTGGATAGTTGAAGGTGGATAGTGGTTAGAGGATGGTTGACTGGATAGTTGAAGGTGGATAGTGGTTAGAGGATGGTTGACTGGATAGTTGAAGGTGGATAGTGGTTAGAGGATGGTTGACTGGATAGTTGAAGGTGGATTGTGTAGCAGATTGTGGATGGTAGATGGTGGATAGTGGATTATGGGTTTTGGATGGCTGAAGGTAGATGGTAGATTGTCGAAAGTTGGACTGTGGAGGTGATAGTGGATGATGGACTCTACATTATTGGCTATGGATAGTGGGTGGTGAATAGTTGGTAGTGGATAGCAGATACTGACGAGTGGAGGGTGGGTAGTGAAATGTGGATCGTGAACCATGACTGGAGGACAACAGGTGGTGGATATAGGTTATTTTCCAGGCTTGCATCGTTTACCAAGTCGCTTTCCACATGTCACTTATTTCATGCCGTACCAAGCCGCGTCGTGGTAGAAATGCATGGCATTATTTAACTGCCAGCACTACCAAGCAATATTTGATTGAATGCCCTTGGCCGAAAGCTCAGGTACAATGACTAATGCCCAGCGATAAAGTCAGAAAGAAGTAGACTGAATACGTCAAAATCTTAACATGGTGTCGACTGAACGAAGCCAATGCCTGGTGTCCCCCGTCGTGATATGACTACAATATTGCTAAGTCGTCACAATCGGCATAAAAAACATACCACTTGTTGCTCGTTAAAATTGGTTTTGCTCACATTAATAGTTAATCACTAAACTGATAACTGATATCAATAATCTGAAATCAAACATTTCGACACCTTTTGAAGGTGTATTCTAAATATGGGTATCACCTCGTAGCCAAATTACACGCTTTTCTGCATTCTACAAGATCCAAAACCCATATCGGTGCCTGACCTTAAGATCTGTGTGTATGATCCTGTTTACATCTTGATGGATGACTTGTCAGAACAAGGAAAAAGTCTCTTCATCATAACCCTAACTAAACAATAATTCCTCCATTTATCTCCGTGCAGAAGAAGATGTATGCCTTTAATCGAATGGAGTTATTTACCGAACGCTCCGTTGCTTAGGCAATCGTGGGAGTACCCGTTCGAGTGGAAATTAATGGTCACATTGGCCGTCAGTTTTGCTCGGAGTTATAATGCACGTTTTAACCCTGCTATTTTAATGACCTTATCTGAGATATTACCTCTGCATTTTCCGTGTTTCGCATCTTGTAGATGTGAGTAAAATACAGGGAATTCATTTCATGCGTGCGAGGGTTTGATCTGGAGATATGATTGTCCTTTGTCTTGATATTAGTTTTGTAAACAAAGTAGACATATTGTCTTGTGCGACAGACACATCATGTGTATCACATACGCATCTATTTGGGTAGATTAATACACTGTATAGATTAGCGTGTACTGTCACTTCGAGGTGAAGAGGGTACTGTGCTTTCTTGGGTGAGGGTACTGTGAACTCTCTGGTGAGGGTATTGTGAACTCCCTTCTGACGATACTGTGAACTCTCTGGTGTGGGTACTGTTACTTCTTGGGTGAGGGTAATGTGAATTCCTTAGTCCGGGTAATGTGATTTCCTGGGTGAGCTTAATGTGAATTCGCTGGTGAGGATAATGTGACTTCTTGGAGGAGTGTAATGTGACTTCTTGGGTGAGGGTAATGTGACTTCTTGGGTGAGGGTAATGTGACTTCTTGGGTGAGGTACTATGACTTCTGGGGTGAGGGTAATATGACTTCTTGGGTGAGGGTATTGTGACTTCTGGGGTGAGGGTACTGTGACTTCTTGGGTGAGGGTAATGTGACTTCTGGGGTGAGAGTACTGTGAACTCCCTGGTGAGGGTAATGTGACTTCTGGGGTGAGGGTAATGTGACTTCTGGTGAGGGTACTGTGAACTTTCTGGTGAGGAAACATTGACTGCAGATTTATTGTGGCATGAAATAAGGAACTGTGACAACATGGATTAGGGTATTGTGACTTCTTGGGTGATGGTATTGTGAACTCTATGGTGAGGCTACTGTGACTTCTGAGGTGAGGGTAATGTGACTTCTTGGATGACGGTAATGTGACTTCTTGGGTGAGGGTAATGTGACTTCTGGGGTGAGGGTAATGTGACTTCTTGGGTGAGGGTATTGTGACTTCTGGGGTGAGGGTAATGTGACTTCTTGGGAGAGGGTATTGTGACTTCTTGGGTGAGGGTAATGTGACTTCTGGGGTGAGGGTAATGTGACTTCTTGGGTGAGGGTATTGTGACTTCTGAGGTGAGGGTAATGTGACTTCTTGGGTGAGGGTACTGTGACTTCTTGGGTGAGGGTAATGTGACTTCTGGGGTGAGGGTAATGTGACTTCTTGGGTGAGGGTATTGTGACTTCTGAGGTGAGGGTAATGTGACTTCTTGGGTGAGGGTACTGTGACTTCTTGGGTGAGGGTAATGTGACTTCTGGGGTGAGAGTACTGTGAACTCCCTGGTGAGGGTAATGTGACTTCTGGGGTGAGGGTACTGTGACTTCTGGTGAGGGTACTGTGAACTTTCTGGTGAGGAAACATTGACTGCAGATTTATTGTGGCATGAAATAAGGAACTGTGACAACATGGATTAGGGTATTGTGACTTCTTGGGTGATGGTATTGTGAACTCTATGGTGAGGCTACTGTGACTTCTGAGGTGAGGGTAATGTGACTTCTTGGATGAGGGTAATGTGACTTCTTGGGTGAGGGTACTGTGACTTCTTGGGTGAGGGTAATGTGACTTCTGGGGTGAGGGTAATGTGACTTCTTGGGTGAGGGTATTGTGACTTCTGAGGTGAGGGTAATGTGACTTCTTGGGAGAGGGTATTGTGACTTCTTGGGTGAGGGTAATGTGACTTCTGGGGTGAGGGTAATGTGACTTCTTGGGTGAGGGTACTGTGACTTCTTGGGTGAGGGTAATGTGACTTCTGGGGTGAGGGTAATGTGACTTCTGGGGTGAGGGTAATGTGAACTCTCTGGTGAGGAAACATTGACTGCAGGTTTACTGTGGCATGAAATAAGGAACTGTGACAATATGGATTAGAGTATTGTGACTTCTTGGGTGAGGGTATAGTGAACTCTCTGGTGGGGGAAATCTGACTTCTTGGGTGTGGGTTTTGTGACATCTTGGGTGAGGGTATCATGACTTCTTTGGTGAGGGGAATGTGACTTCTTCGTTGAGGGTATTAGGATGTTTTGGGTGAGGGTACTGTGTGGTAACAACGTGGATACGGGTACTGTGACGTCGTAGATTAGAGCATTGTGACAACATGCAATAGGGTACTGTGACGTCATAGATAAGAGAATTGTGACAACATAAATTAGGGGACTGTGACAACATGCAATAGGGTACTATGACATCATAGATAAGAGTATAGTAACAACATAAATTTGGGGACTGTGACAACATGGAAAGAGGTACGGTGACGTCATAGATAAAATAATTGTGACAACATAAATTAGGCGACTGTGACAACATGCAATAAGGTACTATGACGTCATAGATAAGAGTATTGTGACAACATAAATAAGGGTACTGTGACAACAAGAATACAGGTACTGTGATGTCATAAATTAGGGGACTGTGACAACATGCAATAGGTACTATGACGTCATGGATAAGAGTATTGTGACAACATAAATAAGGGTACTGTGACAAGAAGAATACAGGTACTGTGACGTCATAGATACGAGAATTGTGACAACACGAATAAGGGCATTACGGCTCATGGGACTGTGACGCTATGCATCAGGTATAATCCAGATCAGCCCTGCCTCGGTATTTTTGGTTTGTCAGAACCATGTAAACGTCCACGGCATGTCGACCCGTCCTCTCGCATTCAACTGCGACTTCGTGATATTGCTTTCAAACAGTTAAAGCCGTCGTTAAAACCTATTCTCAGCAATATCAGTCTTGTCAATGTTTATCAAGATAAATTCCTATTTATTATGCTGCGAAACGACCATCGAGGCCAGGACATGTGGCTTGAATCTGTGCTCACAATCATGTCTTGGTTGATTAGGTATGGCACTGTCTCAGATGATTAGGTTCAACAATGTTTCAGATGATTAGCTACCGCAAAGCCTCGCGCGTCTTGTTAGACAGGCTTCCTTGTCAGAATATATGAAGGTATTAAACACATTGTCAGTGTCTTTCTTAATAATCTATTTGCGGTTCCAGCAGCTATCCGTCACTGTCTCTATCCAGGGAGCAGGATTAGCAAGGGAACAAATTCCAATTTTTGACTTTTTGACAGTCATTTCAAAAGTTTCTCTACCGTGTTTCGCCTTTTCCCGATCGATCACAGTCTCATTTTACTGGTTGTCTCCCAGGGATAGACAGAACTCTATTTGTCCCATAACATTCCCAAAATAAATCTGCTGACACATAAGAAAGGGCATTACTGTCAAAAGTTAAGGCTTGATCAGA
Organism: Haliotis cracherodii; assembly: GCF_022045235.1. Taxonomy (NCBI): domain Eukaryota; kingdom Metazoa; phylum Mollusca; class Gastropoda; order Lepetellida; family Haliotidae; genus Haliotis; species Haliotis cracherodii. The sequence continues at coordinate 9,567,757 of NW_027266341.1, read as the reverse complement.
TTTCATTTAAAAGACGTCATAGTTTCCGTCAGACCGGGGAGAAAGCACATTGAGTTGGGCGCTGTGAGAATTGGGCAAGGCTTTGATAATCAAGACAGTTATAAAATGAGGGTTTAGGATCTGATAAATGCTTTCCTGTGACATTGGCCTTACCAGGGTCATCTGAGAAAGATGGTCGTTTGACAAAGATTATTTTTACAACCTCCGTGAAGATCCGAGTTAGATTTGGTCTTCAGCAATCCATGCTTGTCGTAAGAAATGACTTACGGAATCGGGTGGCCAGACTCGTTGATTGAGCTGATGCATGCCATCGTATCCCAGTTGCGTAGAATAATACTAATGATGTCAATCACTGCATTGTCTTGTCAAGATTCGATTATTTACAGACCGCTGTTATATAGCTATGATATGTAATATTCTTACAAAAAGCAGAGAAGTGTATTTTGTTATCTGTTGATGCGATTTTTTTTCAAAAAGCAGAGAAATATTATATTTACGTCTGTCTGTACATTCTTGTGAGAACATGTGTGTTCATTTTCACAGGACCCATGGTACAGTATGACACTAGGTTATCATACAGTGCTTTGATGCAGTCAACCGCGGATATACCACTCAAATAACCTTCATTTATTACTCCTGTGCACAGGAACATCATCATGTATTGTAATGTCAAATTCTCGAGGCCTTTCTTTACTCTAAACTGTAATATTTATTAAAAGGTACGTTAATACGAAGTTGTTTTGTCATTGGTTTGTATGAACGATTAACTTTTACATGTTGTATGAAAAGGTTTGTGGTCAACAAAGACGAATATTCCTCTGTAAATATTTAATAAACACTCCCTTGCATTGTGTAGCTCTTAAAGTAAAAAATACCAGACCTAATGTTCATCAAGAAAACTGCACTTAAGTCTAACATTACCAAATACATCGATCACGCAAAGTTAATCGGAAACTATAGAATCAATGTATTAACAGGCGCATGGCATTACAGTGGATTGTGCAGAATTTGTATATGAGCGTATTGTCAAACTGAATGACTGATTGGCAATTTTAGGCCCATTGTGTGAAAAAAACTGCATTAGTTTAGCTTGGCTTTTAACGCCTTTAAGAAATTTGCTTTTAGTATTGACAACCTATCATGTTTTCAGCGCCGTTGAATAACGACAACCATTTGTAATAGATTTCGAAGTAAACGGAAAAGCTGACTTTGTTCCAATGACATGGTATAGATAACCATTGCTGCTAAACAAGGGATGCAGAGTGTGTCCGGCATTTTTCAGCACGTGTATTCGCGGGTGGTGACATTTGACTGTGTCGTTTTCGTCATTAGGAGCGGCACTGTGAGAAGAAATCCAAAGCTAATTGCATCAAAAAGCCATTTCCCTGTCATCTACCGAATATGTTATTAGCCCTAAATAACCTGCGTTAAAAGGTTTTCACACCCATTGTAATATGTTAAGATGTAACATTAATGAACAAATGATGTAAACAGTTGTGTTTCCTTTTAAAAAGCATTAGAACCTGGCGTGGGTTAAGTATCAGAATCAAAGTTTTAATAATGACAATAACAACATCAAAAATAATATAACAATAACACTACTAACTATTACTACTACTCCTCCTCCTCCTCCTACTACTACTGCTGCTGCTGTTGCTGCTTCTACTACTACTGCTGCTGCTGCTATTCCTCCCACTGCTTCTACTACTACTGCTGCTACTACTACTACTACTACTGCTGCTGCTCCCCCCTCCTCATCCTCCCACTGCTACTACTACTACTGCTGCTACTACTACTACTACTACTACTACTACTACTACTATTACTACTACTACTACTACTGCTGCTGCTGCTGCTACTACTACTACTGCTGCTACTACTACTGCTACTACTACTACTACTACTACTGCTGCTACTACTACTACTACTACTACTACTGCTGCTACTTCTACTACTGCTACTACTACTACTACTGCTGCTGCTGCTGCTGCTCCTGCTGCTACCCCCTCCTCCTCCTCTTCCTCCTCCTACTACTAGACACCAAAATTACGTTCAACTCGAGGTCTACTGCAGCTTGTGCCCTTTGTGGTGGAAGGGGGTAGATAAGTTGACACATCAGTTCCATAACGCATCATGATCACATGAAGTAAGGAATAGTGTAGCTGCTAAAGAGAAGTGCTTAATATAGATTCCCATAATCAACCACACAAGATCCATTTTGAAATATCAAAATTTCCAAATAAAAATGCTTTAAATATATTCACACGGATTGTGTAAATATTATACTAAGGTAAACAAAATCACAACACAATTAGACTTGAGTTTCACATTGTGCGACTTGTACGTGTGTACTTACTTTGGGAAGCACGTACATGTACATGCATGGTCTTTCGCTTTGCTTTATTAATAATTCATAAACCAAATGAGCAGCCACAAATTAAAAGTAGGTGTCTTTTATTTAAGATTAAATGACGTTACACACACGTAAATCACATCGGCGAATCAATTATTTTTACACATTTCGTGAACAGCAAGAGCCATGAGCCTTGACAGTGATTTATGTGTTGTTGAATTCAATTAATCTATTCTGTTTCGTTTGCATATTATATAAGATTAAAGCTACACGTATTGACTTTGGGATCTTTGTTTTATGGCGTCATGTTATATAGAACACCAATTGTTCATTGTTCAATTGTGCACTTATTAAACATGTAATCAGATAAACAATATTTTGACTACTAGATCAATAGCTCTCCAAAACCTTTTCAAACGTTTAAAGTGTTTGGCGAATTATGAAAAAATATGGGACATGGTCTTTATGGTTTTAGTGGAACAATCTGTTCCATTAAGCAATTGCAAAAATGCTTTCAGAATTCAGCCATTCTCAAATGACAAAGAAATCAATATCAATTATCAAAACAAATTCCCTTGATTGAAGTCAGATTCGGAAGAATTAACACAATGCAGTCGCTCGTGCTTCCACAAATGGTATCTGAGTAAACTGATGAACTCGAGGTAATTAAAAGCCCGAAATTTACATGGCCGAGATATCCTTGCAGATGACATGACAACTTGAGGCTTCATTGATTCCCTGAAGACCTGTGTGATTCAGTATAAATTTCAATTTCATTGTATGTTGCGTTTGTAGTATGACTCACCGGACATATGATCTCATTGTTTGATGTAAACGACTGCGTGGGATTGGTAAATATAATGGTCCTTTAAAGGGACAAAGTTCATTTAGTTTCTTTATTCCGGATCCACATCAGCAGTCACCTATCACTCGGTCAACTCAACGAAATAAAATCAGAAAAATGTCATGTTATTGGTACAGTGTACATGTATAAAGTGTCAACTCTTGAAAGAATACCAAATTCAAAAACATTCCATGAGCATGTGTCATTTAATGACATTCTTTCCGGAGCAAACATCCGTCAATTCATCGTAAATAGTTAAACGAAACAAGACTCCATCACACCAATTCATCTTCATCCCTAAAACGCCATAATGTAAAGAGACGAAAGCATACAATAACACAACCCAGACACACTCCACTGTGCGTATTCTGTTTGCGTTTGATATAATGGGTGAGAGAATTGAATGTCGCGTTCAACAGTAATTCGATATCAGCTATATCACGATGTGTAAACTTGTGAGGAGAGAGTCCGAAGTGATGGAGGCCTTTGACCATTGTCACTTGCGTGATCTCATGGTGCTTGTGAACCAAGAATCATAGGATCCTGGTACACCTTCGAAAAGCGTTGTACAATCATCCCATAAGCGAATTTGTGAAATTATCCCACAATGTGGTGCTAACATGATTAATATTAATGATAATAGTCGCAAATACCAGTAGGCAATTACTTATGCAGCGTTATGTAATATTCACCCACTTTATCTTCTTCACATTATCTAGTATAATACAAACCCAATACTTTGTTTCATAACGTCATAGAAATACAACTACACAGATGCTATTATCGCAACCTCAATCAAACATTTTCCTTAAATTGCGTTTATTGTTCCGTCATCAGGCCAGACACTGCTCTTACAAACAAACGACTTCGCTTATCTGTTGATGTGTACTTCCATTGTATCTATCTGACTTGTCACCGTAGGACAAATGTTCTGCTATTGAGAAATGTCAGAGCTCACTAAACATAGCAGGATATCTGGTATATGTCGCCGATATGGGGAGAAGCGTGCGTGGGGATGGTGGAAAGTTTCCGGAAATAGACACTCAACCCGGAAATGGAGTATCTGTCCGTGAGTTTCCGGTTGGGGATCTGGTCTCAGTGGAGGTGCCAGACAGCTAGGGTCTTTGATGGAGTTATGTGATATAGACTGACCGCGCTCAGTGAAATTAACACTCTCCTCGGGTAGTCGTTGATTGCCATGTGTCAATACAAATGATGTACATTTACTGCAGATTTCAGCAACGTTTCAATGCCTATTGGACTTGGGCTACCGGATGGAATTAATGCAAAACAGGGTTCACCTCTCTTCGTGTAAAGGGCAACACTGTTTCATGATAGCAATAACATACTGCAACTCAGATGATTTTATCACCATTTTAAACATGGATTGCTGAAATATTGATTTGAAAAAAGCATTAATGACACTGCGAGCTGTTGGTGCTCTTTGGGGTTATTGAGTGGTTGCACCTTTGTGCGACACAGTGAAAGTTAAAAGGTATAATTGAAACATTTTTACGACAGTAAGATGTGTGGAAAGATACCCAACAGCCTAAATTAAAATAGCGCTGTAAATCTAATTCTTAATTACTTGACGCCGATTCTCATTTACATGTGTTTCTCAGACCTTCAAACATTTGTGGAGACCATGTGGTTGTATAATGCGAAGATGCTTATGGCAGATTCGTTGACTTTTTGGTATCTGAAATTGACACAGAAGCTGAGAAACTTGAAAAAAAATCCATTTGGAGTTGATTTCTAAATATATTGTCTAAAAATAATATCAATGAACTAACATAATGCTTTTGATGCATAATTTATATGTTTCAGACCGAATATCTTTTATTGCAATTTACCTTAAAGTTGAGCGTTATATTGCTACAGTATAACACATATTCCACACATATTAGGGAAAATGCATGATGCCGTTTAGTTCATTCACAAAATGCCCTGAAGCCAATATATCTTCTCGGGGTAAATAGTTGGAGATTTAGAGACCGATCATAACGTGTCAATACCACACAACCCGTGAATCTTGCACTACGTGTGATTTTCGCATCACGGTCATTGATATATCATACAATACAGCGCTATGCTTATCAATAAACATATTTCCATAATCAGTATATTGTGTTTGTTTGTTCTGCTGATGTTTGTGTTTAGCAGTAATAGTCCTTCTTTCCTCATGGATGATTATACTACTTTCCAACAACTACCTCCAAGCAGTCTCGCGGCTTCACACACCGATACTACATGTATGTTTTGAAAGAGTCCAACTAATAATTAAAACATCTTCAGGGCTGAATGGAGTTTCTGTATTTACGATAGTGCAAAATTCCACACATACAACGTTGAACGTATCAATTAAAATTTATCTGAATTGCTGAACGCAAAGACTGATTTATCTTCATATTGAAATTGTTCTTTGTTTTTTGTGTATTTCTGTTATGTCTCAGCCTGGTATTGGAGGAAAGTCTTATATAATACAGGTCATACATTTAACCCCTTTGATAAAACCCAGAAGCACGGGTAGTGACAAACCTAGAAACCTAATCAGGGCGAACAGGGATGAAACCCACGATCATATGAGTCTTAGATGCATGAGCGAATTTCGAAGCATTAAAAGACTGGGCATTCCATGGCCCTTTGGCTTTGAGTAACACCGATCGACTAATGCCACCGATTGGGATCTTTTACATTTCTGTCTCCTACATTAGGTTACCAATGGACATGAACCTTGACACTCTGGAACTGGCTCAGTGCATTTCGATCATTGCTGCCACGTGTTCAGGACTAGGCAATAAACGCTTTAATAATTCACTTGTTTCTGACATATTACAGATGCTCCTGACACAAGATGTTATATCTGAGTGTCCAGAAAGCATCTGCTGGCCGTGACAAACTATCATAATTGTTCACACTATTCACGGGGAACATACATAGTGCCAGGGTTTCGAGATGTGGCCGAGCTCTTGCAAAATGTGTCAGTATTTTGCATTCAGCCCCTTTAGCCATGCTGTCTGCTCCCAACGCCCAACAGATCTATTATGAACCGTGGTTCTGCCGCTGCAAAGTTGTCACATTTGATGAACAAAAAATGAAAGCTATGAACATGTCGCGAGACAAGACGGGGTTTACTTCACCTTACGCTATAATACGCAGTCAGATATCACGCCTGTGAGCTCAGTCAATACCACACCTCTGAGTTCGTCAATATCAGCCTGTATGAATATTGCATTTGCTCACACATAAGAAGAAAGGGGAAATCGCTGTTTCATTTGACGCAGTTTAGAATGAGTTTTTATTTTAAGATGTTGAAAATAAATTAAAGTATTTAAAATTCCGTTTTCGTAGACATCATTTGCACATCCACCATGGGACTGCGGATTGGTACATGCGGGGCACAAGAACACACCATAAATGGCATTTACATAAACACATCATTAATGTTGAGTAAAAACATCCACTGGGACCACGAGCAAAGCAGACGTTGATATAGTTAGATTTCTGCTATGTCCATATTGCAAGAAGGCGGAAATAACCGTCCAAATCAGTTGACATTAATTGTATTGTATGGTTATCGAAAACATATACTTTCTGTCAACATGCATACGCAAAACAATACTAAACTAAACGCAACATTTGTTTGTTTGTTTGCATGTTGTTTAACACATCAAGCTGACACGCCGTGATATAACTGGGCCAATGTTCAAAGCGGCACTCACTCACTCACTCACTCACTCACTCACTCACTCACTCACTCACTCACTAATAACTCTTTTGTGTTTGTACACAATACACAAGTTGTCAAGACAGACCAATGCAGATTGGTGCCGTTTTAATGCGCACTTGGTATTGTTTTCTGTGTCTGTCTAACTGGTGTACATCTCGTATTAGGAATGCAAACAACAAGACATATCAACATCATCCTTCATAGAACACAACAATTGCAAGGGAGAATTTGAACAGGACCTTTTGGATTTTAAAAATCAAATCATATGTAAACTTACTGGTCTATCTCCGTCTCATTTGAAGTGAACATTACATAATATATTATTAAATCTAAAAAATGAGGGTAGTTGAGATGCATGATAGAGGTCATGGGCGGCCGAGTCAACTCAACCGCTGTGAAGAGTTCTGTCCCTTTGTTATGCCAGAAACCTATGTCCCCAGTTTGCCCTGATTATGTTTCTAGGTTTGTCATCACCAAACTCGTTTTTCGTGGGTTTCACGAAAGTAGTAAACGTCTGAGAGTTGTATTTCTTTGGCTTTTCCTCCCACATCAATCTGACACGCTGGACTACAACTGGAATACAGACACAGTTTAAAGTGGCGTCAAACTCAACTGACAACAACATGATCCCAGCTACGTTTGCCTTTTGGGGACACGGATGGCCCAGTCGTCCAAGGCGCCACGATTCGCTGTGCAGAGTTGCGTCTCCAGAAACCGTTGAATGTGGGTTCGAATCCCGGTTCGCCCCGATTATGGTTCTAGGTTTGTCAGCACCCTACCGGTGCTCGTGGATTTCACCGAAGTGGTAAACATCAGGCTTTCCTCTAACATTAAGCTGACACGCCGTGACATAACTAGAATACTGTTTAAAGCGGTGTTAAACCCAACTCACTCACTCAATTGTGTCAGCACAATGAGGAATGCCAGAAACGGTGCACGCAGGTCGTCACAGTTTCCATTTTGTCAACGAGCACAATTATGATGCTGATAAACTAAAAATTCTAATCAAAGTGAATGTTAGATGTGCATCCAAGTGCGGATCTTGGTACGGAAAAGGGACGTTACTTTGTACATCGATTTAGGACGTCTTAGACCATTTGACCACCAAATCACAATGTACAATATATGAATATATATATCCATGTTAATATGACAATGATGCCAATATCGAAAAAAAACAGACCACAAAACGAAAGTTAAATGCGATTTAAAGCGAGATTTGTTTCAGATGTCGATAATACAAATGGTTCAGACACAATTATTTTGGAAAGGTTGGCTTGGGTTAGTTTATGTCACTATCTCGGTTGGCTGTGCCTGATTGCCGAACATCGACAGAGACAACCCCACTCAAACAGATTACTTTACACGTTTCTAACACGTTCATTGTAACTCTAGCAAGCAGAATATATTTTTGGACTAATTTCAAGAGGACTCAGTCTGTGTTTCATTGGTACTCGCAAAACACTTCAATTCCATTATATAAATGTCACGTCGGTGACAGAGAGTGTTTTATATTCCTTTTTCACACCGACAATCACGTAAAACACTATTTTGCATCAACAACAAAATCAAAACTTCGAGACAATTGTGTTGCCTTTGGAATCTTCAAATGAAGGTGCTTTAGATGTATTTGCATTAAGTATGCTCGGTTGTTACAACTGATTCAAACTCATGGTTTGACTGGGATTATATCAAAATGTACCGGTTCAGTAACGTCTGACTTCTCCTCTTAATTTTGGGACGGACTATTCGATGTTGGTGGAACACTTTTTCTACAGATTTTGCATCCCACAATAAATTGATTGTTGATCATGTTTGATATCTTGGAGACCAGTTGTGTTGTTAAAAAGAAATTATTCAGCTCTTCGTTTCACAGTGACATTTAAGCAGTGACCTAAAATATATCCTGTCTTAAACAAAACCATCATCATGTATACTGGTGGGTACTATAGGGCATCCATAAATCCAAGATTCAATGCAGTATACTGCGAACCGAAGGAAGTAACACTTTGCTCTGCGTGTCTTGCAGTACACTACATGTGCATATCATCAATTCCTTCGTCTGTGTGGGTAAAGGCTATCGATACAGTCGCGAGTTTATTGTGTATGGGATGCGATAAAATGATGAATGTAGCGCACACATGCTTTAAAGATGGCTGGATGTAACTTTGTGAAAGTATCTCGAAAATGGCGCAATAACCTCCCGCAATTGTGCGTCATTTGTGAAATAAAAGCGACAAAACCCTATTCACATTCATAACACATCTCTGCAGAAAGCAGAGTCGCCTGTACGATTCCGACTATATCATGAACATGTCTATGCATCACTATTAACTCGTGATGATACCCGATGTTCGCGAACGATATCAGATCATCGATATACCTGAAGATTAAGTTAAAAGTCTTAAAAAGGAAATCCGGGGGAAGTTACTGATGACATGCAGTGTACATGTATATCCTTCCTGGTTAACTGTTAGTATTCTTCTCCTCACGAATTTATAAATATTAAACCTTATCTATTTTACTGAGACCTTCTGTCACTCCATGTACATGTACCTCTTTACGCGATGGTGAGGTACCCCAGTGGTGAAGATATCGCTCGTAACGCCGAAGATCCAGGTTCAACAACGTTGTTTGAATGTGTACAGCCATTTCGTGGTGTCGCCATCAGAAGATAAGGCTGGAATAGTTATAGAAGCGGCACACCTATTACTCACTCATACCACTTTGCATCTATAATGTGAAGGTAACAGTTGCCAATTGAATAAAGTGAAACAATGTATTATAAGTATATGAGTGTTCATGGTTAAAGTCAATGTAAGCACTTATGTAAATTGTATATATGCGTTAAAGGACATTTAAAGTTATTTATTTTCTTATAGACATTTGATAAAAATAGCAGGTTATAATATGTTAAAGAAAATAAAGAAGTAATTTAAATCCGTCGGTAATACAACCATTCTACTCAATTGCATTCCGGCAGTATGTCGGTTCTCCAGCCGCTTAACTGTTGACAGCTTGTTCTTTGTATCAATCAGCGACTGGAGTCGGTGGCAGCTTTATTGGGTTCATTTACATTGAGTAACCGGAGTGAACAATATATTTCCCAGCTGACACGCACCCCGTGTTTTTGTCCATGTAGCCTCAACAAAATATATGAGCGCAGAGAGTTCACTTTTGTGTCTTAGAATACGATTTATCATAGGAAGCTGCATATTTGCAGGTGAGTAATCAAAATAGTGCCTTTGGGCATCGATACGGACATACCATACCATGATAGTTGTCGATGACTATTTCTAAGGCTTCATTTAATATTATTTGTTGATGCATTAACAAAGTAGTTATTTACGGATGAACGGGTTTTTGATCGTTTGTGTTAATTCGGTTACATTCCTTTGTTTATAGTTAGTAAACACATTTTTATTTTATGACAGATAACAACAGTATGTGTTTATTAAACAGCCTCTCAAGTGCAGGTACAGTTATAAGACGCCCCATCATGAGCAGATACAGTTAGATAGACAGTCCTTCATGTGCAGATACAGTTAGATAGACAACCCTTCATGTACAGATCCAGTTAAACGACCCCTCATGTGCAGATACAGTTCGAGGGACCCTCATGTGCAGTTACAGTTAGACGCCCCATCATGTACATATACAGTTAGACGGCCCCTCATGCGCAGATACAGTTAGATAGACAGCCCTCATGTGCAGGTACAGTTAGATAGACAGCCCCTCATGTGCAGATACAGTTAGACGGCCTCTCATGTGCAGATACAGTTAGATAGACAGCCCCTCATGTGCAGATACAGTTAGATAGACAGTCCTTCATGTGCAGATACAGTTAAACGGCCCCTCATGTGCAGATACAGTTCGAGGGACCCTCATGTGTAGATACAGTTAGACGCCCCATCATGTACATATACAGTTAGACGGCCCCTCATGTGCAGATACAGTTAGACGGCCCCTCATGTGCAGATACAGTTAGACAGTCCTTCATGTGCAGATACAGTTAGACGGCCCCTCATGTGCGGATACAGTTCGAGGTACCCTCATGTGCAGATACAGTTAGACGGCCTCTCATGTGCAGATACAGTTAGACGGCCCCTCATGTGCAGATATGGTTAGATAGACAGCCATCATGTGCAGATACAGTTAGACGGCCTCTCATGTGCAGATACAGTTAGACGGCCTCTCATGTGCAGATACAGTTGGACGGCCTCTCATGTGCAGATGCAGTTAGATAGACAACCCTTCATGTACAGATCTAGTTAGTGGGACCCTCATGTACAGATACAGTTAGAGAGCTCTTAATGTGCAGATACAGTTAGATAGACAACCCTTCATGTACAGATCCAGTTAGAGGGATCCTCATGTACAGATACAGTAAGACAACCCCTCATGTGCAGAAACAGTTAGACAGCTCTTCATGTGCAGATACAGTTAGACGCCCCCTCTTGTGCAGATACAGTTAGGGGGACCCCCATGTAGAGATACAGTTAGACAGCCCTCATGTGCAGAAACAGGTAGATGACCCCTCATGTGCAGATACAGTTAGACAACCCATCCTGTGCAGATACAGTTAGACGGCCTTTGATGTGCAGATACAGTTAGAGGGGCCCTCTTGTACAAATACAGATAGACAGCCCTCATGTGCAGAAACAGGTAGATGGGCCCTCATGTGCAGATACAGTTAGACAGCCCCTCATGTGCAGATACAGTTAGACAGCCCCTCATGTGCAGATACAGTTAGACAACCCCTCATGTGCAGGTTCAGTTAGACAGCCCCTCATGTGCAGATACAGTTAGACAGCCCCTCATGTGCAGATACAGTTAGACAACCCCTCATGTGCAGATACAGATAGACGGCCCTTGATGTGCAGAAACAGTTAGAGGGACCCTCGTGTACAAATACAGATAGACAGCCCTCATGAGCAGAAACAGGTAGATGGGCCCTCATGTGCAGATACAGTTAGACAGCCCCTCATGTGCAGATACAGTTAGATAGCCCCTCATGTGCAGATACAGTTAGATAGCCCCTCACGTGCAGATACAGTTAGACAGCCCTTCATGTGCAGATACAGTTAGATAGACAGCCCTCATGTGCAGATACAGTTAGATAAACGGCCCTTATGTACAGATACAGTTAGATAGACGGCCCTCATGTGCAGATACAATTAGACAGTCCCTCATGTGCAGACACAGATAGACGGCCCCTCATGTGCAGAAACAGTAAGAAAGACAGGTTCATGTGCAGGTTCAGTTAGACAGCCCCTTATGTGCAGATACAGTTAGACGCCCCCTCAAGTGCAGATACAGTTAGACAGCCCTTCATGTGCAGATACAGTTAGACAGCCCTTCATGTGCAGATACAGTTAGATAGACAGCCCTCATGTGCAGATACAGTTAGATAAACGGCCCTTATGTACAGATACAGTTAGATAGACGGCCCTCATGTGCAGATACAATTAGACAGTCCCTCATGTGCAGACACAGATAGACAGCCCCTCATGTGCAGAAACAGTATGAAAGACAGGTTCATGTGCAGGTTCAGTTAGACAGCCCCTTATGTGCAGATACAGTTAGACGCCCCCTCATGTGCAGATACAGTTAGACAGCCCTTCATGTGCAGATACAGTTAGACGGTTCCTAATGTGGAGATACAGTTAGATGGCCGCTCATGTACAGATACAGTTAGACGGCCCCTCATGTACAGATACAGTTAGACGATCCTGATATATTAGTAGTAATAACCCTCCACAACCACAATTGTCTTAGAACATGATCGTTACCACATTCTAAACTACCATTGTGTAGTATTACCCTCCGCAGAAATGATGACAATATGTTTTGTTTGTTCGTTGTTTAACGCCACACTCCACACCAAAAGTAAACACGAAAACTTGAAATACTTTGTAAATATGTGATTGGACAGAAAGAAGTAACATTTTATCCTGCGACATGTAATGCGGGGGTATACATTCGTCGCCTCGTCTGTCCGTCCGTAATCATTTCGTTTCCGGAGCACAACTCAAAAACCGTTCAATATTTTTCATAAAAAATTGGCAACGATGTCAAACAGATCCTGAAGTGGTGCCTTTTGCAATTTACGGATTTGTAGCATTTATGCTTTTTCTCGATTACCATGGAAGCAATTTGTACTTAGTCTCATAAGGTAGTTGATTTCGTTTCCGGATGTATCAACAAAACTTGGCAGATATATCAAACAGATACTGAAGTGGTGCCTTTTTACGTTTCTCAATTTCCATGGAAACAATTTGGTCTCAAAAGGGGTGCTGGATTTCGTTTCCGGAGCAGAACTTGAAAACATGAACACACAATGTCATTTAGAAAGTGGTCAAATTTTATATTTTGGATAACACTTTCTTCGTTAAGTACAGATTTTGGTACTATTATGGGTTGAGTCCCGTCCGGGATTCGAACCCACACTACAATAGTGAGCACACAATCGCCAGCACACTAAGTCAGTGATCTGTCTCACTCAGCCACAGAGGCTTCCACAAAATGAAAACTGGTAGTCTAGATCTAAATCTAATGGCACAAGTTTGACTTTAACTCTGTTCATTGTCGCGTGTTAGTCTGGACCATATCTTAAAAACTAATAGGTTCTCCTTCTTGAATCTGTGTACACATAAAGACCAGGTTATCAATTGTTGTCGATTACTATTTAGTTAAAAAAAATAAATTCTGTTACCATGGCAACAAGTTTGATCTTGACTCAGTTCATAGTGGTGCATTTGTCAGGCCCATATCTCTCTAAGTAATAGGCATACTTTCATGAAACTTAATGTGTGACCAGGTTGTCAACATGTACTTTTTAGATATTTTTAGAATTTATATTTTTTCCATTTCTGTGGCAACAAGATTGACTTTGACTCTGTTCATATTGGTGTGTACCTGACATAGAAATGTAAAGTTCCGAATCCAAATTGTTTTGATAGCTCAATAACTACTCTTGTGTAAGGATAGACAGATTAGATAGAATTAGATTAGATAAGAGAAATTCTCTCATCAAGTTTGACTTAAAGTAAAAGCCGGACGATATGTTCTTTCGAAATTGTGGGGGTCGTGGGATTTGTCATCTTCTAATGACACATGATTGTTTTTGAGTCCCGATTTGAAACTTGTGACATTCAAAACGATGATATTTCAGTGTTCATAACAATTGCTGTTATTAGTAGCTAGTGTGGTCTTTGGTCTCTCTTTCGTTTCATGTTAATAGAGAATATACATTTTCCACCGAGCTCCCACGCTACTAAACTATTAATTTGTAGCATTTGTACGCATTTTACGAAGAGCTTATATTTGCTGTTTGACAGATGAAAGCTGTCACACAATGCCTTTCTACTCACCAGATTGCACATATGACTGCGTAATAATAGACATGAAAATATTATTAATCTACTATGGGCGCTGAAATGTACATTGGAAAAGGGCGAGTTATTATGCTTTAGACTAGGTTGGTAGCACACTCTACTGTTTGGGGACCTCTGGATGCCCAGTAGAGTTTCATGATCAGATGATGTGTCAATGTCCTAGAAATTGCAAAGGGTATTAATTGTTTGTGTAATGCTTCTATGTATATACATAACATAGTATTACATGATGGTTTTAATGAAATGAAAAAAAATAATTGACGAAAAACATGAAACCGACATCTCTCGTACTCACACAGCAAACTAACAAACAAATATCAAGAACACTGCATCTTATCACAATTAACACAAACACTCTGACCCACTGACTTTTTTAGATGCATGTTATCGTATCCCAATTGCGTATATCGATGCTCATGGTGTCATTCACTTGATTGTCTGGTACAGACTTGATTATATTCAGCCATAACTGGAATATTTCTGAATGTGGCGCGAAACAACTGAAAAGAACACCCTACTATCAACAGGAATTATCGGGTAACCTGACGTGTCAATGACACTCACATGCTACTCGCGGAACCGCCGTGACACTTCTCGTGCAGAACTGATACCTAATGGTTGATGCTTGTCGTTAGAATGATATTGAGATACATGTCATAACTATTTCATTTATATGATTGCATGTCGTGATATGTTGCTCATTCTTTCAACAACGTATGACTTTGATACCTTACATGCTGCCATGATGCTACATGAAGGAAACATCTCATTCCTGTCCAACATATTATATATTCATCACATTTATGACAAGGCAACAGATGCATTAATATTGGTATCACAATCACACAGTAAAAGTAGAAAGAATGCCATAATGGTGCAAACTGCCAAAGTCAAATTAATTTTTGCCGAGTCCAAGAAATAGTTTTCATTTAAGTAACTTCATTATGAAGAATGTTGCATGAATCCTTCAGTTTCAATGATTAGTTAAATACGCAAATTTTCGAACTACTGCTGGTGTACTTTAAAGCCCCGAGGAGTCATAGGATAATGATGACACTGGTGTGGGTAGTGCTGAGGTTACATTGGAAGGGGTGTCCTTAAAAAATGCATTAAGCATTATCGGAAAAGCTATTTGCACAATACATGCACATAGCACAGTTAGCTTGTATTACCTTGCGGACAAGTTGGACAAACAAAGAAACGCAAACAAACCCGACACGAATCTGAAAGGAGAGATGCCGGGGAGCATTAGCAAATTATTAGCTTCAGTATGTTCTGGAAAATAGGTTGAATTAATAACTCTGATTATTGACATCTGATCATTTGCAAAACCCCTCAGATAAAACCTTGTCGCAATTTTTAAATAAAACTGATATCAAATCAAATCTTCAATGCATAAAGCAATATCTACAATGTATCATCATATTAGGTTACAACCCAAATGGAGATCTACCTGACACACATTAGAGGTGTACACATCCAAATACTAGCTTCGATGGATACAAAACTATGCCTCACACCAGAAGGACTTCAAGCAAACAATGTCGATTATTTAAGGACGGTGCTTTGCAAGCAATACTAAATGACCTTGCAAGTTCAGAATCAAGATAATTGACGTTTGGTCCTGTGGGAAATAATTGAGCATAAATATTAATGAAATCTAACTTTTATATGGACGATGTTTTTCAAACTCCATATTGAAAATATGGCCTGGTTCCGACATAAATTTCCCTGTGGAAATTACTGTTTTCTGAATGAGTTTTAATGATACATTTTGCAGCTTTTTTGCTGGGCTGCTGTTAGTTGTAGATAAGTGATAAGGATATAAACAGTGAAATCATGCATCTCAAGTGAACAGTTGGCCACACAGCTTCCATGCAAAAGCGAGAATCCAAAGGCCATCTTTCGAAATGTTATTAACACTGACATACAAACTACTTCTGCACAACACCACCCAAAACATTCCAACGTCATATAAACTGCACGTAATCCAATGCAGTCCACATACTATAAATACTATACATGGTCATATATATTACATGAGTAAAAGACACATGTAAAAACTGTTTTACAAGAGCACCATCAAGCATAGTTTACATCTATCACAACCACACATCTAGTACTAATCTAGTTATCCCATACGCTAAGAAGATGGGTAACTGTGTTCTTGGGCGTTCTTTGCATTAACCTTTTCCTCAAATACTTATGGTGCTATTCAGAATGCAGTATGTATCCTTCTCTTTCTAGGTTTACTTTTAACTGTAAATATAAGAGTGACATTGGTCCATACATGTACATATATGAGTAACAGAGTTTTGTAGTACTGATTAAATTTTCAGCTTTTGTATGCAACATCTGTTCCAGACTTTTACGTTATTGCTTATCTTATAGACAAAAGTAACACTCTAAAATCAGGAAATCTACAAATTCACACGTTTGTGATGTCGAATAATGTAATAGCGTTTCTTAACATCGCACAGGAAAGGAAAAAAACTCCCAAACGCGCAATCTATCCAAATATCGCTTAACTATTGTTTATGATGAGTCATTGGTGAATGTTAAAATTGTCAGTATTCGCTGCATAAACATTAAGAAAACAAAGAACGCCAAAATAGACATACACATGTGTGGCTTACTGTGCCAAGGATGAGTTAATATCCTTAGTTATTAATGACACTTCAGAGGCTGCTGTAGAGTTATCAAAATGTTATCACAATATTTAAAGCCTGTGCTAGAGGCAAAAAATCGACTGAGGCTTGGTATAATGCAGAATTTATGACACTGAAATGAAATAAATAGACATTATTAGACCTGTTTAGAACAACAGAAGAAAACAGCTACTTGAGGCAATTTCGCTTTGCCCGCAAATAAATAGAGCGAACTAGAAATGTGAATATTACCATAAGTCTCTAGCTATAAAACTCTTGATACATGAAATGACAGAAACTCGAATCATATTTCGTCTTGTGTGAAATCATCAGTAGGTAAATCACATTCCCCGGGTTCGTGTTCTCAGTGGATTTACTATTTCAAAAATATTTTGAATATTCATGATATTATATTAGATGATGACTTTGTTTCCTTTATTCCATAATATCTTTATCCAGATATACATGTATCTGTTCATATTGATGATGAAACTAATAATACTCTAAATAGGGGAAAATCAGATAAAGAAATAGTTAAAGCTCTGTCTGCTTGAAATTTGGTAAAGGCGCTGGACCTGATGGATACCTCCTGAAATGTGGAAACAAATGATGTGAATAACTATAGAAGAATCTCTTTAATGGATATCTGCAGTAAAACATTTACATACGTGTTAAATAAAAGACTTAAAAAAATCATAGAGTTGTTTGACAAAACCGTGAGTGTCAAGCTGGATTTCGTACTGGCTGTTCTACATCTGAAAATACTTATACACTACAATCACTAATTTAAAAATATTTATCCAAATCTAAGGGTAGATTATTTGTTTATTCGTAGGTTGTCATAAATATTTTGTTTCTGTGAATAGAGATCTTTTATGGTAAGAGTAGGCTCAACAAGATATTAAAGGTAAAATGCTGAAAAAATTCTTGATATCTATTCTAAGCTATTCTATGCATCAGCTGTTTAAATATCAAATGATAGCATTTACGAATATTTTGATTGTTCAAGTCGTGTTCGTCAAGGTTGTATTCTAAGACCCCTTCTATTCAGTATGTTTATCAACCAGCTTGAAGATGAATAAGCATGGCGAGAGAGGTATTTTTGTTGGTGCAGACATTTTAGACTTGCTTTTAATAGTATCTGTAAGTGATTTGTGTCTGTTTTATGATAGCGATATTCGTTTGCAAAAGAAAATACGCATATTATGGACATTTTGTTTAAAGTGGGAATTGACAAAACTTCATGTGCTCCTTAACGGAAGTAAACTTTATACTAAAAAATGGAGGTGTAATGATATCGCACTGAAAACCTCAACCTACTATAGCTATCTTGGTATCATATTTTTAAATTAACTTTCATGGTCTAAATCAGTGCAAACACTTATTCACAAAGCTGGTAAAGAACTTTTGCCTATAAACCAGTTGCGGTCGGAAATAAGGAATCTCGCCGTTCCCTTTAGAGTGCTTGATTGTCAAATAAAACCTTTTCTTTTGTGTTCATCCAAGACAAGGGGTTGGCATAAATGGGAAGCATTAGAACAGTCCCATGTAACATATACTAGTAGTAAATATGTTCTAGGTGTTGGCAAATCTTCCACTACTGAAGCTGCTTTAAGTGAGTGTGGTCCGTGTAATATATATTGTGACTCATTTACCGGATGCAATGAATATTGAAGTAAACTTGTATGTATGCCGGATACCAGATACCCAAATATTCGAATGTTAAGAAATAATTAGTAATACTATATTTATTGTTTCGATAATGTGTGGAAAAATAAAAATGTTGGAAATATTGATTTATTTCTTTTAGAATTTCAGCAACGTGTTAAAGACTGTCGTATTCAATATTATTTTTTCAAAGTTAAATGAGTATTTGACTTTAGATTTTCATGCATTGTACTTATGTACAAAGTCAACGTTCGCAACTGAACAATATTTACTCCATGTACACCAAAGAGGGTAAAGAAGATATTTCACAATACTCTCTCTTAACTTTACTACAAACCTCTAACATTAAAATCTTGTCAGTATGTGCTGAATACATTAAAGATGCCCCATCTTAATGTTTTTCGTTACTATAATTCTAAATGTACTTAAAATGCACTTTTTACCTCCTGTTAGTGTACCCCTACTTTGTATATAAAACATGTATCTATACTGAAATTATCCTTCTGGCATATATACTGATATACCTTTGAAACAGGTCTAATTGGTCTCTGTGACCTTGTGTTCTAATTACCATATTGATGGGGACGTCTCATTTACACTCAAATTATCAATGTGTCGCTCTTTCATTTCATGTATGCCCAATTAGCTTTCGCGGCTTTCTCCCTAACGCTGTTTGAATTCAGCGTTTGGAATTACCGAAGCTGAACATTGGACAAAGTAAAATCGTGTTCGTTTGGAAACACGTCCCTCAGTTAATATTTATTCGCTCTGCCTGTATGAATAAAATTTGAAAATGTTAAAGGGATGTGAAGGAGCTGGCTCGATGGAATATAAGCTTTTATACAAACGAGTAGCATCATTCAGTAAAGTTAACAAAAACATTCCAGTGTATTTGCTTATGAGACTATATAAAGCCGTTTTGTATTTATTCCGGCGTCCTCGACCATTGTCTACTCTTTCAAGTTAATCAACGTATCATTGTCTAGTGGTCTGTGTGTGAGCGGCTTTGTTATCGTTTCACAAAAACAGGGCTTTTATCTCTGGGCCGGATACGTTGTTTTTCACATTGGTTTTTCACATCAGACATACACGTGGGAAGCATTACCAACATTTAGTGCAAACAGAACAAACAACAAGATATTCTTGCAGTGAACTTTACCTTAATGTTGAGCAATATTCCCAGCAGCTCCAGCCTTTGGTGTCTGCATTTCACAACTGTCGACCTTCAATGCTTTTTCGACGAAGATTTTAAAGACTCTTAAATACGACTCTTCCTAAAAAGTTGTTTGATCAGGGTTACAATATTCAGGCCTCAGTAAAGCTTACGCCCACTACGTATCGTTACTTTTTGACGGTGATTCATCAACAGATGCTAATGATGTGGTTGGAATCTTACAATGAATTTCTTTTATGTTTAAGGAAAGTGTTTTGTCGCTTAAAATATGATGACTGGATGTTCACATTTGTTGCTTGATGATCCTGATGCATTTGTGTAATTAATTGTGATGTGATTTGTGTGCGATTAGGAATATGTTTACGAGATGACTCAACTGAAAACAACCTCGATATACTAAAATAGTTTGTGTATGCTTCTTTTTCTTTCCGAGAGAATCGTGTTTGGCAGAAGGTTTTCAATCGCATTACAATTTCATCCACGCATTCACTGCACGGTCGCGACCGCCTCCGTGGTCTATTGGTAGAGCGTCCGCCCGGAGAGCGGAAGGTCCGGGGTTCGATCCATGGCCGCGTCATACCAAAAGACGTTAAAAGATGGTACTTGTTGTTACCTTGTCTGGCGCTCGCCATTAAAGGGCTAAAACAAGGACTGGTCGGTTCGGAGTCAGTATACTGTGTCTGAGTGGGGTCTTCATGTTAAACTGCGACATGGTATCTCAGTGTGCTAGCATTATAAATCGGCATCAGTCCGGACTAGTACAATGAGTCACACACACATACACGTGCATGCACGTCACCATATAAGTGCTATAATCTTGGACGTTAAACCCCATTTCACTTCACTGCGCGGTCGCTAATCTGGACTCACTATGGTACCTTGGCACATTCATGTATGAAATAATAAAATATCATATATGTAATAACTACTCCTTTGAGGGGTTGTGTGGTTACCTTCTGGGTCACGTAAAAGCATGCAAACGTGGAACTGTTCAATTACCACATGGGTACAGTGTGTGAATCCTTTTCTTGGTGTCAACCTCAGTGGCATGAAATAATGACACAAGTGAACTAAAATAACGATAATAATGCTTAATACGAGATCACAATGTTTATTATACAATGGTTCTTGTGAGTGATTCATTATATCCTTTTAATTTGTCTCTCTGGTTGTTATATAATAATAGAATAATTTATAATGTAGTTATCCATGAGTTAACACATTTGTGAGGATATTCAATATTTCTGCATTGATGAGTGACGCGAGGAAACAAACTAAGTTATTTTCAACGGTGACTGTGTACACGACGTTGCAGAACTCAGGAAGTGTATAACAATGGTAGTATGTCATTTAAGTAGAATAACTAACCATTTCCTAAGTACATATGCCCTTTCATTCCCTTGTATTGTACACAGAATGGTGTACACGTGATTGCCTATTATATAATACTCTCTATTGAAGTTGAATAGCACTATGCAATACATATATTTAAACAAGAGAGCTGTATGCAATATTTATATTCAATATGGATAGCAGTATGTTTTTTTGTTCCACATGTTAAAATGAGAACAATTTAATGCTTTAATGCTTAGATGGTTTTATCCTTACTGTATTACATGTTACAACTATGTTACTTCAAACAATAGGGTGAACAGTGTATTTACAGCCATAAATAATTTTTACAATTGTTTCAACTTTGAAACTATATAGAGAGTTTAAACCTCGCGAGCACAGGCCTGGAACAAACCGAGAATCATAATCTGGGACTCGAACCCCTGACACAGGAGTCTGGGTACACCAGATCGACGCAACTATGAATTTGCAGTGGAATTTGTTGGCAACATTATTGGGTTCATTTTACTTGGTCAATGACTTCTTTCGACTTTAATTTTTTTTTAATGTATTATGTTCAGCGTTGTTAAATAAAGTGAGTTTAAACTATTTTGACAGATATTTATATGTCACCTTCGGAGCCTATTTTGTGACACTATTTCCGAACGTGTTTGTTTATGACTGAACGTACACAATTTCACGATCCCATCACTCAAACTGAACTGCCTCGATATACATCATACGAAAACTCCGTTGAAGTGTGTCTGATTTTGTGACCCAAAATATCCGAGATGTGAAAAAAACACAATCCGTATTGATCTCTCGCATAAATCGCTGTGTGTAGATCACGGTTGTCTTTTCTCATTCTGATGGTGACCTTGCCCTTCATTTGAAGTTGTAATAGACACAATATCCCCGCAGACTCAGTTTTGTTGATTTTTACTCCTTCAGTACATAGGGCCTCACTGTTAACACGAACGTCTTTGGCGAGCACACCGATTTCCTGATTTCTCTTTTCTAAAATGGTACGGACAGGATGTAATTTCAGCTGATGGATCAAGGAAACCGAACCATGTTGATTGCACAGCTGGGATACCGGTGGTGTTAGTGACCGACTGTATGTCTGAGACATTTTAAGTGTTCTTGCAGTTGCTCTGCGAGGTAACTCACAACTATGTAGTTGAATTACCATTTGCCATCTTTGCACATACAATAGCAGGAACAATTTATTGATGCGTATGCCCTCCCTCCCACCCTCCCACCCTCCCTCCCTGCCTGCCTGCTTGCCTACCTACCTACCTACCTACCTACCTACCTACCTACCTACCTACCTACCTACCTACCTACCTACCTACCTACCTACCTACCTACCTACCCACCTACCTACCTACATTGTCGTGGTAGTTTTCATAGGTCAATCGTTATACGTTTAATCCTGCTTGTTGAGGTACATTTAGAAAATTGTTTGTGATTTGTGACATGTCGGTTATATTTTAAGTCTTATATGAGTCAATATGACTGATGACAACCATTTGTTCATGTGTGTGACTTTTGTTGGGCTTCCAATGATACATGCATGTGCAGATAATGAATGAGTGGTTAGGTTCAAGGCAGTATTTTGGAAAGCAGGTCTGAGACGTTTAGCACGAGCATGGGTGTGATGCTGATAAGCCTATAGACACATGAATAAGGTTAACCAGGATGCGAACCGACGATCATAGGTTTCTGGGATGCACACCTGCACAGCAAAATGAGCGTGTGCTACCGGTATAGCTGGGCATTACACTTTTCCCTAACACCTGGTGTTTTCACTAATATCTGGTAATCCATTCATAGAATTTTCACAGATATGTGGCCTTTAACGTACAATTGAATGTTTTGTTCGATAACTGAAATTGGTCATTCTCTGGCGTTGACGTTATATAAACTGGGCGGCAAAAGAAAGTATAGGTCGAGTTCCATGATCGATAAAAAAATAACAAGAAGAGGTTTTGTTGTGGATTTTAATCAAGCACAGTTTGAATGAAATTGTGCAGTCACAGGTAATGTAAGCTCAAGGTAAACAATGGTGGGGTAAGAAATTTCATTTTGAAAAGTTGTCTGAAATGTCACCAAAAAATTGTCAGACACACTACAAGTTCATTGTGGACACAGTTGCCTTCAATAGCGTGTATGACCTCCAGCTGCCTCAATGCATGCTGTGATACGCCGCCTCATCGATGACGTCAGTCTTCTGATGACGTAGACTGGAATACGTTGCCACTCGTCTCTCAGGGCCTGCTGCAATTCTTGTCTGTTGACGGGAGGCTGATGGCGTGCTCTAATCTGTCTGTGAAGATGGTCCCACAGATCTTCAATAGGATTCATATCGAGTGAATGGGCATGCCAGGGCAAAACGTCAACGTTCTGCTGGTTTAGAAAGTTCCGAGTCAGTCTTGCAGTCTTGGCCTGGCATTGTCGTGTTGAAATAATGTCCCCTGCTGTTGGTTTTGTAAGAATGGAAGCACAACTGGCTGCAACACTTGGTCTCTGTACTGCACAGCGTTCAGGTTTCCCTGTATAATCACTAAATCAGTCTTCTAATCTCCACACTATGACACCTCCCCCTCCGAATGGATGGACCTCTCGAATACACGCCGGAGCCAAATGTTCCCCTCTGCGTCGATAAACTCGTTCTCTCTCTTCGACTTTCATCACTTAACAGCACTCAACGCCAATTTCTCACTTGCCAGCGTCGAACCTGCCTCGCCCATCGCAGTCTCTCTCTCTGCTCCTGTGACAGTCGTGGCATTTCTTATGTGTGCTCTCATCACGTGTGGTTATACCCTGCAGATGAACGCATTTATACAGCTAACATGCATGTGCAGTTTATGCCATAGGCGCGAAGCCTGTTTCACCATTTTTTTGTCACCGTAAAAGGTGACGCGTTCGGTTGAGGTGTTTTTTGGTAACTGTTCCTGGGCAGTCATATTCCCAATATCCACTTTCGACTAGTTATCGCTGTATTTTGGGAAAATTACAAATTGCCAACCTACACATGTATACTTTCTTTTGCCGCTTAGTTTATTTGCCCAACTGGCCTCCTCGTTACCCCCGTGCTCCCGTTCGCGTGTCACCGATGTTTCACATTTTGAATCTTTGTGATGTTCCCTTGTATCATAAGCTGGTCTAATCTGTGCTCTCTCTCTCTGTTCCTGTGACAGAGATACCAACATGAACACACGTAAGGCTCTTTAAGTAAGTACTGTTGTGGTGAAAACATACATTGTTTGTGCTTAGTCCCAAATATTGATATAAGCTAGGCAGGCACACGTAAATGTTAAGACATAATCGTTATTGTTGCCATTTCATTCACGTGATTTCAAATATGACGATGCATTATGTTGCATATAAAGTATCAATATGATATTTACACAGGCATGGAGATTGGAAAACGACTTTAATAATCATAAGAAACGTTGCCAGCAGGCTCCGGTGGTTGCACAGTCCCTTGTCAGATCATGTTTCTATTCACTACATAATTTAACGAATAGTACAGTAACGTTGGTGGCAATGGGGTCCACTATACACAGAAAATAGTATGACATGATGAATTTCTATAATGAAAAAAATAATGCTCGATTGCATCCTATCATAACACACTCACACAAACACCCACCCAAACCCACACTCACATTAACATCCACATAAAAACTCTTACCACCACACACCCCACCATCAACAAGTCGTGTAGGGTAAACTGATATGCCTCATTCTACTGGTGTAAAATATAACCTTCGTGGCAATTCTGGTTTAGAATCGGTACCCAGTGGTTCATGCTAGACGATAGATGAGAATTAATCTTGACGTGAAAGTTGGGGTATATGCCAAACTGTTGTGATCTCGGTGATATTGTATGTTGCTTCTTGTAGCCCATGTTAATAATCACCTGTTTGTCTGATCAAATATTGATAAGATACATGTTCATGTTGCCACAGTGATGCTGTATTAATACTACTTGCAGCGTAATACCTCACACGTTGAACAACGTTACATTGTATTGTATTGTATCTCTGTGTATTTAATTGGATAAATTGGAAAAACCCCAAACCCAGGAGCTGTCACTGAAATGACAGGAATGACACCAGGCAGCATTAGCAAATATATAAGATTCTGGCAAATAGACTGAAGTAATAGTTCTGATTATTCAACCCTGCCTGGCTAAAGGGGCTTAAACAAAGACTGGTCGGCTCGGAGTCAGTGTACTGTGTCTGAGGGGGTATTCATGTTAAACTGCTGCATTGTATCTCAGTGGACTGGCACTATAAACCCGGCACACACACACACACACACACACACACGCACACACGCACGCACGCACGCACGCACGCACGCACGCACACTAACACACACACTAACACACTAACACAAACACACACTAACACTAACACACACGAACACTAACAAACACTAACACACACACACTAACAAACTAACACTAACTCACGAAATACTAACACACACACACATGTGCATGCACGTTACGATATAAGTGCAGTAATCTTCGATGCGTTAAAGACCAATTTACCTCACCTCTGATTATTCACAGCTAATGGTCTGCAAAACATAAAATCAAGTCAAATGTTGACCTTGCGCCCGTCATTGCACAACGTATATGAAGTTAGTCAATTGAGATCAACTCAAATGGAGATCCCCCTGACATACATGTACGCACTTCAATGACACAGAATACAAAACTAGGCCATAATGGCAGCAGAATCTCCAGCAAAGATGATGATAGCGATTACTTTGACACTATGGTGTGCAAGCAAAACTGCATGAAGTTAACAAACTACAAGTTCAGAATCAAGTCCATTGACATATGATCATATCGAAATCATTAAGGATAATTAACTGAATGAAAAAAATAACATTTATATTGTCAATCAAGCTCCATTTCGAATATTTCTCCCGATTTAGACATTTCTCTTTATACAATGAGTTTTTGTAATGTATATTTCTATTACCATGAGAATGATTTGTTGCTTGTCAGGCTATCCATGGTCAGTTCTAGTAGGGCTGGACAAAATTTCAACCCAAAACGGGAATAAATTGACCATCTTACCAAATATGTGTTATAAATTGATACACAGAGAGCGACAATACATGTACCTGACTAAACTACCCAAGACAATCCAACTGAATCGTCAGTTTCATGCAATCCAGTGTAGTGCTAAGCAATCCACGTATTGTGAGGTATGGAATTCACTGTCACCCTTCACATGAAAAATTGAATGGCTCTCCCTAGAGGCCTTTCGGGAACTTTTATTCCAACAAGGATACCGCTTTTCACAATGCATTACGTACCCTTACCTTTCCAGGTGCAACTGTAATACTCGGGAAGATCTGGTTTAGAATCGTTAGTTGTCTTCAAATGCTTGTCGTAAGAGGCGACTAACGGTATCAAGTGGTCTGGGACGCTGACTTGGTTGATAAATGTCATCGTATCCAAATTGTCTAGATCGATGCTCATGATATCAATCTCTGGATTGTCTGGTCCAGACGCGATTATTTACAGACCATCGTCATATAGCTGGAATATTGCTGAGTGTGGCGTAAAACAACAAGCAAAGAAACAAACAAAACATGGACCAGTGCGTTCAATTCGTCCCTGGTACCCCCTGGACAGGATTACTGCTAAAGATTATTTATAGACCATCGTCATATAGATGGAATATTTCCGAGAGAGGCGTTAAACAAGAAACGTAATTGTAAATGCATGACTGATGTCGGACTGTATGTATGTGGTATATGATTATGTACAATAAAATATTCAAATCCCGAACAAAAACAAAAAACAAACAAATGCAAGTGATCATAACAACACAAGGATTGACAGTAGCGTGTCATATTTTGAGTTGGCTACTAGAATATATATACACTTGGAAACAGGTCTAATTTTGTCTCTGTGTTATGTGAACTGATCATCGTATGTGAGGGGACATGTCATGTACGTTCTGTTCATCAATGTGTACCTCTTTCCTCTTACAGCAAGATTTCATGTATTGCCCATTAGTTTCGCGGGTTTCTCTTGGCGCTGTTTAAATGTACTGTTCTCTGAACACATCCCAATTAATGAAGTGTTTGGATTTACCGAAGCTTAACTTTGAACGAAGTTAAATCGGGTTCGTTGGCAAACATTTCCAACAGTTAATATTTATTCTTCTTGTATGTCTGAATGCAATTGAAAATGTTAAATGGAAATGGAAGTTTAGGAGCACTCAACAGTCCTGGGTCGATGTATGTTACATGGGGATATCTGTCACAGAAACTGAACAGAG
The DNA here is from genome assembly GCF_022045235.1 of Haliotis cracherodii. NCBI lineage: Eukaryota > Metazoa > Mollusca > Gastropoda > Lepetellida > Haliotidae > Haliotis > Haliotis cracherodii. The sequence goes on along the minus strand of NW_027266341.1, from coordinate 9,540,291 downwards.
TAAAACGATATTGACTAACTGGGTACCGTAGTTCAATCGAGTTAACAACATAACATTCTAGTTTATTGACTGTGCGATTAGATCGAGTCTTTTTTATTTTTTCATTTTCCGGTGATTTAGACTATTGTCTACTCTTTCGGAATCATTTAACATATGATTATCTGGTTGTTTGTGCGTGGGCGACTTTGTTATCCTATCCATAATCGAAACCCCTTTCCATAATCAAAAGACATTTTAGTTAAAAGCAAAATCCATTGTACGATTCCAACTTTATAACGAGGAGCATGTGCTTATGAATCACTATGAACAAGTTATGATACCATGATATACATAAAAGTAGTTGAACGTGGTCAAAGAATGGACTTAACATTTCATTGCAAGCCATGTGAAAAAAATCTTAGAGGTGTGGACAATGATACATTTTTTTTTACTTTAAAAATATTTGATACAAAAATAAGCCCGGTTCTACAGTTTGGGAGAGAAATTTGGGGCCTATAACATTTGGATGTTATTGAAAAGGTACGTTTATATGCATATACAATGTTCTTGTGTGTAAAATATAGTACACAAAACGCAAACGTGTTTGGTGAATGTTGACGGTTTGCCACGTATATCTATTTTTATTTTGAGGGTATTAAATTAAATTAATTAGATAATCCTCCAACAAAATACCCTAGAGAATATTATAATATGATGCTTCTCTACGACAGCCAGTGGAAAATAGATTCGTCATCAAAAGTTGAAAACATGTTAGACGAATGTGGATTTCATGATATTTGATTACGGCGGGGTACACAAGAAATGTGCTTCACACATTGTACCCATGTTTAACCACTATCTCACTGCCCACGTTGATTATGACAGGAAGCTTATTCATATTATTGCATGACGCATGTTAACTGCAGCTGCCACTTGTATTATATTTATCTATGTAGTGATTCCCAAATGACCATTAAACTTGGTAACGACTGAACATTTTCGGTGACGAGAAGTGTGTCCTTTATTCGTGGCAGGATCTGATAGCGCGTTGATTCGAATACCAGACAATGATTCTTTGCCTGTCAGCTCCATGCCCATGCTCGTAGAGTGGTAATCGTCATTCGTCCTGCTCCACCTTGGCTTTACAGAGCCTTCCATTGGAACACTAGTTGCAAAGGATATATGTTACTATAGCGTGTATCCACTACAGTGTTAATGATACAGACTCCAGATCATAAAAAGCTTGTGGTGTCAATAACCACTCTCTGGTCAGCGCTTTTAGCAGTTAATTGAGGTTACATGTACGAGAAACTGTATTTGCCTTCTAACCCATGTCTAAGCCCATTCCAAGCATGTTCTATGTCATGTCTAGACGGATCTCGTCTATTATGTGACGCCTACACCATTGTACACAAGTGTGGTAGTGATGGGTACTGCAGGGAATGCAACGAGGATATGCCTTGTACACAGATTGCATATTTCCGAGTTAGTCTGGAAGTCGGATTTGCCAGCCGTTTCATGTCAGCTCCGGCGCATAGACTATATGCATATTACACCAAATCAATTGCCAAAACGAAATCCATTGTCTTCTAATGGCACTGTCATACACATTGGTAACTTACTATTGACCCTCTCATTTTCATTGCATTTTGTTGACTCGTTTGTACACAATCCTGAATATATGGTTTCCCCTGAACATTATACTGATAATATGTCGTCCCATTTTATAGAGGGATATATTCTATCGAGTAAAACCAAGACGTCGCATCTGTTCATGAAATGCAAAGATACCAATTTTATTTATCGTTGTACATTGTATTGCACTTCTGAGCTAAGTTGACCGCCTCGGTGGTCTCGTGGACAGAACGTCTGCCTTGCGAGAGGAAGATCATTAGTTCGATAAACGCAATAATCTTGAACGAGAGGGTTAAACCCCATTTCACCTCACCTTATCACCTCTGAGCCGAGTTAATATCTGCCCCTATTAAGATCTGTCTCTTAGGTATAAGAGGGGAACCACCATACGTTCTTTCAAAAGTGAAGTTTACATATTGTTGCTGCATATCTTCGAATAATGCCTAGAAACAAGTAACAATGATCGTTGACCTATTCTCCTTTTGGAAACAATATGAATGAGAGCAAATTTGTATATAGTTCAAGCCAATCAAACCCCTTTTCGAAAGCACTGAATACATTGTGGAAATCCCATTTTTCTCAATCAGATTTTCATTAAACGACTCCAGCAACTTTATCGGTGGATTGGTCTACAATCAGTAACAGCCTACCATATTGAATAGGGAGTATAGTTCTTGATATTGTTTTGAAACGTAGACTCCACTAAATCACACAAAAACAGCATGTTCTTGATATTGAAATTGGTAAACAAGGGAATTGACGCCTTAAATTTAAATAACATTCTCAGACAAAAAGGGGTTCCCAAAATGTGTCATGATATTTCAAATTACAGGGACCGCCAAAAATGTCATTTTCCTTAAAATCATTATAGATGTTGTCGAAGCATATGCCACTAAATGGGCTAAAGAAAGAACAAAACCTGTTTTGCGAGTGCGTCAGTGCGTGATAGTGTAATTGTTAGAATGCACTACTTAATGAAGTGGAAAAAGAATTGGAACAAACCCATTCTGTCCCAGCCAGCTGTCATCCAAAATTTGTCTGCCCTACATGAAAAGTTTGTATATGTTCCCACTTACAAGGCTTTACATAACCATTATATGCAAGCGTCGCTACATTAATTGTTTGATCAAAGATCTATCAAATGATACCATATATAAGGCCAGTATGATAACTGAGGAAGAAATCTGCCCAAACCTAGCATCAGTACTAGTTACCAACTTTTGACTTGACTCTAAAAACCTGAAGACATGTCAATTCCTCTTTTGTACCGGATTCCAAAGCTCCATAAAAATCAGTACAACGAGAGAAATACTATGTGGTTTCTCAAAAACCTAAATAATTTGCTTGATATTTTACAATCTCTAGAACTAGGTTCAAACATTCTACTTTGTAACCACTATACAACATGCAAGAAAAATTGCATTCCTTGATCCATTGGGCTTTTGTTACAAAACGAGGTGACCACAGATACACTTACATAGCTATCTTCGGAAGTTCAGGTCAATTTGTCAAAACTGAACGCAAATGTAATTTGAAGTTCATTGAGGAAAGAATATATGTGAAAAGCTATACTTCCTCATTGATAACATTTTTGTAAAATTTTGAGCTAAGCTATTTAGGCAAGATGTAGGCAGCCCTGTGGGCACCAATTGCGCTCCCCGACTTTCTTTATGCTTATGAATGAAAATGTCTGCTCGGCTTGGCAGATCAAAGTAAGGTCATTTGGCTAAGAAGATTAACTTAAGCATCGAGTATATCGATGATATGATATCGTTCAATAACAACCCAATAGCCATTTGAAGGATGAAACATCATTATTTGAATGTACCAGGAGCGGTGGGGTAGCGTAGCGGTTACAGCGTTCGTTCTAAAGCCCAAAACCCAGATTCGATTTCCCACATGGCAACTTTGTGTGAAGACCATTTCTCGTGTCCTGGGATGCGAAAATCATAGTCACTCACTCACTGAAGGAACTATTAGCATTAACCGTCGGACATCAGTTATCGTATCTTAATTTGAATAGAAATGAAAATCATGGGTATTCCGGTTGTGGACATAGGTCCGCAGCAACATATGCTTGTCGTAAGAGGAGTTTAAATGGATCGGTTGTCAGTCTCAATAGGTGTATGCACGTATCCCATTTGTGTTGATCGATGCTTATGACGTCAATCACTGGAACGTCTGGTCCTGATTCGACTTTTTCCAGACCGTCTTCAAATAGTTTGACTACTGCTGAATGTGGCGTTAAAAAACCAAGAGGAAAAAACATTTGAAGAATATAAATGACTTGGCTGACAGATTATATTCGAAATTACAGTTAGTTCTAACTTTTTCTCGCTGCCTGTGTACTCTAAATCGCGAAATGAATTGGCATTTGAATACCAAGTCAATAGAACGCTAATCATCAAATTGTCCCACTTTCATTCTCCAACAAGCCTTCATAAACTGCCTGTTAGTTAAAGTAGACACAATTTATGGCTGTCAATTTCAGGGGTGTCTCTTAGCTCTGTTTAAATGTACGTATACCGTTTTATAAACACGTCCTTATTAATGAAGTATTTGGAATTTGCTAAAGACAACAACGAACTATGTTGAATCGGACTCTTTGGCAAACATGTCTTACAGTTAATATTTATTCGGTGTCTATGGATGAATATTATTGAAAGGTGAGGTGAAATGGGGTTTAACGTCGCGTCCAAGATTATTGCACTTATATAGCGACGTGCATGTACGTGAATATTATTGAAAACATTTAGATATTATCTGTATAGGGTAATGTGTATTGGACAACATCAACAGAGTAAAAGTTTTTGCCGTTATTAACTAACTGACTTACATTATCCGAAAAGTATTTTTAGTCTAAAAGCTTGTTGGATGAGGTGGAACCTATTCGAATGTGTCTTTTCCGGTGAAACAGACTATTGTCTGCTATTACTGGTTCATTTGGCCTTTCATTGTCTGGTAGGTGTGTGCGTGTAGGGCCATTTTACCCTTTCCTAGGCATTTAGCTTTTAGGTCTGAACCTGAAACATGTGTATTTACTTTAAGCATTATGTATGAAATAATAAAATAAAAACCGTCAACAGTCAATGCAAACAACTCACTACAATACATAAAATGGTACAAGCGACGTAATAGCATCTGCTTTCTTAGATTTATTTGCAGTGATCGAACAAAACCCCATTAGCCTGAAAATGAATGACATTTGTGTACTTATTTGAAATAATGTGTGTGAAAAACATAAAAAACCGAACGCTACATTGCATCTAAAATATGTTAACAACGGATCACTACTAACTAATGTCCCGTAGTATGTGAATACCACTGAATCTGTTTGAGTACTCACATCATTGTGATGACAAAAGAGTGTATTCGTGAACGTTACGTCTTGATTTTTCAAAGGGACGCCAAGACTTACTGGTTTGAACTGCAGGTTCGCCGTAACCAAGGTCTGTGACACCAATACCCATGACCGTGGGATTCACCACATTGGTAAATATTGTCTTCCTCATTTGTCTTAATAGCCTAATACACTTTATACCCTCTGATTTCCTATATTCATTTTCTAATTTGTTTTTTTAAATAATATATGCATAAAAATATATATGGGTAGAATGTACAATGGACCCAGGAGATCCTCAATGATGGTTTCAACTTTTGGACAGTAACGCTGGTAGATGGGCAAGTTTGTTGCTTCCTCGGTCATTTTCAACGTTAAGTACATTGCAGAAGCAGAGCCGCTGGACGTTTAAAATATTGAATTTCATAATTACATGTACATTGAACGTTGGGCAAACAACGAAGATATCATGAAACAGGATGCATTCTGAAATTAACTTTGTAGAGCTCTTGATGTCTTCTGCTCACCCGTCCATAAACTAAAGATAACGCGACTGAATTTGAAAACGTCTAAAATTGATTTCAGCAGCCTCAAACGTCATAAAATCAAGAGTGAGTGAGTGAGTGAGTTGGGTTTAACGCCGCTTTTAACATTATTCCAGTCATATCACGGCATGTCAGCTTAATGTGGGAGGAAAGCCCGAAGTGATGCAGGTCTCAGACGTTTACCACTTCGGTGAAACCCACGAGCACGGGTATGGTGCTGGCAAACCTAGAAACATAATCGGGGCGAACCGGGATTCGTACCCACAATCATAGGTTTCTGGCGTGCCCAAGGGACGCAACCCTGCAGAGCGAATCGCGGCGCCTTAGACGACTGGGCCACCCGTGCCCCCCATAAAATCAAGAGTTGTTGGCTCACAAAGTAAAGTATACACATGCAAAACGTAGGTAAGTTTATGCATTGTGATTATGTGAAAACAATAAAGAATGTTACAATTAACTGAATGTCAGGACTATTATATTTTTAGCGCCTGTGAAAGGAATGGTTGCAAACATTCAGTGGAGGACACAGAGCAATGACATTATTTTCCAAGCAAAGAACAATGTACTGAATTCAACATGTATCCTTCACAACCACATACAAAGTATAACGAACCTTGTAACAAGACACTAAAAGGCTTGTGGTATCGATTACCCGTCTCTGTTCAACGTTCTAACAGTTCCTTAAAGTTACGGGAAATTGGATTTTTCCCTGCAACCAATGTTTAAGCTCCTTCCAAGCATGCTCTATGTTTTGTCTTCATGGATCTCGTCCAAGATGTAACGCCTACGCAAAATGTATACCATGTCTCAAAGTGATAAGCACTGACTACTTAAAACAGATGACATGTGCGGTGGCATTCAGAATGCAAACGTTAATGAACTGTTAATGATTCGTTGATGTTGTTGATCACCGATAAAATGTTTTTTGCGCTATTGTGGGTGGCTGAGGTGGCTGTGCTGGCGAGCTGTTTGGCTGTTTGGTCATCATCGAATGTAGACACACAATACCTCTGAAATTGGTGGTAGTCTTCCAAATGCACTCCCAGGTACTTGTGTCTGAAGACTTAGCCACGGCATTTTAGCTTAAAGCATCACTTTGGCTTCACTTTCTTATTCTCAATTTCATTCTCATTTGTTGTGAATGCTTTTAGGAAGTAAACGCCTGTTAATTTCTTTAAGTGCATTGACAATCAATCAACAGTTCCTTGTTAAACACTGTCCTGGTGTATGTGTTTTGGCGACTGATTTTGGTATGTGGGCGGGAATGTTTGTAGTATTCATATTATATCATCTGTATACCATAATGAACCGCTACTTTTAGCCACAAGGTGAAATAGGTTTTGGGATCTGCATTGAAACCTTGTTAACAAAACTGTGTTAAGAAGATTGATGTACCTGTTAAAATCATAGATCACTTTTGTGATGGCTGAGTGAATACGCATTTACGCCGCTTTTACCAATTTTCCAGCACTATCACTGTGGGGGACACAAGAAATGGGCTTCACGCATTATAGGAATGTGGGGAATCGAACCCGGGTCTTCGTCGTGTCAAGCGAAAGCTTTGACCACCAGACTACCCCACCGCCCACATTGGTTATCACACAGGGCTAATTCATTTTATTGCATAAAACAAAGCAGTATCCTCTTCAAGGACAAAGCTCTTATGAGTTAATTATTAGTCATTGACAACATTCATGTGTATAATTATGTTTCTTACACTACATGGTGAAGCCTGTTTCTCTCACTAAAAACGAGTTGTTCTTGAAGCCTGTTTCTCTCACTAAAAACGAGTTGTTCTTGAAGCCTGATTCTCTCGCTTAAAACGAGTTGTAAATACTGAACCAAAAACGTATACACCTATTGTCTTTGTGTTCTATTAATTTGCTATCAACCCTTCTTATCAATGAATTTACATAGGTAGGAAATACTGTGTACAAGGTGTAGTGATTACATATTATTCCTGACCCTGACACTATGGAATCCTCTCTATTCAGGACCATAAAGGATATTTCATTATTATAAGAACATCAATGGGAACTGTTCGTCCAGAATAGCATATTCTTATGCTGTAGTCGGATATTTTCAATAGACTCTGCTTTTAGAAGAGATTTTGTATGACTATTGAAAGGTCTTTGTCGATTTTACTAACTTGGTATCCAGTTGAATATATTATGCTGGTGTATGAATTAACTCATCATCTTTAGTTTAATAATCAATAAGTGGTTCGTCACAACGTGATTACATTTCAGTGAATGACAAACCATTTAAACTCTTTAAATGTAAACAATTTGTTGATATCAAAACAACGAAAACAAATATGGTATTACGAGATTTCACAAAGACATGCATATATATTGTTACCATAAAATGTTTTTGAAAAGTTTAAAAGACTCTCACAACAAGTTAGTTTTGTAGTTTTTGTTTTTGTTTTTTCTACATAGAAAAATAATCTCATCGTGTTTCACGAGGGCTCAATACATGTTGCATGAATATCGGTATGTGAAGAATATCAATTCTTTACATTTATGCAACGTCATTTCTCACTTTCAGATATTTCCCTGACATCCAAATAAAGCGATATTTTACATAAACAATGGACTGATAAGATCTGGGTTTCGTTCTGTTGTCAGTCAAAACAAGATTTGGATTCAATGCTGTTGCGTTTGGATTCGTTGGAGTTTGCGATATTCGATTTTGTAGTCTACTTGTGGAATTGGAGTTGATTGTTCAATTGATACATGTTTTATTCATACTTATATCTACTTATACGTCGTAGATATACGTAGAAGTATATGATAGTGGATACATCTATGCACGTTTTCACTTCCCCACATGCACCAGTGACCCAGGAAGATCCGGGGTAGAATAGGTCTTCAGCAACCCATGCTTGCCGTAAAAGGCGACTATGCTTGTCGTAAGAGGCGACTAAAGGGATCGGGTGGTCAGGCTCGCTGACTTGGTTGATACATGTCATCGATTCCAATTGCGTGGATCGATGATCATAATATCAATCACTGGATTGTCTGGCCCAGACTCGATTATTTACAGACCGCCGTCATATAGCTGGAATATTGCTGAGTGTGGCGTAAAACAACAAGCAAAGAAACAAACAAAACATGGACCAGTGCGTTCAATTCGTCCCTGGTACCCCCTGGACAGGATTACTGCTAAAGTCCCCGAAACTCCATATTTACTCACTCCCTTCCAAATGTTTGTTTCTGTATTTGCAACGAGAACGCAATTTTTTGATAGGTCTCTAATCGTACATGTAAATCTCGATATGTCTATGAATAATCCCAACGTGCCATTATTTCAATGCAATGAATATATTGTCAGACATTTACATTGATGTCGTATGTGTGTGTTTGTGTGTGTGTGTGTGTGTGTGTGTGTGTGTGTGTGTGTGTGTGTGTGTGTGTATGTGTGTGTGTGTGTGTGTGTGTGTGTGTGTGTGTGTGTGTGTGTGTGTGTGTGTGTGTGTGTGTGAAACTATACTCACATCCCTGTCTCTAATACAATTCTTGTTCCCATTGCTGAACGCCCGTTCTTCACTACAGCTGCTGACCTGTTGACATAATGTTCTATTTATCAATCTGCACTCACTTACACTGAATTACAGGAGAGAACAATATGTATCCCAGCTGACATGCACCACGTTTGTTGCACATATGATCCCAACCAAATGTAGGAGGACGAGTGTCCTTAATACAAGCTAATCATGTTGAACATATAGTATAGCGGTTTCTGAACTCATTATAAGATGTTAATTGTTCTTCAGGTGGATATATATATTATTTATGCATGAAGAAGTTTATTAATGTCTGCTAGAGGGAGAACGTAACGTATTCGTATATCTTTCTACAACGTTGTAGTTGCAACCTACTTCTTAATGTTCTTTATTGTCGCAATTTTATTTATATAGAGAGTAATTATTGTTTTGCCGTCCGACGCATTTTTATCATCAACGGAGAAAGTAAATGTTGATTTATTTATGCTTCTTGACACCATATCACATTAACGAAATTAGATGAACGTGTCCATGAAGAAGAGAGGGTGAAAACTCTAATATTTATTAATGTCAAGTTTGACACAACTGGACAGTTACAATGTTTTTCTCTCCGTAGTTCTAAAGATGAAGCTTTTTGGTTTTCCTAACGATGGTATTTACCGTCACCTTTTATCAGGGAATACATGTAATCTGCCAATATGTTGTTGAAAATATTTGATTTGGCATTAGATAAGTACATATATGCTCTTAAGAACTATCTCCGTAGTACTTACAAGATGCCCACGATAAGATAAGTTATTTTCTTATCATTGCAGTGACATTGTAATGACGAACACATAGATACTATTCTGATAATATACCTACTTTAATTTGCATCAGCAAAGTTGATAGCATGCTCCAATGTCTCAGACCTTGTGGAATGTCATAATTAGATATGGTCTTAATGCACCTCATAATGTCAATGCTTTGAAAGATTGTTGTTGTGTTGAAAGCATAACGACCTATTATAGACCAATTATAGAGTGACACGAATTTACCTTCAACTGTAAGCAACGGTCACTGAAGAAAAAAGGAATGACTTTCATTTTGACAATTCTCAGACAAACAAAAGCAATATCTAGACGCCCTCACAGTAACATTACCAGGGCCCACTTGCACAAAGCGATTGTAGCACTACGACCATGGTAGTTCAATGTCAAACAATGGGAGTTAAAATAGTCGTACAGCTGAGATCGTAGAATAACTACGCTGTTTTCTGATCACTTAATATAATAGATGCTCGTCCCTGTAGTGACTTGGTAGTATTGACAAGTTAGTGAGAATCAAATAGTATGTGACTCGGCTCACTTGCATCTCTCTCAGAGTCACCCTAAAATACAACTCCGCGCAAACTACCAAATATGATATGCATTACCCAAATCGCATCTGATCAGAATCCGTATTACCGGGATACAGCAATCACACTCACGCAATGAGCAAAACGGAAAGGATGAATTCCAGAATATTCACTACGGAATAATTGTAAAATGGAAGTGATGAACATATTCTGTCTTGACGTCAGCATACATGATATAGGATCAAGATCACTTTGAGTTATCCAAGTTGAAGAAATAATTTGCTCTTGCAATTTGAGGATGACAACATTTTGAGGAACGAAGCAAGTATCGCAACGAAACGGGCAGGTGTGCGTCGTGCAACAAACATGTTTTAAAATCAACAAGAAGACGGTGTGACAAGTCATGAGGATAAATTGGTAGGTGTGACCAATGAACTTGTGATGTATTGTGATGAATCGTGTACAAGTGTCCATGGACAGATATATGCAAAGAATAATGATAAGACAAAGATAAGCACTTGATCATCATCATTCAAAACGTCGTCTTAGAAGAATCAATATTGCATAAGGTATAAAATGAAACGTTGTTATGACAGGTATGCGAATGGATCACTGTAAATCAGAGATGTCACCAGGCCAAAAAAGAAAATAAAGGCGTCAAATCCCTTAAGATATTCGTAAGAAATAAAGCAGAGGCGATTGTACAATATATGAATCAATACCAAATAGTGATCATTCCAGGTGTTTGCGACCCGCGAAGGCCATGGAAAACATAAAAAAAGACTACATTGTGTAAAATACACTTGAGGTTTGTTGTTTGAGTGGAAACCAGACAATCCAGTGATTTGCATCATGAGCATCGATCTACGCACTTGGGATAAGATGACATGCATCAACCAAGTCAGCGAGCCTGGCCACCCGATCTAGTTTGTCGCATGTTACAACAAGCATGAGTTGCTGAAGACTTCGAACCCGGATCTTAACGGGTTACATATAAGCTGATACAGTAGAGTTGACCTAAGATGTGTTGCTCTAATGGTCTAGTTTACACACATATACTTCATATGTTCTTAGATTACCCCCCGACGTGCGTTTTCCGATGAACAATTGACTTGCCTTTGCATGTATTTGTGCCGGGTGCCGGACAGGAAATCCTCACCTTTTCGCGAACACCTGGTATCATCCCGTTTTTAAAGCGGTCCTTTAATACATGAGTATGAACATGTTGGAATCGTACGATGAACTCTACTTTTTGCAGACATTTCGTATGATTATGGAAAGGAGATTTCGTGGCAACCACATGGAATGTTTGGTACTTTTAAATTGTTCGGAACTTTTGTTCGTCCGATGAACTCTGCTTTTTGCAGATATTTCGTATGATTATGGAAAGGAGCTTTCGTGGCAACCACATGGAATGCTTGGTACTTTTAAATTGTTCGGAACTTTTGTAATAACGAATGATGTAATTTTTTCACACGACTTCGTTCAGGAAATAAGAGAAGGAAAGTCTCGAATAGCACATCCTTCAAAATAATGGCTTTTCCATAATTCCCAATAAATATGACAGATCATTGGTGTATGTTCACCTTTTACTATTTTCTAAATCAACACTATATTTCATAATTCTATTCCCTATCAGCTTCAGTGGTTTCTCCTGCATTATTTGAATGAACTGTGTTCTGAATACATTAAAATTAATGAATTGTTTGAATTTGTCCAAATATTCTCCATGTTTTGTCTGGATGGCTCTCGTCCAAGGAAAGCGCTTTACATACCAGTTACGTATATTCCAACAACACTGACGCCAACACAATATCATATAAACCGTCTGGGAGTGATGCGGACTGGAAGGATTGGAAAGTGATGACGTCTTGCAAAAAATTAAAATTAATGAATTGTTTGAATTTGTCCAAATATTCTCCATGTTTTGTCTGGATGGCTCTCGTCCAAGGAAAGCGCTTTACATACCAGTTACGTATATTCCAACAACACTGACGCCAACACAATATCATATAAACCGTCTGGGAGTGATGCGGACTGGAAGGATTGGAAAGTGATGACGTCTTGCAAAGTGGTGTGCAGGATACAGATGTTGATCTCCTGTTGGTGATTTCTTGTTCAAGGATCGTGGACGTACTTGTAAATCTTTCATGTCTGTGAACTGTTGGGCAAACAATAGACAATTTGTTCTGACTCATGGGCAGGTGTTTCGACACCATGTCCACCATGGTCAAAAAACGACGAAATTGACACAAAAATGACACGTCACGAATTGTACTCAGACATGTTTTAATGGTACCTTCAAGGAGAATGATTAGTGATGTTACATATGTGACGGGTATATATGTTTAGATAAAAGACAAAAATCCAAAGATGATTTCTATCGTTTACTCCATCGGTTTCACCTTTGGGAATTCGGTGGACTCACTTTTTCTCTTGGGGTATACCCCGTCTTCTGTCCAATATACTCTCCTTTGCATCTATTGCATTACATTACTTAAACCCAGTTTTTGCAAACACAATTCATATTATCATGTCCAAAATTATTTTTTCCGCATTTGAATGTAAAACAAACAACTTTGTTAAACATCAATGCAGGTACACGTATCACAATTTGATCTGATAAACTGTTTAACATTATTTTTCCTCACGTAAAAGGCTAGTGACACAACGTTGTGACAATTCCTATTAAAGCTTACCAGATGGTTACAGATTAATAGTATCGCTGTTTAAGTTGACTGTCACAGACACAGTGGTATCTTTAAATAACATGCCCATCATCAGTTTCTTGGAAATGATGACGAGTCTGTTTTAGATCTGTATACACTTACGGCATGCCTAAATCTTACGAACAATGGTTTATCATAAATCGTACTGAGAAAGTCAAACCACCCACTCTCATGAAACATGTGCAAGCAGTCGGGTTCTAGACGTCAAAACGACCAACAAATCACTCTGAGCGGACACATCTTGTCGAAAGGCTGAACAACGACGTTGGACCACCACAAAAGACATTCAGAAATCCTGATCAGAAAATAAACAAATATCATATCTAATTTACAGAAGCATTCTAACCCTACACAGTGAACACAGTGACGTCACAGTTTGACTTGTTCATGCGATCCAGTGTCGCATAATAGCAACCCATAAGTGATTTTCAAATCGCGTTTAGACAACAGTCAGCAATATCAAATTATTAATTTTTTTCTGGCCGCGACAGTACTTTTTGCTGGCTATTCAACTTTTGAAAACATATCGATTAATCTTGTTATACCTCCAAGCCCGGTTCCCGTCAAAGGACACTTGCTTTTCATTGAAGTTAAAGTCACACCGACTCAAAAGCACTGTTATGCCCACGTGACATTCTACAAGTTTGAACGCGGTTTGTTTGAATGTCCGAGGTTGTGCAATGAAACCACATATACGATCAAATACAATAGAATGAATCATTATTACCGTCATACAGGTTCCGATATCCGACAACAAATTGTCCAATCATTTTGTTATCGAATACTTCCAGGGACTATTGGATTTTCCAAAAGCAGTTACGGGGTTATTTATTGCTTCGCATAGCCAAAGAATATATGTATCTGCACGAATAATTTTCTTTACTTTTTTAACAATTTCGGTGTATTTGTTTTCTGAATGCCGAATGTGGATAACTTTAAGTTGGAAATGATAAATAGAATTCACTGTTCATGTGAATACTCCGCAAATACCAATTAACTAATATTAAAATCCCCGCTCGAATGAAACCTCTATATATCACACCAACGTATCACCAACTATGGATAACTCGATTAATTTTCGATTATCCTGGATTATAATTTGATATGTCGACAGACTTGGATATAAATCAGTATAATGGGAACATAACGGGTAACAGACAAGTTTAACTTTGCTGGTCGCCCATTGCATAATTTTCCTTAAGTTAGCAATGATGAAGCACATTTCCCTTTGCAAATACGAATCAGTGCTTTGTTCTGCATGCATGGAGACAAATAGACTGAGAGAATGTTGATATTGGGTGTTTGGAAAGTAATAGATTACATGTCAGGTAGGATGGATGTCATTATCTTCGCTGTATGTATTTCATTCAGTGATAATGGATTTCACACAGGGTGATGTACGCTAAAGTATTATGTCCTACAATCACAGCTTAAGAATAATGAGAATCGGTAACAACCTCGGTGTTTGTGTGCGAACAAATATAGGGACATAGGCTGTTAATATATCTGAGGGCAATGACAGCTAAAAGTACGAATAACTATTGAAGAGATCTGACGAAACGAACAAATATGCAAAAATTACAGGTCAGGTGACCTGTGACATTACAATTGATGTTGTCATTGAGTGTGTAATGATAGCCTGTTATTCACTGTAATGTTTATCAAATCACACGCTACTTTTTGACAACATATACTTAGACTGTTGTGAATATTAACATGAATGCTAAACGTGATAAACACATTAAAGGATATATGATGGGACATTGTCTTGTTGTTTATGAGGTTGAAGTTTAAAGACAAACTGACAATGATTATTTTGTCCATGAGTGTGATGGTGTGAGTTGTGAGAACGATGGAACTTGTCATGGTGAGAATTGTTCGGATGGGAATTATCGAAAGAAGGTTTTGGCAAGGACAAAATTGTCCTCACTGGAATTCTCGTTTCCACCTTTCTGAAGCAAGTATCCGTATTTAAGAGAGCGATACTTCTTTTCAGCATCTGCAAACTGTATAATTATGTAATCATGCGTCCAAAAGACCGATTATAGAGATTTTGGGGAAACGTTCTTTTAATATCTGAACCAAGTCTTTGACCCAAGCTGATTTTCTTTTCTCAGTACAAGTAGGTACAACGGCAGTACAAATGTATGGTAAATATCATCTTCGGTCAAAGAATTGCTGTAAGCTGTCTTTTATCTTGCAATTAGCCATTTTTACAATTTGTATCATGTCAGTATTTGAATAGAAAACAATTCTCAAAAAAGGCTCCATTTCATTCCACTATTTAAAAGTTTTCCGTAAACTTTGACTTTTCCAGTGTGTCGAAAAAGGGCCCTTCACTATATATCATCCTGTACCTAAAATCACAGAGCTAACACAGTGATAGTAATATCCTTTCTGTTACGTAGAAATGCTTTTCTAGAGTAATTGTAAACATTAAGAAGTCTTCTGTCTGCAACACACATAAAACATAGCTTCAGTCGATCTGAAAATACTCGCTTAAGTTTTGTTAAGTAATAAACTGTGTTACTTAGTAAATTAATGAATGTATTTGAAAGTATATGTTTGCAAAAGTAGAGAAACCCTGATGATTCAACACAATGATGCAACCGTGACATCTTATATCTATTCCGAAAATAACCTACACAAAGACAGCAATAATATAATGTACGTATGAATAGAGGCTCCAGAGAAAACATGACTTTTTACTTATCCAAAACCTTCCTTTTCGCTAAACCATAAATGTATTAACATGATTGTAACACTTACAAGGTGGAAAACATCATCACTTCTTAAAAAATGCAAAGAGACCAACATAGCGCAGCAGATGTATGTAATTGATTTTCACAGCGTTGTGTCAAACTAACAAGACAATATAACCCTGATGTATGAAGAGTAGTCCAAACACACTGCAGCTCTAAATCCATACTTGGGAGAAATGATGGTCAATCTATTAGGGATTTACTAAAACTACAAGCCGTGTCCCTAACTATCTCTTTGTTGTATTTTACCCTGCATTCCTCTTGAAATCGACATTGGGAACTTGTGAATGAATGAACACCATTAGAAAGTAACGTTCTGGTCCAAATTTGACGCTGTCGTGTCTATGGATTCTAAACGGTCGGTTGAGCGAACATTTTTCAATAACACTGTAATCACTAGATGGTCCATTGTCCGTTCATATAAAAGCTTCAAATATTGCCTATTCCTGTTGGCACATGGCACTATGCGTTTTGAAATCCGAATGTATAGTCCCACGAAATCCTTTTCCAATCAATGATGTGTTAGCTTTTGGTGAAGATTAATACTGATGGAAGTAAGATAAGGTTCTCGGATAAACCTCTGTTGTATGGGAAATTTTTGTGTGCATCTGTTTTTAAATCGGATTGCCAGTTTGGTTTTGATGTTTTAAAAATTGACAGGAAATAGAAGTTTATTGAAAGTAAACATTAATAAATTGATGTTAATGCATGCTACAACATCAACAGAGTATAAATGTATTTACTGTCTGAGTGAACTGATTTGATACAAGTGCAGCTTATATAATTCTATTGTACTTAATTCGCTTGTGAGATAAATTCGGGTTACATATATTATTACTTACACCAATGGCTACTATTTTGGAATCATAAATTCATGACTGTGAATTGGGAATGTGGATATTCTTAGATCACACATAACAGACAAAATATAAACACATAGTCATGGCTCCAAGTCACTGCATCTTGCTTCCATAGCGTTCCTATTAACAGATATCAAGAATATACTGGCGATACTTTACAAATAGAAACATTCCTTGCACAGTTATCAATCCGGTTATTGGGCAAAGCTCTCCTTGTTTTTAAAACAAGATTGCGTGCTTGGTCAGAATAGAGAGTGTTGACAGGACAAAAGAAGTGGGTCTATGTGTATTGCATCGGGCTATCTGTCAACCAGCATCAACATTTAAAGGAAAGTATTGACCGACTGTGCAGCACTATTCAATTGAGTTTCAAAAAATTAATTCCAGTTTATTCCTTAAGGGATTAGATCGAATGTTTTTATTTGCTTTTTCCAGTGACTTAGACTATTGACTACCGTTTCTGGTTCATTAGGCTCATCTATTGTCTTGAGAATAGTGTGCTGGGAATCTGTCATCCTTTCACAAACATAAGCTTTGTACCTCTGGATCTGATACATATACATGGACGCTTAACGACTGTCTGCAACAATAATGAAATCAAACCTCCGTGTGGTGAGCTCTTACCACCAATCAGTGCAAACACATTGAGATTGCATCTGCCAGCTACGTCTGCAGTAAGCGATACATTAATAGGCCAAAAGCCCGTGAACTTACATGAGCTTTACATGTCAATTAACGTGATTCGTTACATGTCAGTCACTGCCAGACAAAAAAAGTATGACACTGATTGCTATTAACCGTTTTCATTTTTTCCATAAAATGTGGTCAAGTGGTATGGAAAGTACCTTTTTAAATACGCACTTTGAGAAGATAAAGGTATTCCGGACCTTAAAGTGCATCCCAGATGTATACTTTCACAGTTTGGGGGCAGGTTGTGAACAATCGTGTCTCTTGGACATGCCAGGACTTTTTGGTCAAAGTTCTAAATTCTTCAATTACTACTAAATAAATTATCACAGTTGCATATGATATAATATTCTATTGCATTCTCCATAAAACATATACTATGATAAAGTCCAGCTCCTTTAGTGCTATAAGAAGACTTGAATGACCTACCTTACATAATATGATATCGTTGGAATCGTGCAATGGAGATATTACTTATGATTATGGAAAGTTTTTTTTGTCAATTTTACTTTATTGACATAATAGACTGAATGAATGAAACACCATCGTGTTCCTCTAATGGTAACATATGAGGTATTAAAACGGATTTTCATAGTTCGTACAAGGATCATAAAAGGCCCGTGGTATTAATTGCCAATCTGTGATCAGTGTTTGAGCAGTTCCTTAAGGTCACCGGATTGCCCTGTAACCCATGCCAAGTTTTAGCCAAGTTTAGATGTGGAATTTAACCTTTGTTTGTTGAGACAGGCAGATATTCCAAGCCTCCTATACCACTATCGGAGAGGTTATGTAGATATTGCAATTGTGATTTGGTGGAAGATGAATGTCATTTGTTACTCCAATGCAGTTTTTAATGAAGAAAACAACCGAAATTATAATGTGATATGCAAAGAAAAGAAATTCATTTACTTAATGAATTCAAACGTTTTACAGAAATTGCTTGCCGCCACGCTTTTCAAAACGTTTAAGAGACGACAGTCGTCGCCATGATTATTAAATTCTCTCTCTCTCTCTCTCTCTCTCTCTCTCTCTCTCTCTCTCTCTCTCTCTCACTCTCTCTCTCTCTCTCTCTTCTCTCTCTCTCTCTCTCTCTCTCTCTCTACCAATCCTTTCTTTTTCTTTCGTTGTTGAATCGAGGATTGTGTTATTGTTTCCTGCGAGTCTTCTGATTTCGACGCTAAATTTCCCACCTCTCCTGTTATATATGTTATGTATATATTTTGTTTATTGTGTCTCATAAGCCAATGTCTGGCTGGACGCACTCCATACACCTTTTATCTTATGTGCATCGCTTTAATATTGTTCATGTTGTGCGTGTGACACTTTAATAAACATTTTTACTACTACTTTACAAGCTCATTCCAAGCATGCTCCGTGTTGTGTATCTGTGGATCTCGACCGCGGACAGCATTCCACGTTTATTCCAACAACACTGACACTTATGCGCCAAATCACACAACCGCCGTGTGTGTCTTGACAATTGATGTGCAGAATATCGACGTTGATGAAATGTTGATGATTTGTTGTTCTAGGTTCGCAGATGTACTTGTAAACCTTTCATTTCATATGTATATATACGTAAGTATATGTTACAACTTCTTGTCCGTTATTCAGTTATGGCCTCATACGTATTGCGAGTTGAAAGCGCCAGCCAATTAAAACTGTGTTCAATCTTTATTTTATTTTCACAATATTGTGCCTGAGAAAACTTCACTCTCTCTCTCTCTCTCTCTCTCTCTCTCTCTCTCTCTCTCTCTCTCTCTCTCTCTCTCTCTCTCTCTCTCTCTCTCTCTCTCTCTCTTCTCTCTCTCTCTCTAGTTTTTTGCAATTGTTTGGTCGTCATATATTTATATTACAACACTTAAATGTCGTACAGAGATGCTTGGAAATAAGGGAATATAACAAGAAGGAAGTATATTACAGTGAAACACCGTGAACTCTAGTTCCACTGACTGACTGGTGAAGACGCAGAAGATGTTTATTTCCCATGAATCACGTTGGTGACAAAACGTACATACACAGTAATGAGAAAATATTTAGTGGAGAATACACAGTCCACATTTACCATTCTGAGTTAATCGTAAGGGAAGAGGTCCATAAGAACATGTCATAAGTGAAATATATTTGGATATTTACAACAATGGATGGAAGATATATTCTTAAGCGATCCAATTCACGGCATTCTAACGGAAAATGAAATTTATCGCCAACATGTATTTTACAAAGTGAGCATAGCTTACATGTATCCTCCTTATTGGTACACCATCTACCAGTTTAAATTGGGAGTCGGTGGTTGGAGATTCTATTTCTAATAAGTTAAATGTATATATTAAGAGGTAAATACAGCAAATGAAATAATCTTTTTTGAGAGCGTATATATGTACAAATTAAAATAGTTGATGCCATGGAAAACTAGACAAACTAGAATATTCTACCAATCCCAAAATAGCAGCAGATATCACTTGACAACCTTGCCTTTGTGTATGCAAACTTTCACGAAAGAATACCTATTAGTTTTTGAGATATGATCCGGAAAAAAATTGATGAGAGACGGACTTGCGGAGGGACGGACAGACAGACACATTGATTACAATACTCCCCCGTATTACATACCGGCGGGATAACAAGTTGGTCAAAAGGTTTCAGTAGACAGTCAATTGGTACTTCTAAAAATCGTATTAATGACTTTACAAAACCGACCATTACTTATAAATACACAGAAAAACATATTGTTTTTCACTATGTAGAAAAGTCTGAATGTACAGGCAATCTTAAAACATCGTTAAGCAAAAGCAAACAGTTTTAGTTATTGAGTTTTCAATGATTACATCTCGGACATTTGGAAAGTATTAGCCACATAGAATTACCAATAGCTCAATAAAACTTTCAATTTCAACATTTCTCAGGAGCACAATAATCACTAAATGGTTCTCTGTCCTTTCATGGAAAGGCTTCAAATATTGTTATTCTAACGGACTTCCACCAGCTTCACATGGCACAATGCGCTTTCCAATCCGAATATATAGTTCAACCAAAGCTTTTTTTTACTGAGCAATGCATTGTTAGCGTGTGATAAAGATTAATACTGAACGAATTAAGTCAGGTTCTTGAGTAAACCTCTCATGTATGGGATATTGTGTGTGTATATGTTTTTAAAACATGATAGCCATATGGTTATAAATAAAAAAGCATGACAGGAAATAGTTGTTGAGTGAACGCAAACATTAATAGATCAACGTAAAGTGCATGCTGCATCAACAAAGTATAAATATATTGACTGTCTGCGTGAACTGATGCAATACATATACGATTAATGCAATATCAATCTACTTTATTCCTTCGTGAGATTAATTCGTTTTTTTTTCGAGTAATATTTTCCGATGACCTAGATCATTGATTACTCCTTCCGATTCATTAATTCACGATCGTGAATTGGGAATGTTCATATTCATATATTCCACAAAATATAAGAGACAAAATATTCACACCTATCACGCTTGATTTCATTTGTATCTTTAGCGGTCCTAATTTAAAAACAAGAATACACTGGCGATACATTGCGAATAGGAACTTTCCTGACATAGTTACTATCCCGCAAAATCCGGTTCTTGAACAAATTCTCCTTGTCTGTAACACTTGATTGCCTGCTTAGACCTTAAAGTGGAGACAGGAAGAAGAAGTTTATTGAGAGTAAATATTATCTGATTAACAGACGCAGCAATACTGAGTGTAGTAACTCGATAGATTGAATGTAATACCTTTCCAATTGGATTCATTGGATTAATTCGATTTGTTTTCCATTAGCCATTTCATTGTCTTTTATTTCAAGTTTATTAGTGTGATACATGTGTCTTGGGATGTTTTATATCATCCAAAGGTAAACACACCCACTTCATCCCAGACGTAATACACACACACACTTAGCCATAGCCTGTGATGCCATTTGGTATCTTTAGCTTTCTTTATAATGTGATTAAGAATTCACTGGAGGCACATTGCAAACAGTAACATTTCCCGCGAAGATACTCCTCTGAACGTTACCGAAGCGAATGCGACATACATCAACAATACTAACGCTATATTTTCCAACACTATTTCTTAGAACAAATATGTGATTCCATTAGAGCTTGTCGAGGGGTTCCTCACTTAAAGTAGCACGGCTGGCCCAGTCTTCTAAGCGCAGCAATTCGCTGTGTGGAGATGCATCCCTTGGGCAAGCCAGAAACCTATGATAATGGGTTCGAATCCCGTTTCGCCCTGATTATGTTTCTAGGTTTGCCGGCACCATACCCATGCTTGCGTGTTTCATCACTACGGTCTTTCCTCTAACATAAGCCGACACGCCGTGACATGACTGAAATACTGGTCAAAGCAGATTGGGTAGCCAAGTGGTTAAAGCGTTCGCTCGTCACGCCGAAGGCCCGGGTTCGATTCCCCACATGGGTAAAAAGCGGCGTAAAATCATACTTACTCACTCACACACTCACTCAAAATGGCTCTCATTCCCAACAGGATAAGTATCGATGCACCAATAAAAGAAGAAAGAGAATATCACCTTGAAATGTTGTAAGGAAGAGGAAAGGTCGCGATTCCCACAATCATAGGTTTCTGACGTGTCCAAGGGACGCAATTCTGCACACCGAATCGCGGCGCCTTACACGACTGGGCCACCCGTATCCCCGGGAAGGAAAAGAAGAACAAAGTAGAAGAATCACTATCATAAAGGATAAAGATCAAGTTAAAAGTTAAAAGACGAGAATCAAGATCAAGATACAGGAGTGCAATCATGGAAAGTTGTATGTCAATTTCTGGAAATGGGAAGAAGTCTAACAACGACCGTTTTTGAATAAGGCTGCAGCTCAACACAGACAGGGCAGCAACACCCCTAAATAGATGACTTGTCTTCACGGAAACTAAACAAAACTGAAACAATATTTTGAACCAAGGACTTACTTTATACCAACAACAAGGAGAATGAGTATGAACTTTAACCTGATATTAATGGGTTTTGTCGGAGTATTTCGATGATTCAAACACAGACGAGTATGTATCACTAGGAGCAAACGTTGTTGGATTCTGAAGGTAAGAAAGGTAGAATTTGCATCTGGATCAGTATATTGACTGCGTTTCTAATGTGCGTGTATTATCGTATGAACTGAATGCGTTTAAGGGTATTCTTAATGTTAATAATATCATAATCAAAAAGGCCGATAAAGGTATATAAAAGTGACAAAACCATTTCTGTATTCATAAGAATGAATGAATCACTACAGTGAGGATACCGGGTATTTGCAAAAATGTGAGCTATTGTCATAATGGATGCTGACGATTACAGGAAAATGTCTTTCTGCATATTTAATGATAAGAACCGTTACGAGGTTACCAATATTGCCAATGTTCATGAAAAGAGCATTTTTTAAATTTCTCACTACATTTTCACATGATTACCTTAAACATTTCGTGTGCAAAGAAAGCAACTTTTATGGATTACCTAAAGTATCGGGATATTAAAGATAAATGTAAACTACATTACTTCGGGCTTTCCTCCCACATTAAGCTGACACGCCGCGATATAACTGGAATACTGTTAAAAGCGGCGTTAAAAAAACAACTCACTCATAGAGTGAGGCCCAAACTGTATGAATGTCGGAGCTTGCGGCCATACGCGCCAATGAACCCACTCAAAGTTAAAGTCATTTTTTTATAACTTTTTATGTCACCTCTGTTTCATAAAATTTGAATTTTTGAAAATTGCCATGGATTCCAGTTACTCTGAAATTCCATTTTTAACGTTATCTAGAGACAGCTATATACAATAAACATACAGATAACAAGCAATATCTAAACATCTCATCATGCTATCCGATTCATAAAAGAAGCAGTCCATATTATTGAGCACGATTGTGATATACATGTATGTAATGTATGTACTAATATATAGGGGGCGGTCGGGTAGCCTAGTCGTTAAGGCGTTCGCTTGTCACGCTGAAGACCCGGGTTCGATTCACGACATGGGTACAATGTGTGAAGCCCATTTCTGGTGTCCCCCGCCGTGGTATTGCTGGAATATTGCTAAAAGCGGCGTAAAACCATACTCACTCACTCACTGTACTGTTTTATGTTGTATGGTTTGTAACGAGTTGTAAACTTGAAATGTGTTCGAGTGAGTAGGTTTTACAGATGGTAGAGTGGTGTTTACTTCGTCAAGAGGACTGAGCGTGAAGCAATACCTTTAATATTGGTTTAATTGAATCTGTGTTCTGCACGTCATTTCAGTGCTTTTTATATAAATATATTGCACGTAGTTATGTGGCATTTGATTGGCTAACGAAGCAATTAACTTTGTGTTTATGTTTCCATTAACTGCAGAAATAGTCCTCTACAACAAACGGACTTGTGTTTCCTGGTTGGTTGACAATACAGTTAACTACGGTAATACCGAACTCAAAGGGGCCACAAATTGTAATTCGTTATATACGTTGTTCGTTATAAGCATATGTACAGCATACATACAACACAAGGACGGGACCAAGAAATAGTTCCTTATATCCGTTAGTTCGTTATAAGCGTGTTCGTTATAAACGTAGTTTACTGTATAATAGGCCTGGCTTGTGTTGCACTATTGCTCTGAACGGTATCACCGATTCTGTTTTCAGTTTTTGAGTGTTAATAATTAAATAAACATTATGTGATGTTATTATTGTTGACATATTTATCTATAAGAAATGAATTCAATATGTTGTTACGCAAATGCAGATATAAACGTTCAGATCGATGTCATATGTATTAAGAAAGATAATATATTCGTTTCCGTTGTTAACGTGGATGTGATTAATATTGACAGTTTATCTCTTTAACATTTTTTAGCTTGAGTGAGCTATGTATCCTAAGCCGGCATTCCTTATAGTTTTTGTCTGTGCCACTTCAACAATATGAAAGAGACTGCGATGCGAGACTTGCCCACAGTTTAGGTTGTTTAAAGCCATGAACTCAGTTGTTGCATAACGCCTTTTCAAAGCAGTAACTCACTTCATCTATTATACCCACACAGTCAATCAAACAAAGAACCTCTCCTTGAGAAGTGAGATTTAGTAGTACAGTGAACTACGGACGGTTATACCGAACTCAAAAGGACCACAAATTGTCATTCGTTATATACGTTGTTCGTTATAAGCATATGTACAGCATACATACAGCAAATGGACGGGACCAAGAAATGGTTCGTTATATTCGTTAGTTCGTTATAAGCGTGTTCGTTATAAACGTAGTTTACTGTAATTAAAAGCTATCCCAACACTCCTAAAATCAGGAAAAACAGACAATAGCCATGAAAGTTTGGCGTGTATTGCTTATTCATGGTATATTTCATGTTCAGCCGTTTTGTTTTACAAGTTTCGTATTGACCTCAATTTCATATTTATCTTTCTCTTTGTGCCATGCACACACAATAACGCAATGATAGAAGCCAAGCAAGTGCGTATCTTTCTCAGTGACACACTATATCTTTCCTTAATTCCCTCGATGATATACCATCGTTGCGTTTTGTCTGAAGACGCCTATTAGACTTTGTTTGTCTTAGGTTGTTTTTTCCCTTTTTCAAGGCGTCATGCAAGGAGACAAATTGGCTGAGTAACTATTGACGTTTGTCGACCGAGTTTTTTGGAAGTGACTGATGACCAATTGTGCTTGAGGGAATTATTATTACCTTCTTGTGCGTATTCCACAGTATGATTTGCATCGTGCGTTCTTAATGATAATACCAGAGTGACATGTTTTTCGGAGACCTTAACTTTTGTCACATGTATTCGGGATATCCACCTGCATATTGATAAGAAGGGGAACGGAAGTAAAAGTGTTGTACAATGTAAAGTCGTACACATAACGTCGATCTTGGGCAAATTTGCTGTTTGCCTTGTATACAGTTTCATATAACTATGAATGAGAAGAAAGGTGGTAATTCAATTATGATTTTACGTCAATTTTAGCAATATTCCAGCAATATCAAATTAGGGACTTCAGAAATTGTACCCGTGGCGGATACCTCAACGATTACGCATACGACAACGCAACCTTTCAAGATGACATATGAAGAGACTATGGTATGTCGTTTACAAACACAACGATTAGATATCAATCATTGTTGGACAATAAATGTTGGTGTTTTATAAATCGCGCAAACGAAGCAATGCCTTTTCGGTTCACAATACCAAAACAGTACCCTTAAAGATGTCCGATTGGCTCGAAGAATGCAAACATTACTTTTAACTTTTTCCAAAGTTTTTTTGCGTATTTCCTGAAACATTTACTGTTCTTATATGAAAAGAGCAGTTTCACTGTAAACGTGGGAAGTAAATGACTGTGCATCATCTAAAAACGAATTTGGAAAGAGCCCAACGTAACACATTTGTGCTTCAGATGTATGTAATTGCCTGTCACAACGTTTTTCGTTAGAAAGACAGACACTGGGTTTACTTAATCAAATCAACAATACATATAACACTGATATACCAAGAGTTGTCCAAACACACTACAGCTCTAAATCCACACCTAAGAGAACGATGGGAAATCTCGTAGGGATTTGGAAAACTACAAGCCGTGTCCCTAACTATCTCTTTGTTCTAATTTACTCTGCGTTCCTCTTACAATCGACACTGGGAAGATGTGAATGAATGAACAGCATTAGAAATTAACGTACTGGTCCTTTATTGACGCTGTCGTGTCTGAGGATTCTAAACGGTCTGTTGAGCGAACATTTTTCAATAGCACTCTAATCACTAAATTGTCCCTTTCTCCTTTGAAACCAAGGCATCAAATAGTGCCGATTGTTGTCGGGAGTTCCCCTGGCTAAACATGGCACGTTGCTTTGGGGCAATCTGTATGTACTGTCCAGTACAGAACTCTTTCTAAGTAATGATATGTTAGGCTGTAGCCGCGCTGAATATTGAACGTAGTTAAATCCTGTTGAATACAAACCTCTTCTGTATTGAATTATAAATCCTTTTGTGTTCCTTGAAAACAACTGATTGGCTCAAAATCTATAGATGTTTATTGAGAGTAGGAATAGACTAGATCGGCGCTAATAATATGATAGCTAACAAAGTAGAATATAAATGCACTGACTGTTTTATATATTTTCGTATTATCTTCATCACTATGTACATATAATCTTTTACGTAGTACGGAGTCTGTTAGGCTGATAATCTGGCCTGATTATTCAGTGACATTGATGTTTTGAATCTAAGCAGAGCCGATGCTTTGCTAGTCCAGTTATTTCGTTTGTGAGATTAATTCAATGAATTTCCGATGACTCACGATATCTGCTTTTTCCTTTTCATTAATGCTATAAATGTGGCATGGGGACGTTAGTATCATTCTGAGATAACACATATCAGGACAATACAAACACTATTTCATTGTCATTGATGTCATCTGGTATATGTAGCTTTACCTATTGATAAGATCAGGAATACATTGCAAACAGTAGCATCCTCTGCGAAAATGCATTGCATCCGTTAGCAAATCTTAAAGCTTCGCGGCATGTACTAAAACCACAAATATGTTGATTACTTAATAACTAATCCAGTATCCTCTTTTCAAAGTGTTCAGCACAGTAGAATGCAGTAGAATACTTTATAGAAATAAGGACATATAGCTGGAATATTGCTGAGTGCGGCGTTAAACAACATACAAACAAAAACAAGAATATCATCAATAGTGGGTATTGCAAACATAACACTGGAACAGACAATATTGTACACTGGATGGATGTTTTAACACAAAGAAACTGACGTCAATAAAATATATATGGGACATCTTTATAACTTTGGCAGCATGTCGATATGTTTTTGCTGTGTTTTGGCGGAGGTGTAAGGATACATATGAATGTATTCATGTTAAGTAGCCAAATTCAACCAATTTATTTATGTTACTTATGGAAACAGACACATAACTATATGCCGACGTTTCCGATTAAGTATGAAGAATACCATGTCTGCAATTTGCATTTTTTGTTGTTGTGACGAATTGTAGCAAAATAGATTAAAATAACTCTGACAAAGAAGGGAATAAACGAACATACATCTGCCCGAGAAAACTACCCCTTTGGAAACTTGCCTGGGAAAACCGCCCCCGATGACATGACTGGACCATAATTCTCGGACAGTTCTACTGGTGCCAGTGTGAGAGCATATGCAATAAATATGCAAATAAACATGTTTTGCATATAAGGACGAGTCGGCGAGGTGGAAGTGAGACACGTGTGTTTTCAGTTCAGTTTTCAATATCCATTTATGTTTGTTTCCCAGATACTGGCACAGTTGGCAAAATTTAATATGAAGCAAACATCTGTGAAATATTATTTTCGGAATTCGAAATTCGCCGAAATGATTAGTATGTACGTGTATGATATGTGGGTATAGACAAATGCTAGTATTTACACCTTGTAGACTTTACGATGTAGGGTCATGCTATGTCGACATATAACCGCTCTTAAACGTTGGCCAATGCTGCTTGACTGAAGTCCCCGAGTTTCATCATAAGCTCAGTAGCATTTATCAATCCTGAGTCAACCACAAAAGAAATGTTTGGGCGGAGACTTTGAAACTGCGCCCCAGTGTGTTGCATAACGAATATATTTCTTTACGTTTTTCTTTACTCATAAGCAGCAAAATCTCTGCACTTGTTACACAGGAGACTTACCGTTTTTATTGGTTCCAACAGAATCAGTAATGGTACTCTCGTGTCAATGGATTGTTAACAGGCTGAATACTTACTTTGTATGCACATTGTATGAAAAGCGGGTGCTACCGGTAGAGCAGAACATGTTTACCCTTTTCGCGAACAGATGGTGTGATCACTGATTTTCAGTGGTCCATTCATATAATTTCACCACTTCAGCTATTTTCCCTTTCCGCCTAGTGTAATCCGTTTCGGCAGAAAATCTAGACTGGTTATTCTCTTGCATTGACAATTTATGTTTCCTTGCCATCACATGTATAATTATATGCACACCGTGTAACTATTGTCACGATAAGGAAGCAGGCGTCCGAAACACGGAAATGTTCAGTGTGTTGGTCTGTATAATGACACACGTATACAAAGATATCACATAAAATGATACCATTGTGCAATGAGTATATATGATGGTGTAAAGAGAAAAGGAAACATACAAGGCAAGCCCGAATGAAAATAAGAATGAGCTGTATCATCTGATGATCGTCAAAGCAAACTGGATGTAGACTCTGCAATGTTAATACAATCATCATTACAGAGATTGAAAATTAGTATGAATATATTGTTTTTAATTTTTGAGATGACAAATTGTAGTTGGTATAAGTGTCCTTGAATATATATGGGGTCTTTGTCATTTTCTAATTTTTAAAATTTATAAAAGGCCATAATAATGTATAGCTTTTATTTATCATATTGAAATATAAACATGGTAGTATCTCGGAACAAACAGCCACCATTCAT
Source organism: Haliotis cracherodii (assembly GCF_022045235.1). Taxonomy (NCBI): domain Eukaryota; kingdom Metazoa; phylum Mollusca; class Gastropoda; order Lepetellida; family Haliotidae; genus Haliotis; species Haliotis cracherodii. Next base: position 9,511,438 of record NW_027266341.1, on the reverse strand, counting down.
CCATAAAATCTTTTTATACACCATACACCGATTAACCCTTAAATATCACAATATATTTCAGTGATATCCATTTCTTTATTTTAAGCATCGTATTATGATATCTAATTGATGACATAATGTTTCAGTGCCTGTTTCTTTTACAATTTCTTGAAAACATTTATCACTTCTCTCAGTTATACACCTAATAAATACTTCCATGTGTTGCTGTCAAAATTTGCGTGGGGCACGGGTGGCCCAGTCGTCTTAGGCACCGCGATTCGCTGTGCAGAGTTACGTTCCTTGGGCACGCCAGAAACCTATGATTGTGGGTTCGAATCCCGGTTCGCCCCGATTATGTTTCTAGGTTTGTCAGCACCATACCCGTGCTCGTGGTAAACGTCTGAGGCCTGCATCACTTCGAGCTTTCTTCCCACATTAAACTGAGTCGCCGTGATGTAACTCGAATACTGTTAAAAGCGACGATAAACCCAACTCTCTCACTTACTCAATTTGCGTAAGACCTTCACATTTCGCCTACCGCATTGCCTAGGGTAACACTTTCAGTACCGATTGCAAAAGTCAAGAAAGCCACAAGGAATGAACGATCAGCAGATCTCACCGCCTCGATTCGAACGACTGCTAAGTGGTTAACTGTACAATATAAGCAGACATGGTCATCACTGATGTATCACTGAATAGAATACATAATTGTTTAGGCGAAAAAATATACTCTTCATACACCAGCATGACCGTTGCCGATAGAGGCGAAGGTTATACTGGTTAACTGTCTACAGGTGTGATTGTAGCATGAACCGCTCGTATCGCGCATGTCACATGCACTGTCAGTTCAAGGTTTGACCGTCGGGGTCAGCGCACCTGGTGCGTTAGCGAAGGGAAGAAAAATTGAAAAGGATCGCCCATTGCAAATCACACTGGTGTTTTCGTTGGCAGGAGGCATATAAGTAAGCTATGGATATACAGTCAAGTCTCGTTTATCCGACAATCGGCTTTATCCGACACAAATGATGGGAACCGATTAATCCGACAGTCTCGCACTCCGACTCCGACACACCTAATTTGCAACACATTGCTGAAATCACTCATTAATCAGTCTCGTTAATCCGACACAGTGATCAGCGTACTCCGTGGTCATCTGCCCGCGAGTACACAGCGCCTGTTTTGATGCGAGACGAGTCGGCGAGTAGCTGCATTTTTCAAGAGCTGCAGAGATAAACTTGCTTAACAATAAACAATTACTGCTTAAAATAAACAAAACAGGATTAATCACATGCCCAGATTACCTCAATCTCATTAAAATCGGATACGAGTTCTCGCTACCGGACATCCCATTACAGGTCACGTCAGAACGACCTTTCGCGAACTTTGACCGACCAACGAAATTACTAACAGGAAGTCGACATTAGCCACTAAGAAAGCAGTTTTCTTAAGCATTGCGGCACAAGTTTTAAATTAGCGACTTCAATTCCAGACTATGCTTTAAAATCAGTAGTTGTTGAATTACTCAGTTTTCGTTTAACATTTCACGAAATATAAATACTGACAGTGTTCTTTTCATAGAATGTACCAATATGGGGAATCAATCCAGGATTTGCGCGTGTCGGACGAATGCTTTAAACACCAGGTTACTCAAATTATTTTATTAACACTGTAGTTATACAATCCTGTAATGTGTCGTTTTCAGATTTTTTCCTCGTCAGTCCATTTCGTTATAAGTATGCAACAGTATAGTCGGTGACCGACTTCAGGTTCCCTTCCATAACAATCTAGATATATAAGTATTTATATAAACCTATGCAGTGTCCTACTGAGATAGCATTCGGAAGATAATGGCAGAAACCACCCAAGTGTTCGCTATAGAGTTTCCGTAATTTCCCCGATGATGAACCATCATGTCTAGTTATTAGAGTTTGTTTGTTTTGGTTTCCTTTTACCTTTTTCCAGTCATGCGTTCCAGACGAATAGGCTGACTAAGTGTTGACGTTTGCCCATTGATTGGTTCAGAAGTGATTGATTCACTTCGGTGGCATGGCTTATCAATATCTTCGTGTGTACATTTCATGGTTTATTTAACGATTCAACAGTGACAATTACTTCCCCATAAGACTAATGACAAGAGGTATGTCTTCAACTTTCCAACACTCAACATTAACTTTGTGTCGAGCAAAATTAAGCAGCTCCAGATTTTGGTGTCTACATTTCACAACTATCAAGGTATTCGTGTTTCCTTGTCTTATTTAGTGCATACTGTCTGCAATAAAGGTTTACCAAAGTTACAAGAATGCAAGCTTCTGTAAGAAATACTTTTTTAATATCAACTTCTATGTTAATATTCACTCCAATATACCAGTCCTAGACGAAGTCGGCGATACAGTTATCAACATTCTTCAGTAAACTTACCAAACATTTTCTGCGCCTACAATCACACAAATGTATCCGAACTCATCACGAAATAATCCACCAAAATGTCATTATAAACAGTTATCATGGAATAGGACAAACAATTATGCATTGTGTTAACGATATTTATTTTTGGAAAGATGTAAACATGGTTTATGAAGTCATAGTGCCACAAGAACTTTAAAAAGTGAGAATTGTATTTTTCAAACATCGTTTTATTAAGGGATTAATATTTGTATGTTTCATAGAAATGTTAAATGATTGGGCTCCATTTGGGCAAATTTCGATTGAAAAGCTTGAAAATAAAGAAACTTCGTGTACTTAATTCATAAATAAGGCAAATTCCGCAATTTGTCTGCAATTCTGCGGTGAGTTACATTTTCTGCAAATCTTTCCGCGATCGTGAAATTGCAGCATTTGTCTGGGACTGCTAATTGAATAAACAAAATTCTAATGTGCCCAATGGCGGGGGATAGTGACAAAGCTGTTTTCTTTTTTTGATTTGTATGATGTGGTTCTGTGTTTGTTGTGATCAACAGCTGACTTGAGCTAGCACGTGTTTGTGAAGAGTGCCACTGGTGATACGTTCATCTTTTCCAGAACACCTGGTTCATCACTATAGTCGGAATGGACTCTGCTTTCAGCAGATATGTACATGGATTATGGAAATGTTTTTGTAGCTTTTACTTACGCACAAACCGAAACGTATTTATGATATATAAACCAGATTATAGGATTTACATAAAGATGCATTAAATTCCTTACGGCACATAAAACATTATACACATGATATCATGACATGTAAGTGTTCCATTATGTACATTTTTTTCTCGAGAAACTTTTTGTGTGATATTAAAACTGGAGCTTAATGCCGTTTAAACTTGATTAAATGTAAAAAAAGACGACGTTTCAAAGAATTTTTCAGATAACTTTGAAATTTGCATCCTTTCAGAATAGAGATTGCGTATGCTTAGAATAAAATGAACATATCATATGTCATTTAAATTAGCTAAACTAACAGCGTATATGGTGTCTATAGATAGTTGTTGATGGTCATATTTCGGTCCTAAAGAAACAAGTACAAACACAAACGTCAACTGACAGGTTTAGAGTGATGGCTCCAGGAAGGGCTATATATTGGAACAGTACTCTTTTAGGTCATTTCAGGTTGAAACATTTTCGACTTACAGTACTCATTAATTGTTGAACTTTCAGGTGTATGCTTGGGAGAGAAGTAGTTCTGCAAACCAGAGAGTGATTAAAAATGACATTGTGATTGTCATTCAGACTTGGAAAAAAATAATTTCCTTGCAGTTGATAGCACTCTGATACTCGACCGCAACAGCAATCGCTGAAACACCTAACTGCAATATAAACAACCACAACCGTCACTGGAGGATCGTTTAGATGTCAGTGTGATCAAAATCCCAAATTTGAGCTCAAATGCAGTCAGATGTATCACAGGTGTTAAGTGGCTGAACAATAGGTTATTATTGTATAGTCTGTTTCATCTCCTGACCATTGCAGACACCAGCCATAGTTTGTATGGAAAATAATAAAACGATTTTATTTTTATATATTGATCTACTTATTTTATGTACAAAATGTATAATAGTTTTCAGACACATACAACCACATGATATGAACAATTATTAATCTGACAAATCATGACACTCTAATATCATAGGACAATCGACCTTGAGCTGCAGTCGGTTTAATGCCTGAATGCCCTTACTGTTTGCAACAGATATTTTGTATGCTGAAACACAGTTTTCAAATAATCACAATAACGTACATATCATGTACATGCAACCGTGTACCGATGAGGACGAAACTGTAAAATGCTAAGTAATGACATGACACAGATTATTAATATTGTTTTCTACACCAAATCTCTGTGTAATATACATTTATTACCTCAGGGGCATATTTCTGATATTTGCACAGAGTACACAAGTTGCCTTTCAGGTCTTAAGTATTCTAGGAAAAAATGTTTTTCAGCAACGTGCTGGCTTCTTTAGGAGATACAATCGGTTACCTCTCAATGGAATGTTCGAAACCAAACTGGACATCGCAGCGTGTGCGGTATTGTCTAGTCAACTACGCCCTTGTGCTTAGACAGTGTATCAGTTCACAGGGCGAAAGTAACGAAAAATTACGATCGATTTAACCTATTAAATTATTGTTTTCTCAGTTATGATACAAAAACTGATACAGCCGTTCAGTTTGACAACACATGCCTGTGAAGATCCGGGTTAGAATAGGTATTCAGCAACAAATGCTTTTCGTAAGAGGCGACTAACGGGATCGGGTGGTCAGGCTCGCTGACTTGGTTGATGCACGTCATTGTTTCCAAATTGCGTAGATCGATGCTCATGATGTCAATCACTGGATTGTCTGGTCCAGACTTGATTATTTACAGACCGCCGTCATATAGCTGGAATATTGCTGAGTGCGGCGTTAAACAACAAACAAACAAACATACAAGCAAACACGCCAACATATAATTCTGTTGTTTACCCAGTATAGTCTGAACGGAAATCTATTTTGTTACACCGCCATGACATCACTGACTTCCACTGTTGTTTGGTTAACAAAAGCTGTAACCTTGGTCACTCTCTCGGTTGCTATATAGACTATAGGTAATGAAACTATGTTTTGTTGATTCGTCTTCCAATTACATACTTGCATGTGGTAATAAATAGAATATTACGCTGGCTTAAATTTGATATCAATTTTATATCCCTCGGGAAATAATTTTCAGCATGCCCTCGGCAAACCACAGACAAACAAAAAATTACTTCCCTAGGGACATAAACTTGATATTATCTTGAGACGAGTGCAATTTATATAAGCATGTATTCAATCTTGCCGTGTTGTTTTATGTAACACGCCAGGATAAGCCACAAACCAGGATGAAGAGGAGGAAAAGTGCTGTACAAAACACAATGTATATCGTGATATATGTATCCAGCCTACACAAACACCTACACATACAGAGCGTAAGAATACGTACAATGTATGAGGTACATACGGCTCTCCCTACGCTTTACCATGACGTATTCATATGACAGTATATGGTGTTCACTTTTGAAATTAACACAACGCCTACTCTTCGATTCTAAGTTTCTAAATCGCTCGGGGATTCTCGCCAGAGTAAATATTGATCGGGTTTGGTGTAAGGCTCGTGAGAGGTGTTAGGTAATTGGAGCACATACCACCAGAGGGTATGTTCTGGACGCGCGTATTACTCATCCAGCAAAGCGGTGCAATTACACCTTTGTTATTCAACAAAATGTCAGTTGTGACGTCATGAAAGTTGTTACTCATAAGAGGGTAAAGCAATGCAGATCATGTGTTTGAACAAGCACTGAAAAATGAAATCTGAAAACATTGAAATGAGTAATCGTGTCTCTGCATGGTTAAGTCGGAAGCTCAAAGTAGACGTAAAGATAAATTATCAATGCTAGAGAATAACCAGTCTAGGTTATCTGCCGAAACATATTCCATTTGGCGTAAAGGGAAAAATAGCGTTGAAAATTATATGAAATGACCACTGATAATCAGTGATAATACCAAGTGTACTCAAAAAAAGGTAACAGTCTATTTCATGAAAATGGTACCTGGTGAAACTTTGGATCAGACAGAGTGAGTTGGGTTTAACGCCGCTTTTAACAATATTCCAGTTATATCACGGCGTGCCAGCTTATATAATGTGTGAGGAAAGCCTGGAGTGATGTAGGTCTCAGACGTTTACCACTTCGGTGAAACCCATGAGCACGGGTATGGTGCTGACAAACCTAGAAACATAATCGGGGCGAACCGGGATTCGAACCCACAATCATAGGTTTCTGGCGTGCCCGAGGGACGCAACTCTGCACAGCGAATCGCGGCGCCACCCGTGCCCCCGGATGAGACGGAAGAGAACTTGTAAGAAGCTTTAGTTTTGTCAATTTAGACACTGGGGATGCTCGTCGTTTTCCTATTGAACGCACACAGCGGTTTAGGAGTAGACATGTATTAAAACCTTTCATATTTGTATGTAAATTTCTCTCTTATAAAGTCAAATCTAGAAGGCTCACAAGCGCAAGAGAGAAGTTAAAGAAAAATGAGCCTCGACGAGTGGGAGACGATTACACGGCAAAGCCACGACAGACCAGAGCCAGAACCTCATTCTTTAGGCCTATCTTGAACACAATCCATACCTGAATAGATGATGACATTTGTCCGCAAGATAACGATTGGGTACAAACAAGATATGAATTCTTAGAATCGTGGCGGACCACTTGGTAGACAGCCCAACAGGCCCCTATGAGAGTGGTGATGGCAGGCGCCCAGGGGGTTTCCTGCTACCCCTTCAGACGGCCATGGTCCATTGATTCCTGAGTTTGAGTCCAGTTAACTACCCAGCCAGTAGCTCAATCATTATAAAATCCGTAATGTCTGTGCATTCACATACTGAAGACAAATTTCAATTTCTGCGAAAAATACGGCATCGTTGGTCTGATGGAGACCATCCAATTTGTCACTGACAGACGAAGACATATCTTCCAAGCATCACCTCCTAGGAGACTAAATATCGTGGTAGGTTTTCAGGAGGAGTGGCTGCATATGTAAATTACATGCTGCACAACTGTGTAACACAAATTCAATCGGACTGGTCAACTCTGTATTCCTGTGTATGACACGAACTGCTACAGGTTTATATTAGGCTGGTTGTATATACCTGGAGAGAAATTCCCGCTTGCGGACACTGATAATGATGGTAGCAGATAGTATGTACTTAGAGGTATCCATCTTGTTGGTACAATAGGTTGTGGTGTCTTCAGTGCAAGAGCCGCTAATAATGAGGATTGCATTGAAGAGAAATCAACTATGATTCACTGAGTGAAACTGAGTGAAACACATCTATTCGTGACAATTATCTTCAAGACATGTCTATGCGGGACAGCACTGTTAGCACGCACGTGTTATTACTACTTTACCTGTGTTAACGTTGGTGTATACATATTGTTGAATAAGGACACAAAGTTAAACAGATTAATAACAACTCGTGTGTTGGTAAGTAAGTTAGTGTTAAGGCGCTTATAACAGTATTAAAAATATTTCACGGCGTGTCTGGTTGATGTGGGAGGAACGCCCGATGTGATGCATGTCTTAGATGTTTACCTCTTTGGTGAAACCCATGAACATGGATAAGGTACTCACAACCCTAGAACTTGACAGGGGAACCGGGACTCCAACCCACGAACATAGGATTCTGGCGTGCCCAATGGACGCAACATATGTATACATATAATTAATTGCAGGACCCAACATACTAAAGATAGATGTTTTACAAATGTATCAAGGGTACAAGTTTCGTGGACTATTTTAGTACGTCATCAAACATGTTCCAAAACATCAGTGATTTAGTGATCATTCTTGATCAGAGTCTGATAATCTACCTTGCTCTTGTGGTTCTGAGCGAGCTAATGGCTTCCAAAACACGTCCAAACATTGATTGGGTCTCTCATTTAAGATTACTTATATTTAAAACTAGACTTAACTCCCGTGTGGACAGCTGACTTGCCTTTGCGTGTGTTTGTCATGGGTGCAACCAATGGGACAGGATACGAACACATGGTATCATCAGTATTTGATTAATAAACAGGTGTTTGTGATATAGTCGGAATCGAAAATTGGACCCGGCTTTTGGATTTCTTGCGATTATGGATTTTTTTGCCGCTTTCTATTTCATATGTATGAATATCTAAGACTTGCTTTTTGTTTCATGACTTGATTAAACTTGAACTGCAAAATTGACATTGTCATATACAAAAATCATTTTCTTGTGAGGACATTCGTCGTTTATTTCGCTACTTGTACCAGAGAAATATCTCACTACTTGAGCACGTGAACGGGTTTCCATTATAATTTTATGTAAATTTCGTTACCTAGCTCATAAACTAAATGTACAAAACATACAGTTTAGTATAACTTTAGATCCAGCACTTGTATGTGAATGAGATCTTTCAGAAATAGAAGTAAGAAAGAGGTCTAATATATAAATATGTCCATATATTTGAAAGAAATCTACCCACGATAAAAGGAATGTCAAAATATGACGATTTATATGACCAAGGCATTAAGTAAATTGTATCATTATTCGCGGAAAGAAGACTTTGGCCAACGGAATCCATATGAAGAATGAAAACAGCCAATTAATAAAATCTCAAATCTTAAGACAGTCTCAATGTATGAACTACTACAAGGATACTGAGTACATGTGGGATCTACTAATCAAAACATGTCGATCATGATTCGAACTCATCGCAAAAGGAACGTCAGTTTATTCGTGAAAGCAGTATGTGTGATTGGTTATCTGAGCGCAAAACAGAAAGGTCAGTTCCCATACCAGACAACAATTCCAGGAATGCACATTGGCAGCTCATTCGACCAAAGAAGCACCAGTGTATTTTATACACTTCCCACGTCGACCTGCGCTGCCAGCTGTCTGCCAAAATGATGATAGCCCAATGGCTGATTTGTTTTATCAGCATGGACAAGGAAGCCTAACAGGTGGTCTATGGTTCTCTGTTTGGGGGGAGGGGCCGGGGGGGGGGGGGGGGGGGGGGGGGGGTTGGGGGGTTGGCTGGGGTAGTGGCACATGAGTGACCTGGTCACACTGCCTGGACGCTGCTTCTTGAAATGATGTCCTACCATCTGTTTATTGGAACTGGAAATTGTTCCTCATATCGAGCTGTTGAAATGCTCGGTAGCATCTACGTTGATTCACATTAAATCATGTCGTTGTCAGAAACAACTTGCCTTGGGAATGTGTCCAAATGTGTATCAGCGTTGCTAAAACTGGCAACTGCTGGTTTGCTTGTACTAGATTTTGCTTTTAGAAAAACTATTTCCTCGCTCCTATTATCGGGAACAGTGAAATTTGCCGTAGAGCTAATTTTGTGAAGTACGTGTTTTCAATTATGTATCTGGAAAGCCTTGAGGACATATTGGTTTTATGTTGTAAGGCGTCGTAAGACATTTTGGTGAACTGGGAAGAGAAAAGAACAAGCTCCAGTATGAACTCGAAAAATGTGAAGTTTTGCTTATAAAAAGTAATCAAAACCGCTGTATATTAAACTCCCATCCCCCACCCTCAACGGGAAATACAATGAAATAACAAAAAACAAATCAAAAGAAACAAACACAAAAACAAACACAAACAACAAAACAACAATTAACAATTGAGCAAACACACGCAACACACAAACACAATATTAAAAACAACAACAATTAAATAAATGAATAATAGATAACAAAGGAACGTGTCATGATCATGTAATCTATCTCACCAACTGTAAAATCAAATTCCCAACCTTCATTTTACTCATATATACCAAATGAAAAAGAATATTTCAAACTAAACAATAACCATAAATCTACGTTGTGCCATTTGGCGTTTCAGATGAATGTTATATTATTATCTGAACGTATTTCGATTATAAATAATAGCTTGAAACACATCCAGTTATGCATTTCATATCAAGTTTTCATTTGTATAATGGAACATGCATCACAGAGACACATAGGCGTGTCGAAGTGTGCAAGTTAGACAGGAAATTGCCCCTTTGTCAAAACCTCCATGTTATCGGACATGACAATTGCTTATGCCTTAGTTAAAGACGAATTCTGACCAAATATATACTGTTGTCATTTGTAATAAACCGGTAGCACTGCTAAGATTGGTACGGCACGCCACGTCCGTCCAACAGAAAACCCACAATCCATTTCCAACTTGCCAGATTTTGAGGTCAGACAGGTTCCAGTAAAAGTTTTCTTTTGGATTCTTCTATTGATTTTCTGCATACAAGTAATTCGATTTTTTCAAGTTCTAGTTGCCTATCTTCTACTTGTTTGGTAGATTGGAATATTGTAGAGGAGAAGATACCGATCAACTGGATTGCCATTACATGCACATTGGCTATCGTTTAAATGCCTTGGGAGTAGATGTAGCAACAGTGACGTCTATAATAAGATAACAGATCACTCGTTCCGTGATATGTATGTATTTTAAGTCCAATGTAAGGATGAATTATTGATTGAAGTGGAACAAAATAGGTCGTTTATATCGTAGTGGTTTGGGGGGAAATAAGAAGGACATGTATATATCAGCATGAGGTAGTGATCTATGCTGAACGCCACTTTAAACATTAGTTAACAGAGAACCATGTATATTTGCCTATTGTGTGGTAAGTTGAATATTCCCTTCATACCTTGCCTTCATATTTATCTTGCAAATTGTTCTGCTACAGCAGAGTGAGTGAGAGAGTAGGATGTATCGCCGCATTTAACAGTATTTCAGTTATATCACGGCGTAAAAGCTTTGTGTGCGAGGAAAGCCTCATGTGAAGGTCTTAGACGTTTATCACGAGGTATGATGTTGCCAGGGAGCATAATCAAGACGAATCGTGGAATTCAAACTCCGATCAGCGGATCCTGGTGCGGCTCATGAATAATGTTCTGCGAATTGCAGCGTCTACGACGATGAATCATCTATATGCCTCCGATGTCTACAAGTATTATGTCAGATGCATGTACTTGAAGTTATAAAAGTGCCCCCGTATGTATCGCAGTGGTTGTGGTTAGTTACCACAACATGAACACAAGTTAATGTTATGTTGTATATATACATATATAGCAGTAAGTTAGGTCGTTATCGTCGCGGTAGATGATCTATAGTGAAAATTCATTACACATTCATCGGTGTTGGTTGTTGTGGTATTGAATTGGTTAGTGGTGAACTTTTCATTAACCAGGTTGACATGCATGTTTCAAATATACCTGTGCACTGTCCCACTGGAGGCAAGGTGCACTGTCTCACAGGAGGCAAGGTGCACTGTCCCACTGGAGGCATGGTGCACTGTCCCACTGGAGGCACGGTGCACTGTTCCACTGGAGGCAAGGTGCACTGTCCCACTGGAGACAAGGTGCACTGTCCCACTGGAGGCAAGGTGCACTGTCCCACTGGAGGCATGGTGCACTGTCCCGCTGGCGGCAAGGTGCACTGTCCCACTGGAGGCCTTGTGCACTGTCCCACTGGCGGCAAGGTGCACTGTCCCACTGGAGACAAGGTGCACTGTCCCACTGGAGGCATGGTGTACTGTCCCACTGGAGGCAAGGTGCACTGTCTCACTGGAGGCAAGGTGCACTGTTCCACTGGAGGCAAGGTGCACTGTCTCACTGCAGGCAAGGTGCACTGTCCCACTGGAGGCAAGGTGCACTGTCCCACTGGAAGCAAGGTGCACTGTCCCACTGGAGGCAAGGTGCACTGTCCCACTGGAGGCAAGGTGCACTGTCCCACTGGAGGCAAGGTGCACTGTCCCACTGGAGGCAAGGTGCACTGTCCCACTGGCGGCAAGGTGCACTGTCCCACTGGAGGCAAGGTGCACTGTCCCACTGAAGCAAGGTGCACTGTCCCACTGGAGGCAAGGTGCACTGTCCCACTGGAGGCAAGTCCCGTTTTAGTGAGAATCCTGACGTGTGCCGTCATGTATAAGCGTGCTGCACAGCGGAATGGAGGAATAACGTCACTCAATCACGTTGTCGTCGTCACTTAATACATGGAGACAACGAAAAAGTGCCACAAGTACAAGTGCCTTTGAGATCAACGAATGACCTCAACATATCTAACAATGATTTGTAAAGTGACAGAAAGTGGACGGTTGTCTCTACACTGACGTGGACTAATGTTACAAGTATTCTCATCCAAAACATAGCTTAGGGGCAGAAATAGTAATTAGAACATTAACGCTAGTCAAAATATCCCCACATGAATCGTGATGATTTAATGTCTATTCACCCGCTGGAGGAAAATAAATGGAGATGATGAGATGATATCCATTTTGATCTAATAAATCATAATACTGTCTGAGCTGGCAAGAATGTCAACAATATATAGAATGTTGTATATAAATTGATTATAGTTCCCATTCATAGTCATTACTGTCCTTGTGTTATGGAGAACTGCTATGGGGAATCAATTGGGGCGGATGGTCTTGGGAAATTCACGTAGTAATGAAGGTCACAATCGGGCATGGTTATTACCGGTACTTCAACTGTACTTATCGGGGATATTGCTAACACCAGCCCATACGGTGTGCGTCTGCAAAGTGTTCTGCATTACATAGCATTGGCATTGATAATGGAGCACATTATATGTGTAGGAGATTATTTCTCATAAAATAGTGAAGAACGATGGTTTCATGAAGACGGTTTTGTCAAGATTCCTAATGACAAAATCAAGGGGTTTGAAGTCACCACTACACGTGGCGAATGAGTGTATTTGAGTCTATATTATGAGTCGTTGCGTATTCGGTTGATGTGGGAGGAAAGCCGGAAGTGATGCTAACAGTGTAATTCATTTAAGAATAGATTCATTAAAAATGATAGATAATAATCAGTAATATTTTATAACCAAAGAGACTCATTTCATTAAAATGATAACATGAACAATTTTTTAAAATTGAAGCCATATTCACACCAACATGTGTTTCCATTTAGGGGAGAGTTCCCTCGAATTATCAATAATTCAAATAGACATGCAATGGAATTCAGGAACTGTTCCAAGCGTACTTTTGAACTTTTGCCTACATACTCATTTAGCAGGTAGAAGTTGGTGCAAAGCTCAACCACAATGATAATATTTATCATATAATTGTAACGTAATTCAATTAGATATCTCCACGTCAACCGAATCATACAGTCACAATTCAGATAATACCGACAGAAGTGTAAATCAATGCATTGAAGAGAACGGCCATCCTTATGGCGCCTGCGATATTACATGCACTAAACACCATGATCGAAGGTTCCCAAAGAAGATCAAAGAGGTCGTGTACGTCGAGCCAAGCCGCCGTAATGCCAGTGCATGCAGATTGCCACATTGTTTAATTCAATAAACAGGGCCGAAGTCATTGGCGTATCTGACAATGTGAAAGCTACACGATTTTCACGTTTGCGGGAACTGCTAGAAAATTAGATTTAATGTAATTGTATTGCTGTTTTAGAAAAACATATTTTTTGTAGTTTATCGTAATGCTATTTTTTGTGTTATAGATTTTTTAGGATCACTGTTTTGTTCTGGGATCCTTTCTCAATTCGTGTGGAATTTCTAGCCTTTGATTATCCGATGGGGCACCGATAAATGTAACTGTAGACCTTCATTTGTATAACCGGCATGTTCATATGGTAACATTATGCTCATAACTTGAGCCGTGGAGGTATGTGTAACGACTAGACATATTCAATAGGTTATTCTGCTACATTCTCCAAACATTATTTACATGAAGTCAAGTGCTGGATACATATTTTAGGTTCGAATACAACGTCAACAATTAGCCTGTCTCATCGAGACCATGTATCTGAAAATCTACGTGAGGCATATATCAAAGATAAAAAAAATATAGGTTATCACACTTGTGTGACACTTGTGTGTTTGGGGATATTAAATATGTTGTATTACGAATAAACGTTTTGTATTTATCTAGCCTAGGCTCGCGTAATACAAAGTTTATATCAATAGAGGCTATTTACCATCCTAAGATACACAGGCGGGATAAACTCTAGCTACCTACTAGTATTTATCTTTGAAAAATTGTTTTTAAAAATAACAGGTTTCAGTTGACAATTGACGAATGTCATTTTCCGACTGACTAATCCCTTCTCTTCTGATTGATACATATCCGCACATTCCAGGAAAACTTGCAATGTTAGGTGCCGTTTGTGAGAGATGAGAACAAGTTTATCAACGTTAGAAATTAAGAATGACATTATACGATAAAGAGGTTACCACTCTTTTGTGTTTGTGGATGGTAAATATGCTGTTTTAGGAATAAACTTTATTATATACATTCATTCATAATGCAGATGGATGCGAATAAACGTGTTCTCATTGCAAACACAATTAGCGTATTCTCATTGCAAATAAAAGTATCATATTGAACAGTTTCATACAAATGTGTGATGATCGAGATGTGTAAAATCGTATGTTTGTTTGTTGTTTAACGCCGCACTCAGCAATATTCCAGCTATATGACGGCGGTCTGTAAAATAATCGAATCTGGATCAGACAATCCAGTGATTGACATCATGAGCATCGATGACATGCTTCAAACCAAGTCAGCGAGTCTGACCACGCGATCCTGTTAGTCGCCTTTTACGACAAGCATAGTCGCCTTTTTACGGCAAGCATGGGTTGCTGAAGACCTATTCACCCCGGGTCTTCACAGGTCGTGTGTCATCGTACCCGGGCGGTATTGATCTCATCCCATGCAGCCATTTGCTTTTGACTGCAGCCATCTACACCAGGTTTGACGATTTACAGGTCGCTGAGGACTACATAGTACACACGTACAAATTTTATTCCAAATAATAGATATTAGCTGTGCAAAAACACAAGGGGGTAATAGTAACTTGATCATGTAATATCATCTTTAAAACAACAGCTACGTAAAGCGTGGTATCACTCGCTAAAATAAGGTAAAGGACCGCGTATGAAGACAATGGCAGGACAACGCCTAATTTATGATGTGACAGGAACACACACACACACACACACACACACACACACACACACACATACACACACATACGTACACATACATACGTACACACACATACATACACTCACATACACACACATACATACACACACTCACACGTACACACACATAAACGCACGTACACACACACACACACACACATAAACGGACGTACACACATACACACACATATGGTGGCCATTATCAACACTTATTTGAGGTGCCAGTCAATAGTTTATTGAGCAAAAGGTCATAGCATTGATTAAGGTTATAAAGGTAACTTCAATGGTATATGTATTGCATCGTTATACCAAGTTTATCTTATTAGTTTATCGTATTGATAACACAATCATGCAATTGTAAAACAAAGCTTCTACCCTCATTCATGTTTCTTTCAAAGAAATAAATTCCTTCACCTTTGTAGAAAGCAAAATGTACAGTCTATGCACACTCGGCATTTGCTGGAGGAAAAAATGAACATAATGGATGCGTTACTGGGTTATTACAAATTTACTGACTTCCATAGAGAAAGTAGCTTCAGGTCATGTGTATTGATTGGCTCCCTCTACCTGTCAAACGTAAAGAAAAAAACTGTCACTTCGTAATAGGGTTAGATAGACGAGACCGTGTAACGTAAGTACAGATCATTGAGAAATCTGAAGCGAAATAATTGCACAACGTTGTAGTTAGACACTGTCTCCAGTACAAGAGTGCCTTGGAGTCCGCGTTGACACGTTGTCATTTCTTTGTGTGAAGGGCAATATCTGGAGGTTGATTGAAAATGTCAACGCCGTAGGTGTACTCATATCTTACACGCAATAGATGGATAGTGTGGCATCAAACATAATATTTACCCTCATTTTCTCAATATGTGGGTAAATTGTGAATTGTTTTGGTGAACAGTGAAACTATAGTCCTGTATAATCGTTCTATAAAAGTGTTTTGTTCCCTCTTTACTCCTCTCTATGTTGATATGGTTCCTACGACATGACAGAGATGCCAGAAAGAAAGGACAACGACTTTCAATTTTCTTACCACTGGGAGCGACAGCAATCAGCTTTTGTCACCAGGATCTGTATCTTTGGTCGGACTTCCCACATGGCTAGGTCATTTCATTATTACGCTTCTGTGTACTCCTGTCTGATTAATGTTAAAATGCTTGGCACTTGGTGAAAAGCAGCATTCATTTGCAAGTTGCATGGGTAGCAAAATTCCAGTAAGGAATGACGCAAAGCGTTCTGTTAAAATGTTCCATCACCATTACCAGTATGCCCTGGGAATGGTTGGAAAATGTGCAGAAGAAATGACTCTGAGACTCATCTTCAGCACATCGATTTCACATGTACAGGAGAAATGGAATTGTGGCAATTTAGACTTTGGTGCATTACGGTTGAGAAAAGGATGAAGAATTTGTCTAGTTTAAATAACATGTGAGCGTCTGAAAATATCGTTCAGGAGCACATGCCCTGCACCACGTGACACTGAAATCACTACGATTAAATGTGAACCACAATCCATCATTGCAAATTAAAAAAGGCATCATTCGCCCTGCACGGTCACAAATTATGGTGACCTTGAAACACTATTTATCGTCATTTCCTGCTGTGAGGAAGCTGCCGAATTTCAGGAGCAGATATGGGCTATATTAACTCAGATATCCTTAACCATAGTTACAACTAAAATTGGAATGAAATTAAAACTGAACAGTCAGAAGCTGAGCTACATAATTTTCATTTACCCCAAAGTTGGGTCTTCATTGGCACGCTTATATCTGCAGAAGGCAGAGTTGAATTTTGTTGATGGTTCTGTACTGCTGGACGGTACAGAAATGAGTGTCAACCAAGCGATGCCCAGCTTTGGCACAGACACAGTATCTTAAGCGAGATGAAGGGGTGGCTCGATCATTTTATACCGTCTTCGTCATGCTTGTGGTTTTGACACAGAGGTCCATCCATGGTACGACCCGGAATATGTAGAGGGCGTCATGGAAAATGATAAATACAAAATCCTTTGTATCCTTTGCCACAGACATATCCAGGCCAACAAACCTAATCTTGTCTTTTTTGATAAATCCAATGAAATCATTTATATCATTGAATTTTCTGTCCCTTTTAAAATTACTGTGATTGACAAGATTGAGGAAAAACATGGCAAATATGCAGACCTCGCTTTCGAAATGCCACGCTTGCATCCCAAGTGCCAAGTTGTCCGACTCCCCATTGTTCTCGGTGCCCTAGGTTTGGTACCTCCCAATCTGTTGACTGACATCGAGAGAGTACCGGTTTTGCTACCAGGAATACAGCCCTAGGTTATGCAGAAGGCTGCATCGTTGGGCAGTCTTCACATTCTCCGAAAAGTTCCGGGTGGGTTTGACCAGGCAGCGCTTCCTTGGAGAAGTCCCATTCGCTGTCTAGGCTGCGTGTAGAGGGGGCAAGGGCCCTGAGCTGATGATACGCCTTACCAGCCTGACTGTGCCAGGATCATCCAAACCCTTCTTTCGTTTAATAATAATAATGTCAATGTTGATTTTGTTGATGGTTCTGTACTGCTGGACGGTACGGAAATGAGTGTCAGCCAAGCGAAGTACCATATCAAATCAGCCTAGATTCAGTTTTGCAAGGAGAGGCTATCTGAACGACCAGTGCATCGAGTGCATGTGCAGTGTTATGAGAAGACCTCTGCTTGGATAAGGTGAGTTGAAATGGGGTTTAACGTCGCGTCGTGTTTAACGTAGCGACGTGCATGACGTGTGTGTGTGTGTGTGTGTGTGTGTGTGTGTGTGTGTGAGGCTGCTTGTACTAGACCTGACTGATGCCGATTTATAGTGCTAGCCTACTGAGATACCATGTCGCAGTTTAACATGAATGCCCCACTCTGACACAGTATACTGACTCCGACCCGACCATTTCTTGTTTTAGCACCTTAATGCCGAGCGCCAGACAGGGTAACAACAAGTACCTTTTTTAACGTCTTTTGGTATGACGCGGCCGGGGATCGAACCCCGGACCTTCCGCTTTCCGGGCGGACGCTCTCCCACTAGACCACGGAGGCGGTCACTCTGCTAGGATGAAGTCGGCTGACCTAAAAAGCGGAAGAAGGCTTTCTGTTTGCTGCTCAGGACCAATCACTTCCCTGTCGAAAATATGAAATGTAGATTATGCAATGAATGTAATGAGACTCGCTAACACATTGACAGTGGATGCCCAGCTTTGGCACAAAGACAGGATCTTATTACCGTCTTCGCCTTGCTTGTGGTTTTGACACAGAGGTCCATCCCGGAATATGTAGAGGGCGTCAAGGAAAATGATGGATACAATTTTCTTTGGAATATGCCTGTACACGGCCTCAGACCTATCCACTGATGTGATTGACAATCTACCGGAAAAAAACATGGCAAATACTCTTGCATCCCAAGTACTAAGTTGTCGGACTTCCCATTGTTCCCGGTGCCTTAGTTTTGGTACCTACAAATCTGTTGACTGACATTGGGAGAGTACCAGGGATTACCGCCAGGAATACAGCCCTTCTGACAACCTGGGTAATGCAAAAGGATGGGTTTGACTAGGCAGCCCTTCCTGTGAGAAGTCCTTGATGACAAACGTATTGCATCTATTCTTGAACACGTGATTATGTCCGACAATGTGCCTCTAGCATCTGTCATCCAATACGCATCAACTTTCTGCCATGCAGTGCTCAATGTGTGTCATGGCAACCATAATGCAGATGACATCCAGTCCTAATTGTGTGTGATGGCAATCATGATGCATCTGTGATCCAGTACTAATTGTGTGTGATGGCAAGCATGATACATCTGTGATCCAGTACTAATTGTGTGTGATGGCAATTACAATGCATCTGTGATCCAGTACTAATTGTGTGTGATGGCAAGCATAATGCAGATGACATCCAGTCCTAATTGTGTGTGATGGCAATCATGATGCATCTGTGATCCAGTACTAATTGTGTGTGATGGCAAGCATGATACATCTGTGATCCAGTACTAATTGTGTGTGATGGCAATCATGATGCATCTGTGATCCAGTTCTAATTGTGTGTTATGGCAAGCATGATGCATCTGTGATACAGTACTAATTATGTGTGATGGCAATCATGATGCATCTGTGATACAGTACTAATTATGTGTGATAGCAATCACTATGCATCTGTGATCCAGTACTAATTATGTGGGAATGCAGATTCGCTCTTGATTTCATCAAAGGGATAGAGTGAGTTTAGTTTGACGCCGCTTTTAGCAATATTCCAGCAATTTCCCGGCGGGGAACACCAGAAATGGGCATCACACATTCTACCTATGTCGAAAATTGAGCCCGGGTTTTCGGCGTGACGAGCGACCGCTTTAACCATTAGGCTACCCGACATCAAAGTGGTAAATGTTTCGTTACAATTATGAATATCATTATTATGTTTGAGCTTTGCACTAGCTTCACATCACATCCATATCATAACACACGCTCGTATGAATATTGAATTCTTTTTATTCAGGTTATAGAAATGCGTCCCAAAGTTTATCACATATTACAGACTATATCATGAACCATCGCTGTTAATACATCTGTTACTGAAAGTGTTGAGCTGTAAACATCTAAGACAATCATCACCTCGGCTTCCCTGTCAGATTAACCTAGTACCCCACGATGTAACTGCAATTCTGATCAAAGCGGCATTAAACCCCAAACACCCACCCAATTCTGTTTATAACTCCCCCTGTGTTTGATAAAACGTTTAGCAAATTCTGTGATATTGGATATACCAAAAGTACCAATTTAGAAATAAATTCATTTTGAATGTGTTAATTCATCATGTAGTATATTTTAAAAAAACATAAAAACTATCAACACATATTCTTCATTCAAATGAATATATCAAATGCTTTAAGTAATGTCATGTCATGCACACGTTTAGTCAGCTTCCCTATAACGTAATTTACCTTTGTATTTATTATCCAGAAGGAATATAGAAAACATATATACAAAATATGAAGTAAGATATGATCCGTATTATATTTTGTACAAATAACACTACAGAGAGAAAAAGTAGATTACTGGATACATGGAATCACTGACACTGCGACGTCAGCATTATTTAGACTGCGGTAGGAAAGGAATTCAGTGCAATTATACCTCAGCATAATGTCGTGTTAAAGTCACTGTCCTATTCATTTATGCTGAATGTATTATGCTATTTTTTAACATACGAACACTTTATTATCGTAGGGAAATGAGGAAGAATGAACCTACAAGAACCCAAGAGAGCTGTGATGCATTTTAATGAAAGTAAGTTGTTTGTCCAAGCCATCCCCAAATGACAATTGCGTTTTAGAAAACGTTTGTCGTCACTCAACCTGCCAGATGTTTAGTTTTTACGCTACACGGGGTATGAATGCCTTAGAGGAAAGAAAGTTGTCAAACAGGCAGAACTTTATGGCATTTGGTTCAGGAATCCATGGTTTCCATTTCATCATTTCCACACCTCGCGGACTCCCGATCACAAGAATTGTCTAAAAACCACATTAATATTTTATAGTTAACGGTTCGTACGGGAGTCGGGCCTGAGAGACTGGCGAGGGAGATCCAATTTGCTTTCCAACGTGTCATGCGTTCCTCTTTGCCATAATGGAGAATGTTGGTGGCTGGATGGAGCACTCTTGGACTAAATTGATTATTTGTGCATCGCATACTCTCCGCGGATAATTTGCCAACTGATGGTTAGGTCTGTATCTGAAAAGCCTTTGTGCTTATGCTGAGGCAAAATGTCTCTTCAAAAGTTGGATTCTGAATAAAATCGCGCCCTCCTTCTGTCCATGGACGACCAAAAACAAAGAAAGATGACAGCATCGGAGGTCCTCGGGTGATCGCGCGATCTAAAGCCTTGAAATCCTGAGGATTTGATCAGAGCGTACCGATAGACTCTCGCAAACTCTCTTCTCGTCTCACTGTTGGCTACGCCGCCATATTGGCAGCGCTTCCATAGGCCTCCAGTTCAGACTTTGACAAAATGTTTTCATTTTCAATTCTGTGGATTTTTCTTGCGGGAGCTTGGGCGAAATATCAGCTGCCTGTGGGTGAGTCAATAAGTAATCTAATTCATGTGTTTTCTTGGATCTAATTTAATGATGGTTCTATTTTCCGATGGGGAAATTGTTATTTAATAGCACCATTAAAAGTTTGTCTCCATATTCGTGTTAATCCTAGGAATCATTTAATCGTTGTGATGGAATTAATGCTGTGATTTCGAGTTACTGCAGTCTGTAATGTCTTCTTTTTTAGTTTCAAATCTTGTTTTGGGGAACTCTTTCTGCGCTAGTTTGTGAAAGAACACCTCTTTCACTGTCACAAAGCAAAGACGATGGTCACTTCGTTGAAACCATAACGTTACATCATAACTGTTAAATAATTTAGTATCCGATTTAAGATAATATTTGTAAATAAGGGTGTGATGAACGTCTAACGTTAGTAAAAGGTATATTGTTCAATGTTCCAATGCTATTACACAAAAAGTCCTCGTCGACGCTTCCAAACAAGGGATATATAATTTTGCATTTTAGCATCAACGAAGAAATATGTTATATTATCAACATACGCGGGTGTACATGTAAGTTTATAATGATTTATTTAGAAAATGCATAATTCTCTCAATTAGATAAATTCCAACTGAACAAAACAGACATATGATACCCCGATACGGTCGAATATTAATTTTATGTTTCTGAATGCAATGATATTTCTTAAGACAAAATTTAAATAGTGTTTGTGTGGAAGTCAAAACATTTAATGGAAGAAGGGAGATAACTCCAGTATGACTTCATGACTTCTGAGGATATCAGATGCTTAACAGATTATCGATTTCTCACAGATAAAACCTTTTACATGTGCCTTGAATCCTCCATTCGTTTTTTATTTCATATATCAATATATAGTAATTGTATCCATGTTGCACTTTAACTAATTATTAGCGCAGTATTAACGTTCATAAACTTCAACCATCATGTTTTTAGAGGGTTACTTAAAAAAACCAATGTACACTTTGGTATCAAGCATAAACATGAACAGTGAATACCAAATAAGGATGTTCAATATGTGTATTCCATGATAAAAACGCGACATGGAAACTGTCTTTACAAATTACAGATGTAAGTATTGTATATGAGATATACATGTCCATGTTATTGCATGGTTTCTGCAATTTGAATTATCACGACATGTGGAGATGCAGTTACAGGTGCATCTACACGACTAATAGCAGGTGCTACAGACATAAGCATGTCCATCCATTTACCAAACACATGCCTTCTTCACGCTATTCTTCGGTAACTGATCTGTTATTGACACTGACACTGGATACCAAGAACTCAAACGTCACTGTTTGGAGAGTAGAATAAACTAGTGCCTTTGTTGTAGACTATACTTCGTTATAATATCTGACTGTTATACATATAGGCATACATACAACATACACGACAACACTTAATACTGATTGCAACCCAATACCTAAATTTAAGTTTAAATTTCGTTCTCAGGTAGGGTGGACTTGCTCTTACATGTACTGTGATTGAGATCAGTTGGAGTTGCCTTGTCTCCAACTGGGTATCGTTAATTGTTACTTGTCTAATGTACCTATAATTTACACTGTAACTTGAGGGAACATCTGCAAATGCTTACGCATGTTTTGAAAATATTGTTCTATGCGCTCTGAAACGCAGTTTCAATCAGATCTTCTACTGTCCAAATTGAAATGAATCTTGGATTATATTTTATGAACACTTACATATTTAATATACAATATTAAAACATGAAATATTGAAACTACATTAGAACTGCGGTAAGCTCTCGCTTTGTACAATTGGTCTTAAAAAAACGTCATTTAATATGTTGGACCATGATGCACAGTGGTGAAAACTTTCACTTCCGAAGGCATCCGAGTAGACGTCGATAGCACAGTAGATGCGTATGTCAGACATAGTCCGGTTAAATGTAAGAGAGGCCTTACGACCAAGCCCATGCTCAGGAAGGCACCCCATTGTTAATAGTCTACCGTTAACACTATAATCTGCCGCAATGGTTGAGGAATGACAAATTGAAAACGTCAGTGACTAAGGTATATCTAATAAAAACTTTGTGACAATAAAATGCAGGGTTTCTACAGGCGACTGCATACAGATAGAATTCAGCTCAAGTGCCGTCAGAACACAGTACGAAATACTTAAACACCTCCACAGAAAGTAACAATGTGATATATGTTCACGCTGTAAATGACGTGACTTTTTCGCAAAAGAAAAACAACTGTGTGTAGCATCTTCATGTATATGGGTGTTGATGGATAAATATGACCGCAGCAGTTCCTTTGTGCAATAATATGTTTTATATGCTTCTAATTAAATAACATAAGTTTTTATTTCTTTTGGAATGCGCCTCTACATATATGCATGTCAAATACCTGGTTAGTTTTGTGTTCAAGTTTTGGCAGCCCCAGAACTAGTCTACACCTGACGAGCCACCAAACAGAGAAAAGAAAACAGTGAAACCTAAATCAATGTATCAAAATATTTGCATAAAAACAGCAAGCAATTCCCGTTCAGCCACGTCAGTGCCCATGTTCAAGGATACAAGTGGAATTGACACAAACTACTTCAAATGTTACATCAAACTTGTAATCTACAGTGTAGAATCAAACTTGTAAAACCTAATTCAAAGACATGCTTCACTTTGATGTAAAAAGAGCCGCTCTTGAAGTTGGAAGGTTAAATGTTGAACCTTTTCTTAGGATGGCGAAATGAGTTGACTTCAATCTTCTACAATCTGATAGGATTTGTATCTAATTTGACTGTGAAATTGCTGTACTTTCTGCAATCACACATGACCCTGACTGTGAATCCGCGGATCACATTAAAGATCAGCCTGAAGACGCCAGTGTCCTTTTACTGAAGCACCTACTCGTTTAGTTAATATTTGTTTTAGAACGTACGCTTATTGGAACTCGAATATAAACTTCAAAGAAATTGCGTAACAGTACGTAACATAACACGTATTTTCCCCTTGAAGTGTTTCTGTGCGTGTATTTTAATACACGTACGGAAACTCTGCTTCACAAAACATGACCTTAGAATGAACGTTGCTATATATGAACCGTATTTGGTTTTTGACGCCAGTGCCCACATTGACAATTATATTTTCGATCACTCGAAGAAAGAGAGTCATAATATGATATAATATTAGCATGTGTGACTGTCGCAGTGACACTGTCTCGCTTTAATGCAAATAGGAAACCTGGCGAGATATGGGAGTGCAGAATTCTTATGGGTTACTTTAGTATGTATAAAACAAACATAACAACAGAGATTATTAATAATTCTTTTTAACGTTACTCAAAGAAATTGTTATCATATATATACGAATGTGCCAAACCAACTTACCCAGGAATATGTCACGGTGACGGTACTCTGTTTACGATTTCTTATTTTATAGGCATTTTGTATTTAAATTTCATAGCATGATTTTAATCAACACACAACTTAAAATAAGTGCATAATAAGTGTAATGCCGTCATAAATTTAGAACAGATTACATAAGAAATCCAAAGGAAGATGTATTTTAAAAATAAATATCCGTTTGATACTGGGACAAAAGAGTATAATAAGCCATGTACATATTTCGTATGTATGCATCCTATTATGGAAATCACGTAACCTTAGATGACCATGGAACCTGAATCACAAATACATGTAGCTGTACTATCCGAAGCCCCGCCTGCAAACTATGTTTAATGTGAGGTAACGCTTGAAATTAATAAAAAGAAGATTCATTGATGTCATTGCAATTGTTCTGGTGTGACGACATTAAATTGTATAGCTTAGTCACTGGTTGGGTGTGTTCTTTTCAAATGCATCTATTAAGAACATCGCCCAATACCATGCCGTTAATACTAGTTTTTATCAATACTTGAATAGCCATCAATACTTGAATAGAATATAATAGCTAAAATAAATAGGTGTAAAATATTTCTAAATAATACATAACCCATATATTATGGCCTCCAAATATAATATTTGTGTTATTGTTATTGTAGAATAAAAATATCCAAGGGAAAAAAATAATTGATAAAAATGGCACTATGATTTACACAGAGAAACATTACAGTGCTTTGTGGAACCGAATTCATTCGGTGGGATCTGACCTCAAATGGCGGTACTATTCTATATTCATGACAATCAAGAAATCTAATAATCCAGCAGTATTATTGCTGGATATTTTTCTCCTTTATGCGTCAATGTCTCCCTTTTGTGCGCGGGTGCCACATCAACCACCATTCCCTTGCGAAGGCATTCTTGTTAGATAAAGACACACTGACCCCAAGCTCGCTTCTTCACTACCGTCAAGAATATCGAGTGGATTACCACCGCCACACAAGGACAGGCCCTCATGGGCACGCTGCTTGTTAGCGCTCAGTCAAAATTTGCATGTTTGTATTTAACAATGGCTAACATCTCCTTACTGGCGATCGCGTATCTGTGCCTGTGTTGGGATTTAGAAGTCGTAATGATCACCTATAGGAGGTATTGATCTGACTATTTACACCAATTATGAGAGCCTGGGAGATCGATAATATGAGGGGAGGGAAGACGGTTGGCTATTTGTGTGCAGGGATGGCTGTTGGGGGATGCTGAGTCCTACGGGGAGTTTATTGCCTGCACTAGACGTTCTTCTTCCTCGGAGAGTGGGTGGAATAGGACCTTTGGAATTTTATGGTCTTTTAGTAGAAACTAATTAGATTTTTATTCCGTATCCGAGATTCATTTCGTCGACTTCTTACTCTGATGTGCAGCCGGCATTTTAATTTGATGTTGGAATGCTGTGAAAGTCTCCTCGAAACTTAATTAGAAAAACTAGATGAGATCTTTTGGGACTAAGGATAAGTTATGCTTTGAAGGATGTTTTTCCTCAGAACGTCTTGGAAGTTTGTAACCTGGTCTCAGTTAAGGGAATGCAATAAGACCCTTGTTTGTCAAAAGATTATATTTGTAAATTAATTAAAGCTGTTTCAGTTGACAGGAACATCTCGACATGTGTGATTAGCCATGTGTGTTAAATCGTTCTGAAAATGAAGCAATAAGGAAGTAATACTCTCCAGCGATACAAACACATTCCAGGTCAACATTCGACCATAATGTGGAAACCTTAAACATTATGGCAGCACACAGGCAACCTGGGAACCATAAACCCAGATGTCAGTGTAATGGAATACTAATGAGTAACTCAATTACATATCTTTGCATTACTTCTGAGTCTCTAAAACTAATAACATGTTTGGGGGAGCCATGTGTTCCTCTTCTGAAGCCGAGGGGAGCTTTGGGTCTATACATCATGAATCATCTGCATATCCTCGCCATGACCGGTCACAGCACTCGAGCTTGTCGTCCATTTGTCATGATCAGAGCTTTGCTTCCTGGGAATTAAGTTCTCTGGCATAACTTTATCACACAGCGTGTTTGATTTTAGCAGGAATATAATGATGCAGCTAATTTGATTTCTTGCTTTGTTTGCATCTCCCGTCAAGCTGGGCAAAGAGTGTGTTGATTATTGTATTGATTTTATGTTTCAAAGGGGTTGTTCCAATTCTTTTCCTTTTTTTAATCAATATCTTTCACACTTTCTGTTTCTGGTTTAAGTATATTTCCAGGTGATCGGCTACATGTGGAACGTTACGCCATGTGTGTTCTTATTCTGGATGTTCGTATGGGTAATGCGGCGTTAAATATCATTCAAGCACTTGTACTTTCATTGCTTTACAACAGTTCAGGAGGAAATCATTTATTGTCGATGGTATTTGAGATGAATAATTGTTACAATATTTCAGTGGAAAGAAACAAAGCATTATTTGTGTTTTTAAAGCATACATGTATGTAATATATATAAATAAATTATATAAATTGGAGTAGTTGATTCCTTGTGTATATACATTAGGTTTTACGAAGAATATGAAGCAATAAAGTCTTATTCTTGATAACTGTCCAACAGTCTCAGAGTGAAGTTATCAATTGAAATCAGTAACACCAATTGAAACCAGACTTTATGAATTTAAGGGAGAGAATTTAAAGATGTCAACTGCTTTATTATGAGGAACACAACGTTTCGGAGTCTCCTTCTTAGGGTGATACTCCCGAAACGTTGTGTTCATCATAATATAGAAGTTGACATCCATAAATTCTCTTTCATATGTGTATCCCTTCTAAATGCCTTTCAAAGACTTTATAAATTTCAATAATTATTTTATTTAAAATGTTGCATTCAAGATCCTTGTTCCTTGTGTGTGCTTGAGTCTCACAAGGACCATGAAACGATGTTTTTTACTTGATAATATTCCACAGCTTCAGAATGAATGACCGTGTATGCAATCAGTTTTAATCATTATATAGTGCCTGTATTAATCTCACAGGATGTTTCGCCTAACATCTGACATTCTATATCCTTGCTCGATCAACAATAGACTACATGTTAGCTTTCAGTAATGAAACAAGCAGAAGCCGCAATATTAGACTTTGGCCTGGAGATGTTTTGGTGATTGGTAGTTTAGAATCAATCTCCTAATGCCACTGTATATGTCTGACTATCCCCTGCAGCTGCCATCAGACAAATTGCATCTGTTAAATCCAAATGACCAGTTGAACATCTTCCAGGTAGAAACGATACTCTGGCATTTGGAGGTGATGTTAGGTGAAATTGGGTTTAACGTCGCGTCCCGATTTATAGTGCTAGCCCACTGAGATACCATGCCGCAGTTTAACATGAATACCCAACACAGACACAGTATACTGACTCCGAGCCGACCAGTCCTTGTTTTAGCCCCTTAATGTCGAGCGCCAGACAGGGTAACAACAAATACCATCTTTTAACGTCTTTTGGTATGACGCGGCCGGGGGTCGAACCTTCCGCTCTCCGGGCGGACGCCCTACCACTAGACCACGGAGGGGGTTCTGACATTTGGACGATAAAATTAAATCAGAAATGGACATCACGTGGCAGACGTCATTTCACCGGTTCCCAAAACCTGCATGTACTGTATATGAAAAGTGGCAATGCAAATACGAATCGAGGGCAATTGAAATGTGAAAACGGATTCAACATCCACTGTAAATCGACATTTGGAAGTTCGATATGTGTCCAACTTTATTCAATGTCTTAAAACCATGTTTATATTCTATATCATGTGTCAACACCTATGCGTTTGTAAACACCGTCTGTATTTATTTTCTAAAGAAATCTAGCTTTTCGGTTCCGACAAGCGCTTCAACTGGCTTCACCAAGCCCAATATATCATGGAAAATCGTGATGGAGGAACTAATCGATAAGTCCCTTGAGAGGCGAGACTAGGCGATAACTGAGCCTAGAAACTAATTATTCTTTGCGGAGGGAATTTAGTTTGGGTTAATCTTTGGCAAAGATAACGGGACTTCGCGGAATTTAATTTCAGTGTTCAGTGAATTGTAAATTGCCCTGCGTTATAACGACTAGAGGATCGTAGAATCACTCTCACACAAAGAATGATACCGGTAATTTGGATTTTATTTCATTCCGGTGTCTGCCCAAAGAATGTGAAGAAATATCACAGTTTTTATGACCATTTCTTCTTCAGCAGTCAACGCGCTGGATCAATATCTTTATTCCTGCCCAGCACTAAACTGACAATATAAGGAAACGCATGAATTATAAAAGATGGGGATATAAAACCGAATAAACATTAACGAGTTTGTAGTAGATTTGATGAACTATTCAATTTTTAGAAAATCGTTTTTTTTGTCAAGGCCAGCAATTAAACTAACCGTGGTAATATTTTCATTGTTTGAAGAGAAGACACCCACTCACTTTCATATTAGAACAAAATGAGCGAAAGGTATTCATACTGCGTAACGTATGAGCATAAAAGTGTTTTTTGTGATTTTGTGCTCACATTAGAGCGAATTTATATGAATCACTTGTACCGTGCCTTCTCAACACATGTTCGTTTTTCTATAGTAGCCCTGGATGTTTTTATCCTTTATGATTCGACACAAGAATTGTTGAATGCCCTCATTAAAGTTTTGTTATGACGTGTGGTGCAGTGGATGGAGCGTTATGCCAAATAACGTTCAATGATGGTACTTTTTGTTACCCTTCCTGGAATATGGGGATACAACAAAGACCAGTCACTCGAAGTCAGTATACTGCCCGAGTGGAATATCCATGTTAAACTGCGGCATGGTATCACAGTGGGCGCTCGCACAATAAACAGGCATAAGCCTGGACACGTGCAAGCAGTCACATGTTCGTCATTGCATAAGTGAAATTATCTTGAACGTGACGTAAAAACCCATTTCTCCCCACCTCTATTACGATATAAGGTGAGGTGAGGTGAAATTTGGTTTTACGTCGCGTCCAAGATTATTGCACTCATATATAGCGGCGAGCATGCACGTGTGTGTGTGGGTGGCTGCTTGTACTAGTCCGGACTGATGCCGATTTATAGTGCTAGCCCACTGAGATACCATGGCGCAGTTTAACATGAATACCCCACTCAAACACAGTATACTGACTCCGAGCCGACCAGTCCTTGTTTTAGCCCCTTAATGCCGAGCGCCAGACAGGGTAACAACAAGTACCATTTTTTAACGTCTTTTGGTATGACGCGGCCGGGGATCGAACCCCGGACCTTCCGCTCTCCGGGCGGACGCTCTACCACTAGACCAGGACTAGGACTAGGCGGTCCTATTACGATATAAAGAATGTGTGAATATACTCGATATAGTTCAGGAGCGAAGATAACGCGTAGTGGTTAAAGCTCGGAGTCACCCGGAGGACAGGGTTAGATTCCCCGATGTGATATGACTGGAATACTGCAAATACGGCGTACAATATAAATCATTCACTGACGATAGTTCTACCTCTTCATAATGCATTTTTAATGCCACACAAGCTAATTTCAAATAGACACTTTTTAGATACTTCGCAGTTTCCTTCAATTACAGTTTGGGTAGCATATGTATTTGCAATAAATATTCGTACATCTTGTCTCGTCTCATGCAGTTAATCTTATATTAATTTACTTATGACAGACTTGGAAAACCAAACCATAACTGCACATTTCGAAACATTCCAACCTGTCCAAGGCGTTATTTCAAAACAGGCATTGAATCCTTCCCTCTTGTTAAATCATGATGAGACAGACAACTATACAATCAAATCCCAGCAAAAAAATGAAATCAATATATTCAAGGGTAGTTTGGGAAAGTTTGAAGCTGAGAACACTTTGATGCGAGACACCAACACGGCGCCAAAGTCAAAGCTGAAGGTTGAAAAGACAATTTTTGTTAACAAAAAATAGAAATATGAGTCAAAACACACACAAAATGTTGTAATCAGGCGCAGCCATTTGCTGAGTAGGGAGACATCTGCCTGCACGATGGACTACTTTAGTGTCACGTGACCGGGCAATCCACGGTATCACCAGGTCTTGTGTTTGGATCGTATCCGATCACTTTTCAAGACATACAATTGTTTTTTTATGAAAAGAGGAGCAAACGTTTTTCATATCACATATGGAGACCTTGGACAGTCGTCGAGCTAACAATTACTTATTTGGGGAAAAACCTGAGTAATTATTCTATTTTTTAAAATTAATTTAAATCTAAAATCAAAACTCATTAGCTACGAAGACTGAGGAGAAAACATTGCGTCTCATTACACAGACATTGCATGGATTACAGTGTGGAAAAAAACCTGTCAGAAGACTGTTGTGTATTAATGAAGACAGGGGAATTCAACATCGTTTTTCTTGCAGTGCTTCGTTTTGGTAAAGAGACATGTTCTAGAACCTTTAGGGGCGGTCGGGTAGCCTAGTGGTTAAAGCGTTCGCTCGTCACGCCGAAGACCCGGGTTCGATTCCCGACATGGGTACAATGTGTGAAGCCCATTTCTGGGTTGTTGAAGACCTATTATACCCCGGATCTTCACGAGTCAGGATTATAGTTGAGTGCGGCGATAACAAGCAGAACAATAAACACAACATAAAGGTACACATATGTTTCATAACGGGTGTATTTCATATTTTTGAAATGTATTGTCATTGCTGTACCAAGGGAATGACTTCCATCTTGTCTTGCCCATTACCAAAGCGACCCGTGAAGATTCCGGGGTAGGATAGGTCTTCAGCAACCCATGCTTGTCGTAAAAGGCGACTAACGGCATCGGGTGGTCAGGCTCGCTGACTTGGTTGATACATGTCATCGATCCCAATTGCGTGTATCGATGCTCATGATATCAATCACTGGATTGTCTGGTCCAGACTCGATTATTGACAGACCGCCGTCATATAGCTGGAATATGGCTGAGTGCGGCGTTAAACAACAAACCAACCAACCAACCAACCATTACCAAAGGCATGCACTGGAATTGCTTCATGGGGATTTTACGTCCGCTTCTCATGATATTAGCTGCTATTCGACTCCCAGTCATGTCTTAATTCACTCTGTGAATCTGCTGTCGCTCCGTAGCAACGCTATCGTGGTAATAGGAAAGATCCAGAGATGTGATCTATAATCTTTTCTGCATATAATGTAGGCCGAATGAAAAATATGGATGCCTAGAAGAAAATTACTTTTGGTCGTCTTGACCTATAACCAGCCTACTGCCTCGGATCTCCAGTCAATATAAAAGTCGTAAATTGTACGCGGACATCATATTCAAGGAACCGCATCACCACCAAGAATATATTTATGAGAAATTGGTAAGAATGATGCCAACCTGCAGACAAAATACTTAGAGCTCTTTATCGGGGTAAATGTTTTTTTTTCATATATCACGGCATGTCAGCATTATTGCAAAGGTATTACCACTGTTTTGATAAAGTGGCGATTGCAAAACAAATACCTTAATCGGGACAAACAGTTTAAAGTTTCACATATATTATGAAATTAGTAAATGTTCAGAAAAATGTGTAGATCGAAAACTGATACAGAACACAACAGAAATGATATTGAATCTTCGCTGATTTAACATTTATGTGGACAGATATGAATTAAATGCGCCGCAGTGTCTATTTGCCAAAGACATTTATTCGATTATTCTCTAAAGACTGTTATTATATTTATTTCTGTGAAGCTGCTATAACTACAGTGCCAATATAAACATTGATTTTCTTTGACAATCGGGGCATTCAGGCGAGCACGTTATATCGCGTTATAAGATAGACAACAATATCACTCGTATTTCAAGCAACTGCGCTCCTAAAATAAGTACGGATCACAATGACAGCGGAATGCACGCGCATGTCCCCTGTGATGTGTTCATCGGGAAAAAGTTCTGACTGTCAATTACGTCTGTTGGACCGGCGCTAAACGCATTTGCCAAACAAGCCCGGATACAGCTCTTTGGAAGTAATTTCTTTGATAGGCATTTAGAAGTTGGAGTACAAAGTAAGGATAAGAATTTATGGATGAAAAACTTCTTTATTACAATTAGGAGCGACGTTTCGGTGTCGGTTCTAACACCGTTATGAAGCAAGTGATATACAGCGTATATAACATTGCCTCCTCCTGTATATATACTTGTCAACCACACTCTGTATATCACTTGCTTGATAACGGTGTTAGAACCTACACCGAAACGTCGCTCTTAATTGTAATAAAGAAGTTGTTTATCCATTAATTCTTATCCTTATTTTGGAAAAGTAGCCTTATATATTTGGAATTTTTGTGTGTAGACGTCATTTTGATAAACACATATAAGCAAATGAGTTATTTGTAGTCTTCCAATATATTTTCCTTTTGTATCACTGATGTAAATCCCTGAGATTGGCTGCACGTTTACACAAGAAGTTAAGACAATAATCTTCAGTTTTATGGCAATATCAAATGCAATTGGTATGAAAACATCTCAAGCAATCAGCCAAATCCAGTCCTTCAGTACTGTTGGGACTGTTAATCTGTAAACGTCTGCGACCTGCACCGATTCCAGCTTTCCTCCTACAAGTCGGCACCCTGTGATGTAACCGGAGTATTGTCCAAAGGGCAGTAAAACAAACTCACTCAGGAAAAGTTGATAACAGATGAATGGCGATCTCTGAATTTCTTTAAGATACTAACCATATTTAAGGTGCATGTCGCTTCTCCACGCAATTGGGATCGATGACATGCATCAACCAAGTCAGCGAGCCTGACCACCCGATCCCGGTTGTCGCCGCTTACGACAAGCACAGTCGCCTTTTACAGCAAGCATGGGTTGCTGAAGACCTATTCAGTAGATCTGATGTATAACAGTTCATTCGATCCAGCATCTTATATTTTGAGATATGGAGACATGTAAGCGGTCTGCTGGCAGATGAGGCAGCTGGTTCAGTCAAACAGCCATAGTCAAGGTGTTCGATCAGTTAATGCCCATTTTCGGTTCAGCAAGCAGTTCAATGTCATCCGTATACTCCAATATACATACGCGTTTATAATCGATCAGCATACCTAGGTCGAGATTTACTGTAGTAATCAGATCATTACTTTTGAATAAACTACTACACAAAACTACAAAGATGTTAAACAATCATTGGGATAATTCAAATACATCCTTGTTTTCTTCTGCAGCTCAAGTCAAACCAGGGAATATGGAAACCGTAGATAACTCTCCACTGTCTTGTATATAGACAACAGTGCATTTTACATTCAGCACGTGATGTTGGAGTCAGAAATTTGTGACGTCAGTTTGTGCGTCGAATGACGTCATAATAATTTCCTAACGCATATCGTGTACCATCCAGACCAGTGACCTCAGTCAGCAATGGTATTCAGAGACCGATGTTGAAACCGGCCCTGTGAGGAAACATCGTAATAAAAAACAAGGACTTAACAAAATAATGTAATTACGAACATTTCACATCCATAAGCATGTATATACTTGAGAATCTTTATTGCAGGAATAGTCATCAACGACCCTGACATGAAGAGAGCCTACGACTTCGCCACAGCGAGGATAAATTCCATTAAAAATAATGGCAACCCATATCGATGGCATCCTGTTTTAAGTGAAAATAGAACGGATATGAATGATAACTACAAGTTGAGCGAAACATGTAAGTATATGGGTACCCGGTAGGTTGTGAATTCAAAACATGCGGCTTGGGTGGTATACTCCCACGAAGCTGAGAAACCAGTTTGCATGTATATCAATCCATTGACCAGGGTAATAATGCGACGTTTGGATCACGCGTCGTGTGTTTTGACGCGTACACATGATTAAACTTGACGGTTTGAATGGCGCTATTATTATCTATTGCTATTCCGCATTTGGAATGCGTGTATTATGGTTCAACTATTTACAAGTTAGTGTACATTGTGAGTTTGGATAAGCGCCGCTTTGAACAGTGTTCAAGTTGTATCACAAAGTGAGTGAGTGAGTTTGGTTAAACGGCCTGCACAGAGTGAGTGCGTGCGTGCGAGCGTGCGTGCGTGCGTGCGTGCGTGCGTGCGTGCGTGCGTGCGTGCGTGCGTGAGTGAGTGCGTGCGTGCGTGAATGAGTGAGTTTGGTTAAAAACTGCTATGAGAAGTATTCCAGTTATATCACGGCTTGTCAGCATGATGTGGGAGGAAAGCCCGAATTGATGCTGGTCGTAGACGTTGACCAGACTGTGGTGATGACAAACCACGAACCATAATCAGTACTCATCTGGTATTTGAAATCACAATAATAGCTTTCTGACACTCATAAGTCACCCAGCTCTTGACAGCGAAAGTCGGAGCCTCAGATCAGTGGGTATATAAAACGTCAATACCAGATATTAACCAGTCTTGATTATAAATCATATTCAAGGAAAATATACCAATCAAAAGAAGTTAAAGAACATCCGATTCTTTCATATTGTTACAGTTAATCTGTCATGGAAGGAATACACGTATATTTCGACGGCAACGCTCTTTGAATTCTCATTTGGTTTCAGTTAATCCTTCAGTGCCGTGATCTGTATTTTCATAATGACAAATATGACACACATGTTAAGTAATTCCTACTGCGTACATTGTGTGATTTAGTTACCACAGTATTTGTTCAAACATATATTATCAATTCTTCCTTCTATAATGATAATACAATGAACACATTTCATATCATAGCTTTATTTATTATAAAATAGAGCCGCGGTCGGGTAGCCTAGTGGTTAAAGCGTTCGCTCGTCACACCTAAGACCCGGGTTCGATTCCCGATATGGGTACAATGCATGAAGCCCATTTCTGGTTTCCCCCGCCGTGATATTGCTGGAATATTGCTTAAAGCGGCGTATAACCATACATACTCACTTATTCTAAAATAGC
Organism: Haliotis cracherodii; assembly: GCF_022045235.1. Classification (NCBI taxonomy): domain Eukaryota; kingdom Metazoa; phylum Mollusca; class Gastropoda; order Lepetellida; family Haliotidae; genus Haliotis; species Haliotis cracherodii. The sequence goes on along the minus strand of NW_027266341.1, from coordinate 9,476,116 downwards.
CATCCATGAATCAGAGAAATATAATACTCAGTTTAAAACAAGGGCGATGGAGGTTGTGACGTCACTAACGAAAAACAGTTTTGGGTCCAAGGTATTCATCAAAATAGAATCGAGAATATAACTGGATAATCGAGGGAGCTCTTTACAAATTGATAAATGTTTATTGGGAATGATGTAAGTGTGAATTTAAATCAATATTTGTTTGTTTTTGACATGATAATATTACATTGGTATTGTTTCAGTGTGTAATCTGATGAACAAAGGCGTGGCGGCAATTATCGGTGCCAACAGCGCAGAGTCGTTCAACACCATACAGTCATTCAGCCACGCCCTCAAAGTGCCTTACATCGTCCCAACCGCCACGAGATCTGAGCCATATGACTATTATGGTTATGAAGTTTCCATGGCACCTCCTTTGATTGATGCAGTGATCAAAGTTATTGACATTCTTTACTGGCAGAAAATATATTATGTGTACGATTCCGACGATGGTGAGTATTTCAAGTACATCACAGTTGGTTGGTTGGTTTGTTGTTTAACGCCGCACTCAGCAATGTTCCAGGTATATGACGGCGGTCTGTAAATAACCGAGTCTGGACCATACAATCCAGTGATTGACATAATGATCATCGATCCACGCAATTGGGATACGATGACATGCATCAACCAAGTCATCGAACCTGACCACTCGATCCCATTAGTCGCCCCCTACGACAAGCATAGTCACCTGTTACGGCAAGCATGGGTTGCTGAAGACCAATTCTACCCCGGATCTTCACGGGTCATAACAGCCTGTTGGTGAAATGTGAGAGGAAAGTCCTGAGCAGGACGTAGACGTTTACAAATTTAGTTCACACAAGAGGATGGGGTGCTGACCGACCAAGGATCTTAAGAAGGGCGAATCATGGATTCGAACCCGCGATCAGAGTCTTTGCCCGAATCCAGGCGACTGGACCCAAAGTGTCATCCGTGCACCCACATTTAAAACAAAATAGGGATGCACAGTTGAATGAATGCAGAGGAACTCTTATTAAGATAAAGAGTACGATACACATGTTATCGTTCAATTACTCGGTGGTATTTACTGACAGAAACTTGAATATATAATAAGGCTATACCTAAAACAGGAATAGCAATCGGTGTCAAACACGATTCTTCTAACACGTTCGTATATGAAAAACAAACTGAACGCTGAGACAAATATGCTTACATATCATCTTAAATAACTCCATTTCAAACTCAATATTCACTTTACAGTCGCAATATATCTTGATAATTTTCCCAATTGTACATACACGGTCTTGGAAGCAAGAGTAGATCACGAGTAAGATTAATGACGATGTATGCCTTGTCAACAAACATTTCTTGTCAGCTTGCTGTTTGCGTTTCCCATCAGGATTTCACAATCCATTTCGTTAGTCAGAATTGGAACGACGTAAGAGACGAGTAAACATGGATGAATCTGTAGAAACCTCTCCAGACATACCTGTCTATATAAACAGGCAGAATCAGCCCAATTTAAGCGTCAAGAAGACTTCGATCACGTTGACCCCAAGGACATTGATTAAACATTCTGTTTGATAAGTTGCGAGGAACCCTCTTAATCATGACTCTATTCTGTGATAGACGAGGTTGAGCAGACGCATCACATACAGGGAAGAGTCGTACATGTCACGCCCGTCATGTGTATAAATATATAGAATCATATCAAAGATGGCACTGGCAAGAAATGTACTCCTGGAAGTCAAGGAAAACATGTTCAGTAAGCATTCGATAATTATGATAACATGCATGCAAAGGTATCTCAATATAATTTGTATGCAAAGGTTGGAACACGTACACGTTACAAAAGGGACACTGGCAGATACACATAGGATTGAATTCCTAATGTGTAACGGACTCCTGACGAAGGACGAGAAGGCAATTATAAATACCTTGAAAGAAAACGCGTATGTTTAATCCTATCATGTGTCATTCCTAACGGGATATGGTCAGACTCTCTGATTTGGTTGATGCATATCATCGTGTCGCAATTGCGTATATCGATGCGCATGATGCCAGGCACTGGATTGTCTAGTTCAGACTCGATTTCTTTACAGACCGCCGTCATATAGCTGGAATATTGCTGAGTGCCGCGTTAAACCATATGCAAAAAACACAAACAAAAAACTCTTGGCCTTTGTATAATTCATTCACGCGTTAACGCTCTCATTCTGTGTGTAATCCCTTCATGTGACTGTAAAGATAGTGCATCGACACTCACATAAAGGGTTGAAGTTGTATTTGTTGACGTTCATCAGCTGATGAAGACAGTCCCTTACGTGAGCAAATTCCATAATGCACGAAGTGCTTCATGCTAAATTTGCTCACGTGAGGAAATGTCTTCATCAAGTGATGAAGGTCAACAAATACAACTTCAATCCTTATTTTGACAGATACATAACAAAACAATCCATATAAACACAAGCTTTACTATTCATTTCCTTAACTATATCAACGCAAAGAGTAGGACTATGTGTCGGTCATCTAGGCCAATGTATTATCCCATCATGTGTCGGTCATCTAGGCCAATGTATTATCCCATCATGTGTCAGTCATCTAGGCCAATGCATTATCCCATCATGTGTCGGTCATCCAGGCCAATGTATTATCCCATCACGTGTCGGTCATCTGGGCCAATGTATTATCCCATCATGTGTCGGTCATCTAGGCCAATGTATTATCCCTTCATGTGTCGGTCATCTAGGCCAATGTATTATCCCATCATGTGTCGGTCATCTAGGCCAATGTATTATCCCATCACGTGTCAGTCATCTGGGCCAATGTATTATCCCTTCATGTGTCGGTCATCTAGGCCAATGTATTATCCCATCACGTGTCAGTTATCTTGGCCAATGTATTATCCCTTTATGTGTCGGTCATCTAGGCCAATGCATTATCCCATCATGTGTCGGTCATATAAGCCAATGTATTATCCCATCATGTGTCAGTCATCTAGGCCAATGCATTGTCCCATCATGTGTCGGTCATCTAAGCCAATGTATTTTCCCATCATGTGTCGGTCATCTAGGCTTATTAATGTTTTTTCCCATCATGTGTCGGTCATCTAGGCCAATATATTATCCCATCATGTGTCGGTCATCTAAGCCAATGTATTATCCCATCTTGTGTTGATCATCAAGGTCAATGTCTTATCCCTCCATGAGTCGGTCATCTAGGCCAATGTATTATCCCTTCATGTGTCGGTCATCTAGGCCAATGTATTATCCCATCATGTGTCGGTCATCTAAGCCAATGTATTTTCCCATCATGTGTCGTTCATCTAGGCTAATTGATGTATGTTCCCATCATGTGTCGGTCATCTAGGCCAATGCATTATCCCATCATGTGTCGGTTTTATAAGCCAATGTATTATCCCTCCATGAGTCGGTCATCTAGGCCAATGTATTATCCCTTCATGTGTCGGTCATCTAGGCCAATGTATTATCCCATCATGTGTCGGTCATCTAAGCCAATGTATTTTCCCATCATGTGTCGTTCATCTAGGCTAATTGATGTATGTTCCCATCATGTGTCGGTCATCTAGGCCAATGCATTATCCCATCATGTGTCGGTTTTATAAGCCAATGTATTATCCCATCATGTGTCGGTCATCTAAGCCAATGTATTATCCCATCATGTGTTGGTCATCTAAGCCAATGTTTTTTCCCATCATGTGTCGGTCATCTAGGCCAATATATTTTCATATCATGTGTTGTTCATCTAAGCCAATGTATTTTCCAAACATGTGTCGGTCTAGGCCAATGCATTATCCCATCTTGTGTTGATCATCAAGATCAATGTCTTATCCCTCCATGTGTCGTACAGGCCTATGTATTATGCCATCATGTGTCGTTCACATGGGCCTATGTACAGGTCAACCGTGTGTCATTTTTTCTAGGTTTGTGGCGTCTACAAAAGTTGTATAACCACATCCAAGGACAGGCGTTCTCCCGGGTTTTAGACGCATTCCGGATCCGGGATGTCGACAGTTCCTACGACCTGCTCCGTCACCTTGACTACAAGGACGAAGAGGACTCGCTACGTAGGATTGTTCTTGACCTTTCCTCGACTAGTGCCTACCAGAAGATACTTACCCAGGTCACGCTTGTCCATGATTCACATACCTTGATATTTTTAGTTTGAATATTATTATATTCCCAATGGCGGGAATGTGTCGATGGTGATTTGGATTATGATGGAGAAATGGCAATGGTGATGTGAACTGGGTGATCTGGTTGATGTGGTGAGGTCGATGTAATTTGGATAATGTGGGTGATGTGTGTGCGATGTAGTGAGTGTGATGTAGTGAGTGCGATGTAGTGAGTGTGATGTAGTGTGTGCGATGTAGTGAGTGTGATGTGCATCGGGTGATATGTTGTGTCGGATGTGGTGAAGGTAATAATTGTTGGATAATGTGGTGTTGGTAATGTGGTATGTGCGATGAGCTGAGGTTGATGTGGTGTAGGTGACGTAGTGATGGTGTTATCAATGTGGTGTGGATGATCGCTGTTTGGGAATTGGTTTACCTTGTTAGGGTGTGGACCCGGGTCTGTGGGTGAGGAATTGGTGACTTGGCTGTAGTGTGGGTACATGTATGTTCAAGAGAGAAAGTCAGAGTGGATAGGGGCGGGATTAGTTTTGGGTTATATTCAAGTGATTCCACACAACTTTAAGAGACATACATTCTGTTTGTTTATAATGAAAATATAATGTATTGGGACTGTCTGCTGTCACCTGACAATGTGTTTTGATTGCTTGTTCCAGATCATAGATGTTGGAATGAACAGAGAAAACTATCACTATATACTAGCCAGTCTGGTGAGTGTAATTGTCATCAAAGTTCTCATCTAACTAACGTTATGAGACTTTAATTATTAAATATTCAACAATTCCTAGACTAACTGCAAGACAGACATCTCCAATACGATCTCATCAAGTATTGTATATGTCAGTTATCTGTAAAGCTTGAAATTAAGTCGAGCGTAAATTAAAGGCGAAAAATGCGAGTGGTGTTTGTTCACATTAATGAAACTTCGCATTTATGTCTCCAAAATAATTATCAACAATGAGATGGCCTCACTGTGCACTTTGGATAGCGGAAATACCAAATTGAATATAAACACAAATAAAGTTTATTGAGCAGCAGTTTGTAACAAGTACATATCATTGTCATTCAAAGAATAGAAATTACAACATAGGCATCCGGTGAGTTATCACTGTCTGGGTCAAGGATTCTACCCACTCGTCTCAAATTCGGCATCATTAACCAATCCAGTTCATGTTTGGAGTCGCATTGATACTTAGTCGCATTTTTGTCTAGGGGTCAGCAGTCGTATTATTTTGGAGACGCATTAATTTTAAGATTTACAGTAATAGTTGATGATGTTGTCCGAGCTCATGTGTTTCAAGGAATTATGAATCGTAGATCATACAGTTGAAACGCTGCGATGAACCTCAGTCTTAAATAAACATGACCCGAATATACAGCGAAACTTAAAAGTAGTGTATCGTATAATAGTCCACTTATAACGGGCCGCTATACATGCATAAGCTTGTTCTAAGCGCACATGCAGGCATAGATGAGCTATCCACATTGTGTTTGTCTGAATGAATAAGTCTTCGGCTGCGATCTGAAGGATAGTAGTGAGAAGTACAGCTTTATGTCGTGCCACAGATTGTTCCAATCTACAGTTGCCTGACAGGAGAAAGAACGCTTACCATATCGGACATTTGTCTTCGGTATAATCAGGTTTTCCTCTTGTGATCTGAGTGATCTGGCAGGATTTTAAGCACCAATCATGTTTGACAGATATTACGGTGCGATCCTGGCATTACATTGGTACGTCTGGCAGAGATTCTTAAATGCAAGTGCAAGTTGTTGAGGACTGGGGTAATATGGTCAGATCTTGGCGTGAGAGACACGATCCTGGCTAGTATGTTCCGAATACATTGGAGCTTTGATATCTGGGATTAGGGCATTCCGGTGCGGAGGCTGTTACAGTAGTCCAATCTGGAAAGGATATGTGACGCTTTCTTGATCCTGTCGACCGACATTTTCTGATGGTACTGATGTTTCTGATGTTGAAGAAACAAACTTTGCTATGTTGGTCAACCTGGCTTTCGGGCGTTAACTCGCTGTCAAGGATGACTCCAAGAGTTTTTACAGGGCTTGATACGTCAATTAAAGAAGAATTAAATGTATGTTATATATAAACATTGGGCGCGGCAATTAGCTGTCAAGAATTACGTCCCTTGTAAGGATGCTATCATCGTAGGTTCGAACCTCAGACTGTATTTGATTAATTTATCAGCATCAAAGTGACTAGCGTTTCAGAACTGCATACGTTTTGACTCTCTTAGAAGCTGATACGCTGTGATGTCACTAAAATGGTGTTCGTAGCGGCGTTACACCAAACTCTCTCACATATATGATCTTTTACCGATACACAGATTGTTTCTAACTACCTACACGTATTACTGGATTTATTGCCCATAAGAGTAGAATAATCGTGTGTAATAACTTTCGGATATTTTCATATTTGTATTTTAGCGATTTTCAATGCTGATTGGTCATTCATTGTTAGTACAAATACAGTATGACGTCATCAATTGACCCTGACGTGACAAACTTATTACATAGCGTCATCTGAACAATAGGCTACATTCAATGAAGTTTCAAATTTCAAATGTCATGAGTAATATATAAAATAACTTACGCGAAACTCGTGAATGAATGCTGTAAGTCCCTCGCCAAAGGATCGGGAAGAAACACTCCAAATATCTCCTCATTTAACTCGATTTATTACGCTCCTTGTCCACAATATTTAAGTTTAGGTTGTGATGTAAATGTGCCGGTCCCCTTGCTGAAGAAACATGCGCATTTGATGAATTCACTTAATATTGATGACACGTATAAGATATCACAATTCTAAACCATTGTACACATTGAAATGAATTTATTAACATTAATTCTAAAATTTGTTTATTTGTATTTTTCAGACCGCCTATGACTTGAATAATCGACGTTTCTTTGATGTGTTTAAATACGGAGGTGTAAACATAACAGCCTTTAAAATCATACAAGATAATAGTGACGCATACAAAAAAGCTGAGCAATTGTGGAAATCCAAACAATCGAACTACCCAGACCTCTTTCCTTTATCGGTAAGTTCAGGAAAAGTTAACTTTTGTTTCTGTTGCGCCAGTGCTTGTTCACGTCTTCCACCATGATTCACCCTTGCGCCCAATAGCAGGATCCGCTGATTGTGAAGGTCGTCTTTAGATGTTTGTTGGTACCTTTACTTTCTAATGAATATGCATAGAATTTCGTCGCTATATTTCGTGATCATGAAGACAGTTAAATAAAGCAACAACAAAATATTTATTTGTAATTTGTAATTTATTTGAATTGTTATGATAATATCGATACATTCAACTTCCTCATTGCCGAAATATACAGTACAGAAAGTAGCCACGGAAATACATGTATACATATGCTGGTAAAGAATGGCGTACCCACACATGTGATATGCTCTATTATTCAGACGGAATCAGCCTTGCTGCTCGACACCGTAGAAGCTGTACACAAATCGTTACAAATCGGTGCTCTCCGGACCAAGCAAGGTGGCATGGACAGAGTCTATTGCAGGAACCCTGGCAGGTCCAAGTCGGAGAATGGACCACGTGTTCTTCAACAGCTAATACAGGTATATGTGTCAGCATGCACTCAAGTGTATAAGCTGGTAATCAAAACGTCATGAGAACGCTTCAGATGTCATGCTCATGTCTCTATAACATACGACCTTGCAAGGCCTTACTTTATAAAGTCAACACATTCATAGACAACTGACGTCACGAATCTGTCCACACTTCCAATGGTAACGGAAAGGTATTCGCGATAATTGATTGTACCGTTAAGGAGTGGGTCTACATACGACCAAGGTATTTTGCGTAGCACTTTGCATGCATCTAAAAGTGTTTTATAACGAGTAAAGAGGTGTACGTGTGGTGCTTCCACTCATTGGGTGTGTTTCTTCATAAAGTGTCTGTTGTAAAAATGACATGTTTTGAGCAAGGTATTTAACGAAAACTGTTGTGAAACTCTCCCTCGATAGCACGAGTAACTGCCAAATCACTCCTCAATGTTGCTATTGGCATCACGATTATCGTATGTTTGACTTATACTTATTTCGTTCATGGATATACTCTAATTCTTTCGCTTTTGTCTTTTACAGTATTCATTTACTGGATTAACTGGAGGTGTTGGATTCGATAACCAGGGAATGAGGAATGACTTTAAAATTGATGTTTACGAATTGACGCACAAGAAAGACTTTGAACATGTAAATATACGTCCTGACGCACCATTAAAACAAATACAACCATAAATCGATAAATTTCAGATTTATTAATACATGCTAATAGATTACCAAACAACTGATCTGCATGTTTGTAAACGTTGTGATTGAAGAAGGTGCATAATACCCAGTGTAGCAAAGGTACAAACTAAGAGAGGATAATGGGTAATCATTGTATTCAGTTGGTGTTCGTATAAGTACACCGTCATATACCAAATTCATACAATATTGTTGAATTTTAAGTAGCACACTCCCATAGAAGGTATGGAATGATTCTCAGATTGATCAGGTGCTACTTAGATACATGTACATGAGTGCAGGGGCTCGGGTGGCCCAGTCGTTAGCATCCTAGAAACTTTTGATCTTCGGTTCGAATCCAGATTTGCCTGTTCATGCCACCCAAGGCACGTAGTTCGCTATTCAGTGTCACATCTCTTACCAGGGGCCTATGCTGCCTTGTTCTATTTCTATTTAGAGTTGTAAAGGTTAAGGGAAAGAATATTGTTTTTTTTTGCTGCGCTGAAACGGCATCGCTCTTCCCGTCCATGGTTAGCATTGATAGGTGGTTTGTTGTATCATCTGTCATCTGTGTAATCATAATTTATCTTAACATGCAACTGTCAGTATTGGCTCAGCTAACTTTGCTTTTGAGTACATTACAAGATCGACTTAGTTCACACTAAACTCACACATATTTACTTGATGCGTGTTTTAACAGAAACAGTCATGGAACAGACGGGAACTGGATACAAAGGACAACATTAATAGAACCTTGAATACATCATCTAAAAACAAGACTCAAGTGGTTACCACTATCATGGTAAGAATAATGTAACCTTATACAAATATAATTGTATTCATTTTCTTCTAGAGAAAAAATAATACCCTGATATAATGACCGCTCCAGGAGTTGGAATTTTTCTTTTATATGATATGTACGGTTATATTCCACAAGTTACCGTAGTTACCGAAACAAATTTTGGTTTTAACTTAAAAAGTCTTGTTTAATGTACAGTGTTACCAGGTTACTCTCTGGCGTTGACGTATATATTCATAAAAGCTTATTAACAATATTGAGTTTTTGCATGGCAAAACTGTCGCCACGTCAATATGTGTGAGTGCATGATGGCCAAAGAATTTATTCTTAATACAGCAGGGTTTATATAACAGTATAGTTGTTGGTCTATAGGTAATTAACCACATATGCTGGAGCATTGCGTATTAAGATGGTTATACATTTTGGAATACCCAACTCTTATCTACCGATTGGCCGATCTGAGCGTATAATCGTACTCCGACTACAAGAATCGATGCTGGCACGGATGTCTTCTCCATACTAGCTTCTCGCTAAAGCTTAACAGATCGCCTTAGACTCGGAATCGGATCCTGCTCATCAGACTCAGAATAGAACCACCATTGATTGATTTAATTTTCTTTCAGGTATCGCCATTTGTAATGAAGAAAAAACTTACAAATGGTGAGCCTCCAGTCGCCGGTAACGAGTATGAAGGTTACTGTATTGACCTCGTTGGCCTGGTAGCCAAACAAGCCAATTTTGAATTTCGTATAGAAATCGCCAACGATTATGGAAGAAAGAATGAGTCTACTGGTCAGTGGTCAGGCATGGTTGGAGAACTGATCAATGGTGTAAGTTACTTACAGAATAGTGATTGTGTGAGTGATATTGGGTTAACGCTGCCTTGAACAGTATTTCGCCTTTATTAAGGGTGTTGTCTTGGTTGGAGAGAAAAGCCCACGTGATGTAGTGATGTAGTGCTAAGGAGTCTACCACTTTTGCCGATGAAAAATAAAACTTCATTGGGTCGAATCTGGGATTCAAACCGACGATCATACCTGAAGGGACCATTGCACTTCTGCTTGTTTGTTTGTTTGTTTGCCGCACTCAGCAGTATTCCAGCTATATGACGGCTGTCTGTAAATAATCAAGTCTGGACCAGATAATCCATTGACTGCCATCATGAACATGGATCCACGCAATTTGGATCGATGACATGCATCAGCCAAGTCAGCGAGCCTGACCACCCGATCCCGTTAGTCGCCTCTTACGACAAGCATAGTCACTTTTTACGGCCAACATTGGTTGCTGAAGACCTATTCGTCCCCGGATCTTCACGGGTCCCCTGCACTGCTGAAGTTAACGTCAAGTGGGAATATTATTTTGGTTCTGACAAACACATCTTATGGTCTTGTTCTTTCCGGTGTTGACAATATAAATGAGCGTAAATGTAAACAAAACTTTTATTCTGTCAGTTGGTTGCTGCAACCCGGTGATATAACTGAGTTACTGTTGAACACGACGTTAAATCCAACTCACTACAACAATCACAACCAGTACATGTTATAGGTGTGTGTGACTATTCTCAACGTCGTATTACCTGAAGTATTTGTTTTCGTTGAAACAACTCTATCTCAAATCTTTTATTTAATAAAAAGCTTAATTGATTCATAATGTGTTCTGGTCACATAAGATGCACCGTACGCTCCATTTCAATGGAACACTGGCTGTAATACGACAATATTGAATCGATGTTAAACAAGTATGTTAAGGATGAAATCCTCTTAGGTGATGTGATAGGGACGTTTGTGTCGCAACGTTTATTTAACCTTATTTTAGCAGGAAAATGGTTAATGTTTTACGAATCAAAAGAATAACACATTTAAAATATCACCTGGAATAAACTTCGCCAGATCCCGTCCGGAGAACCTGCCCACAAAAATGAAAACGAGCAGAGAATAAAATTACGATTAATGTCAAGTCGTATTTAATGATGTATCCAGTTATGTGCACTGAGTTTGTGTTAACGATGTGTCACTTAATTGTCGTTGAATTAAACCCTTTTATTGTTCAATTATGTAACTGCAGACACGACAGATTGCTGTTGCACCACTGACCATCACCGAAGACAGGGAGCGCGTTGTGGACTTCTCCAAGCCTTTCATGAACACAGGAATCAGTATCATGATCAAGAAACCCGACAAAGTCAAACCGGGCGTTTTCTCCTTCATGGAACCGTTGGACCGATATGTCTGGCTCTGTATAGCTGTTGGCTTCCTGAGTGTCAGCTTTGTACTCTTCTTTGTGGGCCGCTTCAGTCCTTTCGAATGGACTGTGGATGGCAATGGGAAGAAAGAAGCCAACAACACCTTCACTATTTCCAACACAATGTGGTTCTCTCTGGGAGCTTTGATGCAGCAAGGGTCTGATATATCTCCAAGGTTGGTGGCCCCGGGCTTATTGTTGAAAATGGTCATTTTTCTTCTGAATCCTGGTTAAACATTGAGAGAAACAGAAAAACATTGATGAATATCAAATTCTTGATTTCCTGTAAATAATCTGACATTACGTATACTAGATATATAAATAGTGTTGCTTTCTCAGTATTACGCCCTTATATATTACGTATGATTTTATGTGATAGTATTGTTAAACTGTCAATTCAAAATATTATTTTCATATTTACATTTCAAGACTGTTAACCGCTCATTGAATGTTTCGACAACTCTGTAATTGTACATACAACACATGTCAAATTATGAAAATGCAAGCGACAAACCCCGTAGTCCTTAAAATCTCCTGAGTCCATTGTACGATTCCGACTGAATCACTAACAAAAAGTGATGATACCCGTTGTTCTTGAAAAAGGTGAGCGTATCTTGCCTTACCGGCCGCACCCGTCACAAACACATGCAAAGTCAAGTCAACCATTCACCTTTAGAAAATACGGGAACATTTTGGTCACTGATGCGTCAAATTTGGAAATACTCTGAACCTAGCTACCCGAAACGTTTTGATACTTAGCTTTACTAAGACCTTGCATTTTGTCACCCTGATAAAGAGCAATAGACATTTGATTCTCAGTGATATTACTTCTCTCAAACCTTCCTCCAGTTATCATATTCTCACACTATGATGAAGTGAAAACGTACCCAATCACAAGCACAACAATACAGAAAACCGACTTTTACCAACACTAATCTCGTTTCATCCATCTCATCTGCCTCGATACCCATATTTTATTACTCCTACATTGCAGCATAATATTTAGTAGAATAATAACATATAGCCTGAGCTGTTGATACATGCCAGATAAACGTGTACAGGTATGATACAACGACAATGAAGAAAAACGACCATTGACTATTGTAACTGTATCTGTTAAGTGCCCGATCATGTTGAGGCCGCTTGATGTTGGGCTTACGCGCCCTTGCTATATATTTCATTCATCCAAGAATCAATCTTGGAGATATATCAGTGCTTGGATGCATGACCTGTCCCATTTTGTTGTCATTCGCATTTAACTTATGTTGATTTTATTTTCAAAAACCCTCAGACCATTTTACACCACTCGGTTCAATGCATGCCACCCGCATATAGTCGTTGTTATGAATATGCTTGAATTATTCATAGAGCATGCTACAAGAATATTTTCATGGGGATTCCTGGTTTGAGTTGGTCCATAGCAACCTATCTTTGTACGAGGCAACGGGGCGGTCGGGTAGCCTAGTGGTAAAAGCGTTCGCTCCTCAAGCCAAAGATCATGCTTCGATACCCGACGTGGGTACAATGTGTGAGGCTCATGTCTTGTGTCCCCCGCCGTGAAATTGCTGGAATAATGCTAAAAGCGGCGTGGAACCTCACTCACTCACTTGTACGAGGCGACTTAATGGATCGGTGGTGGGGTGTGGGTGTTGGTGTGGGTGTGGGGGTGGGAGGTGGGGATGGCAGCTCATTTACTTGGTTGATAGCGTGTCAAAGTACCCGACGGTGTGGATCGTTGCGTGTTAGATCAACCACCGGTTTGTTCGGTCCAAACGCCATGATATTTACAGGCTACCATCACAGAACTGGAATAATTCTGAGTGTGCGTTGAACAACAAAAGTCAATGCTAATCAAGCATTTATAAAACTATCAAAATGGTTTAAATTAGAGGATTGTGTAGTTTCCCTGTGGTCAAACCGTTCGCTTGTCACGTTGACTACCTTGGTTCGATTCCCCCACGGGACCTAGAAGTTGGATGGTTTGAATATTGTTCAATGGGCGTAATACGATAGTTACTAAAGAAAAGTTGCTTTGTAGATTGTAGAATTTCCCCTTTACTTGCTTCACCCAAATTGCATGGCGATATCTGCCTATCATCCACATCACTCTTGTCAATGGCTGATGTACTGCTAACGATGCAATGTATTCTAGGTCTTTGTCTGGACGGGTGATCGGCAGTGCCTGGTGGTTCTTCACTCTTATCATTATATCTTCCTACACAGCCAATTTAGCAGCCTTCTTGACTATTGAGAAGATGTTAACACCTATTGATTCTGCAGATGATTTAGTAAATCAGAAAGAGATCAAATATGGAACATTAAGAACTGGAACCTCGTGGGATTTCTTTAAGGTAAGAATACTTTGGTAAGTAATTGGACTGTACAGATTGTGTATTCCTGTGTTTGCTTTTCAGCTTTGGCTACTTATACATGGTGTGAGTTTATACAGGGAAGGTTCGATAATCCGGACGACACCGCTTATAGTTAAAACATGAACATTAACTAATTTCCAGATTAATGAATAATCGGCCTGGGACATGATGTGGAGTCGCGGTTTGACCGTTTTGTTTGACTGCAGTATGTTCCTAAATTATAGTGGCCGAGAGGAGACGTCGATTTCTCGCCTTCAATTACGGCCGCGAGGAAGCCATAACACGAGACGAGAAAGCGATAACACAAGACGAGAAAGCGATAACACGAGACGAGAAAACTATACCACGAGACGAGAAAGCGATAACACGAGACGAGAAGGCGATAGCACGAGACGAGAAAGCGATGGTGATGTTCTCTTTCACTTTGTGGGGCTGAGACGGATTTTTTCATAAACTTTCTCGCTTTCTCGCTTTATCAAAATCTCGTATCATCTTGTTATCGCTTCTCGTGTTGCATTCACGTCTCGTGTTATCGCTTCTTGTCTCGCATTCACGTCTCGTGTTATCGCTTCTCGTCTCGCGTTCACGTCTCGTATTATCGCTTTCTCGCGGCCGTAAATGAAGGCGAGAAAGTGATGTCCCTCTCGGCCACCATACAAAATGCCGTACACTGAGCAACAAGTGTACATGTAGTCATTAAACCTTTCAAGGATTGTCTATTCCTTTCCCCAGAGACTTGATAAAGTACAGTCGTCGCCTTTGATCTATTAATTAAGCATCTTAGAAAGTCGTATAGTAGTCCAGCTTCATTCTGATTAACAAATAGAAAGATTATAACATGCCAACTGAACCCGATGATCTGCATGAACCATGGACGATAACATCACCCGCAAGAAAGAAGGTTTACAGGAGTGGAAATATAGTTTATTATATTTATAGGTTAAATTACCGTTACCTCAATATCTAAAGGGGAACATTCTAGCAAGCAGAAAATAGTTAATACGGACTATTTAACTTCGAACGGTAACGTCCGGATTGAAGGAGTTTCACTGTATCGCCTAGGAGATAAACATTATATGTTTTGATATTTGAGGGTGTTATTGCATTTTTCCAGTAAAAGTTATCTGGACCGACGACGAAAGCATCGAATACTCATTAAAACCCACAAACCTCAACGCATTTCATGTTTATTGACATCGTAAATACATTTAGTAGGTTTCAGCTGCATCTTTCTACGCATGCTCAAACAGGCGTGTGACTGCAAGATGTAAGCCTGGAATAATATGATGTTATGATTCACTAGTCTCGACAGCTGAATCAGCCTTGGGAGAAACAAGGAAAACACTTTTAAATAATATTAATCAAACGCAAATTGTAATTGCTGATTTATTCTTGTCGCAACATTGTGGGACATTATATTTATACGTTTAGTTAATTTTGTACGCATCAGACATTGGGGGGACAAATAGATTTGAGGGTATAGAGAAAATCCACATATTGGCTTTTGAAACTTCTTATAAACCTCAAACCTTACGTCAAATACATAATGCTATAATAGTGTATGGTTTATGTGGCTGATATCCAATGAATATCAATTTACTTGTTTGTAGTGTTGGATACAGGTGTAAAATATTATCAACGACCGCCTCCCTGCCAAAACGTACATGTTACTTTATTTAGATAATGTAGGGTATAAAAGTTTGGCTTTAAATATGATATATCTAGTAATTTTTCATGGTTTTGGTTTTGTTTGGCTGTCACAAACAGTTTAAGATATAACCTTTACAGAGAACATAAAAGTTTTTTTAGGACCAGAAAAGTACCTTTGTACAAATAGAGAATTAAAGCTTCGAAATATGTTTTAGTTTGGAGGGAGATTATTACGGTTGAGAAATTATTAAGGTAGGTGGCAGATATCGATATGTGCATGATAAACTGCCCTTTATGTGATCAAGTTATAAAAGATGAAGGCGTTTGTGCTACTTTGATGCTATTAGGCTTAAATATCTACCAAAGACATGTATCAATACTGTAAATATGCAATTGCCACAAACGACACAGAACAAAACACATCACTATTTCTGTATATTTATCATGCGAAAGAAAGAAGAAAGTATTTAGTAAACACTGTGTAAAATCATGTCTATTGTAATATAATTTGTTATTTGTATATTTGTTTGGATTGATTGTCGCCATTCAACGTTTTGGGATATCATATTTGTAAACGTATTATTACCCAGTGAATTGTAAGAAGAATTCTATTTAAGACCATCAAATCATATTCATACAAGTTACATGACACCCGTCCCTACCTATAACAGTTTAACGGAATACCAGCGTTTTGTTGTTGCAGGATTCAGAAGTCCAGGTTTTCAGGCAAATGTATGAGACTATGGAGGCTAATAAAAACGAAGTTATGCTGTCTGACGTAGAGCTTGGGGTGGCAAAAGTAAGGAAGTCGAAAGGGAAGTACGCGTTTATGTTGGAGTCTTCGATGAACGATTACCACAGTCAGCAAGAACCCTGTGACACGATGAAGGTGGGCGACAACTTGGACAACAAAGGCTACGGGATAGCAACTCGTATAGGATATCCTTTAAGGTGAGGTCCGCTGACAGAATAGATGTTTTAGTCAAGGCTTCGTGCATTTGAGTACAAACATGTTAAACGTATATGAAAAGTAATATGATCGTGGTTTTCCGAATCTTAATAGTTGGAAGTAGTTACCGAATATTCTATAAAGGACCCTTTATATTAATGTGTTACTGATATATAGCTGCCCTGAATGAACCATGTTGCTGATATATAGTTGTCCTGAATGAACCGTGTTGCTGATATATAGTTGTCCTGAATGACCCTTGTTGATGATATATAGCTGTCCTGAATGAACTGTGTTGCTGATATATACATGAAGGTGTCCTGAATGAACCGCGTTGCTGATATATAGTTGTCCTGAATGAACTGTGTTGCTGATATATAGTTGTCCTGAATGAACTGTGTTGCTGATATATAGTTGTCCTGAATGAACCGTGTTGCTGATATATAGTTGTCCTGAATGAACCGTGTTGCTGATATATAGTTGTCCTGAATGAACTGTGTTGCTGATATATAGTTGTCCTGAATGAACCGTGTTGCTGATATATAGTTGTCCTGAATGAACCGTGTTGCTGATATATAGATGTCCTGAATGAACCGTGTTGCTGATATATAGTTGTCCTGAATGAACCGTGTTGCTGATATATAGTTGTCCTGAATGAACCGTGTTGCTGATATATAGTTGTCCTGAATGAACCGTGTTGCTGATATATAGTTGTCCTGAATGAACCGTGTTGCTGATATATAGTTGTCCTGAATGAACTGTGTTGCTGATATATAGTTGTCCTGAATGAACTGTGTTGCTAATTAAAGTTGTCCGGAATGAACCGTGTTGCTGATATATAGTTGTCCTGAATGAACCGTGTTGCTGATGTTTAGTTGTCCTGAATGAACTGTGTTGCTTATATATCGTTAATCTGGATGGAACAAGTTGCTGCTACATAATTATCCTGAATGAACCGTGTTGGTGATATATAGTTGACCTGAATGTATCATGTTTCTGAGATGTAGTTCCCCTGAATGGACCGTGTTCCTGATATATAATTATCCTGAATGAGCGGTGTTGGTGATAATGTTTCTTGGTTTATCAACACCATACATGAACCCGGGCTCGTGGGTTTCATCAAAGTGCATTCCTTCCACGCCAAACTAACATGAATTCTGCTGACATATATAAGTATCCTGAATGTACCGTGTTACTGTCATTTAGTTGTTCTCAATGAACCGTGTAGCTGAAAGATAGTTGTCTTGATTGAACCTTGTTTCTGTATAAGATAATGCTGAATGAGCCCTAGTTGTTCTCAATGAACCGTGTAGCGTAAAGATAGTTGTCTTGATTGAACCTTGTTTCTGTATATGATAATGCTGAATGAGCCCTAGTTGTTCTCAAGGAACCATGTAGCATAAAGATAGATGTCTTGATTGAACCTTGTTTCTGTATAAGATAATGCTGAATGAGCCCTAGCTGTTCTCAATGAACCGTGTAGCTGAAAGATAGTTGTCTTGATTGAACCTTGTTTCTGTATATGATAATGCTGAATGAGCCCTAGTTGTTCTCAAGGAACCATGTAGCATAAAGATAGATGTCTTGATTGAACCTTGTTTCTGTATATGATAATGCTGAATGAGCCCTAGCTGTTCTCAATGAACCGTGTAGCTGAAAGATAGTTGTCTTGATTGAACCTTGTTTCTGTATAAGATAATGCTGAATGAGCCCTAGCTGTTCTCAATGAACCGTGTAGCTGAAAGATACATGTTGTTGTCATGGTTAAACCTTGTTTCTGTATATGATAATGCTGAATGAACCCTATTTCTTTAAACGTGTAAACATACCCCGATAAACCGTAGCACGGATATAGAATTATCTTCACTGAACGCTGTAGCAGATGGGAATTATCCTGAATGTACCATATTGCTTATGGACCATGTTACGTATGGTTTGTTTTACAGAGACGAAATCAACATTGCTGTGCTTGAGCTTCGGGAGATAGGAGAACTCCACAAACTAAGAAGAAAATGGTGGTACGACAAGGGTAAATGTGGAGACGTTGATGGATCAAAGGTAAATATCTAAAATGTATCAATTTTAAAAATAATTTTTAAACTAAATTATCCCAAATAACATGACCATTTTACAAGAAAACGTAACAGAAGCACATCCTTAGATGTATGCAAGTCTTTCCTGATATTAGTTAACAATCAAACTTCTAAAGGTATTCATACTTGTATCTCTGGCTTACATCTCCTTTAGAAATATATCACTATTTTGAAAAACAAAAAAATGGGAATGCATAGTATTTTATGCAGGACTATGGAGTCTTATGCAATACTTTGTATATCACAAAGACGGATATCTCAAAAGGTATCAAATATTTTATATATACTGCCGGAATCGTACAATCGATTCTGCTTTTTGCAGAAATTTATCATTGAATTTTAAAATTCTTATCAATGTAATCAGCGTCATCTCATACCTCATCAGGAGTTATCATCGAGTCATAAACCGAGTTTTCTCCCTTTGTCACACACACTCTGAATTAATATGAATGAACGGAGATGTGTATGTTTTCAAAAGAGAAGGAGCATTTTGTCCAAACAACAGACACTTCAAATTGTCGGTTGGGCTCCTGTACATATATCAGTAAAACGTTTCCCTCATACTAACTGGGTTCACAGTACTTCAATCATTATCTATAAACGTTATGTATTGATGTCTGATCACAAGAATTAATTCGTTTGCTCACGGGGTACTCCTTGATGTAATATAATCCACAAAGCTAGGCGGAACTGCGTCCCTTACCTGTCATATTTGTCTAAGGATAGGCAATTTTCTGCTCCGAGTTGTCCCCCTTTGTCTAGCCAGGATCCGTAAGTTTGTCCAGATTCAATCTGATATTAACCCTTGGGTTGTGACCATCATGTCCTTGCCCATTGGTTTCAATAAAGAGGAAAACGTTGTATTGATTGTATTGAGCTGAAACAGCTGTGACGTTAAACCCAACTTACTTTTCAGGACGCTACCCAGAGCGCCCTAACGTTGAGCAATGTATCTGGAATCTTCCACATCCTCATTGGGGGACTTGTGCTGGCAATGATTACGTCGGCTTTGGAATATTTAGCACAGAAAAAATTAAAAGCAAATCGTGCCAAGGTAACTCCTCACAAACCTTAGTAACATAAACATTTCGTCATCACGAAAATTCAGACGCAATGTGACATATGTTCAACGCTTCGTATGTGCATGCCATCTCGACACGCTCTGGTCTGATTTAATCTGTTATAAACCCTCTTCAGAATGAGTGTACCGAAACCTGCTATCAATTTCTTTCAATAATCCGTGTTTTAAAGTATTATTGTTGTGTGAATAATTTATAAGAACAGTATATGTTCAAATGATATATTTTCTAATCATATTTCTACAAGAGATTGTGATATAATACGTTATATCATTAATGATGAATTAAAAACATGACGTGCTTGTGTCCACTGTGAATCACTGGGTACGTGGCTTTTAATTGGAGGTCATTTCGGTAGTCTTGTGGTTACTTCTGTTTCACAGAAGACCGGAGTTCGATTCCCAATATATCAAACCAAGATGTCGTCATCACATTGCTGAAATACTACCGCAAAGCGTTGTTGAATCCTATAACTCTTATACAACAACTTACGAAACTGGTATAATTTTCAATGTGAAAGCGAATACAAGCCGATCGGGCACATAAATATAATATTCATATATCCCCATATGGTACAAATGTGTGAAGCCCATTTCCCGTGTACCCCGACGTGATATTGCTGAAATATTGCTAAAAGCGGCGTAAAACTACTTTCACTCTCCAACTCATACACCTTGTTTGTATGTCATGACCACACTGTTCCTACTTTCCCAATGGAATCTTTTTTCAGGAAAATGCCAAAACACAAGCACGTACAAATGCAAACCAAAACCCAGTGAGAAGGGAAAACTTTGAATCCTTTAATACTGGCGCTGCTTTTTCTCCTGAGCAGGAGAACGGAGGGGTACTGTTTCGACAATGATTTGCTTGATAACAGGCAAACACAAGGTGCGTCAACGTCAACAGATTTGCATTCGGCATAGACGGCTAATAAAATGAGCGATTTATTACGACTACCTATCTATTCAATCAGAATGAGTAATATCATGACAAATACACTTTGGGGAAGAGACGTCTTTATATTCATGCAAATCTATTGTCTTGATGCTCGTTGTTTTGTTTCTATCAAACAAATCATTTCAATCCTTTCCTTTTGTGGGTTTATATCTTTGTATTGTATATCGTTTAATAATATATTCCTGATATTTCTTTAAAAGCGTTTCTTCTTGGTAAATGCATTTATTTCTCCAAAGCATGTTTTACTCTCGTCTTAATATAAATTCCATCTGCTCTCTATCCTTAAAATACGTTTAAGCTTGATTTAATTTTTTTCACGAAAACACTATTCATTCATACTACGTAAGTAAAATAAATGAAATGAAATGTTGGCAATATAACAAGTGCACACATTTTAAAGACACAAATGAGTTATAAATTTCTTTAGTAATAAATTCTAAGTTCAAAATAAGTAAGCAATTTTCTCTGAAATTGTAACATTGATTTTTGCCTCAAAATATACTCAACGTTCATTATTAATATCAATATTAAGACCTTCATCGTTCATACGTACATGGCCCTTCCATAAACAAATTTCCTGTATGTAATCAATTTTGTTCACAGTGTGAAGGATGTTGACTTTCCTGTTTCAGTACCACTTTGCACCAGCTGGGCAGCTCATCACCTTTGAGACTCCCCCGAAAGGAAACCAGACGGAAATCTAATTTGAATATGTGACAAACTGCCAAAATAATTCAATGGAGTCTCTGTTCTTTGATGTGTGGCAAATCTCAGATTCTTCCAGTAACTATCTTCTGAGGAATTCAGTGATATCAAAGGTTCACATGCCTTTTCACTGTACAACCTGATAATAAGGATATTATATGTATCTTCCAATAATATTTTTGTGTCCATGTGATACTTTAATATGATGATTGACCGTGGTATTTCAAAATGTAGACTTTACATAGGCCGATATAACGTTGGTGTGACACAAAACGTCAACAGCAGAGAAACATTTGAAGATATCAGTGACAAGGTACAAATGTGACATATGCTTTTTGTATCGAAAATTATGACCATTTGAACAATGTATGGATACTACTGGTATTAGTTCAGACTGGATGCAGGTAATGTCCACCAGATGAAGTAAATAGATAATATGAAAAATACGAGGCATATTTTTTGTTTCAATGGTTGTAAATGACAGAAAGTCATCATGAAATAGAGACTTCAGGTGAGTGCTATTCAACCAGACATTCCATCACTGATAATCCATATCCCCATTTGTATATAGTTCATTTTGATAATGGTACTCATGTTAATCCTACTTCAAGTGCTTAACCGTTTTGTTATGTAACACCATGATAACTTCTCACGTTTTGTTGACATACACAGTCGATGGTTTATTGAAATCTCTACACGTCTCTGCAGGTGTTGTCATGGTAAAATTCACACAAGTGCACAAAACCACACGTAGCTGAATCGGTTCATTGAAATGAATACCCCAGAGTCGAAACACTGTTGCAACATCTATCGCACGTTCATAGATACATGCTGGGATGTTTTAGGTAGCATTAAGTGTTTGTGTCGAACACAATCATATAACAATGGCTTGTACGGCAACTATTCCATCAAGAACATTCTCGGAAAACCTCTTTAACTTATTCATATAAAGCCAATGATTTGCCAATGAATATACGGTTTTGTTCAATCTTTGTAATAAATATGCGACTTCTAAAGTCATCTGATGTACACAATTTGCAAAAAAGACCACATATTAAGTATAACCACATGTTGTTTTGTATTTAGAGTCTGTATTTGTAAATAATGTGTTCAGATACCCTGTTGATATATTTTATACCGGAATCATCCAAAGATGATAAGTTGCAAAGAAAATCATATGTGTATATGTTGTAGTTTAGTTGTTGTGTTTGACCTCCATTGTAAATACCATCTCCGCAGGTATCTGTGTATTACTTGTTTACAAAGTGTATTGCACAACGTTGATGTGTTCTTTGTGGATAATGATATTTATATTAGATTAATTTGTTTTGCCTTAAATAGTATTAAAACCAGTTTTATACAAACACGTTTCTCCCTATTCAATCGATAATTTTTAGACAAACATTCTTTTTTTATGAACATATATATTAAAATTAACCAATCGGGGTGAAGAGTTCACCTTACACATAAAACAATACTGTAATGTATTTCTGCTGTGGATGAATGGCAGTACAGCGAAACCTCGTTCACTAGAAGTCCTCAGTATATCGAACATATATCGATTTAACCGTAGTTCGATAAAAACAGTGTGCTGATATTAGACCATATGTTTGATAAGGATTCCACAGGTACCATAAAGCTACAAGATATAACATCTTAAACAAATTATCGTGTTGATGGAATTCGGCTAAGATCATTCTCCTTTCTCTGAGCGTTAACTGGAGTGAGTGTTATGGTTTTATGCTGCTTTAAGCAATATTCCAGCAATATCACGGCGGGGACACGAGAAATGGGCTTCACACATTGTAACCATGTCGGGAATCGAACCCGGGTCTTCAGCGTGACGAGCGAACGCTTTAACCACTAGGCTACCGCCCCAAGCGTTCACTGGAAACATAGGGTGATCATAGAACATAAGCAGAGTGTTTATATTCGACCATAGGTTTTGTATCACATGTCGCATTGTCGGGGACGCTTCGTCCTGTGACTAACAGTGATACTCTGTCTGTGTAAGGTGTGAAGGGCCCAGCATCATAGCTGCAAGGATTCGTTTGTGGTGGGTTCGAACCCAAATGCGCCCCAATATAATCCAAGGTCTGTCAGCACACACCCATCCTCCTGGGTTTCAAACCAAACATTAACGACCTGCACCACTGTGAATGTACATTCACGTTAAACTGGCGCGGCCGGGTAAGAACGTAAACGTTGTTCATTTACTCACTAATCTATTACTCAATAGTATGTCTTGACTTACGTTATTCCACCATGCACAATCAAAATGTGACGCCATATAACGTTATACACTTCACCGGGGGGCGGGGTTGCCAAATGGGTAAAAGCGTTCGCTTGTCTCGCCGAAGACCCGGGTTCGATGACCGACATGGGTACAATGTGTAAAGCACATTTCTGGTGTCCCCCGCCGCGATATTGCTAGAATATTGCTACAAGCGGCCTAAAACTATATTCATTCACTCACTTACTAACTCATTCACTCACTCACTTACAGTCACTTCAATAATTTTCGCTCATCGATCGTAGATTTCCAGACGGTGATAATAAAGCTGGTATTGTTCCTGAAGTCTGAACGAGGACCAGGTCCCGTGTGTAAATACGACATTATCTATAATGAATATAACAAACGAGTCTATTTTGATCTCTCTTCTAAACATAATGGAGTTGTTTGTAAGGTTCTAGAGTAATAACAAAATAATAATATTTGTAGCTGAAAAGTCACAAAGGTCTTTCATCGAGCCTCCTCCAACTTGAGGAGCGGTCGGGTAGCCTCGTGGATAAAGCGTTCGCTCGTCTCGCCGCAGACCCGCGTTCGATTCCCGACATGGGTACAATGTGTGGAGCCCATTTCTGGTTTCCTCCGCCGTGATATTGCTGGAATATTGCTAAAAGCGGCGTAAAATCAAACTCACTCACTCCACCAACTTGAAATATTTTGGACAATATATAATCAGTGATGACGTCAAAATAAATACAAAACATCAAAATATTAATATCCGTGCTTTCTTTTCTTCTTCTTAGTTTATGTGGAACTTCATGTTGCTGTGATCATAAATTGATTTTCATCAGTGTCCTCCGACCTGTTAAGTATAAACTAAATGATCAAATGTACGTACGATCTACAGCCGATGGCGACCTCATGGCACCAGGTTATGTGTGAAACTGTGTGTCATGATCAGGATCGATACCACTTTCACTGTCACTGTCACTTGTAGGGATTCCGGGTAGTAATATTAGTCCCCTACCATATACTGCGACAAAATCGACCGGGTAGTCAGGCTCGTTGACTTGGTTGGCTGCATGTCATCGTATCCAAATTGCTTGGATCGATAATCAATATTTCAACCACTGGATTGTCTGGTCAAGCCTAGATTATGTTGTTGTTTGTTTTTTGTTTAACACCACACTCAGCAATATTCCAGCTATGTGACGGCGGTCTGTAAATAATCAAATCTGGACCAGACAATCCAGTGATTGACATCATGAGCATCGATCCAGGCAGTTGGGATACGATGATATGCATCAACCAAGTCAGCGAGCCTGAACACCCAATCCCGTCTTTTACAGCAAGCATTGGTTGCTGAAGACGTATTCTACCTCGGATATTCACGGGTCCTCCGATTATGTATATAGCGCCGTCACATAACTTGTATATTGCTGAACAGGGCCTAAAAAAAACATAAAAATACATTTATTTTTAATTCCATGCTTTAAATGAAAATATTTTTTTTGAACGATGTATATTTCTTCTCGGCAACACTATCAAGTTACATATAGGTCGGTGAGGGAGGGAATTATGCCATTGATTTTTAAACAGGCCAACATTACTTTTTCCTGTTTCGTATTTTACTAAACAGGAAGACTTTTAAAAGATTGTATTAAAACATGTTCTAAAATTTTATATTTTTATTTCGCCCCACGATTTTCGCCTTTTTTAAAAAAAGGCAAAAGAGGAGAAGAGAGTGAAGGAATCGCAACATGGGGACGAGCGTTGTCCTGTTGGAAAATGTGCCGTTGGTCTGATCACTTGGTCGGTATACTGCTGAGCAGTGACGCCGTGTCCCCGACCTTGACCAACATTCAGAAAGCACATGGGTCCAAGTCTCGCATTAAGACCAATCCCTGCCCAAATCATGACGCTAGGTCCATCCCATGTATCCCTTTCCACAACGTTTCTGTAAGCGAAACGATCACCTCGACGCCCCCAAATTCCGACTCTTCCGTCTGCAATGGAGACACAAAAGCGACTTTCATCAGAGAAGATGAAACGCCTCCACTCACGATGTCGCCAATTGCAATGACTCTGTCCCCACTGAAGTCGTGCTTGTCGATGCCGTGGTTGGAGAACAGGACGACGTGCTGGTTGGCGACATCTGAGGTTGTTGGAACGGAGACGTCGGATCACAGTGTCTAGGCTAATGGGTCGATTATGTGTTCCTGTGGTCTGTCGAGCACTTTCACTTGCAGTAAGGAACGGATGTCGCTGGTGTTGACGGGTAATCTGCCGATCTTGTCGAGGTGTGGGGACCCTAGGATGACCGCTCCGAGGAAGGTCAATTGTGGTTATGTTAACGTTGAAATGACGGGCAACATCTTGGACAGACTCTCCAGCTTCCAAACGTCCGATAGCCTGGTTTCTCTGAATTAGAGTTAGGGGTGGCATTGTTGACCAAGGAGTGGTAGGTTCAAGAATCGGCCACAGTTTTATACCCACTACAGTTCGTAACAGTTCGTGCATTTTCGATTTCGCGAGAAATGAGTGCATTATACCCACATATTCATTGAAATGGTGCGTTTTGGCGATTCGTTTTTTATTTTGTGTTTTTACTCGGGGCTTCCAAAATGCAACCAAAAATTTTGATAACACCATCAGGCTTCACAACATGCCTTAACTCATATCAATTTATGGTTCCGTGTTTGTTACCTATTTGCTTAAAACCACTTGCGTTTCTTTTGCATGTGCGTAAATAAATGTTTCACACATGACATTGTGCAACTCTATGTTCAAACAGTCCACATTTGTATAACTATACAAACATGAAGTCGACTTTAGCCGTAAAAAGCTACTGTATGTGAAAACCCACGGTGATTGTAGCCAATTAGTCTTGACAAAAGCAAGAGATTCCGGATTTCATAATTATTATTGATTTTATTCCTAGCCGCCATAGTTCGTAAAGTATCTAAAGGTCAGTTTGTAAGCATTTAAGCATAAGCACAAGGTTGTTTTCCATGGGCACACGTTGATCAAGATACTCATTTTCTCACCGTTGCATGAGTAAGTGAGTGAGTGTGGTTTTACGCCGCTTTTGACAATATTCAAGCAACATCACGGCTTGGGAGGGATACCTGAAATGGGCGAGTGTTCCATAAAGGAAATCGTAAACTTAACTCGTTTTAAGGCATGAAAAATGATAAATTCATTAACATTGCTCAAATTGATTCTTATATGCTGCCTTCGAATTCCAAAGCTGGTCACTTATATCAAATAGCAAGCGAGTTCTATACACAGAGCTCTTTCGTCAAACGAATCCCAGAACACATTGATTGACAAATTGTTGATTACACGCCCATGGTTAAATCATTAATATCAATAGTGTCTAATCAGCCAGGCGGATTGCATAAGAAGATGTCGTTTGTAATAATGGAGGTGCTTTATTGCACCCAAAATCTACAACACTCAATTTTAGAATCATTCACAAGTGTTAAGTATTAGTTTAATAACGCGTTAAAATGGTTATGGCGGAGGGAAATCGGAATAACGCGAATTTGAAAATTTTGGGATACACGAGGGACTGTGAATGGGACTGTGAATTGTTCTGAGCCTCTTTTCAAGCAAGATCCTGCCGTGGTTGTTCCAATATTCTTGCAAAGTAAATATTAATTATTTGAATATAAAGTAAATATGTACGAATCACATTGTACATGATTTTTTAAAAGGTTATATGTCCATGTTTTTTTCATTAACGCCCAAAAATTGAGCTCTATATGGAGGATTCTTGCCTATCACAATACGCATTCAAGAAAAATAAGCAGGCTTATAATCGCCAATACTGAAAGTTAGTTGGTTGGTTTGTTGTTTAACGCCGCACTCAGCAATATTCCAGCTATATGACGGCGGTCTGTAAAAATCGCAATTAGGATACGATGACATGCATCAACCAAGTCAGCGAGCCTGACCACCCGATACCGTTAGTCGCCTCTTACGACAAGCATAGTCGCCTTTACGGCAAGCATTGGTTGCTGAAGACCTATTCTACCCCGGATCTTCATATACTGAAAGTGACGCACTACTTTAGTTGCACGTATATACATGGGGAGGTTTATCAATACATCTTTTAAGCATTAAATACGTCAAAATACAAGCAAAGTTAGCTTTACACCCGCAATAGTGCATAAAATCAATTCCAGATAGAATATTCACTTTATGTAAATGGATGAATTTCATTTAAAATACTTGAGGTCACCGGAGTGTTTTTGCTGTTGAGTTTGTAAAATTGACGTCAGCTCTCTTTATTTTCCAATGGATCACCAAGTCACTCCCCCTTGCAACGCGCTAGACGATGTCATTTGATATACATAAAATTTGGAAGTTCTTTGTATCGTGAACCGTCACTTGAGAAATGTGCTCACTACATTTCGCTTTGTCAGTACAGAAGGGCAGAGTAATTGCATTTTAAACAAAATTTGGCAAGGACGCAGCTTGTAAGGAAAATCGATGGCAGCATTTTTATAAGGTCTCCTAGACTTTGGAGCAACGGTGTCAATAATAAATGAACCCTGGTTTTTAGCTGCGATTGGATTTGTTTAAAGGGACAGTTAACACATCTGAATTACTGAAGCTGTCCACCTGATTGAAGACAGAAGTGGAGAATGTAATCAACACATATACATACATGTGGAATTACATTGGATGAAGCGCCTTCATGTATTGACTGTTTTTAATATTGAAAACCTACATCATCATACTTTCATGCCATGGCCATAGTGACCTTAATCACCAGGCCTGTCCCAGTGTGTCTGTGGAGAATATATGGAGATAATGTCCCCAGCGGAATCCACAGTGCGTAAGCAGGGCTGTTATAGGAGAATTCGCTGTGTTCAAAAATATTTTCTAACGGACTTAACGGAAATATTGAATTTGAACGATCGAATCAATTTCTCCCAGACATCGTTGATATGGAATGCACAATATGTCTGATATTTATGGAATACTATCAGGGACATTCCCGTGTTGTCGCATATCGAACGAAGGCCCTCATGTGTCATCTGAGTAGGGGGCGGTGAGGGGTAGTCGGTATTTTGTGGGTATAGGGTATGGGAACTGAAATCTTTCGAAAGTATAATTGCAAAACGCTGAAACATAATTTGTCCTCAGTTTTAACACACACGACCATTAACACTGGACAAGCCCGTGAAGATTCCGGTGTAGAATAGGTCTTCAGCAACCAATGCTTACCGTAAAAGGGGACTATGCTTGTCGTAAAAAGCTTAAGCGACTAACGGCATCGGGTGGTCAGACTCGCTGACTTGGTTGATGCATGTCATCGATCCCAATTGGGTGGATCGATGCTCATGACATCAATCACTGGATTGTCTGGTCCAGACTCGATTATTTACAGACCGTCGTCATATAGCTGGAATATTGCTGAGTGCGGCGTTAAACAACACACCAACCAACCAACCAACCACTGGACAAGCTGGACATTGCTGACTGCGGCGTAAAACAACATGAAACTGAAATTGAACTGTTCAGTAGTATACCAGTGATGTGTTTACTCTGTATGTGAACATTTAGATAAGCAGAATGAGTGAGTTAAAATTTAACGTCGCATCGGCATTATTGCAGCCATATAGCGGCGAGACCAAGTTACTTTTTCACAATTGAGTCATTTATGCAAAAGTTGTATTTAAAAACAATTTTTGAAACATATTGGAGCATCGTATATTTAAAAACAATTTATGAAACATATTTGAGTATAACAATATCATTTATGATCATTAGTTTTAATACAAGGGCTAGAGGCTACAAGTTACCGAAGCTAGGCCACCTAGCTGGGTACATTGGGACTCGGCTTCCTGCATGATACCCCAGCAGGATTTACGTCATCACTTTAGCTACTGGTGGTAGTGCATAGTGCTAGCAAATATTAAAACAAATACTCTGCAATGAGTTGGCTTAAAAACACTGGTTGATGATAGTTACATCGATTATGATAGGATTACGTGTCACACAGGGGGACAATATTTTTCCGCTACGTTGACCGCCTGGACAGAGCCTTCAATAATGTCAGTTCATAATAGCATCACACCAAATTTCAAAACAAGAATTTAATCATTCACATACATATTTAAAATTTATTATACTAACCAATTTCTTTCAAATAGCTGATAATGAGATGCCCAATGACACGGGAAAAGAGATCAGTCAGATTTATGCTTTGATAATGTAAATCCCTTCCGATTGCAAAGTCCACACAGTCTAGCAATATATGCTTGGCGGTGAACCTTTCATCACAAGGGATACACTTAGGAGATTCGTCCTCATCTTTCTTAAGCAGATATTCGTGTGTAAGTACGACATCGTCAACATCCATCAACACAATTATCTTTTACTCAGCATAACGTTTTGTCTGGTCTATGGATTTTGAATTCCCTTAAGTGTTCTTCAATTGGTAAATGTATCTACAACACAAAATATTCCTAAAACACACGTTCTTTTACATGGAAATTGAAATATCAACATCAATGATCTTTTTCTGCACTTTGGAAAATGTATATTTCAAGTACATTTAGTGACCAATGAGGAATATTTCTTTTTATTAAAAACCCCAAAACGAGCATAAACACTTTTAATGAATGTACAAAAAGTTGGCATGATAGAAAACTGGGAATGAAACGGAAAGTCAAGAGTGGTGTGGGGATAATAAATTCGTGTAAGAATGATCGACAGTTCGCGAAATTGAATTATTAACGTATGGTGCTAATGGTGGAGAGGATATTAAGGGATTTAAAGCAATGCAGATCCGCAGTTGACAGACTGCTGAAAGGTTGTCGATACTGTAATTGATCACAGTCCAAGATGACATGATGTATTTCACAGTTGTTGATAACAGTAACGCTCTATAGCAGGTGAAGTGACACACCATTTCAAACTTATAATTGCTGTGATTAATTTCGCATTTAGCATCTTTGTTTCATTAACTTTGACTGACATTATAAGTTTGGGAATTTACCGGCAGATGTGTATTTAAAAAGTTGACTTTTTACGAAAGGAAGTATTTTTGTTTTTTGTCAACACAAAGCAATATAACCGTTAAGGCTTTAAAATAGAAACAAAAACACGTGTAGCTTCTTATGGATGCTCGATATCAGCGTCTAGTAGCCTGCTAAAGTTTTCGAAGGTCAAGAATCCAGCTTTCTCCCTTATTCACTTTAAGTATAATATGGCAGCCATCCTATATCGATTCGGACCGCTTCCGTGGTCTAGTGGTAGAACGCCTGCCCGGAGAGCGAAAGGTCAGGGGTTCGATACCCGGCCACTTCATACCAAATGCGTTAGACTGGTCGGCACGGAATCAGTATACTATGCCCGAGCGGGATATTCATGTTAAACTGCGGCATGGTTGGTTTCTCAGTGTGCTAGCACTATACATCAGCACTGGTCCCGCCAGTACACGCAACAGAAAGTGCAATAGTCGTGAACGCGACGTTATACCCCATGTCACCTCACCTCACCTATATCGATTCTGGGCCAGACATACCGATGTTTGACGTTAACACCTTTTCACGACGTCGGTATACGGTGACAATGAACCAGGCCCACGTGCACAAAGCGATCTTAGCGCTAAGACTATTGTACGCCTATGTTATTAAAGTGTGGGAGTTATGATCATCTTAGTGCAAAGATTGCTTTGTGCAAGTGGACCCAGGCCTTCGAGTCTGACCGCCTGATCCAATTTTGTGGCCTCTCACGAAGAGGAACCCATTCTAATCTTCATGAAGGTACAGTCTGTTGAAATCCATAATCATTCCATCAAATAGATCTTCAGCAACCAATGCTTGCCGTAAAAGGCGACTATGCTTGTCGTAAAAGGCGACTCACCGGATCGTGTGGTCAGACTCGCTGACTTGGTTTGAAGCATGTCATCCTATCCTAATTACGTGGATCGATGCTCATGATGTCTATCACTGGATTTTCTGGTCCAGAGTCGATTATTTACAGACGGCCGTCATAACATATACATCTTAAATATTGCAGTGCATTGTTAAACAACAAGCAAACAAAACAAACTTCAACACTTTTAAGAGTTATATGTCAGATACATGTTAAGAGACATTTCACACTGAAGGAAATATCCATACATAAACTTAAGTTTAAACATAAGAAGGTATACACTCATCTTTCTTTGCGGCTAAACATGTTGCAAACAAGAAATGGTTATTCGATGGTGGGTTTGATGTGGGTTTCAAAGTTGTGTTTTTGATCTCACGTGTGTAGTTTCGGCGACTGTTCCAACCTTTTAAAATTTTCTCAACGTTTGTGATTGTTTGGTCAAATCCAATATTCAAATGAAAACTTTCGTTCGCTCGACAGTTAATATTGCTACAAGCTGCAATATTTAAAAATATTCTAGTATTGTTTTTAGATTTTTCCAAATGGAATATCGAATGGGACCCCACTGTGTAAAGTTAATCAGGAATTTTAACCTTACAATTATTGGGCCCGTGAAGATCCAGGGTAGAATAGGCCTTCAGCAACCCATGCTTGCCGTAAAAGGTAACTATGCTTGTCGTAAAAGGCGACTAACAGGATCGGGTGGTCAGGCTCGCTAACTTGGTTGATGCATGTCATCGATGACAATGTCATGGATCGATGCTCATGATATCGATCACTGGATTGTCTGGTCCAGACACGATTATTTACAGACCCCGTCATATAGCTGGAATATTGCTGAATTCTGAATGCGTCGTTAAACAACAAACAAACAAACAAACAAAGAAAAAAATCATTAATCATAAGTTTAAACACAAGTTTCTCTGATGGACATGGTCTAAGGGGGATAATCCTTTCAGGACAGAAAAGGACAGAACTAAATTCTCTAAGCCGTAGAACTTGGGAATAGGAGGCATAAAATGCAATGAGCTTGTATTGACTGACATGCGTTAGCCGAAAGATTTTACAGATTTAATAATGATACTTGTAAATTTACATATTTGCGATTCGTGGTGCCAGCTGAAGAGAGTTATAATGGGCACAGCCATCATTTACCATGGTCGAGATCGCTTGGCTCAACGTACCACTTCCAGCAATACAAATCAATATCTCTCTATGCAATGAGATACGGTACATTGTCGTGACAGGAAAAAATATAAAAATATATAAACAATGACTTTGAACATGAAACTTCCATTATTGCAATGCCAACGAAACAAGTTCACAAATGTGGGTTTATTAGTAAATTGACAGATTGATACTAAAACTGCAACACTGCAATAATTTTATTTAAATTGCGAATATTAAAAACTGAATATTTCATTAAGATAATACAAAAGTACACTCAAGTACATTTAGTGTTAATAATCATCTGTCTAATCAAATGGTCCAGAAAGCCTGAAAACAAATATTAAAAAAAGACTACAATGTGTATTTTTATGAAACAGCAAATCCACACCTTCATCATGCTCAAAGTGCTACATTACGCTACCCGTCTGTGGATTAGAGTCCACTCGAATTTTATTCTCACTCATATAATAGACTAAGCATGTTTCAAATCGTGAGCCTCGTGGGAAGCCCGGTTAGTAAGATGTGAAATAGTTTGTGAAATTTATTGTGTTATGATTGTTCAAAGATTATTACCCAAGAATATTTAAGAACTGAACATGATATTCGTTCGTCTGTCTATGACTCCATTATTAACAGACCGTCTTCATATAGATGGAATATAGCGGCGTTAAACAACAACCAAACGACAAATTTTGAATTAATAGACACAAAAGTTTCTCTTTACACAAATTGTAGTAGATGCTATCGAAGAGACTGCAATGCTTACTTAATGCTATATTCATCGATCGTGCAACAAGACACGAACATTTAAATTGTGCCCGTTTCATTTCAAGGCAGAATGTAGGTTTAATAATGAAAACGCTTTTTCCCCATGCAATCCTACTTTAATAAAGGCTGACATGAACATATCATGTTTAGACTATATTTTTAGAATGTTTAGGAGATAGTCCCTCGCGTCGTTGGTATTGGTTAATCCTCTATGCCAGTTTCTCTTCACCATCACATCTATATAGCAGTCATCGATTTACAGCCCTAGGGACCGTTTATATCACTCCACGTTTTCAAATATTAATGCAGGGCCATTGGTATTATTATGCATGGTTTCTATACATATTTCAAATGGAAACGTCATGTATGCCTTAGGATGTGCATCGAATTGCACTAGAGTCAAGGAAGAAAACTATACTAGATATCGTGTACATGCTACAATTTCCATCTCAAATAGTTGAATTCAGATTGGAGAAATTCATTTCGAGCTAGGGCCCTATGGGAACGTTCATCATACGGTGTTGGACATTGCTCATTGATGTCACGTGACAAATGCTGACATAACATCTACCGCTAGTTTCCTTCTAAGTGCTGGGACGATTGGTTTCATTGCTTTACGCTTAGACCATTGCATACGTGATGTTAGAACTATATCTATATATTTTTCAGATTTATTATATTTGTTATTAATGGAACACTAATATTAACAGTGCGATATAATTGGTTTTCGCCATTTCCCTTTTCACGATATACGTGGAGAAATGTCATGTTCAAAGAAAGCTTCCAAAGAACTTCAAAACTGTGCTATGAGGCAGAAGCTTAGAGTGTGCATTAAAATGCGTGGCATTAATGTTGATCAGATTACAGAAACGTTGAAAGTAGCAACGTAAGTCTTCAACGTTAGCCTATATAGTGACGAAATATCCAGCTCGATCTTCTATTCGAAAGGGACCAAACAAGCAATCAGATTTATTGACACTTCAAAAGGATGGAGATAAAAGGGTCGATAAGTCATAAATCATTACACCATTTTTTCAGCAAGGGCCTGTTTGTATCTCCTGAAGTGTATAAGTGTTTATTCCATCGGAACGAAATACGGGGAAGCGATAGAGAAAATCACATGGTCTGAAGGTCACGTACATTAGAGAGAAAAAAGGCTATAAATCCACATTATCTCCCGTTAAACGTATCTCATGTTCAACGAGCATATCCAGGAGGGTATTCTGTCACGTAGATTTCTGTCTGACAGATCATGGGGGCAATGACAATGGTGATATAGATCTTCGAACCTGAAGGCTTTCTCAGTTGTCAAAGGTAATAGGATTGGCTCTCTAAAAGGATAAGGTCATGTTTCTTCTTTTGGGATAAATTCATTCCATATCTCATACCGTAAACGTAAAATGCGTTTGGCACCGATTTATGTTCATACCTTGACGATTGCATGTGAGATGATGAAGCTATCCATAATTATGATGAACTCATCATCTATAAGTGTGACCTTGTATGCACATTTATTTTTGTTATGACATAAAGTTCATGGTTCAAAGATACGGTTTCTCATACCCCTTGGTAATTCAGTATGAAGCATATTATCGGTGACTTCGGTGACATATCCCCATTTCCATTGACAGGTGACACCAGCGGGGTTGTTTATGCTCACCTTATCACGAACACATGGTATCACTATTTCCATGTGATCCATAAACACTGGCTCATGATGTAGTCGGAATCGTACAATGGACTTTGGTTTTAGCAGTCATTTTCTATGACCATGGAAAGAATTTTGTTACTTGTATTTACCATTGTGAATGCTGTAAGGTGTGATACATTGTTGTCATGGAATGAGATGATGCCTCTGTGTTTCCCAGTCTGTTTAATGCTGTTACCACAACATCGACGCTTTGGCTGTTACATGTAGGAAGAAAATATCCTTTCCAGGTGAGGTGAGGTGAGGTGAGGTGAGGTGATGTGAGGTGAGGTGAGGTGAAATTGGGTTTAACGTCGCGTCCAAGATTATTGCACTTCTATAGCGACGTGCATGCACGTGTATGTGTTTGTGTGGCTGCTTGTACTAGTCCGGACTGATGCCGATTTATAGTGCTAGCTCACTGAGACACCATGCCGCAGTTTAACATGAATATCCCACCCAGACACAGTATACTGACTCCGAGCCGACCAGTCCTTGTTTAAGCCTCATAATGCCGAGCGCCAGACAGGGTAACGACAAGTACCATCTTTTAACGTCTTTTGGTATGACGCGGCCGGGGATCGAACCCCGGACCTTCCGCTCTCCGGGCGGACGCTCTACCACTAGACCACGGAGGCGGTCTATCCTTTCCAGATTTCACACTAAATATTGACAAACTAATCAGGGGAAATGCGTTTATTACTGATAAGCTTTCAGTGCCTCCTTATAGCACATAACACGTCTAGACCAAGAAATTGGCCTTTTTGATATGAGACAAGGATCTCGTTAGGTACATGTACAAGGAGCTTTTCTCAGACGAGAGCACTTTGGACACGCTTGTACTGGCGTATGTTAGATCAGTGAGGCAATATACTTGTCTAAATATCCAAATAGCATTTCACACATTATTAGAACATATGAATATCATATTTTATGAACCGATTACGAAACCAAGGACCAAAGTAGCTAAATGTACACCATATATGATTTTCGTTTTCCGTCTCAACTGAAGAATATGCTCTGAAATCGATGATACTGAAAAATGTTTATCATTTACATATCCGTTGACATTTTTTTAAGGTAAGACTATTGTGTTCATTCATGTCAGATAAATACCTAAAGCTAAGACTATGTTGTTCTCTGACAAGGCTACCTTCTCCTGCTACACCCAACAATGTGACATTTATATATGTTTTTTTTGTTTTTTTGTTTAACGCCACCCTCAGCAATATTCCAGCTATATGACGGCGGTCTGTAAATAATCGAGTCTGGATCAGGCAATCCAGAGATTGACATCATTAGCATCGATCCACGCGATTGGCACAGCTTAATTTGGAAAGAAAGCCCGATGTGATGTCGGTAGGTCTTAGACGTTTACCACTCCGGTGAAACCCACGAGCACGGGTATGGTGCTAACATCCATGCAATTGGGATACGATGAAATGCATCAACCAAATCAGCGAGCCTGACCACCCGATCCCGTTAGTCGCATCTTACGACAAGCATAGTCACGTTTAACGGCAAGCTTGGGTTGCTGAAGACCTATTCTACCGCGGATCTTCACGGGTCAAAGGTTCTTATAAATTTAAAGTAATGTATCTGATATGTTCGTATGACCTTTTGCACTTTTGCGATTATTTGCCGGTTATGAACGTCGTAACCATAAATTCGGAGATATGATATTTATTCTACATCTGTAGAATGTTTATGAGGTGCTCCCTACCATTATCAAACCTCACGCTGTTAGGATTGTATTAGCCTCCATAATGGCTTGTCTTCGCCATGTTATCTATACAAATCATCGATCACGGCCACTGGCCCTTTTTACATTATTCATCAAGCGTTTTGGTATGCAATTCCACAAGTATCATTACCAGTGGATTGCACGTTGATGGCCAGTATGAGCGTAAGTTATGACTTATGACTTGCGTTGACTTGCGCCCTTGGCATGTCTGAGAGATGTTTTATGTTTTGTACATGTTGAACCGAAATTTACATGTAGGCTAAAGCAATCTTGGAAAATCATTTCGAGCAAGGGACAAATTGATTCGGGTCGATTTGTCATAACCTGATTCTCAATAAGGTTGCATTGAAGATATTGGAAAATATTCCGTTTTCCTGAGGGCGCTGTGGGTTTCATCACCAAAAGCTTTTGGTTTGACCGATACCATTGAAGTTGCGGATTTTTTTTTCAGAATTAAGTTTCAAAAGACAGCTTGACACATACGTACTCTGACATAATCTATCATTTCATAACAATTCATTAAATGTTCCTACTGAGCAATGGGCGATGGGGTAGTGTTGTTTGTTGTTTAACGCCGCACTCAGCAATATTCCAACTATATGACGACGGTCTGGAAATAATAAAGTATGGACCAAACAATCCAGTGATTGACATCATGAGCATAGATCCAGGCAATAGGGATACGATGACATGCATCAACCAAGATCCCGCCAGTCGCCTCTTACAGAAAGCATAGTGGCCTTTTACAGCAAGCATGGGTTGCTGAAGACTTCCAGGATATCCCATGCGAACATGATAAAAAGTTAAACAGTAGAAGGTACTCAGAGACTTGTGTATAAGCTAATTTCCTCTCTTCAAACGGACGGTGAAGATTCCGGCGTAGAATAGGTCTTCAGCAACCCATGCTTGCCGTAAAAGGTGACTATGCTTGTCACAACCTGCAATATTTAAAAATATTCTAGTATTGTTTTTAGATTTTTCCAAATGGAATATCGAATGGGACCCCACTGTGTGAAGTTAATCAGGAATTTTAACCTTACAATTATTGGGCCCGTGAAGATCCAGGGTAGAATAGGTCTTCAGCAACCCAAGCTTGCCGTAAAAGGTTATTATGCTTGTCGTAAAAGGTGACTAACGGGATCGGGAGGTCAGGCTCGCTGACTTGGTTGATGCATGTCATCGATCCCAATTGCGGGGTGATTCCGGGGTAGAATAGGTCTTCAGCAACCCATGCTTGCCGTAAAAGGTTACTATGCTTGTCGTAAAAGGTGACTAACGGGATCGGGAGGTCAGGCTCGCTGACTTGGTTGATGCATGTCATCGATCCCAATTACGTGGATCGATGCTCATGACATTAATCACTGGATTGTCTGGTCCAGACTCGATTATTTACAGACCGCCGTTATATAGCTGGAATATTGGTGAATGCGGCTATAAACAACAAACCAGCCAACCAACCAACAACCGGTCCAAACCATTGGTTGGTTGGTTTTTTTTATCGCCGCAGTCAGTAATATTCCAGCTACATGACGGCGGTCTGTAAATGATTGAGTCTGGACCAGACAATTGGTCCCAACCGAATAAGAGATTCCACTGTAGTCTTTGATTACATGAAAACCAAATATTTAGCGGAAAATAAATATCTTAAACACTAGTTAAATTATGAAATTATGTTTTGCCACTATGCTTAGGCGCATA
Organism: Haliotis cracherodii; assembly: GCF_022045235.1. Lineage (NCBI taxonomy): Eukaryota > Metazoa > Mollusca > Gastropoda > Lepetellida > Haliotidae > Haliotis > Haliotis cracherodii. The sequence goes on along the minus strand of NW_027266341.1, from coordinate 9,437,658 downwards.
TGTTGTCTGTTCATACTGGATGAGAGATCTGGTATTTCGGAGAACTGTCATAATTTCTACTTTACCCCTATTCCTAAATCCAAGGAAATCGCCTGGTTTCATGAATCTGCAGTGGGTCAAAACAGTGTGTTAGTAGACAGTACAAGCAGCTGAGTACGAAAAAGACAAACAATATATCTGTGGCAACACACCTTTATCAGATAGATATCAACGAACACCTTATTTGTGATCAGACAGGTTAACTGACGTGGTGCCGGTTTTGAAACATTAGTTTTTTGTTTTTTTTACTTGTTTAACGCCACACTCAGCAATATTCCAGCTACATGACGGCGGTCTGTAAATTATCGAGTCTGGACCAGACACAATCGAGTGATTGACATCATGAGCCTGACCACCCGATCCCGTTAGTCGCCTCATACGGCAAGTATGGGTTGCTGAAGACCTATTCTACCCCGGAATCTTCACGGGTCTCCAAACAATTTGGCTCGATGACATTAATCAACCAAGTCAACGAGCCTGAACACCCAATCCCGTTAGTTGCCTCTTAAGACAAGCATAGTCGCGTTTTACGGCAGGCATGGGTTGCTGAAGTCATATTCTACGGGTTCTTCACGGGTTCGAAACATTAGTATGACAAGGCCGTTAGTAATGTGTCTTTTGTTATTTCAGAAAGTTTGAAACATCTTCTAAAATAGCTTCTTTTAACAGATGTTTCTTTACGAGCCGTGAGAAACCCATGCGTATAATGCGCTGCAGATAAAGAAGCTAATCGTTGTAATATTAAACTACTTCTAAATGTTACATACATTATCTTTGAATGTCACAGAAGTGATGCAGCGAACCGACATCACTATCAGGAAAACTAAACACAAAAAGTGACTGCGAAAACATTCATGTAACAATCAGTTTCAACCAAGTGTTGTACTTTAAATGCTTGAAGTTCTTCTTTGTGTTTTACTTGACAAGTATAGTTTGTCTGTTCGAAGTCCGACATCGGATTATAGAGCTCTTTAAAGCTAAAACTGACGTTTCAAAACCGGAGCTTTGAAATGAATCTGGATTTGGATGTTGAGCAAGTAACCGATTTGCTTCTCCAATCCAAGTTTACCCGAGTTTTTGTTTGTTTGTTGTTTGATTTTTATATATTAATATTTCATCATTTATATTAGTTTACAACATAAACTAAAGAACCTTACCACAGACCGGAATAATATCATGTTTGTATCTGTAATATACTGTGAAGTGATATTTTATGATCGAGAGAAAGCACAATTTATGAATGACTATCAAATAGTCATTATACAAGGTGTTCGCGAAAAGATGACCATTTCCTGCCAGACCGGTGGCACCCGTCTCAAACACATGCAAAGGCAAGTCTTCACCTGAAACACACTGGAACATATGGTATATGTACAAATAAAAATAGGGAATTGCATCAAACATAATATTTGTCACTGATGTGTGAAGTTTGGAAATGTCCCCCACACGTCTACCATAAAAACATGAAAACCTTATGGAGGCCTTAGAGGTTGTTACCTTGATCAAACAACTTCTGAGCAACAGCTGTATGATTCTCTATAAAAATGAGGTACAATCGAGCATGGCCACAGTCGGTTCACCTACGAATATCTGCTTAAGACAGATGACGACACCTCCTAGGTGTATCCCTTATAATGAAATGTTCACCGTCAAGCTTATATTGCTTTCGCAAGGGATTATCAAAGAGTAAATCTGACAGATCTCTGTACCCGTGTCAGCGGCCATTTTATCATCAGCTATTTGAAAGAAATTGGTCTGTATGATAAATTTTGAATATGTATGTGAATAATTAAATGCTTGTTTTTAAATTTGATGTGAGGTAATAATTAACTGACTTTATTGAAGGCTCTGTCCGGGGGTTAAAGTATCGTAAAATTATTGTCCCATTGTGTGACACGTAATCCTATCATAATCAATGTAACTATCATGCATTAACCAGTATTTTTAAGCCAACTCATTGCTGAGTGTTTTTTAATATTGGCTAGCATTGTGCACAACCACCAGTGGCTAAATTGATGACGTGAATTCTGCTGGGGTGCCACGCAGGAAGCAGAGGTAATGTAAGTCCCCATGATCCCCAGCGAGGTGGCCTAGCTTTGGTTACCGTTGGCCTATAGCCCTTGTTTTAATACTGTATACATGATATTGTCATGCTCAAATGTGATTCATGAATTGCTTTGAAATATAGTATGCTCAAATATGTTTCATAAATTGTTTTTAAATATGACATTGCATAAATAACTGAATTGTGTATATATTAACTTGGTCTCGTCGCTATATGGCTTAAATAATGCCGATACGACGTTAAATGTCAACTTACTCTCTCACTCACTACTAAATATTGTTTATGACATTTACTGCATTCCAGCCAGTTACGATCGTCACTACGTACACGAATTATACAGACATTTCGATATACAGATAAGACCAACACGGTGAACCTGTAGCGCATTGGCGAAACAAATAGCACGATCAAATGTAAATTTCAACTTTCTGCTCTTAGGATGAATACGTGCATGTCACAGTGTCTCGCTGAAACGGTAAAAAACCTAAGAAGACTGAGAACAGCCATCCTTCTTGAAGCTTTAAATGACGGACAATCCTGATGTGTAGGTTTACCTCAAGACAGTAATAGCTCACACGATGGGCACGAGACGGACAAACACGAACTGGAGGATGAAATCGTGTCACCTCCGAGGCTTTGAAACTGAAAAGAACCGTGGAGATAAAAATGCAGATTGATGACAGGAAGACTCACATGACAAAAAATAGAGTTAAGGATGACAAAAAGTAAAGGCTTGATATCACCTGTTGTGTATGACTCTATTCACTGTAGCTTCCATTTTTGTTAGAGAACATAAACATGCGCTGTTGCATTACAGCCAAGTTGTTGTACGTCATGTGAATAACACAACTCGTTTTATGCCTTAGATGATCAAAAGAGGTCTTAATTCAAGCGTTTCTTGTCTTGAAGAAGACATTCAACACATTCGTATTTTAAATATATTATTTGGCTTAATGATGTTTTGAAAAGTTAAAGAACTGTTTGTCAGCTTGAGGTCTTAGACATTTATTATAAATTTATGTTGATTTAATCATTTCTGTCCTGCATTATCTGGGATCGAACCCACGATCATTTATTTCCTGCATGATCTGGGATCGGACCCACGATCATTCTTTCCTGCATTATCTGGGATCGGACCCACGATAATTCTTTCCGGCATTATCTGGGATCGGACCCACTATCATTCTTTCCGGCATTATCTGGGATCGGACCCACGATCATTCTTTCCTGCATTATCTGGGATCGAACCCACGATCATTTCTTTTCTGCATTATCTGGGATCGGACCCACGGTCATTCTTTCCGGCATTATCTGGGATCGGACCCACGACCATTCTTTCCGGCATTATCTGGGATCGGACCCACGATCATTTCTTTCCTGCATTATCTGGGATCGGACCCACGATCATTCTTTCCGGCATTATCTGGGATCGGACCCACGACCATTCTTTCCGGCATTATCTGGGATCGGACCCACGATCATTTCTTTCCTGCATTAATTTAGAAACAGGAATTGTTGCCAAATGATTTAAATTAATATCTAATTGCTTACTAGTCCTGGAGTAAATGTGTACATGATACTCGTTTCCTACCAAGTCCAACCTTCAAATGTTGTCACAATGTTGAGTGAGTTTTGAACAGTATCCCAGTTAAATCACAGCGTGTCAGCTTAATATGGGAGGAAAGCCCGAGGTGGTGTAGGTCTCAGACACTTACCACTTTGGAATATTGCTGAGTGCGGCGTTAAACAACCAACCAACCAACCAACCAATCACGAGCATGGGTCGGCGCTGACAACCTAGAAACATTCTAGGGGCGAACGGGGATTCAAACCCACAATCATAAGTTTCTGGCATACCCGATTGACGCAACTGTCACAGCGGATTGCGGCGCCTGAAGAGACTGGGCGACCCGTGCCCCCACTATGTAACGACATTGGAACTGATTATTGGAGTATGTCGATGCATACGTCAGATAACCATTAAAACATAATACTTGAATAATGACGTAAATGACATTTTATGTTTTTAGTGTTTTTTTTATATATTGTTGATTAACTCCGCACTGGAATCGATTATTTACCGACGGCAGTCATACAGCTGGAATATTGCTGAGTGTTAAACAACCACCCAACCAAGTAAAAAATGTAATATGTTTTTCCTTTGATATCATGTTTGTTTGTTTGTCTGAAACTGTAAATAATAGAGTGGTTGACATCATGAGCATCGATTTACGCAACTGAAATACGGTGACATGCATTAGCCAAGTCCGCGATCCTGTTCACCCGATCCCGTTTGTCGCCTCTTGAATTGAAGAAGACCAATTTTAACCCACATCTTCACGTGTTCCAAATACACCTACGGCGACTTTCATCACATTCACATACGAGGGGGCACGGGTGGCCCAGTTGTCTAAAGAGCCGCGATTCACTGTGCAGAGTTGCGTCCCTTGGGCACGCCAGAAACGTATGATTTGTGGGTTCGAATCCTGGTTCGCCCCGATTATGTTTCTGGGTTTGTCAGCATCATATCCGCGCTCGTGGGTTTCACCGAAGTTGTAAACGTCTGAGACTGCATCACGCCGTTCTTCCCTCCAGCTGACACGCTGTGATATAACTGGAAGAATGTTAAAAAGCGGCGTTAAACTCAACTGACTCACTCACATACGATACTTATTATTCACTCCATGTGAGCTGCATTGAAGTCATAGTGACGTAGGGCGCCCTGACATTGTGAACACATATGTGCAATTGCACCAAGTATTGATACCTTCATTTCATTTCCGCGTCTAACATATCCCATAGAGCTAATGTTTATGAAGCAGCTGACCTTTAGGGATTTTCAATACTACTGATATATAATTGTATTAACGACATGTTGGAGCCGTGCCCTCTGATAAGATATTTGTTCCCACTACATTGCATCATATGCCGGGATTGCCTTTTGCTGGTTTCAGTATTTATTGATCATGAGTGTTTAAACAAATACAATCAACTGACATAAAATAGTTTTGACGTTCGAAAACATTTCATTTGTGTGTGACCGTAATTGTTTCGACTATACACTTAGTCGTATGCTGTTAAATGATCTACAGCAATTCAATAAAAGCTTGTCGTAGGAGGCGACTAACGGGATAGGATGGCCATGCTCGCTGACTTGGTTGATGCCATCCTATCCCAATTGCCTGGAGACCCGTGAAGATTCCGGAGTAGAATAGGTCTTCAGCAACCCATGCTTGCCGTAAAAGGAGACTATGCTTGTCTTTAAAGGCGACTAACGGGATTCGGTGGTCAGGCTCGCTGACTTGGTTGATGCATGTCATCGATCCCAATTGCGTGGATCGATGCTCATGATATTAATCACTGGATTGTCTGGTCCAAGCTCGATTATTTACAGACTGCCGTCATATAGCTGGAATACTGCTGAGTGCGGCGTCAAACAACCACCAACCAACCAACCAACCAATTGCCTGGATCCATGCTCATGAGGTCAATCACTGGATTGTCTGGTCCAGACCCGATTATTTACAGAACGTCGCTATAGCTGGAATATGGCTGAGAGCGGCATTAAACAACAAAGAAACAAACAACAATGACATGATAAAAACAAAGTGCACTGTTATTTCTGAGACTGCAACTATCTTATTCTAGTTTTAGTCGAGATTTGACGAAAATGGGCCATCGTCATGAGACAACCATAGGTTTGTACCACCACATTAGTATACTATTTTAGCACAATGTACTGTATATGTACAGAAGACAGTTGTGAACAGGAACATATCAACATGTAGAATTTGATATCATTGATGATACTTTTACATAATTCCCCACGATCGTTGTTTAAACGCATCCATTTCCTCTGATTAAGCAAATGGTGCATTATGTTTGTCAATTTGAGATCTTGTTAGCTCTTGTTTCTTCCATTTTGCTTTCATCGTTCACTTTGATGAAAAGGGAACATGTTACAATCTGAACTATTTAAACGTGCATCACTACGTCCGTACAGCATCAGAGAATATTCTCATTCGAGCTTCATATTTCATTTCCAAGATTCATAAAATCCACACACAGAGCGATACACACATATGAGTATCGAAAGGTTAAAATAATATTTACCTGATTTTTTTCAGTTTCAGACCAGAGCAAATTCAATGATAACCTATTTTTTACTACCGATTACACAAATATCCATCTAACTTAGTGATAAAAGGAAAGATAAATTTAATTCTAATAATCATTAGGGGTTTTGTTTTTAAGAAAGGGGTTCGAAAATAAATGTTCATATATACAAATATGTGAGGTGAAGGATTTCCTGATCGAAACTATCTTTATCAAACTTGGAAGTATAACATTTAGGCAAGCAGTATATGTAGGATACCCGTGGTAGCGTGGTGGTTAAATCGTTCGCTCGTCACGCCGAAGACCCGGATTCGATTACCGACATGGATACAATGTGTGAAGCCCATTTGTGGTGTCCCCCGCCGTGATAATGCTTGAACATTGCTAAAAGCGGCGTAAAACCATACTCACTCACTCACTCCTCTACAAGTAATTTCCAAGGAAACGTCCGCAAAATGATTGATTGCATTATCATGTAAAGTGTACTACATTTTAAGTGTACATTTGCAGAACGTTTAAGATGTAATAACTACGACCCCTCCCATACACACACGTTTCATTTATAGCAACCATCGATCATCTCCGTATTTTCTATTTCCATTATGTAGTACAGTACCATGGATATCGACCCGTGAAGATCCGGGGTAGAATACGTCTTCAGCAACCCATAGTAGGCGACTTACGGGATCGGGTGGTCAGGCTCGCTGACTTGCTTGATGCATGTGATCGTATCCCAATTGCTAAGATCGATGCTCATGATGTCAATCTCTGGATTGTCTGGTCCAGATTCCATTATTTACAGACCGCCGAACATATATATGGTCGGAATATCGCTGAGTGCGGCGTTAAACAGCAAACAAAGACACAAGAAAAAGACCTACATGCGTATTACGAATAAAAACGTTAGGCATGAGTTATAGTTTGCATCGACTTTCACTTGTGGCAAGGTAGAAAGTATGCTCTTATATTGTATACAGACACGTGAAGATCCGGGGTAGAATAGATCTTCAGCAACCCATGCTTGCCGTTAAAGGCGACTAACGGGATCGAGTGGTCAGGCTCGCTGACTTGGTTGATGCATGTCATCGATCCCAATTGCGTGGATCGATGCTCATGATATTAATCACTGGATTGTCTAGTTTATTTACAGACCGCCGTCATATAGCTGGAATATTGCTGAGTGTGGCGTTAAACAACAAACCAACCAACCAATATTGTATACATGACATGTTTCAAGTATCGAATTGCAAATATGTTTTTATATTGTGTCCTTGTTTCAAGTACCTTCTCAAAAAGATGAGAGAAAATTGGAAAATATAATTTCTAGCTAGGTCCCTATGGGAACATTCATCATAGAGTTGTTGGACGTTTTTCATTGAGGTCACGTGACGTAGACCGACACATATAACGCCTACTGCTAGTTTCATTAAGTGCTGGGATGATGGGTGACATTGCAGTAAGCTCTGGCCTTTACAGACGTGACGTTATAAACTAAATCAATACATTTTCAGATTTATCATATTTTTTTATGAATGGCGCACTAAAACGAACAGCACCAGATAATTGGTTTTCGCCATTCCCCTTTTAACGTAACACGTTGGAGAAAGGTCATGTTTAAAGAAAGCCTCCAAAGGACGTTAAAACTGTGTGACGAGACAATAGCATCGGGTGTACAGTCAAATATGTGGCCCATAAGACACATTACACTACTGAAACGTTGAAAGCTGCAAAATAAGTCCTCACTTTTATATCTTGAAGGCATACCCAGGTCGAACTTGGGACGAGACCAAACCGGTAATCAAATTTATTGACTCTTCAAAAGGATGGAGATATAAGGGTCGATACGTGATAAATCATTATATCAAATATTAATTGATTTCACTCCGTATCTTATTCGGTTACCAGCAAATACGTCAATATATGCATACTATAAACAATTCTGAATATACGATGATTAGGATGATTGGTTACTGCTGCATACATTGGTAAGGTACATTATCACGAGGTAATTCCAGATTGAATCGCAAAGGTTAAGCTGGACATCAGCGCGTCCTGACCTACATTGTGAAATCAGAAAATTACCATACGAGATCAATGATCAATATTATAAATTACATTCATACACACAATTTTAGATTTACCATCGTAACGGCAACACAACGGGCAAATGTAAATAGTTGCAGCAATTATACGTAACGGGCTCTAGGATTGATGTGAGTCACTGTCGAAGGCCTTGCTACAGGTCAGTGTCTGTTCTTGAATCCAGAATAGTGTTAAAAGCTGGTTGGTATTCTGTGTTTAGGTAGTAACAAGGTTGTCAGTCGGCACTTGCCATGTAGATGAGACGGTTCGAAACGGTTACGAGCGGTTATATAGGTACAGCTGGCCTTTTGGAAACTGTCTCATCCCTTAATTTCTCGAACAATCAAGTTTGTTTGTTGTTTGTTTGTTGTTTAACGTCGCACTCAGCAATATTCCACCTATATGACGGCGGTCTGTAAAATAATCGAGTCTGGACCAGACAATCCAGTGATTGACATCATGAGCATCGATCCACGCAATTGGGATCAATGCCATGTATCAACCAAGTCAGCGAGCCTGACCACCCGATCCCTCGAACAATCAAGCCTACGAATTGTTCGAATCAAGCATACCGAACAATCAAGCCTACCGAACAATCAAGCATACCGAACAATCAAGCCTACCACACTGATGTATTATACTTGGGCAATAACTCCAAATTAATTTAATTATTAAACAAATCCGTTCTTAAAAGTTTCATCTGCCGCTGTTGACTACGGTTCAAATCCAGCCACGGCACTTGATCTATTTTACCTGCATTTCTATATTTTTCTGCCTCTGACAATTACTTCAAACATGTTTCTTTCTGTCGACGCTAAAACTACTTGAACATAACATTTCTAGTATCCCCCGTCATGATATTGCTGGAACATTGCTAAATGCGGCGTAAAACCATACTCACTCACTCACACTTGAACATAACAAATAGAAGAAGCTGTGCTCAAACCAGAGCACTTTCCGCTTTGCTATGCTTATATGACCAATGTTGGTTGGTTTGTTTCGATGGGATTGGTTTTGAAATTGGGATCGCATCAACCAAGTCAGCGAGCCTGACCACCCGATCCCGTTAGTCGCCTTTTGTGACAAGCATAGTCACCTTTTACGGCAAGCATGGGTTGCTGAAGACCTATTCTACCCCGGAATATATGACCAATAAGGTAATATGTGGAAGAACCTACGAATGCCGTATTTCAAGACAAAATGATGAAGCCGAGTACTATTACATTTTTATGCAAACCATTTGTTAAGTGTTCGCAGTGTCAAGGTTTATTCACTGAATAATTTACTCTGAAATTGATGCTACTGAATCCATGATTATGTTGTCATTCATAGGAAATCACTTCCGGGAGCAGGCACGTGCTAAAAAAAAACCCCAACATTTTTTATCTTCAATTGAAGTCATCAGATTCGTGTGAATCGACCGACACGTACTATGATATCATCGTCAAACAAGTGCAAATGTGAGCGTGGCTAACTAATACCCTCGATCCGCCTAGTGTGTCAGCAGTTTCAAATTAAATAATGATAGGGTTAGGGTTTGAAAACTTCATTAAAAAATGGAAAATTAATAAAAAACATTTTTTTCTTTTGACTGCACCCCTCCATATGACACAGATTATATGTACTAAGTTTGAGATGAATCCACTGAATAGCTTAAGAGACCTAAAAAGCGGGGTTATAACAAACAGTACTTTAGCCCCTTCAAGAATACAGCCCCTAACAATCTCAGTTGCAAATTTAATCTACCAATTTAAAAATGACATTTATATTTTATACACAACATTTTTCGAACTATTCAATTTCCCTTAAAAAGTAATAAAATGAGAACTAATACCATTAAAAGGATCCTTGATAGATGATGATTTGACATATTTATCCCTTGTGATGGCAAAATCAATATACCCACTCTTTTTGCATAAGATCTCTGATTTAACATCTAATGACAGGCCTATAATCACTGTACGGGATGAGAAGTGGTGTCACAGATTTGTTGAGTGCTGCTTTAGCATGAATAATTTAAAACGTTAGAGAGGTTATTTCTTTTAAAAACTAAACAAAGTGACAGACAAAATACTGCCTTGTGAAACACCCTGATCCTGATTATAATGATCAGACAGGGTAGAACCCACGCGACCTGAAATTGTCTGTCTGTTACAAAGTTGGATACATTCTGAGGCAAACGATCTCGCAATCCAAAGTTAAAGTGTTTCCATGTAGTATCATATATTTTTATGCTTTGTCGAGATCGAAAATGATGACAACTGCATGTTGTTTGTTTTTTAGGCATTTTTTACGAATGATTCTAAACGTACTAAATGATCGACAGTACTTCTGTTATTACGGAAACCACAACTTAGTACCAAACTAGTCGATTATTTATCATGCGTTCCATGGTTTTGCAAACAAACAACATAACGTGATCACTAGTACTCAGAAACCTCACGCTGTTGGGATTATATAAACATACATGATGGCTTGTGGTCTCTATTACAATCATCGATGACAGCCATGTTTACAGTGTTAATCAAGTTTTCTTGTGTGCAACGTTTGTTTGTTTGTTGTTTAACCCCGTACTCAGCAATATTCCAGCTCTATGACGGCGGTCTTTAAATAATCGAGTCTTGACCAGACAATCCAGTGATTAATATCATGAGCATCGATCCACGCAATTGGGATCGTGTACATACGTAAGATCCGGCGGCGTGAGGAGGCGTTAAAGGTCTTGCCTTGAGGGGGTGGGGCTTCTGATTAGAGGGTATACGCCGAATGTTTGCTGTTGTCCTTAAACAGACAAAGGTGAGAGAATATCTGTGCACTTTGGAAACATATTGAAACAATTAGGTATTTTAGTTAAATGAAGTTTTCTACAGAAGAATTGAAATGAGTTGCACTGTAACACATGTTAAAACGACATTTGCATGTAGGCGAAAGAAATTCTGGAGAATAATTTCGACCAAGGGGCAAATTGATTCGGGTCGTTTTGTCATGACCTGATTCTGAGTCAGGTTCCATCGTATATACTAGAAAACATTTTCTTTCTTTTATTTTGGTGGAGCGAACTTCATCATCAATTAAAGTTGATTGGTTGAGTGTGGCTCGGGTGGTCTTTACGTTTAAGGCTGTGCAGAGTTGCTTCCCTTGGGCACACCAGAAACCTAAGATTGTGGGTTCGAATCCCGATTATGTTTTTAGGTTTGTCAGCACCATATCCGTACTCGTGGGTTTCACCGAAGCGTAAACTTCTAAGACCTGCATCACTTCAGGCTTTCCTCCCACATATAACTGGAATACTGTTAAAAGCGGCGTTAAACCCAACTTATTCACTCACTCACTAATATTTTTATCAAGGCCTTTCTATTATTTCTTCTTCAGAATCTATGTGAGAACAAATGAAATATTGAAACAAACATTTACTGGCCATTTCTCTGAGTCGTTTAATTTCTTTCCGTACTGCTCCCCAGTAACTTTAAAAAAACGAAAAATGATTAAGCACTATAGATCGGTCAAGTAAAAGTGGACTACGCTCGGTCAACAGAATTATTTGAGCAACGTTCCATTTAACCAATTCTCTCACTCGTCAGATCATTCAGGTTATATTTTCTGGTCTTCAACTCCAGAATGACTAGATACAAAAATTGTCAAGAGACAGTATGTCAGTTTCATGTGGGAAATCGGGTTATTAATTGCCAGAGTGGAAGACGGTTGTACAAATCATAAGCATTCACCATTCGACAAAAAAAAATTGAAGAAACAGAAAAAAGCGAAATGAATAATTCTTTTACCAGTATGCTTTTTTTATTTTTTTGTTTGTCTGCTTGCCGTAAAAGGCGACTAACGGGATCGGGTGGTCAGGCTCGTTGACTTGAATGATGCATGTGATCGATCCTAATTGCGTGTAGACCCGTGAAGATCCGGGTTAGAATAGGTCTTCGGCAACCCATGCTTGCCGTAAAAGGCGACTACGCTTGTCGTAAAAGGCTACTAACGGGATCGGGTGGTCAGGATCGCTGACTTGGTTGATGCATGTCATCGATCCTAGTTGCGTGGACTGATGCTCATGGTGTCAATCGCTGGAATGTCTGGTCCAGACTCGATTATTTACAGACCGCCGTCATATAGCTGGAATATTTTGTTTGATAGGCATTACTTAGAAGTTGACGGATGACAAGATAGACACAATTTTTTTATGGATAACAACTTCTTTAATACTGTAAAAGGCGACGTTTCGGTATAGATCCTTATACCGTTGTCAAGCAAGACTGAATGAGGGACATAGTGCAGAATATATATAGCAAGTGGATGATAACAATAGAGGATTAACAGTAACAACAAGGGCATACATGAGTGGGATAACATAGGTAGGTGTGATGATAGCATAATCCCTTTGTTGTCACACCTACCAATGTTATCCCACTCATGTATGCCCTTGTTGTTACTGTTAATCCTCTATTGTTATCATCCACTTGCTATATATATTCTGCACTATGTCCCTCATTCAGTCTTGCTTGACAACGGTATAAGGATCTATACCGAAACGTCGCCTTTTACAGTATTAAAGAAGTTGTTATCCATAAAAAAAGCTGGAATATTGCTGAGTGCGGTGTTAAACAACAAACCAACCAACCAATTGAGTGGATCGATGTTCATGATCTCAATCAGTGGATTGTCTGGTCCAGACTAGGTATATTTACAGACCGCTGTCATATAGGTGGAATATTGCTGAGTGCGGCAATAAACAACAAACAATATTTGTTATTTTATATGAACAGTTCTTATTTCTAATGCACAGCAGATCTTGTTGATGCAACGCAAGGTCACAATATTAAAACACACTAAACTTTCCACAACTTCCTATCACAGTATATTATGCAATAAGTACAAGGATGTATGTAAGCAATGGTATGAATGTTAGGTGAGGCAGCTGAAATTACAAAGTGCTTGTAAAGAATAAACCATTTTTTTTATCTAACAGACCTGTGTTATTGCCACGAGGCAAAACATGACCGATTCAGCTGTTTATGTAGTAATTGAGAAAAGTGGAAGCGGAAACTTTTAAGTTTTCCCGTTATATAAGCTAAATTTTGATCTGATTATTCATGAACCTACATTGTTTCAAAAAGAGCAACAATGTTCAATCTTACCCCACTTATTTAATATTTTATTACTATTTTGTGCATGAAAGTTAGAACTTTACTGTGCTTATTCCATATATATATATATATATCTATTAGAGAGAGAGAGAGAGAGAGAGAGAGAGAGAGAGAGAGAGAGAGAGAGAGAGAGAGAACAGTAAAGTTCTAACTCTAAGGCACAATATAGTTACAATTAAATAAGTGGTGTAAGATTGAACACTGTTCATGACATGAAAATTTTATTTATACATGCTTGTATCTGAGATAGGTTACTATTCACATTGAACATTGTAGAATATTATTCCCTAAACATATTTGATGGCTTATAACAGTTGTCATATGGCAGTAGAGATTGTTTAGATACATATGTGGTAATTGCTAGTGGTAGGAAATGAGTGTAGCTCTGGTAAAAATGTCGACTGTTGTAGTGGCCAAAAATTAAAAGGAAATGTGATTTAGGGTTACAATTTAAACAGTTTAACCTCTAAACAGATTGTTTGTTTGTTGTTTAACGCCGCACTCAGCAATATTCCAGCTATATGACGGCGGTCTGTAAATAATAGAGTCTGGACCATACATTCCAGCGCTTGACATCATGAGCATCAATCCACGCGACTGGGATCGATGACATGCATCAAACCAAGTCAGCGATCCTGACCACCCGATCCCGTTAGTCGCCTCTTACGACAAGCGTAGTCGCCTTTTACAGCAGGCATGGGTTGCTGAAGACCTATTCTATCCCGGATCTTCACGGGCCATTTTTTAAACTCTAAACTAAACAGCCATTAGAATCATGATCTGAAAAGGGGGTCCGGTAGCCTATTGGTTAAAGTATTCGCTCGTCACGCCGAAGACCCGGGTTCGATTCCCGACATGGGTACAATGTGTGAAGCCCATTTGTGGTGTCCCCCGCCGTGATACTGCTGGAATATTGCTAAAAGCGGCGTAAAACCTCACTCACTCATGATCTAAAAATTGTTTCATTGTTTCTTAGATTACTTTTTATGTTTACCTTATCACAATTTATATCAGTTACAGAAAACAAAGGATGAGATGCGACATCATCTCATCATGAGCACGGAAAGTGAGTTCCTCCACATATGATAATAATAATATCACCCCTTTCGTCACATTTACACCTGCTATTTGATCATGATAGTCACATTAACTTTAAATTATATTCGATTTGAGGATCAGTGATATTGTAATCCTATATTGGAAAAAAACGAGTGTGGTTGCATCGATTCCATTTTAACGTCGTAATTCTGCCATGGCGATACCACGGATCGTATTTCGTTTGTGGATCTCTCTTCCTGATGAGGCGGCATCACTTGACTCTTTTGTTTTTGGCTCAGGTAGGTAAATCAGTGAAAGGGATTGGCTATTAGATCATTACTGATTGATATTTGGTCATCGATATACCTGAACTTACATGTAAGTTAAGCTTATTACTTTTGCCAATCCGAGATAACATTCTGACTCGGCAAGGAGCACAACTTTCATTTTGACATTTGTTTCTGAACCTTTGAAGTATATATAAGTATATAACTATATATATATGGTCACCACGTTTAGTGACAAATGCCTCATGGATCACGAAATAAATATATTTTTTATTGTTGGATAGTGGTGCACAAAGACTAAAACTCAACAAAGTACATGTAAGATAAGTGAAATAACATAATAGGTCTTCAGCAACCAATGCTTGCCGTAAAAGGCGACTATGCCTGTCGTAAGAGGCGACTAACGGGATCGGGTGGTCAGGCTCGCTTACATGGTTGATGCATGTCATCGTATCCCAGTTGCGTGGATCGATGCTCATGATGTCGATCACTGGACTTGCTGGTCCAGACTAGATTATGTACAGACCGCTGTCATATAGCTGGAATATTGCTGAGTGCGGCGTTAAACAACAAACCAACCAACCAATCTAATTCTAGTTGAGCTTTTGACAATTGACGTAATGTATATCTTCAACATATGAATGAAAATCTTGTCTTGTTTTCTACGTCTTCGTTTCCTAATAAATAAATATATTCCCCGTTTTTATTAGAAGGGGATAGGGGATATAGAAATGGATTCCGTCCGTTCGTGCGAGTGAGTGTGTGCGTCTCGAAATCGCATAACTCAGAAACCGTTAAATTTTTCTACGAAACTTTGCATGTCCATCAGACTCATGCTGAACTGGTGCCTTTTGCTATTTAAGAATTTTAGAAAGTTTTATTTTTTACGTTTCCATGGCAACAAGTTGGACTTGGGTTCTATTAGTGTGGTGTTCGATTCCGGAGCGTAACTAAAAAACCGTTCAATACTTTCTTACAAAACTTTGCATGTCTACCAGGCACATACTGAACTTTTGCTATTTAAGAATTTTAGAAATGTTTATTTTTCATGTTTCCATGGCAACAAGCTGGACTTCGAAAACAATAAGGGTAGGGTTCGATTCCGGACATGCTGAATTGTTGCCTTTTGCTTTTTATGAATTTTAGAAATTTGTATTACTGGGCATTATTTCCAGAAATATTTCCTTGCCAAACATTGCATGTCTATATGTAAAGCACATACTGAACTGGTGCCATTTGATTATTATATTAAGGAGTTTTAGAAATGTTTACTTTAGAATTTTCATTGCAGCTATTTGAAATGGGCTAAGAGAAATGTTGGGTCAGTTAAAACACGAGTTATAAGCCACTAGCAACCAAAGCTTGGCCACCTCTCTGGGCATCATGGGTACTTACGGTGCCACAGGTTCCAAATATTCATTAAGAATGCAGAGTTATCCGACTTTGATCCAACAGCTTTCGTCAACTTGACAATGCCTTTGTGTTTCTCTAATTCTGCACGCCATATACCAACATATTATATTTTTCCATAACCTCTCATCACAGTTCTAGCTTTTGGGTCGGTATCTCAGTTGAGTACCTCTCTGAAACTGTGGCATGGCATGGGTTAGAACCAATTAGTCATTAGGCGGCGCTGGTACAAGCAGTCGGACACAATGTACACTTGCAGTAATCTTGAAGGCGACGGTAAAACCCATTTCACCTGATCTCTTGCTTTTGGATTATTTTTGCTTTTTGTGGCTTTTATTTACAACCGACTGCTCGATCTTTGAAGCATGAAAGCCAGTACACAAAAATATTCATTTCACGCATTTACACCTCTTGTACAAATTTCCGCACGAAAGTAAACATCATTTTTGCAGCTTCTGAATGGTCTCGGCTGTGTTAGCCTGAATACCTTGCGAGTTAAAGTTTAGGTTAGAACACGTCGGTTAAGGTAGGCTGTAGCGTGTAAAGCTCTGTTGTTAGATAAGATATTGTCCTGTTCCCTGAAAGACTCGGTAATAAAAGTATATGTGCCAGGGGACGTGTTGGTCAATTGTCATCAGTCTTGTCCCCAATTACAATACATTAGGCCAAGTAAACCTCACATACAAGGAGGCGATGGGGTAGCCAAGTGGAAAAAGCGCTCGTCACGCCGTAGACCCGAGTTCGATTTCCCACATGGATACAATGTGTGAAACTCATTTCTGGTGTTCTCTGCCGTGATATTGCTGGAATAATGCTTAAAACGGCGTATAACCATACTCACTGACTACCTTGAAGGATATAATTTTTGCATTGTTTGTTTGTGTGTTGTTTAACGCCGCACTCCGCAATATTCCAGCTATATGACGGCGGTCTGAAAATAATCAAGTCTGGACCAGACAATCCAGTGACTGACATCTTGAGCATCGATGCGTGCAATTTGGATGCGATGACATGCATCAACCAAGTCAGCAAGCCTGACCACCCAATCCCGTTAGTCGCCTCTCTCGACAAGCATAGCCGCCTTTTACGGCAAGCATAGTTTGGTGGCAGAAAGAACTTAATAAGGGACGCTTTATTTCTTTGTCATCCTTTACGTTACAAAAACGATTCTGTTGTGAGGGTTTCTGTCATCTTCTGACTTTCTATGCCAACGTTTCGTGAAAGTTTCGAGAGCTCTGCTTCATTTGAGCTTCATCCGTAAGTTCTGATTTGTCAATCTAGTGCCCATCGTATGTGAGTAATTACTGTCTGGAGTAAACGAATCAGGATGGTGTGCATCTTCGTTCATTGAAAAAGTTTACTGTGATATTCGCATGTCGAACACTAGAACGTTCAGTCAAAGGTAATGTAAGTTTAAAGGCTGACTCGAACTTCAGATAAAGTAATGGGGAGATATGTGCATCGCGGCAATTTCTCGATTATTTTCTCGTTTTTCTTTTCAGAGAAATAATTTTATAGCCACTTCAAGAGTGGCAAACACATATAAATGTTATAAATGACTGCTGTAAAGATAATTGAGTCAGTTTGTTTCCGTTTAAACCGTTTCATGGGCATTAAGATTCAGTCAAGTTTCCAGCACAGCTCATTGCAGACATAAGTTTTTGGAATTTTCTTCTATAGACTCAGTTAAAAAGTTTAAATAATGACAAGATCGAAGAGTGTAAAACTTTCAAACATTAACTACGATTTCCTGTATTATACATTTTTCTAACATGATATTATTGTCATTGTGTTTGTGTGTTCTTTGGGTTGTGTAACAAGATAGTAGAAACGATGAGATGCTTACATATAATACTATTCATAATAAACGTCCACATTATCTTGATTCTAGCCAGAGATTAAAATACTTTGAAACTTCTGTTTGAAGTATTTAAGTTTGTTTGTTTGTTGTTTTACGCCGCACTCAGCAGTATTCCAGCTATATGACGGCGGTCTGTAAATAATCGAGTCTGGAACAGACAATCCAGTGGTCGACATCATGAGCATCTGCCACAAGAAGGCGACTATGCTTGTCTTAAAAGGCGACTAATGGGATCGGGTGGTCAGGCTCGCTGACTTGGTTGGTACATTTCATCGATCCCAATTGCGCGGATGATACTCAATTAAGTTAGCTTGTATATGGTACCGAAGAAAGCCTTTAACACAATTGACACTTTCTATATTTTCAGGTTTTATAATGACTGCTAATCAAACAAAGGTTGTAATAGCTGGGGACCATATCAGGAAGCAATATTAACGTTTGTGAAGACATAAACACAGACTGGTTTACAGATGAATTTGAGTTCTTAGGAATTAAGCTCAACACTAAACCTGAAATGTTTTGGTAATAGATACTAGGAAGAGAATGGAGAACATAAAAGTAGTATTAAGAATAGAGCGGCTTGAGGCCATCATGGACAACGTACAACAGTGTTTGTAAGAAGGATTTGCCAGATGCTGAGGCGACCCCAAGGGAATGGACACTGTGCAAGGATATGTTTCAACCGTACCATTACCCTTTTGCAGGTATCTGTGAGTTGTTGCAGATCCTATCCTCAAGACACCTGTTATGTTTCCAAATCTCCTCAAAATTACGTACGTGGCTGTTCTTTTGCCCCTTGAAACGACACAACGTAACATAGATTTGAACATACAGCAGTGTTCTGTTGAAGTGAAGATGCGTTAGAACCACCCTATTCATGCAGCTTATTAATAACCATATCTTATTACTTGATTCAATTGATGTTATCACTTTGTTAAAACAGAAAGAAACTCTTCTCTAGGTGAGTGAGTAAGTGAGTGAGTTAAAATTTAACGTCGCATCGGCATTATTTCATCCATACAGCGACGAGACCAAGTTAATATATTTACAATGTAGTTTTTTTATAAAAAGTTTTATTCAAAAAAGCTGTGAAACATATTTGAGCATACTATATTTAGAAACTACATATTTGAGCATATTATATACACATTTTTAAAACAGGGGCTATAGGCCAACAGTAACCAAAGCTAGGCCACCTCGCAGGTGATCATGGGGACTTACATTACCTCTGCTTCCTGCATGATATCACAGCAGGATTTACGTCATCACATTAGCCACTGGTGGTTGTGCACAATGCTAGCCAAAATTACAAAATACTCATCAATGAGTTGTTTTAAAAACGTTGGTTGATGATAGTACATCGATTATGATAGGATTACGTGTCATACAATTGTACAATAATTTTACGATACTTTAACCCCCTGGACAGAGCCTTCAGTAATATCAGTTCATAATAGCATCACACCAAATTTAAAAACAAGGATATATTTATTCACATCCAGTTTTAAAATATTATAATACAGACCAATTTCTTTCAAATAGCTGGTAATAAGATGCCCGCTGACAAGGGAAAAGAGATCTTTTAGATTTACGCTTTGATAATGTGCATGTGAATCCCTTGCGATTGCTAAGTCCACACAGTCAAGCAATATATCCTTGACGGTGAACTTTTCATCACACTTAGCTGGTTTGTCCTCATCTGTCTTAAGCAGATATTCGTGTGTAAACCGACTGTGGCCAATACGATATTGTCGTAAAAACGAACTCGTCGTGTCTTGACTGACAAACCAAGTAGGTTTGACCGATTGTTTGTTTTATTGATTGTTTTATAGTTTTATTGATTGAATGAACTTTTAAATAGCTGGTTTGAAATCGCTGTATGGGATAAGTAGTGGAGATAACATATGACTTGGTAACCAGCAAAAGACGATGTCGCATTTACCAGTAGAAAGATCATTGAAAAGTTCTAAATGTCTATGATTATAGGATGATTTGAGGCGACACTTTTAAGTGCCTGAAGGCATGAATCGGAGAAGATGGTGAAATGTTTAGATTGGTTTTGATGTTTGATTTAGGTCAAAGCTGTAAAGATAGCTTTGGCCTCAGCAGTAAAAATTGAACTAGAATCTGGTATTCTTGAGGAGACAGTTCTGGATCCAATGATGGTGGCACTTGCAACTTTGCCACCATCCTTGGACCCGTCTTTAAAAATGGACCAGTGAGAATTATACTGAGTTCGCAATTGGTTGTATGCTTTCTGATTTTTTAAGTTGAGTGAGGTCTACCTCTGGTTTCACCATCTGCCAGGGAGGAGACGACAGAAGATGGTAAGGTGATATTATATTTAGATCAATTTTAGCTGCGGTGATGTGTGGTTGAATACTGATTCCAAGTGGAGGAACCAGGTATGATGGATTTCGAAACAGGTTTTCATACTGAGAGTGGAAAACACAACTGTATGCTGGATGGATTTATTTGAGTGCAATTTAGTGATGTATTGCAGTGAAAGTTTAATGCTGCGCAGTTCGAGTGAAGGTTCATCGGCGTTCACATACAAACTGTCCACGGGAGAGGTCCTAAAAGCTCCAAGACAGAGCCTTAGGCCCTGTTGGTGTATTGTGTCTAATTATCCCCCGTCCCAACGAAATTGGCGGGAGATATAGAAATGGGTTCCGTCCGTGTGTGTGTGTGTGTGTGCGCGCGCGTCCCGAAATCGTTTCCGGAGTATAACTCAGAAACCGTTAAATATTTCTCTACGAAACTGTCTATCTGACTCATGCTGAACTGGTGCCTTTTGCTATTTAGGAATTTTATAAGTTTTTATTTTTTACGTTTCCATGGCAACAAGTTGGACTTAGGTTCAATAAGGGTGCTCTTCGTGTCTGGAGCGTAACTCAAAAACCGTTAAATAATTTCTAACAAAACTTTGCATGTTTACAAGACACATACTGAACTGGTGCCTTTTGCTATTCAGGAGTTTTATGAATTTTTATGTTTTACGTTTCCATGGCAACAAGTTGGACTTAGGTTCTATAAGGGTGGTGTTCGTAATAATAGGATTTGATTACTTAAGTAGTATAACAAATAAACTGTTAAATATTTCCTTGCCAAACATTGCAAGTCTATATATAAAGCGCATACTGAACTAGTGCCATTTGATATTAAGGAGTTTTAGAAATGTTTATTTCAGAATTTCCATTGCAGCTATTTTGACATGGGCTAAGAGAAATGTTGGGTCAGTTACCTTGTTTGGGACCATAACATGTTAAAATGGGCGGAGGATATAGATGACTTTGTCAACTATACGCTTGTTTGTTTTGGAATTGCTTTTCCAGGCTCCACCATAGACAATAGAACCATAGTCTAGTTTGAAGCGTATTAACAATCTGTACAAGTGAAGGAGGGTGGTCTCATCCCCTCCCCACACGGAATTCGAAACGACTTTAAAAAAAAAAGGAGGCCCAGGAATTTGGCCTTCTCTACTACCTTGATAGGAGTACCATCTAAAAATAAATCTGGATCCTTGTGAGGTTTGTATGTGAAAAGTGATTAGTTTGTTATGGATTTTGAAAATTTGAAGCCGTTTGCGTACGCTCATTTTTGAATTTTGTTAAGACAGATCTGTAGCTGTCTTTCTATTGTATTCATATTCTTTCCACGACAAGAAATGTTGAAATCGTCCACAAAAAGTGAACCATCAACGTTAATGTTTAATACTTTAGTGAGACGATTAATTTTGATGCTGAAAAGTGTTGACTCATAGTATGCTGCCTTAAGGGACGCCCTGATCTTGATCGAAATGATTAAACAGGGTAGATCTAGAGCCAACTAGATCCCCGTGCACATTCCACAAGAGAAAGCAAGAACGAAGCTTTGTGACATTTGTAACCTCTCCGCAGGTACCAGCGATACCTATTGTGATAGCAAATGGATCCAGTTTGATTGGTTCTTTGTCTAAAGCTTCTATAACCAAGAGACATGGCCAGTAGTCGGATCGAGGGGGCGTAGTGTTTTCAACCGTCTCTTTATGTCGTCTTTTTGAACCAGGGTGATGGGAAGCCATGTCAAAAGGAAAATAATTCTGCACCCTTTTTCCCCACCCACCATGTCTACAAGGACAGTCTTATGCTGCAGCGGATGTCAAAGCTGCAAAGACCGGGGATAAAGAGGTGGTATACTGCAGCAAATTTGATGCGAAAAGCTATAGCTATCTACCAAATTAAAGGTCAGGCCATGACAACGAATTACAGATACAGTATAACGTACAGAATTCGGAGGTCAGCATCGGTGATCGATGTTCATGATGTCAGTCACTGGACTATCTGGACCAGACTCGATTATTTGCAGACAGCCGCCCTATAGCTGGAGTATTGCTGAGTGTGGCATTAAACAACAAAGAAAGAAAGAAACAAACACATGTTCATGATAAAGTCGGAATCATAAATCAACACTGCTTTTAGCATAGATTCTACATCAATACGTTACCATGCCTTATTACTAATTTTGAAAAAGGAACCTGTTAGAGCACATAAGATCAAAGATATATACACGACGTACTTTGCGCAAACTGTTGTTTGACATTTGGGGGAAATATATTCACCTAGATCCTGTCATTAATGATATTGTGTAACTGAGCAAATTGAAAACATCAAACGAAACTTCAAGCATCAATCTTAAGTGTATTGTGGGGGAGAGTTGTCATTTATTTCTACTTGTATCACTGCCTCAGAAATGGCTTAGAGGGATAACAGCCGATAATACTTACATCTATCTATGACCTCTAAATGTTTGTAGTTCTTGAAGTGACATAACCTTTATTTCAGCAGAAATATAGATTGAAGAATAATCAGGCAACTCCCATGGTACAAAGATTACACACCGTGCCTTCACTTCGTGTATATGGTTGTAATCAGGCTATAAACTTAAATTATCTTTGACTGAAATAGATCTCGTGCTAAGCAAGCGATTATAAGAGGAAAGAATGTTCCTATTGTATGTTCAATAAGGTTAGTTATATGGTAGTGAGAAAAGGAAAATCGATGTACACTGCAAGATCTCAAACAGTCTTCATAATTCTTGGAACACCCTATTAGTTTTTCTTTGAGCATGGAAGAATGCCTCTCCCACAAAGCAGAACTTCCTATCATCCTACCAATTATTTCCCTAGTGAAATCTAAGCATGTGTAACTAATCTAATCAGAAGTTGTATAATAAAATATATCAACGATAACTCAGTCGACGTGAAATAATGTCCTTTCATCGAATAAACTCATGCTCCGATGACCCACGAAGGGGTACGAGTGTTTCAATGATGTGTTAGACTGATTATTGCGTTGTTATTTCATCAATGCAGCAAAGCATCCGGATAAATTGGTTCATGTTCAGGATGCAGCCCAATTACACTTACAACATAATACAAAATATTCTAATCTAAACACCACATATGCCAACAAGACATATCTATGCAAGGATAGAGATAGACTGCTTAATCTGACCAGGCTGATTTCAGTGAGATACACGAGCATCAGAAGAGGCTTATTAGAGCCCATACTTGTGAAAGTATTTCCAATTCAACCATGACTTGTCAGCTTGATTTATGAGGACACGCATGACCAGTCTTTGTGGATAGTACCCTGCTTTGATTTGTTCCCAAAGGTGAACCATTGACTTTGTTTTGCTTGTGTTTGTGACACGTGCCACCGGTAGGTCAGAATACGCTAACCTTTTCGTGAACACATGGTATCATCGCTGATAAATGGTGACCATAGGCATGTCATGTAGAAGACGTTGAACACCTTCGTATAAAGGCACTGTGTATTATTGACTGAGATAAGTACACGACAATTGAACATGAAAAGTTTTATGTAGCTTCTGAAGAGGAATCCTGTATTTTCTCAGGATCGCGTGTCATCGAATATATGTGGTATGCAGTACTTCATGTCTGCCGACATAGTTTCGGGCGACCAGAGTGTCGGTATGTGTTTCGCCAATGGCATCATACGTCAATAATAGTTTGATTTAACACGCAATAGATGACAATTTACAAGGGACTTCATGCAGAGCACGAACTTGGCTCAGTGATGTCTGGTTGCATAGTGATTCCAGTCCCCAGATCAATGGCACCACACGCGAGCTGAGATGACATGCAATGACACTTAGGCAGACCATGCCTACCCTGGGATCGGGAAGCGGCCAATTTTAAAATATAATATGGTGGAAGCGTAGTCTAGCAAATGTGACCCGATACCCTCTATTGGCCAAGGGCACCTTTGGTTGTGTTCATCTTTCCATAGACAAAAGGGTAAACAAATGCAATACCTAATAAAAAAAGCTACCAAACCCTTTCTATCATCCTGAGAAATATCTGGTAAATCTGCTGCGATTCCGACTATATCATTATAAACACAGAAGGTTTATTTTCGGGAACATATATATTGTAAGTTGTCATTTGTCTGCATAGTCACGTTTTAAAATGGCGCGCTGTTAAAAAGTTTGCCAAAAGTAAAAAGTAGAATGCAAAGGATGACGAAGTAATGAAATAGTAGAACGCACACAGACTCCTTTATGTTTCAGTTAAATAGTTAGATTAATAGTGTGAGGATTTTCACAGCACAGCATACAGAACAGCAAATATTTTCCAGTCATCTTACGCTTAATGTCTAGTTCCTCGGAAACCTGACCTTGGGAAGGGGATGGCTGCGTCTCGGTGCTAGAAACAATGAACTATTCTTCTTTATTGAAACAAAATGCCTAATGACGATATATTTAATCTAGCCATTATTGGAGTAATGATCAGAATGATACCTGTTAATTCATAATGATTTATGTTCTGTTGTCGCACAAATATCTTGTGTAATTAATCTTAGTGCTGCTTTACCCACGGAATGCATGTCGATTGCAGATAGGAAGGTTGTTTTCTCGAGCAATATTTCTTGGTTCCAACAGTAAGTTTAGGCCGATACGTGATAATTGTATGATGACTACGTTGAAGATACTGGTATACATCGTGTTACATTAGACACCGACGCAGATGGCTCCAGAAATATGGCCATGCCAGGTACATTTCATAAGATGAAACTATCGATCAAATGTTGTAGATGACAATACATGTTGCAGATAAGGGACAATTAGACGTACATGTTGCCTGATCACGTTGTTAGCGTCGAGCATAGGATCATTGATCAGTGTTATTGTCAAGGAAACCATTGGTGATTAGTAAACGTATTCCAAGCAAAAGATACTCATTTGCTGAGTCTCAACACATTCCACTACTCACTAAATGTAATCCCTGACAATTTCGGCTGGGAATGAACATTGAAAGCCAGGTTTCATTTATTGTGGGTTCTTTCGACAATTAAATCAACTGGAGAAGAGTCTGTTCTTGTGCATGTTGTCACACTGGCGTTTCGTCACTGCGACATGCACCAACGTGTTTTCGGGAAACATGACATTGTGAGCAATGTTGATGGCTTCGACGCTCGTCATCACAATTCATTTAAATGATAAAATTAATTTCAATAATCACATACTGTACAAAGTGCACGTTTTTGTCTGATAGTAGTTATCATTCTCGGGTGTTCATATTTGTAATACGCATACATTAAACTGATATATTGATATTTACAGCCTCATCGATGTAACAAGTGAACACAAACACTTTTATGGGATCGTGTTTGTGGAATATTTTAAAGTATTTTCTCTCCATAAAATGACTAGTCTTTGAAACCACGATGGAGTTACAGTAGGCTCCAAGCAAACAATGCTTGTCGTACGAAGCACGTGGTCAGGCTCGGTCATTCGTGTTATCGTTTCCTGACGGCTTTGAATTGTTGTGCATAATGTCAATCACTGGTTGATCAGGCCCAGACTTAGTCTCATTGTATTGTTCATAAAAAACTGAACGTTACAATTCAATAAGCAAATTATAAGAGGTCAGAAATACAAAGATAATGTGTGATAACCGGCATCTATTCCTACATTATCAGTCTTCGCACCTGCATAACAATAAGGGACAACAATTGTGTACCCGTTTTGTTTTCTAAACATTTAACTACACCAACAGACATTGTCAAAGGAGGATGCCACTTTGTCAAAAGGGCATACTGTCCTGCAAGCGTTTGTATTCTCTAACTGAGCCACCAGAAAACTTAAAAATGCAATAAAATTATGAAACTGATACCTTCCATATACTCTGCAGGAGATTGAAATTTTCTGTGAAAATGGTGACACTATAAAAGAAAGGGTAACTTCCAAGTATTAATAATTTGTAACTTAGCCACCGGAAAACATAACACTATGCAATTATAAACCTGATACTTTCAATATACCTTGCAGGAAAGTAGATATTCCCTCAGGAAATAGTGCCGCTGTAAAAGAAGGGCATCTGTTGACTTTTATTATTCAATCTTTAAAATCCTCCTATTAGCCATTGTTTTAGCGCTTCAATTAAAATAACCTTTATTTCCAAAGGTCCCCTGGAGATTCCAGGTTTATATAGGTCTCCAGCAACCTATGATTGTCGTGTGAGGCCACTTAATGGATCCGGTAGTCAGACTCGGTTACTTGTTGATTGCGTGACTTCGTACTGTCACGGTCTAAAACGTTGCTCATAATACCAATCACTGTCTTATCTTGACTCAATCGTTTACAGGCCCCCTCGTACAGCTGAAAAGGACGTGTCGGCTTCATGTGGGAGGAACAAAATTATGTATGCCCCTTTGGTAAAATCCTCGAGCACGTGGATGGTGCTCTAAAACCTGGAAAAATAATGAGAGTGAATCAGGGCTTCGAACCCATAATCATTAGCTTGTGGGACGCCAACGGGACGAATATATCCACAGGACATTGCGGACCCCTTAGACTTTTGAACCCCGCCTCGCACACAGATCTTTGATAGTATATTTGATTTCCTCTTCTTGCACTCAAGACCCTGCGACGTTTCAACTTCCTGCTTTTCAAATGCATTCTGATTTGTATGTCACATTGTTACATGAAATCAGTGACATGCCGAAGACGACAGCAATATGAGACAACAGTTAAACTTTTTTCGTTTTTAATTACAGACAACCGGGATACTTCAAGACAGTAATGGCGCATACGATAGGCACAAGGCTAAAATTCCACAAGCCCAGGATAGCATCTTGTCATCTCACGGGAAATAGAATCCTTGGGACGTCGAGATGGGGAGGAAGAATGATACGAACACTCACAAAAACATGATTAGATACTGCGTGTCCTCCATTTTGGGCTTTTGTGGTGTCATTACTAAGGGCAATGTACACGTGATACATTAATGATTCGTTCGAAAGCAATTATATATCCTGAAACAATCGTTTGAACGTAGGGCCCAGTGACACTGTGAACCTACATTATATTTTCAAGAAATCCTTATATTCCTTGTTTCAGTTTTTATACATGTAGAGTGACATAGATGTACATATGAACAAATGCAATTGTTCATTCTCATTAATAATCATACAAGGGAGCACGGATGGTCTAACGTGCCATATTTAGCTGTGTAGGGTTGCGTCTCTTGGGCACGCCCTAAACCTATGATCGTGGTTCGAATCTCGGTTCCCCCCGATTACGTTTCCAGGTTTGTCTGCACGATACCCGTGTTCGTGGGTTTCACCAAAGTGTTAAACGTCTGAGACCTGCATCACTTTTGGCTTTCTTCACACATAAAGCTGATCATG
This sequence comes from Haliotis cracherodii, assembly GCF_022045235.1. Taxonomy (NCBI): domain Eukaryota; kingdom Metazoa; phylum Mollusca; class Gastropoda; order Lepetellida; family Haliotidae; genus Haliotis; species Haliotis cracherodii. The sequence continues at coordinate 9,409,915 of NW_027266341.1, read as the reverse complement.
ACACGCCGTGATATGACTGGAAACAACACGCAAGTGGTAGTCATATAGTTAATATGCGTTCTGTTTTGTCAAAACAAGAGTTTGTGTCCACTTAATTACGTATGTAAGGATATATACTTTTAGGAAGTTAACGTAAATGATTTACTCAGAATTGATTTGCTAGTTAGAGGGCCACTTTGGTTCCATCGCATCAATTTAGGATTGATTAACGGACTTTGGTTGCCGCGACATTGCAAACCTACATGTGCAAGTTTGGTCACATTAATTTCATAAAACGTCTGATATCTCTCGGGGGCTCTTAATACAAACCACTTGAAATATGACCAAAGCGGATTTCACAGCAAATGGTTATTGCAATACAGCCGATGTAGTTTCTATGGCCTATTCAAGTAGTTTTATTACTATTGACAACTACATAATGGACTTGTTTGAACCAGGCCTTATGATATTTGTGTTCCAGCTTCAATCAATCCCTTGCTGCGATTGCGTTATGGGGTTCAGCATTGTAAGGAATTATTGTCGTTGTTGGTAACCGCAATTTCGAGCACGTTCGTCATCACTCTGCAGGTAAATTATACAATGCAAATCAAGAGAGTTAGTTTTCAAGAACAAAGTATTATTGCAATTTAGTATTCTGGGGATTTATTTTGTAGTGAAATGTTATATAACGTTTACCAGACATACTTCTTTCAACAGTACTCTATTGTATTATCATTAAAATGCCTTCATGTTGTATAATATTAAATAGCAATAGAAGCGAGTTTAACGATTGAAAAGGTTCTTATACATTACCAAAACTACAACACATTTGTACCCATATATACAATGTAACAGAAGACACGTTACACGGGAAACATGTTGCCGCTTAAAGGGGCATCGCCAAAACATGACCGACCAAGGGTAACGCAAGAAGGTATGACGCATTCACGTACAAGATGTTTGCATCCACTGACGATGATGGGCTCTTAAATGACAAGATCTCCATCCCGACATACGCTCAAATTTCAAGGAAAAGACTAACAGAAGACTAAGGTGACAACGACATCAGGCGTAATGGAGGCAGAGCTAATCCAGCAGGCTCTACTGTTTGAGAATGATTTGATAGGCCCAGGGCAAGAACACCAAGAGATTCAGGCACGTCGACATGTCTGACATAACAATATCCTGACTCATCGCCATGGGGGTAGACGTCTACAGCGGTCTGATCGACAGCATGTTTAGCCGTTGCTGTGGTGGATGAGATTCCTGTAAAGAGTTATGCTATCTGTAGTGATTGGCAGATGGTAGTGTCACGGATCCGTGCTATAATGACCAGGGTGTCATTAAACAAGTACAATAAAAGATAAGATAAACCCAATCTGCGCTGACAAAGATCACATTCTAATTAAATTAGAGCAAATATACACGCGGCTTAGTAAAGTAACTGGATTACATTAATAATATGAGAAGCTAAAACAACACTTCAGACAAGATACCGACCAGTTGCGTAGAACCAATGAACACCTGTGTCAATTACACATGTAAGTCAACACTCTAATGGATTAATGATACATGGGAGTAAATGATAAAATACATATAATCTCAGCTAATTGTAGAGGCCTGGCCGCAAAGAGAAAACGAAAAGAAGTCATGAACTTTCATAGAAAAAAAGAAATTCTCTATCCTTTTTTTTGTAAGATGTTCATATTTCCAAAGATAATGAAAATCTTATGAAAAATGAATTCGGTCTTGATAGTGTTATTGGACCCTACAAGTCAAATGCACAAGGGGTAGCAATCCTCTTCAACAACAATTTTGAATATACAAATACACAAGACTTGTGTTGACGGTAATTATATCATTTTAGACATTACGGTTGACAGTATAGAGTTTCGCTCACCACAGTGTATGGTCCAAACTCAGATAACCCTAATTTTACAAAATATTATTTTGAAAAAAATATGATAAGGGAAATGACTCCTTAGAAATATGTGGAGATTGGAACTTTGTCTTTGATACTTCAATAGACTTACACAACTTTAAAAATAGAACTACACCCGAACAACAATACATTTATTTGGTGGAAAAACAACTCTCGTCAACAAGCTGGACCAGACTTTTTTTCTGGTGTCTGAAGATCTTTTTAATGTTAAGTTTCATTTGAAGATCTTCCCAAGCTACAAAACTGAACACTCTATTACATTGCCGCTATCCAATCAACATAATATAGAAAAGGGGAGATGATATAGGAAGTTTAATACATCATTACTACGAAAAGTGATTATGCAGAAATGGTAACAGCTATTTTAGACGAAACTAAACGTAAATACGCAGATCCTGAATGAAGGTTATAAAAATATCCCTGACGAAACTTTAGATCTTACAATTACTGATTCCCTATTCTTTGAGACATTTGTGATGAAAGTAAGATGAAAAACGATGTCATATTCTACACACGTGACAAGCAAAGAGAAATACTATGAAGAAATAGAAAATGATATATTGGAACTAGAAACATGAATAAGAAACAACTTTCGTTAGCGAAACATTGTTGTTCAAACTCTCAGAACAAAAATCAGAGCTCGAAACAATTAAAGAAGAAAAAATGAGAGGAATTCAAAATCCGTTATGGAATACAGTTGCATAACGAAGGAGAGAAACCAACTAATTACTATTGCCACTTAAAAAACAGGAACTATACGAATATAGACGATAGACGATATTGAGGTTAAGGGTTTAAATTGTTGAAAAACCACTCCAACTTTAGATAACAATCTTTCAGAAGAACTAGATGAAGAAATAAATATTTACGAGATAGCTGCTGCTATTAAGTCAATGAAATATAATAAGAGCCCTGGACTTGATGGTTTTCCTATCGATTTTTTCAAATATGTTTGGAAATAACATCAATATTTGGATTTATCGCTATATCAAGGGGACTTTCAAAAACAACTTTGAGTTTAACAAGGAATAGAGGAGTTATAACAGGCATTCCAAAATCAAGAAAAGATAGATCTAGACGTTTATTAAAAGGTTGGAGACCTGTTTCTCTTTTAAAAGCTCTATATATGATTATTAACACTTGTATAACAAATAGACTCTTATATGACATCATCTTCGAAACAAAAAGATTAAAGAAGAAAGGCCTATTAATATTAATTGATTTTGACAAAGTCTCTGACACAGTTTCTAAACGATTCATTATGAAGGTTCTTGATGAATTTGGTTTTGGAACATATATGCAGAACGGGAGAGAATGAAGACAAGGAGATCCAATTCCTCTAAATTTGTTTCTTTTCTAAACTATATGAATAACCAGTCTAAACATAAGGGATTTACTATTTAATAAGACTCGTCCTGGCTTCAAGCAATAAAAAATATGTCGTGTCAGCATTTTTACTTGAAATAATTGAATTACACAATAATCTTGCTACTGGCCAATACTACATCGTCTTTTGTAGGTTACCCAGCCATGTTGAGATCGTTGGTAACACTTTGGCTACTGCTGCAGCTAAGGCAGCACTCAACAAATCTGTGTTACCACTTCTTATACCCTACACTGATTATAAACCTGTCATTAGATGTTACATCAGAGATCTAATGCAGAAGAAGTGGGACACCCAAGTGGGTATGAATAAATTATATGCCATAAAAGCAAATATCGGTTTTACCTACTTGGGTTGTCAGTCAAGATTTGAAGAGGTCATTTTAAGACGATGTCGTATTGGCCATTCTCGTTATACTCATGAATATATAATTTTTAAAAGGTGAGGATCCTCCATTCTGCATCCCTTGTGATAAAAGAATCACCGTTAAGCATGTCCTGATTGACTGTATTGATTTTTCCATCACAAGGGATAAATATTTCAAAGTTTCAGCAAATTTTGACATTTGAAACGGATCAAGATGACAGCATGAAAATCGTTTGTTCCTTATATTCGGTTTTCTACACGAGTTGTGAATAATTGTTGCCAGACGACAATAGTTTTTTAACTAAACACGCGATAAGTGACGACATACTTTATTGCAGTTTAACACGGATACTCCACGCAGACATATTGTACTCTTCTCTCATCCCCTTAATGCCGAGAGCCAGGTAGGGTAAGTAAAACAAGTTGAATGGCCTTCTTTAAACTTCTTAAGATGGAAAGGAATCCAGAAAGAGCATGTTTGTCCATGTACGCATGCTATTAATGATGTCAGTTGTACCCCGCGTGGGTGTGAGGATGTCAGAATGTTACATGTGGTACATTAACAGAACATTTCCGCCACTTATTGTGCATCAGTCACCACTAGCGTTTTCTACAGAGGCTGTGTCAACCTTTCAACGTCAAAAGGGTTAACTAATGCAAATGGTAATAATGCTGGAGGATCGAGACATTGGAACTGACAACTTTAGAATGTCGACAGATTTGATAGATAATCACTAAAACCCGTGCACAATGACGTCAATGGCATTTAAAGGTCAGTAATACAAGAGAACATACAAACGATGTGCCATGATTACCGACGAAACTTTCATCTCCCTGCATTAGAAACATAGACACACTCTTAAAATTATTGAACCAGGAAGTAACAAGGTTATTGTTGGGTAGATTATTTTTCGTTCACGTTGTCATGTTTCTTTCCTTTTCCTGAATGATGATGGACCTCGGTCTGCCCTCCAATGAAAACACGTTCACTACATGGTACTAATTTATACACGTATATGTTAACAGGTAACAGGAGAAAGTAAGTTAGCATGGTTTTCAATGTCTTTATCATTACTTCTGTTACTTATATTTATTTCCAGGTTATTTCGTATGATTGTTAGTAGTAGCAGAGGCGGAGGTGAAAGTGTTCGTTTGACACGCCGAAGACCCGGGTTCGATTCCCCACAAGGGTTTAATGTGTGATGCCCAGTTCTGGTGTCCCCCGCCGTGATATTGCTGGAATATTGCTTAACGTAAAACAATACTCACTCAATGTTGGGAGCAGCTATATGAGGTCCTCATAAATATGTCAAGAGCTAATGTGACAAGATTATTTTTGTAAAATGAGACAACCAGAAATTTAAGTTATCTCCCTACCTCACGGCCCTGACAAACCTGCACTTCTGAGTAGCTTCGTGAGGTAACTGTTCCTTGATGACTGGCTGTACATATACAAGAGCGAGACAAGGGCGATTCGGAACTTTCTACAATCTGACTTGCCACTAATCTTCTTGCCCAGTGTGGACAGGATAATTATACGAAACATCGACTTGTTCACTGTTTCCAAGACTGTTTCTTAGAGTTTTGAAGAAATGAGAATTGTTCGCTGTCAGGAGCTAAGTGTTATATCTTTGATGCCATGCCTTCAACGAGAAAGTGTGAAATTAAGAAACTTAAAGTGGAGTATTCGGTTGAGAAGGAACTTTTGGTGATTCAGGTTCGGCGTTGCTGTTTGAAGAAAAGCCAGACAATTTTGAATTGAAAAAGCTGGATTTGGAATTTCAAGAACAAAAAGGAAGGAGAGAGAATTGAAACGGGAATTGACAACATGATAAAAATTACTTTGATGTGACAAGAACTGTCAGTTTGGTCCGACCTTTTCCAGATAAGGAAGTTGACAACTTTTCTCACACTTTGAGAAAGTTGCTGCAAATTTGAAATTGACGCAAGAGTGTATGGAGGGACAGAGCTAAAGACGTGTATTTAGCACAACCAATTGATATTAGTTCAAACTATGATGAAGTGAAAATGTCATTTTTAAGGCTTTATGAGATAGTCCCTGTTGCACGTGTAGGTAGTTAAAGAAAAAGGAGATGAATCATTCAAGTATGTGGAGTTTACTTGGCAAAAGGAGACTTTGTTGAAGGGCTTTGCCCAATATTTTGATAAGTTGAGGCACTTGATTGTAAAAGACGAATTCAAGCCGCGTGAGTTCTGAGGGCAAGATTTATTAGGATTGACAGAAGGTATGATATCATTTACACAAGGCTGTAACCCTGGCTGATGAATACTCGGTTACTTTCAAGGATAATTTCGTGTAGTACGGTTATGCTCCAAATACTAGTCATGTCAGATCAATCGGGTTATTCGGACCAGGAAGTGACACCCACTTCAGTTTAGAGGGTGACAAGATCAACATCCAACACCAGACAACAAACATGAATCCTGTTTCGTACCGACTTGGATAATTGACATTGGAGGAATTGAAATACCAGATGTAGCAGGATTCGAGAACAAGCTAGGTCATTTGCAGTGACTTTCGTACTAAAGGCAAACCATCAGTCACCAGCCTTTTCCTATGTTTTTGTGAATGTCCCAGTCTATTGCTGGTGAAATTAACACTGAGGATGAATATGTTTGTGGTGTTCAACTACCAAAGCCTATTGTTGTTAAGGAGCAGTACTGGCCTTTTATTTCATTTAGTGTCACTTTAAGGTGATATATCCACATTGCGACCCATTATTAGTTTCAGTGACACATATAGTCAGATATACCAGCTAAAGTAAGACATCATGTAGGAAAGTAAAATTATAATTTCAGATTTCTGTATCAGTAAAACACTGCCTTGCATGCGTCATTGTATTACATTCACTGGCGTGCTGGAGTATATTCATGGTATTGAATCATTGTTTTGTAATCGAGCTAAATAATCTTGTCAATATTTCTCTTTGATGAAAGTACACTTTAGACATGAAAGCAATTAAATACTAACAACTGTCACGGTTATCGTTATATTGACATGTTGGTGTGCTCTAGAAAATTCATAATTCAATTGTCAACTTTCGCAGCACCTCGAGAGAGGAGAATCCGAAAATATTAAGTTACAAGAAAGAAAAGCTAGTTTTTTTCAATTCTCTAATTTTTGAAGATTTCATGTTACCTTTGTGACGGCTAATGTAACTAGACTGACAGATATTCGATAGTGTACTTGTATCTGTACAGTGTAATGTAATTGCAGCTGTTCCAATGTTTCATAAGGGGGCAATGGCTGCCCAGACGTCTAACATTTGTTTCAGAACCTGAACACGTGCTCGTTTCACCTCGAGCTTTCTTCCAACATCAAGTGACGCCCAATCATGTAACCGAAATAAATGCTCAAAGCTACGCTAAACCCAACTCATTCTCTCATTCATCAAACTGTGGTGTGTACTTATCACATCAGTGACATTACTGATACATTTATATGTCTACTTTAAAACTATTCTAACCTTCCACATACACATACATTACATGCAAATTATCCTATACATCGCGAGCTTCCGTTTCACTGATCTACTCATGTAGGTTTGGCCACTATTTTGCCTTTTACGCCCACTGGAATCTGTTTTGGCAGATAATCGAGACTGAATATTCTCTGGCGTCGAGGTGAAATACTTGTAAATGTTATTTTCTCATTATTTATAACTGATGCGGTTTTATGGCATTACAATGACAAGCTCTCACAAGTGACAAAATAAGCAACGGTGATATATTTGATTGTTCCCATTATCTATTCACTACCTGGTACAGAAGTATTTTGTCTAGACAGCAAAGCTGATACACTGATGAATTGCTGCAGTTGCTCTTGAAACGACAAATAGCAATTCATGGTGTTTTGTCTCACACTTCATGATGTCTGGCGGCGAGGCAAGTAATCCACGTTTTGTATTGATGTACCATTATGTATTCAGATACACATCTGCATATCAGGCGCAAGTCTATATGTCCCATGCAAGATGATGGAGATGTACAATGTTGCAGTCTGAATAGAATATCCGTTTCATCAACGTTTGCTCAGTGTTTCAATGGCATCGCGGATCTATATAATGAGTATAGGCCCTTCGAGATCATGCATCAACTCACTATATTTGCACAGTAATTGACGACGCGACTGAAATTGACATGTACTCAATGACACCTTCATTCTATTCCTATAAACAGAAGAACATATTTAAGAGAAACTATTTTCGCCATGTCCTTGTGTGTCTGCCGTCTTTTCAAAGTACTTAAATATTTTATGAGGAAAAGGATCATAGCTATTATAAGGTCATTTACAACAGACACCCCACGTGACGTTTTTCACGTATATGACGTATGATGTCATTGTATTATTGCAGCTCCTTGTTGGACTGTCGATAGAACCGATTATATTATAACCTGTTCTGTCCAATAGAATCGGTGGTCAGGCTCGCTGACTTGGTTGATACATATCATCAATCCCAAATGCGTGGATCGATGCTAATGATATTAATCACTGGATTGTCTGGTCCACACTCGATTATTTACAGACCGCCGTCATATAGCTGAACATTTGCCGAGAGTGGCGTTAAACAACAAACCAACCAACCAACCATTAGAATCTGCTTCGTCGGATAATGGAGACTGGTTATTCTCTGGCGTGGGTGGTTTATATTGAATGGGGAAAAGTGTTTTGTTCTTTCTGCTTCAAGAACAGTGCCAACATGTACTTCATTAACAAGATTTCCTCTTACTTTAATTACACAATGTAACACAATTTGAAATAGCATATCATGTTTGTTGTATTCAAGCCGCTGACATGTTCTTGCCAGATACGTGTCATTACTTCTGAGAAGGCTGGTAACAGAGGTATTTGAAGATGCGTTTTTCACGAACTTGTGAATGAGTGAGTGAGTGAGTGAATTAAAATTTAAAGTCGCATGGACATTGTTTCCGCCATATAGCAACGAAAACAAGTTGATAAAGAGACAACTGAGTCAGGAATACCAACTTATATTTTAATACAATTTTGTCAATGGAGGTTCGTGACAAGCTTCGTGCATCAAAATAGATTTAAACGGAACGAAGGTAAATGTAGCTGTGAAAACATGTTGGCATCGTAAACTGGACAAAGAGTGATTTCAATGAGCTTCATACGACTGTTGCTCAAAAGTTGTTCGATCAGGGTTACTGCAGTCAAGACCTTTGAAAACGTAGACATGGTAGACATGCCGAAAACATTTCCAATTTGAAGCATCAGTGAGCAAAATGATGTCTAATGCAATTCCCTATTTTTACTTGTATCGTATGTTCCAATATTATTTTCATTTGAACAACGGAATTGTCTTTGCATGTGTTTGTGACAGAAGGGCACGCTCACCTGGTACAATCACTATTTGATAGTGATGCAGACGCCGCGAATAGCTGCAAAATTGCTGATGCGGCGTTAAGCAATATTCACCCACTCAGTGATGAAGAAACACATGGTTATGAAATTACCGGAAGCGTACTGTTCACCCGGTACAATGGATTAATTATGACTATGGTTACTCAGAATCACAAGGCGAACAATGATGCAAAGCAGGTCCAACTTTCTTTGGTGTTCGTTACACAGGGGATCAAAGAGCCGGATCCACGCTTTACGCAATCGCCAATATGTCAATAAGATATATTTCCTGAGATATTTTCATAATCTTTTTTATTTAATCTAACTGTCAATTGAAATAGTGTTTAGCGTGCATTTCATTGCGCTATGCGTACTTGCAAATCACCTCGTCAAATTCACACTTTGATATGGACCATGTTGACCATGTTCACTGACCATGTTGACAGAAAAAAAGTATAACCGATAGCACTTAACTTTTAAATCTATTTTAAATACATACAGATAACATGTTAATCTAAAGGAAAACATCGTAATATCTACAGGATAATATGACGATATTTCAGCAGATGGGAGCAAACTTAATTTTGTATTTACGCATTTGCCTCTGTTTCTATCTGTCTTACAGTTCTATGACGTCACGCAGCGAGGTTACAGTGCATTGACGTCATTGTTTAAAGAACGTTTCGGCGCAATTTCCATTTACTTTTGCCGAAAGTAGTGCGTCATGTCGTGAAATGGGAATTACATGAATTTTACTTTATGTGTAATTTACCTAACGTGATACTCGAAGATTGTTGCATAACGTTGTAAATTGGCAAAAGTTTATTGCATCATACTTTTTAAAAAAAATGCACGAAAAGTACATCTCGAACAATCAAATAATATAGCCTCTCGCATGGCTGTGCAATGTCAATAATGAATGCCTGAATATGAAAGTAAATGAATCCCCATACGAGGGTGCACATGTTCAAAATTAAAAAATACTGCCCCCACTTAAAGGCAAAGAAAAAGAAGCCAAGTAAGCATAACCTGTAAAACCATACCAGTAATACAACTGGACTGATGGGAAGGGTATTTTGCGTAACCTTACAGGCAATACTGACAAGATAGCGCACTCAAGCATATGCCGCGCCAGGAAGAGGGATAACTTAAAACTCTTATGCTTCAATTCGTACCACTATATAAATCTCAATATATCCTCCAACTGACATACTATATCACGCCGTGTCTTTGACGTTTAGAATATGATTCAAGACTGCATCACTTCATTTTGGCGATAGATGGACAGCGTATTTGACAGTACATAAATAATGATTTATTTAGAAGAATGTTTGAACGCTGTAAGAATGCCGATGTTGATTTATTGTCAGAGATTCATTTGTTACACTCAATACTTTTAATAGTTACGAGTCGATCCCCAAATTAAAAAAAAGAATTGCTGTTTACCTAGAAATCTGTACGTAAGAGAACTTAGTGTGAAACCAACAAACAACCAACAAGTGGTATACAATCAACAGATGTAATAAAAAAATGCAAATCAATACAAATTACTGCACAGCAATTACAATTGCAGTACACAATAGAGTGATCGTACAATATTCAATGGCAATTTCCGATATCACGGCATTGCTCAGTATCAGATCTCAAACATACAGTTATGATAATAAAGTCAGGTAATTAGGTAGGGACTTAAGGGATGATGAGCGATCCTCACATTGAAGCTGGTTCCGAAGCGATGAAAAGCGTGAGAGACGAAATGTGTGAGAGATTCCTAAACACGCGCTTGTCCCACTATATATATAGCCTAACAAGCTACTGGAAGTTTCTATACCCTGCCCTCACCAATCTGAACTGAACTTTCCACATGTTCCTATAATATAATATATAATATACCAAACCGGAATGCAAGGGGCCTCTGTCGAATCTCAACAGAAACAATGCAACGCAGTTACAATAATAATACAATGCCATATAACAATTGTAAAACATGAAATGTATGTAAATATTGTCATTTAATAATGCAGTCAGTGAGTATGTTTTTACGCCGCTTTTAGCAATATTCCAGCAAAATCAGGGCGGGGGACACCAGAAATGGGTTTCATACATTGCACCGATGTGGGCAATAGAACCCGGGTCTTCGGCGAGACGAGCGAACGCTTTAACCACTAGGCTACCCGACCGCCCCTACTAATGCAGCTGTACCTAACCATATCAATGAAAAGGAGTTATGAGTGTAAATTCATATATACATTAAACAAATAGGGTATGGGATATATATGTTTCAATGTAAATATACCACTCTATTTCTCGTTTTCTAAAAAATGCTTGCAGATGAACGGGAGAGGGAAATTCGAGTTCACTTGTGATCCCCCATGATATTTAATGTGAATATTTACAAACTAACATATATTAATCATATAATTCAGGTGTTCATGACACTCGCTGGAGAGTTATAGAGTAACAACACGACATTATAACTATTGCAGCACAAGCCTACCATAGTCAGCTAATCGACTAGTGTAAAGCAGTGGAAACATGCACATCGTTACGACAGTGCAATTGCAATCTTGACCTTTTATTAGCAAAACATATATTACGTTACAGTATCATTCATAAACATCACTGGACGACATAACGACATGTTTGAGCCAAATAAACAAGTGAGTTTCGTTCAGCAACATATATTTCATTTCACAATCAGCGATCACTCTTGAAGCTCATAAAACAAAACATTTTCGAGTGCGTTTGCGGTGTCTTGGATTATAGTTTTATTACATGATTTATGTTTCATCATGAATGTACTTCTTAAAGGCTGTTCTGGTTCGGTTTACTTTGATTGATAAACAATTAAATCATATGGTGTAACGTATTGATGCTATCGGGTTGTGACCCCTATTTGATGTGATGATCAGCCTTAATTGTAAAATGGTTACAGACCTCTTTGTTTGCTATCATGCATTATGTTACGAAACATGAACTTGTTATTGTGATTTATGATTCATTACACTTCGGGTTTTCGTGATATAAATTGCAACGTGGATACACAAAACCAAAACGATTTTTTTTTAATTATTGCAATTTCAGAAAAAGATCACCTGAGCTAGAAACATAAGAGACCAGTTATCTTTTTTCATGTGCAAAAAACATGCACAAGACTGTGTGACAAGAGGCATCACTTCAAGTTTGCAATTGTCAACTTTTCTTCTTTAATTAGAGTATTATTCCAGTAGATCCAGTCTTTGGTGTCTACGCTTCAAAACGTTTAAGCATGCTATTTCTACGAAAATTTAAAAATGATGTCTGATGCAATTACCTTTGTTAATTGATTTCAGGTGGTATTGTACTATTCAGTGGTGATTCATAAACACATGCTTAATATGGTTTAGGCTAAATCGTACAATGACTTTGACATTCGTCGCCGCTTGTATTCAGATGAGTTTGTGCTCATGGTGTTTGCAATGTTCCAGCTATATCACGGCGGTCTGTAATTAATCGAGTTTGGACCAGACAATCAAGTGATTGACAACATGAGCATCAATCCACGCAATTGAGATCGATGACATGCATCAACAAAGTCATGATCAGCGAGCCTGACGCTATTAATATGAACATAGTTGCGGTTTACACCATGTGCATCCATTAGGGTACGATGCTCAGCGGAGTCCACAGTTGGATGGTTTGTTGTTTTACGCTGCACTCAGCAATATTCCAGCTATATGACGGCAGTCTATAAATAATCGAGTCTGGACCAGACAATCCAGTTATTGACATCATGAGCATCGATCCACGCAGTTTGGATTCGATGACATGCATCAACCAAGTCAGCGATCCTGACCACCCGATCCCGTTAGGGGCCTTTTACGGCAAGCATGGGTTGCTGAAGACCTATTCCACCCCGGATCTTCACTGGTCTACTGAACTTTGAATATATGGTTATTTTATATTTATCTTTTTGGATTTAAACTTCGGCTTCCATTCAGTGAAAATATCTAAGAAATTGTTTCTGTGCATGTCATATATGTGTAATGTGGACACTTCAAATGAGAGTAGGGGGCATGGGTGGCCCAGTCATCAAAGGCGCCGCGATTCGCTGTGCAGACTTGCGTCCCTTGGGCACGCCAGAAACCTATGATTGTGGGTTCGAATCCCGGTTCGCCCCGATTATGTTTCTAGGTTTGTCAGCACCATACCCGTGCTCGTGGGTTTCACCGAAGTGGTAAACGTCTAAGACCTGCGTCACTTCGGGCTTTCCTCGCCGCGATATAACTGGAATACTGTTAAAAGCGGCGTTAAACCCAACTCACTCACTCAAATGAAAGTATGATGGCAAGTGCTAATTAGATTTTAACAGATGATCAAGACAACATCTCTGAATGTGTCATTTCAGCTGTAAACCTTTTGCCTTTTATTGAGGAGCAAATGTGTGTACTGGTAGCCCGTTAATTCAATAAGGTATAGGCAATAGTCTGCATCCCTCGGTCTTAAATTCGTCATTCAAAACAGTTTATTCTCTTTCTGTTGATAGCCTGATAATGCATTTTTACTGTCTTCCGCTTAACAAATGAAACCTTAAATCAAATTATATGTAAAATTGATGAAACGCAATTATGCATAAGGTACATGACAAATTGAAATAAATCAGAAAAGGGATGCCATATTTATGGATTTAACCAAACTGTTACATTGGTTGGCGAACCAATGCATCTATTCCAAAAAAAGGTTTTTATGTGAAGTGCATGCATGCATGTCAGCGGTAAAGGATGATGAGAGGAGAATTAACACCATTGAAATGTTTTTACTTCGTTGAACCTCAGTTTGTAGTCGAGTACCTCTGAAAGTCCGGGCACATGATAACACGAAGAGGAAACGTCGTTAGAAGAATATAGCTTGCCTGTGGGATTCATTCAACAGCTAACACAATTTTATGAGTGCAAATATGTTATTACATCGTGACACTCAACATTAAACCTAAGTGCTCACATAAAAAAACCGTCAATGCAATTACACGAGTATCGCCTATAGCAATTATAAACATGGAAGCACATTATTTGTATTATCCTCCGTGTACTTATCTACTCTGTTCACGTTTCAGATGTACATACGCATAAGTTACAATGTTGTTGTGTCACGCAATCGGAGGCGAAACGGTATGCTTCAATATTAATCTTTCTAATGTGTATACCATGTTATCTATACTGAGTCAAATTAAAAACTTCACATTTTTAAAAGTAATCCCATATATGATATACAACGGACAAATGTATCAGAGAAGGTAATTGTTAATAATTAATGTCCAAAGAAGGATTTTGATTAACGGTGGTAACCATAATTTGTTCCAAGCTCCTACGGTATTCGGTAATAACATCAACAGTTTAAATCATAAGCCCCAAGCACGAGAATCTGATGGCACACAAGTTCAGTAGCGTGTATGGCCACCATGTGCGTTGACAACTGTCACACAACGCCTCCGCAAGGACCTTGTGATGCTTGTGAACACATGATTGGGAAGACGACGCCATTGGTGCTGCAAAATGGTGCCAAGATCTTGCAAATTCTGTGGTTGGTTCTGGAAAGAGCGCAGACTTCTGCCAAGAGCATCCCAGACGTGTTCTATGGGATTGAGGTCGGGAGACCTTGACGGCCAGTCCATGACGTTGACTCCCGCATTCTGAAGGAAATTCCTTGTCAAAATTGCTGTGTGGGGTCTGGCATTGTCGTGTTGGAAGATCAAACCGGGTCCATGTGCTGCCATAAAAAGCAGAAGTTCTGGTGCCAGTACCTGGTCGCGGTAAGCAGCAGCGTTGAGGTTGCCACGGATGACAAGTAGCCTGGAACGTGCATTGCCAAAGAAAGCACCCCACACCATGACACTTCCGCCTCGAAATCTGTCAACTTCCTGTACACAACACTGGGCGTAACGTTCATGACGGGGCCTCAACACCCTCGCCCTACCATCAGCAAATCGAAGATTCAATCGGGATTCATCACTGAAGACGACTTGATTCCAATTCCTCTGAGTCCATCGTAAGTGTCGCTGTGCCCACAATTGACGTTGACGTCTGTGTAGTTGAGTCAGAATCGGCCAGCAGTATGGCCGTCGTGCTTGAAGGTGAACAGTTCTCAGACGGTTTCGAACAGTTTGCGCACTCAGTCTACCCCTAAACAGTTCTGGTTGATGTAGCTGTCAAAAATCAGTTACGGAGGTGACGTAAGACAATCTGACGATCCTCTGCATGTGACGTCACACGTGGTCGACCTGGCCGAGGGCGATCAGCGGTGGTACCCGTTTGCTGTAGACGCGTCTGTAAATCATAAACAGTCCCATCGTCCTTGCGACTTCAGCTACGGACGTTCCCGTCTGCAACATGCCAATGGCACGTTCACGTTGCACATTTGAAAGGCGTGGCATGACAAATGGCCGTAGAGACTTTTGTTTTCTTGTGTTTTTCTTTTTTGGTTAATGACTGCTAACAAGTATGGCTGAAAACACGTGCGGTATTATGGCCACGTGACCAGAAGGACGTGAAAAAACACTTTTGCCACTTTAGTGCTGTGCACATGATTTTGATCGATTCACCTGCACAAAAACGGGTGTTATCTGAAGACAATACGTGGCCATTACTGTTTAAATACACAATAAGGGCCAACAATGATAACTGGTGAAAATGTTAAAATTTTAGGATTATGACATTTTTAATTTGGTTCAGTATATGTATAGCGGACATCCGCAGGAGGACACTTTCGACTCAACAGTTTATGTACAAAATCAGTATAAAAACTTAGTGAAAGTATTATTCAACATGGTTTCGTCGGCCGTATCATGACCAAAGTCTTTTCCTAAATAACAAAATTGAGACAGGCTTGTACCTATCTGACAGAACCAATGTGAAAACTCTACTGGAAACAGATTCACTTTGGTGAAACTAAGGAACTCAAGTGTTTCTTCAATAGATACTCGTTCATCTTGGCCTGTCTTTTTATTTAATATCTGATAGCAATATAAAATTCAACTCACATATTTAGTTATCTGAGTGGAGTAATTTTAAGTCTGATCAGTCGTATGATTAAAACGATAGCAACATTTATGAAGGTATTTTTGCAGTAATATGAACTTTTACATCCAATGGAATCTGTTTCGTTGGATAATCAAGACTCTGGCGTTGACGTTTTATACATTTATGTTGCCATTATAAGGTAATTTATTTAGTTATAGTGTATTATTCGGCGTGTTATCCAATTGCAATCTTTGCGGGTATCATATTTTAGAAGTTGGACTTCAGAGCTTTATATAAAGTTCAATGAAAAATACAATTATTGTGAAACTAACTAATGGATATTTCAATACATATCCATGAAAATTTTCAGGTCGTGGTTAATGATGTGCACGTGCATATACATGCACAGCGCACAATTACCATGTTTTCGTGTTTGTTAAGAGCATGCTTCTAAATGTGAAGAGCACACTTTGATTGTCTTGGTATCATGTGCTCATAAACACTTTGTTTAACCGTAAAATCAACGTGTACGCACCGTGGGTATGCTATAAAAAGGAATTGCGGACAGACATTTTTGTAAAAGCAAAATCCTTTCCATTTTCATGAGAAATCTTGGCAAAAAGCAAAGCCGATTGTACGATTCCGACTATATTATGTACATGTGAATCACTATCAAATAGTGGCGGCACCAGGTGTTCGCGAAAAGGTTAGCGTATCCTACGCCGCCGGTGACACCCGTTACAAACACATGCAAAGGCAAGCCAAATGTTCACCAAAAACACACACCGGAACATATTTTACAAGTAAAAAAGTGAATTGCATCGGACATAATTCTTTTCACTGATTTGGAAATGTCCGTTACCGAGGCCTTGACTGTTGAAACCTTGATCAAACAGTCGTATGGCGCTCTTTGCAATCTTCGTGGAAAGATCATGCTCGATTGTACCTCAAAAGTTGTGAAGACACCAAAGACTGAACCTGCGGGATTATTGCACGACATAAGGGAAAGCTGACAATTGGAAAGTTGAAGTCATCTCTCTTGTCATACAGTCTTATTGAGAGTGTTTTGTCATTCTGAATCTTTATGCATAGATCTAAATATGAAACAGATAAGGCTGTCTCACTGGTCTTCTTTATTTATACCTCAGGTGGGTAAATCAGTTGAAGGAAATTGGCTATTTAATGGTTATTGAACCATATCAGATCATCGATATACCTGAAACTTAAGGTTCGATATACCTGAAACTTAAGGTTAAACTACCTTGTATTGACTTTGCCATTTCGAGCAGAAATTCCGATTCGTATGCATAGAGAAAGAGATGGGCATAAACGGGAGCACAGTGGCCCATGGGGATGCCTACCTTTTGCCAAAATGTCTTCTCCCCACATTTTGTACAGATGTTATCATGAGGAAGTCCAGCATTTGACATATTGCTGTTTCACTAAACTTCAAATGTGCTTTGATTTTTTGACAAAATGTCTGATAGAACATAGATAGATATGTTTGTTGGTTTGTTGTTTAACTCAGCAATATTCCAGCTATATGACGGCGGTCTGTAAATAATCGTGTCTGAACCAGACAATCCAGTGACTGACATCGTAAGCATCGCTCCACGCAATTAGAATATGATGACATGCATCAACCAAGTCAGCGAGCCTGACCACCCGATTCCGTTAGTCGCCTTTTACGGCAAGAGTGGCTTATTCTACCCCGGATCTGCACGGATCAGATAGATATGTAACTATACTGAACCGCTAAAGAAACGTCACCATGGACAGATATATGAGATACCTTATTTGTCCAAACACTGTAAACATATTTTCAGACATATTTAAAAGATGAAACTTGGCAAAACTGATCATAAATGTTAAAATTAAATTGTCAAATGTTCTTAAAGTGAAACACAACACCAGTCTCTGGGGAAATGGCATCACAAGTCAGTGTCTCGTGTGTCCGCCATATGCATTGATGAGTGCCGTGCAAGGTCGATACATGGAATGGATGAGGCAGTTGATAAAGGCCATAGGCACTTGAGCCCACACGCTGAGGAACGCCTGACGCACTTCAGCTGCAGTTGTCGGCCTTGGTCGTCTTGGAATCTCGTCCAACAGGTGCTCAATGGGATTTAAATCGGGACTAAAGGCAGGCCACTGCATGGTTCTGATGCCATTATGCTGTAGGAAGTCTCTTGTTGCTCTCGCAGTGTCGGCACGGGCGTTATCATGCTGAAACTCGTGGTTCCGGCAACGTGCCAAATGAGGTATGGCGTATGGTCTCAAGACATGATGAATGTACCGAGTTGCTGTGACATCATTGCCTCTCCCTGGACCGATATTCGGGAAAAAACACATGGCCGACCCTATGTGCAAGACCAATTCCAACCGACACCATAGTGCTCGGACCATCCCATTAGTCTCATTCAACAACACAAGCATCCGAATAGCGTTCCCCACGGCGTCTCCAGACACCTGCTCTCCGGCACCTGCTGTTGAGATACAGTAACGGCTCTCGTCTGAGAAGAGGACGCTTCTCCAATGCTGGTGGCGCCAATGCTGGTGCTGTGTCCCGAATACTGAATACGGCCCCGGCGATGACATGGTGTCAGAATGGGTCATCGATGTAGCCTGTGACAGTGGACGTGTCTGCTTGTCAATCGTCGACGCACGGTGTCCGCACTTATGTTTCGCTAGTTTGTCCCCATGGTCGGTTGAACAGTTTCCTCAGCAGTAAGAAAGCGATCTTGAAGATGCTATCGCGTAATCTGACGATCCTGACGTCGGGTGGTGACCCTTGGTCTTCCACTACGTGGTCGGTCATCTGTAGTATTGGTGATCTGGTGCCGTTGCTAGAGCCTGTCCTTACGTTGACTTCAAATGCATTGGCTACTTGCCGGACGGTTTGTCCAGCTTGCAATCGTCGCTGATTTCTTGTCAATCTTGGCATGTGCAGTGTGGTAGCAATTCAATAACGAATGAATGTTATCCCATCTGGGTGGATTTTTAAAGGGCAAGAAATGGGGGGACGCGTGTGCATTTCAATTTGCACGGAACTCACGTGCATAGGGGTTACCATGGCCGTTGCCGTGATGCGTTTGGGCTATCGGTTTTATTGTCATCTGCTTTGTTCTTTATCATCAAATTTCATTTTTTCCGGACAAGGTAATGTTAGATTTGAGAAACTTTGACAAAAATTACCCAGATATTTAAATGACACTTTTTCATGCAATGTTACTTGGGGTACGTTTTTCAACAAGAGCTCCATGGATCAAGTTGTCCCTTAAGTTTGTCATAGTGGTGTACAAAGTTGCAAAATAAAATGTTTTCACAGAATTGAACCTGGTTCGTTTCTGAGATTGTAAAGAAGTTAGGGAAATCCTTTGAGTTTTTTTGAAAGTTCGCATTGGATTATTTCCGCTTTTCTCAAATACTTTCAGTGAATTTAGAGAAGTGCAAGACAGAATTGGGGATTGTGGTTAATTGGAGAGACAGTGATTTGGTGCTACATTTATCTTCACACAAGCAATTACATATCTCTCTTTGTACGGACTTTTATGGAGTACGAATGAGGAATGGGAATGTCTTCGGGTTTCAGAGTCAAGCCAAACGCCATTTCTTCGTCAGTTAACATACTGTCCTTACATTATTTGATATATCACTTATACCAAGTTCTTTGATCAAACGGGGGTACGGGTGGCCCAGTCGTCTAAGGCGCCGCGATTCGCTGTGCAGAATTGCGTCCCTTGGGCACGCCAGAAACCTATGATTGTGGGTTCGAATCCCGATTCGCCCCAGGTTTGTCAGCACCATACCCGTGCTCGTGAGTTTCACCAAAGTGGTAAACGTCTGAGACCTGCATCACTTCGGGCTTTCCTCCCACATTAAGCTGAAACGCCGTGATATAACTGGAATACTGTTAATAGCGGCGTTAAACCCAACTCACTCACTCACTCACTCACTCTTTGATCAAACAATTCATGTAATGATGCTTATGTTATTTGAGGCCTTGTCAGTGGGAACAACTACAAACTTTTCATGTAGGGCAGCCCGATGGGATAGGATGGTAGGTGTCCACAATGTCTGGGACCAAACACAGCCGGTAACGCTACCTCAGTTGGTCCAAATTTTGAGTGACAATTGCAACAACATCTCCCAGTCTGTTTCAGTCATCGGGCGTCTTCGAGTCGCCGCACCTGCCTCGCCTGTTTCAACGCACACACACCATACTAAAATTGTTAATTGAATTGTATATATTACACTTCTCTTTTAGGGCGTGTCTATCTGTTTCCTGTTACGAGGTATGGGTTTTGTTGACGAATTTGTTATGATAAAACATTGATCAGACGAATAGCCAAATGTAATGACATAACATTTACACAATTTTATGTGAATTACAGTTACTTTTTGCAGTTAGTATACTGAAATACCATATGGATACCATTTCTTGATGTGCTTGCCACGATTAGCTGCAAGATTGCTATCGCTTCATATTGTACTTGATGTAGTACAGAATAGAATTTTATTACTCACTGGTTTAATTATTTTCGGATATCCACTATGGCCGTATCCCAAAGTCACACCCTTCTCACGTCAACAGTCATGCCAATCGTTTGTTTACGCGTCAAGTTGTTTACTTGCTTCTGATTGGTTCATGTAACTTTATTGTGGATGTTTCGGATAGGGCATGCTTGATACGACGGCTATTTAAAATATAACCCGCCTAACCTATTTGCTACTGCTCCTCACTTCTTCTTTTTCCACATAATCACCATTGAGGTCTATGCACTTTGTCCAGCGATGTGTGAGAGCTAAAAGCCCGTTGTGATAGAAACCATGGGGTTGTTCGTGTAACCATCCCTCCACTGCTGTCGTGAGTTCATCATAGGACCGGAAATGACGTCCACGCAGTTCTTTCTTCAAGTTTGGGAAGAGAAAGTAGTCGGTTGTAGCCAGGTCTGGTGAGTAAGGTGGATGGGGCAATACTTTGAACCCGTTCCGCTTCACTGCGGCAACCGCAAGTCGACAGGTGTGCACTCCGGCATTATCATGTTGGAGCAGCACACCAGGAGATCGGAGTAGTACTCTCCAGTAATAGTCTGGCCACGTGGCAAGTAGTCAATGAGCAAGACCCCTTTGGTATCCCAAAAGATGGTTGCCATGACTTTGCAGCCGATGGTTGAGTCTTAAACTTTTTGGGACCCTGGTGAAGTAAAGCCAGTCGTCCACTGCTTACTCTGTTCTTTGGTTTCTTGGTCATAGTGGTGTACCCAGGTTTCCTCGCCAGTAACAATTCTCTCCATAAAATTGTCTGCATCCCGACTGTATTGCGTCAAAAGTGCCTGACACAATGACGCACGTACAGCCTTCTGATCATCACTCAGACATTTCGGGACCCAACGGGCAGACAGCTTCCTCATACCCAGACGATCATGCAAAATTGGCATGGACACTTCCCTCTGAAATGTCCAAGGTCTTGGCCATTTCTGACACCTACATTCGCCTGTCTTTGACAACCAGTTGTCTCACAGCTTCACTGGTTTGGTCATTGGTCACCTCTACAGGCCTGTCAGGGCGTGGCTCATCTTCCAGGTTCACCCGATCCCTCTTAAATTCTGCAACCCAGAATTTGACCTGTGCATACGAAGGTGCACTGTCACCATAAACATCTTACAATTCATCATGTATCTCCTTTCCCGGTTTCCCTTTTAAGTAGAGGTACCTAATAACAGCCCTGTATTCAACCTTTGACGAAAATTTGGCAGAATCTACCCTTGCCATCTTTATAGATCACGTGTGTGACTTCAAATACAATTTCCTCAGTGAAACCTTGTCTATGCACGTGACATACATTGGTGCACAGCATGTGACAAGTATGCAACCGTTAAGATCTGATAAATAGCTTAGGCTGGTTATATATTGAATGGGCCCCGTAGGTTTAATGATGAGGTGCATCGTCGGGTATTTATTCACCAAACTTTTAGCAAGCTTTTACGATTATTTCTACGTTGTTTATAACATTGCTACTGCTACATTGTGCCTGTTTTTCACTATTCATAATCTATTCACTGTTGTAAGTTGTGTCCCTTAGGTGTTCCATGATCCGCTGATCGTGATTTGAATCCTGAATATGATGCTTGGCTTTTAGCAATATATCCATGATTGTCTGTTACACCGGTCAAAAACCGGCATATCGTTTTGCATTCCTCGCACATTAAGCTGGCATGATATACCTGAACTACATTTCAAAGCGACGTTAAACCAACTCATGACCATGCGTTCAGTCACATGTGACAGAATCCGATCACCTTTAATACACGTAATAATCAACACAAAGAAGCAGATCAGTATCTCCCTTCAAGGCAACTGCACTCGTGATGTGTCTTCGACGTATCGATAATCTAATGTGAAACAAAGTAATCAAGAACATTTCAAATAAATCATTTATTGTAGTAATATTTACGATGATCTAACTGCAAATGGTACTGCAATTGAATGGATGTCATGTTGGCAAGTGATCCATGGCTCTTGTTGCAGAAACTGTATATTTATGATTTGTTATCTGTCAGCTGATTAGATCGTTTAAAGTATGGGATATAATAGCATTGAAATGCCTGAACTTGTGTGAACTCTTCTACAAGGTTACTTTCGTTACCACATTGCATGCGGTGTTCCCTGTCAACGCGTATAAGTACTCCATATTGCTGTTATAAAAGGGTAAGGTGTGACTATATGCTTGAGAAACTAGTACATGCTCTGATCCTGTGTGAAAGTCGGATGATTGATCCCTTGATAATAACAAGAGGCTATTTATATTGCGCATATTTTTACACCACTCAGGGACATCCTCAAAGCGCTATTATTACCCCGGTCACTGGATCAGTGTGCACTCAAGAATCATTCGCACAACCCCAGCTACCTGTTAGGGGCTAGAAGGTTAACAACCTCATTGCCATCTCAACCTACCGGGTACCCACTCACTGCTGGGTGAGCAGAGGCACATTTCGAACAAAGTCACTTGCCCAATGCGAAGCCCTACAAAACTCTCAGGAGCCAAGCTGCCGGAAACGCGGTCACCCATCCAAGGACTCTTCGCGACAGACGTTGCTTAACTGCACCTGATTTAGCCCTGGACATGTTACTCTCGCCATCGAGTCTGTAATGGGTAATTGTAAAACCGTGGCAACTATCTTGAGAATAAAAAAAAAGAAAGAAAAGAATTCAGCTTATTTTTTACCCTGATCAAATGCCAATACATGATCATGTGACTCAGCATCGTATCTGTTGAAAGAATATTGATGTACTTTGTCCGGAGGCAATCTTGTCAAAATCCGGATAATAGCAATAAATTATAGCATTCCTGTAGTGGATGCATTAAATTAAATTGAGTGTGATATAGTACTGTATAGTAGACAGAAGCATTTTGAAAATTGTGGGTATCGATAATATTTGATAGGTATACATTTATGTATGACGTACATGTATTTCCACAATACTAGTCCTGAATTTCAACGGAGCAGGGCAACATTTTCGATCTTTTACATATATAGCCACATCGTCTTTGCTTGAATGATGACTCTAACGTTGTGTAAACAATGTAGTAAAACAACGGTGAAATATAGTTATATGTTGATACCATTCTCATTTTCTTTTTTCACATTCAACAGAGGGAGAAAATGAAGGAATCAAGTGATAGAATTCTTTCATTCAAATTACATCGAGTTTGTATACTCATTTTGTTATTAAGTATTACATTATTTTGATAAAGCAATGATTATGAAAAGGTTATGACACCGCTTATGACCATTAGGTTCTGTCTATCTGTCTATCCAACAGCATATATTTGTAAGACTAGGTAGCTATTACTATTAAGTTAAAATTCTTTTACTTTGTATAATTATATATTTCATTTGCATCTCCTATTGACCGAATACCTGCACGTGGCCTGTCAGTACGGCCTAATTTCATTACATAACATATACCTTATCTTTGCAGTAACGTACACATCTTTGTCGGAGGCTGAAACATTCTCTTATCGCTTTTGAATATAGCAATATGCCCAGAAATGATCATCATTACAATATATTGTACCAGGAATGGCGCCTGTGTCTCATGAAGTTTGCGAGCACATATGTTTGTAAAATGTCAGGGGTATGAGTATAGTGGGGTTTAGTTGAGTGTTGAATCGTTCCGCTGCGTGTTTGCCCTGGCATGTTTCGTCTACTGTTCACGTGCCATGTGTTCGTGTGACACACCGATGATCAGTCTGTCTGAGACCTTTAACTTTCATTATTGACAGTGTAAAGATTGGTACGTCAGCCTACATCTGGCTAATGGCGTTTAACCATAAGACCGTCTCCGTAGTCTGGTGGACAGAGCAACTTCCCAGTGAGCGGAAAGCCTTTGGTTCGCTGTTCCCGCGTTATACCATCGACGTTAAAAGATGGTACGTGTTGTTTCATTGCCTCGCGCTCGGGTTTAAAAGCATAAAACACGTCAGGTAAACTGCTACATGCTATCCTAAAGTGCTTGCACTATAAAACCGCCTCAAGTCCAACTGGTTCAAGCAGCACACACACACGTGTATGAATGTCGCTATACAAGTGCAATAATCCAGAACGCGACGTTAAACCCAATTTTACTTCATCTCTTATGTACAAAAAGTATATCTTTCATTAATCTCACCACTCCAGTGTGAATTATTTAATCCTAAAGTCAACAAAGGTTTTAAGTGGCCACAGAAACACCTCTCTTTGTACCATGCACTTCCATATGCAGGATTATGGCATTCATGATTGAGTTTAAATTTTCGTTATGTAAAGGAGATACGTTTTAAAGGGGCTTAATGTCGCCTTCAACATCATTGAAGTTATTTCTGGGTAATTTAACTTAATGTGTGAGTACAGTGACTTATGTCTTTGGCGTTTTCCATGTTTAGGTTTGAAGCCCACGAACTTGTCTATGACAAAAGAAAGATAGTCATTGGATTCGACCAATTCCTGAAAAATAACAAAATGTAGCACCCACACGCACTTTCACATGTACTTCGTGTGGTCGAACATCACCACGAATAAAGATCGCTGCAGTGGCCCAGGTAAGAACTGGATTTCGTGGTAAAGCTTGATGACCTTCCATGGTTGATTGCTTGCCATCGTACCCCGACGGCGTGGGATGTTGTATCACAATATCTGTCACTAGTTTGTTTGGTCCAGTTTCGATTACGTCGTCATATAGTTGGGATATT
This sequence comes from Haliotis cracherodii, assembly GCF_022045235.1. NCBI lineage: Eukaryota > Metazoa > Mollusca > Gastropoda > Lepetellida > Haliotidae > Haliotis > Haliotis cracherodii. Next base: position 9,384,628 of record NW_027266341.1, on the reverse strand, counting down.
GCTGATTGCGTTATACAACAATCGTAAAATTATGCTGGATAAGCCGATAAAAGGTATGAACCTTAAAATACGGAGAAGGCAACATTCAGAAGCCGTCCCCAGGGTTGAGGCAAGGTTACTTTAAGTCAGCGTTCTACTCAACAGTTCAAAATAAAGTCCAAGGAATTATCATCACTGGAAAACTGGAGGAACATCCAGCTGCTAGAGCGAAAAGATCTGGACATTGATGGTGTCAGTATATGATGAAGAGCGCATAATCAGACATATGCTTAATGATAGTGATAGTTAAGTAAATGTATATTTGTATTTCGTAAAGTCAATGTTCCAAATCATTCGCATGGTGCTTGTATTATTCTTCAAGCTGAAGTGCTGTGAAATACTTTTGTTGGGAAGAACAATATCGAAATAAAAAATATCATTTCAAGGCGAATACTGCTTTTCATGAACCAATTTTGTCAAAAAAAGACAATGCAACGTCGGCAGCGAATAACGGCACAGACAAAACAAGCTACAAAGCTCAAAGAACGTATGCCTACCACATAATCAGAATCACTTTTTCCCTATGTAAAAACCGTAGATTCAATCACGCACATGATTACTCAGCGTTGACTCCAATAAGACCAATTACTGAAAGAACATTTCATCACAAGAATACATGAGGTAAGAAACGATAAATCATGTGACGTAATTGGCACATTCCTTCTGATTCCCAGATGTTTTCAAACGTGTCGTCGCTCCAGTGAAGGGCTGAAGCCAGTACATCGCTTTTTCTACTTCATTATTTTAGGAAAACGTATGTCTTATAGAACAACTTTTAAACCAGTGGACACAGCTGTTGAGTTCACAAAACACATGTCTATAAATTAAGTTTGCTAAACATGCAAATACCTACATAATATTATGAACTTCCACTAACAACAGAAAGAAGATACCAAAATGCCTATCTTTATTGGCAATACGTTTTGTTTATCAATAGCCTATCTCGGAATGACAACTGCCTAGTGTATGAGAAATGTTAACCGCTGTAGAAGTGATTCACTTGGGGAAATTTAGGAGGGCAAAACAGCAGTGACTGACTGGTCTTTGGATGAGCGTGAGTAGCTGTCGTGTCAAGCTGAGCGCATAATGGTAGAATAGTGTTACACTGTTTGTCTCTCCGTTTCAGGTTAATGGGAGGAAAGTCAGTGATCCACATTGGCATCATTTCGTTTGGTGAAACCCACGAGCTTAAATGTACTTAGGGGACAATGGTCGTGATCAGAAGGATCTTTAATAAGGTTAATGGGAGGAAAGTCAGTGATCCACATTGGCATCATTTCGTTTGGTGAAACCCACGAGCTTAAATGTGCTTAGGGGACAATGGTCGTGATCAAAAGGATCTTTAATAAGAATCCACGATCAGAAGATGCACACATGGAAGAGTGACGCAAGTCTGCACCGCGATTTGCGGCGGCTAAGACCACCCATCTGACACCAACACCAAATACAAATCCGTAGTCTCTGTAGATACTAAATGTTCGTGTGTGTGTGTGTGTGTGTGTGTGTGTGTGTGTGTGTACTTGAGCTAGTCCGGAAATTACCGGTTTTATAGCACTAATCTACTGTGCGATACCATGCCTGACAGTGTCTTTATCATGAACGCTCTATTCAGACACAGTTCACTGCTCCGAACCGACCAGCCCTTGTTTTATTTCAACCACGCCGTTGAAATTGAGCTTAACGTTGCGTTCAAGATTATTGCACTTATATTGCGACACACATGCACGTGTGTGTAACTGCGTGCAAGTGTCTGAACTAATGCTCAGTTTATAATGCTAGCATACTGTGATACCATGCCGAATGTTACATGGATACCCTATTCAGACCAGTCCTTGTTTTATCGCCATAATGGCGATTGTCAGAGAGGGAAGCAGCAAGTACCATCGTTTAACGTCCTTGGTATGACGCGGCCGGGGATCGAACTCCCGACTCTCCCTCCCCTCCCCTCTCTGGACAGACTCTCTATCCACCAGGTCACGGAGGAGGCCAACACGTTCATACACGTGCTGCTATTGTGTGTTATTGGTAAGAAAACGTACATCTTTATAGATAACAACTTCTCGTTTATTGCACATAGCGACGTTCCGATTTCGATTTTTGCACCGTTATATTATAAGGCTGGAGCGTAAACTTGATAACGGTGCAAGAATCTACATCAAACCGTCGCTATGTTGCAATAAACAAGAAGTTGTTATCCATGAAGGTGTACGTTTTCTTACTTACTCACCAATTTCTAGAATGCCAATCAAACAGTGATGTATGTTATTGGTTTACATATGCCCTGGCCATTGAAGTGACGAGTATCAGTGACAGGTTCTGAGAAATCAGTAGTCCTGATTACATCACAAAAAACAGAAACAGTGAGTGAGGGTCCCTTTGATCAGTAATTCAGTTTATAAGACATGTGAGCTTAAAGGTGTGTGTGTGTGTGTGTGTGTGTGAGGGGGGGGGGGGGGGGGGGGGGGGATGAAGGCTAACTGTTCAATTCGACCAGGCACTTCTGCCAAATTGCTGAAACCTACGAGTTGTCAAATTAGCAATCCAACTGAATAAAACGCGATATGCATGATCATGACTTTTTCGAAAAGTTGATACTTAGTGTTTTGCTCAAAGCAAAATGTAACTTTCCAAACTTATTTTTGTGGCCTGCGTTTTTTAGAGTCTGATCCAGGCAAACCAATGGTCCTAGCCCGAGTAACTATATATACACATCGTCGCCGACGACAAACAATCAGCCAGGTGACACATTGTAACTACCCTGCCTAGCATGGAGTGTTGAGGAACTATTCTTGTCCATGCGGGGACTCTTCGCGAACTGTGTATGCTCCGTGTATGCTCCGTGTATGCTCTGTGTATGCTCTGTGTATGCTCCGTGTATGCTCTATGTATGCTCTGTGTATGCTCCGTGTATGTTCTGTGTATGCTCCGTGTATGCTCTGTGTATGCTCCGTGTATGCTCCGTGTATGCTCTGTGTATGATCTGGGTATGCTCTGGGTATGCTCCGTGTATGCTCCGTGTACGCTCAGTATATGCTCTGTGTATGCTCCGTGTATGCTCCGTGTATGTTCTGTGTATGCTCTGTGTATGCTCCAATCTTGGACGCGACGTTAAACCCCATTTCACCTCACCTCACCTGTGTATGCTCCGTGTATGCTCCGTGAATGCTCCGTGTATGCTCTGTGTATGCTCTGTGTATGCCCTGTTCTCAAAATTAGCAGCGGTTTCAAGCAGATGGGTTGCGACAATGACAAAATACATTTGCAAATCTACGAATGGGTTTTTCCCTATATTTCTCTTCGGTACAAACGCATCATACATAAAGGCGTGTTATGGTAAGAACTGTCATGTTGTCCTTATGTGTACACGAAGATTTATCTCTCAACAGAATCTGAAAAATAATCATGATCAAATTGACTAGCAATGTAACATAGTTTTGTGTGTATAATTTTGAATATTCCTTTTCTGAAGGGAAATCAAGTGAATGAATTTAGAAAATATGATATTACCATGCACCTGAATAACAAACAAAACTTCATCAATGCTTCATGTACGTGTATATATACCGAATTAAGATGAACAAATTAGATTAGTTCCGTCGACGGTTGTTTTATTGGCGTGTGTTTTCAGATTGCCTGTCTGCAAAACACATGCTGATTTCGGTAACAAAACGACACCGTGAAATTATTCAATTACAACATACACTGTCTGCTTTCATATTACAAGTAGAATGGCATTGCACAACATGCTATATTTCACACTGCAGTGTGTTTGAAGGATGGATGCTGACGAAATATATTGTTTGCAATTCTCTGAATGTGTAATCTATCTTGGATAGATGTTTCAAGTTTTCAAGCGGCGAAACGTGAATGCTTTATAGAAAAAGTAGAACAACCGTTGTCTGTAACTCCCGTTACTCTGTTGCTCTGCTGCTCAATACAATGACGTAGACCGCCTCCGTGGTCTAGAGGTTAGAGCGGAAGGTTCGGGGTTCGATCCCCGGCCGCGTCATACCAAAAGACGTTAAAAAATGGAGCTTGTTGTTACCCTGTCGGGCGCTCGGCATTAAGGGGCTAAAACAAGGACTGGTCGACTCGGAGTCAGTATATTGTGTCTGAGTTAAACTGCGGCATGGTATCTCAGTGAGCTAGCACTATAAATCGGCATCAGTCCGGACTAGTACAAGCAGTCACGCACACACAGACACACACGTGCATGCACATCGCTATATAAGTGCAATAATCTTGGACGCGACGTTAAACACCATTTCACCTCACCTCACCAACACAATGAAGCGATCATTGCTTGAACCCTGAACCAATATATATAGTACCACCACCGTCTTCCCAAGGCAAGGGAGTTAACTGACTATAAAAGTCCAGTTTCCACCCTTGCCGAACTAGGCTGGTATTATGGAGTTACATTTTGGCTGGACTAACGAGTCTTTGCATAGTCCAATCAACGAAATCCGGTTCGTAAACATTACTGTCGTGCAGATTTCATCGTTTGCAGGATTTGCAAAACATGTGCACCGCCAACTCGTTGTCAACATATATTTTCCAAATCTTTTCATGTTTTTAATCAAGGTGCTCACGCATTGCGCGATGTAAGACCCGTTTTATCACAACATAGACCTTGATTATCGATCAGATCGTCTTGACTGGGCGCCACTGTTTTTTTTAAGCAAATGCAAATGTTACGAGAGGTGGAATCTGATTGGTCTAAAGGAGAGGCTTAGAAGGGACATAACTCGTAATAGCCACTATTAGCGCTACGATAGAGCCCAGGAATTCCAGCCCAGTTCGGCAAGGGTGGAAACTGGACTTTTAAGGTCAGTTAACTCTCTTGCCTCGGGAAGATGTACCACCACGGACCACCAAACCAATGGTGATGCATATTGTACAACCTACGGACGAATAGTGTTGTATAGCATGAGCAAGGATCCATGCGATAGGGTCATGACCATCCATCTGTTCAGTATAATGACAATTTTTCCAGAACTGTGTTAATTGCTGAAACCCCTCTAAATATCTGTTCCTGTTCCTAAACATGTATGCGCTTTCATATTCATAGGACCCGTATATATTCATAGATCCGGGGTAGAATAGTTCTTCAGCGAGCTATTCTTGCCGTAAAAGGTGACTGTTTGTCGTAAGAGGCGACTAACGGGATCGGTTGGTCAGTCTCGCTGGCTTGGTTGATGCATGTCATCGAATCCAAATTGCGTGGATCGATGCTCATGATGTCAATCACTGGATTGTCTGGTCCAGACTCGATTATTTACAGACCGCCGTCATATAGCTGGAATATGGCTTAGTGCGGCGTAAAACAACAAACAAACAAACACATCACATTCATAGTAACAGCTTCCAAAACACAAACTTATGATACATTAGAAAGCGTAGAACGGTGACCGCTATTAGCAGATATTTCTCATGAATATTTATTTATTTGATGTCTCGAAGAATATGTTTCATGTCACCAAATGTAATTAGGACCCGCAACTGTTTACTCTTCAACATCAAAGAACTTCTAGTCTCGTATTAGTGTGAGGACCTATGGTATGTTTTCTCGCGTCTTTTTGTCGAAATAAACTAATTACTGCATTTGTAAAGCTTTGTGAACGAGAGGAGTACATCTTTAAGACTTGCAGCAACAACAATATCTGCATACGTAATAACCTTTTCTTGATTTATACGGAACTTTCAATAACAAAATGCACCCTTGGGAAGTGGAGGAAACTCTCATGCTGAATAATATTTTAAATGTTCTGCCTTTGCGTGCATTATACGCATTGGGAATATGCCCTAAAATATAATGTACAGACTTTCGTATAGATCGTCTGTAATAATAAGGTATCATCTTCAAGACTGAGTCAGTGTTTACCCCTGCTTAACGATTGCCTTAGGTTTTGTTTTTGAAGTATATTTGTGCACAAACTGTCTGTTTTGAGTTCTCATAGATTCTGTCCAAGACTTATTTCATGTTGGAATATGTAAAAAAATCAGGGTAGAACGAGCAAGAGCATTTTGCGGACATATTTATTGATTTGTTATTTATTGAATTACTTCAGGTTCATAATTGTGTGTCTTTTGCATCGATGCTAAGTTCTCAACACTATGTCTTACTTTATTTCATGCTCATGAGCCATCATCAAATAATTTCCACTTTCCGAACATATACGACGAGAAACTGTAATGAGTTAGAAATAGATAACGTGATAGTATGCTTAAGATACCTGAAACTTTGGCACTTACCAGTGCACTGATGATAGTTACCCTCAAAATATAATAGAATTACTCGAATTCTTACATTGAACCATAACGGTTGATAAAAGAAACTTTAAAAAAATACATTTTATTCATGACGTGCCTTCCTCACAGGTCAACCACATGTACCTCCCAAGAGTGAATGGTACATGTAAGCTTCCCATTGAGCTTTTAGAATTATCCCCGAGAGAATGGGATTTCTCTTGAGCTTTAGGGGCGGTCGGGTAGCCTAGTGGTTAAAGCGTTCGCTCGTCACGCTGAAGACCCGGGTTCGATTCCCGACATGGGTACAATGTGTGAAGCCCATTTCTAGTGTCCCCCGCCGTGATATTGCTGGAATATTGCTAAAAGCGGCGTAAAACCATACTCACTCACTTGAGCTTTAATACTTGCTAATGGCAAGCTTCAAATAGACACCAATTATGGATGAGTGCAGATGTGTGCATTATCATAATTGCACTTTAATTCAATGCGGAATGGGATAACATTCTTCAAAGGTCAGCGACGTTGTGAACGTTTCCAGATAAGTTGCATGAACGATGACACAAGTTTAATACATAAGAGTGAGTGTGTGAGTGAGTTGAGTTTCATACCAGTTTGGACAGTAATCCACTTAAATCATGGTGTGTTCGAGGAGAGTTAAATGTGAAGCCGGACGTGTAACAAGACATAGTCTAAAGGTTCGAAAATTCGCTGCTCAAAGTTCCGTCTCTCAGGCGCGTTTGATAGCCTATGATCGTGGGTCAAAAAGCCAGCGTCTCTCTGATTAGGTTTCTAGGTTTCGCTGCACCATACCCGTGCTCGCGGGTTTCTCCAGTCAAAGAAACCTCGAACAAATTTATACACCTCTTCAATGGGCTAATCCGGATTTCCCATGGGTAGTAAATTATATTATGTATTGTTGCGAATCATCAGTAGATCGTTTAGTCGTTGACTGAACTGCTCCAAAGCCCACAAGTGTATGTTCATCTTTGACTTTTGTGATGCAACCAATCACATGAACATGCTATATTGCTATACGGTGAATAAGTAACAAAATGAAAATCATGTTTTTCATGAGTAATGCTATGCTCTTTAACAATAGGTAAATATGGTAAAAAGTGATAGAAATTTATCAAAAATCCTGATAGTACCAGTGTTGATATCGTTCAGATGGTCGATTCGCTTCCACAGGTTTACCAATCTGAACCAGAAATTAAAGCCTTAACTGTTTCCTATTTTGGTTCATGCGTACAGATTCAGAGGTACTAAAACGATCCACCAAACTGTATGACTTAACACTTGAAATAATTGTCCATTAATGTCGAGTAATATTACTGCAGCTCCAGCCTTGGTGTCAAATTTCACAATTTTCCGGGACAATCGAACATACTGTTTGAGGGACAATCGAGGAAAGGCTTAAAGATTGTTATTGACATCATCAGGATCAATCTATGCAACTAGGATACCATGACATGCATCAATCAAGTCTGCAAGCCTGACCATCCGATCCCGTGTTCGCCTGTTGCGACAAGCATAGTGGTTCTACTTATACTGCTGCTACTACTACAACTACTTACACTGTAAAATAAGTTGCCAGTGGATGCTCTGCCTTGGCACCAACAGCTATGATGTAAATACTACACGATGGTCGGTTAACACATTCGAAAGCAATTAAGAAAATCATCTTTCAACTCCGCAGCCCAGTCAGCCTCCATCCGATAAACAAACCAACCAAACTGGAGATGGGATTTGCCGTAGGGGGAGGCACAGAAACCATCCAAGTATAATGTTGGGCGCACCAATAACGTCCACACTTCCTCAGTGTGCGAAAGCAACGAGACGGCCAGATATACCACGAATGAATGGCAAATTACTGAAGCAGCCTTTGGACAAAGCCATGCCAATGTATGCATACCTGACAGAGCACAATATTCGTGATCAGCTCCGGCGACATGTGCCGTGAATCTGATGAGATGCATGTAACTGCCGAAACTCGCCAAGCACCATTGCATGAACCCTCAGTTCCAACAGTAGCAGGCTCGAAATTGCAAATAAACGCTCGCATTACTCTCAGTAATTACCCGATGACCCACACATCGGCTCACAAAATGAAATCCCTGATGTCAGCCTGCAAGATTTTGAGTTCTCTCCCATTCTGAGAGCTCCTCTGTTTATGATCTTTCTGATCATCCGTTGTATATTTTGTTTATGTCATTTCATAATCAAATCTCTGATTTTCCGATTGAGAAACGGAGGCCATATAAACAATATCACCAATCATTTCCACAGAATCACTCTCACTCTCACTCTCAATGCGGACTGTCCTTTTCCATACATTTGCTTCGTATACTGCTGCTTGAACACTAGGGGATCTCCATATAGTTGCCAGAGACAATGAATAAAAAAAAGGGGAATATACAAAATCATCAAAAGAAAACCCGGTTCAAAATTAAACTTCTGAAACAAGGAAACATATATCCTGGATGGAACTTTACTTGAACTTACGTTCCTCGAGGCAATCAATTTCAAAACGTCAAAAATGAGTTTGGTAAAAACAACTGAAAACACAACCTGACAACATAAGAGAATATTTAAATCAAATTATTGATTCCGTGAAGGAAAAGTGAAAGATTTGGACAGAAAGAAAGAGAGAGTGGGACAAAAAATAATTTCATTATACAAAATAAGCTGTCGAAAACAGTTAAAAAGTTTTACAGGCAATTAAATGCACCCAATAACATGGATGAGAAAAGACACATCATGGATTCCAGTGAAAGGTTATGGAAACAGTTGTGGTCTATCCCCGGCAACTGCAACCTCGAGGAACCATGGGTTGAGAATTACAATAATACCGTACACGACAAAGTACATTTTTGTGTGTTTCATTTTGGATTGCATGAAAACATGATTGAAAGTCCATATCTAATACGACACCAGGGCCTGATGGTATTCGAAACCGATATTGGAAACTGTTCCTATGTGTCCGAACACCATTACTTCAAAGTTTAAATTCTCCTGGATACAGGAGATGTCCCGTATCCGTTGTACTAAGGTCGAACACAGCTTCTCCCAGCAGGAAGATGTTTTGCCTGACCCTAAGCACTTCCTCCCTATTACTTGTTTAAATACACAGTACAAAATATTTACAGGGTGTCTTACAGATCTTGTGTCATCACACTGCGCTTCCACTGACATTATTTACATTGAGCAGAAAGAAGCCAGAAAGGGATTTAAGATGTATTTGTAGGTGCAGGTACATGTTGTGAAACCATTTTTTTAGAAGAGGAATATTTCAGGGCGATCCTTTTTATCCTTTGCTTTTCCGTTTGTCACTATATCATTTAAATACTTTGCTTAGAAGGAGGAAGGTTATCATCCTAAACCACCTCAGCACAGATCCCCAACACTCCTTACTCATCGTAAAGGAGAGTCCACTTTAAAATACGGATTTTCTAAGCTGATGATGAGTGTAACCAGCATGACTATGCCAGGATCACCTAAGCCCTCTTTGCTGCATTTTATAATTTAATCTGTACATACTGATACTAATAATAATTCATTAGATAGGTAAAGCTCAGACACGCAGGACCTTCAGATGTCTTCATAGATCATGGAAAGGTGTTACGTTCCTTGACAGAAGGCATTCAAAGATCTGTCTAGTCATTTGTCTGTGGAATTTTTCTGAATGGATATACGAAATAACTTGGCATGTAGATGAGGTGCACGTCAGGTCGAAATAGGCCTCGAATCGCCCTCTTGTTCTTTTTGGTCCAGTAAGCCTTCTAGTAACTGCCCCATCCAGAAACTTCCCGAACTATCAAGGCTGTCATGTTCATGCAAAGAGCCGGAAAACTCCAAGTTCTCGTACAAAACCATTCTGGGAATCTCTACTCAAAGCCGCCGACTGCTGTTCAAATCTGGCCAAGCCAGCCCTTGGTGTTTTTTCACTAGTATTTCTGCCAGTGACAGTTACCACATAAATATTTGTAGATAACTATTACTAATATTACACACAACAAGGTACGCCTGTGAGTATGGTCAGACGTCGCTTTTAGCACTTTTCTACACATGGCAGACGCACCAAAACTCAGCTGGACACGCAGCATACCCGTTCGAGCCCGTACTTTATCTGACACAGCTACTTTACTGCCTTTTAAATTTGCAAAGATATCTTTTAAACCTAGACTTTCAAATTAATAGTTTTCTTCTGTCTTGGCAAACATGTACTTTGTGAACACCGTTTCTTGTTTAAGAAATTCGTAAAATATTATGCTTATTTATGCAATAAAATTCGTACCACAAATGATATCCAATATGAAAATCAACTGGTTGATTGTTCCCTTTGACGTTTTGAATTTACTAATGGGTGCACTAAACAAACCATGTCAACTGTTTGTTCGGAGATATAAATATATAATCATATGAATAATGCATGTCAATCAACTGCGCTGTGGTGTACAACAGATATCTGTCATGACAGCACATGTATACCGATAGCCAATCATGTTGAAACACGACAATAAGAGAGTGATAAGATTTTATTGAATTATTTACACTGCGTGCAAAAAACACAATAGCTCGAACAGGCTGGCTGCTTTTAATGATGGGGATAAAATGTGATTCTCTTCAGCAATAAAAACGTTTATGTTATCAGTAGGTTTGGCAATACATCAATCTAATAGCCCACATCAGTTGTGTCTGCAACAACACTCTTGTATTTGAGTGCTGAGTTCAACAAATGTCAGGACCAAGCTTAGGAAATGAGATGGTTTATCTGTGAAGTGCTTCAGCAAATTGATTCTTCAAATCAAACACCTGCAATATAATGATGCTGTTTATGAATATTATCTATAATCGTCAAATAACGTTCATAACGTCTGGGGCACTTTGTACTGGTCCGTTTTTGACTGATATTTGAGAAGAAAACAAATCTAACTTAATTCGCGTGTACTTCGATTCCTCGTAAACTGAAACATGGATATGATTAAAAGACACGGTTGATGCAGAAAGTGTTGCTGATTTACGAGTACGACAAGTGCATCATTGATAATAGCTCTTTCAAGTATGGAAAATCGAAGTTGGTGTTCAAAGAGAAAATAGATACTCTTTTGCACTGCATAACTCCGCTTGTCAATATATGTAATATGCTATCAATGTTAGTTAAGAGCAGTTTGCGTCAAACAAAATACAACGTGGAATTATGAAAGGAGCATGCAACATAATGCAACCTTGGCACAGATCCACTTCTATACTACATATATTATACCTTCATAAAAGGAAATGTGGAATATTGTAATATTTAATAAACATATTTAACGTCAATGCCAGGAAAAAAAAGCTTTAGTCCTTAGCATACTTGTGACACTATTATTCAAATAACTTGATATATTTGATATATCATTTTTCACGGTTATACATTATTAATACTTTGATGAAAACAGCTGTCAACATATACCATAAAAATGACCAAATTACCAAAGCTGATACAATCCAAAGTCTTTTGGCATCCTTCTGCTAGTTTTACTTTCATAGGTGTTTACTGAAATACAGTCCAACCTCGTGTGTCAACCTGAGAGTTAACCCCAGTCCATATTGTCGAAGGAAGGGTCACTGAACATTACTTGGTAGAGTTGGCTGAACTTGGCTAGGCGCTGCACGAGGTGTGGGACAGACTCCCTCAATTCGCCATTTGGAGACATAAATAGTATGCCTCATCGAGTGAATGAATGTTTGACAAATCGTGGCGGCATAACACACTATCCAAAAACGTCAACTTTGAAATTTCCCACAATTTACCAGATCCTAATATTTCTGAGTATTCTCTGCTTTTTGTGACGAGTATAGAAAGTCCTGGTTCTGACCATGAAGAACACTGAGCTCCACGAATAATAGATTTTCAAGCTACATATACATTTGGTGAAGAGTCTTTGGGGATGTCGACACATCTCGTTAGCTCCACGCCTATTACTGGTTCGATGTCATTTCATCACAAGTGACAAAATATGCAGTGTTGATGGATTAGACGTTATTGCCATCATCTGAACAAAGAAATAGGCTATGTAGGAACGAATAAAACACTAAATGACTGAGGACATCTTTGAAACGATGGTAGAGTGTTGTGAAACGGTGATACCCAGCAAAGTGGCGAAGTTTATGTGCGCTGTCATTATATCTGAAATCTGAATGCTAAACACAGTGCCCATTGTATGAATAAAACTACATCATGAGCATGGCATTGAGTTTATGAATCACTATAAAATAGTGATGATACTAGGTGAAAAGGTGGCATCAGTTGGAAACACAAGTCATGCAAAGGCAAGTCAATTGTTCAGCTTTGTCTCTGGTGCGTCACATTTGGATTTGTAATCCATATGTTTACCAAAAACGTTTTGAAATCTTAGGTAAGACATTGAACGTTGATACCCTGAAGAGCCCGGTGACGATCCGGGTTAGTATTGGTCCTCAGCAACCCATACTAATCGCAAGGGGCGACTTACGGGAACGTGTGGTGCTGACTATGTTGATGTATGTGTTCGTATCCCAACTGCGTAGAAACGCTATTGTGAACGATGCTCATGATATCAATCACTGGAGTGTCCGATCCAGATTCGATTACTGAGCATTACAAATATTTACAGACCGCCGTCATATAGGGGTTGTTGTGCAACGTTAAACAACAAATATATAAAGATAAAGAAACCCTGACCAAACACCCTTGGAGCAAAGAGTCATATGATGGTCTTTAAAATCTTCGTAGAAAAGAATCACTGAAGCAGATCAAAGAATATGATGTAAGGTATGAGTATCCGAAAGAATGTTTAATGATCTGGTTTACGCACAAATGTTCTTGTTACTTTCAAACTGCTCACAAACGACCATGTGGTACAAATGTGGAACGTAAAGTGACTAATTTCATTAGTTCACAAAATACCAACAGATTATGCTTCTGATATTACTCCATCATAAGTCAGTTACTCGCAATTCATAGCTGCAGTTCTATAGATGCAACGTCTTTTGTTGTTCGGCATTGCCTAGCGGTATTCAAATGCCTAAAACATTGATAATTATAGCTTGGCAGTTTTGAACCCTTCCTTGACCCTTATTGTGGATTTATGTATGTAGACGAACTCGCGTTGTGGAAATGAAGCATCCTGAGTGAGTGAGTGAGTGAGTGAGTGAGTGAGTATGGCTTTACGCTGCTTTTAACAATATTCCAGCAATATCCCGGCGGGGAACACCAGAAATGAGCTTCACACATTGTACCCATGTCGGGAATCGAACCCGGATCTTCGGCGTGACGAGCGAATACTTTAACCACTGGGCTACCCGACCTCCCCCTTAGTAGAAGGAAAATATTAATGTCAATCAGAAAGAAGTTGAAACTGGCCACCTAGAAGCATCCTAAGTACAGATCAAGTATGGTTATCATGATTAAAGTATCAGGTCACACCCTTTTCCCATTTGACCAGTTGATAATGCAATCTACATATACACCGAAGGAGAACCACTGATCATTTGCCGATGTCTTTATGCATTGTCCATGTTTTACTATGGCAGACACGTGGATGGCATTTCCAAATTTGACGCATCAGTAACAAAACAATTCCGAAGCAATTTTCCTCTTATAACTTGTACCATATGTTCCCTTTTTTCCTTTCAAGTGACCAATTGACTTGCTTCGTACAATCGACTCTGCTTTGTTATGAAAATGGAAAGGGTTTTGTCGTTTTTATTTAACTATGTTATGACCAGGATATTCCAACGGATGCAAACATCTACATTTAAAGCATGTATATTTGGTAAGATTTCTTGTATCAGTTTCTTGATATTGATTGTGAACACAACATATAAATGAAATAGATCAAAACATTGTCGTTTGTTAAATTATTTCGGGGCAATGGGGTACCTTAGTGGTATTGAGTTGTCAAGTCATTAATAAAACAAATTCGGCTTTCCCGCACTGGTACAATGTAAACTCCCAGAGCTGAATAAAATTTGTGTTCATTTATATTATACAGGAACATCATGTTGAAGTACCCCAATACAATAACCGCTAGTACTATGTGTTTGGACAGCATCTTGGAGTAACATTGTTGGTGTTACTAAGACAGACAAGTGTGAGCCTGTACGCAGAATGTGACGACATAGATTATAAGAATATTTAGCTATTATAGTTCTTTTTCTACCCTAAGTATTTGTCCAGCAATATCCCGATGGGCGACACCAAAATCAGGTAAATGAAGTTAATGATCAGGGTTTCTTTATCCTTTTTCTTTGTTGTTTAACGCCAGAGTAAGCAATATTTCAGCTATAGCAAGGCGCACTATATCATGGAGTGTGATCCAAAAAAACAAGTGACTGACAGCACGGACAGTGAGCCATACTATATGGTCTCCATTCTAGGGTCTTCTAGCCAAAAGTAAGGTATATTGGAGGTATTTTCCGTCCTGGGATCCCGAAAGGGTAAGACCAGAAATGTGTTTCACACGTTGAACTCAAACTGGGACTACATCCCGTCTCTTCGACGTGAGACTTGAACTTCCAGGTTACTTCCCGACGGACTCACAGTCGGCCCAAATACACAAGTAATTGAAGCCCTGTTTAGCTAAATTTATATAATTATAGCGTTTGACACGACTTACGGGACTCGTTAAATAAATAATATTTTAATGCATGTTGTTGAACCCAACTGAAAGTTTCGAGCTAATTATTTCCTGCATGGCAACTTGCGCCAGGGAATTGTCGGATAGATGAAAAAGTTAACATGGTGATGTGGCTAAACAGTGTATACGTATGACATCAGAAAGACAAACTGAGTCCACACATACCCCAGCACTACATAAAATGTAGTTGACCAATCGGTTTGCACGGTTCAATTATCCATCGTTATATATAGTATGCAGCAGATTCTATTTTCCCTAAATTGAATACCTGACATTGTATTAACGAGAGTAGTTATTTGTGTGACCATTTGTCGTCGTTCGTACCCTTCATGGAAAGAATAGCAAAAAAAAGTGTGTTGTTCTAATCTCTTTTCATTTTTTTCATTTTCAGGAATGGGACAAGGGAAAGTAACGTGAAAACCTTCCCATTTTATCCTCTCGTCTTGAATAAACATATTATTCCACATCAAATAGTTTTCTGAAGTTTACTCAAGAAAGTACTTCCTATGAAGACATGGTATTTTTTCTAAATTTCTCTTTAAAAAGATAAATATTTTGTTCTTCTATACGGTCTTCATTGTTTTTACATAAGACAAGTTGACACTTCATGATTGAACGTTTCTGTAAAGCTTTAAACGCACATCCAGAAATTATGAAATATTGCAAACGCAAGCCAGGCTGTATGATTTATAGACACATTGGTTTTATTAGTTACTTTAGGACAAGACCAAATTGCCTCTGGGATTGTCCTTTCATTACGTTTAAAATGTCAGTGTGCAGGATAATTTGAATTGACAAATGCCTTGGGGATCAGCTTTTCACTTTCAACAAAACTGGTTTTAAACTTTTAATAACATCATTTACAATTTGTTTGAAACAACTCGTTAAACTAAACCTGATTGCTGTTTAATGTGAACATAGTTCTTGCAACATCTACTTATCGTGACGGGCATATTTTTCATGTGAGGCAGAACCATATACAAAGCAAACTGCATTCCCCTGCCTATGGAAGTAATTGCATAACGCACAGCCAATACGCGCAGTTGCATGATCATGTTGCAGGGGTTGTGTCTCTGTCGGGGGCACGGGTGGCCCAGTCGTCTAAGTCGCCGCGATTCGCTGTGCAGAGTTGTGCCCCTTCAGACGCGCCAGAAACCTATGATTGTGGGTTCGAATCGAGGTTCGGCCCGATTATTTTTGTAGGTTTGTCAGCACCATACCCGTGCTCGTGGGTTTCACCGAAATGGTAAACGTCTGAGACCTGCATCACTTCGGGCTTTCCTCTTACATTAAGCTGACACGCCGCGATATAACTGGAATACTGTTAAAAGCGGCGTTAACCCAACTCACTCACTCACTCAGTGTGTTGGGATGGGGTGTAAGGAGTTAGGAAAGTAGGGCCGCTGTTCACGGGAGAGAGGCAATTACCTTTCGGCAGTAACGTAAATGACGCACGAAATATTTTACTGTGTTAAGTAAACATATTTCATTGACATCTTGATGGAATATACCATTTTTCGTGGCCATCACTGGTTCGTGGACCCTCAATCAAACCCTTGTTTCAAACATTCCAAACATTTCCTGAAAGACTTGACATAACATCAGGTGGAAATTGCCTGACAGTTAACCAAACGTTTGAGCTGTGTGTGTAGATCATGCATTATGCATGTGTATTTGGCGTACATTATCTGAGGCCAAAAATTGTTATGGTTCATCATAAGCATATACACTCTTCAAAAAAAGAAACGCACAGGTAAATATTTAGTAAATTTATTGTACCTAATAAAGTCGATATATTTAATATCATTATCATAGATACAAATATGGAAGTTTGGAGCTCGATAGTCACATGTTGTCAAAGGCATTGGAAAATGTTTATTGTCATGTCACATAAGGCCACAAGGTTGCGCTCAGTATCTCCTCGGACCGCCCCGGGCAGCAATCACGGCTCTGCATCTCCTCGGCACTGACTTGATAAGAGTACGAATTCTGCAGAATTCTGAGCCATTCTGCTTGTAACGCGTTGGCCAGTTGTTGGAGTGTCTGCGGCGTGTTCTGACGTTGACGTTCATGTCGACCGAGTTCATCACATAGTCGTTGGATTGGGTTGAGATCTGGAGATCCCGGCGGTCGGGGCAAGTCGTTGATGTTGACGTTATGAAGGTAGTCTATCGTCACACAAGGTATGTGTTTTCCTGTTGAAACAGCCCCCTCTGGTGGTCAATGATTGGAAGAAAGTGAGGTTGAAGAAATTCAGGTAGCGATTTGCTGTCAATTTACCCTGAACCACAACGGATCTGTTGCAAAACAGGGACGATAACTGGTCTACTGGGTCGGATTCCAGCCTCGCGAAGATGGTCCGACATTCTCCTCAAACCTGCAGTCTCCGTAGCTGTGGCATTTCGATGACGTAGGTGAAACAGTCAAATGTAGCGATCAGGTGCAGGGGTGGTAACTCTTGGTCGGACGGTTGTCGGACGGTCTGCAGTGGAAGTGAACTGGGTGTATCGGCGATGTTTAGATCGGCAGCGCTGAATCTCGGCATTTTCGAACTTTAAAAATGTTGACAATTGAATGACAAATTATTGGCTTATGTTTGCCTTTTTATATCCACTAGAATGAGTTACGAATGACATAGCTTGCACGTGCATTCTGCTTTACTGTTTTCCTCCATGACATTTTTGAACAAGCGTGAAAGCAATGCCGTTTAAAATATTGCAAATGGTTGCGTTTTGAAGCACCGTTTGTCCAATAATAGGCCACCAAAATTTTCCAATAACATATATACAATTTATATGCCGGATTTCTTTTGTCGTCAGGTTCAATAAACTACAAACTACCTGTGCGTTTCTTTTTTGAAGAGTTGTGTGTATTGTAGGTTTAAAACAATATGAGAACTACAAGTAATTTGTTGGAAAAAACTATACAGGGACCTTTTAAATCGATTTATAAATTCTGGCCATGGAGCGAAGCAATCTTATTCCCTTGCGTGACACTATCATGATAATGACATTTGTCTCAGTTTCTTAATTGAGCATTTTCCACAAATCAAAATGAAACATGACGATGATGTACGTCAATCAGTGTAACATTTAAAACTTAAGATAGTTAAATTATAAGTAAGAACCTGTAACGTAAACCACTGATGTCTCTTCTTCATGAGTTGTAATTGTCATATGAATAACACAATCAGTTCAGTGAGTTTTAATGGAGTGCAAGATTATTCAGGACTAACTATTACACTCATATATCGACGTGCGTGTGGCTGCTTGTAAAAGTCTGGACTAATGCCCATTTTATAGTACCTGCCTACTGAGACACCATGCCGCAATTTAACATGAATACTCCACTCAGATATAGCATACAGACTCCAAGCCGATTAGTCGTTACTTCATGGCCTTGCAGAGCATTACACAGTCAGGAAAACAACAAATAGCATATTTTAACGTCTTTTGGAATGACACGACCGTGGATCAAACCAATTCAACGACCTTCCACTCTCCGTGCAGACTCTCTATCCATAAGACCACAGAGAAGATTGGTAAGGAAATCTTCATCCTTGTCAATAATACATGCAATGTCATGTTAGCCTTGGACGGAAGGAAAACATCATAGGCATATCCTTTCCATAATCATCAGAAAAAAAGTCACCTTGCAGTTAACGTCTAAGCACAGGCCACTGTGACGTGTACGGATGACAAAAAGAATCTCATAAAGTGTCAAAGTACATTTCAATGACGATACAGTCTACCTTATCGGCGACTGTTGATAGTCATTGCGCACATTGTATTTCATGTCAACAGGTTTGAGGGTGAAACTATATTTATTATACAATACACCTCTGAATTATTTATTAAAAAATCAAAGTATTAATGGTTGCCAGGATGATTCTTTATTTCACCTTACATACCTTGTAACTATTTGATGACATACATTCAGAACGCAGAATGCACGGATTTGTCTTGCTTTTGTGGGGCGGTCGGATAGCCTAGTGGTTAAGGCATTCGCTCGTCACATCGAAGACCCGGATTCGATTCCCCACATGGATATAATGTGTGAAGCCCATTTGTGGTGTCCCCCGCCGTGATATTGCTAGATTATTGCTTAAAGCGGCGTAAAACCTAACTCACCCACTCTTTCTTTTGTACCACGGCTTAATCCGAGCGTACCCACAATCATACTATGTTGCTGGCGGGCCCAAGGGCCCAAGGGACGACTTTGTCGTCAAACATGTAGAACGTTTCTGTCTTGCACCCAATCACATCGTCCCGAACCAAAGCGTCCGGTAATTGATAGTTATTCCATCGCTTTGTTGGAATAAAATGAAAATACTGGTGTGTTAGTTTGTAAAATATATTTTCAAAAAGGAATCAATTGTGATCAGTTTGAACAATCGAAGATTCAAGAAAAACCTATCAGTCAGTTGACGAACGGTGTATCAGGAAATCTCTTAACACAAGCGATATTGGTTATCCAATCTCCATCAACACAAACACAGCGATGAGCGGACTTTCCAGCTCAGGCATACATGAGGTGAGCGAAGCTGCAGCTCAACCTCAGGACGTTTCCTACGAGCGGCAAATCCTGCTCGAGGTCGTCCTTAAACCAACGCTCGGAATACCAAGCTTTTAACACCATGTACTGGTATATAATATATATATTCACACGCAAAAGAAACGCAAGTCGAGTATGCAGGATACATGAAACAACAAGACAAGAAATACTAATAGGGCAAGATTGACACAAATTTGACTGAAGACAGTTTAATGGATTAAAAGGCAGATGACATTATTGTTTTTTTCAAATGTTTAGGTTTTACACAGATTCATGTCAATACCCAAAATGTGAGTCAATACCTGGTGTGACCACCATTAGCATTGATCACTGCCACACATCTCCTGTACATTGAGTGGATCAGACGATTTGTGAAGTCCCTAGGGATCCTCCTGCACACATCCAGAGCAGCTGTGCGTAGTTCATCGGCAGTTGTAGGGACTCGGCGCACATCAATATTGTGCAGATGCCTTTGAACCTCATCCCAATAGTGTTCGATGGGGTTCAGATCAAAGCGCATGGCTGGCCACGGTAGAACACGGATGTTGTGTTGTTGCAGAAAGGCCATGGTAGCTCTGGCACGAGCGTTGTCCTGCTGGAAAATGTGTTGTTGATGTTGTGCAAAAAATGGAACAACGTGGGGTCTGATCACTTGGTCGATATACCGCTGAGCAGTGACGCCGTGTCCCCGACCTTGACCAATTCCGATGACCCTGTGCCCACTGAAGTCGTGCTTGTCGATGTGGTGGTTGGAGAACAGGACGACGTGCTGGTCGGCGACATCTGAGGTTGTTGGAACGGAGACGTCGGATCACTGTGTCCCGGCTTATGGGTCGATTATGTGTTCCTATGGTCTGTCGAGCACTTTACTTGCAGTTAGAAACGGATGTCGCTAGTGTTGACGGGTAATCTGCCGATCTTGTCGAGGTGTGGTGACCCTAGGACGACCGCTCCGAGGAAGGTCATCTGTGGTCTGTGTTGCATCGTATCGATGCAGGAGACGGTAAATTAAGGTTATGTTAAAGTTGAAATGATGGGCAACATCTTGGACAGACTCTCCAACTTCCAAACGTCCGATAGCCTGGTTTCTCTGAATTTGAGAAATGGGTGCATGATACCCACATATTCATTGAAATGGTGCGTTTTGGCGATTCTTTTTTATGTTTCGTTTTTACTCGGGGTTTCCAAAATGCAACCAAAAATATTGATAACAACATCAGGCTTCACTACATGCTAAAACTTGCCACTTGCGTTTCTTTTGCGTGTGTGTATAGTAATGAACAACAATGGACAGACAAAGAGACAATGACGTTGCTTTGGACATTGGACATATGGGCGTGATTAACCAACACAGTTCAGGGGATGATCAATTTAGGCAAGTAATGCCATACTATAAAAAGCAGTAGTTAACGGGAAGTGATAAGGTAGTCCAGGCTGACTGACAGTCAAAATACAATGAAATGTTGGTGAGGATTAACAACGGGGATTAGTGTCTTATAAATAATGACAATTAAGTTATGTAGACAACCATGGCTATCAAATGTTCTTCAGACAATGGTAGTCGTAAAGCAGTCGCTATGACAACGGCTCTATATATTCCACACTCAATTCAACTCTTTGTTCTGTTACATGCATTTTTTCACAGAACAATAATGTTAGTATGTCCGTTGGACAAAGGCAACAGCGAATGTCAACTAGCTATATGTCTTTTGCACATTAAATTATGTGTTTTCATACACATCGTCAATCATTACCATTATTGTGGCACGTCGTTGAGCATGAGGCTGACTTACAAGCAGTCTGCTCTTGGTTCAAATACAATATGCTTCATTAACAGATCGTGTTTTCAGTTTTATTTTATAATGTCAACTATGCTTTTGGAAACCTTATTACTTTTCAATTTACTTTATTCAAGTGACAGCTAGATTACATATACATCTTGGATCACATCAGTCAAAAAGTACTCAATCGATTCTATGTTTTTGGTTTGTTTTTAAGTGCTTCGGTGATTTTGTATTTGTCACTGGTGTTGTCATTGCAACTCTGCAATGGCAGCTACAGTTGTTGACTCTTAGTCATGTATTCCCTTGGAATATGTTGCAGGTTTATGACATGGATCCTGACCCGGAAATGGCATCCTTAATTGCATGTACCTCGCAAGAAACAATCATCTGATTCAACAAGAGACTGGAAATACCATAGAAACAGTAATAAACAATCATTTCATTCAACAAGAGACGGGGAATACCACAATGACACCAAAAACATTTATATGATTCAACAAGAAACGGGGAATACCACAATGACATCAATAAACATTCATATGATTCAACATGTGACGGGGAATAACACAATGACACCAAAATAACAGTTAAATGATTCAACAAGAGACGGGAAATACCACAATGACATAAAAAAAACATCTATATGATTCAACAAGAGACGGGAAATGCCACAATGACACCAAAAAAACATTTATATGATTCACCAAGAGACGGGAAATACCACAATGACACCAAAAACATTTATATGATTCAACAAGAGACGAGGAATACCACAATAACATCAATAAACATTTATGATTCAACAAGAGACGGGAAATACCACAATGACACCCAAAAACATTTATATGATTCAACAAGAGACGAGGAATACCACAATAACATCAATAAACATTTATGATTCAACATGAGACGGGAAATACCACAATGACACCCAAAAACATTTATATGATTCAACAAGAGACGAGGAATACCACAATAACATCAATAAACATTTACATGATTCAACAAGAGACGGGAAATACCACAATGACACCCAAAAACATTTATATGATTCAACAAGAGACTGGAAATACCATAGAAACATTAATAAACAATCATCTGATTCAACAAGAGACTGGAAATACCATAGAAACAGTAATAAACAATCATTTGATTCAACAAGTGACTGGAAATACCATAGAAGCATTTATAAACAATCATCTGATTCAACAAGAGACTGGAAATACCACAGAAGCATTAATTTACAATCATCTAATTCTTTAAGAGACTGGAAATACCATAGAAACATTAATAAACAATCATCTGATTCAACAAGAGACTGGAAATACCATAGAAACATTAATAAACAATCATCTGATTCAACAAGAGACTGGAAATACCATAGAAACATTAAAGAAACAATCATCTGATACAACAAGAGACTGGAAATACCATAGAAACATTAATAAACAATCATCTGATTCAACAAGAGACTGGAAATACCATAGAAACAGTAATAAACAATCATTTGATTCAACAAGTGACTGGAAATACCATAGAAGCATTTATAAACAATCATCTGATTCAACAAGAGACTGGAAATACCATAGAAACATTAATAAACAATCATCTGATTCAACAATAGACTGGAAATACCATAGAAACATTAATAAACAATCATCTGATTCAACAAGAGACTGGAAATACCATAGAAACAGTAATAAACAATCATCTGATTCAACCAGAGACTGGACATACCATAGAAACATTGATAAACAATCGTCTGATTCATTAAGAGACGGGAAGTACCACAATGACATAAATAAACATTTATATGATTCAACAAGAGACGGGAAATACCACAATGACACCAATAAACAGTTATATGATTCAACATGAGACGACAAATATCACAACGACATCAGTATACATTGATATGATTCAACATGAGACGGGAAATATCACAATGACATCAATATACATTGATATGATTAAACATGAGACGGGAATACCACAATGACACCATCATCGCTGCTTCATGTTTTAGTCACTGATACAATTGAATGTCAACCCGATGCGCCTTGCTTCGTGTTCCAGATGTGTTGTTTTCAAGGATTACACAGTGTAAATGCTATCTTCAGGGGATTCATTCAATTGATAATAAAATATTAAAAAATCTAATTACGCTTGGAGCTATCTAAAGATTAATATTACTGAAACACTTCATCAATCAACCTTTCCATTTTAAAATACAATGCTGACATTTACAGAGGTTCAATTTTCTAATGATTACATTGTCCTTTGAAACAATATACTTCTCATATAGTCGGAATCCTACTACGGAAGGATAGCTTAAGAATGTGGAAAAAGTTGTGTCACTTTTAATTAGTTTGAAGAAACGTATTTTCTCTAAGTATTTTGCTGGATATAGTGAGCTATTGACGTTCTTCTGTTGGGAAAGTTTCAGTTCATTATCATTTGGATTTAAAAAAAAACACCTGAAGGTTGGTTCTAGTTTCTTTACCCTCATATGGAGAAATGTGAATAAAGTTATACGGCAGTGTAATTTATTGTTGAAAGGAATATGTATTAAAGAATAATTGTATTACATTCTTTCAGTTGAGATTCCGTTGAAGTTTATTGCATTGCATTTTGACGATGATAAGTTGTCAGGAATGTAGTACTATTTAATGTAATCAGTGGTGAGGAAGTTATTTTATTTAGGTGTTCGAGTTATCTGTTAACGTGCGGAATAGCATGGATGGCTGTCAAGCGTTATAGAAACATGCTGAATGTTCTGTTACGTTCAAGTGACACTGGATTGGTCTGGCACTGCGTAGAAAGTGCAGGAAGCTGCTTAGATCTATATATACACGTACTGTCTAATCTCACATGTCACCTGACATTACATCAAGACCAGCAGTTGTGTGAAGATAAGTTATTACCCCGGAATCCCAGCCTTGGCCTATCTCGGAAGCCTGACCACTGTCGCTGCTGGGTGAATATATTACGATCAATGACTTTAGCTATCATCACTGTTTTTTGTTGTATTTGAAACTGACTGCTATCATACTTATATAGTGCCATTGAATATTGTATTACCACTATATTGTGAACTGCCATTGTAATTGCTGTGCAGTAATTTGAATTGATTTGAAAACTTTGTGATAAATGTAATACTGTTTTTGATTGAATATACTTTGTTGGCTACGGGTTGGTTTCACGCAAAATTCTCTTTCGTATTGATTTTTTGGGGGTTAACATATTGTTTCAATTTTGGAATTGACATGTCACATGCGAGAAATGTTCAGTCAAGATGTTTTACAGGTGACATATTCAGAAATCTATTTCGGTTTTGACCACGTGTTATAATTACTTGAGATACTGACTGTTTCGAAATATTCGTGCTTCCAATCGTTTTAACAATTGAATTATATAAACAACTGCATGTATATACAAGGAGCTACACATGTACATGTAAAATATGTCACTGCGCAAAAAGTACATATATTTATCGAAGTTCATGGAGACGTACACATATATATCGTCTCGAAGTAAACTACGTGTTTACAGCAATCATCAGATGCTTCCCTTAATCTTGAACTGCCAGACATTTTATATTAATTAGTTGCGTTCTACTGGGCTTTAGCCCCACATCAAGCTGATCACACGACGTCATGTTACAGAGAAACCAAAATGAGACACTCTATGTCTGAGCTGCTACACAGGTGCGGTGAGGTGAAATTAGGTTTACCGTCGCACTTATATAGCGTGCGCGCGCGCGCGCGCGCGTGTGTGTGTGTGTGTGTGTGTGGCTTGTACTAGTCCGAACTGATGCCGATTTATTGTGCTCGCCACTGAGATACCATGCCGCAGTTTAACATGGATACCCCACTCAGACACAGTACACAGAGACGTCCAGTCCTTGTTTTATCCCCTTAATGCCGAGCGCCAGACAGGGCAACAACAAGTACCACCTTTTAACGTCTTCTGGTATGACGCGGCCGGGGATCAAACGCCGGACCTTCGCTCTCCGAGTGGACGCTCTACCACTAGACCACGGAGGCGGTCGAGCTGCTATACAGAAACAATACAAGGAATCGATGGCGATTAAAACAGATGATCATATTTTTGTCAGGCAAACCACGCCATGAGCTAGGAAATGCAATGCGCGTTTACTTGATAACATATGCTACACGTATATTACACCATTCCGCTCGACAAAATCAGTTCACTATGAATATAGATAATCTATTTGCATTCTCAATCATCCAGTTAATGTTTACGGAAGATAAGGTTCTGTATTATTGTGTTAAAAGTATCTAAGGCAGCAGTAAGTGAAGTGTTACACTACGTTATGTGCTGTTGAATGAGTATGTCTGAATAAGTGCCTGTCAGCTTCAAAGCAACGGGGTTTTACGTTCGAAGGGAAGTAGGAAACAATTGCAACGTGCATCGTCATTCCAACTTTGTTATGAGGCATTTGCTTTCAAGAAGATATTTTCCTTATCGTGCGAGTGTTCTGTCAAATATTGGCTTGAAATAATATGCTACGAAAGAAGTCAATGTCGTCCAGAGGCACCGCGATTTGCTGTGCAGAGTTGCGTCCCTTGGGGACGCCAGAAACCTATGATAGTGGGTTCGAATCCTGGTTCGCCCCGATTATGTTTCTAGGTTTGTCAGCACCATACCCGTGCTCGTGGGTTTCACCGAAGTGATACACGTCTGAGACCTGCATCACTTCGGGCTTTCCTCCCACATTAAGCTGACACGCCGCGATATAACTACCATGGAATACTGTTAAAAACGGCGTTAAACCTAACTCATAAAACCTAAAAGATAATCATGATGGAGAGAAATTTTCAAAAACACGGACCTGAATTCAGCCGTCAAATGTCACCTGTATCAAGTGTGGATGTCAATGGAGGGTGACACGAACTGACATTCAAGGCACATCATATCATATGCACGTGTAGGCAAAAGAATAGACTTTAAATCAAATCCAGTGCCTTAATCAAGTATATGATTTCTCCTGTGTTTGCAATGTGCACAAGTATACCATGAAGAGTAAACTGACACTTCGGGTAATCATATACCTTTTCCCCAAAACATAAACCCTAATTCTACCATGAATTTACAATACTCAATTTTGATTGGTCAGTCAGAAATAACGAATCACTGTAAACGTCCCCTGATTGAAACAGCCGATATGACTACCGCATCAACAAACAGCTCGAGCATATGGAGCGCCATATTTTGTTTGAAGGCGGTTGTGATAACGTAAATTCCCTATGCCGCTTCACTCAGTATATTTGCTAATACCAAAGAGTTCGCGTTTCTGTAAGTATGGACTACTACCCTATCTTACGCACTCATCTCCCTACCCTATCCTACCAACCCGCCACCCAACCCTAAAGACACATCGCCTTATCCTTCCCTACCCACCACACTACCCTACCCTAAACACCCACCCACCTACCCTCCCCAAAACACCAACCATCCTACACAATCCTTGACACCCACCAACCTACCCTTGACACCCCCCACCCTCACCATCCCTGAACACCCATCGTCCTACCCTAAAACACCACCCACTCACCCCCACCTCCCAACACTCCCCTATACAAACCACAGCCCAACCTAACCCTACCTATCCACCACACTACTTTGGCCTAAACACCTACCACCCTACCCTATCCAACCCTGCACCCACCTTCACCTACCAAAAACACCAACCCCCCCTACCCTGCTCTTCTGTAAATACCTATTCGATCACTACCCAACCCTCTCCTACCCAACCACCGCCCAACCCTACCCTATCCTTCCCAGGCAGGATCACCCACCTGTGTCGATTATATACATACCGCCTTAAAATAGCTGTATAATTGCTGGGTGGGCCTTCTAGAAAGATGAGGTTTAACAAGTCGTGCAAGATGTGTGGAGAAAGGCAACTAAATATCTGAAATATATACAAATACAAAAGTTAAGCTCGACTTGTGTGTTTTTCTCGGACAGTGGAAATCTTGGTATGAATCATCCATTCTAAACCAAAAATAAAATACTCCTCAAGAATGGGTTTCTGTTGTATATATTTATTCAACAGATGTTAAGTTTATTGCATTCCCTTAGTGACCACTATTTGGCCAGCTGACAAAGAGAGTTTCCTTGAAATGCTTGCTGAAGTAAGTATCGGTCGGAGGAATTACACGACACTTCAAACAACCGAATAACAGTTAAGAAAAAAGATGATATTAATGCAGTACATCAAGGTTACCCCCACCAAAGTTTCAGATGCAGATCAGTGCTCTCAGTGATATCAATATGGCCAGATCTTGGTCAAGAGACAAGCTTGAAAGACAGCTAGGTTCCGTAATGGATGCTTTTTTATGCGATGCAGAAAAATCTCTACCGCGCTGCATATGAGTTGACTTGACTAAAAGTAATCAACCATATAAAAATCAACTTAATGCAATTATAAACATTTATCAATTTTGTAATTTTGCCCCTTACAGGAAATTTCCTTTCTGATTTATGTCTTAAATCCCGCACCGATTAGAGACTTGGACTTAAGCGTGCTTGTCTGCTTAACACGCCTCCACTGTTTTAAATCTCATTAACGAGCATATTCCGTGGGTGATGTAAGACAATATTAGAATCATCACGGTTTAATGTTCGCAAACCATAAACCCAACAACATAAAAACACTTCATAAGAGAAGACAATTGCGGCCATTCTAGCCGGAGCAGATTGTCAACGTAATGATCTACTGACACTTCAAACGCAGAGAGGAAATGGGCGAAAAAGGTAATAAATCACCAGAAAACAAGTTTTCTCCTCAATGTTTTTGAAGTTTCTGGAGAGCATTAACTTTCTGCCACCTAGTATACACGGACAAGATCGGAAAAATGACCAGTTCTGTATCTATAAATGGCAACCAACAGTCTCATGGTGTGTAAGCCAATTCAGCAAAATCCCGTATACCCCGTGAGTGACTTATGATACACAAAATATCGAGTAAAGTAATATATTTATATTATTTGGTATTATTGTTTCATATTTTCAAACGGATGCTGTTACTGACATTTGAAGGACCGATCCTCATTTATGTCAGTATTGACTGTCTGTTTCGAGAGAAAGAGCACATTATTCAAATACATGCTTATGTTAATTTTGAGGACGATGCATTCTCAGAATGTTATGAAAAAAATGTTGCCGTATATGAATGTTCGAGAACTCTTATGAAACAGAGGAACAGATAGAATCAATATGTGTGTAAACTGAATCACCATCCGTTTGTATAGATGCTCATGCTCCAGAACACAAAGAAGAGGAAACTCAAAACCTGATGTTCAGCGTATGCAATAAATATCCAGACTCTGCGACGAACAAAAATACACCACACGAATGTTGTTGATAAATTTCCCATTTAGGATGACTAAGACAGAATGGGTAAATACTATTTCCTCCTTTTCAGTTTGTTCATTCTACCAATGACAACATCACTCACTGACTTAAACAACTCTGAAGATTCAACAGGTTCCTCTTCTCATGTTTTTGGCATATCATGTGACGTCAGTCTGTAAATAATCGACTCTGGATCAGACAATCCAGTGTTTAACATAATTAGCTTCATCCAAACATATATCAAATCAGCGAGCCTGACTTCCGATCACGATAGTCGCCTCGTACGACAAGGATGGGTTGCTGGAGACTAATTCATAGGTGTGAGGAATCCCTAACTGCGCCAATATACTATGTTGTAGTACCACACAATGTCTTGGTATATTAATTACATGAAACAGAGATGTAAATTGTTTAAAATCAAGCCAAAGATAGCTGATGCACTATGTGCACGCACACTCACAAAAGCATACGGTGAGTGAGGGATTTTGGTTTTAAGCCGCTTTTAGCAATATTCCAGTAATATCACGGCGGGGGACACCAGATATAGGCTTCACGCATTGTACCCATGTCGGGAATCGCACCCGAGTCTTCGGCGTGACGAGCCAGCGCTTTAACCACACGGAGATGATTTGTGTGTGTGTGTGTGTGTGTGTGTGTGTGTGTGTGTGTGTGTGTGTGTGTGTGTGTGAGAAATGGATTTTGCATTTCGAAGATTTTGCTCAAGATTCCTCATATTCATATGTTTCGGTCATTGCAGTTTAATAGTATCAATTTCATCTATGGATGTTTGATTTTTAACGCCAAACTCAGAAATAGTTGAGCTATATAATTGCGGTCTATGAAAAATCGACACAAGACCAGACAATCCAGTGATTGACATCGTGAGCATGTATTTACGTAGTTGGGATACGACATGGATCAGTCATGTAAGCGCCGAAGTCGCTTAGTCGCCTTAGTCGCCTCTCTCGACAATACTGTGCATTTGACGAGCATTTATGTACAACAACAGCCATGTTAGCAAGAACAGTTGCTTTTTCAAAAGCGTGTGTGTGTGTGTGTGTGTGTGTGTGTGTGTGTGTGTGTGTGTGTGTGTGTGTGTGTGTGTGTGTGTGTGATCTCACTCAGCAATATTCCGCTATATAACGGCGGTCTGTAAATATCCGAGTCTGGACCAAGAGGGAGAGAAAAGAAGTAACTACAGCGGTCGAACTGAGCGATTATCGCCCACTTTGAGCTGTGGTTCAATACATTACGGCATGCCAGCTTCGTGCTTGTTAGTTGTAACGCCGCGCTCAGCAACATCCCTGGCGTCGGTGTCGATGACATGCAGGAGTCTGGATAACAAGCAATGTCCCAAACCGTTTCGGTACGATGACACGCAATCAACCCTGTCACCGAAACATCAAGTGGACCTGTACAAAAAGCATACTATAGCTAATCGGGGGACTAACTGTAACTCTGAATAACTACGGGGATCAGGGTCAAGTCGAAAGCCTAAACTTATTAAGAAGCAGGTAATCGTTTGGGACAGCTGGGGACTGTTATGAATAAAACGTTGTTTTGTCCCGCCGAAGTCCGGGTTAGATTTTCCACATGGGTACAAAGTGATAATTCCATTTTTGGTCTCCCAGACGCATCTTCCCGGGACAAGAGAGTTACCTGACTTAAAAAGTCAGGTAACCACCCTTGCCGAACTATGCTGGAATTCCTGGGCTCGATCGTAGCGCCACCAGTGGCTATTACGAGTTATATCCCTTCTATGCATCTCCTATTGACCAGTCAGATTCCACCTCTCGTGTCACTTGCATTTGCTTCAAACAAAACTGCGGCGCCCAGTCAAGACGATCTAATCGATAATCAAGATCTATATATTGTGATAAAATGAGTCTTACATCGCGAAGTTCATCAAATCACGTGAGCACCTTCATTAAAACATGAAAAGATTTAGAAATCCCGCAATCGACCGAAATCTGCACGACAATTTACGAACCGGATTTCGATTTCGGAGCGCGGTTTTGATTGGACTATGCATAGACTCGTTAGTCCAGCCAAAAATGTAACTCCTTAATACCTGCCTAGTTCGGCAAGGGTGGAAACTGGACTTTTAGTCAGTTAACTCACTTGCCTCGGGAAGATGCCCCTGACGTGGTAAAACACGGCCGCGAAAAGCATTGTATATTGCAGACTAGAATCGGCCAAAACAGCCAGTAGATTGACGAGCGAAGTGATGTAGCAGAGCGTGGATTCATCAGAGAGATGGCTTCCTTCCCATCTTGGTGACGGGGTTTACCTCTTTGGCTCTGTTGACAGGGCGTCCGTCATCGGATCAAAAGGTTGGTTGTCGCAAGATCGGTATTGAAATCGCGATGGCCTTTGCGAACGCCACGAACGTTTTGCGACTGACACAGAGTAAATGACAGATCGGAATCGTCTTGTAAGGGCGATCATCTTACACAAGGTAAAAAAGCTAATCATTAGTATGTTAATGTTAAGGTAATCTGACAACTCAACACTTCTGAATAGAGTGTCCTATGTCCCCGTTCTTTCTCTCTCTAACCTCTTTTATTCCACTTTTAGAAAGTTTCTAATGTCTCAGACGTTTACCACTTCGCTGAAACCCACGAGCACGGGTATGGTGCTGACAAACCTAGAAACATAATCGGGGCGAACCGGGATTCGAACCCACAATCATAGGTTTCTGGCGCGTCTGAAGGGGCACAACTCTGCACAGCGAATCGCGGCGACTTAGACGACTGGGCCACCCGTGCCCGCGATAGAGACACAACCCCTGCAACATGATCATACAACTGCTCGTATTGGCTGTGCGTTATGCAATTACTTCCATAGGCAGGGGAATGCAGTTTGCTTTGTATATGGTTCTGCCTCACATGAAAAATATGCCCGTCACGATAAGTAGATGTTGCAAGAACTATGTTCACATTAAACAGCAATCAGGTTTAGTTTAACGAGTTGTTTCAAACAAATTGTAAATGATGTTATTAAAAGTTTAAAACCAGTTTTGTTGAAAGTGAAAAGCTGATCCCCAAGGCATTTGTCAATTCAAATTATCCTGCACACTGACATTTTAAACGTAATGAAAGGACAATCCCAGAGGCAATTTGGTCTTGTTCTAAAGTAACTAATAATACCAAGGTGTCTATAGATCATACAACCTGACTTGCGTTTGCAATATTTCATAATTTCTGGAATTGCGTTAAAGCTTTACAGAAACGTCCAATCATGAAGTGTCAACTTGTCTTATGTAAAAACAATGAAGACCGTATAGAAGAACAAAATATTTATCTTTTTTAAGGAGATATTTAGAAAAAAATACCACATCTTCAAAGGAAGTACTTTCTTGAGAAATCTTCAAAAAACTATTTGATGAGGAATAATATGTTTATTCAAGACGACAGAATGAAATGGAAAGGTTTTCACGTTACTTTCCCTTGTCCCATTCCTGAAAAAAATAAAATGAAAAGAGATTAGAACAAAACACTTTTTTTGCTATTCTTTCCATCAAGAGTACGAACGACGACAAATGGTCACACAAATAACTACTCTCATTAATACAATGTCAGGTATTCAATTTAGGGAAAACAGAATCTGCTGCATACCATGTATAACGATGGATATTAGAACAGTTTTCAAGTGACAATAAACTTGACTGATTTAAATTGAGTCGTCGATGCCCGAAAATAAAATGTAAAATTGTTCACTGGATACTGAATATCCCGGTTACACTGCAATGTCAAAGTATCGTGCAGAAAAAAGTCTTTATTCCAATACTATTATAGCAGGGGAGGAAGCAGTTGTAATCAGTATGTATTGAAGGACACATGCCTACATGTATAGTACATATAGTAGAGAGGTGTTACATTTTACCATTGGACATCAAATAAATCGATGTCGAATGTGACGTAATTAGCCGTGTTCAGAGTTCTGTCCCTTAGTAGTGTCAGGAAACACTTGCCTTGAGTTTTAATAAAAGAGTTGCCCTGATTATCATGCTTGGCTATATTGTACTTGCTGATTACCATCTGCGACCTCGCAATTCGCTGTGCAGATTTGCGTCCAGAAACAGAAACATATGATCGTGGCTTCGAATCCCGTTTCGCCCCGATTATG
Source organism: Haliotis cracherodii (assembly GCF_022045235.1). NCBI lineage: Eukaryota > Metazoa > Mollusca > Gastropoda > Lepetellida > Haliotidae > Haliotis > Haliotis cracherodii. The sequence continues at coordinate 9,351,828 of NW_027266341.1, read as the reverse complement.
TTTCTAGGTTTGTCAGCAACATACCCCTGTTCGTTGGTTTTACCAGAGTTATACAAATCTTTGTATTACACACATTATGTTGTAATTCCGTTACATAACTTGAATAATGATCAAAGTGGCGTAAAACTCAACTCACACACTCCATATCTTTATCTAGCTATGAAATTGATCTGATAAACGTCCAAGAAGCCGCCGATGCCCTGTGCCCAGTTGGTACAAGAAATTTTATGTTCCTCCAGATGGTGAAGTACTGAATAATATCATTTTATCTCAAAAGTCATCATAATATGATAAATCCACCGGCTGCCACAAATTCAAATGAACAAATCATCTGACTTACCGTAAGTCTAACTTTATAAGTCCGTATACAAGAGAAGTTATTGAGCAATCAAAACAATACCATGGATTTAAGATTCGGAACCTTGTATGAAGTCAAACTTCGTGACATGGAAACGGAAAAATAATAATATTTTATATAATCTAAAAATTCCTAAAAATGAAAAAAATCACCAGTTAACAACCTGGCTTTGAGTGTGCAGAGTGTCAAGAAAGATTACCTATCAGTTTTAGTCCGAGTAATATATGAATGATGATAATCCCAAAACAGCAAAAGCCATCAGTTGACAACGTAGTCTTTCTGTGTGGAAAGTGTTATGAAAGAATAGTGACTACCTATTAGTTGTAGACATTTGGTTGGGACAAACAAGTTCGGAATCAATGTCCAACTTGTTGCTCTGGAATTGTGTTCCAGGTGCATTCATTAGTACACAGGTTAAACGATTAGGTCAAGTTGTTAGTCCTAGGGAGCCCTCGAGTACAATAGTGAGTGAGCGAGTGAGTAAGTGAGTGAGTGAGTGAGGTTTTACGATGCTATTACTATTATTCAAGAAATAAAACAGCGGGGTACACCAGAAATTGGTTTCATATAAGATACCCATGTCGAGAATCAAACCCGGCCTTCGGCATGACAATCGAACGCTTTAACCACTATTCTTTCCTATCCGCACTCAGGTACATGGAAACCACAATATAACAATAGACAACGATTTCACACCGATCGATATAGGCGAAGCACGTTAATACCAGCATCCTACTTTGACAAGTGTGTCTCGTTTGACCAGAATTATTGGTTGCCTGTCCCTCCAGTTATCCCTCAAGGGGCTCGTAACACAAGCCCGAGTCACCAGCCATTTTTCAAATATCTGGTTTTATATTTATTGCAACACAGTTAATATATTGCTGCAGAGACAGGTGTCTGTGGTTCCTTTTAGTATGATTAATAAACAATTGAATTGTACAGAATGATGCATGGGATCAGTCGGTCGTATGTCATTAATTAGATTGCACGAAGCACAAACTGTCACAAAATGGACACCATATTATTCCTACATGTACGTTACAATCAGTCGGAAATTTTATTTTTGAGGAAATGAATTTATATATTAAACTGGAAAATATTGTCTCATATATATTGAGTTTCAGTACCGTGTAGTTTTGTTTGAATTAAAGTTGTGCAGAAAGGTTTTCAGCCGCAGCCATAGTCAAACAATACTGATGCGGTATCACGGTGAAGATCCGGGTAAAAGTTTGTCTTCAGCAACTCATGCTTGTCGTAAGAGACCACCAACGGCATCGGGTGGTCAGCCTGGTTGATGCATTTCATTGTATCCCAATTGCGTAGATCGATGCTCATGAAGTCAATAACTGGATTGTCTGGTCCAGACTCGATTATTCACAGACTTCCGTCATTTGACTGGTATACTGCTGAGTCGGCGTTAAACAATAAGCAATACGGCGTCACGGCAAAACAATGGTACATATAGACTGTGCCATGATGAGAATAGCATGGGTTATGCGCTTACAGTGATCCATTCATATAATTGTCCCCGCCATTTTACTTTTACGCCCAATGGAATCTGTTTCGTCGGAAAATCACAATCGCGTCTTGTTAATATTCTCTGGTGTTATCTTTTTTCTTAAAGATAATCCTCGGGTGTGTTATGTCCATTTGTTTCTACAGGTTGTATTTCTTTGTAGCTACCGTCTATGTGCACGTCCCAAGGTTGGACGATGCGATTTGGATGAGAGGGAAGTAAGTCTTGGTTCAGGGTTTTGCATTATTATCCCCCGCAACGAAGTGGAGGGGGGTTATAGAAATGTGTGCTTCGGAGCAGAACGCAAAACCCATGCGAGATATATCAACCAAACATGCAACATAGATAGGTCTAGTGATGAATTGATGCCTTTTGATAGTTTGGGATTTTCAGTAAAATATATTTTTCGAGTTTCCATGGCAACGACTTTGACTTAGACTGAAAATGGCAGTTCTCTTCACTAACCTCGACACACAGATAGATCTAGTAGTAAATTGGTGCCATTTGATAGTTTCGGTTTTTAAAAACAAATATTTTAAAGTTTCCATAGCAACCGGACATGTCATTTTGGTGGGGGATATGAGTATTTCATGTTCGTTGTATGAAGTGTATTGTGCTCATATCCAAAGGGGTTCGTAGTGTGCGGGGGTTTGGCTTCATTTAACTCTGCTAATTCTTGAAAGGGTTCGCTGTTCCACACAATTAGAATATCAAAGGTCATGTGTAGTTTCTGAGCTCCATGTCACTAGACAGTGTGATTGGACAGAGTTGAAAGGGCTTTCTGAACCAGAAAGATGTTCTGACCACCTTCTGACTTGTATAACTCCGTATGATAACCGGTTTTGCGAAAAGGATGAATTGTGTCAAACATTAAGACTTCATAATATACGTAGAGCCCGGTTTGCCGACGTGTGTCGATGATGTCAATCAGATGCATAGGAAATAATTAAAAATACAATCATGACACCTCAGGCGAATGCAAGACATATTTTTCATGACATGGTAACATTTGTGTGAATCAAATACTCCTGCTTACAACGTGTGATGGTTATTGATTTTACGTTATGTTTTCAGATTATTTTTTGGGGAGTTTTATTGAATATGAGATGCTCGGATATATAATTTGGAACAGGGCATGGAATATCCAATAATAAACTTGAAAAACAAAGAAAATGTTTGTCAACATTGAATTGAAGGATACAAAAGTTATTGATAATTGTTCCGTTGTACCCTCTTGCTATAGCTGTGAGACCCCCAGAATACCATGACGTCATGATACAAATGATTTGATGACGTCAAATACAACCATGAACGCTGAAACCCGCTTCGTTTGCAGAATCAAACATCAACTAAACTGACATGTTTATCTGATAAGTATTAATCAATCCTTCACCTGAACACACTCTCCCATTCGTTTTACAATAAGTATAGAAACTGCCAAATAAGTTCTGGTATGTGTTTTTTGTTAGTCCAAGAAGACTTCAGATTTGTTATAAACTCGCGCGTATTTGTGACGGGTGCCACCGATGGGGTAGGATACGCTCACCTTTTCGCGAACACCTGGTAGCATCATTATTTGGTTGGTTGGTTTGTTGTTTAACGCCACTCTCAGCAATACACCTGGCAACATCATTATTTGGTTGGCTGGTTGGTTGTTTAACGCCACCCTCAGCAATACACCTGGTAGCATCATTATTTGGTTGGCTGGTTGGTTGTTTAACGCCACCCTCAGCAATACACCTGGTAGCATCATTATTTGGTTGGCTGGTTGGTTGTTTAACGCCACCCTCAGCAATACACCTGGTAGCATCATTATTTGGTTGGTTGGTTTGTTGTTTAACGCCACCCTCAGCAATATTCCAGCTATATGACGGTGGTCTGAAAGTAATTGAGTCTGGACCAGACAATCCAGTGACAGACATCAGGAGCATCGATCCCCGTAATTGGGTTGAGATGACATGCACCATCCAAGTGAGCGAGCCTGGCCATCCGATCCCGTTAGTCGCCAACTGCGACATGTATAGTTTTCTGAAGAGCAATTCTAACCCGGATCTTCACGGATATCACAACTTTTCAGTGATTATCTCTGTTCTCATAGCCTTCACCAAAGTGGTAATAAAAGAACTAATATAAACCGATTAATATTCATAAGTAATCTCTACTAAATGCAGTCCACACTACGACCACATTACATGTTTTTGAATCACAATCACTATTTGGTTGTTATTCAAAAACATCACATGGTCGTAGAATGAACTATATTTAGTCAAATAATTATGAATATGGATCGGTTTAATTCTTGTATTACCACTTCGGTGAAGCTTATGAGTACAGAGATGATAATGATAGAGGCGAATATGGGATTCGAACCAACGCATTTTGACGTATTTATTTGTTACACGTCTGTGTGAAATTGTGCGAACTTGGCGACCTTGTACCTAACTCCATGCATACCTCAACTACAACTAGCATATAAAGGCAATGTGTGCTCTCGATTTCCAATTAGTTTTCTGTCTGGAGGCATAACATTGCCTTTTTTATAGGTAGTTAAATGACACGAACATGTTATGATTTATTTGTTGAAATTACAACTTTCAACCACACCATTATTTCCATACTAAATTCAGGCATATTGATTTTTTCGATAACCAAACCAGAATCTGTGGAGGAAACAGTGTTAGATTTAAGAGGTCGCACCGCCATGGTGGCGCGTAGTTTCCTTGATGGTTGTATCAATCATCGGGTTACGGCCCTAAAGTTTTTAACATTATTTCTCCATTATGTTTGTTTGCAGTATCCCTGACGATACAGGCGCTGAATGTTGCAGGCAATTTGTAAGATTCGTGAAATTAAAGATGAAAGAAGGGTTCTTACTGTGTGAATTGCATGTGTGTGTATATGTTGTGGATGTGTTCACACCTGACCTTTGAAAATGAAATCTGTCCAAAAAAATGGCATTGTCAAGGTAAACATTGTGTTTCTATAACTGCATTTTTCTGATGGGCTCTTTATATTGTGTTTGCGAAACTTAATGTCTATGGCGATAAGTTGACATTGACAAGAAGTGTATCTTGAACATTAACGTTAACTACAAAATGTCCTAACTTCTTTGATAGGCATTTAGAAGTTGGAATACTAAGTAAGGATAAGGATTTATGGATGAACAACTTCTTTATTACAATTAAGAGCGACGTTTCGGTGTAGGTTCTTACGTTATTATCCTGGTTCTGTATGCAGCTTGTCACTGAAGATGCGTTTCAACACACTGATTATTCGGTGTCCACTGTTGCACAATACATTGCCAATCCGTGAAGATCCGGGTTCGCGTGGGTCTTCAGCAATCCATGCTTGTCGTAAGCGGCGAATAACGGGACCGGGTGGTCAGGCTCACCGACTTGATTGATGCATGTCATTGCATCCCAGCTGAGTAGAAGACTGTATAGCAGCATACTGCTTGACGTCTACGCTTAGAACGAGAACCTCTAGACATATCAAATCTTGCGATTACGATACAGGCTTCACAATGAGGACCTCTCGAATGTACTACCGTTACAACACACAATTAAGTCAACATTCAGGTGATTATATTAAATGTCAAGCAGCATAAGACTTTATTTTGAAATATAACCCACAAACACAAACTACTAAGGTTGTTTGCAGAGATACACATTGAAAGGTTCAAGGTGGCATATGAACTATTGTCCACCAGAATTGTGATCTGAATATGTGTAGTTTCTATAAAGTTTACGATTGTAATTTGTATTACAACGAAATAAGGGGGTTATGCCAACGCTTCAAACATTTTCAACCTTTAACGATAAGGCGCAAAATGACGTGGGAGGTAGACGGTCCTGAGGCATGAGGTGCTGAAGGAGAGACGGTCATCAGAGAAGCGATATTCTTGGGAAGGGTGAAGGGTGAAGGGGTTGTTATTTAAACAAAGCAATAGTTCCAGAAGATGCAGGAAAAGATATTTGCAAGAACTGGATATTATATGGATGTAAGAACAAAACTTGATTGTGGTTACTATTAAACACTGTTTGTCTGCTCCTTTCAAAGGATAATATGCATATGTCTCGACGCAGTGACAAACAAATCTCCAACACAGTTCCAAGGCCCGCAGAAAATAGAAATGTCCGAGGCCTTAGAAATGAACACACGGCTGAAGCACACACACACACACACACACACACACACACACACACACACACACACACACACACACTCAATAACCAAACATCGACTTTTTTTCTAGTATCTATTCTTTATTCTAGTCGCGTAATTCTATGTTAATTGTGGGACGGTCGGGTAGCCTAGAAGTTAAAGTGTTCGCTCGTCACGCCGAAGACCCTGTTTTATTCCCGATATTGGTACAATGTGTGAAGCCAATATCTGGTGTCCCCCGCCGTGATATTGCTGGAATACTGATTTTGGAATGGCAGTTTTAAATAATGAGCTGGCGTGTTAAATGTTGATATAATTGTATATTAATTGTGTATAAAGACGCCGTGTTCCACAAGAGCATGCTTAAATCTCTGAAAGTTTGGTTCTGAAAAAGCACAAATTATTCAACAGGTAAATCCTAATACGGGTGTAAAGATGAAATTATAGAAATGGGATTGCTTTGAAGGTAAATAAGTTGCGACGGTCGTTTTGTGCTTTTCCACCCAGCGTTGCCGCTTTGAAATCAAAGGGAGGTAATTCACTATTGAAAGTTACTTCAGTTTCATTTTTGGAAATTCACCAGTTATTGTGTGGGGAGTGTTCGTCAGCCTATCTGACACTGATATATGGTAATGCTTCCGAATGTCATCGATTATGCGTCAGACTGTCAAACATACAACCGTCTACGTTAAACAACAAGTGACATAACTTTCCAGTTAGGACGCTCGTTTTGGGCGCACAGCCAAAGTAAAACGTGATTTCGCTTTAGCACTGACCCAACTTCACCGATATCTATTTCTTTTTAACACAAACATTGTATTATATGAAATGAAGATGTGTATAAAAAAAAATATATTGTTAAAACCAATATAAGAATAAAGTCAGTAGATACACTAAATCTATTCTAACAACTACTACTCCCACTACTTCTACCAAGTGCTGGTACAAAGAGTACCACTGCTATTGCTGTGCTTACTCTTTCTACTACCACTACCACCACCACCACTACTAAGTATTACTACTACAAATACTACGATTGCTACTCCTCATACTGCTACCACTACTGTAACAATTACCACTGCTACTACCATACTTTAACACTACTACTAAACTACAGTAAACTACGGTTATAACGAACTAATTTTAGTTCGTAATAACCGTAATTCGTTATAAGCATATATACAGCATATACACAATAAATGGCAGGGGCTAAAATATAAGTTTGTTATATCGGTAAGTTCGTTATAAGCGTGTTCGTTATAAACGTAGTTTACTGTACTATGTTGCTGCTGCTACTATTTCTATCACTTCTATTCTATAACTACATGTCTACTGTTACCATAAATATCACTACTGGTAGTTTAACTAGTGTTACTACTACTACTACAGCTGTTACTAAGTCTACTACTACAGACAACAATAAATACTACTACAAATACAACTAGTACGTATGTTGATATTTCGTGTACTACTATTACTACTACCACAATGTCGCGATCGGCTAATACTACAACTACGGCAACACATACCACTACCAGTGCAATTATTATATGAAACTACACTACTACTACGGCAGTTAATACTACAGCGTTCTTACTTCTACCGTCTTATTTTTGGTCAGTTGTTGCGGCAAGAGTCATCGCAGTATAGTCAAAGGCAGTTAAGGCGATTATTCCAAGCCTACAAAGATGGCATGGTAGAATGTGTTGCTTTACAAATAGCTATTATGATTAAACATCTAGTACTTTTGAGAGGACGTAATATTATGGAATATGACCAATATATGGCTGCTGAGTGATTATTTTCACTACACATTCAGCATGTAGCCATGCATTTAATGAAAGTGTTCCTATATGCCTTTTAATAATAGCTTGTACACAGCTGAAGTTGTACAGTGGTAGACTGTGAATCTATGCTTGGTACATAAAGCTGAAATATACTAAATTAATGATGTGTCATGTTCAAAGGGAGGGAGATCCGTATTATACTGAAAAAAGCGTGGAGGTCGGTACGAGAATCTCTCTGCAAAGGTTAATCTTTCCTGAGTGACATTTCAATCATACCTCGAATATATGTTCCATCAGGACGTTCACGCAAGTTGCTATCATAACGACCATGCCTGATTTACCACGAAGTTCAAACGACTTTCCGCCATAACGTACATGCAATTATTAATGATGACAGCTGTCATAACTTGTATATGTACGTTTCATTTATGTACAGTGCGTGAGTGGGTTTGATCTTTAAGCCGTTTTGAAGAGTATTTCATTTATATCACGGCGTGTCAGCTTGGTGTGAAGAAATTCCGAAATTATACAGGTCTTAGAAGTTTTCCCGACAAGACAACTGGGATTCGTACCCAACATCATATACATACACTTTATAAAAGTAAAGGATCATGCAATATAAATGTTAATACCAAGTATTAGAGCAAAGGCAAGAGTTGACGACAATCATCCTATGCAAGAACGTTAATGTCTCAAATTTTTAACACCAAAACCCTTCACAAAGTAGCCCCACACACGTGCATAAGGTGTCATTCCTGATGTTGGAATTTTTCATTTAATCTTTAGGACGCTAATTTCTGTCGATCTCATTGATTCTGATCATTGTATAGTTTTGAGTTACTTGATTTCATTCATTATGTACGAACGCCAGCAACGCGCGGAGCTTCTTCGGGCTATTAGCAACCTGGGCATCCTGATTCTGCTTATCATATTTTTTACTTGATTTCAGTCATTCTGTGTGTACAATGTATGTGATGCGGCGTCTGCAATGCGGTGCTTCTACGGGTTATTTGCATGCTGGAAACTGGCAGAAGTGAGCGTACAGTAGCCACTATATTCAATGTTTCACAGTCTGTGATTTACAAACTATCGACCAGGTACCAACAAACCCGAAATGTTGACTATCGACACTATCCAGGGCGTCATAGGTCATCGGCAAGAGTACAGGATCGATTGATAAGAAACCATGCTCTACAGAATCGAGCACGAACGGCGAATCAAATTGCTGCACACTTTAAATAGGCTACTGGTGAACGAGCTACAGATCAGACGATTAGAAATCGTCTTCATACAGCTCATCCTCATGCTCGACGGCCACGTTTTGTGTGGCTCCCTACAAATCGTTTTATTTCCAACAGACGTCAATGGTGTACAAAACGTCGGGGGTAGACATTGCTGATCACGTGTAATGTTTTCAGATGAGTCCAATTGAATTTCAAACCAATGCCAACCTGAGACTCCAGACCTTGTTACAGATTTGGAGGTGGATCGGTTATGGTATGGTGGTGGCATCAGTATGAATGAGCAAACCCCACTCCATATTGTGCAAGGAAAGATCACTAGGCATTACTTTGGAGACAACACACTGATACCCTTTGATGTTTCGTGTGTAAGGCGTGTGGGTCGACGTTCTGTCTCCTAAGACAACGCCCGTACTCACTATGCACAAATCACCACTGCTCACTTCAAGCAGGACAACATCTCTTAAATACAATGACCAGCAATGAGCCAACTGGGACAGCATTGGTTGACGGGTGCGTCGACCGCCGACCTCATTGGCTGAACGAGGCACGGCGCTGCAGGGAGAGTGGGGCAGACTCCTCAAATCACCTGTTGGAGATTCATACACAATATGCTCATCAAGTGAATGAATGTATTTTACACAGATCGTGGCGGTTTTACGCACTACTGATAAAAAAAAGGCAACTTTGAAATTCCCCATCTTCCACCTATCGTCCTTCGGGATCTTTGTCGGTCATAACATCCACTGGCACACCTCACTACCAGTGTTCCCAATTCGTTCAATATTATCATACCACTAATACAAGAAACTAATATATCACACCATTCAGAATTTAATTTTGGTTATTGAGGAGTACCCCTTTCTTTTTGTGAAGAGTACATTTCTAGGTGCGCCTATGGGACGCAACTCTTTACAGCGAACTTCACAGACATGTTCAATTTGAGCTCATATTAAGAACTTACCAAAGTCTGCAGATTGATTGGATTCAATAATGTGACGACACACATATTTTATTAACCATCCGAAACGTCAAAGCAATGAAAAATATTACAAAAGCCTGCAGATAATGACGACGTTGCCACTACTTAAACAACAACAACAACAACTACTACTACTACTGTTTATTTCGGTATCACTTGATATGTCAGTAAAAGAGACATATAATATATTCCTAAATAACAACCCGGCCATTACTGGCTTGCGAGACATAAGGGAGACAGTTCTATGGCATAATCTGTGCTTATATGTAACAACAATTAATGCCGTGCTATCAATGGTGTCTCTTTACGTCTGTGACATTTAGAAGTGGCAAGTAGATCACTTGCTTGATAATAGTGTTTGTATCTACACTAAAACGTCGCACTCATTGTAATAAAGAAGTCGTATATCCATTGCATTATGTCCCTTGGTCATCATACCAACTTCTAGATGCCACTTAAAGTCGTCATGAGACACCATTCACAGCACAGCATTACGTATCAGACGTAATTACATGTAAGAACACATTATGCCATACATAGTTTTTGTTTGTTTGTTTGTTTAACGCCGCACTCAGCAATGTTCCAGCTTTATAACGGCGGTCTGTAAATAATCGAGTCTGGACCAGACAATCCATATATAGTACAGCATATAAAACAGTACACAAACCAAAACGCAAACATAGTCAGATACCCAACCGCAAAACCTGCAGAGGGATATACCTATGTCCAAAATACACACACACACACACACACACACACACACACACACACACATACATACATACATCCATACATACATCCCCCCCCCCACACACACATACATGTATGCATGCACACCAACACACACACACACACATATATATATATATATATATACACATATGCTGTAGAACATTAATGAGGACAGACACACCATCTATCCTGTTAAATCAAAAATAGCAAGTTATTATTACTTCTTTAATGTTCACAGAAAAGGTACAGACACATTTGTATCCAACCATCACAGACACTGACACATGCATTGTGAATCAATACATCTTCAACTAGATAAATGCCTCACGGATCTGAAAGGCATATTTTCAATTTGACCTGTCAGACTTAATTACATGGATGTCAACCTTGTGTTGACCTTAAACCCACTCCATCTACGCTTCACCACCAGCACAAGAGAGGCTGCGAAAGTTTTAATCATGTGGCCGGATAACACCGTATCTTGGGAATGCTTTCACGACACTGATCCTTCCAGATTAAACTTGCTTTCTTTTGCTAACGAAGGAAAAAAATCTCCTCTGTGCATACAATTACATGCTGATGCTTTTACTGACTTTTTCTCCTTCAACCGATTTTGGATACGGGTTAGTGTTCAGCAACCCATGCTTGTCGTAGGAGGTGGCTAACGGGGTCAGGTGGTTAAGACTCGCTGATTTGGTTGATGCAAGCCGCCGTATCCCAATTGCGTAGATCGATGCTCGTGATGCCAATCACTGGATTGTCTAGTCCTGACTCGATTATTTACAGACTGACGCCATATAGCTTGAATATTGCTAAATGTGGCGTTAAATCAACAAACATCCGATTTGCGAAGAAATTAAAAGCGTCAGTACTCATAACAAATAAGTAACATGCACATGTGTGATTCCTCTTGTTTTGTAACAGTTCCTATCATAGCATGATGCGTTATTCATGGAAACGGGTATTCGAGTTGTCACGTGAGGGATACACCATTTTATATTCTGAGAGTAGGGGTGGCGTGGTGATTTTGTTAGTGCCAGGATAATGTTTCAGTCAGTTCTTCGAAACAAGACATATTTATGTGTATGGATGTGTGACTCAATTATTCTTTGTACAACACATTTCGAATTCATATATTTGGTACAATCTGAGCACAAAAATGATTCGTCGCCATCCCAAGGACGTCGACGCAGCCATGGTCACCAGGAAGGACGAAGACCAAATGATGCCATTAATTCAAAAGATTTGTTGCCTCTCCTTCAAAAACCATGAGGACAGCACATCATTGAAAGATATTACACGACTTCAGCAACGCTGGCTCATGGAAGGGATCGCAAAGAGCCCACCGCATCGAGAGATGTTTTTAATGTTGATTTGATGCTATTGGCCAAACCAGAAAAAGACTGTACTAACTCAGACAAAAACCGTATGTTCCTTTCATATTTTTGTCACCGCTAATTTGTTTTTAACGCCCAATAGCAACTGTTTCACGCCATTATCAGCACTCTTTATTATCTTTCGTTGATTCATGATACTGCTACCAACGTGTATGTATGTATGTATGTATGTATGTATGTATGCATGTATGTATGTATGTATGTACTCAGCAATATTCCAGCTATATGTAAGTAATCGAGTCTGGACCAGACAATCCAGTGATTGACATGAGCATCGATCCACACAATTTGGGACACCATGACATGCATCAAGTCAGCGAGCCTGACCACCCGATCCCGTAAGTCGGCTCTTACGTCAAGCATAGTTGCCTTTTACGGCTAGCATGGCTGAAGACCTATTCTACCCCGTATCGTCACGGGTCTACCATCCTGAAGGTCAAATAGGCATACGTGACTTCTCAATGACTGACAACGGCAACATTCGTCAGTTTTCAAATATGAACCAAAATATCGTGAGCAGCCTCCTTCCAACTGGGATCGCATCTTTAAAATCATTATGGATGGTGTGGAAGCATTGATCAAAAGAGTAGAAGATGCCAGTGCGTGCTGTGGAAAGCACAAACTGAAAAGAAGAAACAGAAATGGGGAAAAACATTCACCCTAAGTCTGGCTGCCCTACATGAATCTGTAGCAGTTGTCCCCACTGACAAGGCCTCAATTAACATAACCATTATATGTAAGCATCACTACATTAATTGTTTGATCAAGTGTTTGGTGTAAGTGACGTATCAAATAATGCCACATATAAGGTTAGTATGTTTACTGAGAAAGAAATCTGCCAAAGTCATGCATCAGTACAGTCAACTTTTGACTTGACTCCATAAGCTGAAAACATGTCCATTCCACTTTTGTACATGATTCAAAACATTCATAATTATCCGTACAAATAGAGATATATTGCCGAGTCCAGCAAATATACCACCAAATCCCTGCCTCAAAGATTGACCGTAATCCTCAATATTATCAAAGAGAAACGTGACCATAGATCTAGAGATATATCCATCTTCAAAGGTTCAGGTCAGTTTGTCAAAGATGAAAGCAAATGCCATCTGAAGTTTACTGAGAAAACAATATGTGAAATGCTGGTCTTCCTCATTGCTGTGCAGTAGGTGTCAGTTTATTAACAAAACTTCCGTTTATATTGCAACATTTGAATGTTTCTCGCTAGAAATTTATTTTGCATTTTATTAACACAATGTAATGAAATGTAAAATCAATTGACAAACGTTTCCTTTATATCCCTGAGGATCGAACTCGCAACCTTCTAATCTGGAGCCAAGTGACTGTACCATGAGACTACAGAAGCGTTGAAAAGAGACAAAAGCTTTTAAGCATGTCCTTTTCAAATACCGTACGACAGCAACTGGCATTTTACGCCCGTTTCCCAAGGTTCATGGAAAGTATTTTGAAACAAACATGTTAGAAATTGTTGATTAAGTTTCTTTTTTCGTTTTATAAGTGAGATAAAACACTTCCCCTCGGGTTTTTATGATATTTAAATAAAACCTTTAACCCGCGGATGCGGGTTTTAGAAATCATAAAAACCCTCGGACGTGCTATATCCTACACATAACCAAGAAATAACCAGTTTCCTTCCACTGATTTACCAACCTGAACTAGAAATGAACGAGTTCAGTGAGACCGTTTCGTATTAAGATCTATTCATAAAGAATGACAAAACATTCCTCACAAGAATCCATGACAAGTAGGATGACTTCAACTTTCAAATAGTCAACTTTCTCTTTATGCCAAGCAATATTCCAGCAGCTCCAGCTCTTGGTGTCTTCATGTCGCTTTTGAGGTACAATTGCATGGGCGTGCTCTTTCAACCAAAAATTCAAAGAATGTCATACTACTCTTGCTCAAAAGCTGTTTGCTCGAGGTTACAACATTCAAGACCGCAGTACAGCTTTCAAAAAGTTTTATGGTAGACATGTCTCGGTCATTTCCGAATTTGACAAAAATAACATCTGACAGTGACTAACAAACACTCATGATATCGTCGGAATCGAACAATCGACCCTGTTTTGGGAGATTTCTTATTAATATGGAAAGGGACACACACACGCACACACGCACACACGCACACACACACACACACACACACACACAATAAATCATAACACGGATGCGAGGTTATATGATAACGTGCAGGCGAAATGTTAGCATTACATGAATACGAGATATTACCATTCCGTACATTCGAGGCTTCCCCATTCTCTTTTACCATAACGCGCGTCATGTATATCATACTTATGTCGATGTTGCCATCACACCGAACATGCAAGGTTCCACTGTAACATGTTTGAAACCTCCCACTTTATGAACTAAAACATGATGTCAAAGATAAATAAGATCTATAATGTCAAACTGTAACGTCTTGGCAATCAAATTGCTGGCCTGGTAAATTGCTGCACAATACGATCTGAGTTTCACAAATCATACAAACGAAAGCAAGTCCCCTGACCATATTTTCCCCACTGAAAGTAAGTAATGTACAGTCAACTGGTGACACAAACCTCAGTAGTTTACACTGTCTAGTGCACATAGCCCAACAGAAGCCCCGGTCCCAACAGACAGGAGGTCCATGTGTGAAGCTCTTGGTACCGCTTGTCACGCAAAGACCCTGGTTTAGGATCCACATGGGACCAATGTCTAAAGCCCCGACTCAAGTTTCTCCGCCGTCAGATGTGCGGCAATTAAACCTGCGTAAAACCCTTTACACCCTTTCAGTCACGTCATGCATGGTTTTCGTAAGAGACAACTAAACCTCAGGTCAGGAAACTAAGACGGTTGAGAACGAGTAATACTTAAATGGGTTTCCATTTGGGATAATGGTACCTCAGCTTGTTAGTCTTCATGTGGGTGTTATCCTACCTTGTCGGTGTGGATTTATTGCCTGTCTTCCCAGCAGACAGTCGATATACAGCAAAGACACCTTGATATAGGTAAAGGTTAAAAGGACACACAACTTTAAACATGGTCTATACAGGGATACGGATTTGATACCGGTATTGACGTTTAGTCCGAAATGTGTATTGAAATTGAACAGACCTCAGCACTTCTGAAAATATGTGATTTAGTGAATAGAGGAAGGTTATTAAGTGAGGTGTGGGTTCAAGTTCTGTTCCATTTTGTTTCATATGTGGAAGCTTGGATGAAATTGAATTACTTTCAGGAAATGGAACGTCCTGTAATCCAGAAAATTGGAAGCTATCATGTTACTCTTATTGCTACGTTGTTGTTGTGTTGGTAGGGATGTTATTGATTTGGGGTAAGTGACTTCAGAAAGCTTATTAAGAAATAACGTCAGAAGTTAACCTTTGTACATCGCGATAGATATGATCAATATGCCAGTGAAGGTCTATGTTAAAGACCAGGGGATACAGTAGTCGACTAATTGCATTGTGGAATGGGATCTGATTGTGTGTGTAGGAAACATTCTGTGTTACATTTATCACAAAGTGGTAAAGGCCTAAAAGCCCTTGATTTGATTCTAGATACCCGAGAACCTGTTATATGTGAACAATAAACTTTCGCCATAATTATGTGGATCGTGTTGAGACCATGAAGTATCAATGTACATGTTTTCGATGTGATACTTGCTTTAACCACAATCCTCTATTTCATTAATGGCGAATAACATGTCACGAGCTTTTTCGATCCCTGAAACTTCAAATGGCAATTGGTCTGAATAACAGCTACAAAACCCTATTCATTATCATAAAACATCTCATCTGAAAGCAGAGTATGATTCCGACTATATGATAAACTGCTTGTTCGCATGATACTCACATGTTGTTTGTTCGTCCGTCATTTCTTTACAATGTACATGGTCGATTGTCAAGACTTGGGGAGTCATGTGAGCATTCAAGATGTGAGAATGATGCTATTTCACCTCCAAACGCTATCAACAGACTTTCTTGATCACAATTAAACTTTATCTCTGGGTGTTGCAACATCCTCCACTGCAACATCATACGATATGTGAAAGCTACACTACGGCGGATATATAATAGTGTTTAAACAGAAAACATGAGTACAAGGTGATACGTTGTCGCTCATGATCATGGAATGTCAGAAGTCATAGGCAAGAACATGAGGAGTTCGGGGATTTAACAATGATGTATTTACCAGGAATAAGTACCGTTCAGAACGCCTGACACAAACTACAGTCAGAAACTCACATGCACACTATCGACACACCATCGTGATCAGAATTCAGAGATGTTCATACTGACAAAATCCCCATTTAAAAGCTTGTAAAAAAATGACAAATTATTCAATCAAAATGTAACTAAAGCTGTAGGATGTGTGTGCGAGTGTGATTAACAGTCGCATCACATGTAAGGTCTTACTGTTTTTGTCTTCATGCTGTGTATTGATTTCCTCTTACAAAGTTAAATTTGAATGTGAGCACATACCACCATCAGAGTGAAATCAACATGCAGCTTCGTAATGTATCTATGAAATGGTTCGAAAAGATTCAATTATATTCTTTTTATTATTACCTACAATGTGTTTCTTTGAGCCATTATGAACAAAGGCCTAATGGACTGCGTTGTACATTCATGCAAAACATATTGAACACCATCGACCCGTGAAGATCCGGAGTAGAGTAGGTCTTCAGCAACCCATGCTTGCCGTGAAAGGCGACTATTGGCGACTTGGTTGAAGCACGTCATCGATCCCAAATGCGTGGATCGATGCTCATGATATAAATCACTGGATTGTCTGCCTCGACAATTTACAGACCACCGTCATATAGCTGGAATATTGCTGCGTCCGGCGTTTAACAACAAACCAAAACAAATCCCACTTCGTGCTATAAGTATATAAAGATTAAGTATGGACTGTTTGAATTTGTTGCATAGCTTCAGGGATGGAGTAACGACAGTCAGTCAGTAGTCTTGGCTTGTAACGGCTTATTCGGAATGGTTATTTTATTGAGTTTGCCATCGACGTATATAACACTACTGCTTCACATGGAAGCAATTCTACTCTAACTCAACATTTGGCACTTGAAACTCGAAACACTTGTGTCTGGCAAACATATCAGAATTAGGAGAATAAACATAAACCTAGAATTCGGAAACGTGTCAGAGGCTAGGTTTATTTTACGAGGCCTTTGAGGGATCTCAGACAACGGAACGAATAAATGTGTCCAAATGTGGCTTGCTTGTACATTTGGTTTTACGATGTCACCATGGCCTCCGTCCATCGATCAGCTAACTGTGGTTCGAATGTCTCTGGGTGTCACAGTATCTGGTCATTACTCTATTGCTTTAATCATCACTTATTCGTGTCTATAGATCTATCCATTTGGCCATTACTGAAGCGCACAGACATCAATCTATACTTACTAGCGACCGGTGATCGCCTGTGAACGGTTATGTCCAGGAACAGATATCACCCCGTTACAGCGTTTGTGATCGCGACTTGTTTCAGCTTTGCGAATTTTCATTAGAACGGAGAAATATTAATTGGAAAATAAGGAGCAAAATGACATCTACATTAAGATAAATTGATACAGGCATTAATTCATTATTACGAATCTTTGTTGTTTTGTTTGTTTGCTTTTTAACGCCGCACTCAGCAATATTCCAGCTATATTGACGGCGGTTAGTAAAATAATCGGGTCTGGACCAGACAATCCAGTGATTGACATCATGAGCATCGATTCACGGAAGTGGGATCGATGACATATATCAACCAAGTCAGCAAGCCTGACCACCCGATCCAGTTAGTCTCCTTTTGCGACAAGCATAGTTGCCTTTTAAGTGTGGGTTGCTGAAGACCTATTCAACCCCGGACGCTTCACGGGTCTATAATGAATATAATAACAGAGGGTATATTCTATGCGTAATTAGTTTTACTGAAGCTGTGCGCGTGATCACATGATACGTCCCGTAGGACGATGTCGATGAGTGCAACCGTACATCGAACTGAAAGTTCCATTTCCACGGTTTTGTTGCCGTATCGGCTCGGTATAACAGAAATCGACTCGAAGCCAAGGACTGACTGCAGGTCCCAGAGTCAAGCTACTGCTATTGCTGAAACACTGGACACTTTTACCAGGGTTGAATGAAACATTCTGGGGCTCACATGGAAGAAATTGCGTAAAATGGATTTTTTCTGTGAACATACCATTACATCAGAGAAACATAAAAACCAGCGTTATCACTATCCTCCGTCATAGGGCACTTAAGTGGTGAATAATAGTTAATTTAAACTATAAAAAAGTCCTATAATGCTTTGTGAAGAAATAGGCACTAAGGTTGCGTTATGCCATCAGACAACAAAGAAGTAACATGATTAAATGTGAAATTAATACACGCAAACGGCCCTTATCTGGATAAAAATACTTAATGTGCAAGGTTTCTTTCATGTAACGTCAGTAGTTTCTCAGTCTGAGAAAACGTGTTCCCTATTCGCGCAGTATACACTAAGTTGAAAAGCATGGCGTGAGGGCCTTAACTCTTAAGAAATTGCGTTTGTTGTTTGGTTGTTTGACGCCGCACTATTCCAGCTATATGGCGGCGGTCTGTAAATAATCTAGTCTGTGCCAGACAATCCAGTTATTAATATCATGAGCATCAATCCACACAATTGGGATTGATGACATGACCAAGTCAGCGAGCCTGAAGATTCCGGGGTAGAATAGGTCTTCAGCAACACATGCTTGCCGTAAAAGGTGACTATGCTTGACGTAAAAGGAGACTAACGGGATCGGGTGGTCAGGCTCGCTGACTTGGTTGATGCATGTCATCGATTCCATTTGCGTGGATCGATGATCATGATATTAATCACTGGATTGTCTGGTCCAGACTCGATTATTTACAGACCGCCGTCATATAGCTGGAATATTGCTGAGTGCGGCGTTAAACAACCAACCAACCAACTGTTTGAAATTAGCATAAAAAGTGCAATATTTCCACTGTTACCAAGCCTTCTTTGGATTTAGTACAAGTAAGCTACACAATAGAAGGATTATCGAGGGTGGCGTCGTGGGAATAACCCGTGTTGTGATACCTTTGGTAACAAATGTAAAGCCAGAAAAAAATATCAGGAGACATGTTATAATTGTGTGCTTCCACATCTATTGAAAATGTGAGACAAAAGTGTTCTCAAGACAAATGAAAACCTGATGAAGTGAGGGTTTCTGATACTGCCTTCAGTGACTACTTTATCCAGGTACAAAAATACAACATACAGGACTTAATGAAAATGGATGAAAAAGTAACCTGCCAGAGGAATTACCTGAACATTGATTTGGAAATATGATTTTGGATGAATTGTCTCTACAGGAAGATCTACAGTTAGTCACGAAAGCTTGTTGGATTTCATTTTCAGATATTTCAGTTACATCTAGTACTGAATCTCCCAACATTGCGTAAGTTGTATTACAATCTGCTTCTCGTGGGGTTCGGTTTTCTATAGCTCCACAAATGTACTTATCGTATCATCACTTGGATAAGGACAGTCTGTCGCTATTGATGGAGCTTCCACAAACAGACGTTTTGTTTAAATGCACTTTGACGAGCCCCTAAATGCCGAGCGCCAGACAGGGTAACAACATGTACCATCATTTAACGTCTTTTTGGTATAACGCGGTCGGGGATAGAACCCCGAACCTTCTGCTCTCCGGGTGGACACTCTACCACAAGACCACGGTGGCGGTCACCACGTCCAGAGCATTTGTCGTATATTCGAATTGGAAATTTAGTCTGATTCCTCACCAAGATAGCTACGAATAAATTAAAATAACATCCTATGAGCACTTTAGACAATGCCACGTAACATTTTTTTCAGACAATTCTGCATATTGCTTCTCATTATGATTTATCCTGACACATGACCTATGATACCATGCACCACACTTGCTGCATCCAATCTTAGGCTCTTCATCATGATACTGGGCTTCATGATTTCATCTGACTTTCCAGAAACCTCATCCTTTCCCCTTTTCTTTTCCATTTCTTATGTTCTAAGCTTGATCTTCGTTCGTTTTCTGAAGGCCAGCAGTACACTGTATGTGTCGTAGCTCAACTGACTTACACTGGCTTGAGGTTCATCTGTGACAGCCTCGTCTGTCTTCGCCTGTTTTCTGCGTCTGTGGAACCCGCTGCTAATGAGATGTTTCCACACAGTTCAGTAATTACTTGTTCTTTCTTCTTTAGTTTCATTCCATACGCATAAAAGTCAGTTCATCTTTCGTAGAACCGGATCAGGAAGCTGTTTGTCTTCCTGCTTTACTGGGGCGGTCGGATAGCCTAGTGGTTAAAGCGTTCGCTCGTTACGCCGAAGACCCGGGTTCGATTCCCGATATGGGTACAAAGTGTGAAGCCCATTTCTGGTGTCCCCCGCCGTGATATTGCTGGAATATTGCTAAAAGCTGCGTAAAACCATACTCACTCACTCCTGCTTTATTGCAGATTTTAGTTTCAAGTTTGAACAATCACCTGCAGGTGTTCGATCTTGTTTCAAATTTACCATTGAAGGAAGGGAAGCTGATGATTTCGATTTCTGGGTCACTTGATTCAGTGCTGCACGGAGGTATTTGTCTATTAACGTATTAAACAATTCAGTCAGAATGTCCACAAAAGCCTCTGTGATGTCATTTTTCGAATTTTAATCAGTCTCATTGATGCCAACCGACTATGAGTTATATCTGTACCGGGTGTGTATAAGATACAGTCCCGGACATGTAGCAGACGAGTTTCACCTGTCCGCTTGAAGTTATGGGTAAAGCTGTTAGAACTAGAAGTTCTTCTTACTAAACAATCTGACTTCAAAAGTCACGCGTAGATGACGTTCATGCCTATTGTTACACTCGTTCATTTTCTGTAATAATATGTCGTCTTCGTGTTCAAGTGGTATCTCGGCAGATGACAGAATTGAAATTGCATGGACCATGCAGAGCTGAAAGATGAAGACGGAAAAATGAAATACAAAAACATGTGTTCTGTGATGGAAGCCATATTTGTATGAAATACCACACATCAATGCTGAAAGGGAAGGAATTCAGTGTTGTGAGGAAACACAGAACATGCTTTAGACCCAAGCTGAGTGTTGAGGTACTGTCTGTCCTCTTTGAGGGAGGAGAAATGTCAGCGTATGGTCCATGGAAATGCACCTTGTTTAAAGCAACTCACTGACGAAACTTTGAAAAAGTGAGGAGTGCATGATAGCAGTCTCTTAAGAAGAATTAAGTGTGCATTCCAATGTTTACTGTGTAATCTCGTAGAACTGAGAACTATTTGTTTTGGTAATTGTGGTTAAGTTATGTTGACTGTCAGTGTTGTGACTTTTTAAAGCCATATAATTACATTAATCATGTAAACATCCAGGAAGTTAGTATCATAACCTATCTAAAACAGAGTCGACCATGAGCTATATCTTTACCAGGTATGTTTAGGATACAGTCCACGGACATTTTGCAGACGAGTTTCACCTGTCAGCTTGAAGTTATGGGTAAGGCTGTTAGAACTAGAAGTTCTTCTTATGGCGTACTAAACAATGTGACTTCAGAAATCTCGCATAGATGACGTTCATGCCTATTGTTACATTCGTTCATGCGGTTTTCTGTAATAATATGTCGTCTTACTTTGTGAACTCAGAATAACATGACACATGAAGTTTTGTTAACTTTATTGCAGGAAAACATTTACTACTTTCAGTGACAGACAGGGAGTGAGAATGTTTCCGGATTCTTAGGTAGTTACTCACTATGGTTGTGATCGTACAAAGACAGCTGTAGTCATTTGGTGTTTAAGCAGGGGATACTTCAAATCATACTGCAACTGAAATGCAGAAAGGACCTTTACCCTATCGACAGATGGTTGGAATGGTGTAAGGCACACCCCATCTACAGATGGTAGCAATGATGACAGACACAGCTATGTCCAGTTGTCAGATATTGTCATGAATCAACAGGAACATTGGTATCAGTATTGTCTGTTTCAGCCTGTCCCAGCCTACCCTGCAAACAATACTGTGGAAAATAATTTCCAACTTTTTAGTCAGTATCTATCAGGAAGAAATAGTCCTTGGACAAATGACAGGAATACATAAAGGTGTGCTAGCTTTCATTATGAAAGAGCAAAACGATGTTCGTGCCACCAGTTACCAGTTTCAACTTCTTTCTGATTGACATTAATATCTTCCTTCTACTAAGGGGGCGGTCGGGTAGCCCAGTGGTTTAAAGCGTTCGCCCGTCACACCGAAGACCAGGGTGCGATTCCCGACATGGGTACAATGTGTGAAGCCCATTTCTGGTGTCCCCCGCCGTGATATTGCTGGAATATTGCTAAAGGCGGCGTAAAACCATACTCACTCACTCACTCATTCACTCTTTCAACCAAGATGAGAGTGTTATTATAATTAAGTGAAACATGTAGGAAATCATAGTGAATCATGGCTCAAACAAACAATCACAGATAACGCAGAGCTTGTGAAGGAACACAGAAGAGGACAACCTGCCAGTGTTTGAGGGAATAAACATTTTCCGTTAACATGATGCATATTGTAAACTATTTCCTGAGGAGAAAGTTAATTGCCTTATTAGCAGAAGTGAGCATGAGATTTCTTAAAGCAGATTACTTATCAAAGGCTGAAAGTTAAGTGATTATTGACTTTTGTGAAACGAAAAACCAACGCAGACGAGAAGAGGTTGTTATGGACACAGACACGAGGAAGCATCTTGAAGAAAACGTCAGTGCCTTGAGAAACATCAGCGCTGCATGCCCCTATATTGTAAAGAGGTTTCCTCTCAGTGATGATCGCCTTATATGTACTAATTTGGTAGACAAACACGTAAGACAGAAAGCAGTTTCTTGTATTTTTGTTAGCAAATTACCTTTCGTGCTGAAAAATGGCCATGCTGATACACGTGTACACAAAATTATATGCCCTTGAGTTTCAGACGAGTTCAAGTGGATTCTCGGCAGTTGACAGAATTGACATTGCATGGGCCATAGGGAGCTGAAAGATGAAGACGGAAAATTTAAGTACAAAAACTTGTGTTCTGTGATGGAAGCCATATTTGTATGAAATACCACACATCAATGCTGATAGGGAAGGAATTCAGTGTTGTGGGGAAACACAGAACATGCTTTAGACCCAAGCTGAGTGTTGAGGTACTGTCTGTCCTCTTTGGGGGAGCAGAAATGTCAGCGTATGGTCCATGGAAATGCACCTTGTTTAAAGCAACTCACTGACGAAACTTTGATAAAAGTGAAGAGTGCATGATAGCAGTCTCTTAAGAAGAATTAAGTCTAAAATTGATCGTGTACATTCCAGTGTTTACGGTGTAATCTCGTAGAATTGAGAACTATTTGTTTTGGTAATTGTGGTTAAGTTATGTTGACTGTCAGTGTTGTGACCTGATTTGAATTCCAGTGTTCTATTTCATACTCGAATAATTCAAACACTGAGACACAGAATGGATTCCTCCCTGAATACAAGGAATCAAAGGATACGCATACCATGGATCTGAAACATTCCACAAAAGTGTATTTAAGTGCTGATGTAAACCAACATGCCATTGGCACTATGGCATTGTATTCCTACGCTATTTCTGAAGTTAGTTTAGAGTATGAACTTATGTTTCAAACTTCGAATAATTTAAGTATTACATTACAAGTTGAAGAGACTGTTTCCGTTTCTCGCTGTAGGCTCGCACAATACATTTTATTTATTCCTAACTATGATATTTACACACATTCGGAAAATAATCTAAATACATGGGATGGTCAAGCAATATCACTATCCTGCTTCAGGGGTCTATGCGGCAGACTTAAGCCCATTTGCTAATATCTTCAGCAACCCTTACATGACGTAAAAGGCGACTCTACTCGTCTGCAAGAATTTGATTAATGTTCGAAACGTTATCCACATGTCTATCATAAAACGTTTTGAAGACTCTACAAAGGCCTTCGTTGTTGTAATCATTGGCCTGGCCAAACAACCTTTTAGCTTCGTACGATGCCCTTTGGATCCCTGAAGATCCGGGGTAGAACAGGTCTTCAGCAACCCATGCTTGTCGTAAGAGGCGACTAACGGGATCGGGTGGTCAGGCTCACTGACTGGTCGAAGCATGTCATGGTATCCCAAATGTGTGGTTCGATGCTAATGTAGTCAATCATTGGATGGTCTGGTACAGACTCGATTATTTACAGACCGTCGTCATATAGTTGGAACAATGCTGCGTGCGGTGTTAAACTACAAACAAACTCAGACACAGTATACTGACGCTGAGCGGACCGGTCCTTGTTTTTGACTCAACCACAAAGGCGATGAAGTACGGTTTACTGTTATTGAAACAATGTTGCTTATACAGTTAAGGAGGTTCAGTGAATTTACCACATGGTTTCACAATGTCTTGTAAGCAGCAGAGCCTCTGCACTTTTATGAAGCAGAAGTAATTACAAAATTTAATACTAAATTATCGTTTGCAATAAATCAGTAAATGATTCACTTGATTTTCTAGTATAAAACAGGATGGTTTACAGGGTGCTGTCGTATGGCAGAAGTTCTCCTAATTGTCACTGCTATTTTGCCTTTATGCCCAGCAGAATGACATTTAGCGGACAATCTAGACTGCCTCTTCTCTGGCGATGACGTATTGTTTTTGAATAGAATACGCAGGAGCACTCCGACGTCTAGTGGCTTACTGTTGAAATGATAAGCTCGAGTTTAATTCGTTATGGCCTCAGGGTTAGTATAATATGCATTTAATACGTTGTTCAAGTGAATTGTTCTTGTCGATAGATGTTATTATGTACTGACACTTACTTTCCTCAACAGATCGCTTCCTATCACCTTTTTAATCAGTGATGTCTGCTGGACGCTGATTGGATTTTATATCGCGCAAAATTAGACGACATTTGATGCTGATTGATTAATTGAAAACAAACACCACATATGAAATGGTATATGTTTAGATATTTATGGACGAATGTCTTCAGTTGATATCATAAACGAAAGGTATGCAGCGACAGAACCAGATATAGATAGGAGGGACTTGGATTACAATGAGGTGTAAGGTTGATGTGCGACATAGGCCATAGACATTTGCCATGTTCGTGAAATCCACGAGTATGAGTATTGAGCTGTCAGACAAAGGATCCTTTTCTTGGCCAATGTGGGGTTCGGTCCCATGAAGGTCTCATGGTGCAACTTAAAAGTATAAATATGCCAAGCCAAGGAGATAAAAAGGTCAAAAGATTACAGACGCAGTTAATATTTTGGTGATCACAATCCTGCCTAATCTGAATTCTGCAGTGCGCATGGGAGGCAACTCTGCAAAGCGAAATACGCTCCCATTGACCAGCGGTCAACCAGGATCCCAGCCCCCTTGTCCAGTGCATTTCATTATGGCTTATTTCATCCATCCTTCCTAAACATGCTCAAAGCGCCATATTATTGCCCCCGTCAACGAATCAGTGAAGTCGGATTTCTTTCTCAGCTCCAAGGAGACACCACATGTGACATGTGTTTCAGTGTGGGACAAGAAAGAAGTCCTAGAAACTCTGAAGAGATAAACTGCGGAACACGATCTGTCACCCATCCACCTGCTCTCCGCGACCAGCTCTTCTTAATTTCGCCTGATTTGTGACCTGTACGCTGTAGACAGGACCAAGTCGAGGTGTCACATAAAGCATTGCCATTAATTGTATAGTCTAGCCTGGTATTGCATGATATTGTAGTTCTGAGGACAAGAGTGGCTAAATATAGACCACAGACAACGTTAGTAAAATAGCTTTGAGTGGCAAAATGTCATCCATGTGGTACGTTACACCGATTGATGATGCGACGTACAGCTATTTTCTAACGCTACTGTAAAACAGGTTGTTCATGCAGTGTTAAATGTGCATATTACACGGAGAACCCCTGGGACATATTGCTTGTCTTTCGTAACCTGTGATATTTTCGGCATGTCTCATGAATCCAATAGACCTATGAGCTAAAATATCATTAATGTCATCTCTCTATTTCCCAGGGTACTGCGAACATGTTGTCAATAAATCGTAGATGCCAATACTGTAAATAATTGATGCAATTAAGACAGCCGCATGGCTGTAGGGCATAAAGACATGGATGGACGTGGGATGTGGATGAGTTATTTCGAACGCGTCAAACAGGGAACACCCATTAATATATTTATAAATCGTACAGCTACAGGTCATGAAAGTGTTGCTGTCCACATACATTATTTGATGGACCACCCCCGTGATGTAGTGTATGGAGTCTGCTCCGTGAGCGGACGGTAGGTGTTTCGACCCCTGGCCACGTCAGCAGACGTTAAACCACTGGCATTATTGAAGGCTTTGTCCAAGAGGTTAAAGTACCATAAAAATGACTGTCCCCCTGTGTGACACTTAATTCGTCATAATCGATGTAACTGTCATCAGCCCGAGTTTAAAGCCAACCCATTGCTGAGTATTTTTAATATTGTCTTGTATTGAGCACAACCACCAGCAGCTAAAGTGGTGACGTAAATCATGCTGGGGTATCGTGCAGAAAATAGAGGCACAGCACGTCTCCATGGTCCCCAGCGAGGTGACCTAGCTTAATTTACCGGTGGCCTATGGCCCGTGTATAAACTGTATAAATGGTATTTTTATGCCCAAATATGTTTGATAATATTTGTTTTTAGACATAGCTTTGCACTCATGACTCACCTGCGACTATGTCAACTTGGTCTCGTAGCTGTATCGCTGAAATAATGTCCATGCGACGTTAAATTTTAACTCACTCACCCTTCCCGGTTTTCGGCATCAAATGGTAAAACAAGGACTGCACGGCATGAGTCAGTATAATGTGTCTAACTCATATCGTCTCAGAGGGTTAGCGCTTAAAAACCGACATCCAACCTACCGACTGCCAGTCGACAACATTCTTAAGCAATTTCACTTTACGTCTATATCTATATATCTATACACATACTTATTATCACCTTTGAATGGTCGGCAAACACTTATCATCACCACAGGTTCATTGGCAACTCAGGAATGTTGATCGCGGCAGCCAATTTGAAGTAACTGCATGACAACACCTTGTAAACCCGTGAAGATACGGGTTAGAATAGGTCTTCAGCAACCCATGCTTGCAGGAAAGGGCGATTTCTTGTAAGATGCGACTAAAGGGATCCGGTGGTCAGGCTCGCTGTCTTGGTTGATGCAGGTCATCGTATCCCAGTTAGGTGTATCGATGCTCATGATATCAATCACTGGATTGTCTGGTACAGTCTCGATTATCTACAGACCGCCGTCATATAGCTGGAATATTCAATAGCTGAGTGCGACGTTAAACAAAAAACAAACAACACAGTGTAGCGGTCACTGACTTGCCACGGTACAGTGAGTGAGAATGTTTTTATATTCCTGCAACATCACGGTGGGGAACACCAGAAATGAACTTCACACAATGTATCCATTTGTGGAATCGAACCCGGGTTTTTTCGGCGTGACGAGCGAACGTTTTAACAACTAGGCTACCCCATCGCCCCTGTTACGGTACTTTTTCATGCTTACGGGCTGGATTGGAACTAAATCTAATTCGCACACGCTCAAAGGAACATTAAACATTTACCAAAACACATCCAACACTACACGTACTTGGTTTTGACATTGGAGATGAATTCCACTTCATCTCCCCAATGTAAATATTTCAATGAACAAAGGGACATGTACATCCCAAAAAAACCCAAAAAAACCAAACAACTCCAGCAATTGTTTAACTGCCATTAGATATCTGTCCAAAAGAAACTATGTCAATTTGTTAATTATAACGTCATAACGAAAATTGTAAAATCTCCCGGTTAACCTCTGTCCATCGCAATGTAAAATACTGTTTGTACCTCATATGCCCATGCACTCGGCCTGAGGGAATAAAGTGATGTTCTGTTCTAGCAGCAACAAGAGGATAAAGAACCTGAATTCTAAAAGGAAAAGCCGTAATATCAAATCAATTCGAAACACAATAAAGAAGTTGTTATCCATAAATTGTGTCTACCTTTGCTCCAAAACGTGGCAAGCTAAATGCAATTAATGACGACGTCATGTCTGCTCTGAGTAACGTTTAAAACCACCATGGGGATGTTTTCTACATCAGTGTGATCCAAGCACTACGTCATCGTTAGCGGAAGTGTGTGGACCATGTTTGGCGCTGAACTTTACTGCCACCCCTCGCATTTCTTAACACAATAACTCATATGATGATGTGATAAGTTGAATGAATTAGTTCTTACAAAACGACACAAGCGTTTGCTGAAGAGCCTGTCCATGTCATTTCACGTTTCGAGGAACTATTTTACCCCCATGATACAGTTGGTTGTTGTAAGGCTGTCAGTGTAAACTTGGGGGCACGGGAGGGCCAGTCGTTTAAAGGAGCCGCGATTCGCTGTGCAGAGTGGCGTCCCTTTGGCACGCCAGAAACCTTGGTTAGAATCCCGGTTTCTAGGTTAGTCAGCACCATAGCCGTGCTCGTGGGTTTCACCGAAGTGGTAAACGTCTTAGGCATGCATCACTTCGGGCTTTTCTCCCATATTAAGCTGACACGCCGTGATATAACTGGAATAATGTTAAAAGCGGCGTTAAACTCAGTCACTCACTCACTCAGTGTAAACATGAAGTCACACGTACTCATTGAAATTCTTTATACATCCTTCGAGGTACAGAATATGGAAATAAAACACATAAGGAATTGGAATTCACTTTGTGTGCGTTTATTGGAGTATGACCCTTCATAGAGCGAGGGCCAAACATTCTTCTCTAATGAACTCACACAAAGTGAAAGTCTATTCTTAAACACCACCACAAACAACAATTTTGTCTTGTTCATGTGGTGGTATCCTTGACCATGCTTTTATATAGATATTCTGTGAATTTCTTCAAACATCCGATCGCATCGTGTGATGAAAGTTTCGTATGACGCTCAGGATGCGTAATAATTATCAATATTGGTGAATGAGTGTATGGTAGGAGTGAAGGCTATTGATTGCTTAGCCTGAAAGGATACACACCAATAGTTAGGCGTATATCTCAATGACCGTAATTTGCGATGGTGAACCCTTTAACTGATTCCCTTGATCGCGGTTTCGATTTTGTCTGGTGGTAGCGTGCAGTCTCTATATAGTCAGAGCAAACATACAATCTTCTTGTATGCAGATGATAGTAGTAAAGAGACAAAATGAATCGTGGTTAGGAGATTCGCGAGAGGAAAAGAATGTATACGTTGGCGGTGAAACACCATTCTTCTCCTCTTTTCTTCTCCTGTTGCCCTTCCCCAAACTCATCTTTGTGTCCTCCCTTGCTGCCTATATTCCTATTCTCCGAGAAAACAATAAAGAATATCATTTTGGATCAGTATTATGTCCTTCATTTTCACAATGTTCCATCATTTTCACAATTATATTTCTAATATTCTGATAAGTAAAATCATCATTATGCGTTTCAATACCTGCGCGGAGAAAATTCTTAACTTTCTGCACTACTAAACTATTGACTTCTCTGCATTCACGTAGTCACACTTATAAGAACTCAAATGTGTCCAGCACGAAAGCAAAGTACAATAAGTGAAAAACTTGATACCGCCAGTTCCGTTCAAACCTTTCATACCGTACCTAATAGCTAAGGTTCAAGCTGCGCCCCTCTCGTCTAGGACTTCAATGCTGACAGAGTGTCGGTCGTTTTTACGAGCACGAGACGCCTGGTAATTCCATCAAACATACTTCCATCTTTTACAGGGGCTTTAAATGCTCAACCGCTGGCAAAAGAACGCAGCGTGTGAAATATAATCACTATGAACAGAATGATTACACAAACATTTGCGTTTTTCTTTCCAAGGCGTTATGTTTTAGTACCTTGCTTGTTGGTAGTAAGGGACGGTCCGTCCGTGTTTTATCATATTGTATTCACACGACAGGGATCGGTTTACATTAAATACATTAAATGATAGAGACGACAGAGGAATAAGTGTGAATACAATAGTTGTGAACATATTTCCACTGGACTGGCAATGGAGATGTGACTACAAATGAATGTATCTTTAAAGTTGTTCGATTGTTTATTTATCCTGCAATATTATTCAATACTGACAACATACATACGTCTAATCCTTATTCTTTCTCTATCCCTTCTTTCTCTCTATTGTGTATGTTGTAATTGTATGTCGTAAATATTATTGAGTGGTGTTCCAAGTTAGACAACTTGTACCTATTCTGAATACAAAGAAAAGAAAGAAAGAAAGGTGAGACAAACGTATTCACATTAACATTGCAAAATCACCTTTGATTTTTTTCTTTACGTATAAAGTACGCTCTTAAAGACGTTTTTGTTGATATGATTACATTTTCCCGAGGCAAGGGAGTTGCCTGTCTGTAAAAGTCCAGTTTCCACCGTTGGCGAACTAGGCTTGAATTTCTAGGCTCGATCGTAGCGCCACCAGTGGCTGTTACGAGTTATGTCACTTCTATGGCCCTTTTATATCCCTTCTATTGACCAATCACATTCCACTTCTCATATCACTTGCATTGCTTCAAACAAAATGGCGGCTCCAAAGTGAAGACGATCTGATCGGTAGTCAAAAGCTATATTGTGATACAACAGGTCATACTTCGCTAAATGCATCAAAATAACGCGAGGACCTTGACTGAAAAGATGAAAAGATTTGTTCGATTCTGAGTTAGCGGTACACATGTTTTGCAAATGCTGCGATGGACCGAAATCTGCTTGGCAGTTTACGAATCGGATGTCGATTTCGTTTCGCGAATGCATAGACTCGTTAGTCCAGCCCAAATATAACTCGATAATTCTCCCCTAGTTCGATTCGGCAAGGGTGGAAACTGGACATTTATAGTCTCGGGAACACGATATGATTAGGGTTCACTGCATTACCAACTGACATATTATCACTTATTATCACTCGATTTATATCCAGGTTTTAACTGACAGGCAATTTCAAGTCCGCGTTGGTTCTACCCTGTCTGATCATTATAATCAGCATCAGGGTACCCAACACAGCCGTATTTTGGCTGTCACATTGTTTAGAATAAAGATGAACAGTTTATCAAAGGATTTAAACGATTCAATTGATGGATCATTATTTGTTGATGATTTTAATATTTCTTTAAAAAAAAACATTCATACGATTGAAAGGCGACAACAGTTGTGTTAAAACACAATCAGTAAATGGTCGCTTGAAAATGGTTTTAAGTTTTCAAAAGCCAAGACCAACTGCATTCATTATTGTAGAAAGTATAAGCCGCCGAAAAACATTTATTTATTTTTGGATAGTGCTCCAATCAAAGTTGTATAAGAGGCCAAATTTATTGGTATTATTTTTGACCAGCACTTTCTACCACACATACATTATTTAAAGAATTTAAATTTTGTCCTCATGTCCCTCTATCTGTTCTCCCTCAGTCCCTTACCCCGGCTGTCGTCTGTCCCCCTGTTCCTCTGTCTATACCCCTTAGTCCCTCCCTCTGTCTGTCGTTTGTCCTCCTGTCTATACTCACTCAGTCCCTTACCCTGTCTGTAGTTTGTTCACCTGTCCCTATGTCCATACCCCCTTAGTACCTCTGTCCTTTCCTCTGTCTGTCGTTTGTCCTCCTGTCCCCCCATCTATACTCCCTCAGTCCCTTACCCTGTCTGTAGTTTGTTCCCCTATCCCTATGCCCATACCCCCTCAGTACCTCTGTCCTTTCCTCTGTCTGTCGCTTGTCCACCTGTCCCTATGTCCACACCCCCCTTAGTACCTCTGTCTCTTCCTCTGTCTGTCGTTTGTCCTCCTGTTCCTCTGTCTATACCCCTCAGTCCCTCCCTCTGTCTGTCGTTTGTCCCCCTGTTCCTCCATCTATACTCCCTCAATCCTTTACCCTGTCTGTAGATTGTCCACCTGTACCTCTGCCAATACCCTCCGCTGTCCGTTCCTCTGTCTGTCGTTTGTCCCCCTGTCCCTCCTTCTATAATCCTTATCCTATAGTCCCTTACCCTGTCTGTAGTGTGTCCACCTGTCCCTCTGTCCATACCCCCTCAGTACCTCTGTCCATTCCTCTGTCTGTCGTTTGTCCTCCTGTCTTTCCCCCTCAGTCCCTTCCTCTGTCTGTCATTTGTCCTCCTGTACCTGTCTATACCCTCCACTGTCCCTTCCACTGTCTGTCCCCCTGTCTTTACCCTCCTCTTACCCTTTCTCTCTCCCTTCCCTGTCTGACCTTTGTTCTCTTTCCCTCTGAACTGTTTGATTGACACTCTAGAAGTTGGTGAGAAATGAGAAAATATTCATCTTCATGGATAAAAACCCCTTGTTTATTTCATGTAGCGACGATTTAGTGTAGATTATTACACCGTTAGACCATACTCCATCTTGAGTAACGGTGTAAGAATCTGCACCAAAACGTCGCTCTATGCAATAAACCTTGGGTTGTTATCGATAAAGTTGTACGTTTCCTTATTTCTCTGTCCCTATGACCCACCCTATCACTATCTATCCCTATGTACTTATGTCTGACCCTATGTCCTCTATCTTTGCATCTTTCCACTGTCTGCGCTTCTGTCGGTCCCTATGTGTCTCTTTCTATCCATCAATCCTTCTACCTCTCGGTCTATTCCTCTGTCTGCCCTGCCTGGGATGCCGACAGTCACAGATATTCACATCTAAAACCATGTTTCATGTCAAACTCATAAGTCAAGCCACGTGCGTTCTTTTCTTACGGATCGCCCGTTTGAAGTCTAACGTGATGAAAGTGTCTGTGATCAAAAATGGGTAACCGCGCTGAAGGTGCATCTTGTGAATCCTCTGAGCCCAAAGTGTAAACTCGGAATCACTCTGATAGGCGTAATATGTCTCAGAATGCTAGTTTACAGGGGATCGATAAGTCTGATGTGTCTGTAATTCACTTGTTAGAACGTACCGGTGGCTTAGTGAGTACCTTTGCTTAGATTGTTGGCACCACGAAGACCTTATCAGTACAAATTCACATCAAAGAATAAGAAAATATCATGCCTTAGGATAAGGTTAATTGTCACTTATGTTTTCCTCGTTGATCAAAGGTAGGGGCAAATTGCTACCATCGAGGTTTGATAGTTCTATGAAAAGAAACAACGCGAGATGTGGCTTTTTAATGCCAGTACTTTGGGTTAAAGATATTTCATTCCAGACATTAGCAGTGTAATATAGTCATTAATAATTGTAAAATTCGGAAACGTATAATCTCCAGAAAATAATAACTGATATTTTCTCGGGGCATGGTAGCCAAGTGGGTAAAGAAATAGTTCGTCTTGATGAACACTCACTCAATCAGCTTTTACACATCATGTTGTCGATGATGTGCATGTGATGTATTATGATTTAACAGATTGTGTTATCGATGCGAGAAACCACTCCGATAAGCTGGGTATCACGATCCAATGAATAGGAAACTGACGTCACCTTGCAGGTACTACTTGTAATACGCACCATACATCAATGCGATGCCTACATGCTACATAAAGTTTTGCCTAGCGTTTCCTCTAAGTTCAATTTAGAGAGGGTTTTCCAGATGTGTCGGTGCTTCTGTAAACTGATATGGCTGCAACTCGCATAGGCATTTGACGTGACTCACGCAGGCATTGAACATGTATTACTACGCGATTGTACATGTATTACTACGCGGTTACAAATGTTATTGAATGCTTAGTTATTTTATAATCATAATATGATAACGAACTATTGCAGCTAGTGTTTGGCATTTTGGAGTGGGGGCAAGTATGTACGTGTGTTTTATTGAGCGTGTGTGTGTGTGCGTGCGTGCGTGCGTGCGTGCGTGCGTGCGTGCGTGCGTGCGTGCATGCGTGTTAGTGGTGAGAATACAAGATGTTAATATAAACGTTTCTGGTTCATTTGTGATATTGTCTCCACACAATTATGCGATAACTGAAAGCGAATCACACAATGCAACCCTACTTTTCCGTCAATGCTCTACTTGAAACATTTACATAGAGAAGTGTTAAAAAGACTAACGAGAACCCAAGATGTTACAAGGATGTATTCAATAATTCTTCAGATCTATCCCGTTCGATCATCCTCCGTCTAGGAAAATGTCATTTGGATACATTCAAATACACTCAGGCAAACATAAGAAACTGGAAGCTTTAAATAAACTACATATGTTGAATAAATGTGACCAACGCGGTAAAACCTGGGTTCATTAGAGATGCGATGTAATCGCTGGTTGCCGTCTAAAGTCGATCTGATCAATGGTAAGGGAACACGGTGACATAATGGTGTCCAATAGATGAGAACCCTGGTTTGCTAGACGTATCATCAGCCTGTCGTTACGACTTCAGAGGACGCATGGGGGACAACGTGTCCCTTGATTCTCTTTTAACTGTGAGATTACATCTAAGAGCCTGCCACATCGCACAGCGACCAATATGTAATGAAAGTGTTATCAAATACCAAAGCGTCTTCAATTCAGGCACAGCAAGGGACGTTTAGGGCGTTCCTTTCATTTCTTTGAAATTAAAGTGGGTACATGGGTTGTTTGACCAAAGGGCATTGATTTTAAAACCTCGCCTTCAAGTGTATCAGAAGACCTTGTCATTAATGGAAGGAGAAATTAAAATACCAGTTTACATTCATGAACTAATTAAAACATTTCTTATCAGTTTCCGCTTGTCCACGAATACAATTATAGTTTTTTTTAACTTAGACCATGAAGTAAGGTTGCACAGTAGTTGCAGAAGTGCAATTTTTGTTGACAAGTTGCTTTTCTCGACCGCTGGTCGGCGGTTCGAAACAATGGTTGCCCCTATTCTGATCCACGCTTCTTCAGCATCACACGAGAGCTCATATCATAGACGTTAAAAAAGAACTTGTTTTTTAACCTGCCGGGAGGTCGGTATTAGTGGGAACAAACAAGGACTGGTCGGCTCGGAGTCGGAGTGTGAAAGTTATATTGCGGTTTCTCAATAAAACAGGTATAAATCCAGATTAGTACAAGCAGCCAAACAAAGGCACACGCACGCACGCACACACACACACACAAGCACACACACACACACACACACACACACACACACACGAAACTTGTTTATTGTCCCTTATTCTATGACCCATATGTCTGTGAACCTGTGTCTTCGTCTACGACCTGTTTCACGTTTCCTCTTTTGCTGAGTGAAGTTGCATCTTAACTCGCTCACAACAACCTGATGTAAACTAAATTTGCCGTTGAGAGTTGCATACCTTAGTTGTTGAAGGATCCTTTGATCGTCTTCAAAATACTCCGTAGAGACAATGCACGTCTTTCCTGTCAAAGGCCACTTACGTCATTGTTGGTCTGGGCGCTGCAATGTGCTAAGCAAACCTGGCATGGACTCGGTGCTGTACGCAAAGACGTTCGCTCGCTCCGTGTCAGTGTGGACTGCTGAACGGCGTCACGTAGCAAACAAGTACTCAATTCTAATGCAAATTATGGGAGTGGCGGATGCCACCTGTATGGCTGGAGATGCTTACCTTTATCGAGAAGGGGCGGTCGGGTAGCCTAGTGGTTAAAGCGTTCGCTCGTCACGCCGAAGACCCGGGTTCGATTCCCGACATGGGTACAATGTGTGAAGTTCATTTCTGGTGTGTCCGGGGGTGATATTGCTGGAATATTGCTAAAAGCGGCGTAAAATCAAACTCACACACTTTTCCGTAAACATATAATTTTTGTTTGTTTTGCATGTTGTTTAACGCCTTACCCAGCAATATTCTAGTTATATGACGGCGATATGTAAATAATCTGGACCAGACAATCCCGTGCTTGACAACATGAGCATCGATCCACGCAATTGGGATACGATGACAAAGACCTATTCTGATCTGGATCTTCAGGGGTCCATCTGGTGTCATCACTGATTATTTTGTGATCCCTCCATATAATCGTCATCGCTATGTTGCCTCCTGTTCTCATTGAAATCTATTTCGGCGTATGCTTATTGCGTATGGCTATGGCGTTGACGTGTCATATGTCCTTCCATATGAAGCTGACACCCAGTGATAATAATCAATACAATGTATTCACCCAACTGAAATCAATTTCAGGACCTCACACACTCTGTAAAGTAGGCGTGGCTGTAACTCAGAGTTTAATTTCTAATCTACTGTGCATGTCTCCTTCTGTTTTCGACACATCATCACAGTTTAGCCTGGTGGCGAGAGGTTTTTTCTTCATATCAACACGAGTGTATTTGTGTCCATAAATCAGCAAGATTGGAAGCACGGGATGCACCCGTGCCGTGTAATCAGAGCAACGGAGAAAAGAGACCTGCAACATGTAAAGTTTGCTTGACACCATACAGCAACAGTATGGAACGCTCAGACAGAGGGCAAATGGATCAAGACGTTTTGAGGATCTTTCTTGTATTCAATAAGTAATCACATCTTGCTGAAAAATATTTATTCATCGTCTCGCCAGATTGAATATTAACATGTATAGGCGTACACACATATGTTTAACAGGAAACCAGGAGTAAAGATTGAGATGTGAATGTAATTATATTTTTAACTTCTTTGATAGGCATTTAGAAGTTAGAGTACTAAGTAAGGATAAGAATTTATGGAAATTCTTATCCTTACTTAATAATATTTTTACTGAAAGATCCATATAATTACGTTGACGTTGTTGGTATTGAATTTTTTAAAGGGTAAGCTCGTGAGTGAGTGAGTAATGATTCTACGCCGCTTTTAGCAATATTCCAGCAATACCACGGCGGATATGCTAGTGAAGAGGAATATATGAATGAATATTAACGATTTTGACACGTTTCCCCTGAAACAATAAAATATAATGAAAAAGATATATGGTTTTAAATGAAGACACATGTACCCATTATTGTTTATCTGGACAAAATGTGTACACAAACATGTATTAATCCCCCGTCTCGTTACAAGATGCTAAACGGCATACATGTACATGTATGATAAACACAAGAATACAGAAATCTCTCTGAATACTTTATTCTAAACGTAAAGTAAGAAATGCATTGGAACAGCATTGCCTACACAAGGACCATCCTCATCCTTAGATCACAATCTTCCATAGTTCAAACAAAAACATTTAAGAAAATAAGGTAATGTTCACTCAATAAGCGTATTTTGAAGTCAACTTTGAAAATAACAATGTCTCTGAAACTTTGAATGAAACGAAGTTTTCTCAAATTTAAACCAATACTTGTCAATAAACATCAATAAATGATGATTCAATGGTTTGTTAACAACTGAGAGGTCCTGAGAGGAAATTCGCATTACAGTTCATCAAGATTGATGGCAAAATCGATATAAAGAATCCGAATTTAATTTGAAAACATGTTTGAATTATGTTAAAACTCTTCCTCTTAAATCAATCTTAACATAACCACATTAATTCTAGGCAGATGTCTCAAAGACACAAGTTCCCGCGGACTGATACAGGAATGAGTTAAACAACAGATAATAGGCGCAGTCCCTCCCGGTTTCGTCTTCAAAATCTACTTAGAGGAACGTCAAATAATGCTCCGATGTCTCTTGCAGCTGCTGGAAGGATGTCTTTAACCCTGGAGCAGACAACTATCAACATACAGGATAATTGAAATCTACATCCATTTTCTCTCCTCTGGTAGCCCTGCAGTTCCAGTGTGCATTAAAAGATGATGTCTAATTGTTGAGGTGGGGGATCTGATCGCTTTGTGAAAGCTATGATAACAGATTAATGGAGGACGGAATCTTGACAACAGTGTACATTAAGATCTCCATCTAAGCCTAAAATACGACTAAAACCGAAATTGATCGATGGAACTAATCTTTGAAGATCTGATTGAGCGCTTAAGGACTATGTAATGCCTGCTTACAAGCATGTTGGTATTTGGAATAATATCATCGTTTCATCAAAATGTATCCTTTAAGCAAATATTTTATTTAAAACATCTTTATCACAAGGCACATATCCCCCATCGACAAAACAATGTGAATTATGCATTTTCAAAAAAGTGTAAAAGTCCTTTTCAAAAGCATGCGTTCAGGGTTGAAATCTCGCTTTCGAATATTTTAAGTAAAGAAGCTGAGGTGATCGGATTTGAGGTCTTACAAAGACATATGCCACTGAAGAGAATCCGTACCAGCACTATGTGCTGGTAAACGGATCAGATTCGTTATCTTTATCGATCTGAAACCATTTGTAGAACGAATGAGCTACCTGCATCTTGACGCAATGCACGCCTGAGATAACGGTAAAAGAGCGAATGTTATTTTACACAAGAGCCATTCCAACTAAGTCAAGTTAATCTCTACATAATCAAGTCTGAGCCAGGCACACCGATGGTTGAAAACATGAACACGCTTCACGTCACAAGGACACACAATCAGTAACCATCACTACCCGGTCCTCTGAACCATTAGTCGGCTCTCCACAAACTTGATTCAATAAAGTATTTCAGGTGAATAAAAGCTACGAAGTTCATTCTACGATCCCGACTAAGTGATGTTTACAAGCAAAATGTCAGAGCAATCTTGTATTTCATTGAACGTACATGTATAGCAAATACCAAAGTGTATAGTAGGTATCATATTCCATTTAATACGCTGAGCCACTTAATTTGCAACAATCATATGGATCCAGTGTCGTAACATACATGTAGCATTGATGAAAGTAACTGTGTTTGTGAACTTGCAGATCGTAGAGAGATAGGCAGGCTCGTCCACATGTTATTTAACGGTAGCGTGCAAACTAAAACATTTGAGTAAGTGCAATTACTGTCGTAGAGCGAAAAAGGGCACTTAACAAACGTGGAAGAGCTGACACACCATTACGGATGTGTCTCCGCTATCGCACCATTACCCTTTTTGCAACAGGAAACTGCTAGAACGGGCGAGGAAGCTTGTCACATGTTGATAAACCTGATGCCAAATTAAAGGTACCAGGGAACACACATAAATGGGAGTACTGACGGGAAAACACTCCGTAAAAATGAAAAAAAAAACAAGTACAATAATAATAATAATAATAATAGCTCGGAGTTTCAAAGGAAGACTCTGAACGATCACTGCATCGAGTTCAGAAGAACAGGAACCCTTCGTTTGCCTTGAAAAGTGAAACAAAAGGCTTTCGGTTTGCTGCTCAGGACCAGTCACTTCCCACTCGAAACCTTCACTGTGTGATTTGGCATCAAAATGTTAATATGAAATGTAAATTATGCAATGAATTTAATGAGACTGTCCCTTGTCAATGGATGTCCAGCTTAGGCAAAAACACAGTATCGTAAGCGACATCATGGCTTCGCTCGATCCTTTTGTTATGGATGTCTTCGCCATGCGTGTGGTATTTTACTCAGACGTCCAACCACTGATATCATTGAATATTCTTTCTTTTTTACACTGATATGATTGACAAGATTCAGGAAAAACATGGCAAACACGCGAACCTCGCTTACGAAATGTCACACTGGCATCCCAAGTACCAAGCTGTCCAATTACCCATTGTCCTCCGGGCCTTAGGTTTAGTACCTACCAATCTGTTGATTCCATGGAAAATTTATGGTGCACTTAGGGGTGTTCATAAAGGATGGGGAAGAGGGCGGGGTCGGATGGTGAGGCCCGGGACAGATCGAACCTTTGGAATATGATTCGTGGAGATCTTCGCGCATGCTTTTGTTTACTTCACTTGTAAACATCTATCCGCTGTACCTTCCTCCAACTTTCAACTAATAAACCTAGAAAAAAACAAAATAATGTCACAATGTTAAACCCAATATGTCAGTCACCTTTCTGTATTCAGACAAAACCAAGGACAGATTCAGCAACAAGCAGTTAATGACATTTCCACAGAATAAATGGCTTTAGAACTACAGGAATCATATTGATCAATGAGAACTAGCAACGGTTATGCAGATTCCCTGTATTCCAGAAATCACATGGCAACCAAGGCGAATATGAAGGCTTGTTTTCCAATTATCCCTTCGGTAAATAATTGCCGCTGTTATTACTTTCCTATTCAACTGGCGGCCCACGAAACAATCATTTACATTCTCAAGTGGCATAAACAACAGCTCCTTAACAGCATCCGTGCCAACAACCATTGCTTCCATGGTTACAAGTGTCCATCGTCATGACCCCAACAGCACCACGATGGTATTGTAAGGAACATCTTTGAACTGACGAAACCTTTTTTTCAGAACTAATACCAAATGGAAGGTCTATAGAAAATATATTCTCATTGTAAATGATCAAATTAGCATTAAGTGTATCGAAAACCGATTTTTATTGACTTCAGTTAATTTTTTAAAGTATAATTACATTGTAAGGTATTGTAGCAGCAAATCGTTAATAAAGCAAATAAAATAATAAGCGACATCTCGCATGTTTTACATTCGGAGTATCAACTTCGTCCTTCTGACCGCCTACTCCGATTGTCGATGTTGAGAACAAACACATTCACACTGTAGTACAGGTTTTAAAATAGGTTTCGTGATAAGTACATGTTGAGCATGCATTCGCTGGGGCCACGGTGACCTTTAATGTTTATTTCATTTGTGAGGTTCATATGTGTGTTTATCGTTATTCTGAGACCTTTTTCAAATGTAACTCAAATATCTTTCGGGATATGTGGTTGAGAGAGGGAGGTGTCATGGTAAACTTCTCCCCCCATATTTGTGAAAAGTAATACCTTTAACACCACACTACAATTCGCGTCCCATTAATGCACCCCAGTGCAACACGAATGTCTTGCTCATTTGGCTTAACAAAGTGGTATAGACATGATATGACAAATTGCATGAAACATTGTTTGTCAAATTACCGTGTGTAACCATCTGGAAATCCGAACGCTCTCTTCAAATGAAAAACATCGGGTCGCTGACAATAGCTATTAGAAAGAAAGCCTCTATTCTCAATAAAATTGAGAGAAATTTAATGCCTGACTTCAGAAGACCTTCATTGTTCCTGATGTCCATGGGCAAGAAAGCATCTCATGGAGACACGCAGATATGCATGTATAATTGCTGAGATGCTGGGAAACATCTTTAAATGAGAGCAGGGATAATGGAGTAATGGGCGGGCACTTTAATGAGAGCCAGGAACCAAGGAAGCGCCGCTTTAGCACCAATTATTGCTAAAACTCATAGCAATCAATAGCAAGAAAATCGTCATACCCAAAGGCTGAACGGTAGTTGTTTGACCAGACCTATTTCTTTTCTGAATCGATATATCCCAAGGTGCTCGTAAAACCAAACTCTAGCCCGCGATTCCTTTTGAAATTGCTGGTTTATGTTTTCAGCGCCAACCTGATAAATTTCATTGGAAACAAGTGTGTCAATGCAATTTTATTACAGCTGATAAACAATCGAAAGATATGTGGGGAGTTTCATTTCATCAGCAACAGATCCTGTTTGAATAGTTTCTTTTGTGTTTTGGCATTTAAACTTACTAAGGCGTGCACTGGTTCTTGTACAGAGGTTATAGGTGGTTCATGTCACGGGTACATTGCTCAGCATTGATATATGGTACTTCTAACATTTGCCAAATGGATTATTGATTATTT
Organism: Haliotis cracherodii; assembly: GCF_022045235.1. Lineage (NCBI taxonomy): Eukaryota > Metazoa > Mollusca > Gastropoda > Lepetellida > Haliotidae > Haliotis > Haliotis cracherodii. The sequence goes on along the minus strand of NW_027266341.1, from coordinate 9,310,055 downwards.
CTTGTAAAGGCCGCCAAGATCCTGTGTGAATGACATCGTTTCGATGTTTATAACAAATAATCAGGATATTACCGTATACTAGATGTGTGTTGTATTCGCAACATATATTTGCACATTTACCATTTCCAAATAAATTATTGACAAATGCATTAGAATGTTTTAGGACCTTGGTTTAAATTTAATTTTCTTTTCGTTTATCAGTATTCCGACAGTCTTCGTGTAGTCCATGTCTAACGTCATACGTTGATACAGATATCAGCCATGTAAGAGATTAAACGGTGCTTTTGACATTGCCGACATTGGGCTAATATAATGAGAAGAATGAGATTGAACCTTTGCAGTGTTCGAGTATCGAACCCCGCTGATTCAGGCTATAAGACTTACTTTGAGACTTAACGTTCCCTAACTGTCAGTCATACAAGGACAGTGGTCGACAGAAGCAGCCTGGCCGATATTTGGATCAGGTCCTGATGCTCATTTCCTCACAGAGACTGATGCTGTCTTACAAATTGGTCAACCAGCTTCATGCATATATTTGTTCAACGTCTAATTATGCTTTGTGGTTCTCCAGACAAATATATATAACAAACACAATAGAAACACCTTGAAGATATAATATTGTGCAAGTGCCTTTCAACTATGATTTCGTAGATGTCTCAGTATTTAATTAATAAGTAAACATTACATATACTCATATATATATTTAGACCCGTGAAGATCCGGGGTAGAATAGGTCTTCAGAACCCATGCTTGCCGTAAAAGGCGAATATGCTTGTCGTAAGAGGCGACTAATGGGATCGGGTGGTCAGGCTCGCTGACTTGGTTGATGCACGTCATCGATCCAAATTGCGTGGATCGATGCTAATGATGTCAGTCACTGGATTGTCTGGTCCAGACTCGATTATTTACAGACCGCCGTCATGATCATATAGCTGGAATATTGCTGAGTGGGGCGTAAAACAACAAAGAAACAAACAAACAAACATTGTCACTGCGTAGTCGTGTACTTTTACATTTGTGCTATCTTGGTCAGATACAAACATGCATATTTAACAAGAGAGTTCACTGTTGTAAATAATGACATAAGCTCGGTACACCCCGTACTAACACGTCAAATTGAGCATCTCGGGGCCAGTTGAATGAAATAATTGGTTCAATAAACCCTTCAGGTCAATTATATCCTTAATGTTGCATTAGTAAATTAAACTGTCATTAACTGCTGATACGTTAAGTACAAAATATCTATTAACGTGTTATTAAATTGGGATATTCCTCTATAATTTTCCCATAATTCGGATCCGTTTTAGCAAACACGCACTTGCTATACACATGTGATCTGTCCCAAAATTGCTTTTACACAAAGTTCTCTGGATATGCTTCATATTCTGAGAAATAAGGTGTTTTGTGTCCAAAGGCAATTTGTCGGATCCTCCTTTCAGAGCAAAAGTGTATGTCTCGAAGACTGACTTAAGAGATGCTATGACAAGCAAACATTCCAGGCCCCCCCCCAAACCCCCCAAGAACATTAAATGGTAGGTCTCTTACGGATCGAACTGTCTCTTCAAACTGGGAATATTTCAAAACAACGTTCAACATAGAGGATCAAATCTGAAGAGCACGTAGCTGATTCTAAACCTGATCTGTAATGTAAATTCTTATTCATTGTCTGATTCATTTGGATGACTGAAGTTAATATGGTTTCTACACATAATAAATGGGATCTTACTTCAGCGTGAAGTTTCAGTCATTTTTGACAACTATTTGGCCGATAAAAGCCCTGGCGCCTGACATAGGTTGTTATCGAAATACATTGCGTAATAAGCTATATTTATATTATGTATTATTGCAAATTCTTGTTTTATCGATCTATCTATCTATCTATCTATCTATCAATCTAATGCAAATTTATCTAATATATTGGTAACAGAGACCATTTGAAATTATTCATATCCATGGTATAACCACAGTCCTTAGTCCTCCAAAACAATGTGTGTGAAGTGAACTTCTGCTGACCAATGAATAGCAAATCAAACACGTACGCAAAACTCTGATAACTCTGATCAAATCCTTCATTTGTCTACGGACAAGTGTCATTGCGAGAGCAAATTTGACATTGAGATTCAAAAGACTCGACCCTTCACTATAGCTTAATATAGTGCGGCAAGAGCGACTAGAGAGCCTCTCCAAGTAGGAACCAATCGACACCTGTAAATCAACACACAGTGTAAACACCGACCATGATGAAATGAAAGATGTCGAACAGAGCCCTTCATCTATTTGACTTTCACCGCCAAGAAGCACGAGTGATCGTTTCAATAGTGACATAGATTTTCTGATCGAAGCGTTTAGATGTGAGAATTGATGTAAAAGGTTCCTTGATCTTTGACTAGGTGAGCTGGTGAGTGTGAAAATCCAATAGGTTTTTAGACTGACTGATTAGCGTTTCGATCAAAGTTGGAGATGAAAAGGAATGCGGGGTTTTAAGTTGAGACGAACTTTTTTAAACACCAAAAATATACAGTCACTTTTTAAAGACATTAATAGATGCCTGATTGACATGGATATCAGGATAAATCAGATGCTTAGAACAAGTAGGGATTTAAAAATCTTGTCTGCGAGGAAAGGGTTAGGTATGCTGCAGTATCATGGGTAATACATCATTAAGCATGTCCATCAAAGTGAATAGATAATAATTTACATGAACATTTTCGTTCATGTTACATAAGGATTAATGGGGGAGGGGCGGGAGGTTTGTGTTCCTGGAGTCATAAATAAACTTCTGCGGCTCCTCCTTCGTTAGAAGAAAAATAGGTGTCTGTATTGAAGCAGTGCTGGAAGGATGTGTCCGTCTTTGACAACCATCCATGAGCCACAACGACTAGCAATAAAAATGCAATTTCATCGCGCAGCAATAAAGTTCATCAATTCACCCCTTACGTCTTGTGGCATGTCGGTCGTAAATATAACTGCCCGGAACTTGTATTACTTTCAGACGAAATAAATTAGTTTTCTAAACACTCCTTATGTCTCATGCTTCACATACTTCAGTCACCAGAATAAAAACGACAAGTCTCTTTCCACAGACATATGAAATACCTACTTAAAATAGACTTCATTGTAAGGTCCTAAATATATCATTAGCATGTGTGACCCGTGAAGAACCGTGTAAAGAATAGGTCTTCCGCATCCAATGCTTGCCGTAAGAGGCGACTAACGGGATCGGGTTGTCTGATGTATACCATCGCGTCCCAATTGCGTGGATCTATGCTCATGTTGACAATCACTAGATTGTCTGGTACAGACCGCCGTACAGACTGCCATATAGCTGGTATAGTGCTGAGTGCGGCGTTAAATAATACACATTCACACGTGTGTATGATACACTATCAAATGGTGATAATATCAGGTGTTCGTAAGGTAAGCGTACTCTGTCCGACATGTGGCACCCGCCGCAAATACATGCCAAGGCAAGACAATTGTTCACCTGAAGAAACAAGGGAGCATAAGGTACAAGGTAAAAATGGAAAAGGAATCGGACATGTTTATGGTAACGGATACGTCAGATTTGGAAGTATCCTGTTTAAATGCAGTTTTTACACACATCGAATGCCATGTGCACCAACCTTGTCTTGTTGTTCACAAGGTTTATTCAGTGTGAAGCGATAACTATCCGGGGGATGTATGTTCGTATATTTCGTGGTTGACGATGACGTATAGCTGATGAAAAAGACCACAGTCGGAAGCACTGTTCGGGAATCAATGTTTAACAATTACCTTTCTAAACAATTTTGAGACATCTTCCTAAAGGGAAAAGATTTTTGTACATTTAACATGCAAAGGGAACGTATATCATCCCTTCAACCGGAGACCTCTTGACGACAAAAACACATGGCGATTACTTTAAAAACAACGTGTTAAATCGAACAGGATATTTGTTCGCTGATAAGCATTGGAAAAGCTGAATCAATGTCTTCTGCAGTTACCCAGAAACGGGTTTCAAATAAGCAACAGCATCGAAGGTGATAAAAACGCAAGATATTCAGCGCTCTTTGTGTATAATCGTCTTTGTCCTCCATTACAGCGTTCAAGTAACTGTGGTAAATTGCTGAGGTTAGGCTAAATATCTTTCAATAAGATTCACTGTAATGCAGGATTCTATGGGTACTTTGAGCACAGCTAGTTACATTAGAGTCGCAAATTAAACCTTAGAAAAGAATTTTGGATAAATCGATGAGAAGACATGGTGAAGGCATGGTCCATATAAACAAATGGTAGTCTATGCCCTAAAAGCACTTCTTTGCGGTGGAACGCGTTTCAATGGTGTCTAAAAACAGTTTCATAGCCTCATCTGGTTCAACGCTGTACTTAGTGTGCACAGTTGCAAGGAGCTGCATTGGAAACCAAAAGCTTTTATGTGACGTGGTAGGGGTTGAAAACTAGCTTTCACTTTGCTGAATGGAAAGTAGATAAATTAAGAATCCTTGCATTTCTATATGGGCTTGGACGTGGTATGTACCAAACAGTTTCAGTGGAACCAATTTGACAAGCAATAGTTATGCTCGATTTCTAATCTGTAATCAACGTTTATTGTTCGCCACAATACGTGCAATTTTCCACGTGTATCCTTATCGTTGGTGATAGTAACTTAATTGGGGAGGGGACGTGGGTAGTATGGCACCAATGTGGTCAACATAATATGTACACAGACCACATACACCAAACATTGAATGAATTCGTTTTCTAACTGGTGAGATTCTCAAGCACAGAAGACAGAATTGCCTTCAGCTTGAACAATGTAAGAAACTCTGTATATTCAATTTGATTTCAGAAAAATGACATATTTTCCCATTATTTGACTCAGACAAAGGCAATATGATTTCTTGGTTCATTCAAATAAATGCACATTTCCCTATACATATGAGCGACAGAGACCGTTTCTTTAATCAAAAGCGAGACTTAGTGTTAAATACAATACTTATTTTACACTTGGGATATTACTTATAATGTGTGTTTGACATATAAAATGATTTTTTTATCCCACTTTTCGTCAAACGACATAAGAAAAGAAACAACAGACACACCTTCGATGTACAGTAGGGAGATCGAATCCTATCATAATGGTGTCAGTTCATATGACGCCTCAGGGGAAATGTTGAACCTCACGAGTGTCTGCGTTCTCAGAGAGAGAGAACACTATGCTTATCGGGTCTAGTAATGAGAATAAATCAAAAGCTTTGAGCCAACACATATCTTTAAATGGAAGTCTTGCGTTACAGACTTTGCGTCTCACTGCCCAGAAACTGGTTAAACAGGGCTGAACAAATGTTGTCTACAGACAAGAGACTTCCTAACCTTATAAATATATCTGACATTTGGGAATTAAAGGACATGCGTCGTTACCTGTGTATGTAGTCTGTGTGTAGGGTGACCATCAATCCCTTTCCTTCGTCAAGTAGCATTCTGTCCACAACCATAAACCATCCCTTTGAGTAAATATTGCAATGAATTGAATGGATGACTTGAAGGTACGACTTTGTTTATTTGATATTACCGATGACAAGATGTTTATGGTGACCGTATTGCTGACTGACATCTGCTCACAAACACATTTACAAATGCACTCTTTTTAATAATATGTTTATTATTTGTTCCCTTTTCTCAGGGGATATGATATAATCATTTTATTGACATGGTGATATGTACATATGAACGTTTAGTCCGTCTCCAACAAAGTGGCACTATTAAGTCCCAGCACGTATGAAACAAGTGATGGAGTGAATGCCCAAAGCCAGCGAAATTCCAGATTGGTTAAGGCGTCATGGTCAAAATCGAATCTGTACAAGACAATTCATTGATTAAAAGCAAAGGCAATGATCCACGCAATCGGAGTACGATGACACGCACTCATCTGATCGTTTTTAGTCGGCTCTCATGTTAATGGTAGGATACTATAATAAGATTTCCCGGAGCCGGAATCAATGTTTGTTGGTACAAATATCAGTTTCAATATGCATGTGATTATTGGGTTAAAGCATCGCCATTGCCTCTGATAGTGGGTGTCACAAAATTGGAAAACATCCACTACCAGCATCACTCTCCTCCGTTCATTTACTTACAACAAATCCCTTTCCATAATAATATGAAATCTCTGCTGAAAGGAGAATGCATTGTAAGATTCCTTCTCATTCCGATATGATAAGCATTTATTAATGAATCAATATCAAATAGTGATGATACCAGACGTTCGCCAATATGTGGTCGTCTCCGGCCCTATCGGGGCACCCATCAGACACACGTGTGAAGGCAAGGCAAGTGTTTACCTGAACAAACATGGGAACATAGAGTACATTGCATAAAAGGAACTGCGTCGAAGTTTAGAAATGCCCCGTATAACTGCATGTATTTTAGTGCATCGATTCATGATGCTAACTGCTTGTATTTACACATATCTGATGCCATTTGAACCCAACGTGCATCGTTAGTCACATGCTATTACTCAGTTTTAAGTGATAACAGTTCGGGATGTAATTTTATATTCTTTGTGGTTGTCGAAGTTGTACAGATGATGTCAAATTGGGGAATTGCATCAGACATGATTTTGGTTAAAGTTGGAAATGTTATCCACATGTCTATCATAAAACGTTTTGAAAACTCTACAATGGACTTGGTTGTTGTAATCCTTGGCCTGGTCAAACAACTTGTGAGCTTCGTACGATGCCCTTTGGACCGTGAAGATCCGGGATGGACTAGGTCTTCAGCAACCCATGCTTGCTGTAAACGTCGACTATACTTGTCGTAAGAGGCGACTATCGGGATTGGGTGGTCAGGCTCGCTGACTTGCATGTCTTGATGCATCATTTCCATCGGTTAAATGCCAGTTTCAAAAGTATTAAATGAAGGAATGTTTAATGTTAGAGGAACGTCACCCAAAATCGTAAACGTGTACAATTTTGTTCTCAAAAGCACTTGTTTTGATGATGCACCGTGAACAATGGGGAGTCGGACAACTTAATTTTCTGGAGCAAGCGTGACATTTCATAAGCAAGGTCTGCAAACTTGCCATGTTTTCTTCCCGAATCCAGTCAATCATACAGTACTTCAAGACTTACAGATAATTCAATGATGTGTGTAACTTCATTATTATTCTTCGTCGCCGTCTTTTTTATTAGTTGTTCTTGTTCTTGTTGTTGTTCTTCTTCTTAATGTCCAGGATGTAGCTATGACAGAAGTCTAGGTTTAATTACACAACAGGATTGTGGCACGAGCCTTGGAGCTGTTGGGTTGAACCGGTTGCGCGTGCCAGAAATACCACAACATTCACGAAGATGAATCAGATTGACAGGATCACTATGGAAGATGTTTTGTGTTCCTATTGAAATGACATGACGAATGCAGGAATATAATTATGTAATATTTTTTCAATCCTTTGAAGGAACAACTGATTCACAGTCCATTTCACGTCAATTTCACATTGACACATTTTGGATGGTATTATGAACGATAAATGAAATTACCACGAACATAAACAATGAGGAGATATGAATGCATATGAAGGGTCACTTTGTGTTTTTTAATTAAACTCCATTAGAATAACTACTTTTGAGAGACTAGAATATTAATACAGTTGTGATGATCAAAGCACGTTAACTCAACATTAAGACATCATTGTAAATTACATTTAATGTTCTTTAATCATGGAACACTATGTTTTTACATTTGACACATCACAAAGGCAACGTCATAAATACAAAATTACACATGCCCTCTAGATTCATCAGCATATTTTCGTAATGTGTTTGATTTATTGTCAATGTGTTATCAGTTGTATTTGTGCAGTCATTATCATATCGAGCGATGGGTATGGACATTTAGACAGATTGGAACAATCAACATTAATAGTGGTCTCTTTGTGGTGGATGGACATGGAAATCGGTGCCAGCATTGTACTAGAATAGCGAGTGGTGGTGGTAATGTACATATGAACGTTTGGATACCATTTTCTTAACGTGTGTGTACACGATGCTATTACTGCACCACAACTACAATGGACACCAACATTTGAAGATTGCTGCTTGCTTGTGTTGTTTGAAGCGGCGTTGAGCAATAGTTCAGCTACATGACGTCGGCTTGTAAAATATCGAGTCGGTACCATAACAATCCAGTGATTGATATTATGAGCCTCGATCCACGCCCCTACGATGACATGAAATCAACTAAATCATTGAGCCTCGCCAACCGATCCAAGTCGCCTACTACGATCAGCACAGCTTTCTGGTGACCAATCCCAACCATGACTGCGTTTGCATGCAGACTCGACGGACGTTTTAACCATCACCGTCTCTTTTTAATGGACGAATTGATTCCAGTTTCATTTGTGCTTAACCGAAGTTGACGTTTCGTAACTGGCAATAAAATATTTCCGCGCCATTAGATAAATTGCTGAATTAAAGCCAACGATAAAGCAGGAAGCGTGCGGACGTATTGTCCGAGGTGTATATGTGAACCGGAAGTATCCGATCAGTTAGTGTCATCCCGCAGTAATGAGTATATAACCCTCAGTTGGTTCGTTAACGAGGTGGTCAACTGTCAATCTTCACTGTGACATCTACCGCACTTGCTTTATTGCTCAGCTTTATGAACCTTGCACTTCTGGCTGACGTAGTTCTAAAAGAACCTGATTTATGCCTTGCAAATGACTATGTATTTTATACCCGGAGACCCGGTCGTCCAAGGCTCACTATTCGCTGAGCATCCTTTGGGTGTGCCAGAACCTAACCTACTTCTAAGTACAGATAGTTCGCCGTGATTATGCATGACTTCGGGCTTTCCTTCCACATCTAGCTGACACAACGTGATGAAATTCAGACACTGCTGAAAGCAGCATGAAACAAACAACCACTCACTCACCTTAATTGATTGATTTTCCAGATTAAAAACATAATTACAATAGACCTCCACAAAATGAAAGGAAGGATAATTTTATACGTAAAGCTTGTATGATCCTTGAGGAATGTTATTTTCCGTTATTCATTAAGACAGTGTACACAATAAAAGACAATGTTAATCAAACCTGACAAATTAGTTGGACACCAAAGCTTAACTGATACTCTCTGATAGTCCCTGTAGAAACTGTCTCTTGTGGTGAAATGGGATGATGTGAGCCTTCAGCAATTTCAGTGTAACCAGGACTCAATCTTTGTCCCTTTTCACAACCATGTTAACGAAAACTCTCTCTAGAGCTTGGTGAAAGTAATGGAAGCTTTATATCAGCATACATGACAAAGTAATGTTTTTTAGAGATAATTCTGTTTCGGAAGGATTTCTTGAATAATAACATGAAATCTTCAAAGTGGCAAATGGCAGTGCTGCTACAGACCAAATTGGCAGTGGACTAGTTCGACGTGACAATTGCCCTTAAGGACCCGTTACTCAGAGGGGGGCAATCCTGTAGAAGTGTTGTCTTAATGGTGGCATTAAGGGAATTGTCAGCCGAAGCGACGCAGACCGAGATCACGCAAAATCTGACAAGACTTGCTTCTCATTTTCTCCCTTTGCTGAATATTTGAAAGGGGCTACCAGTTGTCTCCTTTTTTTCTATTTATTCAAAGGCATTTATATAGCCGCAACAAATGTTTAAATAAACAGGTTTTGTTTTCAGTGGTCATTGGTTTGAATTCTATGTTGTTTAACGCCGAAAACAATACCAGCTATATGACGGTGGTCTGCAAAAATCGAGTCTGGACCAGACAATCCAGTGATTGACATCATAAGCATCGATTAACGCAATTGGGATACGATAACATGACCAGCGAGCCTGACCACCCGACCCCGTTAGTCGCCGGTTACGACAAACATAGTCGCCTTTTACAGCAAGCATCGGCTGCTCAGGACCTATTCTATCTCAGATCTTCACGTGTCCAATATGTGCAGTCTCTTTAAGGATGTAACTTAAATGTACACGCTTTGATTATCGTGTGAATGACTATTATATTTGTGGTCCATAGAAACCCGACTATGCTTAATATTTGGTTGTGAACATATGCATAATACTGACTGTGATTGGAAACGTAGGTCCAGGGACACATATGAAAGTCAACACATCGTGACAAACACCCCAGCTCGATGTTAAATTAAGAAAATTGCACAAGCGAATTGATCTTTATATCTAAATCCCTTCATCGTGGATATCAATTGACCATTGACGACGAAATTCCTTTCCTTTCTTTTATTTTACGACGGATATAACACACACAGTTGTAAATTGAGTTTCAGTTGAGAAACAAAAAAGAACTAGAACTATTTGATTAAAAACGTCAATTAACATTATAATGCTGCTTACGCTGTAGTGCCCTTCTTAGCAGTAAACATGTTTTCGAAGGCTTAAATGTAATTACGTTTCAACACGATTTACTGTTGTTTCAGAGGTGTTGTCATTTGCATCTGTATGGCGTAAAGTGTAGTTTCCTCTGGTGGATTTTTTAGTAATTGTTCTTGAAATAGGGCACATGTTCTCGCATGACATCCGGACGTCAGTGCAAATTATTTGGAAAACAAATTAAACTTGTCACTGCAAAAAACAGAGAACAGCACTTATTTCTAATTACCGACTAAATTCTTATTGAAATAAAAGGAACACTTTTTCCATAGATGGCTGTGATATTTTGATATTTAGGTACTGTGGCTGAAGCTTGGGAGGAAACATAACTATGTCTTAGAACAAGACAGTTTAGTTGTTTTGTCAACTCGCCGCGTGGTTGAGGGGTCGTTATGGAGTTTGAAGGTAATGTCTTAGATCCGTTATTGGGCTATTTTCTTCACTGTGTCGGTGTTGGGATGTTTATGAAAAAAGTATGTAGGGAATTGACAAGGCGGGAAAACAGATTAACGTCCATTCCTTAAATATCCTTCAGATAAAGAACCCCAGCGAGGTTTGTTTTATGAAAGGGGAATGTCATTCCTGTCTTTGTGACAGAATGATGCCCGTTAGAATTCACTTTTGGACGATTTGTGTTCAAATTGCATCATATATGTGTAAACACAGGCAGTTACCATCATGAATCGATGCAGTTAATGCATGCAGGTATACAGGAAATGTCTAAACTTGACGCACCAGTGACGAAAACGGTGTTCAATCCAATTTCCAATTGCCTTGTATGTTCCCATGTTTGTTCGGATGAACAATTGATTTTACTTTTGCATATGTTTTGTGACGGGTGCAAAGAGCGGGCCAGGATAGTATTACGCTCACCCTTTCCAGAGCAGCTTGTTATGATATGTTAGGAATCGCACAATGGACTATAACGGAAGGGCTTTGTCGCGTTTATGTACAAGAAAGTGATTATGATGGCATACAAAACTTCAGAAGGCCAATTTGAAAAAATATAAAACAAAGGAATAGGCGAAACGGTAATGTAGTACCCGTTGGATATGAGAAACGCTGACAAACGTGACTTACGAGCATAAACAGCCAAGAAATAATCATTGTTTGTCAGTGCTGGTGTGTCCCAACTGCTCTTGAACCTTGTAGTGAGTCAGCGTGATGGAAGAGATTATGGTGTTAATTGAAATGCGGTGTGCCATTTGCGTGAAGGGATAACTGAACTAAGACATTGTCAGAAAATCAGGCACATGCATGGAGACCGAGGTAGCAAAGCTTCATCTCTATCTAAGCCCGCCAGAGAGAAAGCCCCATAACCAGGCAGAAGCTCAACACCTGTAAAATCCTCTGTGGCTCTCTGACAATCACGTGTGATGCCAGTAGGAATAACATGTGTGATTGATGCTTCAGTTTATGTATTCCAGTAAAGGTTATGTTGCAGAACACATTCTCCAGAACCCTGTGCCTGTCTCAAAATGAGGTCAGTCAAAGGAAGGGAAAGACACAACGGCTGCCGTGAGTGCGTGGACAAACCAAGGTTCATAATCAGCGTGAATGTCAGATTCGATCATGCTTTGAGGAATTAGGATTGAATTTACTATACCTAAAGCCTAAAGATATATGTATGATATGCCAGACATGTGGGGTGAGCAAAGACGGTACACAAAGGCAAACTGGATAAAGGCGGACACTGTAAGGTACATTTGAAGAGCTTAGAGTCATAAGCGCCAGTGTCATGTGGAATCTGTTTTGAGAAAAGTGATGAAAACACATAATATTATGCACGTTAATGAACTTCTTTTTTACCGATAAATTCCTAGACATTAACGCATTCTGCCAGCAGAGATATAAATGTTGTTATAAAATACATTAAAAAAGGAAATAAACCAATGTTTTTAAATTGTGTATGAGTGGAAAGGGCCAATGTCTGTAGTTTGGCCCTTTTTTGACCCTCAGGCATTTACATGGGATTTAACATGTGAGATTGATAATCTACTACTGGAAGTACAAACACATACTTTTGAAGTACTTTTAAATGATTTAAACTAATTCCAACTTTGTTGAAATAGTTGAAATATGATATTAAGGTGACAAACTTTCAAAATCTCTCTCAGACAACCAGTCTGAACCACACACGGAAATGAGAGCTAAAATTTAGCAAAGTGACTTTGGCCCTTTTGAAACATGACTTTGGCCCTTTTTATAGAATTTTAAGTCGCTTTATTTAAAAAATGCATCAAGGGAAATATACAATATTTTTTCTACAGGTAGACAAGGACTCATAGATGTTATTTATGCAATAATATACAAAAGGGCCCGAAGTGCATTTTGGCCCCTTTTACCTCGAAGCTCTTCATTTGTATAATGCGTTATTAGACAATTAGTTTCATGTGCATGCACTCAATACTTTTTTTTCTGAACCGACACTTACGATGTAAGCGGTCTATATCGTGACTTACAATTGCACCCGGACAGCACCATATAGGGTTTGAATCTACGTCTGGTAAGCTGATACATTCCTCTTGTTTATAATGTTAGACGTTGCGTTGTTTATAAATAGAATCATTAGTAATTAACTAAGTGTACAATTTCTCAGAACATTTCAGTTATCCCTTTATGGTTACAATCTATAATAGAGAATCTATGTAAATCATTTTGCACATTGTCTTGGCCTAAAGCTTGTAATATCCATATGTATAATTATATTATGCATATATTTCATGTTTCCGCTTTGTGAAATTTTATCAACAAACTGTTTTGTCAGGTACGTTTTGATATCTATGTCGACCCTATGTGATTTTCACTTGATTTGGTTAATTGCATTCACGTTCATACTGCGCGTCTGAATACAATGGAAGCACTCATAGTCAAGAAAGTAATGCTAAACATTGAATTGCCCACTCGTAATTACAATCATCTTGAATAAAGAAGTCAGTATGACCCGTTGGGATTCCGGTATACGATGAGTCCCAAGTGAACTGAGTGTTTGAGAATAAACAGATTCGGCGTGAAGCTCACTCAGTGAGTTGTTACAGAGAGTCATCGTACACCAGCTGCGTTGCACTTTGGCCATTAACTGACTTGTGTGGTCACGATGACATATTACTGACTGCGGCGTTAAACAACACGCATAGCACTATATTGAATTGATGAACGAGGTAACATGTAACTTGCCGTTCACAAATACCCACAAGTTGTGACAGCCCTCGAATAAGACATTTCAAATCTGTATCATATCATCCTATTAAATTTAATAAAGAGCGACAATTATCAAAGTGCATGTTTAATAGGACGATGTTTTTAGTTTATTGCCATTCTAGTAAAATATTCCGTTTGTTACTTGTGAAGCAATTTGAAATTGTCCACTACAAATCTGAAAAAGAACAGTTGATAGAATTTCAGATACCATTTCTTCCTAAAGTTAAGGGACGGTGTCATAAGAAGTGTGATTGGATTTTTAACTTCGTTTACTTGCTTCAAGAGGTAACCCATTGAAAAACGGATAATAAACTTCATTTATTATTCAGAGTGAGTTTCAAAGTAAAACACGCAAACAGTAATAAATCTATGCCAAAGGAATAACTTCCATTATTGACATGTGATATTTCTTGGGTTGTTTGTTCTTTATTGAACGTTCCAATTGTCTTTGCTCAGTTATTGGATCGTTCGTTTCCAACGTAAAAACAACGTATTCCGATATTATCCCTGACATTCTCTATTAGGCACGCCAGAAACCTATGATTGTGGGTTCGAATCCCGGTTCGCACCGATTATGTTTATATGTTTGTCAGCACCATACCCGTGCTCGTGGGTTTCACCGAAGTGGTAAACGTCTGAGACCTGCATTACTTCGGGCTTTCCTCCCACATTAAGCTGACACGCCGTGATATAACTGGAATACTGTTGAAAGCGACATTAAACCCAACTCACTCACTCATGATGACCCACTATTCTTGATTGTATAATGTTGTCCTACAATGTAAACTGCTAGGCGTTGTACCTTTGATAATAATGCTTTGCTTATTTCTTGTTTGTGTGTTGTTGTTGTTGTTGTTGTTGTATCTTTTGCCTCAGTCAGCAATATCCTGCCATGTGATGGAGGGATGCACATAATCGATCCTGGACCTGAACCGTAAGCAGCATCCAACATCCCCAGGATGACACTCCGACACTGTTCCTATCAACCTGATTTATTAAGTCACCTAGTATTTCGACCATAGATTAGGGGCGGTCGGGTAGCCTCGTGGTTAAAGCGTTTTCTAGTCACACCGAAGATCCGGGTTCGATTCCCGACGTGGGTACAATGTGTGAAGCCTATATATGGTGTCCCCGCCGTGATATTGCTGGAATATTGCTAAAAGCGGCGTAAAACCACACTCACTCACTCGACTATAGATTGCGGAGTTTCTGCATCAGTTGAACTGGTGATAACGTAGACACTGGTTTTAGTTTCGTAAATCCAGCTGGTAGATATGTAGACTAGACTGGAGTTGACTGCGAAGGTGTTATGCACTGACAATGAACAGGGAAAGCAGGACTCCTACATTCAAAACGTCAACGACAGAGAATAACTTATACGTCTCGATTACTTATTTCATAGGGTGTCAATGGCAAACTAGTAATTGAAATATGAATGATCTCAGAAAATCAGTGATGACTCCAGGTGTTTGCGGAAAGGGAATCATGTGCTGCTCAACGCGTAAACGCTAAAAGTTAAGGGACACAACTCTGATAAGCGGGTGCACGTGATCACTGACGCAAACATAGTGGTTTTGAGTGAGTGAGTTGATTTTAACGCCGCTTTTAACATCATTCCAGTTGCATCGCGGCGTGTCAGCTTAATGTGGGAGGAAAGCCCGTAGTGATGCAGGTCTCAGACGTTTACACTACGGTGCCACCCACGAGCACGGGTATAGTGCTGACAAACCTAGAAACATAATCGGGGCGAACCGGGATTCGAACAAACAATCATAGGTTTCTGGCGTGCCCAAAGGACGCAACTCTGCACAGCGAATCGCGGCGCCTTAGACGACTGGGCCACCCGTGCCCCCTAATTGGTTTTGAAGATGAGAGAGCTGATCTTCATTTTTAAGGGATTGGGGGAAGCGGGTGTAAACGTGTGAATACCCTTTATATCAATGCGCTACATTGATGAGTCGGTCTCCGTGTCTCCCACGACACGTTAATTACTGAAAGCGTGTATTTATCGTGAGTTGTGGTCCTGGCTTTCTGTTATCCGCTAACATACTGTTCGCGTTTGCTCATTGTGTCTCTCAACGGAATTGTACTTCTGAAATACCCTTTTGTACCCGAATGGTTTACCTATGCAGTTTAACTTATCCGAACTCAAATGATGATAGTTTAAGAAAGATTTCACAGGGACCAAGGAACATACTTTACCAATCCTGTAAGTGTACACATGTACTTATGCCTGCCTTACTTGGCCGGATTATATGTCTCTGTGTGTACTCTACTGTCATGTTGTTGTCGAACCATTGAAACAGTATCACGCCACACTATGCTGCTCTAATACACCATTAAGTTCTGTTCAGGTAATTAAATTTCATCAACGTAAATGAACTGTATTATGTTGACTGACAACGATGTCTAATTGGCACTGACCTTGACGGATATATCCCCTGACCACGATAGATAGCACCAAGATAAGAATAATTAAAGTATTTCCTGTTGCGCCACAGTCACAAACGTATATTTCATATAAGAATATGATTTGTTGACAGTTTTCTTTTTAGGTACGTGTAGAAACCAGAAGAAGTATATTACAAGCGCATGCGTGGACCCTTCAAAACAAAGCGCAGCAAAAGCTTAAACCTTTAAAGGTAACCGACATCTATCAAGAAGCCATGCCGACCTTGGAGACATCGTGTTCACCCTTCTTCGTACTGTGAACATTCTTTTTCTAATGCGCTTGTCATTGAGTGAGATACCGTTGGGCACATGTCAGATCCTCGAACAAGTTGGAAAAAGAGTCTGTCACAATTACTTAGATCGCCTCCACTGTAAGCAAAACAACATGGGCAACCTTCCACGAGTCGTTAGTGTCTCAAGTCTGTAGGTTTTTGTGACGAGAATAATAAAGAATG
Source organism: Haliotis cracherodii (assembly GCF_022045235.1). Lineage (NCBI taxonomy): Eukaryota > Metazoa > Mollusca > Gastropoda > Lepetellida > Haliotidae > Haliotis > Haliotis cracherodii. The sequence continues at coordinate 9,293,573 of NW_027266341.1, read as the reverse complement.
TCAACATGGTCGCGGGGTAGATATTTCAGTTTCCGTTTGCGAGAACTGTAACTTTTGGTAAGACATTGATACTTGCCAGGCCCCGGTGATTGAGTGAGGAGTGGGTGAGTTGGGTCTGACCCCGCTGGTAACAAATATTCCTGTTAGATATAAATGTGTCAGACTTCTGTGGGAGGAGATCCCGAAGGGCCGCGGATCTTAGAGGTTGACCACTTTGGTGTAACCCGCGGACACTGGTATGGTGCTGACAAACCTAGAATCACAATCGAGATGAACCGGGATTCGTACCCACGACCATGGGCTCCTGTTAAAGAGACGCAACTCTGTACAGCGAATTGCGGCTGCTAAGACGACTGATATATTATGTCAGAGGAGCACATGTAATTTAACGTTTATAATCCACAGACAATTAATGGATAGTTATTTAATTTGCAAACGCATGCATATTAGATTCGATTATCAGCTCCAATCTTTTCACATATGAATGCTTTCTTTTGGGCGGCTGGTAACGTGATTGTCAGATACGAACCCTTTGTGACCGTTACAAAACCCGACAAAATCCTTTCTTTATTCATAAAAGTTGCTTGTACAATTCCGTATATATGCGTGCACGAATCACTATGAAATAGTGTTCGCAAAAGGTGAGCTTATCCTGCCCCATCGGCCACCCCATCACAAGGACATACAAAGACACGTAAAGTGTTCTCCTGAACAAACACGAGAACATATGGTTTAAAGGAAATAGAAAATTGTATCGGGCATCATTTCGATCCGTCACATGTCTATCATTAAACTTTTTAAAGCTTTTTAATGCCTTCAATGTTGTAACCATGATCACACAAGGTTTGAGCAAAGCAACTTTTGTATCCTCGCTTAAAAGAGTATAGTCGTGATGGTCGTGAAGTATAGAACCCAAAGGCTGGAGCTACTGGAATATTTCTGGAATTAATCGAAAAGTTAACGATTGGAAAGTTATGTTATCCATCTTGTAATACAGTCTTTCGGACAGTTTTGTTTCACGCTGAACCTTTATGCATAGATCTAAATATGAACCAGATGACGCACTTTCGACGGCCTCGTCTCAGTTATATTTAGTTCAGTTGAGTAACTCATTGAAAGGTAATTGGCATGTTTGCTGGCCCATCAGTTATGAAGTTTGTTTTTTCTGGTTTTACGTCAGTCTAAATAAGAACATTTCTTTAGCTGGTACCAGGTCTCTACTCTGCATGTTAGACTCTCAGTTGGTGTTGTTTGTTCCCGATTACGACAATGCCAGACCTCATAGTAAATGATTACCTTCAAAAGGAAACGATGGACAGAATCGATTGACCAGCCTGCAACCCGGACGTTATATCCTGACGAACATGCTTGAGACCTTTTGAAAACACGTTTATTCAACAGGCCGTGCCATAACATTAAGTTCATGAGATTGCTAATGCATTGGTTGAGAAATGGCGTCACATTTCTCGAGCAGTGTTGAGGAAACTTGTCAGAAACATTCAGAACATGGTGTCGAGTTGTCATTCGAGCTCGGTGAGGTTATGGATGGTATTAAGACTTCATTTCCGTGATATTTAAAAACTTCCAATTGTACAAAGGACGTTGTTGGAAAGCTGAGTACATTGTTATGAAACGCTTCTATCAGTAAACATGTGCCTTTCCTGTAATTATGATTTTTAATGGGAAGTATATGGCTTTTTCCGATGTACGAGAGGCCGGACACATGACATAAAAATTCACAATCATAAGCTCATGAACGACGTTCATTTTTGACATTCATACGTTTTTCACGAGCCTGTATTCTTGAAATGACGTAAATTATATATCGACTATATTCTTACTTACCCACGATCGAATACTGGTATTCTCGCTACGACTCGAGTTGTGCCTGGACTGGCCGTGACAGTCATCCACATTTTGCAGCAATCTATGAATGTACCGTAGTATCTATTTGACATATCTTTATAATACAATCACCTTTCAATGATCGGCCAATTGATTAATAATGACTAACATCTAATCGCCAAAGGTTAATTGACAACGGAAGTATAACGTTAATGATGTCGGACATGTTTACGTTCTGTACACCGTAAGCTTAATATACAATCTGGCATTCACTTTGTGAAGGTTCACACAGAGTGAAGGTCAATTCGTACATGTTCTTTGCTGTCAACAGTTTCCATTGGACATTAACTCAATTGAGGGAAAATATATGATCTGGTGATAAAACCACACACATTTGACATAATGTTCGAATGTTATTCTGACAAAGTATATCCGTATTTCAACCACTTACACCAGATATTCGGTCACATATTTAAAACATATTCAACTAATTTCAATGTAAATCCATTTGTACAGTCATTCATATATATCGTGATTGACTGTCACTCTAAAGGTTATATTGAACAGGTATCAATCGAGTTTTGTGATGACAAAAATCATAATCAATGCGAGACACGGAGTAGATTAGACAAAGGGACCCTGCATATCGATTTTCGAGTCTTGGACAACTGGGCCACTCGTACCTCATTGGGATGAAGCCACAGACATACATGCACCTGTATATCCATCAAGGGAATGTCAACACTATTCATTCCACAGAGTACAACTCTCTACTTTCATGCGTTGATTACTTTCGTAGCTACTGTCTTGGATCATTACCTGTTAAATTACCACCTTAGCGTCCTGCTCATACGGCTCCGTGACTATTCCTAGCCGGGCAGTCTATGGCTACCGATAGTGTAAGTGTTACCCACTTCTGTGAGTGACAATGGTGTAGCCGAGGGTGTGTAATTATCTTCACTGTCTTCTCTTCTGTTTTCTCTACTGAAGAAAGCCTGTCATTCTCAAGAGAAGATTATATACTTCTGTAGGACGAAGCTACAGTGTCCTTAATGTTGCCAAATTTGTTGTAAAATCGGTCCCCACTTTCACTGATTCACTTCTCACGGCAAACGGTATAGGAGTGTAATAAGTAAGCTGTAACAAGAGAGAGAGAGAGAGAGAGAGAGAGAGAGAGAGAGAGAGAGAGAGAGAGAGAGAGGTGCGTCCCTTGGGCATGCCAGGCACCTATGTTTGTGGGTTCGCATCCCGGTTCGCCCCAATTATAAGCTGTCACGCCGTGATATAACTGGAATACTGTTAAAAGCGGCGTTAAACCCAACTCACTCACTCACTCACTCACTATAAAGTCTCTCTCTCTGTATATATATTTGGGCCAGCATGGGTCAGCTCATACCTCCACGTGAAGAAGTGAGAAGTAGAAGTTACTGCAAAGAAATTTATCTGTACAGAAAGAAGATGCAGCACATCAATTGCATCACTAAGGAAGTGGAAAAGCAAATGTTAAACAACTTTAAGTGTAATAAAATCATTAATACATATGCTTGATTTATTTCACCGTTTTTACCTTAGATTATATATTACATACGATCTGTCGATGAAGACTACACATGATTTCAAAATGACCTCTCAACTTAGAAGAAACTATATTTTTTCAAATTGTGAGGACGTGTTAAGTTTGTGCAGGACATTGAATGAGACAATGTCGCAGTCCCCACTTATTCTTTCAGATGGTTACATGAGGCTTCACGTCGCCTTCAAGATGTGTCAACTTAGTGTGTGTCATTTTCGTCCTGTGGTAAACATCCTATACCCATTCACATCAAGCTGAACTGTGGACAAACGATTTGGGTACATATGCTGTTCAAAACAGCGCTTTCGCCACGTTTCTCTCGACATACGTACACGAGTAATACCACATGTTATATTTTGTTACCAAAGAATTACATAACAAAAATGACAGGACTTATTCATTAAAAAGATCAGCTCGCTCGTTTGCATAACAATGTAGGATGTACAAAAATATCAATATGTAAAAAAGCATGTGTGTCCACTCACATTTTTGTCTAGTATTCAGTTGTTGAAGGGGCCAGGGCAATGGATTTATGACGAATGTCCACGTAGTGATCAATACTTTATCTCATTAAAATCAGTTATTATAATAGCTTGCTGCCGCTGCACAAAGATTTGAGGGCATCGCATTACAGGTCACGTCAGAAGGACCTTTCGCGAAATTGACAAGCCTGGTGAAATTACTAACAGGAAGTCGACATTAGCCAGTCAGAAAACAGGTTTCTCGATCTTAAATACCAGACTACGCTTCGAAATATTTTTCTACAAAGTTCTCGATTAACAACTTGGAAACTGAACAAAAGATAACTATGGAATATCTAATGGATGGCTCTGATTGTGTGCCAGAACGTCCCATGGGCTATGAAAAGTCGTTTCAAATGGTAATTCCATTGTGCAGCCGTTTCGTCAAAAAGTGTGCAATTTGAGATCAAAGCATAAAAAAAACAAAACATTTTGCCTGTCATTCAGCCAATCAAACCATTAACCATTTTTCAACAAATACTAATTTTGTTCTTTAAATATTCTGTTTTCATTGTATTCACCATAGGAATATACAATATTGGTATAGTTAATTGGCCTCAATGAAGCATGTCAATGAAGAAAGAAGTGCATCAATTTTTCTTTCATTTTTTTGCACTTTAGATTACCTTTATCAAGATAAATATTTTATAATGAAAACGTTTTTTACCTGACAGATGGCGGCCATATTGGTTGTTTTGGGGGTGTCCCCTTATCTGAAAATATTTGGAATGTCATTACCTACAACTCTGCCTAGTTTTTCACCAGGTGCACAACTGACCTACTATTTGCATAACCGGTGTAGCGAGAGATAGACTATGATTTGACGGAATCAGTCGTACATCCTGAAACTCTCGCCAGGAATATTGTTAATCTTAAACATTAGACTTTCACTTTCGCGATCTCGTAAGCGATGCTCTGATTGGTCGGATGAAAGGTCGCTCTGACGAGACCGGCTATGAGATGTTATTAGATCTGTGTGAAGCGGTAGCGAGCACGACGCGCTGATGTTATCGATGTTGATAATTACTCTAAATTACACACAGATCATGTCTTATTTTAGAACCAACAATATTGAAGACATCTCGATCTAGCAGACATTTAACATTTACTGCTTCTCACTAATATTAGGCCACTAGACCATTTTGACTGATCACCGGAGATAAATGATCCGGTTGCTGGTCTGAAAAGTTTGTTCAAATCCAATCCTTTTCAAAATATCATGTTTGACCAATTTACCTTCTTTATATGCATCCGATGCATGAGGTGAGGTGTGGCGAAAAGGGGGTTTATCGTCGCAGTCAATATTATTGAACGTTCTCGTGTATGGCTGCTTGTACTAGTCCGGACTAATGGCGATTTTGTAGACTAAGTGCTAGCCTACTGAAATAGATAAATACCCCGCTCAGATACAGTATACTGAATCCTAGCCGACTAGTCCTTGTTTTAGCCCCTTAATGCAAAACGTCAGGCAGGCAAACAACAAGTGCCATTTTTTTATGTCTTTTGTTAAAAACCCCGACCTTCCACTCTCCGGGCAGATGCTCGACCTTTAAACCACGGAGGCATTCATTCGCCTCTAGTCCTGAAAGGATGCTGTGGACCTTGTCTCACTCGGAATCCCCGTATGGGGTTGCTGAGGAGATGTCATGAGGTGTGTTGATGGAGTCCAGTGGGGCACTACATGTATGCACCAGTCTCATGTGAACGTGTGGGTAAGATTGAGCCCCAGGAATAGATCTAGATGTACATGTAAATGTGGACCGTTTGGTCACAAACCTTTACATGCTGGTTGATCGGATCTCTCTGCACCACAAACTTATGAATGGACCGATGGTCTGCCTTAACGACTATTTTAGACCTGTTTCATTTATCTCGAATATTGCGGCGTAAAGTAATGTTCCCATGCTTAATGATTTAATGGGTGTTCCTGTACTTAGGCCTGTCTCAACATGTTAATCAGGCAACACGGACTGGTTTTGTTTGGACAATATCCCTGAAACGGGAGGATAAGTTAAACTATGATGGGGATACCATCAAAATTCTGATATTGGTTTGTGGAAATAGTTACAAATCGAAATTCTACTAGGTTGCCACGGCAAACAATCTACAAGGATAAGATAAGTCGAATTTGCTAGAGGTTCTGTAATCTCTCGGTAATTATTGATGGTGATCAAATGCATCTTGTGTCTTCATGATACAATTCAAGTATGAGCTAGTCGAACTAAATCCTACTGCACTGTTTATTATTATAGTTTCTATTTATTATTGTTATTGCTAGTGTTAGTCATATTGTTATTGCTAATCTGGCACACCACATACCTCTATGTCTTAAAGTTAGTTTCAAACTCAGATTTGTATTTAACCTGTTTCACGACGAAAGAGAATTACAAGATCTTGTTCATACAGCCTCTTCTTTACGCACATGGAAAGTATTACAGAAATGAAATTATCCTGAGATTCTTGAAACTAATCAGCAGAAAAATCTCAGTGTATTAGCTTCCAAGATAAGATGTGTAGTAAAACATGAAAGCTTGAAGGGATTACTGTACAAGATTGAAATCCCGTCTGTAATGAGGTATTTCAGGGATTGGAAATTGTCTCTTCTGATATGTGAAACCATAATCCTTTGATTACGGACACCGGGATGTGTGCAAGCCCAGAGGCGCCCAATGTCTACAACAGGTCTTGCAGTTCCAGCATGATATGTACATGTGCAATTAAGGATGAGCTATAAAAGTGCTGAAACTATTGTGGTAGTTTTGAATACATCGTACGTCTTCCAATTTTACACCATTTCGTCCTCCTCCTCCATATATTTACTCAGTCGGCTGAGGTGCCGCAATATGCTGTGAATAGCTGCGTCCCTAAGTCGTACCAAACATCTATGATCGTGGACTTAATACCTGATTTGTCCTAACAATGTTTCCATGTTCTTAAGCACCATACCTGGGGTCATAGGTTTCATCGAAGTTGTAAACGTCTGAGGCCCGAATCACTTCCGGCTTTCGTCCCACTTCAGCTGAACTGCTATGATATAAATGAAGCGGTGTAATCGTAATTCGTTAACTCGATACGACCACCTGCACGTACACGCATGTATCGGAAAGGACACAGTCAGTTCGAAACCTCCTCGTTTAGCCAGTACATCATTCATACCCGTATCTACTACAATAATGTTCTCGACCCATCTCCATCTTCCTTTCGGAAGTGACGTCTCCATCTCCAAACCGATCGCAACGTTTTCACGTCCACTGTTGGCGTGAGTCAATTTGCACAGAAAACACACTGACAAATAAATACAGCATTTATCATGTCGTATACGTGTAATGAACAATGCAATAATATTTGTATGACAATGAGTAATTACACATCGGTCGTATATACATATTAATCTGGTTCTACAGAACGTATATGACGTATGGCTGAAAAGCCGTAATTCCCAATGGCACATTGTCGGCTTCAAGATGTACCTATTTATTGGCCAACTCGTAAACCAGCAGGGCAAGATTAAACTAGCTACGTAGATTAAGCTCAAGATAGAGTGTTTTACACAGTAAAGGACTCACGTTCGTCTGGTACCATGGCCAATATTTGTCGTAGTCTGACCCTTATTACTTGGAGCTAATAATCTTTTATATGTACGTGAAAATTTGATTATATACAGACAGATGAAACGATCGCTCAGACAGGGCCGTCGAGATATGTAATTAGACACCAGGATCACAAATATAGCATTATCATTAATGAGTAATTTGAAAGAAAATGCATTGAATATAGATTAGGAACAAGAAATTACTTTCAAAATGAATTTCTTGCACTAGTTCTCAATTTGTTTAATTAATATACCTGATTGATTTGCTTTATTTTGATTATACTTTATTTGTGAAATTATTTATTAAAAAATTGATGAAGTCCCATTGAACATACATTACATGTGAGCACACAATTAAATGTTTGAAATGCTATAATTAATTTTGATCTTGAACTTAAACCACTAGTTAATTAAAAAATGTTAACCTAAACGTAAATATAAAACGTCGACGCCAGAGACCATTCAATCCCTATGATCTGTGGAAACAGATTCATTTCTGCAAAAAGGGCAACATAGTGGTGAAAATAACGAATGGATCCTTGAAAGTCAGCGATAATAACAGGTGTTCGTGAAAAGGGTAAGTGTTGGCTTCTCTACCGGTAGCGAACGCCTCCGTGGTCTAGTGGTAGAGCTTATGCCCGGTAGAGCATTATGCCGCGTCATACCAAAAGACGTTAAAAGATGGTAATTGTTGTTACCCTGTCTGGTGCTCGTCATTAAACGAGGACTGGTCGACTCGGAGTGAGTGTACTGTGTCTGAGTGGTGTATTCATGTTAAACAGCGGCATAGTATCTCAGTGTGCTAGCACTATAAATCGGCATCAGTCCGGACCAGAACAAGCAGCCACACGCACAGCCACACACACAGCCACACACACACACACACACAGCCACACACACACACACACACACACACACACACACACACACACACACACACACACACACACACACACACACACACACACACACACACACACCATTTCTTCTCACCTCACCTCACACCCCGGTAGCACCCGCCACTCAAAACCATTTGCATGATCAATATTTTTTTGTTGTGTTTCAGACGCCGCACATCGGTTTTCCTGCCATACAACGGCGGCCTGAAACCAAACTTATGGGCAAGTTTTTTTTTGTTACCATCATATAACATTTAACCTTTAATCTTTTCTGTTATTAATACATTCATTCTATTAAGCACTATTTGATTGTCTGTTTTTTCAGGTCTACATGTATCGGTAACATGCCACGTTTCTGATTCGCATTCCGTGTGTTCTTTTATTACCCATAAAACATTCGATATTGTAACGTGCTGTAATGTGTAAATGAGTAAAACCTCGAGGGCACGAAAGCCCGAGAAGGATTCGAAGAAGTAACTCCACCGCAACACTGAAACTTCTTACAAATCTGACAACTGTCATAACTATTGATCTGAAATTCCAGTCTGCAATATTTCGAGTAATCTGTGGCAAACAATGCCAAATCCTATGGAATGTTTACGTGGCACATACAGAACACAGTATATAGATCATGGAATAGTTATGTGATATACACCGTCTCAACTTTCTCAACAGAGAAACCACAAAAGTGAGTGAGTGACATGGGCCGCTTTTGGCAATGTTCAAGCAACGGAGGTGAAAACAGTGAGTGAGTGAGTGACATGGGCCGCTTTTGGCAATGTTCAAGCAACGGAGGTGAAAACAGTGAGTGAGTGAGTGAGTATGGTTTTACGCTGCTTTTAAGCAATAGTCAAGCAATATCACGGCGGGGGACGCCAGAAATAGACTTCACACATTGTACCCATGTCGGGAATCGAACCCGGGTCTTCGGCGTGACGAGCGAAAGCTTGAACCACTAGGCTACCCTAAGGCCCACGGTAAAAACAGAAATACTTGAGACATTGTTTGTTCGTTCGTTGTTTAACGCCGCACTCAGCAATATTCCAGCTATTTGACATAGGTCTGTAAATAATCGAGTCTGGACCAGACAATCCAGTGACTGACATCATGAGCATCGATCCACGCAATTGGGATATTGACACCTTGTACCCCTTGAATGACAATGGAAGCCAGAAGCGTGACTAGCAAAACCCTTTAACCTCTAGGCTCGTCCACAAAGTTCGTTGAAAACGGTGGTGTACACACATGTATTGACGCGGGAGTTGGTATGACATATGTGACTCCAAGGCCATCAGGGATATATGTCTCCATTTGCTCTGTTTGTGGTGTTTTGCTCACTGAACAACAACTCAGCTATTTCGAGTGGGCCTTTAGTTAGTCGAGCCTGTGATAGACAAAGCAGTGGTTGATATGGCCAATAAGCTACCCATTGGGATACAAAGATATCTGATGAAAGTTATTCACCTCTTCTCTGACAGATTGAGAAGTCATTCGAACATTGACTCTTGTTAGTGCTTGAGAATGCAGGTCTTTGTACGTCATATTGATTGATACCACAGCTCGAGTTGTAACGGTCACATTAGTTGGACAAAAACAAACTACTGTGTTTTCAATTCAGAGCAGCATGGTCGTGTCCATATTCAATTTAAGTACATGTTACCTTCATGCAGCTCTAAATTGAAAAAAATTGGAGTGAAGATATTAAGAGAAACTGCATGGGATTAGTCCATTGGTTTGAATGGGTTGCAGATTTCAATTCAGGAAACTACGATGATACCTTTTTAACAATGCCGCTCTATGTGCTTGAACATTATTAGTTCACAACAATATACTTAACTCGCATACATGAGCGGCAACGAAAGTATGTAGCAGAGCTGTGTAGTTCGCTTGCCAGCATGACGTGGGCAATTCTAGATCTGAAGAAGAGTATGCAATCTGTGCAAGATTTTGTTTAACATTTCACGTCATTATTATGACGTCACACCGTTCATTGTGACGCTGAAAATATGACGTCATATATGTACCAAATTTCAATAAATAAAAGCAACAAAACCCCTTTCATTAAATCAAAAGAGATCTTCAGACTATATATAAGCATGTGTTTATGAAACACCAACAGATAGTGATGAAACCAGGTGTTCGCGAAAAGTTGAGCGTATCCTGCCCAACAGGACGCATATGTCACAAACACGTGCAAATCCAAGTCAATTGTTCACCTCAAACAAATATGTACAAGTCAAACTAGTGAATTGCTCCAGCTCTCTGATGTCCCAAAATCTTAAATACACTCTGTCAGTGGATTTCTATCGTTCTGCATTAAACGGATTGTCAGACATACATTGAATATTGTAATTACCGCATATCTGCATTTTACAACATTTACTATTAAATATTCATGTGATAATTAGAAATTTAAAGTGCCGTCCGACGATGACAGAGAACGGAGACTTTGTATCTCCCCGATGATACGGTCGTCAAAACGGCTGTTTGTTGTTTGATAACTTTGATTTAACAATCAGAATCGAGTATTTCCAAATTCATGGAAAAATCATTCATGATTATAACAAAATAATATGTAACTGATGTGTAAAAATGCAAATACCGTTTATGAATATTTGGTCATCTAATGACAAATAATCACATACCTTCACTTGACTTAAAAAAACTTCAAAACGAAAACACCCATCTAAAGCATTGACCTCTATAAAAAAAAACGATACGACATTTTGTTGGCACATCAGGATTAGAAATGACCTTCCAAATACTCTGTGTGCTTCGTCGTAATTTTTGTCTCCTCATTCTAGCTCCTGGACTATGAGTTCATTTTATACATTTCCCATATTGCACAAATATGTAGAATATTGCAGCTCTGACGGGAAAGCACTGGCAGTAATATTTATTTTAAGAAATACTTTTGCACATATGTAATCGGTTGAAAAGATACTTGGAAACGGAATGTTTGCCCAGGGGAACTAACAATGGTGATTTACGGGATATATTTCAACGACAATCTGAATTTACAGCCATCATTTTGCAAAGTCCCCGGGGAACAAGCCACAGCGAGGATGAAGGAAAAAGCGTTTGCAAAAATAGGTAACAGTTTCTACTGGATGTCATTGTGGGGGAAGCTGCTGGGCAGAATCGTCCCTGTGTCGCCATTAGTGTCTCCAGTCAGTCTCCATCTAACAAAAGATGTTGATTAATTCAAAGTGATACGAAATGAAAGTGAGGCCTTTGACCTTCTGGTAACATGTTACTTGTCATAATATCAAGCACTTAGATAATTACCTAAGGGAATACATTACTGTCATGGATATAAACGATTTTAAAATTTGATCGATTGTAATGTTTATACGGAGTATAATACACTTGCCAGTATCTGACGGGAAGAAAAATGTTGGTGACACGCTTACGTTCAATAGTGCTGATCATGTTTCTCATATTTTGTTAGTATTGACACATATCATATTGTAGACATGTCGGCAGTTAGTATACATTTGTACAACGACACTCATTAACCAAAGAAGTGTAAGTCTCTCCTTTAAGTACACGTAGACGCTCTAGACAGACTGAGTCATCAGGTGGAAAACAGGGCTCCCAGATGTACAGGGTGTGGATTAACGGGGTGCCATTTTAGCTACACTTCCATAATGTACACTAGTAACACTTAAGGGGTGAGGACATACGAAGGCTAACATTATGTATATGTATCTGCAAGAAGCCATTAAGTGACCATCCGTCCTGTGGCACTGCCAATGTCACGTAGCCTCAATTCCGGATGAAGACAGTCGGTTCTAATGTAACAGCATTGATAATCAACATTATTGTTCGTGTAAATGGCGAATGTTCAATATAACGAACTGAGTTTAAATGCACCACTGAGCTCTTCATATCCGGGGTTGACTTGACATCAATCAGCTCCTGATTTTGTTTAGATCTCCTTGTTGAAGACTGGTTCTTTGAGCAGCAATGCTTCCCTATCGAAATTGAAAGACCGCAAAGTCATTTACAACCACATTGCATCCACTTTGATTATATTCGAGATATTATCTCCAGTAGGGATAGATGGACGTGTTTTTAGGCAAGAGGGTACCAATCATGGAAATTGCATCTTATCAACAATTATATCTGTGTAATCAAAGTTTCTATTCAATCTAACTATTTGTAAACATTTTGCATATTTGTGTCAAGTATAGCTTGTTCTAGCTTTTCAATGGTAAATTTAAATGTAGAAAATATACTAGGATCATCCACCGCACTACTACTACTACTACTACTACTACTACTACTACTACTGCTACATTATAATCTGTGCAAAAGTGCATCCTGTGTTGGATAAGCTGGTCGTACGTGGGACGCCAAGATTTGCCCTTAAGATTCGTGACTGATTGTTCAGCCACCCGAAAGCGCCTATACTCGATGTACAGAGATGCTTCCTGTAGACGTGCCAGCATGTTATGATTTCCTGATTCGCTCCGATCAACGGTTTGGCAGCACCGTACCCGTGTTTCTGGATTTCACTCGACGGTTTTTCCCTACAAAACGCAAATGCGCCGTAATATATTTGACTAATTCATCTTCTTCATTACCACGTGGGTACAATGTGTGAAGCCCATTTCTGGTGTCCCCTGCCGTGATATTGCTGGAATATTGCTAAAAGCGGCGTAAAACCATACTCACTCACTCATTAGCACGATCTGCATGATGATTACCGTTATCCACTCAGACTTGTAAGTTTCGATATGAGCAAACCATAAAACAATGTATCGAAGTTATATGTGTACAGATTACATAACTTTTACCGACAGAATGGGGAAATGGGGTGGTAGTTTAGTGTGTCTTCATTTTGAGACGGACGCCGTGCCAAAGATCAGAGAGATGAGGGGAGATAATCCGGTACAACGTTGAATGTGGTATTATCAATTCTCTTTAAGTTCTCTCTCCAAACCTGGAAATCATTCAACAGGAATACTTTTCTCGGCTTCCTTTTTAAAGAACGACCACACACGTGTGATTGCAGTGCACATTCGAATTAGGAACGAGATCATAAATAGGTATTATACAGTTAAGAGTTATATCTATAGTATATATATATATATATATATATATATATATATATATATATATATATATATATATATATATATACATATATATATGTGTGTGTGTGTGTGTGTGTGTGTGTGTGTGTGTGTGTGTGTGTGTGTGTGTGTGTGTGTGTGTGTGTGTGTTACTGTTACTTTATAATATTCCAGCTACATGACAGTGGCCTGTAAATGATCGAGACCAGACAATTCAGCGATAGATAGAATGAAAAACAGATTAACGCTATCGTTGTACGATGACACGCTTTCAGCCAAGACATCGAGCCGGACTACCTGATCGCATTTGACGACCAGCCTACATGTTGGAAACAATTCTATTCCAGAATCCCCACGGGGCTTTGTCCAATTAATACTATTTCTAGGTACACTCTCCCCTCCGTACATTAATGCCTTCCTCCGTTGGTATTCAGTTATAAATTGACTTATTGCTTTTCCTCTCACATTTAACTGTCATATTATAACTGAAATAGTATTCGAAGCGGCGTTAAACCAAACTCAGAAATTCACTATTCCATATATATATTCCAAATTCCATATATATATATATATATATATATATATATATATATATATATAATAAAATGATAAAGTCCACTAAATAAAGTTTGAAACTGATATAAAGAAGATGATGGACTAACGTGGACTTTATTATTATATTACATATTACATATACACCGAGCGAACATTTACCTCATTTTTGTGTATATATATATATATATATATATATATATATATATATATATATATATATATATATATATGTATATATATATATAAAAATATATACTCACGCTATATATCTATATATCTCTATATATATATATGCCTTTGAATTGGTTTGCCTTTGTAGAAGATCAGCATCATACACAGTCATGTATTTCTTCATACTTCAAAGACGAACGTCAGTCATGACACACCGGATGGACATGGTCGTACCTTTCAACCATTTGGTTGATTAAGATAAATTAAAATCACAGTTGTACTTTGACTGACTGACTGACTGACTTTTTATTGCCACAGAATTAAATCCGTCTAATAACCCAGCGGCTCTGATATTATTTTTTTTGGATTGAAACATATTAAGTGTCATGACACGCGATGAGACAGATCACATCTCATGGCCTACTGGCAGTAGGGTATGACAGTATTTCAAAAAGTGAGAGATGGGGGGATGTTTTCTCATGTCCCAGTAGTATAAAACTTCTTATAACTTATTCCAACACGTGAGCCGTTCTCTGCAAGAGCTACGTATCAAGTTCTCCGTAAGGAGTATCTGTGCAATAACATATTGTTGGTTGGTTGGTTGGTTTGTTGTTTAACGCCGCACTCAGCAATATTACAGCTATATGACGGCGGTCTGTAAATAATCGAGTCTGGACCAGACAATCCAGTGATTAATATCATGAGCATCGATCCTCGCAATTGGGATACGATGACAGGCATCAACTAAGTCAGCGAGCTTGACCACCCGATCCCGTTAGTCGCCTTTTACGTCAAGCATAGTCGCCTTTTACGGCAAGCATGGGTTGCTGAAGACCTATTCTACCCCGCAATCTTCACGGGTCAATTACATATTGAAGTAAGACTGATACTAGTCTCACAATCAGTAAGACAAAAGTATGAACTGACAAAGTTGACTGTTGTGATACGGTTAAGTAGGCCTGGACACACTGGGGTGAGTAATAATACGTCTGTTTTTCATCACTTCCACTTTATCCCCCAAGAATATGTGCTCCACATGATGTCTGGATAGCATCAATCATGACGCAAGGAGTCACATCTTTGCTGGTCAATGACCTCTCGGCCGTACTGCCGTGGGTACGGTCAAATAGCGCCACGCGTGGCACGTGTTTTAGCGGCAGGACATCATCCCAAATTTCGAGAACATCGGGTGTCATTTTGAATTCAGAACGATTGTCTGAGGTAGGTATTATTTGTTTTATGTTGTTTGATTACAAACACGTCCCATACCGTTTTATTGCTATTAATACATTAATTACGGAATATGTGTTCAGTCAGCAAATCAAGGTGTTCTCTGAAAGGAGGAGACAAACATTGTAGGTCAAGATACAACATCCAGCATGTCCGGTGAAAAGGTGAAAACCTGGGAACACATTTTTCAGCATTTTCATGACCTTGTTATTTAAATAAAAGAATATAACAGGCACTTCAATTTCTCAACAAAACAGTGATCTGCTGGACATTTACGAGGATCGGCTCAGCGTATGACACCCTTTTAGCCTGCAAGGTATTGATATAAATAACACATGGCTTAAACGTGTACAACAACTTGTCGTTGATGCGTGAAATGAATTACAATTAGAAAGGCGTAAATAGTTTACCAGCAGACAGGTACATACTACATTCCAAGATCCCAGACGAAAACAGTCCGTCATGTTCGTAATTTGATAAATTGTTCCCAAAATGGGATGTTGGTATGTGCATAAACATTCTTTATGTACGTACTCTGATCAATGTGTTCGGGACGTACCCAGCACCATGGGTTTATATAAAGTACGACTAAGACCACAGAGACGCATTCACCATGTCGGTAGTGCTTGTCCATTGGCACTTAGTGACAACACTATGGCTACAGTTTAACTTCAGGGATTTGGAAATTCATTGTGTTTGACAAACGGAGGAGCCTGCGTATACAGCTCAAACAGAGGACGCCAGAGAATACAGAGGCATGGATGTACACCACCACGCAAATGTTATCGGGTTCTGCAGTATAATTGTGAAAAATCCGCGGATAAGTTGCAAATAATTCGCGACTAATTTGCGACTAATTCGCGAATAATTCGTCACTAATTTGCGATTAATTTTCAAATAATTCACAAATAATCCATTTTATTGCTTGATGGCACTAATTAGGAGTTTTATGGGACTCTCACGCCGTCAACGCGTGGCAAGCCATGGCAATAGTCTCCATACGTACAATTTATACTATGATGCTACACTGTGAATGGATTGCAGGTACATGTTTGATAAATACATGTAATATATTCCTGCTATAATAATGCAGTCATTAAATATTCTGATCAATATGAATATTTGATTTATGATCAACTTGCATCGTGTCTCTTGTACAAATCTACATGTATACATTTATATACTAGCATATACTTATGTAGTTGTTTGATGAATACCACTTTGACACTGGTTATATCACAGCTGATGTATGTACATGTACTTGTACTTGGGTAGAAAGCACATACCATGTACTGGTCTGAAGGGACGTCCTGATTAGTATGGCCACACAGTTAACGTTAATAGCAATATGAAGTACATTACGTGTACTCTCATAAAACCGATTACTAGTATATACGCATTTGCATAAGCCACATATACTGCAATCCCCATGTTATTTAACTAAACACCGACTATAACATATCGGTCTTTCTGTGCGTAACATATGCTCAGTGTGATATAACAGTAGAACGTGTACATTCAAACACGTTTTACACGTACTGAACAAGGTATTACAACCAGGCAGACTTATTTTCTTGTTTTAGTTTGTAATTATTTTTTTATGTAGATGTAGATTGTGATTCATTTATCATAACCTCCCTTATATGAACGTTTGATTTCCATCTGTGTTCGTTGTGCTGGAAAGGTTGTACACTATCATATAAATGCAAGTCAAAGACACGGGTGATAACAAACAACAAGAAGTACAATTGGGTTTGATTTTTCTTATGTCGAACTTTACATTGAAGATATTTATCATAAACATTGGCAATATTTGGGTGCAGGAATACTCGAAAATTGACACAAAACGTTTATGAAAGATAAATTGGTACCTTGATCATGATGTACAACAAGAACAAATCTTGTTTTTTATTTCCACGTTCCCGAGTTTGATCGTATAATGGTTCATTCTATTACATTTATGTTAGAAGGCAGACACAGATAGTGTCGCCCGTTTCGCGTGAACTACCACCCCATTTTCCCACTCTGTCGGTAAAAGTTATGTAATCAGTACACAAATAACTTTGATACATTTGTTATGGTGCACACACACACACACACACACACACACACATATATATATATATATATATATATATATATATATATATATATATATATATATATATATATACATATATACTATAAATATAACTCTTAACTGTATAATACCTATTTATGATCTCGTTCCTAATTCGAATGTGCACTACAATCACACTTGTGTGGTCGTTCTTTAAAAAGGAAGCCGAGAAAAGTATTCCTGTTGAATGATTTCCAGGTTTGGAGAGAGAACTTGAAGAGAATTGATAATACCACATTCAACGTTGTACCGGATTATGTCCCCTCATCTCTCTGATCTTTGGCACGGCGTCCGTCTCAAAATGAAGATGTGCATCAAAGCAAGACAGTTTCAATTTGAGAATAACGAGAGACGTTATTCGAAGATTTCACCAACAAAAGGAACGTTTGTTTTCCAGAAAACTTAAAAAGATGAAGAACACAGTATTTCTCTTCCAAGATGTACAAGATTCAGGTATTAGTGAAGTTTGGTTTTCGGAACAAACGTGTGCCAAGCGCAAAACTATCACTGTGTGAAAGAACGTATTTGGTGAGTATTAGAGCAAACTAATTACGCACCATTTCAGAGAAACGAGAAGAGGGCTACAAAATTACTAGTATTTATCTTGATGAAACGTGGAAAAAGTCCAAATCGTTAGATACCATCAGGGACAGAAGTGAGAATTATTATTGTGATGTAGGGTCTCACTTGAATTTCCTACCAGGCTGTGACGGAAGCGACTACCACAGTGGAATGAAATCCACAGTTTTTACAGAATATGTAACGGAACGGCTTCTTCCTGCTCTCCCAGACAAGCGTTTAGTTGTGATGGACGACGCACCAGATAAAAGTGTCAGAGACCCACATGAAAAAAAATCCAATGTCGGCTTTGAAAAAAAGCAGACATATTTTTTCCGTCAAGGAACGGTTTAGTGTACCCAGAGAAGGTCACCAAACCAAAGATCTATGAAGATATTTTGACAAACAACCCATCACCAGTGAACTTAATAGATACAATTTTGAAGAACAATTTTTATGAAGTCTTCCGCCTGCCCCCACATCACTGTGACCTGAACCAGTGAGTACTCATCTGGATTAATGTAACGGAATCAGCAACAACAAAGAATGTTTCATTGAAACTGAAAAACATTTCAAATAAAGAAATATCAACAATTAACCTGAACTGTGGCAGCATTGCTTGGATCATGTTGTTAAAGTAGACTACTGTTATTGTAACTATCTTGGATGTATTTTGTTACAATATATTTTATTACTATGATGTACTTGGACGCAATCTAGTTTAAAGCCAGGAGTGACTTGAATATGCAAGGAAGGCCTCATTTCCAATAAGGACGTGTTTCGAGGTTTCACTTCTTTCAAGTGAGGCCTCGGGTTTAACTTGGAATCATACGTATATGTAACACGTGCTTTGAGGTTTTACTTCTTTCAAGTGAGGCCTCGGGTTTTACTTGGAATCATACGTATATGTAACACATGCTTTGAGCTTTTACTTTTTTCAAGTGAGGCCTCGGGTTTTACTTGGAATCATACGTATATGTAACACGTGCTTTGAGGTTTTACTTCCTCCAAGTGAGGCCTCGGGTTTTACTTGGAATCATAAGTATATGTAAGACGTGCTTTGAGGTTTTACTTTTGTAATATATCAATTTATTCAGTACCCAGGTCGTGCACGTTTACGTAACAGGAAAACGCCGCTTTGAACAGTATTCCAGTAATATCACGGCGTGTCAGCTTATTGTAGGAGGAAAGCCCGAAGTGATGCAGGTCTCAGACGTTTACCACTTCGGTGAAACCCACGAGCACGGGTATGGTGCTGACAAACCTAGAAACATAATCGGGGCGAACCGGGATTCGAACCCACGATCACAGGTTTCTGGCGTGCCTAAGGGACGCAACTCTGCACAGCGAATCGCGGCGCCTTAGACGACTGGGCCACCCGTGCCCCCGGAGGGAATAACGACCAAGGGCGGATCCAACACTTTTAAAAGGAAGGGGTCCAACAAAATCCTATCTCAGAAATTGTACTGTCTACAACATACTTAATTTTGTTTTCAAAAGGGTGTGTGCCCCCCGAAGTGGCGTGGTGCCGACAACGGTTACCATATCCAAATCAACCTGACCCGTGAAGATCCGGGGTAGAATAGGTCTTCAGCAACCTAAAAGTCGTAAAAGGCGACTAACGGGATCGGGTGGTCAGGCTCGCTGACTTGGTTGATGCATGTCATCGTTCCCAATTGCGTGGATCGACCGCCGTCCTATAGCTGGTATATTGCTGAGTGCGGCGTAAAACAACAAACCAAAATCCAAATCAACCTAACCGCATTCATTACCTCACTCACTCTCCGTGAGTCTTACAATCCATTGTGAAAATAGGGTAGTTTTCATTTCTTATATCATTGAAATATTGCCGTTTGGCCTTCGTACCACTCTCTTAGATGGAGGTTCTTCTACTTCAGTAATTAGTCATCTTTCAAGAACAGCCCCTGGGGCCTCGCCAAGACAGAATTGGAAGTGTCATTTTAATTTGCAATGTCTGCCTGCGTGATAACCACGCACCTGTTCGCCTCTGAAATGAACACATGATTGATGGCAATTAACTTTTCTTGAGAATCTGTTCTGCCAGGGAAAGATTCTACAATTCAGATTCCCTTGCACTCTGTGTAACAATGCAATAAACTCAATTTCCAAGAAACGGGTTTTTATTAGGCTGTCATATTTCAGATGGTAAGGAGAATGTATAGTTATATGAGTGTGTTCGAGGCGTCACGTTCTGAAATAGCCCGTGCAGTGTAATGTATTTACATATACCGAAAATGAAATTGACGTCTGTCTGTATCACCATGTCAGTTCGTTACTTAAAAAGCTTAAGAATATATTATATGACCAAGGTTGCAATTGCCCTTCTAGAGAAGAACATATCAATGATTATTGCATGACGAAGCCCAGTTAATCTGAACGGTGCCGTTCGCAGCTAATTCGTCCTGAAAACAACGTTTTCCGGATTTTCGTACATTATACAATGTCCATAGGGAGATGTTGGTTGGTTGGTTGGTTTGTTGTTTAACGCCGCACTCAGCAATATTCCAGCTATATGACGGCGGTCTGTAAATAATCGAGTCTGGACCAGACAATCCAGTGATTAATATCATGAGCATCGATCCACGCAATTGGGATCGATGACATGTATCAACCAAGTCAGCGAGTCTGACCACTCGATCCCATTTGTCGCCTTTTACGTCAAGCATAGTCACCTTTTACGGCAAGCATGGGTTGCTGAAGACCTATTCTACCCCGGAATCTTCACGGGTCACATAGGGAGATGGATAGCCTTTATGTAATGTTTCCCCATGGATACAATGTTTGAATCCTAAGAACACCAACCACAACACTGCTCGTATCAAACGACAAATTATAATGTAGTGAAACAGCCAGGGTTATCTGATGTCCAAGGACATTTTAACTGCCCACGAGAAACAGGTCTGCTCTATGTGAGAAGTCCACGTCCGTCGCGACCCTTTATGACACCGCGACACCTTCAGTGACTGTTGTAACCGTTTCAATAGACTACAAATGAGTTTTCATTCAAATCCATGGTCCCCCCAAACTAATGTTCACCTCCAACATATTCTAGATTATAGATCTTGATGTGAAAAAGCTTGTATTCATAAGCATACACGTACATCACCTTCGGCCTTCCCTTTACCTTTTCGACCGCCTCCGTGGTCAAATGGTAGAGCGTTCGCCCGGGGTTCGATCCCCGGCCGCGTCATATCAAAAGACGTTAAAAGATGGTACTTGTTGTTACCCTGTCTGGCGCTCGGCATTAAGGGGCTAGAAACAAGGATTGGTCGGCTCGGAGTCAGTAGACTGTGTCTGAGTGGGATATTCATGTTAAACTGCGGCATGGTATCTCATGGGGCTAGCACTATAGATCGGCATCAGTTCGTACTAGTACTGACAGCAACACACACGTACACGTGCATGCACGTCGCTATATAAGTGCAATAATCTTGGACGCGACGTTTAACCCTATTTCGCCTCAACTTTACCTTTTCAATTAACAAATCTTGTGTCGATTTTGAGAAAATCACAAAATGAACGTTAAATATATCAATGTCAGAAAGTAATCTGCTGGCGCGGAGGCTTTTAAAACGAATACTAACCAAGTCACATGACGCCAAATTGTTCATTTTTAAACTTCGTTATGAAACTTTTTTATGATTGCAACTCTATTGAGGAGTTTGTGTATTTTGTTTCCGATTTTATTGCTTAGAAGGTTCAATATCTAAGTCTGGAAATGAGAACACGATTGCGATACATGCTGATGTCGCGATAAAGGAAAGGGAATAGGAAATTTAATTTATAGTAGGTACATTTTAAGTAAATAAAGACTTAGGGAGGTTGTACATATAACCATGAATGGAAGAGCGAAAACAATTGATCATAAGTTGTTTAAAAGAGCCGTCTGCAATTATTAGTGTTTGTAGGGGATATATAGGATTAGGGCATAATTACAGGCTTCAATGGGCGTCCGTTATTTCGATCATGTGTAGCACAATGATATTCCGATAAGGTTTCCAACCTTAAACCTCAATATTGCTCGAGACGTTTGTGCACTAAAGACGTTACACCGACGCCAGGTACGTCGGTTCGTGGGCCTTGAAAAGGGAAGACTGATGTTTGCGCAATCTGTTCTCGACAATATATACCCTGATACCCTGTAACTGGATTACACATGGCTTTGGCTGTGCACTCCTCCCCTTTATTCTTGCAACTGTACCTTATATCCCTATCAATTACCGTCATTCGTCTTCCATCCTATACTGAGTTACAGGGGTACAAAGGAATTCTTTGAACGTGGATTTGTTTTTACTTTGAGGATAATATGTTTAGTGTGTAATTTGTTTAGTGTTTGATCCAGCATGCCAAATAGCTTTACATGGAAAGTATATTCCCATTGCCAACTGTGTCAAGCATGTAGGTATTCACATAAACCGCAACATAAATTCCTGGACAGGACCATTACTGCCGGTGTCCCGGTATAAACTGCCGGTGTCCCGGTATAAACTCTCCCCCGTACAAATTCTTCCCCCGGAGATTTTATACCGGTACAGATTCTCCCCCGGAGAATCTGTTCTGAAATAAAATCTCCCCCGGGCGGATATGTTTCGACCCCCCCCCCCCCCCCCTCCCCCACACACTCAGTATTAAGTCTCCCCCCTGATTATTCGGTTTGTTGCAATGTCTTTAAGTACTATATTCTTTAAATAGTTATCTTTAATGTAAGGAGGGTTACTTTAAAAAAATAGATTATGAAATATGGTCATAATGAATTGATATTTCAGCATATTTTATTTGGTAACTGTACCTTCCATCCTAAAATAATTATAAGACATAATCATACCAAACAAATTTGAATGAAATGACTTAATGTAACAAATACATGTACGGTCACCTTTGTAACAGAATTCAGAAATCTTATTAATCCTCGCAAACATTCGGGGGGGGGGGGGGGGAGATTTTATTTCGTAGGGTGGGGGAGAGTATATTTCGAGAGGGGCGGAACTGTACCGGTATAAATTCGCCGGGGGGAGATTTCTTTTCTGGGGGCGAATATATTTCGTGACACCGGCTCTAAAATGAAATCTGCTGTTATGTTTCTGACGAGGATGGTGTCTTTACCCCGCCCATTGATCAAAACTCTGTTAATCGCTGCGAAAATTGACATTTCTTTAAAAGCGCATTTTGCAGCTTTTGACAGTGCTGTAAGAAAAAATCGTTATCGGCGGAATGACTTGTTTTCACTCAAGTATTAAACTATTCAACACATTCAACTATCTATTTCAAATGGCTTCTTTAGTATTCACCGTATTAAGTCAAAACGGTAGGTCATCACTTCAGGACATGGATATGTACTTTTCACCTGATGTCATATTGTCTACATTCATATCTCGTTAATCCGAACACTTTCAATAAGCGAAGCCCGAATTCCGGACGATTACTGGAGGGAAAGTTTCTTTACACCTAAATGGAAATTACAACCCACCATTCGTTAATCTGGGCTTTTCCTATCCGGAAGAATTATCTGTAAATGATTCCATCCAGATTAACAGGGTTTCACTGTACATGTTACCACGAATTTGGAATATAATCGATTCTGATAGATCAACCAGATGATTGAAATCACTGCGCGTTCGGTTTCAAGTATGATTTTGAGCGGGTAAATCTACTGGTAACATGATTCTCAATAGAAATAGGGGGCACGGGTGACCCAGTCGTCTAAGGCGCCGCGATTCGCTGTGCAGAGTTGCGTCCCTTGGGCACGCCAGAAACCTATGATTGTGGGTTCGAATCCCGGTTCGCCCCGATTATGCTTTTAGGTTCGTCAGCACCATACCCGTGCTCGTGGTTTTCACCGAAGTGGTAAACGTCGAAGACCTGCATCACTTCGGGCTTTCCTCCCACATTATCTGACACGCAGTGATATTACTGGAATACTGTTAAAAGCGGCTATAAACCCAACTCACTCACTCCATAGAAATAAACACACTTTCGATACAAAAAATCCCCGTAATGAGGACACTTCATTATAGCCCTATATCTGCATTTTTGAATCACTATCAAATGGATAGTCAACTGCTAACCTGACACAAACACGGGTACATAATTATGTACAAACATGTGGAAGAAGTCAAAATAGGAAACTTGATCCGACATCACTGGTCCATACGTGTCCTCCGTATGTCTCCATACGTCTGCCATGCAACTATTTAGACAGCTTGTAATGTTGTAACCTTGATCAAACAACTTTTGAGCAAGAGTTGTAACATGACGCTCTTTGAAAGTTTCGTAGACAGCTGTTTGTAGCTAAAAAATGTCTGAAATGAAGACACCAAAACCTGGAGCTAGTGACTCTAGCCGACTGTATAACCGATCATTAACAACCCATGGAACTTTTAGCCGATGACGACATCTGTGGTTGATTCAGAAAAATACATGACAGAAAAAAAGTCGCACAAGGTGCTGTATATGCAACTACTGCAAATTACAAAACGTGATCCCATTGCCTAAATCGGAAATGAACCGAAAAAATAACGCCTTTCATTATCAATCTAGCTTTCCTTACAAACATGCTCTGTCGACTAATGCGCCCCATTTACACTGTGACAAGATCGTCTCTCTTTCAGTGAGGCAAAAGAGCACCGCCGACAAGTCATTAAAAGATTTTCGATTCCAAACTAACCTTTACCACATGGTCCAAATTTGCCATCAATCAAGAAATGATAAATTTAGCAGTAAAAACATCAAGCTGATTTCAAAAACTGAGTCAATTTCCCTTCGTCACAAAGCCATTGATCAATATCAAATATCGCTTTTCCTGTTTGACAAACGATGTGTTATTCTAATTTCTCCTTGGATTGAATAAGTAGACGTTTCAGAGGTCCAGTTGTGAAGGAAAAGAGTATCCCCTGCTGGAACTGCCTGTCAGATGTCTTATTATCAACATTACCTCCTCAATGGTCGGTTCATGAGAGTAAATGTAACACTGACTTTATCAGTTTGTTTGAAATCCATGCATATCAATGTTAAACAAACGACATTGATTTGTTTTTTTTGCATCTAATTTAAATGCGTGTAAGCGTATACAACTAAACTTACATTATACATAACACGTTGTTTGTCAAAGTTTGTTAACTGTATTTCTAGTTTGTTTGTTCTGTTTTTGCATTGATCTCAAGGGGCCCCTTTTTAGTCAATATTACAACATCAGATGCTTTTGGGGACACTTTAGGCTTGTTCTAATACCACAAACGACTAATTTGCTTTTGACGACTTTTAATATTTCCCGATCAAGCCATATGAGATGAAATGTCTCCTATTTCCTTTGAACAATTTCTAATGTCAACATGACTGGTCAGAACACGCTATCCCTTCACACGAACACCTGGTATCATCTCTGACTAAAAAAAACAAGTGTGGTTGCGGGAATATCGTGCTCTCATACTATTTGAGTTCTGTTCCTTTTACATCTTGGGGAACAAGATGAGAATTTTATGAATACCCAAAAGGAATTAACGGTTTTATCGGATCTACATTGTATTTGAACGTTTTAGCGATATGTAGATGTACAAATATATTAATTTTGATATCGTAGGCATCTGGGTTGAAATATATCGTCGGCACTCTATCGTCATTAGAGGCAACGAGCTTGGATCGGATCGGTGTCTTGGTTTATTGGTTCCGCTGACGATTGTGAGGATTGACACCCCCTCACCTTCCCTCCAGTCCTTCACGTCAATTGTGGTTTGCATTGACATTTACCTCATTAAAGATCTCATCTTGTTATGCGATGAACATTACAGACACAGAATTATCCCAAAAAAACTTTTCGCCACCATTTATGCTGACAAGGAAGATTTACTTTCATCAAGCTCCATTACACACTTCCCGACGACGTGGCATGTTGTTGATATTGTCAGTTTATTGCTAGTCCCCCGTACGATAGGGTAATGTGGCGTAAATAAACAAAAACCTAACTGCATCTAAAACATATGAAAACACTGTTGTCATGAAGTCGGATAAGGCAAACTCTCGACAAAACCGAACCCTATTGCATCTATAAGGACAAGTAAGCAGTATGTCCCAAGAAACAACCACGCATGCCACTGTCCGATTTCGAAGACTGTATGCCCTTTTGTTAAGAGTTTTGGTACACTCTGTATCTTATTTATCCGTCATAGGAAATTCAAATCTATATAATCTATAACTTACCCTATCCTATCTTATATACTAGTCTTGTACCTGCATTCACAGGGTGGCATTTGGATTGCAGATTAAGGCTTAATGACATGTACATTTAAGTGTTATTAATAATATTGAACATCATCTGAAATTACCAAGTGGTAGACATTATTAAATAAGAGACAATATTGCATCCCTTTGCTGAAGTTAATAAGGCAGTCATAAACGAAAGAGAAACTAATAAATGAGAATACGATGGATACACATTCCTATAAAAGAGTGTCAATACTTGTTTGATGTCTGAATGTGTTGTCCCAAAGACGTGTATTGCATTCTGTCTGTCACTCTCCAGCCATTGCTGCATAGCGGACCTCAAAGCTCCACACAAAGCCTCGGCAGGTTCTTTGTTTCATTTCGACCAAAGAAAAAATTCAGGATTAATGAATGTTGTATTTGTGACGTTTTGAAGTTTTAACAAATTATCAAATAATGTTGATGCAAAAAGTATCCTAGTGGTCCGAACACATGAATATACAGGAACCAACGTGAAGTATTTTTTTTTTTTGGAATTAGGTTGACTTTATTGCTTGTTTGTTTGTTTGTTGTGTGACGCCGCAATCAGCAATATTCCAGCCACTTGACAGCGGTGGGGAAATAATCGAGTCTTGACCAGACAATCCAGTGATTGATATCACGAGCATCGATCCATGCAACAACGATACCATGATATGCATCAACCAATTGAGCAAACTCTAGGCCAGCCGGTCCCGTTAGTCGCCTCTTGCGACACGAATTGGTTGTTGAAGACCTATTCTAAACCGGATGTGTTGATTTTAACAATAATTTGTGATTTCGTTCTTGACTACCACTTGCACCTACAGAAATATCTCAATACCGCCCGTCCGTTCATGTTTTCGTAGGAAAATCGAAATTTGTACAGATGGTAGGCGGTCAGCGGATCCTGGCACGGTGAAAGAACGCAACTCCGTTGGGCAAATCAAAGTGCCCGAGACCACTTGTCTACACTTCCTCCCACGTATGAGGATGAACAATAGTGACAAATACGACAGGCACGAGTTAAGTAAAATAATGATTGTACACAGACGACAGAAAAAGTGAAAAGAAATGACAGTTTTTTAACATGTTAGGAAATATGTTTAAAGGGGTTCATGTCAGCGTGCTGAAACGTGGTCCTGTGCACAGCACACAGGTCTAATCAGGTGACGTTAAGCAAATTCGGTGGCGGAGTCTTGATTGATGAGTCGCCGCACATTACTTTGGAGACGGTCATGCCCACACTTGAGGTGACTAAATTGGAGCGGGGAGTCACGCTCGGCGACGTGGTCCATTGCTTGTTATCGAACATTGACTATATCGTGAGACGTTTTTCATGTCAACCACTGCTTTGTTTGAATTGATTTACAGACCGCCGAAAAAACGAAGAAGTAATGGTAGCATAAAAAAACCAAAACACGACGACCTGCTGTGTCGAATAAGGTGAGGTGGATTATATAGCGACGTGCATGCACGTGTGTGTGTGTGTGTGTGTGTGGCTGCTTGTACTAGTCCGGACTAATGCCGATTTATAGTGCTAGCTCACTCAGATACCATGCCGCAGTTTATCATGACTACCCCTCACAGTATCGCAGTCAGTATACTGATTGGTGTATTGATGTTAAACTCTGGCATGGTATCTAAGCGAGCTAGCACTATAAATCGGCATTCGTCCGGACTAGTACAAGCAGACACACACACACGTGCATGTATACTGACCGCGAGACCCGTGAAGATCCGGGGTAGAATAGGTCTCCAGCAACCCATACTTGCTGTAAAAGGCGACTATGCTTGTCGTAAAAGGCGACTAACGGGATCGGGTGGTCAGGCTCGCTGACTTGGTTGATGCATGTCATCGATCCAAATTGCGTGGATCGATGTTCATGATGTTAATCACTGTCGACTGTAACGAATCCATCAAGGAGTGGTAAAACACAATTTCGCAAACTAATTTCGATGACTGTAGGCTGAGATGTTTGGACTGTTTACAAGAGTGTAAACAAGAGTGTGCCACCTATCAAATCTATCATTTGACAATTCAATTCAAATCTGTGAAATCTACAACTAAAATACAATGTACATGTTAATACAACATCTTACATGAGCTCTGTCATTTTGAGTTTGAAACATATATATATATATATATATATATATATATATATATATATAACATCTTCGTCATTACCTATAGGCAGAAAATATTAAATACGCTAATCCGGGGCAACATTGCTTTCTCAAAAACCTATTGAGAGCGCGCCGATAGAAACTGTTTTGGAGTGAATGTGTAGTCTCATTGCATTCCATCTCATTCAAGACCCTGCTGCATTGCTGACCTCAGCACTAAACAAAGCTTCGAGACAAAGATAATTGATGAATGATTGTTTGTTTTTTGACGCCGCACTCGGCAATATTCAAACAATATTCCAGTCTGGACCATACAATCCAGTGCTTGGAACCATGAGCATTGATCTACGAAATTGGAATACGATGACATGCATCAACCATGTCAGCAAGCCTGAGCAGCAGAGGTCGCCTCTAACGACAAACATTGGTTGCTGAAAAAGAGTTCTGAAGACCTGCATCTTCACGGGTCTCGAGACAGTAAGCACGAGACACCATTGTTTCTTTTGATAACTTCTTACTGAAAGACACTTGACAATTCAATTCACTGAACGTAGTTTTTGCAGACAAACAGGTTGGGAAATTTCACTCTGCATTGGCACAACAATTATCCAGTTGCCCACTCAAATGAATAAAGAAGAAGTTATTCACCATTTCAAGATACGTTTGCAGCTGTGTCATTCAACATAGTAACTCTGATAAAAATACAGTTTGAACAAGAGTCTCATGAGGCTCTTCGAAATGTTCGTAGTGTGAGTTCGCTTTTTCCTGAAAAGTTGTGAAATGTAGACATCAAAGGATGGAAAGTTGCCAATTGGAAAGGCATAGTTTTATTTTTTGAGGCATAGAAACTGTATTTCACTAGCATCTTTCATTCTAACACATGTGGGTATATCAGTTGAAGGGAACTGGCCATTTTGCCATTATTGAACCTTGGAAATGTCTTGCTACAATCGCCCCATGAATCAAAGGACGAAGTTCAGATAGGGAATAGCCTCGGATATCATTTTTGTCACTGATCATGATACTTCAGATTTGGAAATGTCTTCCACGTGTCTACCATAAAACTTTTTTAAAGCTTAACTGAGGCCTTGGAAAACTTTGAGCAATCTTTGTGTCTCAAAAGTTGGAGCTGCGAGAATATTGCCCGACAAAAAGAGAAAGTTGACTATTGTAAAGTTAACGTCATCCCACTCATCAATGTAGAAGGGGATAATGAAGAAACAAGTCATTATAATGTCTATAGCTAAAGTGTGTCAGAAGTTTCAGAAGTTATCAATCACCCCTCGTTGGTGACGTATGCACAGATCCGAGGTAAATTGAATTGAGAACGTGAACACAAGTCTACCTTGGTAATGGTCTTCTTTGGCGTTGCGTCCTTTGGACGCGTCAGAAACCTATCATCGTGGGATCGAATTCCGGTTCGAATTATCCCATGTTAGTTCCGGGTTTTAGCTGGTCCCCCATAACCTAAGCTTGTTCGAAACGAAATTGGATCTGTGGTCAGGCTCGGTGATTTTGTTGATTGCGTGTCACCGGCGCAAAACGGCAAGTGATGTTGATAATTATATCAAATTTATTAAAGTGACAAAACCATTTCAATAATTATAAGAACGCAACATTGCAGCCTTCTGCTTTACCCATTTGTCAAAAGGGCTGTATTCCTGGCAGCAAAACCAAGTACTCTCCCAATGTCAGTCCACAGATTGGGAGGTACCAAACCTAAGGCGAGAACAATGGGGTGTCGGACAACTTGGTACTGCGTGACATTTCAAAAGCGAGGTCCGCATATTTGCCATGTTTTTCCTGAATCTTGTCAATCACATTAGTGCCAAAAGGGACAGGTGTCTTGGCCTGGATATGCCTGTATACGGGACTATTCCTAAAAATATTATATTTATCATTTTTCATGAAGCCCTCTTCATATTCTTGGCCGTACCATGGATGGACCTCTTTGTCAAAACCACAAGCATCGCGAAGACGGTAATAAACTGATAAACTGATACTGTGTTTGTGCATAAACTGTGCTTCCACTGAAAAATTTTTGGACTGTCTCATTATCTACATTTCATATTTACATTTTGATGCAAAATCACAAATTGACGGTTCGAGTGGGAAGTGATCATGACTGGTCCTGGGCAGCAAACGGAACGACTTCTGTTTCACTTTTCAGGCCACCCGACTTCATCCAAGCGTAGGACTCTGCGGGGTTGCTGGCCTTCTCAAAACACTGCAAATAAACTCGCTGCAGTGGTCGGTCAAATGGCCTCTCCTTGAGCAACTGAATCTGGGCCGATTTGATATGGCACCGCCAGTAGTAGGGAACCAACAACAAGATCAGCATTGAGATTGAGATTAATTATGTCCCACAGCCATGGCTCGTTTAAGAAAACCGTGGAATGCCTTGCTTTCATCATGAATCTTGACATGCTTCCCAGAAGGATCATCAGACAAATGATTGTGTTCAAAAGTGCACAGTAAAATTATATCATGAAGATCCTCCACGTTAGTAAAACCACGTCCTCCCATTATTATTGGTAAATATGAGCGATTGAAGAAGGAGCGGGGGTGGTGGGATCGAGTGTTGACGGGGGAGCAGAAGGCACGTCCCGGGCCGCAAAGTAGGGTACTGAGGCTTATTTTGCTCAAATGTAATATGAACGTGCTCAGCCCCACGTTGAGCGACAATGTAGCGGCCATAAAATTTCCGAGTCCCGTGATGAGATTCGAACCACGGACCTTCTGATCCGAGGTAGGACGCCTTGTTCACATGATCGAAGAGGTTAAACCCGTCAGCAAGCTGACAAGGTAAGGATGTCATCTGTGGGATGACTCCACGCCCTGCTACAAACGTAATTTCAAGTAAAAGATTACCTAGGATATATCTTTCATAGTTTTATCTAGTTTTATTTGTTTTTGCTCTTGTTGATTTTGTTCACTACCCTTTTGTGGTTCATTGTCTTTGGAAACTATATGGAGTTCCAGTGTTCGAGCAGCAGCAAACACACAGCAGTCCGCAGAAAGAGTGACTGAAATAATGCCATTTAGTTTATGAAGTTGATTCTGTGGATATGATTGGTTAAACTGTTCATTTGCAATTTCGGATCTGCTACTTTTGGAACCGAAGGTTCATGCAAAGGAGCTCACCAGGTTCACGGTGAATATAGCTTTAGACGCCGGAGCTGGTCACGAATGGTTTGTTCTGTCAGGTATGTATACATAGTCATGGATTTATCCCAATGCTGCTTCAACAATTTGCCATTTACTCATGGTGTTTACCATGTTGCTTTTGCACAATTATGATCAAGAAGTGCCTCCCACTGTAGTAAGTCCCATCTCCTGTTTGTTTGGTTTGTATACCAGGGAGACTGACTGGTCATGGGCTGTGGAGTTAAAAGCTGACGCTTTTCTTGACATTCTGTAAGCCAGTTTTGAACCAGTTCCGGGGGTAATTATTATATACCATTGAAAAAAGTGTGAATATATGGACCCAGATACAATATATGCGACAGGTAATGTGAATCACTGTGTTACATAGTCATGGATTTCTCCCAATGCTGCTTCAACAATTTGCCATTTACTCATGGTGTTTACCATGTTGCTTTCGCACAATTATGATCAAGAAGTGCCTCCCACTGTAGTAAGTCCCATCTCCTGTTTGTTTGGTTTGTATACCAGGGAGACTGACTGGTCATGGGCTGTGGAGTTAAAAGCTGACGCTTTTCTTGACATTCTGTAAGCCAGTTTTGAACCAGTTCAGGGGGTAATTATTATATACCATTGAAAAAAGTGTGAATATATGGACCCAGATACAATATATGCGACAGGTAATGTGAATCACTGTGTTACATAGTCATGGATTTCTCCCAATGCTGCTTTAACAATTTGCCATTTACTCATGGTGTTTACCATGTTGCTTTCGCACAATTATGATCAAGAAGTGCCTCCCACTGTAGTAAGTCCCATCTCCTGTTTGTTTGGTTTGTATACCAGGGAGACTGACTGGTCATGGGCTGTGGAGTTAAAAGCTGACGCTTTTCTTGACATTCTGTAAGCCAGTTTTGAACCAGTTCCGGGGGTAATTATTATATACCATTGAAAAAAGTGTGAATATATGGACCCAGATACAATATATGCGACAGGTAATGTGAATCACTGTGTTCTCTGTCTCCCTATGACCCGCTTGTGATTGAGACTCCATGATTGTAACACAGGAGATTAACTTGTGAAGACCACTTGTGACAGTATTGTAAAACAGTTCTTGCTACTTGAGGCATGGGGAGGTCCCATAGATTTATATTCTGATGGATGCTTATTTGGACCGGGGACACAGTGGACCAATTGCAATTTCAGCCAGAACATGTCGTTCATATTTGCTGAATGGCATTAATTGCTGACAATATAATTTGTCGATGTAGCGCAGATATCCTATGATAACAATCTCTATGGTCAACTATGTTGTATTCGCAATAGCTTTGTTATGTGTTATACTCACATTCAGCATATTCTATACCATCCATTTTCCAATCAGAAAGTATTGGTAGTAACATGTAGATCTCTCCTCATTGCTAGCGTCTTGATGTGTGATCAACTGAATCAATTTATGCTTTCCGTCGGTGGAAATGATAAGCCTAACCAGCCTGCCCGTGTCAGGATCATCCTTACCCTCTTTGCTGCACATTAGTTTTTATCTGTATAAAGTTTAACTTTACTGAGAAGAGGAAGCAAGAATATAAGGGAATTGACAAACTCACTCGAAGAATCATAGTTCAGACAATAGATCCAACCACCCTCACTCTTCCACGATCGCTTATATGAGGGCGTGGTTTGGTTAATGTGGAGTTTCTTCATGACAGAATTCTATTGTGCCATTTTGTACTCATATAGGACATAATCTGAATGTCAATGTTGATGGTCCTGTACTGCTGGACGGTACAGAAATGAGTATCAACCAAGCAAAGTGCCACTTAAAATTCGCCCTGACTAAGTTGTTCAAGAGAAGGCTGAATGAAAGACCACTGCATCGGGTTTATGTACAGTGTGTACAGGAATAGCGGCCCTGCCGAGTCTTTCACTTGGATGAAATCGACCAGCCTGAAATGTTATGTAGAATGTTTTTTGTTTGCTGCTCAGGACCAGTCACTTCCACACTATATCGTAAGCGACATGATGGCGTGGCTCGATCCTTTTATTACCATCTTCGTCATGCTTGTGGATTTGCCATGGAGGTTCATCCATGGTACGACCCAGATTATACAGTAGACGTCAAGGGAAATGATAACTATAACATTCTTTGGAACAACCTTACACCTATCCAGGCCAACATACCTGAACTTGTCCTTTTTGAAAAATCAAATAAAATCATCAATATCATTGAATTCTATGTCCCGTTTGATACTGATGTGATTGAAAAGATTCAGGAAGAACATATATGCGGATATATGCAAATATGCGGACCTAGCTTACGAAATGCCACGCTTCCGTGCCAACCTGCCCGACTCCCCATAAGCATTGTTCTCGGTGCCTTAAGTATGGTACCTGCAAATCACAGACACTCTGGGTTATTATGCAGAAAGCTTCAGTGTTGGGGAATCTTCGCATTATCTAAAAGGTTCGTGCTGGGTTCTACGAGGTTGCGCTACCTGGGACAATTCCCTTTCGCTGTCTGGGCTGCAGGGGACAAGAACCCTGAGCTGATGAGTAGCCCAACAAGCCTTATTGTCCAAGGATCACCCGAGCCCTCTTTGTCGCATCTATTGTAACCTGAATGGTAATAATGATAGTAACAATAATAAAAAGAATAGTGAGTGAGATTGGTTTTACGCCACTTTTAGCAATATTCCAGCAATATAGAGGCGGGGGATACAAGACATGGGCTTCACACATTGTACCTCTGTGGGGGGAATCGTACCGGCGTGACAAGCGAACTCTTTAACCGCTGGGCTACCCCACCGCCCTTATAACAATAATGACAATGATGATTATTATTAACATTGTGAAGTGGTAAACATGAAATCTGCTTAATCGTTGATGTTTGTCTTTTGTTCCAGATGACCGAATGAAACGTGGAGACAACTGCCTCATGCCTGACGACTGAGTCGATATATCATGGCACCCGTGAAGACCCGGGATGGAATAGGTCTTCAGCAACCCATACTTGCCGTAAAAGGCGACTAGGTATGTCGTAAGAGGCAACTAACGGGATCGGGTGGTCAGACTCGCTGACTTGGTTTAAGCATGTTATCGTCTCCCAACTGCTTGGATCGATGCTCATGATGTCAATCACTGCATTGTGTGGTCCGGATTCAATTATGTCAAGACTGCCGTCATATAGGTGGAATATTGCTGAGTTTGGCGTTAAACAAACAAATAAACAAACAATTCAAAACAAAACCAATTCAAATCTGTAAAATCTACAACTAATATATGATACTATATACATGTTAATACAACATCTGACATGAGTTCTGTCATTTTGAGTTCAAAATGAAAGTATACCTACATTTACCTGTATTGAACATCACCGTCATTACTAATAGGCAGTGAATATTAAATACGCTTTTCCGGGGCAACATCAGACTCGCTGACTTGGTTGATGCATGTCATCGTCTCCCAACTGCGTGGATCGATGTTCATGATGTCAATCACTGGATTGTCTGGTCCAGACTCGATTATTTACAGACCGCCATCATATAGCTGGCATATCGCTGTTTGCGGCGTTAAACAATAAAAGAAACAAACAATATCAAAGCACAGCATACATTATAATTTCACCACATCAATTTTAATCCTTTAAAATCAGCTACATGATTAAACATCATAACAAAAGCGATTTTGTCAAAGCGTCATACAAAATACAAATAATAATCTTTCATCGCTTTGACAGATGTGGCCAACGTGTATTTTAGCGATCGTATTTCTTGTCGGAACAGATAACCTATCACGCAAGCCTACACCAGTGCAGCTGTGTCATATTGATCGACGGCCCACGTTGTCAGTAGATATCTGTAGGTGTGGGTGACTCCTTTCCACTCCCATCCAAACAATATCTCGCAAACTGACATTCAATAACACGGTTTTACGTATCAACATACGTGTCACTTACATCATCCCAAAGATATTCTTTCGTTGTTGATTTACATTGCTCGCTGATTGTAATGTGTTTGTTAATATATGCGTCAATGTTATTTTTTATCTGTAAGTGGGTGACTAATTGTTGTTAGACGCCGCAACATTCAGGAAAAACCCAACGATCCACTCAATCCAGGCAGGATGACATGAAACCTGTGCGTTTTGTTCGTTGTTTAACGCCGCATTCAGCAGTGGTCCAGCTATATGACGGCGGCATGACGAGTCTAGATCTTGAGCAGAAAATCCAGTGATCGCTATGGTGAGCACCGATTCGTGCCGTCGGGTTATTTGGGCACGCTGTCAAACAAGGCACCGAGTCTGATCAACAATCCATTTGATCGCTTCTCGCGGCTTTTCATAGGTTGCTGGGAACCATTTCTAACCATCAATCACAAAGGGGGTCACGAAACGTGCTGTTGCTGAGTCCAAAAACGCTGTCAAACAAGGCACCGAGTCTGATCAACCAATCCATTTGATCGCTTCTCGCGGCTTCTCATAGGTTGCTGGGGACCATTTCCAACCAGCATTCACAAAGGGGGTCACGAAACGAGCTGTTGCTGAGTCGAAATACCATATCTTTATGATAAGATCTTGCGACGAAGAGGGGATGCTTGGGGCATTGTATTTTATCTTGAACTTGTACCCAAGAGGTATTCTTATGGTAATCATGCATACGCCATAAGACAACCAAATCAAGCATTGGAAGAAATTGGTGTGTAACATTCATGCTTGTCTCTGGGTAAACCTACTGGCTTTAAAGTATCATGTTACAGCAAATAGTCCCCTCCATGATGAAGGAATAGTATTGGCTTTGCAGCGGTAACCGAATCTCTACATGCTCCCTATGAACGATGGCGATTTTGAACTGTCAGAGATACGGGCTGTTCCATTGTTTATTCCTAAGATATCATGCGAACTACATCGCTATCCCGGCTGCGTCATACCAAAAGGCGTCAACATAAGGTACTTTTTGTTACCCTCCCTGGTGCTCGGCCTTCGGGGGAAACAGTATATATATATATATATATATATATATATATATATATATATATATATATAGTGTGTGTTGGGTGTGTGTGTTTGGTATCCATGTTAAACACACACACACGTTTATCCGGACTAATGTAAACAGCCAAACACAAATCCACACAGACGCGCGCACACCGCTTCATACGTGCAATGTTCTGGAACGCGCCGTTTAACTCAATTTCAACTCAGCTCACAAAAAATGATTAGGTTAAATTGCAAATTTTCACTTTTCCTAAAATAATGCCCTTACAGGTACATGTATGCTTCAAAGAAGTCGGTTGAATTGTCACATGGTTAACGAAGGGTAAGGAGACCATGATTATACGATTCATCTGTAGCAGTTCATGAATTGTATTAATGCTATTTTAAGTAAAGAGACAGTATCATCGGAAAAAATGATAAAACCCGTTCCTGGTCCTTTTTATACGTGTAAATAAATTATGTTTCAAAAATTAATAAATTATGTTTAAACAATTAATAATTAATGAATTATTTATAATGGCGTGGTCTAGGTAGAGTCATGACCAAATAGTTGACAGTGGTGCTATTATTGATTATATTTCGGACTTCCTTTTATCCAGTAATGTACTGACATTTGTTGACATTTGAAAATATGGATCAGGTTTTCGACGTGAACTTTGAGTAACACTGATCATGTTATAGCATGATCCTCAGCAGAACATGCTACAATGAAACAAAAGGCACAAACATCTGGGTGCCTGTCTTCAGTGCCAGGTTGTAATTGGGAAGAGTACTTAGAAGTCAGATACACTGTCACTGCTGATAATGCTGTTCACACCGCAGGCGACTGATGTCAGAATTTAATGGCCATGCCAAGAAACGTTAAATAACGTAGTTCAACAGTCGATGTAAATATAAAAACCAACGTCGGAGAATTACAAGTTTCGATTATCTGGCGAAACAGATTCCATTGGGCGTAAAAGGAAAATGGTTATGGAAATTATAACAATGGTTCAATGAAAATGACACCAGGTGTTCGCGAAAATGGTAATCATGTTGTGCTATCCCAACATCTGCCACACACACAATCTGAATAAAAATGGGTTGGTGTCTTTGTTGTCTGACGACGCCATGAGGTTATTTTCTAGATGATTAACAAGCACCTAATCGTTGTAATCCAGTGGATGGTCTCCTTGATAGTTGCATCTATTTGCCAAGGTACGGTGGTCCTTTTTAAATATTGTTTCGTCAGCACCGTACCACTCCACCAATTGTATACATCTACACCCCGTAAATGAGCTGACACACTCTGACTCAACTAAACTATTACTTAAAGAGACTTTCAACCCAACTCAACTGAGGGTATTTGGGCACCCGGCTGACGGATATGTATCGGAGAAGATCTTTAAGATGATTGTCTATAAAACTAACTGAATTTGTCTCAGTTTGATATTTCTAAACCATGTGAAGGATGGCGACAAATACATGTATCAGGAGGAATACTAACAGGGCAAGCCGACCTTATTCAGAGAAACATAATGCTGTTTCGTTGTAGCGTTGATGTCCCAATAACAGCAGTTTCAATTCGACTCTAGCCTTTTGACAGGCAGCCAGGGATGCAGGGATTTCTGCCCAGGTGTAACGTGTATCCGTTAGGAGGTTCTTTTGACGCTAAGAGATGCTGTGCTTTGAATCCGTCAGACATTCTGAAACCCTCGATGCTGTCTATTTGTGTCATTCTCAGTACAATATTCAGCTATTACTATATTGTCCAGTGCTTGTCCTGGTATGTTCGTCATTTCCTTTAACATGAATCATTCTTTAGGATAAACTAATAATGATACTAATAAAACAAACATCGTAAAACCAATATAACTGGGAAAAAAGAAAATCAAATCAAAGTTGATCGTTAATGTTAACAAGCGTTTTAATGATCTTTACACAACACACTATTATTAGCCAAAGCGTTGAACTACTGTAATTATCACTGTACAATGAATGTGTGTTTGTGATGTATTCTGTGAATTTGTGATGTGTTTAAAACTCTCGGCATTTAGGGGCTCAAACAAGGAGTGGTCGGTTCGAATACTGTGTCTGAGTGGGGTATTTATGTTAAACTGCGGTATGGTATCTCAGTGAGTTAGCACTATAGATCGGCATCAGTCCGCATTAGTACAAGCAGCCACCCACCCCCAACACACATGTGCATGTACGTCGCTATATAAGTGCAATAATCTTGGACGCGACGTTTAACCAAATTTCACCTCACATCACCTCACCTCTGTTTTCTACCATGATTCGAACGTCCAAAGGTTAAATTGGAGATAACATGGTGTGAAAAATAAAGTACACCACTGTTACTGAAGGTAATCTTTCATTTAAGCCGAGCGTCATCGCTTTTTGCATTTGATTGCTTGTCATGCTCGGGGGATGTGTGGACCATTACGCCCCATAACCCAATATGGCTGACGGAATTATGTACTTTAGTGACTGTCAGTGGGGTCCCTTGTGGTTAACCGAGCAGTATCACATTAAAAAGGTTTATTTTTGATAAATTCATTCAGGTTCAGTTGCAATACCTATCGCGTGTTGTAACATGTCTTGATGTATGATTTTGCAGATTCAGTAACATCCGTGTGTGATGGTTTTCGTTTTATTGATAGAACCTCTGGACATCTTTTTCTTTTGAGTTTAAAATAATAAAACAAATTGAATTCGTCCAGGCTGTTGATGTACTTAGATTAATTGAAGTCTTGAAACAGGCGAAGAAATATAACGGAAGTACTTTTTTTCATAGGAATTAAAAGATGTACATAGCTTTATATACATGCTTTTGTTTTAAATATGTATCCAAACATAACACATTATACACCCGGCAATGGATATACCCAGCCAATACAGAAGCCGTTAAAACCTATGAAAAACATTTCTATATGGTTACAAATACATTCGAAATAACGTTTTATGAACATAAATATGTGGATGTTTTTATTTTTACTTTGTCACATCGTCTCGAAAATCGTGGGCAAGGAATATAATGGAAACCGAAATATTATTTCATGGTTGGGGACCGCCTCCGCCTACCTTGTGGTAGACCGTCCGCCCGGAGAGCTGAAGGTCCGGGGTTCGATCCCCGGCCGCGCCATACAAAAAGACGTTAAAGGATTGTACTTCTTGTTACCCTGACTGGCGCTCGGCATTAAGGGGCTATAACAAGGAATGGTCAGCTCGGTGTCAGTAAACTGTGTCTGAGTGTGGTATTCATGTTAAACTGCGGCATGGTATCTCAGTGAGCTAGCACTATAAATCGGCATCACTCCGGACTAGTACAAGCAGCCACACAAATACACGTACATGCACGTCGCTATATAAGTGCAATAATCTTGAACGCGACGTTCAACCCAATTTCACCTCACCTCACCTCATGGTTGGGAGCATCTGGTGACCGCAGAAAGATCTTCAATGAGGGACGTCTTCTGACATCGTTAAATTCGTTTATCAATAGTTCCAAATCCTATCCACTTCTACATTATTTTGTTGGTTAAACGTCGCGTCGTGTATTTACGTATGCGGAGGCTGACATTTGGAATGAGAATTATGGTCTGGTTGCTGGGGAATGGCGTATTGTAAACAACAAACTAAATTCGAATGTAATGTAATTCCCTGTACATCGCCGATAAGCAGAGAGGCTACATGACAAAAATATGTGTACGCAGATAGAACATGGCGCCTGGAAACTGGTAAAAATCAAATGTATATGTATTAACATTTCTACATTTTGTTCATTTAATAAAAAAATATTGTTCATAAAATGTAGCTATGCAATTTGCAATTTAACTGACATTACACTAACTATTGCATTAGTAATATATAAACATACATGTATATACTGACCAACAAAAGTTCCTGTGACATTGAATAAGACTTGATGCAAAGTTATGTTTTTTTACCAAATCTGAAACAATTTCGGTTTCCAACAGATAAAAGACTCCTGTAAGTGTTCAAATGGTTTAATTTGCCATACTGACTTCAGCGTGTGTGTCCACCTCTGGTTTGCGATGCAAGCAACACATCTTCGTCTCATGGAATGGACCAGGCGTCGGACAAAGTCCTGTGGGATATCTGTCCATATCTGCTGGAGCATGTTTCGAAGTTCCTGGAGTGTCAGTGGAACATGTGGTTGACGTCAAAGGCACCGATCCATCTCATCCCACATGTGCTCGATTGGTAATAGA
The DNA here is from genome assembly GCF_022045235.1 of Haliotis cracherodii. Lineage (NCBI taxonomy): Eukaryota > Metazoa > Mollusca > Gastropoda > Lepetellida > Haliotidae > Haliotis > Haliotis cracherodii. The sequence goes on along the minus strand of NW_027266341.1, from coordinate 9,252,714 downwards.
TCAGGGGAGCGAGTCGGCCAGGAGATGACATTCACGTTTTTTTTGTTGAAGAGAATCCTGATCAAGTCGAACAATATGAGGCCGGGCGTTGTCATGTTGAAAGATAATGCCTGGGCCATGACGACATAAAAAAGGTAGAACAACAGGGTCGATGATCTCGTCGCGGTAGCGCTGTCCATTGAGATTTCCCTCTACCACTATCAAACGGGTCCTCTGTCTTGCAGTAATCCCAAGCCACACCATAACGCTGCCGCCCCCGAACAGATATTCTTCCATGACACATTGATTGACGTAACGTTCCTCTCGACGTCGGTACACTCGAATCCGTCCATCGCTGTGGCTGAGGTGAAAACGAGACTCGTCAGTGAATAGAACTTGTCCCCACTGCATGGCCGTCCAGCGTAGACGCTGTCTGCACCACTGTAGACGTTCTTGATGGTGGTTACCTGTCAAAATGGGACATCTGGCGGGTCTTCTGGCGACAATCCCAGCACATCAGAGGCGGCAACGTACGGTTTGTGAAGATATTCGTCGAAGGCCAGGGATGCTTCTTGCAGTCACTGTTGCTGGCTGGAATCGATTTCGTAGGTGTGTTGTTCGAATCCAGTTGTCTTGTCGCTTATTGGTAACGCGTGGCCTGCCACTCCGAGGATGGTCTCTGACTGCATTCGTCCGTTGCCAACGTTGCCATAAACACGATTCTACGACCCAGGACGATTGCCTCCTGAAGACTGCCCTCTGGAAAACTGTTTCCTAAGGAAAAAGTCCCCTCGATAGCATACAAATCTCTTGGAAAACTGTTTATCCTAAATATGTTTGTAAATGTTTTGCTCTAAGTAGACAACAATTTATGGATACCATCTTATTCATTTTACTGTAATAGCGACGTTTCGAAATAGACCCTTATAGCGTTGTCAAATAATGTCAAGACTAAATAATGTGAATGTGGTACAGGGGTATACATGTATGGTAGGCGAAGGCTTAACACGTAACAAAAATTTGCATACACGACAGAGATTGATATGAGTGGGTCAAATAACATAAGAACGATAGCATTGTTCAACATTGCTGGACAGAGAACACATGATGAGGAAGACCATTAAACCGGATTAGGTTTATATGAATGGGATGGTGGGTAAAAGGAGATTGAGATATTGCTTAATGAGTTCATAGTAGGCGGATGGGAAGAAATTGCGTTGCTCCCTGTTGATAGATAGCTTTTGGCAGTGAATCTGAACTGCTTCTGCTTGTTTACTCTTAGTGGTTTGGACATGGAGGTTGGTGGAGAGGATTTGGATGTGTCCCAGTTGATGCTGTGGCTTGGGCAGTTGATGATATTGGTCGGAGATGGCTGATATACTGTCTGATCGAATCGTTGAAATGTGCTCTTTCATTCTGGTGTTGATGGGGCGGAACTATTACAGTATACGAATGAAGTTGGCGTGGAGTGTCAGGGTAGATCCTTGATTGACAAGGGTATCTTTACCGAAACGTCGCCTATTCCGACCCTAAGGAAAACTGTATGTACAGTTATATATTTTATCAAACAGTGTTCATTCTGTTATTAAAATGATAATATCTCAAATTAATTACAACAACACATTGTTCTGATAACTGCGCTCTTTGTACATTTGAAATAGATGAATTAAACTAATTTCAACATCCGATCGTATTTTGAAATCAGCATGACTGTTACCTTTTATAAAAAAAACAAACTATGTTGAGCAATTAAAAGGATTTATCTTGCAGTTGGTTTTTAGAAGTCTTTGTCAAGACAATCTGGGGAATCAACTAGCCAGATGTTATATAACATAAATATATATCAGGTAGCCTTTATTGAAAATTAAGTCAGGTCAAAATCATAGAAAAAAATAAAATGAAATATTAAATAGGCATAACTATTTCACAATTATCAATTAATGGATGTTCCTGTAACATGTATTAAACGACTAAATAGTAAATGAAATTCTTTCTCATTGGATTATTAAACACATCCTTGATGAAACTCGTAGCAATAATATTATATCACCTATAATTTGCTATTGTTTGACCTGTGGTCTCCTTTAATGTTCTTCTCATATAGCAGAGATCATCATGAAAGAAGCGGTGCTCCATTTGATAGAAGGGTCAATGAAATATGTTTGAAAATTGCCTAATGGTGGAAGGATGGGCGAAAAGTTCGCAGAGCACATGACTCCTGGACTACTCTGTTCCTACATTTGATGAATTGTACCAGTGAAAACCGTCACAATTCGATTTACCGACTTTTTTCCTTCCTTAAATTGAATAAGTTCTCAAAAATGTTCTTGAATAGATTCGCCACCATTTCACAAAAATGGATTGTCAAGGAACAACGTTCAACGAACAACGGGGAAAATGTATATCCTTAAAGTAAACAAATAAATAACTTGTCTAGGTTATTGACACCGGGTGATTGAGTGGTAACCGAGGCGAAAGGTCTGGAACTTTTCCGAAAAGAAACAATCGGGAATAAATAATTATGAAATTAACTTTCAGTGGAATAGAACGCAGATATTGCTTTGTGATTCTTAAACATACACGGTCGTGAATTTTTTTTTATAAAGGATGAAAAAGAATAAATTCAAGATCTCCCACCAAAAATATAATAATCGTCTTCATACTATTAGTATGACAGGAATTATGTGCTAAGTACAGTATAATGCAAATATTAGTAGACCGAGTAAATATTAAGGATGCTAGATTTCGAAATCATTAGCAGCACAAGGTATTTTAGAAGGTTAATCAGAGGGGTAAATGTCATTAGCAAACTTTACAGAAACGAATGATGGAAATTTCTATGTTGACAAGTGTTGCTATGAAATCAATTCATGTACAGTACCAACAAGTGAACGTACGTATTATACGTGCACGTACGTAATAAGTCACCGTTTTAAGTAAGAAAAAGCATGTGAAAAATATGAATTAAGGAAACTGTTAAAGTGAAGCACAATAAAACCATTACAGTAAGGGGGTCATATAGTATACATTCTTCTGTACTTTTGAAAACCATTTGGCTTACAGAAGGGTAATGTTAAAATAGATTTCGTCGTTAAATGGGTACCTTAATGCAATAGAATGCGTGGCTCCATAGATAATACATATGGGACAATTGTACGCAACAATACTCTTAGCAAATCTTGGTCTTGGTGCCTTGAGAACACATGTGATGCAACACGTGGTGTCAGCCATAGTACATTATGCAAAACCAATGTTACAAAATGATCAACAGTACTGCCCCAGGATATCTGGTTAATCTTATGACACGCCAGATACATATGCAGTGACAAGGCATATTTTGCAGGACTTCGTGTAACAGTATGTCCAGCTACATACGACCCGCCTTTGGAATGTTAGCAAATGATATTGCAGCATGTCAGCGCGGTTGTCGGTTGTCATTCAGAATCTCCATTTCACTACTTGTGTGGCTGTCCTATTGATTATAACAATAGAAACTTTATGTAATACTGTGAAAATTGTTCTTATCTCAAAAAAGTATTGATGGCAAAAGAGATCTTGTTAAGTGTCGATTCCCAAATCAAAACGATATGTTAACCCAGAAATATGTACGCCAAAGAACTAAGTACGAAACCAACACACAGACAACACATGATATACCATCAACAAATGTATTACACAATTCAAGTTTACAAATCAATACATATTACTGCACAACAATTACAATGGCTGTACACAACAGAGTGGTAGTACAATATTCAATGGCAAAATATAAATTAAATGTAATGGTAGTGGTAAGTATCAAATACAAAAATACTGTTGTGATTGCACAAGTCAGTTATAATAATATAATATTCACCCAGCGGCGATAGGGATTCAGGAGTGATGAGTGACCCTCGCACATACAACATCTGGTCATGATGTGATGAAATGCGTGAGAGACACTCTTGTCCCACTGTATGTACAGCCGTACTTGCCACAGGAGATTTCCACACCTGGCCCTCACCAAAAAGAATACTCCACGTGTTTCTACAACACACTATCACTGTCCACGGTATCCTGAAAGTGCACACATGATGCTAGCATCAAATATAGAAACTTTCTCGAAACTGCTTACAACAAATCGAACTATATTCCTGACAACTACTCACTGTCCAAGCACAATACAATGAGCGTCTACAGAAACAATGTAACACAGTTATAATCATTGTTCACCAATGAAATAAGTGTCATGTAGCAATGTTAAACACAACATACTTATGTCTGAAAACGATTTCACAGACAATAGTTGTAGGTTTGTACACTGAGTATAGATATATAATGATCTTATATGCATATGACTGTGTAACATTAGTGGTCTTCTTACGATATAATTTGTATTGTTTTGCTTGACCTTAAACTTCTGATGTCTCCACTACTGTTATTATTAGGGAACGTTATGCTTATATCAATACTCATAACTATACTAAGACGCCCATATTTAGGGTTTGTCAATAGTTATGCGTATGGATACTAGTATATAAGCCGGTTAGGCCTGTGTACCAATCCATTTCAATCAAGTTGACTACCATATGTTTAAGTAGCTAGAGAATAATCAGATTCCATAAGGCGTAATAGGCAAATTTCTGGTGAACATTACAGTAAATGCATCGGAGAAAATCAGTGTTGACACCCGGGTCGCGAAAAGGGAAAAGCATGTTTAATAATTAACAGTGCACGTTCACGTTTGTGTCAAAATTGAAACATGTTCATGCGGAATTTCTCACTGCCAAGTCCAATTGCATACAGATGATCGCCACAAGCATTAACCACTCCCTTGAGTTTAGCTGCCATCATATCTTTATGAAAAAAGACATAAAGCATGACACGCTAGCATGCACTGTCACGACCGGGTCACGTTGGCATATGTACCCCAAGTGATATTACATCAATGTAACTATTGAAACAATATACTCTTGGGAATAGATGAAACGTTTGCTTTGCCAAGCAAACAATACATCACACAGCTGACATTTCCCAAATACCACTTCTGGTTTTCATTGTGTATAGGCAAACGAAATTATAACACATCACGAGTGTTTGTTGTATAAACATGATCATGATCGTAGTTTTTAGAGAACATGTGCATGTATTTACATTGTTCGATATTGTAGTCAACGAAAACACAACCCGGGAGACTGATAATGCTGTGTATTCAGTGTGCATAGGTTAATATTCAACATGATATTTTCCTACAACTGTGGGTGATTTAATTCAAAGTGTGGAGCTAGTTAATTATTACATCGGTTTGTTGCAATAACATTTTGAAAACTACTTCTACACAAGTGAACGCAACCAAACGTTGAAAAGCATCCATGCCTGTCGAAACTTTTGAATACGGCTCATATTATGCCACTAAGCATCAGTAAAACGTTAACAGATAGACATTTCACAAGTAACAGAAATCAATTGAATTCTACTTCATTAAGAAGTAGTCTCTGGACATAGGTATGTCAGTAACATGTATCAGGTTTTAAGTAATTCCCTTATCAAAGGTTAATGCTACTTCAGATCACAGTAGCTCATTTTATGGCCATTCAAAACTACTGTCAGGACATTCTTTTTTATCGTTCGAAATAAATACCTTTTGCGGCCAACATATATAAAGCATGTATACCTTAGCCCCGTGGTCTCTCGTTTGGTGGTCAAACTTTGGTTGCTGGCGATCTATAAATTTTCATAATTATTGTATCGTCCTTTGATAATCATATCTAAAATGCTATCGTACTAGCTTCAACACACATCTGTGATATACTAGTTGCTATAATAATCATCGTTGAAATAATATTTTGATGAACTATTATTAATGTATGACATATTCTAGTCATGATTTAGGACTGCTAACTTTATTTGACCTCACTCAGGGGCGGTCGGGTAGCCTTGTTGTTAAAGCGTCGAAAACGCGGGTTCGATTCCCGGCATGGTTACAATGTGTGAAGCCCATTTCTGGTGTCCCCCGCCGTGATAGTGCTGTAATATTGCTAAAAGCGGCGTAAAACCCATACTTATTCACTTACACTTACTCACTTACCTCACTCATCCATGTGGATTCCCAAACCTCAAAGGATGTGATTGAATATTTCTTATCTCAGAAACGAAACTAATTAAGGTTTGTCAAAGTATTTGATTTTCCAACCATATACACCTCTATCGCACATTACAAACTTAAGGAACCACTTCACACCTTGATCTATGGCGCACTTGTAGAAAAAAAAACCTAATGATCGTAGAAAAAGTTGCATTGCCATTTCCAAAGGTTCTGAGGCTTACTGAGAAAATTATATGTGCGATGATGGACATTCTCAAAGGTAAGATTTATGTGATATGTGGGGACAGGACATATAGTCAAGAAAGAGGCATCCATATGCATGGGCACCAATTGTGATCCCCACCTGGCTGATGTGTGTCTTTATGCTTGAGTTTTCAACACGTATGGTTAAAGTGAATAAGGTTAGAAATGGTGTGTTACATTGATATAGCAACGTGCATGCACGTGTGTGTGATGCAGCCTGTACGTATACTATTCAGGGTTTATTCTGGTGCTGTAGTGCTAGCCAATGCTCACATGTGCCATGCTGCTGTCTAAAAATTAAATACCCCACTCACACACAGCATACTGACTGCGAGCCGACAAGTCCTTGTTTGATCCCCTGCATGCCGATCTGTCTGTCTTTTGGTATGACGCGGCCACCGACCTTTCGCTCTCCTGACATACGCTCTATCCCCTTCGGCACGTCTATAACATAAAAACTAAATTAGTATTTGATATAAAGATACGAAATGATCGCTTGCTTCCTTTGTAATTTTATAAACTGACGTAATTTTATGATACTCTTCTTGTTTAACATTTTTCATTCTGTAGAAAACTAGTCTTCTTTTGCATCCAGCACGAATGCCTCGAATGAATCCTTATTTTAAAGTCGCTTTGAGTTCGTCACAATTGCGGTTTTGAGTTAACCTAAACCTTATTCTACGGTACGCATACACCGAAAACTCCAAACAAATATACCGATTGGTGTTAATCTGGGGGCACTGGTTGCCAAACCTTCTAGGGAGTCGCAATTTGCTGTGGGAATTTGCTTCCTTTGGGCACGCCCGAAACCTGTGATCTTGAGGTCGAATCCCGGTTCACCCCGATTATGTTTTTTAGATTGTCAGCAGCAAACCCATGCTCCTGGGTTTCACCAAAGTGGTGAGCTTCTGAGACCTGCATAATTTCGGTTGGAGCTTTCTCCCACATCAATCTGACACGACGTGATACATGTATAACTTGAATGTACTGTGCAAAGCGCGTTAGAAATCAACTCACTTATTCACTCATTACGAGTCTCTGAACCTTGGTAAACTTTTCAATCCATCAACTTTTGTGAAAGGCTTTAACATTTAAGATAATAATAGTTTGAAACTAGTATTAGACACGTTACATAAATAGTAGAACTTTTGGAAAATTGAAAAGAAATTAGTATACGTGTGATCAGAAATGAAGGACATGATTTCATCCAGATAAAATGCTTTTTGGGTGGAAATGATTTCGAATTTCCCCTGGCAGAGCCTGGTCATGACACTGTCTAAAAATAACGTATCTCCCAGTTAGTCAAGGTGAAGTACCATTTTAACAAAGCATCATCGTTGTCATGCTCGGGGGATATATTTATGTGTATCATTACGCCCACATAACCCAATATGGCTGATGGAATCATTTACTTTTGTGACAGCGGGATCCCTGTGGGTTTACCTTGCCTTGCCTTGCTGGAAAACATTTTCTTGGCTCAAACCTCAAGGGGGAAAGAAAATTTTCTCAAAAGTAAACTGTAGGAATCTCAGGTTTAATAATTGAATATTGTGCATGTTATGAAATGTTTTGATGTATGGAACTCATCAACAGGGTTAAGTGGGAATTCTTGACATTGTCTTCTTGTATTTCATAAGCATACCCTTAGAAAGAACAGAAAGAATAATTCAAAACGTCATCGCCAGAAGAATAATCAGCCTCGATTATCTGCCGAAACAGATTTTCCTGGGTGTAAAAGTAAAAAAAGTGATGAATAGTTATATTGATGAAAGGAAGTGGAAATCCACATTTCAACTCAGTTGTGTTTGGAGCTTAGGTATTTTTGTTTCTTTACAGCTTACATTTTCACATTTAGCACAGTTTATACCTTTCAATAAAAAGAAGTATGACTGACACTTATGACATTTACTGCTGTATATTCTTTATGACTGAATGGCTGAATACATTGAATCAGGGCCTTCTGGTATAGTGCACTACTGACTATTATTAGTTTATATAGGCGCTACCTGAGGTATGTCTGTTTAAGTTGACAAACATGGGTGCAAATCATTTGGTACTCCATTATAAACGGGTCGATGAACACTGTATTCATGCGCAGCGTCCGATGTTTTCACCTAGAGAAATTAAGACTTTAACATCTATTATTGTAAGAATGACATTATATGGCAAAGATTATATATCTAAGTGTGTTTCCGTATAGTAAATATCAAATATTAGGAATAACACATATGTGTTATGATAGCCAAAGGCGCCAATTGTGTTCCTCTTCTTGCTTATCATTTTCTTTATGCATTTGAAGCAGTATTTCTGCTCGGATTGGCAAACTCTTAACAAGGTAAAGAATGGAAAAGAACTTGATCATAAGCTTCTGGTGCCGTTGTACAAAACAACCTTAGCACTACGACTTTCGTAAGTCTTTGTTAAGGTATGGGAGCTACGATGACCTTAGCGCTAAGATCGCTTTGTACAACGGCGCCCTGGTATATCGATGATCTGATATCGTTTAATGACCATCAAATAGCCAATTCTCTTCCATTGATTTACCCACCCGATCTAGCAATAAAGGATACCAGTGAGTCCGCATCATCTGTTTCATATTTAGATCTGTGCTTAAGGATTCAGTGACAAAACCCTCTCTTTCTCCACAAGACAGTATGACAAGAGGGATGACTTCAACTTTCCAATCGTCAACTTTCCCTTCATGTCGAGCAATATTCCTGCAGCTCCAGCCCTTTGGTGTTCAAATTTCATAACGCTTGGGGTGCAATCGAGCATGATTTTTCCACCAAGATTTCAAAGAGCGTCATACAACTTCTTTTTCTGATCGTTTGATCAAGGTTTACCATATTCGAGTTTATAGGTAAAGCTTTATGTTGATGTAAATGTTTATGGTAGACATAAGGTGGACATTTCGAATTTGACGCATCCTTGACAATATATAAAACACTGAAGAAGCTCCCGTGTAATACCAATTTTATTAAACGAGTGAATAGTTCTGTTCACGAGTATCATCAAATTGGTTTAACACGGTAGCGAGTTTAGTATTTTATTTATTACTTGCCTTTTACAACGTTTTCAGAATTATTCTGTTGAGTGTGAATCGGTTGACATCTACAAGATCCACGACATAATCCAATTGAATTTAACAGAATAATATTTTAAACACGTCAAAAGTTTAAACGTATGAATTTAATACCATACAGCGGTCCACCTTTAGGAAACAGGCGTCCGTTCCACAAACTTATCGTAGCGCTTATGTTATCGCAACTCACATACTTTAACTTAGACTAATGACTGTCGTTACGCGACAGTGAGACGGGGCCTTGCACCTCAAAGTTTACAATCACGTCACAATATCCAGTGACGTAATATGTGGAATTTTGTTGCAAGAACCATCGGCGAAACGATGCCATTTAACGTCAGCCTAGCAACAAGCTTGCTGGGGTCATCGAGTGTGCATAAGCTTATCTCACTGAGCTATCATCTCCACACGCAATGTCGTTGAATAAGCCAAGGGATGTTGAGAGCTTTCAAAATTTATTCGTGAAACATGTTCCGAGATGACATAAACACGCGTTTTGGTATTACAAAATATGTAATACAGCTGTATGCTTATTAAACAGGTGATTAAACAGGTCACCACAACAACCATCTTCCCGAGGCAAGGTAGTTAATTGACTATGGAAGTCCAGTTTCCACCCTTGTCGGACTTGGCTGCAATCATGGAGTTACATTTTGGCTGGACTAACGAGTCTATGCATAGTTCAATCAAAATCGCTCACCGAAATCGAAATCCTGTTAGTAAACTGTCTTGCAGATTTGCAAAGCATGTGCACCGCCAACTCGTTGTCAACAGATATTGCTGTGTTGCTGGGCTACGTGGAAAACGTGGTGACCATAGATATAGTTACACAACTATTTTGACAGGATTAGGACAGTTTGTCACAAATGAAAGCAAATGTCATCTGAAGTTTACATAGAAAATAATGTACAGAGTGCTGTAATCGCGCATACATGTAGGTTTGAAATATGGGGACAGGACCTATAGGCAAAAAGTAGGCCTCCCCATGGGCACCAATTGCGGTCCTTTCCTGCTGATTTGTTTCATTTTGCTAGAATTGTGAAAATCCAAACATAAGAATGAGACAAAAACGTCTAATTATGTGATATCGTCCAATAATGGCCAAATGGCCAAACCCCGTCCACTGGCGAGTGAAATAATGTCTCATAATTATCTATGCACAAAGTTTCAGTGTCAAAGAAATTAGTCACAAGTCAATGTAACAAGAGGTAGAAGGATAACGTCCTAACTGGTAACTTTTTGAACATTCTCTTTCCACGAAGATTCTGAAGAGCGTCAAAAGATTTTTGAGCAAAGGTTGTTTGATCAGGGTTACAACGTTGAAGGCCTTAGTGAAGTTTTGACGTTTGACGATAGACATGTGGAGGACATTTTCAAATTTGTCTTTTCTTACTTGTACAGTAAACTACGAAGGGACCACTAACTTTAGTTTCTAATAACCGTAGTTCGTTATAAGCATATATACAGCATAACTATAGCAAATAGTCGGGACCAAAAAATCAGTTCGTTATATCCGTCAGTTCGTAATAAGCGTGTTCGTTATATACGTACTTTACTGTACCATACGTTCCCATTCGTTCCGTGATTGTTGTGGTGAATAGTCCACTTGTTTTTGCATGTGCTTATAACGCATGGCACGATTGGAGACAGGATACGCTAGCCTGATATCACTACTAGTTTATGGTGATTCATTAACATATGCTCATGATATAGTTGCAACCGTATAATGGACTGCTTTTAGCAGCGATTCGTATGAAGAATGATTATATATGATCACCCCATGAACCACCATCCTGTTGTGCCTGGAAACGAAATTCACACAGCTCTGAAAATTTATATAAAGGGAGAGAATACCATTTTACTCTATAACCAGTTTGCCTGTGCCTAGGATCAGTATCACCCCTGAAAATAGCATCCTACCACAATCACCTCCACCATGGCGTCCCTGGTTCAATCTCTAACATCACACACTAGGTATCAAGATTATGTGAAGAAGTATGGCACCACAGATTATACACATGAAGAGGTCACGGAGACAATCACTGTACCAACGTCTACTTGATATTCAGCGAGCTCGCGGAAACTAAAAACATAAGCCATCGTGATGGGAATAAAAGTGTAATAGACATTTAACATAAACCCACAGTTACACTGAGTATATCACCATGTAAGGAACCGTCGCGCCTCAAGGGCAATGGGATACAGCGTGTTGGAAATCAATCCAACCAGTCTGATGATTCCATAATGAAACAGCTACATATACTTTGAATCCATGATACCAGGAGACAAAGTGGAAATGTGTGGATCTAGATACAATATCTGCATCAGTTGATGGGAATCACTGTATTCACTATCATCCTACAATCTGCCTGTGATGGAGACTGTATGACTGAATACTACACGGGAGATTGACTTATTTTAGGTAAGGGATTTGAAATGGGAATATTTGCGACACTAATACCGGTATTCCAAAACAGTTCCTGCTACGGAAGACAAGGTGATTTCCCCTAGATTTACATTTAGATTGATATTTATCTGGGACCATAGGACTGCAAATTGGACACATGTGGACCAGATTTTAGTTTAGGTCATGACATTTCACATTTGTGTTTTTTACCCGTACGTTTATAGACATGAGGTTGTGTGGAGTTGTTGTAAAGTCTGTTTGGGAAATAAACGATTACCTGTGAGTATATACCGTCATCCCTTGCAGTTTTGACATTCTTCACCAACACCATGAACAAACGAGGTTCAGGGAGTGAGTGACAGAGATTACGACTTATATTTAACATGGCTGCCTGCATCGCACACTGCTGATTTCATTATCGCATCCACTTCATAACCAGTTACTGGCTCATTGGGAATTGTTTCAGTCTTACTGGTCTTTGGTATGATGTTCTCTGGCATCTGTAGGTCGTAGCTCTGGCTCTCCCAATGGCTGTCAACGAAGAGCCAATGTTGCTGTAAATGATAAGAGATAGTGTCACCCCAAGGCCAGTTAGGCTGCAACAATGTGTCATACTGTTGGCAGAGAGACTGTGACCACAGGGTATCGGGTTGATCATCAAAGAAGGTGTCGAAGGTCTGAGTAGCCTAGAGGCTATCTATTTAACATAGTTATGTGATATCTAGCCTTGGGAAACCTGCTCTTGTACTAGCATCTCAATCGAAATGCTTTACACGCGGGTTAAACATTATTGATGAGATCTCATGCAGAGATTGCATGAAAGTCATTCGGAGATTGAATGTAAAGAAATATACATTATCTGTGTTCGTATTAGTGGTAGGAATGTAGATGTTTGAAAAAATAAACACACTCATGCTCACTCATGAAAAACAATCAAACCGACGAAATGTAATTTTTAAACCAAAAATCTAATAAATCAGTACTATTTCACGCCTTTGTCTAGAAATTAAAATCAGCTTCTAAACAGATGTGCAGAAATTCTGCTCGTATTGGCAAATCAAAGCAAAGGAATTTGTAGAAGTAGATTCCTCGCGACTTGAAATAGAATCACGAACTATCACTATGATTAATTTATATATATAGTTACCTGTGTGATAATTCCAAAGTGAAGTGCGAGCGGCTATATATGGAAACGAGTGCAGAGTACGTTCGTTACCAGAACAGATACCAGGTTGTATTAGAGTTTACATTTTAGAAATTACAACTTTCATCCAGTCATGCACTAGCTACTAGCTATCCCTGTTGACATTTGACAACATGGATCAGGTTGTGAACGGGTAAATTGAGTGATGTTGATCATCTAAAAGCATGAACATAAAAGCGATGCCGAAACATTGATCATTTTTCAATTTGTAAACAGTAATTAGCAGTCTTCAGTGTAAAAAGTACTGCTAACAGCTTCAGTTGCAGAGTCATCATTTGATTGTGACGTCATGGTAACCAGTGACGTCACAATGGTCTGCATAGCATTGTGATGCAATTTCATTGCAGCGATATCTTCAGTGTAGATATGTACATAGAGAATACTACACTCATTCTCGTTAGATACCATTTTTACGAAACGAGTGGACTTTCTATGGTATCTGACCGAGCGAAATATATATTTAAGTGTAAATACATAACAACTTTCGTTCATTGACAGACTAAACTGAAACCGGTTGCAAAATCTGGTTGCGCATGAATATTGATATATGACCAAATATGGGCATTGTTGACATGTTTATGCATACGCATTAACAACATGCGCCTGCTGTTCTGTTTGCAAACAAACCAGCACCGACGCTCAAGATCCTTTTGGAAGAAAGTCTTCAACTTATGGTAATTCAAGCGCCATGTTGTTAGTACGCAGGACACCGAAAAGAAAATTTGAAATGTAACATTAGCGCCGCGCTTTGAATATCGGATCAACATTCACACGCATCACACTGCCGGGGTCCCGTCTGTGCATTCAAAATGGTTCGGTTTCCTTGATCTATCAGCTGAATTTATATCATGTCCGTACCATTTTGGAAGAGGGAAATCAGACTGTTCGCCAAAGACATTCATGTCAACTGTACCACCCTATATACTGACGACGTGAAAATCAACAAACTCAAATCTGCTTGCATGTCAGTGATAGCTTCGAACGATCGAAGGGCAAGGTCGCCACCGGAATAAGAAAAGACAACCGCGATCCACTCACAGCGTTTTACGCTAGAGATAGGGAATGTTACTGTTCACATTTGGGATGTTTGGGGCCACAAAACTTGAAGTCAAGCACACTTCCACGGAGTTTTCGAATGATTTGTATCGGAACTGTGAACTATAAGTGATCTGGTCGTGCTGTCGTGTTCGTTCATTCATGAACAACACCTCCCGAAACAGCGCCATAAAATACGCTTCAAAGGGGACACCGATGGCACAACCGGCTCATCCCAAGTAAGTCTAGATATCTGTCCAGATAGTTTAAACAGACTTCATTTCACCACGCTTATCCTTTTACGTTAAATCAAATTGAAAGTTGCGAAAATGGCCGGGTGCGTCACGCTCAAGGGACGCGCTCGATCGGCAGTCGTACATTGTAAATCGATTTATAGATCTAGCTCGATTATATGTCTGTAGGAGCTCTATGCATAACTTATATAGAATGCAAACCGAATTTGATGCGTGTGACTTTCTTGTTTGGTTTAATAAAGTGTTTGTAAATATCTCTCGTTCTCATGAATTTCTTCAGTTCTGCCTTGTAATCGCAAAATGAATGACGTCTCGCGATTTTTTATGAATGAAAAAAGTAGTCCCGGTGTGACAGAGGTCACGGTTATCCAATCAAAACGAATAAAACAAGGTCAACCTTGTACGACACACGTGTGACGTACGGATTTAGTATCTTACCACCTGTATCTTCATCACGTGGGTAATAAAGTGGGATATCTCCTGTGGGAGCCAGTTTTGGATGATAAGTGAAGTTATCAGATGTCAGATACACAGTCAATGCTGAAAACGCCATACACACTCGAGGATGCGACAATGTATTGCCAATGTCAAGAAACGTTAGATAAATTCGTATTTAACATTTGCTGTCAACATGAACATAAGCGACGGAGAATAACCTGTTTCGATTATCTGACGAAACAGATTCCATTGGGCGTAAAAGGAAAAAAGTGGTTAAAATAATGTAAATGGATCAATGAAAATAACTGCACGCGAAAAGGGTCAGCATGTCATGCTATACCGGTGACACCTGCCACGCACACCATTTGCCTAAAAATGTACTTGTCTGTTATCTTACACCGCCATAAGGCTAATTTTCGAGATCATTAACAAAAAAATAATTGTTTTATTCCAGTGGATGTTAAGGAACACGAGTTTCCTTCATAGTTGCGGCACTTTGTTAAGGTATGCTGGTCGTATGTCTGTTTTTAAAGCTACATTGTTTCGTTAGGACTGTACTATTACAAAAAGTGGCAAATGTCTAGAGCTACACCCCGTAAATGGGCGGAGACAGTGACTCAACTGAAATATTACTCAAGGTGAGGTGAGGTGAAATTAGGTTTAAATTCGCGTCCAAGATTATTGCACTTATATAGCGTGTGTGTTGCTGCTTGTACCACACCGGACTGATGCCGGTTTATAGTGCTACCTCACTGAGATACCATGCCGCAGTTTAACATGAATACCCCACTAAGACACTGACTTCGAACCGACCAGACAGGGTAACCACAAGTACCACTAGACCACCATCTTTTAACGTCTTTTGGTATGACGCGGCTGGGGATCGAACGGGGCCGGTCTATTACTCAAGGAAGGAGACCTTCACCCCAATTCACCCGTTTAGTTTAAGCACTCGGCACTATTCCAGCTATATGTCGGCGGTCTGTAGATAATCGAGTCTAGACCAGACAATCCGTTGATTGACATCACGAGCATCGATGAATCTTGTCAATAATATCAGTGTCAAAAGGGACAGAAAATTCAATGATAATGGTGTCATTGGTTTTATCAAACAGGACAAGATCAGGTTTGTTGTCCTGGATAGGTCCGAGGCTGTAACATTAAAATTATTATTACGAATTATAATGAATATAATGAACACGATTATCAAGTGGCATCATATGCACTGGATACAGCAGGTTTTTTTTAGAGCTGCACATGCACATCCATTAGAAAACTTCAGAGAAAACATAAAAAAACGAAGACCACGTTCTGAGAAGGTGGTGTATATTTTACCAGGATTCAAATGTCCCCAGGGATATACTGGTCATGACATGGTGTGAAAAATAAAGTACACCACTGTTACTGAAGGTAATATTTCATTTAAACCGAGCGTCATCGCGTTTTGCATTTGATTACTTGTCATGCTCGGGGGATGTGTGGATCATTACGCCCCATAACCCAATATGGCTGACGGAATAATTTACTTTAGTGATGGTCAGAGGGGTCCCTGTTGGTTTACCGAGCAGTGTAACACTATAAAACCTAACTTTTTATTAATTTATTCTGAGGTCAAAACAATAAGCTCCATGTGAAACGTCAGATCATCTGGCTTGGTTGAAGTACACAGCGCATTTTATAAACTGTATTGATGTTTGACCTTTTTGAGATTAATTCACATCCGTTTGTGATGTTTTTCGATTTCTTTATAGAACCTGCAGACATTTGTTCCTAAAGATATTTGGGGTTTTAATCCAACATTTCGAATTGGTCCAGGGTTTGGATGTACTTTGGTTGATGGAACTCTTAAAACAGACGAAGAAATATAACGGAAGTACATTTTTTCGTGGGAATGAAAACATGGTTTCATAAACAGGCGTTTGTTGACACTCGTATTGACACGCAATCTGTATGGTAATAAAGTGGTTACCGACGTCTTGAAGTGTAAAGTCAGTTCTACCAGCATATGACATGGCTGCCCACATCACAATACCGCCACAAAATCTGTCCGTTTCCTGTACGCTGAATTGTGCATAACGTTCCCCGCGACGCCTATAAAAACGACGTCTACAATCCGCAACGGCATAAAACTACTCGCCAATAAACCAAGCTCTGGTCCATCGCAGTAGTGGCCATACCCTGTGTCATTTACACCATTGATGTCGCAGCCGACGACGCACGTCCGTCAAAATGACGCCTCGAACGGGTCATCAAGCGCATGTGTACCTTCAACACGTAAGCGGTTCCTCGCTGCCTGGGCTGATATCCTTACGCAATCCTGGTATAGCCGAAGTTGTAGGCTCGTTCTTTTACGTAAGTGACGTAGCTGTATGAATCTGTCATGTTCAGCTAATAGTGATACGTTGTCGTCCGGATCTGGGAACGTAACGTGCTGTCCCGTTTGTCAGATAACGGTTCCACAGCCTTGTAATGTTTGCTGCTACGTGCAAAATCTGGCTACAGCTGAAGATGCTTCTCCTGTTTACAGTAGGCCGATGACGTTGTTGCATTGGGCTTTCGTCAGTCGTTGCATGTTTTCGCTGTCGGCTTGCTAAAGATTGTGATGGCATGCAAATGGAAACCCAACATTTTTATAGCTCAACAAGTGTTGTACGTGCATGTCATGTTGGTGTGTTTCGGTGCCTGGCTCTTACGTGTATGTGTTTTTGCGAGTTTTCACCAAATTTCTGCAGTACCTCAATCTTTCCACAACAATCAGTCCCAATTCATGCGGAATTTACCAGTTCATGTTTGGTAAAAAAATTGTATGGATGTTGGCAAACCTGAGACAAAGTCTGTAAGATATTTACGATTTTACGTATTTAATCGTGAAAACGTATGAAATTAACTTTCAGTGGCGAACGATGAAGATTTTTGTACGCTGAAAATTGTCAGGTGTTGCCATGAAACAGTTTCATGTAAAGGGGCTACATGTAAACGTACATACTATACCCATGCAGCAGAAAAGTCACAATTTGAATAAATAAGAAAATAAAAACATGTGTAATTAAAATGTGTCTGTATTCAGGAAATGGTTCAATTAAAAATCAATGAAACCATTACACTAACGGGTGAAACACATATTTCAAATATCACATCATGTCATTGAGGTATTTAATCAGGGTTTCCATTTCACTTCTTTACTTGTCCTATAGATCACAACATTATACTACCACACAAAGGGTTTCGAAAATAGTATTGTATAGCAACACTAGTTTATTGGAAGTGGTGGTAGGTTTGTACTCTGAGTATAAATATATGATAATCTTATATGTAATCGTGGTAACATTAGTGGTCCTTTACAATAAAATTCATGTCGTTGCTGCTTGATCTTTAAATGTTCTTGTATATACTACTGTAATTGTGTGGCTGGGAGAGTTACCTATATACCCATGCTGATAACTATTGTCACCCTACTCTAAAACGAATATATGTCGGGGTTGACAATAATTATGAGCATGGGTATATCAGCCAGTTAGACTTGTAAAGTTGCATAACACATGTTAAAAGGAACCAGAGAATAATCAGTCTCAATTTTCTACCGAAAATGATTCGAGTGGGCCTGATAGTTAGCCTGAAATATATATGCAAGCAGATTCAATGTTAAAGACATATTCCACAAGATTGCATGACAAAGGGGATTACTAAACCTTTCCAAATGGCAACTTCCCCTTCATGTCGAGCAGTATTTTAGGAGCTCCAGCCTTTGAAATCTACATTTCACAACCTTTCAGGTTAAATAGACTCACACTAAGAACATCTCGAAGAGCGTCATTAGGCCTGATAGTTAAATAGTGGTTACAATTATATGAATGACATCAAGTTCGTGAAAAAGTAAGCATATTTGAAAATATCACTTTTGTGTCATCAAATTGAAAGCATGTCTATGGTGTGATCTCACAATACGACACAGATGATCGCCACAAGCATTAACAACTCCCCGGAGTCTGGCTGCGATCATATCTTTATGAAAAACATACAGCATGACACGCTAGCATGCACTGTCACGACAGGGTCACGTTGGCATACGGACCCCCAGTGGCATTACAGGAAGGTAACTATTGAAACAATATACCTGTGGGAATAGATGAAACGTTTGCTTTGCCAAACAAACAATACCTCACACTGCTGACATTTCACAAATACAACTTCTGGTTTTCATTGTGTAAAAGCAAACGAAATATACCACATCACGAGTATTTGTTGTATAAACATGATCATGCTCGTAGCTTTTAGGAAACTTTGCATGTATTTACATTGTTCGATATTTTAGTCAACGGCAACACAACCCGAGAGACTGATAATGCTGTATATTCAGTGTTGCAAAGGTTAATGCTTTCAACAAAATATTTTCCCACAGTATTTCTTTAAAATACTTCGGGTTTAAAGCTGGTTATTTGCTACATCGTTTTGAAATAATAACATTTTAAAAAACTATACTAACACGAGTGAACACAACCAAAATGCACGCTGACGTTGCATCAATTTATGACCAAACTCTTAACTACAGAAATGAATTGTATCACGCCAATAAGCATAAATAATACAGATGGAGATATTACAAATACCAGAAATATATTGAATACTAATTAATAAAAAGTTGGTCAACGTATATCAGTCAGAAATTAATATGCAAGTAGTTTCCTTATCAAAGGATAATGTTGCTCCTGATTAGGAACATATAATCATTTTATGGTCATTCCAAACTGCTTTAATGTCACTCTTCTTGGTTCTTCCTAACGTAATACCTCCTACAGCCAGCGTATACATGCACACATTGCCTGACCTGGACTCAAGGCCAACAGAGAAAACACTCACTAGTGAACCTCAACCACGAATAACGTATGGCAGTATTATACAGTTTCTGTATTTGAGTAGTTGATGCAACAAACAATTCAAACTACTACTATCAATTAGAATTTTGGAAAAAGGAAGCATGGCTTCAGAACATATTTGTAACAAAAGGAATTAATGCAGTGTGGATTTTTTTAATTTGAGAATTTATTTGAGAACCACGCCAATAGACGTAGTTTTATTACAGCCACATATTTAATGGCAGATAATGTCTTTTGATATCTGCCAACAATCGCCAGTAGCTTGAGGGATAGTGTAATCCTGGTGCAGGAATCAAAAGAACCCATGGTCTCCGGTTTGGTGACATAACGTTAGTTGCTGTCGATCTATAGCCTGTCTTTCAAAATTATTTTATCGTCCGTTTGTATGCATATCTTTTTATTTCTCTAAAACTAGGTTAAAACAAATCTATGATATACTAGCTGCTATACTGTCAATCGTTGACACATAATATTTTGATAAACTATTATTATTGTATAACATATGTTAGTCACGATATGGCTAATCGTACAGCCGATAGGACTTTTAATTTCTAACTCATACAATCACCCATGTGGATTCCCAAAAACGCAAAGGATTCGCTTAAAGTTTTGCAATCTCAGAAACGAAACAAGTTTAGATTTGTCAAACCATTTGATATTTCAACTTTGTACACCACTATATATCTCACATGGCAAACTGAATGCAACACTTCATGCCTTGGTCCATGGGGCATGTGTAGCAAAGTTTACCCATCTGAGCCAGAATAAAAGAGTCAAGTTAAATATATATGCATGAAGATTCAGTGTTAAAGACATATTCCACAAGAGTGCATGACAAGGGGGAAAACTAAACCTTTCCAACTGGCACCTTCCCCTTCATGTCGAGCAGTATTCTAGAAGCTCCAGCCTTTGAAATCTACATTTCACAACCTTTCAGGCTAAATAAACTCATACTAAGAACATCTCGAAGAACGTCATTAGACTCTTGTTCAAACGTTGTTAAGCGTTACAATATTAAAGAACTTGGAGAAGCTTTCAAAACGTATGATGGTACACACGTGGAGAACATTTCTATATTTGGCGCTTTATTACAGAAATGATGTCTGATGTCCTTTTTTGCCTTGTATCATACGTTCCAAACGTCCCCGTACCTCTAGGTGTACAACTGGCTTGGCTTTGCATGTGTTTGAAACGGGTACCACCACGGGGGCATAATAATTGGTCTTTCGCGAACACCACTATTTGACTCATAAACACATGTTACTCACAAACACATGCTCATCATACAGTCGCAATCGTAAAATGGACAGCTTTAAGCAGAGAGTTCGTATGATTATGCAAAGGCTTTGTCCCTTTTATTTAAAGAGATGTTTCTGAACCCTTATTCAGCACCACGTGATATATTATTTTGAAAACAAATTCACACAGCGGGCTCTGAAAATTGATATGAAGGAAGGGAATACCATTCTAAACCAGAACCAGTTTGTCTATGCCTATGTTTCGAGTCACCCCAGAAAATAACATCCAACCCCAATTTCTTCCACCATGGCACCCCTGGTTCAATCTCTAAAATCACACACTGATATCGAGAAAATTTGGAAAGTGTGACACCACAGATTACACATATGAAGCGGTCACTGAGACAGTCTCTGTACAAACGTCTACTTGACATTCAGCGAGCTCGCGGAAACTGACAACTTGAGCCACCGAGATAGGAATACAAGTGTAATAGACAATTAACATAAACCCTCAGTTACAGTGAGTATATCACCCAGTAAACAACCGTCGCGCCGCAAGGGCAAGGGGATACAGCGTGTTGGAAATCAATCCAACCAGTCTGATGATTCCATAATAATACAGACACATATATTATGAGTCCATGTTAGCGGGAGGCAAAGTGGAAATGTGTGGGTCTAGATACAATATCTGCATCAGTTGATGGAAATCACTGTATTCATTGTCGTCCTACAATTCGCCTGTGTAGACTGTATGCCAACAAACATATGGTCACGGGTTGGTATAAATTACATGAGAATAGAGAACGTCACCCTTAGGCCACTTGGACTGCATCAATTATAACAATGTGTTTGTTGTTATTATTTAAGGCCGCACTCACCAATATTCCAGCTATAAGACGGCGGTCTTAAAATAATCGAGTCTGGACCAGACAATCCAGTGACTGACATCATGAGCATCGATCCACACAATCTGGATACGATGACATGCATCAACCAAGTCAGCGAGCCTGACCACCCGATCCCATAAGCATAATCGCTCTACGGCAATTATGGTTTGTAGGGAGGCCGCAACCAAACGTGTACCAGGTGGATCGCGCGATCATTAACAGTCAAAGCAGGTGTTGACTGTGTAGAGGGTATCCATTTAACATGGTCACGTAATATCTACACTTGCCCCTGCAACCTGCCCCTGTACTTGAATCTGAATCGAAATAAATTCGCACGGGGGTTTTACGTGAACTGATGAGGATTTTTTCTGAGTTTGTATGAAAAGAAAGATACACAATCTGGATTTGTCATAGTTTAAGGAATTGCTGATAGGAATCAAGGTTATTGGTGCAACCCAGTGAAAAGTGCACATCTCTGCTTGCTTACGTGGCATTTGGTGTTGAAATCCCAAGCCCTGTCTCAGCACCATAGGTGTTGGGACGATAAACAGCCCGAAACCTTCTTGTATGAAAAACAATCAAACCGAAGAAATGTATTCATGTACCAGTTAATCTAATAAATCAGTAGAAGTTCACGCCTGTGTCTTGAAGTTATAATCAAGTTCTAAACTGGTGTGTAGAATTTCTGCTCGGATTGGCAAAAATCAAAACAAAGGGAATTTGCCCAGGGAGATTAACTTATAAACCTCGCCACTTGAAACAGAATGCCGAAATATTACAATGATTAATAAATGAATAAAACTGCATGCGTGATAACACTAAAAAACTGTGAATGAATAAAGTGAATTGGTTTGCGCAGCAAACGTACATTACCCGCACGGGCTGAAATAATAAAACCGAACAGACATAGTGCTTAAATCGCTTTTGATCAAGTTCACAGCTAATTATAGCCGCTTGCAGTCAGTGAACAGTTGCTGCCGATCCTCAGTCGGACTGTAACCACATGATGAAAATCAAGGATAATGTTTATCGCTTCCAAATGGATATTTTTTTAAGAGCGCTCTTTGCATGTTTTGCCATTACGGTAACTAGTATTCATTATCGCCGATATGGTTTGTTTTGATTTAAAAGTATTAGCACACATGCAGCTATCTTAATGAATTAATAATCGCGATATTTCGTGAGTCTATTTCATGTGGCGAGGACTATATGTTTCCTTATACCTATGACCTGATATCGTTTGTTAGTGGACAAATTGATCATTTCCTTCTACTGATTTACCCATCCGAGCTAGAGTGAGTGAGTTTGGCTTTACTTCCTTGTAGCAATATTCCAGCAATATCAAGGCGGAGAACACCAGAAATGGGCTTCACATATTGTGCCCATGTCGAGAATCGAACCTGGGTCTTCGGCGTGATGAGCACCACCCGACCGACCCCCGAGCTAGAATAATACGAGACCACTGTTCTGTTGCATATCACGATACAGGTTTAAACATTCAGAAGGACAGCAAACTATCCAAAAAGACTGAAAGAGTGATGACTTTAACTTTCTCTTTATGTCGATCAATATATGGTCCAGCACCTTTGGTGCCTGCTTTTAGCAACTTTTGAGGTACAATGCTCTTTCTGTCAAGGTTTCCAACAGCGTCATACGACTCTTGTTCGAAAGATATTTGATCAGGGTTACAGATTCAAGGATTTAGTAAAGCTTCCAAACGTTTTATGTTCCAAAGTTGATGCATCTACCGTATGTTACCGTGTTTGTTTCAGGTGAATCAAATTGACATGTCGTTGCATGTGTTTGTGACGGGTACCATCGGTGGGGCAGGTTACATGCATCTCTTTTTCGCGAACACCTGGTAACCTCATAACGTGATGATGACTCCAAAACACATGCTTATGATATATCAATGTAGTCGGAATTATACAATGGAGATTTCTTGAGAGTATGGAACATTAATTGGTTTCGTTCCTTCTACCTGTAGTGTGTTTTGTCAGTTGTAAGAAATCACAAGCAACATTAACAAGTCGCTAGAACGAAATCATATCCAGAAAATACAAGGCACGCTGACATACGGATCCTTGGTGTTTTTAGAGCAGTGTAATTATTGACACAATACACTTGGGGATAGATGAAACGTTTGCTTTGCCATACAAATACAATAACTCATACAGCTGAAGTACTAATACCTTTTCTGGTTTTCACTGAGTACACACAGGCGCAATAAATATAAATTGCCACTGCAAGAGAATAACCAGCCGAGATGTGCCGAAACAAATTCCATTTGTTGTAAAGGGCAAATTGCTCTGGCAGTTATATTAATGGACTACTGGAAATCAGTAATGACACCAGGTGTTCACAACTGTCATTGTATAAACGTAGTCATGCCCTAACTACTACCTAACTACTAGAAAGCATTTGTATTTGCATTCATTTTTCGACATTGTAATAGTTAAAAACACAAACTATGATGCTGATATACTCGATTCAGTGTGGCACAGGTTTATGTCTACAACATGTAAAATGATGGTAAAAGGTAAAATGATGTGCGGTGAAATGTGGGTTCACCTCATGTCCAAAATTTGTACACATATACAGCAACGTGCGAGCACGTGTGCGGTTGCTTTTACTAGTCTTAACGTTGTCAAGTTTTACGGAGATACATGTACCATCCCGCTGTTTGATATAGGATACCCCACTCAGACACTCAGACTCCGAGCCGACCAGCCCTTGTCTTATCCCCTTAATGCCAAACGCTTTTAAGGTCTTTTGGAATGACGCGGCCAGGGTATCGAACCAGAGACCTTTCACCCTCCGGGCAGGCGCTTTATCATACACTAAACGTAGCGGTCTGTAACATAAAACACAGCATTATAACTAAAACAATATGTGCTCAAAAGACATATACGGATCGCTTGTTCCCTTTGGCGGTTCTACGTACTGATGTAATTTCGTAAAACCTGATCAAAGCTAATAACGACATTTTTTTCTTACATCCAACACGAATCCCTCAAATGCATCCCTGTTTTGAAGCATCTTTTAATTGCACCGTTGAAGATAACTAGTATTTCAGTAACATGTTCGTATTGTTAAACCAAACATTATTCTACCGTCAAAGTACATTGACAGATCCTTACAAATACACCGATTGGTGTAAATCAAATCTACATATGATCGTTTTCTTCTCAACGATATACTACCTTTTCACCTTGTTACTGTATGTCTCTGGGGCCATAGGTGGCCAAACTCGTCGAAAGATCTGCAATTTGCTGTTGGAATTTGCGTCCCATTGACACGCCAGAAACATGTGATTATGAGTACGAATCCCGGTGCGCCGAGATTATGTTTCTAGGTTTGTGAGCACCATACCTATACTCGTAGGTTTCACCAAAGTGGTAAACTTAAGAGACCTGCATCACTTCGATTCGAGCTTTTCTTCCCACATTAATCTGACACGAAGTGATATAACTGAAATACCGTTCAAAGCGGGGCAGAAAACCCCAGTAAACTCTCACATTTACTATGAGTCTCTTATATTTTATAGACACTGTTAAACCATCAACCACAATAGAAAGCTTTTACATTTAAGATAATAAAGGTTTAGCGACAATTATTACACACTTTACATAGATTGCAGAACTTTTGGACAACTGGAAGATGGACGCATGCGTACGGTCAGATATGAAGGACATCATTTCATCCGGATGAAATGCCCTTTTGGTGGGAAAGATTTGTTTCTTCTACCAAGAATGACTCGAATTCCCCCTGGGAGAGTCTGGTCATGACACTGTCTACAAATAACGTATCTCCCTGTAAGTCAAGGTAATGTATCATTCAAACCAAGCATCATCGCGTTTTCCTTTTGATTACTGTCATGCTCGGGGGATATATTTATGTGGATCATTACGCCCGCATAACCCAATATGGCTGACGGAATCATTTACTTTAGTGACAGCGCGACCCCTGTGGGTTAACCAGGCCTTGCTGGAATTGAAAACCTTTTCTTGATTAATACCTCGAGAGGGCTAGATTATTTTATCTAAGTAAACTGTAGGAATCGCAGGTTTAGTTATTGAATAATGTGCATATTATGAAATGTTTTGATGTATGGAACTCATCAACAGGGTTAAGTGGGAATTCCTGACATTGTCTCCTCCTTCGTTATAAGTATACTTTAGAAAGATTTGTAAGAGTAATTCAAAAACGCCATCGTCAGAAGAATAATCAGGCAGAAACAGATTCCAAGTAAAAATAGTAATGAATATTTATATTGATGAAAAGAAGTTTAAATCCTAATTGCAACTCGGTTTTTATGGAGTTTTAGATAGTTTTGTTTCTTTATAGATTAAATATTCACATTCGGCGTAGTTATTAAGTGACAAAAAAGAAAAGAAAAGAATTATGATTGACACTAAAGTAGAAAAATACTTATGTAACGTATATCAATGCTGTATATCCCTTTCACTCGGGTATGGCTGTGTATGTGGTAAATAGATTGAATCAATGCCTGCTTGCACGATACACTACTGACTGACGTGTAAGTTTAGATAAACGTTATCTAAGGTATGCATGGTTAAGTTGACATGGCTGCACATGGTTTCATTGGCACTCCATAATAAATGGGTTTCAGAGGTTTTCACTACGAGAAATTACGACTTAAATTACGATGATTATATATCATGTAAAAAGGACATTATTTTGCAAAGACATAATTATCTTACTGTTTTTTTCCTTTCTTAAATATCAAATATTAAATTTCAGGAAAAATATTTTGGCTCGCCAAAGGCTTTATGTAGCTGTTATGAAATCACTTAGCTCGTAATCTCTGTGTCTTTAGATTAATGCAGACGTTAACCTTTGTTAATTCTAAAGCAAAGGCAAAACTTACTTGTGGTCAGTATGCCTTTTGTACAAGTCACCGGCTCTCGAATGTAAAGACATCATGAGGTTCTTGATATTCAATCCTTAGTAATATAAGCAATTAAACGCTTTCATAATCTTGCTGCAGTTTTCACTGGTGCAACATTCAACACATCAATACAATTGAGTAATGCGTTGTCTTGTTTAAGAAAGAACATAACACGTCACGAAAGAATTAAAGATACTCTACCTTTATTACAAAATAAACACACACATATACATACATACATACATACATACATACATACATACATACATACATACATACATACATACATACATATATATATATATATATATATTGATTTGATGTGGTGAGAATTGCTGCTGTGTTGTGCTATGCTTCTGTTGTGCTCTGCTATGCTGCGTTGCGCTGCTGCTGCGCTGTGACGTGACAAAACGTGATGAAATGCGACGTACATGTACTCTGACGTGGCGTGGCGTGGCGTGGCGAGGCGTGGCGTGACTTGGCGTTACACTGTACGGTAAAGTTCCTGACTTACCACCATTATACGTCAGGGTGACTATCACTAGACCTCTTCTGCTTTGTCCATATGACGTTTTGATACAACTCATTACCGTCACTTCGTGCATGTCACACTCACTGTATGTTTGAAGTAGTATGTTCAACAGGGACAGTTAACATTGTAATTTCATCAAACACGGTAAGATGCCTATCTCCCCTGACATGTGCACAAACACGTAATTGTTCATTTTATTAAAGTTAACAAAGTTTCAGGCTTTGATAAGAAAGTCGTCTATTGCCGCTACAAAGATATCTCCTTATTAGATCTGTCTCTTCATCAAGCGGTGTCGTCAAATGCTGGCAAATATCAATATATGTTATCTGAATGCCATATCTGATGAACTTTGTTGTGTCAGTTCAGTTTCATAAATGCATTTGCATGGCGTGTGCCATTTGATTAGAAGGAACGCTATCACGTTTCTAAGGTAGGTAGCTTTCTGTATATATATAATTACTTCAGGCGGTGTGACTCATGCTGGCGATTACTGCTAGGTCAGAAATATTGTTACTGGAGTTGCTGCTATTAGTTCGCGTCGAACAATCATCGCGTCGCGAATCATGGTTATTTTGGGGATGAGCCGATGCCATTTTCAAAGGTCAAAATACGTGTTGTTTTGGGAAATTACGTGTCTCGCATGTTTTATTTGTAACTCAAATTGATCAAAGAGATTGCACACATTCAAAAATCAATACCAGGAGTTGCTTTGATCCTATGTTTTTTCATCACATTCACCATCTGTTTGAAATTGTCTAATTGGTGTACGTAATTGGTTACAAACAGCACTTCAACATCGGTATGAATTCAGGGAAATATACGTTATCTGAAGCATCAGGTTTATTGCAGCTGTTTTGAGTTCCTGGTCTGATTTGTTTGTTTGTTTGTGTGATGTTTAACGCCGCAGTCAGCAATATTCCAGCTATATGACAGCGGTCTGTAAATAATCGAGTTTGGACCAGACAACCCAGTGATTGACATCAGCGAGCCTGACCACCCGATCCCGTAAGTCGCCTCTTACGACAAGCATAGTCGCCTTTTGCGGTAAGCATGGGCTGCTGATGATCTATTCGACCCCAGATCTCCACAGGTCCCTGGTCTGATAATTCACACATTTAGATATAGACAACATCTTCCTGTCCAAATCATCTCAACATAGAGCCACCATAGTTTCGTGGTGTAGAAAATCGTAGTTTGGGGTTCGAATCCGAAAGAGTGATCGTTGATGTCCCACCACTTATCTGTTCTCGTGGTGTTACTGTCGTGATATGCATGTCTGAGGCTCCGATATTAGATGTGCAGAGTTACCTCCTGTGATATGGAGGGCTCTTTTTACTTGAGACTTCTACGCGGGGATAAAAATGAAATACTCGTCTATCAGCTTTAAACCACATTCACTCACTCACTCTACAACGCCTTCAGGAATTATGTTGACATCAGTGTTATGTCCTACATCATTCACTCATATCTCGATTATACCTATTGTATGAAACGGGGATGTTATGTGACGGTTTTCAATATGTTCATAAATGCCCGTCTTCGCTTACTATCAATGATTTCTATTCGAAAATGAAGCAATTATGCAATTAAGGTAAAGTCATCTAGGCAACCAGCTTGTGAAACGCACTTCACATTTGGCAACCGTCCAAGGCCTGTTATATCATTTGATCAGTAAATGAACAAATGCGTGGACAATTGTTTTAATTATACTGAAAATATACCTTTGTCGATGAATAGCCCGCCATAGACCATGTTGACGAGAAAAGCTCTGTTAGGATCCTTTTCAATGGCCATGAATGCCCCGTGAGCAAACTCATCAAAATCACTGACCAGCCCGTGGCCCCAATAAATGAAAGAATGAACTACTGACATCGTAGTCTTGAAACTGGCACGACTTTCTGATAGAGGTTATTCCATATTCGTCTCCTACAATGGTCCATTCCTTCCACATGCTTCCACTCCTACGCCATCATCGTCTTTATGGAATTATGTAGTCCGCAACATATCAAACCAATTTCATATGGGCTAAGCTGGATATCTTAGCATTTGGGAACCATTGTGTCAGACATATCTCTCATTATAGACAGTATTTGAACAGGCACAATGCATCTTGTGCCTTTCAATTCCAAAACCCCTTACCCACGTTTTAGTCGTTCATCTGTATAATGAAAAATCAAAGATCTAGATAATAATATCGATTCTTTTTTTCTGATTAGAGTTTGTAACAAATTACCATCCACGAACGTGATGGTTACTGTTATTTGAAATGGAAAAAATAATTTTCGTGAGTAGACAGGTATCTTTAAAAGTTTGGTTCAGTTATTATGTCCATATCATACACTGGGGCATCAAACATGAAACCGGAGCATCTGACACCGGACAATGCATTTGCATTGTGGAAAGTCTGGAATTTTTTATCACTGGCTAATCAGTGTGGGCGATTGGTCTTGTTCGTGTTCATTCCATCTTGTGTTGAACGTGATTTATATGACTATTGTGAGTGATAAAATCGGGGGCAGATAGGGTTATGTACATGGCTTCTCGCAGGATAGCATCTTGCTAAACAACGTTCTCATTTGCGGACTGTAAAACTGACTGACGAACAGTCGGAATGACTCTCATTGTGCTATTCCATTATCTTGGTGGCGGCGTTGGCGGGCTATAATCACAGCATAACCATTTTCCCTATAGACGAGGGGCATTTGTGCAAACGCAATTGATTTCCTGTTAGGATGATGTTCATCTACAATATAATCTTGACCCTCAACTGCCATGTTGATACAGACAACAGGGCAATTACCCTGACAATCAATGGAAATGTAAGGAAAGTCAATTGCAGGCTTTGTCTACAATAAAGCTAGGTAGAATGTAGGATGCTGCTGAGACCCCGTCTCAAGTGGTTATCAGCAATAGGGGGAATATGAACGCACTTACCGTAGATTTTCTTTCGTAAATGCATTGGCGCTGTTCCTTATGACGTTAAGAACAGAATCAGACTGAATATTACTAATACATCTTAGGAAATGAAGTTATGTGCGGAAACAAGACTCAAGAACATCAAAGCAGGAGGAGACGCTACACACCTTGAAGCAGTAGATGATTGCAGGAGTCACACCTTGAAGCAGTAGATGTTTGTAGGCGTCGTGCTTTGAAGCAGTAGGTCTTTGCAGAGTTCACACCTTGAAGCAATAGATATTTGCAGGAGTCATACTTCGAAGCAGTAAGTATTTGCTGGAGTCACACCTTGAAGCCATAGGCATTTGCAGGAGTCACACTTTGAAGCAGTAGATGATTGCAGGAGTCACATCTTGAAGCAGTAGGCATTTGCAGGAGTCACACCTTGAAGCAGTAGATGTTTGTAGGAGTCGTGCTTTGAAGCAGTAGGTCTTTGCAGAGTTCACACCTTGAAGCAATAGATATTTGCAGGAGTCATACTTCGAAGCAGTAAGTATTTGCTGGAGTCACACCTTGAAGCCATAGGCATTTGCAGGAGTCACACTTTGAAGCAGTAGAAATGTGCAGGAATCGTGCTTTGAAGCAGTAGGTATTTGCAGGAGTCACATCTTGAAGCAGTAGGCATTTGCAGGAGTCACACCTTGAAGCAGTAGATGTTTGTAGGAGTCGTGCTTTGAAGCAGTAGGTGTTTGCAGAGTTCACACCTTGAAGCAATAGATATTTGCAGGAGTCATACTTCGAAGCAGTAAGTATTTGTTGGAGTCACACCTTGAAGCCAAAGGCATTTGCAGGAGTCACACTTTGAAGCAGTAGAAATGTGCAGGAGTCGTGCTTTGAAGCAGTATGTATTTGCAGGAGTCACACCTTGAAGCAGTAGATATTTGCAGGAGTCATACTTCGAAGCAGTAGGTATTTGCAGGAGTCATACTTCGAAGCAGTAGGTATTTACAGGAGTCACACCTTGAAGCAGTAGATGTTTGTAGGACTATTTTGTAACTTGTCTTGATGGTATTCATTAGAATGTATATATACACTGTCAGTCTTATCTGTAATAATTCTCAACATAAATTCGCCATATGGGCCATAATTATTACACTCTTGTGCTGCACGCTTTGTTTCAAAGACTGCAAAGACCATTGTCATTTCGTGCAGATAATTAACCTTTTGCTCCAAAAGTTTGATCAATGATTTTTGTGAAAACGTAAAACATGTTTCTATGCTCTCTGTTCTCTTTGATAAGAAATCATTTGTACAGTGACCCTAAGTCTGCTTACTACAAGTTCCTGTATATCGATTCGTCATATGCAATGGAAGCATTTCATTTTCTTTTTGCCTTTTCATATGAAACCATTATATTTCACATGTTATTTTCTTAAAATTAATAGGTATTTCAATAAAACACTTTCCCGTTCTATACATATACATAAATCCGTCCCAAGGCAAGAGAGCAGAAGAAATATCTCCACAAGTGGTCGACAAACACATCAAAGTTAACACGCGACTCTGTTCTTAATTCGGTCAACCCGCCTTGCGCCTCGGGAACACGGGCATTAGTGATTAATATTTCCCAACAACTGCTCTTACACCAATGGTCTGAAATCACAGCTCCTGAAAATCGCCTGACGAGTCTATACATCATTGAATAATGCCAATCTGGACGCGGAAGGCTCGTTTAGTCTCACTAAGCGACAAGAAACCAGATGTGACCCTCCTCAAGTCATAGACGATCAATTTGAGTATTTTCTGTTTCATTGTCTTCCTTATCAAATAACTACAGAAATATATCGACTTTCTTCGATAGCAGGTTTTCTCGAATGTAATGAGTGCAAAATGTGTTTTCGATATTAAATAAAAATATTTGGGAATTTATTGTACCTGTTTTGTTTTGATCAGCCGAGGGGAATTTCAAATGTTGTGTGCTATTTATTAGGAATTCTTAACACTTGTATTGAAATATACATTTACAGATTCTGTGTTGATTTTCGTATATAGTAATGATGATAGCAATCGTATATAATAATAATAGTGAGTGAGTGAGTATGGTTTTACGCCGCTTTTAGCAATATTCCAACAATATCACGGCGGGGGACACCAGAAATGGGCTTCACACATTGTACCCATGTCGGGAATCGAACCCGGGTCTTCGGCGTGACGAGCAAACGCTTTAACCACTAGGCTACCCGACCGCCCCGTATATAATAATAATGGCAATGCTAGTGATTATGTTAATAATAGAGAGTAAGCGATCTGAGACGCATTTCACTTCAGGGCAACCAGCTTGAATATGATTATGGTGCTTATTAAACTAGATTTCTAATCAGGCCGAACCGGTATTCGAAACCAACTGCGGCGCCTTAGGCGATCGTGACCACAGTTATAATATATGAAACACACTCAATGGGCACAATGTTACCCCGGACAAGAAATGATACTTCATTCAGTTGAAAGGTACAATAACAGATTTCCATACCAATATGGACTATGCATTTCATATTATCTTTAAGTGGGCACAGATGACCCTGTTTCCCAGAGTTGCTTCCCTTAGGCCTGGCATGATCCTGTTAGCCGTTCTGGTGACATGACTGAAACACCGTTAAAGAACAGATTCACTCGCTCTTAATATCCTTGTAGTGCCATACTATAGTTCTACGTCTATCTACATTGGCAACGCCATGTGAAAGTTTAAACAATATCAGATGAATGTTAAAACAATAATAACATACATCATAGTAGACGTCTGCTTGATATGACATGGTCAGGATAGTATTGCGTGCGTGTGTTACGAAGGGATTATTTGACAAATGAGATTATTGGACATGCCAGGAGAAACATAATCTCCCGAGAACATTTATCGTGTCTATGTCACAGTTCACATCAATTTCACGAAAACAATTTTGTTTCGTTTTCTAGTCTGTCAAAGGAGTCACGGCAGTGCAGTTCTAGCATAACGGTACTTCGAGCTGCCTAATGAGGCTCCCGGGGTTTCTAGATGGTTTTCATTACTTTGGAAATCGTTTTCATATTCTACGCAATTACGTATAGAATAGTGATAAGAGCCCCGAAATATTAAACTCGTCAACATAACTTGATGGAATTGCCTCTTGTCCATTTTCTACTGGTGTCCGTTTCTTATAAATGATTTTTCGTATATGACGTATTGTGTCTGATCGACCTTATTGTCGAGGAAAAGAATGAGTGGTCTTACTTTCTTATTGTTCACTAACGCCTCCGTGGTCTAGTTGATAGAATGTCTGCCCGGTAGGTCTGTGGTCCGATGCCCGACCGTCAGAATAAAAGATGTTAAAAATGGTACTTGGTGTTATCCAGCCTTGAGGGCGGTATACAGGGAATAGACTTGTCAGTTAGGAGTTAGTATACAGTGTACTGTGTCTGAGTGGAGTATCCGTGTCTCAGTGGGCTAGCACTATAGTCCGGACAAGTACATTCAGCCACACACAAAAACTCACATATGCACACACACATACCCACATATACTAAGTTATCTTAGCAATGTTTTATTTCACCATTTTCATTTTGAAGACAGTGGCAAACTGTGCATGATTAATTAATAATGTTATTTCGACAATCCATCTTTGATATGATGGCCTGACCTCACTCTGAACGGTTTGCAAACCAAACATGCCCTGCTGATGTTATAGAACAGAACGTGACACAACACTATGCAATGGGTTTGTCGTGTTACTATAATTAATTAAGTTTTGGAATACATGTATTGGTAACGGAGAGTTGAAGTGATCGATGATATGTTGCCAAGATCTGATATTTTACATACCATCAATTGTTAGATTCAGACAATGAAGACAAGCCAACGCATAAAGCATGATCGTGCACGGTACCGGTGTCATGTAATGCGTTGTCTCAGCACCGGTCTGTGTGGTGAATGTCTGTATTGTTCGATGTTTAAATTAGCGCTCTTCAGCAAGAAGTATCTGGATGAGACGCGCTATACGAATTTATCATAGAGTAGTATTTCTTCATAAATGAATGAATGAATGAATGAATGAAATATATTCTAGTAATAACTGTATAAAATGTTTGAAATCATTAGAATTTATAATATTTTCAAAAATGAATGTGACATTTGTTGTACGTGCATATGGTTATTGTTGTTGTGGAGATCATTTCAATGTAGAAAATCCAAAAATTTCAAGACATGTATGTTATAATATTCTAACGGGAGTCAGGTCTAAGTCCAATGCTTATATTTGCCCATATCCCCATCACTTACAGCCTCTGAGTTTCATTTGGTCAATGATCATAAAATAAATGGAAGGTGGTGAGTTGTATCATTCCACTCACTGATGTATTTAATATGTGTATATCTATTTATTGTTGAAATGTAGTTTGGCGATCGAGCAGTCTAGTGGTTTAACCGTTAGCTCCACACGGGTTTGATTCCCCACATGGCCAGAATCTGACATGGCTGGAATAGTATTCCCAAATGCGGCATACAACCATATTCACTCACTATTAAATTGTTTCAGTGTCTATAGGATTTGTTAGCGTGACCAATACACTTGGAGAACACAATTTCTTGTATACATGCTCTGTGTGATGAGACGTTCACAGCCAGTACATCAACGCTGTTAGCTGAACCTACATGTAAGATGCGGCTTAAGTCATATGGACACAGAACAGTTGTCTATGCTGTAGCTACTCTCTGGAATTCTCTCTTGGATGCCTTCACGGGTGTCTACCTTTCAAATCCGTTTAAAACCAATCCTGATAAATATATCTTCAGTACTTCATGCTATTCATATATTCTTCTGTTAATGGATATGCAAGCATATGACAAACAAACAGGAAAAAAGAGATATATTCTTTATTTACATTCAAGGGTATCAGTTGTACATGAAAATGTGAAAATGTTTGTACAAAGAAGTTGAGTACCATGAATATTTACACGAGGCACTCATCACGAAAGATACAAGGGGGTCTGTGTTCTTGTACGATAGACAAAGTGAAACATTTATCCAGGCATGTGAATGTGTGCAAGATACAAAATATTGTACTTTGAAATAGGTTGTTGACGTACAACGATGTATGTCTACATGTACATGTACTTCTCTTAATCAAGATGACATCTGAATGGAATTTTCCAAGATATCAATGCCTAAAAACGTATACATATACGTGTATTCGTTTTCTCATAGTCGTCATCATACACCTACACAATAAATGTAAAACTGTTTGAAAAGCTGCATCATAATATAATACCTTATCACATAGCAACACGTCTTCATGTAAAATAACATATTTCAGCACACATTCAAAACCACTGATTGAGGATAATGTTTAAACCTTCAAACAAAAAGCAAAATACTGGTCATGCAATTTAAATTCATGATGGATATTGATTTATTTGGTTCAATTATTTTACCGATCACTTTAGTTCAATTACTAGTTATCTGGCCACCGAAGCAAAGTCAGGATATTTGGCTAAAAGAAGTCAGAATAATTCTTATCTGAACGGAACGTCAACCGGCTACATAACAGAAGTAAATGAAAATTACTTTTTATTGAAACAACCAGTGCATCGTTTCCAGTATTATCTTTGTGTCTGATGAATGAGGTGCCAGCTCCATAAATTGAATGTATGAAGGATGATATACCATTCGATCTTCTGCCAGCCTACAGTCTGTTTCTCTTATTGATTTTTCTGTTTGTGCAGTGGTGTGTCTTATAACAGACCGTTTTCCAAATCAACAATTTGAAATTGCAAATGGATACACGGATAACTTCCTCTATGCATACGACACTTTTCATATATGTGTAAATAATAATTTTGTGTTTATTTCCTGTATTTGGACGTGTATGTTGCTTACTGTTATCAATTCCGACATGAATATGTAACACGCTGTTTTGTTTCAGTGCATGTTATAGAATGATTTTTCAAAAACAATAGAATTAATTTTGATCATGATTGGTTTAATTCCAGTTCAAATTATGCATACTTCAAAGTGTCATTTAAGTGTGGTCATTTCTTTGTCGAATTATCTGGGATACAAGCATCATTAACAGTTGAGAGGAGAGATATTTATCTTTTAGTTCGTAGAAGTATATGTTGTCAATACATAACCAGTCTAGATTATCCACCGAAAGAGATTCTATTGGCGTAAAGGGCAAAATAGCTGTGACGAAAGGCTGAGGCAACATGTTGTCAGACGATATTAAAGGGCACACGACAAAACGTTTGTTAACGGAAAATGCACACAGAACACACACATAAGGTAAAACAGGTATAGAATCACACGCTCCAAAATCTTCAGTACAACTTTCTTGCCTACTGTAGTCTTGTAAACATGTTACATAGATTTATTACTCATTGTTTTAATTCAGCACACTCACCCTATTGTACAACCTTTTCATTCACCAAATTCATTTGAACATTATATTCGCATGTTGTTCTACATATTGTTACAGTCTTTAACTACTTTATATCATGTTCAGACATTTAGAATGATGTTCAGTGCTGTATTGTAGACCCCACAGTTGTGTAATGTAGATCTCACAGTCGTGTGTCGTGGCTTTGTAATTGGTTCGTTTACAAAACCGTCCTCTTGTGTTCGGTACATACTTCATGTGGTCTCTGTATTATACGTGTTTCATTGTATTCTCACAAAGTCTTTCATCGCACACTCACAAAGTGTTTTACTGTATTCTCACGAAGTATTTCTTTCTATTCTCCCAAAGTATTTCATCGTATTCACACAACATTTTTCACCGTATTCTTACATCATTTATAAGTCCATTTATTTGTTCCGGCGGTGTGCCTACAACTGTTAATCTGGTATCATTTCTTTTTATATGGTCTGGCTGAAAAGGAAAATATTGGAATCAGTCTCAAAGAGCACGAACATCTGTAAGACATAGAACTACAACTGCTCACAATACGAACATACATGTGTTCATTTCCTGAGTATTCATACTGGCACAATTAATATTGGACAAGCGGATGTCTGGACAGTGGTGGCTAGGATGGTATTTCTCGATCACTGCCAACGTGAGCTGGTATCATGTAATCAGCTATATGACTTTAGAAGCATCGTGTGACAAGACCCTGTGGCATAATATAGGATTACAAGTTAGACGGTTACTTGTAACCCAGAATGAAACAATTCCCTTGTGTCATTCTAAGGTGCTGTGTGAGGGCGGGGTAACCGATAAGTTCAAGCGTTCGCTCGAATGCCCGGGTTCCATTCCTCACAAGGGTATGGTGTGTTAACATGTGAATAAACATGTGAAACATTATCTAAACGGATACTTTGTACGTCGTTAACAAGGAGTTGTGGAATAATTTTTAACTCGTCTTATAGAATAATCGATGATTTGATGAATCGGAATAGACGTGTTAATTTCATTTGATCCGTATATTGTTTCAAGTGATGTCCCGTGAGGATTTGGGTTTAGGAAAACAATATTCCCCAGCAACCTATATTGGTCTTAAGAAGCGATTCACAGAATAGGTTTTGTGACTTGTTTGATTGAGTGTAATCGTACACCGACGGCGTTGATGGATCCTCAACATATCAGTCACTGGAGTGTCTAGTCTAGACTCAATTATCTACATGCTGTCGTCATATACACAGAATAGTGCTGAGAACGGCGTAAAACAACACAAACAGTTTTCATGGGACGTAACGTTATGATGCCGGTTTTATGGTAGTGTTTGTTATGTATTAAAACAATGAATAAAACAGCTAATCATAGTTCACATTATAACAGGACTTATCGAATTTCCTAGATGTCCTGGTAGAACAATACAATTGTATTATTGTCCTAAGACTATAAGCAGTGTTTCAGTGAGTCATTTGATATAATTCTTTTCGGCTCTCTGGTCTCGAACAATGGATTGCCCAATATTCATATGTTCGACAATACTTACGTTGAACTGTTTGTTTGTTTATTTGTTGTTTAACGACGCACTCAGCAATATTCCAGTTATATGATGGCGGTCTGAAAATACGTGAGTATAGACCAGACGATCAAGTGATTGACATCATGAGCATCGATCCACGCAACTGGGATCGATGACATGCATCAACCAAGTGAGCGACCCTGACCACCCGATATCCGTTAGTCGCCTCTTACCCCAAGCATAGTCGCCTCTTACGGCAACTATCTATCTAGTTGAAGATCTATCCTACCAAGGATCTTCACGCTTCTTACGTTGAACTGAAGCTAATACATGTACATCGTTTTGTGAACACCTGACCGTAGTTATTTCATTACAGGTCAGTTCGTAATAACAACGTTGCAATATTCCTTATATACTGCAATGCTTCGTTGTTCGTTATTAGTTCGTAAATGATTGGTCAATCATGGACACTCCTTTTATATCGAAACCCTATGCATGTGCCATTAATTTGAATATATGTGATAAAACAGAGATAAGTAAATGATACTTACAGCTGTTCCCGGTATAGGTCTTTTCTTCAAGCAAAATATTTCTATAATACCAGTTACTATTGATACCACAAGGCCACTTATCAATATATAGAATATCCCCGCAACGTTACTAAGGGACAGGGACCTTTTTTTGGATTCCTGAAAATGAAACACACGTCCATTAACTTAAAATAAAACGACTTGACATGAGGCAGACTGATGAAGACGCCATGGACATGTTCTTAGTTGAACTTGTGATGTGGGTTCAGAGCCGCTTTTAACAGTATTTAAGTTTTGTTCGGCGCTTCAACTTTTTGAAGCAGATCGTGATGTTCTAAACATTGACGAACCAACGTGTAGTGAGTGTGCTGACAAGCAAAGGATCATAATCTGGGCAAATTTGCGACTCGAAGCCATAACCAGCGAATCCTGGCCCGGCAAATGGACACAACTCTGACCACTGGCTCATCTATTCCACTCTCGGCGTTAGGCCTTGAACAACAACCATATCAAGATACATTTTCAATTGGTTTGTTGTTTAACACCACACTCAGCACTATTCCAGCTATATAACGGCGGTCTGTAAATGATCGAGTCTGGACCAGACAATCATGAGCATCGATCCACGCAATTGGGATCGATGACATGCATCAACCAAGTCAACGAGCCTGACCACCCCATCCCTTTTACGGCAAGCATGAGTTGTTGAAGATCTATTCTACCCCGGAATCTTCACGGGTCGACACATTCTGGAAGACAGGTTAACTGTAGATATCGTTTCCTGGTGTTCGATTAAGAGTTAGTGACGAAACTGTTCTCGTAAGAGACAAGTTGCAGCATTGTTAACACTAAAAGTTTCGTTCAGACTTCAACATCATATATTATGTTTACAGTGCTTCACGAAGCTACCAATTGCTACGAATGAGTGAGTGAGTGAGTTGGGTTTAACGCCGCTTTTAACATTATTCCAGTTACATCACGGCGTGTCAGCTTAATGTGGGAGGAAAGCCCGAAGTGATGCAGGTCTCAGACGTTTACCACTTCGGTGAAACCCACGAGCACGAGTATGGTGCTGACAAACCTAGAAACATAATCGGGGCGAACCGGGATTCGAACAAACAATCATAGGTTTCTGGCGTGCCCAAGGGACGCACACAGGTGTACCATGCCGTAGACAACAATAGTCCAACTACATCACGGCAACCGAAACTGGTCACACCAGTGGCTCCAAGCATGAGAAACACAGCCATCGGGGCACAACGAATCCAATCACACAAGCCTGAACACACTCCTCTTTGGCCAGTCCTAGTTCGGAATCTCAACTAACCAAAATAATGGAGTTCTTACCCTATGCCCTGTGTCTGATCCGCATTCTGTTTTCTCATACCACCATGTTTGCTGAAGCTTATGTAAAGTGCCATCTTCCTTCAATTTTAATACTGCATAGCTGATTTTCTCTCTGAAATAGAACGACACATGTACTGCATCGTCAATGCAACTACACGCCATTTGTAAACCCTTTCCATGACCATCAGTAACCACTGCTAATAGTATTGACTATTGTACAATTCCGACCCTAACAAAAGCATGTTTATGGATAAAATAGTGTTCGCGAAAGGGAGCGGATCCTGCCCCACCGGTGGCACCCGTCACAATTCTTGCCTATATAGAATTTCCATCGCTTTTTTACCTTATATGCCTCAAAGAATCTGTTTTGGCAGACAATCGAGGCTGATTATTCTCTCGCGTTGACGTTTTGAAGCGCCTTAGCCTAATAGTTCGGTATTTCTTTTATTGAGCGCTTAACAGAAGGAGCTGATTTCTAAGCCGGTAGAAAAGGTATTTAAGTTATATCACGGCGTGTCCGGTTCTGTATGGAAATTTTTCGAAACCAAAGCACTTGGCATGGAGCTCACATGTCAAGAACACAACCAGGGTTCACGGCCGTGGACCATCATTAAATGTGTCCCTTTTTGGTGAAGCACTTGAACACGGGTTCAACTACAAAGAACGACATTCAACAAGAATCTTCGGTTCAAACCCAAAATTAGCGGATCCTAGGGTTATCGACTAAGCGACACAACTCGAATTGTGGCCCCGAAGACAACTGTGCTGCCCATATCCCATCACACGAATAACGCGTCATGCACTTCTCTGAACTTTTCTAAATGTCATTCTTAGTGAGCTTTTAGCCATCTCGCCGATTTTGCAGTACTTAATTAACTAGGAACTCGAACGCCACAATATACTGTCTTTGATGGTCGTTTAATATTAATCTTAATAATAACAGTAGTATCGTGACATTTTAGTCTGTAGTCAAGTAAAATAAACAATATAAATTGATATCTTATTAATTTTATGTCCGACATTGTGTACCAATATCTAATGAATATAATGCGTTTCTAGTCACGTCGCGCCACTGGCATAAAACTACTCTTAATAGTTTGACCGTATTTGAATATACATTTAGCGTTCAAAATGTTCTGAAAGCTCCTCGAAAACACAAATACATTCAGCTTTAAACAACATTAATATCGACACGTAATACATAGACGATATGTGTACTTCGTGCTCTTTTTACCAAGATTCACAAGAGCGTCATACGGCTCTTCCTGAAAAGTGTTCGATAATAAATTTATGTTAACAAAAAACTATTATTGAAAAGCCTATCACCTTGGCCGATTTCAAATCTGAGCCAGCATTTGTTGCAACGCGGATTTGAAGGTAACTAGACAAATGCTAAAATCTCGGTCTCGGAATGTGACAATAACTTGACCAACAACAGATTAACTCACTTCAAATCTGAGCCAAGGGGAGTTGCAATTCCGAAGCCCTTTAAATTCAGGTTTGGTCCAACTTTCATAGTATTACATGGTTTCCTGTTATTATAATATTCGTTCATTGTTGATTCCAATAAAAATGCATATTTGGCTTTAAAGTTGCGAACTCTCTCCACCCCAGCATCGATCGAGTCTACGAATGGACTTGGCGTCGCCGTTGTCATGGAGTTGTACATCGTCTTGTATGTTGGAACTTCCGTTTTCTGAAAGATGGAGAGGTTCAGATGTCATTTGTCTTTGATCTGAACGTTCCAGCTTATTCATGACTTGAATTATTATCTGCTGAAATTGATTTGATATCAATGAAAACAATGACACGGGTGCAGTTATTCAATTGGATGTAATTAAATGTGCATTTATGTTGCCCTGGGTTCTCAGATCTGAGAGTTTCAGAAAGAAGCAGATTTTTACGTGGATTTCAGGAATAAGTGTGTAAATATGATAATTGTGACAAACAGCTGGAATGTTTTCCTGATTAACGTTTTGTAGCATCATCTACAGCGATAGGATGCGGTATTGGTTGAGAAAAATAATGTTTGATATAAAAATAATATTTTACGCCACAAGCATTATACATGCCCTCCTTTGTATTGATTTTATTAGTTAAGAGGTGAGGTGAGGTGAACTGGTCCTTGTTTTATCCCCATAGGCAGGGTTACAACAAGTTCCATTCTTAAACGTCTTTTAGTATGGCGCGGCAGGGGAGCTAGTAGATCATGGAGGTGGCCGATTTGGACGCATCAACCGATGCCGTGGTTCATAATTATAAACAAATGCACTTTTGAAACCTGTTCATATTTCATTACTTTTGAGGTTGTATCAAAAGCGATTTCCTTTATACATTTGTGATTTGAAATGTTCTTCCACTGAACCTGAGCCTGTAGATGAGAACACATGAAAGAATATAGAAGGCCTAAGCATCTAACCATCTGTATTCTTACCGCAAAGAATTTCATTGTCGATCCTGATCTTAATGTGCCATACGATATTTCCGTTTGTTTAGCCAGGTCATCAGCAGATTTAATCGGGGTGAGCATCCGCTCTATGGTAAGGAACGCGGCTAAGTTGGCGGTGTAGGAAGATATGATGATCAACACAAAGAACCACCATGCCCCTCCTATAATGCGGCCAGCAGCAGACCTGTAACAAATGAACACACACATTATCCCCAAAAGCCAAATAACTGAGGTCATGTTGCTATTGGT
This sequence comes from Haliotis cracherodii, assembly GCF_022045235.1. NCBI lineage: Eukaryota > Metazoa > Mollusca > Gastropoda > Lepetellida > Haliotidae > Haliotis > Haliotis cracherodii. The sequence continues at coordinate 9,210,135 of NW_027266341.1, read as the reverse complement.
CACATTGCGATATTCTGGTACCTCATACATGCCACTTCTTTATCAATGATGATTTGAAGTGCACTGGTGTTTATAAGGCTGAAAAAGGAGGAAGGTTCACGGAAAGTCTCGTTACTAAAGCTCAAACTAATTTTAACAAAAATAATTAAAAAGTTGCCTTAATAAAGGTTATAGTGAAAAGACTTGGTACTTTCATTTTCCGTTAGAGACGTAGCAGTAGGCAAAATTGGTTGGTATATTTTTGCACCAAATATTCATAATGTCCTCAAGCTACCATGGTCTATCATCATATATGGTAACTTGAGTACATAGTCATAACCTATGAAGTCGTAATTCTATACCAACATGATAACATTAATTTTAGAAATCAATTTAATTTTATGTGATCACATTTACGCGTGTCGTTTTACATATACACTTATTATGCATGTCTATGTCCTGACGTCATAGATGACATCAACCATGACATGTTGAATCTCGTTATTAATATCGTCTTTGAGAAAATGTAGCCTGACATATGCCTATATTTCGTGTAAAAATGACCCTTTGAGATACTTTCAGCATTACATAAATATCACTTGATTTTGTGAACGTAAGTGGATAATTTAGTCGAAAAGGAAATTGCTTGAAAATTCCCCAAACAGAAGAACAGAATTCGCAAACATTCGTATTCTTTAACATCAAATACACTTCTATATATACAAGTTGCATGACATACATCGACATACGAAAACATTTTACACTCCTTCCAGAATTCACCTAATTAATAAGGATGAAATATAAGTCTTATACCGTGTTCTAATTTGCTACTTAAAGGATTACCCTTCCAGCTTCTCTTGACGTGCGTTCCCCTGTGCATTGAAACCAGTAGTTTTTTCGAACTATAGCCAGAGATGCGTATATCACTGTCCCTTTCAATATGCCACAGGGAAGGAGTGTCATATGAAGCCTTCCCTCAGCCCTGAACATATGAGTGTAAGTGTATGACTGCGTGGATAGGGTGCACTTCTCCCGGAATATACGGCATTTGTTTAACGTATTTATGATGAAACGTAACCTGTTTTCGTGGATTTATGCCATTTCTAATACATCACTGAGAGTACGACCAGAGCTCATTGGTCACATCAGATATGTTTGTGTAGTTAATTGGATATTTCACTCCAATATCTGAGACAAAAAATGACTTAAACAGAAAAAAACTTTAGTCCCTAGGTATGTATTTCATATGGAATGCCAGAAATACTCAAAGAAGATATATCCAATTTCGCCCCAAAAAGAATTTAAATTTGCAAGTTTTCTGTTATCTATTTCAAAACTGACAGATTTTAATGTTGAAAAAAATATCATTATACGCTGCTGCTCATCTTCCTATCTCATTTGGGAAATGTGATATAGATTAATAGATCCTTCTTTTGCAAAGAGGGTGTAAGGTCACAGAGAGGTACCAGTTACAACATAATCTTCGGATGATATAACTTATACGACCGTATACACTTTTGCATGATAACCTGTGACATTTTAAGATTGATCACTGCTGATAGGGTCTCACCCTTACATGCAAACATCTATATGTATGTGGGTTTCTCGATATCGTCAATCGTAATGAATATCAATTCACCTTGGGCAATGGTCACTTCCTTGCAGCATCAGTGCTCCCATGGAGAACCAGAAGGAGTTGGACAGTGTGAACTGATTCTGAATCATGTCTCCAAATGTCAACGTCAGATTGTGCCATTCGTAGGGACTGAATCGGCTTACAAGAAAGATGCTGACGCTCACGACGACGTATGCTATAGTTATGCATGCCCACAGTTGAATGGAAAACGGCTCCATGAAGGAAAAGACACCAGGTTTTTGTTTGTCAGGTCGCTTTATCATAATGCTAATTCCCATGTTCATGAAGGGTTTCGAGAAGTCGACCACCCGCTCACGTTCCGCTGTGATTGTTAATGGAGCAATTGCCAGTTCAGCTACCTGAAATAAGATAGATCAATAAGCAACGGATGGAATACTGGCGTGCTGAAATTGACAACGGTAATTAGTGATATGGACATTGGTGTCGGTGCAGTCGACAGCCTTCGCTATCTTGACCTTTGGTGTTGGAGGCAGAAATGGACATTACTGTTGAAAGAACGCACTTCATGATTAATGACATCCGTGTGAATGTAGGTAGTAGCAGTCACTAAGGGTTTTCGGTTATTGACGTTAGTAATTACTGATATGGACTTGGATCGTAGAAATTAGGGGTCTTGAGATAATTTGTATACGCTCTTGTACCCTAAACAATGGGCTTTGCGCTCTTATGGAGATTGGCGGACATATTAAATGGCTCCACAGATATAGGCCATATTTGTCAAGAGGGCAGAGTCGTGCTTATCTGTCTGTTGAGACATACAATTCGCATCTATTACGGATCATTCTGGGAGCAATTCATTATCTTACTTTTTAACATAAGTCAAAGAACGCCTAATGTCCTGAAACAAATTCTTCTTCGCAAATCGTTCTTAATGGCGAAAGCAATCTGAAGTGCAATCTGAAATCATCGACAATTCCTGGCCTGAAAGGCTTTTTATTTTGAAATGAAATTATATAAAAATTCTATTTTTATGATGTATATATCTGAAATATGATGCCAGAAATGATTAATCGTCATACGGATAAAATTTAATATTTGCTAACAATAATCAATACATTATAGACACACTATCAGATTTCTAAAGCTTTAACCTTCAGATAGAACTCGAGCAGCTATACAAAAGGACAATGCACATAAAGTAAAACCGTCTCCTATGGGAATCTGATGCTTATGATTACTCTTAATAATGTGCAATATTTGCACAAAAACACTTACATGAAAGCATAAAGACGCAAAACATATCACTTCATAAATTTAATCGATACTATATTTCTGTTGCATAACAATGCAAGCGTGCAGAGGAATCTTACAAGCAAGGTAATGTGCCCAAAAATCTAGTTCCAAATTTAAAAAAAACATACCTACAGCATTACTGACGTCAACTAAAGATACAAATAAGGGTAGAGATATGAAAGAATTGCGTGGTTGATTGTTTTGGAAAAAAGATAACAGTACCATTAAAAGTATGCAATTCGTACATAAATCCCTTCTTCAATCATTGTGTTGTGAATGTTGTTGCTGCTTTTTATGACGTTTACTTATTTCAAAAGTGGAAATTTCAAAGTTTACTGGCATGAGCACAATGGATTTCCTTTGTAAATTTCGATATTGCAGTCGCACAACCATTGCCTTTGTCAAAATGCCGACTGTGGGATTGAGTACGATCTGACATCACCCCACGTCTCAGTTCTCCGATCATTCCGCTCCACGAGCCATTTTCCAGTTCCTCGCCAAACTGCCCGTCGCGAACCTCGCGGATCTCGTAGTCAAACTCAAGCTTCTCCGAAATCTCGTCAGCCAGATCTCGGCAGAATCCTGCAAGAACCACAGTATGAATTAACTTCTAAAGTGACAGCTCTTATCATATTACACAACTGAATACCCACGAAACTTTTAACTGAAATGTATATTACAATCAACCAATTTTGCCCACGTGGATTGAAAATTCTACTTAGAACATCGTTGCTCTCTTCTGCATTTGTATTTGAAAGGTACGCAACATAAATCAAGATCAGGAATATTATAATCAGAAAATATACATGCTTACTCTTGCCACCGTCTCTACCATACTCCTACAGACGAAACATTAACTAATCAAACATGTCGGTCGTACGGATAAGGTTTCCATACAAACGAGATATAACTTTTAAAGATTCAATGGTGATTATTGTGATTTGATATAATATAATAACATTGCTTTGTTTTTGTTTTTCTTGTAATAACATTCACCGATAACTGAAACTGAGTAACAGGCAATTAAATCAAATTCGGATGTTTAACTCCACGATATCAAAGAGATAAAGGACATATTATCGTTTCAAGACATGTATTTTCGTTTCGTTACACGCAAGAATCATTCATCGTTTAAACGCATTTTCCCATTGTGTTTCCAGTTACAATTATACATTATTTCTTGCTAGAGAAAAATGTTCTTTCGTTGAATTATAATTCATTATTGTTATTTTCTGCATGAACTCGTGTGTGATTGCCTGTTCTTGTGACAATGCTAACATGTAGTTACACGGTCGGTCCCTCGCTGCAGATTCATTGTTGTTTTCATTCGCTGTGTTAAAATTACCAAGGTAACCCAACTCGAAATCAGTTACCTAAACTGTTTAGAGGCATTCAATTAAGGTTGTAAAATAATCTCATTCTACAGAAAACATATCACTTTGCACGCAATCCAACAAAAGTAAGCTCGCCAACAGTTGGCCCTCAAATCTGCATTAAGAAGAGATTTATCTGATGAGCAACTAAATTCGACATTTCCGAAAAAAGTTTGCTTTCCATTTGTAACGGAAACCGTTTTCCACTATCAAAATGACAGTTCTGCTACAAAATCTTCTTCAACGAGAAGCCCATCTGCATGTGGAGCCCACTGAGAATTAACTAAGCCTGTTTGCCAAAATAACCCAAGTGGCGCGCAGCCGAAGTGGCACAACATATAAAGTCATTTTCTGTATGTTGGAGACATTTCGTGAGGCGTTCGATCGATACAGTGCTGTATTCTCCTGTAGGGTTGATCAGCCCAATTTACTTCATCGCCATTCACGTCTACAAATCGCTTATCCCGAGGTATCGGCAAGCTATAAGCAAATATACCCAATTTAGTGATTTGGAAGCAAATGGTAACGGCAAACCTTCGTATCTATTGTTTCCTAGGAGGGGTTTTCCGTTGTCAGGCGCCTTCTTCTTCGTCAAAAACGGTGGAAGCTGGAAAAAAACCGGATGGTAAACTGAGAAAGCAGTTGGAAATAACACAGACTTGACGTAGAATAACACCAATTTTCCATGGTAGAAATGTCAAAACCAGATGTTCAAACGCCTCATTGTGTATTTTTACATGACAGTTTGGCGAAACATTATAAGCCTTTTGTTCAAGTGCATCGTTATCGGAAGATGGATATAAAATACTTACGTTGAATTTATCTCCCTTCATGTATATATATATATTTATCTTAAGAACGATTAGGGCAAATCGGCGTGTGATGACGTACGTTTCCATGGATAATGACGGTTCAGATATATAAACATGGTTGTTAACTTGTCCACAAACCAAATGTACTGGAAAGAAGCAATTAGGGATGTAATATCAAACAAATTGGTGAATCTCACACTTCATATTCGATATTGGAGGGTAAGCCTATGGAGTTGATGGTTTACGCGTCTACAAACCAAATATGCTGGGAATATATCCAGGGATGTGAGATAAATCCAATATGTGAATCTAACACTTCATTTTCTCTGGAAACGTCACAAATGTATACTACCCGGAAAAAAGAAACGCATATTTGTATTTCAAGACATTCATTCTGTGACTTTAAGGCTATAAGGGCGACACGTCGGACATGTGTTTCTTTGAAGTGAAACCGAAATCATATAACTTTGACGGAGATGTCTTTGCAGATGCCGGTTACGTGTCTATTTCAAGCATGCCAGTTAAGCCTAATACCGTGTGTGAAAACTGCACAGGACCTTATGCCCCATGAACCGAGTGGAATGGCAGCCCATTCTTCATGAAGAGCTTGGGGTAATTGCTACAACTTATGTTACCAGGTTGATTTTAGCGTAAACGTATATATAGCTCATCCAACAGATGCTCTAGTGGGTTAAGATCCGAAGACATTAAAGACCACCAGAGTACGTGTATGTTCGGAGCTCTCAGGAAATCAGTGCAGGCTCGTGCTTTTGGGGGACTAGCGTTGTCATGTTTAACAATGGCAGTTGGTGCTTCCAGAGATGGGACAACGTGAGGACGTAAGATCTCAATTAAATAACACACACCTGTTAAGTTGCACTGAACATGAACCCAAACGTTACAAAGCCAAAAGCCACGATGACGTTGTGGAAGCGACTGATGATGGAATCAACACAACTACAGCCGATGAAGTTGATTACGTCGGGGTACAGCGCCGCCAACGTATACGTGGGGCCAGTTCGTAACGTTACGGACAGTCTGTGCAGATAGGGCACGTGAGCCATGAATGTATGTTGCTTGGGAGTCTACCATGCCGTGTCTCCCTCGTCTTGGACGATCTCTGGTGGTACCAACTTGCCGATACCATATTCGAAGTCGGGAAATGTTGCTCTTGCCACTGATGCTTACGATTGATCTACCAATAGCGTTATTTCTCGCAATATTATTGAGTCTTTGACGATTTTCAAATGTCATTTAACTGAACGATTTGAACAAACGACATGTGTCATCGACTGACAAACCCCATGCTTTTCATTTTCCAAATAAATTAATCAGACAAATGGCGATGGTCATCCATATTAACCCTATTGAGGAACTGAAAACTCTTTTGTGACACTTATTAGTAAAGAGGAACGTGTAAACGAATTTTAGTTCCTTTTTTTAATTAATATCGATTCTCGTAACAATAAACGTTAGAACAATGTTATACTCAATCTCACATACAATTAACAACCTGCAACACTACAACACTAGACAGGAAGGCTATTATTGTAAATAAACACGGATAAATGTAAAGTGAGGAAGTCTCCGCGTTCGATGCGTTCGAAGCAGAATTAACTGAATTGTCAATATTTTTAGTCCTACTTTGGGGAAACGTCTATCTGGCACGTCTTGGATGTGGTGCTATCACATACAGAACCAGTTCACCAATTAAAATGCGAATTTGGAAATACCAGTTCTTAGACTAATCACAATTGCTGATGCAGTACATGGTAAATGACATGTTTGGATGTGAAAAAACACTGACATTCTGAAAGATTTTCTTAAAAGCGGTACATTAAATTAACAACACTAACGACACATGTAATGGTTCATTCTGGCGTGGCAATGGACACATTTCACGTGGAAGGTTTCTCAAAACTGATTCTGAAGATGTTCTTGAATAAATATACATAAAGGCATTCCTTTTGCAACTTTTTCACTAACATAGATTTGCAAGTGAAATGGAAAAATAATATATGTAGATGTTATGCAATGAAATATGAATATGATATGGTTTTGCGCCGCGTTTAGCAATGTGCCAGAAAAATCACGACGCGGGGAAATGGACCCATGTGAGGTATCGAACCTACATCTTCGGCCTGATGAGCAAAAGTTTTATCTACTAGGATACCCACCGCCCCTGAATAAATATTAACTTCTATTAACGATAAGGTATCATATAATGGGTCTTTATCTGCATGAATATATGTTATATGATCCTGACAGATATCCTTCGGTCGTAGGCTTCTGACAGGATTAAATTGACGGTGTACATTTGGAACGTTTTGGTCGAAGACCTAATTGTCATTGTCAGTATCCTGTGGTTCTTGTTCGATATATTTGAAATCGAAAATGTCAGTACCAAAGAGGTTTTATTCAATTAAGGGTATTGAATGTCATACACATCTTAATTCCAAAATGTTACCATGTACAACCATCTGTTCCCAAATTTAACAGTCTTCTATCTACAATAAATGATTGTGTTGTTAAAAATCTGTCCATATATTTAAAAAGACATTTCCCAATGTAAATAAAAATGTAAAAGAAGATAAACGTTTGTTGTAAGAAAATTTGTGCATGTGCATAGTATATATTAATCCTGTAAATGAACTCTCGGCCATGTGGCCTTCATTCATGAATAAACGTATTCTTCTTCTTCATCAACTTCTTCTTCATATCTTAAATCCTATGCGATATTGAATTGGTTTCTCTAGCGTTAATATATATGTACACTCAGAAAAACAGTGTCGGCCATACCCTTGACGTTGATCCTATGCTAAATAATTAAAGCACGACAGACATTTATTTACTCAATAACTTACCTGGGCCCACTTGCACAAAGCGATCTAAGCGCTAAGATGATTGTTACTCCCATACATTAACATTACAATGTAGGGATACAAGTGGGCACTGATGTCTAAACGAGTCTCAAATCCCGCGATGTTATATTATCACTACTACCGTGGTGCAATGGATAGAGGCAGGAAGATGTTGGAGGGGGGGGGGGGGGGGGGGACTGTCTTACTGTCACCCTGCCTAACGATCGCCGGTAAGGGGATAAAAACAAAGAACTGATCGGCACGGAGTCAGTGTGCTGTATATGAGTAGGGAATACATGACTGTATATTTATAGTAACTCACTGACCTAGCACTAAAGCAGAAAAAACACACACATACATGGAGGTCGCTTTATAAATCAAATAATCTTGCACCCGACTTTAAACCCCACCAGTGATATAACATAAATATATTTTATTAAACGCATATGTGCCGCCATGTTATTCACCAGTCAAACAATATGTACCCTAAACATGTCTAACATGTGATCTTAGGCAATATGCAAGGCGTGAATTTGAAAAATAGTTTTTGTCAAGCAAATTTGAATATTATGAAAGAATATTTGAAACGACACCCGCAATGGGATTTCGTGTCAGTTGACTATTTATTGTCTTTGCAAAGTTTCGTGTCCGTTAACTCTCTGTGTTGTTCGAGGAAATAGCGGTGTGAAACAATCACAGGCACACAGGCGAGGTAATGCTATTACTAGCCCGACGACACATTAGATTGTTAAAAACATAAAACATTTTTCTGTTCCATCGCGCTATTTGTTCATCCCTATCGTAGTCATAAAGTGCAACATTTATGGAAGATGACATTAACACTTAACTGGCCTTACTGGTTATGATTAGAGAATCAGCTTTTGATCTCGATCATAAAAAGACTGCAGTGATATTTATAGGTTCTTTGCATGGTCGTCTATGTTGTATTTACACTGTATATTGAACATTTACTTTGAAGAACTAACACTGAATATTGTATTCTTTTTGTTCTTTTAAAAGGATGCCCCAATGGCAATCAAGCCAACATAGACACTTAAACCAAGAAGATAAGTACATGCACTGTTGTTTGAGCAATAACAAAATGAAAGAGGCGAGCAAGCAACAGTGAATTGATGATGTCTTAAATATTTCTTCAATTTCGTCTTAATAAACAGCGAGTTAATCAACTAGGAATCACAACCAAATTGAAGAATTGCAAACAAGGACATAATACTTGTTTTGAAACAGACCATGAATAATTTGAGTGACGGGAAAGCCAAGGCTACAACCAGCAAATGAGGCATATGCAATACACAGTCTTATAAAAGCTCCATATAAGTACCTATCATACCATTTCTCATTCACATCACTCACGCTTCGAGATTCAGATTAAGCAAAGCCCCACAGTGTAAACAGTGTTTAACATTTCCTATATATGACCAACAGGAGGCTTTGTCTCAGATTGCAGTCTTCGCTATCGGTTTATACAACTAGACATACTCTCAATGATTCCCTTCCTGGCAACGTGATGCGACAATTCTATGACGCTGCTGACAATCCGGGCATGTAATGTCCCCTGCAAGTGAATCCTCATCAGAAGGTAATAGCACGTCTGTCAACTAATATGCATGGAATGTTAAACCTAAGCAGCTACTTGGCAGGATGTTATGTTCGCCGTCGGTTTAAAAAGGAACTGTAGGTATTCTTGTCGGCGGCGTCGACGGTTTGGGACGTTGACAAGACGTACTTAGCAGACTTATCCTTCAGTTCATTGCAATCGCCTTCATTCGACCTCTAATGAACGTGTCTTCCCTGCCGAATTATGTCCCAGACGAACACCTAACCCATGATTAGTCAGCTTTCCCCTTTCGTATCTACGTCTGACACGTCGTGAAGTGACATCGGCACTATTTGAACCCTGAAGGCGGTGTTAGGAACTCAGCTCTGACCTCAGAACACAAGGTCCATACTTTAATTTCGGTTTAACAGTCCTGTCGCCGAAGGTATTTTCAGAGTAAAGCAATTAGACGACCACTCAGCACGGTCGAAGTGAAAGTATTGATGCTTTTTACGACGTGACCTGCAATGCGATACAATTCTAACAGTGTCCTGATGCACTTTACGACGTCCAAAACTTAACGTGTGTGAAAAAGCCAGAATGCATTACAAGTCAATTTACATACTACAAACGCTTAAAAAGAATGATTTAAAAAAACAACCTAATGACAGTGAGCATGAGAGGTAGATCGTGTATGATATTAATGCTTGTAGTTCCCAACATGGTACAATGAGAAGTATTGAAATCAAATAAGACAAGGCAATGCACTTGGAGAAATTGAAGAGATTTGAACATGTAAATCGCTATTAGTGTTGTCAAGCTATCTCAGGGTGAGTGATAGTCTAATAAGTCACATACCTTATAGTGTAATATCCGTGGGGAATGAGTTTCGTAATGTTATTATTATGTCGCAACTTCTCATTTATGAGGTCATTATAATAGCATCGTCTTATGATTAATTTCCTTATTCATTTTTGGTGTAAAATAACATAGGTTTGCTTTACGTGTATAGCCAGTGAATAATAACCATTGTCTATGAGGTGATGTGAAATGGGGTTTAACATCGCGTTCAGTATTGTTTATCATACCGACGTGCATTCACGTGTGTGTGGCTGCTTGTACGAGTCACAGAGATACCATGCCGGAGTATAGCCTGGTCACAGTGTACTGACTCCGAAGCCTTTTGTCTCCTTAATGCCGAGCGCCAGGCAGCGTAACAACAAGTATCACATTAGAACGTATTTTACGATGCGGCCAGTGAATATACACCCGACCATCCGCTCTACGGGAAGACGTCTTTCAATTTGACCACGGAGGAGGTTTTTGTGTATATAATAGCCGGAAGCCATACATACCAGTATAGTGGTAACAACCTTGCGACTTTTTGATGACTTAGAACTGTCGTTAGCGGAACCTTGGTCTCCAGCATCATATATTGTTCTTAATCCGGATATGCTATCCCATTCTCCAATCTGAAAGACGAAAAACAATAAACACTGACATTGATTCAAATGATTCAATTATTGACACCGACCGGACCACTGCACACATCAATAAAGTCAATAAACACAATCAATAATATATTTGACCTTACACAGGCAACACAGATTTATAGGACAACTTCGATACTTTATATTTCAATGTTTGGCTGTGAGCTTATTCTGGACTATCGCCTCTGGCGTAAACAGAAAGCCTAACGACCTGTTGTCCTTTAAGAACATGTATAACTTAGCATAGTTGTACATAAAACTTTTGGATATACACATTTGCCTAATTTCTTCACTGATTAAGAAATTATCCTTGAGAAATGTTTAATTTCAACCAAATGAATGGCACATTAGCTGTTTTTTTATAACGCCAGTCTAGGAAATCTAAGCAAACAAGATGGCAATAATTGTCCAACTTCCAATCGCTAATTGACAGCATATCGAAATTTCGACTTACAGTATGTGTGTTTTTGTTCTTTTCCGAGCGTTCGCAGCCTGTGATTTCGTAAAGAGATGCCCTTAACATTCAAGAGCAAAAGGCTGGGATGACACGTTCGCGTAGACTCCAGTAAAACATTTCTTTCCCAAAATCAATCATATTTAATCAAATCTTGTTTTATAGCTCTCGTATATAAGAAGGAGCAAAGAGCCCCGTGTGATATTGACCGCAGTCAACGCTCGGTCCAGTTGGAGTAGGTTTATGCTCATATAAAACCTGAATAGACTTGCCTTCGATCTGAACTTATAACGAGGTTCTAGTGGCCCAAATGTTCTTTATAATCCCCAGAGTCGGACTCCAGGATTGTAAATTAGAAACACTATACCTCGACGTCCAGATTTAAATCACATTTGGTCCTTCACCATACTATGCGAATGGGGATCTGTAATCCCAGAACCAATATCTATAACTTTGATTAATTCAAACACTAGTGATACTTTTCCCCGTGTTTTTAAGCAATAGCATAATTGAAACCGACTGTGATAAAAGGGTTCTGTCCGCGCGTTACCACAGCACGAATAGGCGACTGATAAAATCGAACTATTGATAACAGCTACATGCATCTTTCATAGGTCTCCATTATCCTCTAACGTCCATTTTATGTAGGAGCCATACATGATTTGCTTTGTCTGGTGTTCGTTGCCAGCTTCTGGTGTTTTCTCAAAGGATTAACATTTCTAAAACAAACAGGAATATTTTTTTCATAACGTCCAAGACCAAATGCATTGTGGCACACTGTTTACCATTGATGAATATATCATATTCCTCATGAGCAGGGAATCATGAGATCTCGTGTCGGCAGGAAATGATAATTCGGATGAAAAATGTGTCTCTGCATGTGGTCAGTTGACTCAAATTCTCGGATTACATGCGAACTACTTCGTCATGTTCATTTCAGTCATAACTGGTGGATATGGGACGTGGTTCTTTAGTTAAGCAGATCAAAGTGTTCCATAGCTGCTTGCGTGTTAACATTAAAATGGAATACATTTTGTTGGAATGTAACTTTATGTAGAATCCACAAATAACATATCACGAGTATCTCTTGGATGTAGTACAAATTATTGCCAGAGCTCTCTATACACGGGAGGCCCAGTCGTCTAAGGCTACGCGATTCGCTGTGCAGAGTTGCGTCCCTTGGGCAGGCCAGAAACGTATGATTGTGGGTTCGAATCCCGGTTCGCCCCAATTATGTTTCTTGGTTTGTCGGCACGATACTCGTGCTCATGGGTTTCACCGAAGTGGTAAACGTCTGAGACCTGCATCACTTCGGGCTTTCCTCCCACATAAAACTGGCACGCCGCGATATAACTGGAATACTGTTAAAAGCGGCGTTAAACCCAACTCACTCACTCACTATTTCAAACTAAGTGCATCCTAAGTAACCGTTGCATATGTCGTTGATATGAGGGTCCCACGTGGCCGACTGTCCATCCAAGGTTTCCTGTTTACACGAGTAAACCCAACTCACTCACTCTATATATAATTATGTGAAGATTGCATACAGGGTCATATCAACAACTGGAAAATGGTTAATATATCAGGGATGGAGTACAGCCTCTCCACTGACACACTTTTATGCATAGACGTGTCTAAGGTAACTATAGGATGTGCAAGCATTTACAGATAACAACATGCACACTTGTTTAAGGGCGCCCCGGGACACCTGTATAACATACATCTGTATAACATGTATATCTGGGCTGCAGATTATGTTCATATATTGACACATTCCAACAAGCACACATGAGAAAAGTATGTATTATGTATTACAGATCCATCCCCTGAATGCAGATATTTTCACATTTTGACATATACAGGAACCAACATGCACACTTAGGAAGAGTATTCCTTGAATGCAATATTGTCTGTACAATATATGGCCAAAGCAGCATGCATATGCATTACAGATGATCCCCTGACTGCAGGTATGTTGACATATTGCCATATACCAACACGAACACATGGGAAAAATAACTCTTGGATGCAATATTGTCTATACTGTACATGGATCAAATCAGCATGTCCATCCCCTGAAGGCTATTTTAAAATAGTGACATATACTAGTATCAACATGCACACATGGGAAAAGTATCTCTAGGATGGCAATATTGTCTATACTGTATGTGGATCAAATCAGCATGTCTTACAGTTCCATCCCCTAAAGGCTATTTCGAAATATTGACACATATATACTAGTATCAACATGCACACATGGGAAAGGTTACCCATGGATTCGGATGTATTAGTGTACATAAACTGAGACATATCATCATGCAAAGGTATCCTAAACTCTATATGACATATATGAATGAGATGTACTCGTGTAAACGGGAAACCTTGGATGGACAGTCGGCCACGTGGGACCACATATCAACGACATATGCAACGGTTACTTAGGATGCACTTAGTTTGAAATAGTGAGTGAGTGAGTTGGGTTTAACGCCGCTTTTAACAGTATTCCAGTTATATCACCTTAATGTGGGAGGAAAGCCCGAAGTGATGCAGGTCTAAGACGTTTACCACTTCGGTGAAACCCACGAGTACGGGTATGGTGCTGACAAACCTAGAAACATAATCAGGGCGAACCGGGATTCGAACCCACAATCATAGGTTTCTGGCGTGCCCAAGTAGTTTGAAATAACATATTTCAATGACAAGTAGAAATAAATAGTACATCCCCACCTAATTATGATGGACACGTCTGCAGGTCACCCATGTAACCATGATTGAAAAAAATTGACTAATTATATAATAAGATAGTCAAAACATTTAATTTGAATAAATCACATAAAGACAGATTGCTTACGAAAATGACGCTATCTGTGATATTTCTATCAACCGCCAATGACGTACGTCGACGTCCATGATTACATTACATTCACATCAGACATAAAATTCGCATGTTGTCGAATAGCTTGATTCCTTCACCGTCTACATGGCACGGGGTAAATATTGTTCTATCATGGCGCAGACACACTTGAGTATAGAGCAGATAGGATAAGAGTAAAGATATTTAGAGAAGAGTGCTTCGCTGAGCGACAGTCAATTTTAATGCCACTAACTCTTTTTTTTTGAAATTTTCCGCGTTTTAAGAAACGTTATAGGATTCATAGAAATATGCACAATCGACACCGACATAATTAAAGGGTCGAGTTGTATTTGTGCCCAAATGTTGGTATTCCTATTCGGAAAAATATGTTCTTCATTCCTCACTTATGTTTTCATCCTAACGTTTTAAAACTATAATAGAATCGCTTTTGGCAAGTTGGTGTGGATCTTCTCTGTTATATAAATGTATTTGAACTTTTCGTTCAACCCGAATGTGACAGAAATATAAAAATCGTTTCGTTATATTTCCAAATGAATTTTCAATTTAAACATGGTGAGCTTCTATTCGATATCTGTGCAATTTCAGACTATAAATCCCATGCTTTTGGATAAGAAAAAAATTTACAAGTATTAATTCGACGTTGATCAATGACAAATGACCTACCTCCTCACGCTAACGAAAAATGTGGCCGATAAACACTTCTTTAATGCAGCCTTATGCTTGCGGCTTCAATAGCTAGTCTTAAATAATGGAAGGCAGCTTGTCATCATCTTGTAGAAAATAGAGCTTGCTTCAGAAAAAAACCCGCTTATGTCTGTTTCATATTTTATACGTTTACTTGAATTTAACATACATCCCTTTAGGAACAATAAGTTGAGATTAAAGGAAAGAAAAATAATCAACATTCATTAATGTTTTGAGCTGTCTACTGTGTATCCTGACTGGTCTATCATTATCAAAGAAACTGCCTAACGGCCTATATTTATGACTGTGCTAAGTGGCTTCGTTTGACACTCCATCTTCACAAGCATGTCACTGTATAGTCATGTCAGTGTAATGGTATCCTAAGGATGTTTCTAAAAGTATTAACTAGATTCAGTTTCAAACAATATTCGTAATACTCGCCGACAACCGTATTATCTTTCATATACAAAGAGTCGAACAGAAAACAGAAATCATAGAAATGCCACCATAACCCATCTGTAGGCCTTTTCTAAAATGTCTGCCCTATGAGGTATATAAATCTGTATTAAACCGGACATATGTATTAAATTGTACAAGTACCTTATCAAAGTGTCCGAATTCAACCATGAATTCAGCAGGTTACAAATAGTATTGCACATATCTTTAAATTACCACTTTCTCTAGTTCTACGCACGTGGTTAACACATATGCATAATTATGAATACTTAGCTTTTTTAAATTCATGCCTATCGTTTTGATACTCTCCAACGTGGTTTTCACGATGACGTCTTGAACGCACGTTTTGTTTTTGAGGGTTTTTGAGAGTAATATGATACAATACAAAATGAATAGGAATGTGCGGCGCTGCAAACTGATTGGTTGAATGAATATCTTTCTTGCTTAATCCCATATGTGGGAAAGGTGACATCCGGTTTGGCTAAACTGACGCCTCGGGGTGAGATGACTCAGCCAATGGATGGAACCTACGATCCTTCGCTCTTCGTCACTTGACCACGAAAGCATGACTTCAGTAAGATTTTCTTGACATTAAAAAACCCGAAAACGTTAAAGAATGTTTCAGTTTCAATAATCTAACATAAAACAGTCTTTTCTATGTATATTTTCTAGCATGTAGACGGCTGTTACAAACAAACATTTCCTCGGTCGAGAGCGACCACGTCTGGATGGTGATCGTGGGGAGGTTCGTTTTGAACAGTACTGTACTAATCTGGCTAATACCTCTCAGATAGAATTTGAGACAGAAGGCAATACGCATCGAGTGTATAGGTTGTGCTGTGCATACC
Source organism: Haliotis cracherodii (assembly GCF_022045235.1). Classification (NCBI taxonomy): domain Eukaryota; kingdom Metazoa; phylum Mollusca; class Gastropoda; order Lepetellida; family Haliotidae; genus Haliotis; species Haliotis cracherodii. The sequence goes on along the minus strand of NW_027266341.1, from coordinate 9,193,855 downwards.
GATGTTTGGTTTGTTCCTATCGTTGTGAAGATATTCCTTCACCGTAAAATAACTTTTTGTCAACCTTTTGCAGCGACACTAATTTGAATATCTCATTTTCTAAAAGACCATAAACAATATTTCCGCTGTTATTTCTGACAATGAAGAAACAGTGTTTGTTGGAGGCTTGTCCAATTAGCCAGACACTGTGTCATTTGCTGAGTCGTGCCTCATGCAAACCGAATGAAGGTCGAAATGTCTTTCCGACCTGTTTTGTGCCCTGCAGCTCGTTCAGTGTAAAAGCCAGATTTCACGTTGACTTCATGTTGGCGTATTGGTACATATCAGTCATAATGAATGCTTATTTCGAATTTGAAATCTTATAGATGAATATACTACGTAGCGTGTATTTCAGAAACTCATGAAGAGAAACCTGATATTGTATACTATCAATAGCATATTCGTTTAAATTTTTCTGAAGTTGCCCACATATTCTAGCGGAAAAGTAGCTGAGCTTCACCTGACGTGGTGTAAATTGAAAAAAATGCAGTGGACATTGCATTTGCTTATTCGTAATAGTTTGTGTTTTATCATTATAAATTCATTAACAAAACCCATACTCCGTTACAGCGACACTCCATGAAAGAGGGGTGGTGTAACAGCTCAATTAACAATGTCAGTTTCAGGTCTTTGAAAGGGATTTAGAGGAGGAAGAGAGTATATGGATGTCAACTTCTTTATTATGACCAACACAATGTTTCGGAGTATATGCTTACTCCTTCATCAGGTGATAATAAGGAAGAGGATAAATGGATGTCAACTTCTTTATTATGAGGAACACAACGTTTCGGAGTATATGCTTATCCTCCATCAGGCTAGACCAAGGCAATGTCAGAAGACACCAGGTGGTTGACGTTGCTTTTCAGCAAGCCCTGGCATTGTGTAAGCGTTATTTACGGTTAAACCAAAGTGTTTTTATGTGTACCGGATAGCTCAACAATCAGTGTGTGCAGTTCCCACTTTAAAAGCAGGTATATGAGTATCATGCTTTCAACAAACACGAAAACATTTAAATATGTGTACACGTGCAAATTGTGAATCGCGACCTGAAAGTCGAGGTGATGTCTTCATGAAAATATATTGATAGATGCATAATCTTTTTCAGAATAAAACTATTTTTATTGAAGTATATATGAAGCACGGTCATATTTTTCTGTTAGTATATTATACTATATACATACATTTCGACTTTTGTATTTCATGGACACTTGCACGTGTTTCTCGTTACATTTGGTAGTATTTATTTTCAACACTTGTGTAGTGTATACATGCAAGACGTATGCATAGAAGTTAACAACCAAAACCATATAGACGCAAAAAAACATCACTGCCTTTTTGTGGTGGTATTGTCAAAGAGATACATTTGGGTAGAATAGTTCATTCGATTAGGAAATGTCCTACTTATACGACAGTTGGAGCCAGGGATGTCTCCTGAATCACGAAGGACTGGAGCATCACACATCAAACATGCAACAGTTGAATTCATCTATGTCTTCATTAAAAGGTCATGTATCATGTTTAGTAGGGTTTTGAATGATCATGATGGCCAATGGTCAATAACCCATTGCAGTGAGGATCACCACAGAGATGAATGGAACGGGATAAAAAGACATTCTACCTTTCAAATAGCAAGCTGTCACTGTTTACAGCACAAACTCTTAATCTGACGTGAGCGTATGAGATACGGAGACATGATACGCCCACAAATATAATTCTTCTCACAGAGCGTGTAAAAGGTTAGACCTTTCGTGATTTACAAGTAATAAATGCTATATGTGCGGATGTATTCAAATGTATTCCGAATTCAATTAAGCCATGTGAGGCGAAACAAGAGACATGCATTTATCGTTATTACTTCTTTACGTTGAGAGTGTTGTCAATGGCGTAGCAGTTCCCATCGGCTTGCCGTAAACTTATGATCTTGGGTTCGACTCCCATATTTCTTGTATTGTCACAAACATACCCGAACTCTTTGTTTCTCCGAAGTGGTAAACGATGCATACCTACATCAGTTCTAGTATTCCTCGCACATCAAAATAACACGCCATGACATAACTGAAATACCATTCAAATCGACGTCAATACTAAACTCACTCACACTTGACGTTATACTCTTCTCAACTTAACATGGTGGGGGCCGGGGTTAGAATTGATCAACATCACTCAAGACGTACGCGTCGACTAAATTGTACCGAGAGGTCACGCTCGGTTTCTGGGTTTCACGGTGTAGTGATAACCTTCAAATGGGACGTTTTCAAAGTATCTGGCAATGGTTTATCTGCCTTGATTATGTACAGGTCGTCTCGATACTGGGTTAATGCCCCCGAGACGAACAACATTCACAAATTGTATGGATTTAACCAATTAGGTACAAAAATCGCATAATAATGACATATATATGACAGTCCATCACATGAAATATTGGCATCACTGAAGAAACAGCATTAGTGATTGGTCTTACCTTTTGAGGCCCATTGTTAAGGCTGACAGTAAACACACTCATCCTGTAATCCGTTCGTAGGCCCCTTCGATCAAATGCAACATTTCCTGTTAGACCACTGAATTTCACCTGCAGAAGGAAAGGGACAAATGTTAATGGAGACCCCTTACATAGAGCAGGATCTTTCCTTGAGTATTTAACCATTTTATTTAACTGCTTCCCATGCGCAGTATTCATCTTTCACTATTTTCTACATCTTGTTGGGTGCATGCATATTCGAGAGATTCCGGTGTCTGGCCAGGACTTCATCAATTCATTTATCACACGCTGAGAAGAAATCGTGCATCTCGTATGTAAGAATTCCTACTTAGACCAAACAACTATATCCAAAGAAAGACTTGGAAGACAAATTTCCGTTTTGTCCGATACAGTTAGAATGTTATCAAAACTAATCGAAAACACAGTTGCACATGAAACAATATTAATGTCTGGGATATTGCGAAGATAATGAGTTATGATCAATTGCTCTGGTTTAGATGATAATAACAACACATACTTCACAGTTGTGTTGTATATTCGGAATCGTATGATGGATTTGTAGAGTGGATATTGAGACAATGGAAATATATTTTGTTATTTATATTTACATTTCTATCGAATCTGTGATCATAGCGACACAGGCTTTGAATGCAATGACAGCTATAATGCTATGGCATATCCTGATAAAATGGCGTCATATACAATTCATGTGCCTTTGAGGAAAGGTAATTGGAAAAATGCTGAATCATCGAATTCATGCGTCCAGAACAGAGAGTTTGCTCTGTACAACGGTGTTAAAAGTTATCAGAACATCCCTAAGTGTAGAGACACTGCCTTCATACCCCCGTGTCGGTCCCAAAGAGTAGACACTTAATGAAACGTAGCCCACAAAAATCATATTTGTCAGCGTTACGTCCATAACCTTGCGAAAGACGCCCCGACATGTCTAACTGTATGCTCGGATTCAACATTAGTACGACATTTATCGTGACATGTTTTAATCCTGTATTGTGACTGGTACGCCACTTCTAACGAATCAACGTTAGTCCATACTTTTGCTGACCACCGCCCGACCGCTAAGGAATATATCTATTTTCATATTCTGATTTCATTTAATAAATGTTGCAAAAATAAACTCGTTATGGGTCTCTAACTTTCAATAGTTAGTGTTGCAATGCACCTGAGACTGAAAAACCGAGGAGCATCGACAACAACTTTACATTTAGCGCGAATCAATTACCATTATTCACGTTCTTTGACGTCACGTCTATCCCCTCAGTACATCAGTATTTATGAACTTATCGACCGCGTCCTTTTGTCTAGGAAGGACAGTTTAAATAATGTTTAAAAATATCTGCGCTGGATGATTTTTGACGAATTGATTCAAGTCTCGCGGTATTTCTTTTACCTTTCCACCAAGAATACCAGACCCATGAAAGTCCAGGACAGAATAGGTCTTCAGTAACCCATGCTTGACATAAAAGGCGACTATGCTTGTAGTAAGAGGCGACTAACGGGATCGGGTGGTCAGGCACGCTGATTTGGTTGATGCATGTCATCGTATTCCAATTGTGTGGATCAATGTTCATGAAATCAATCACTGGATTGTTTTGTCCAGACTCGATTATTCTTTAGACCACCATCATATAACTGGAATATTGATGAATGCGGCGTTAAACAACAAACAAACAAACCAAGTATACAAGCAAACAAAACTGGGCACACTTTGCACTCGGATAACATTATGCTTGATATCACGAGGGAAAATATTTTTATTGGCCATAAACATGACAGATGCGCAGGATTTAGAGTGAAGCGCCGATGCCGTATAAATATTTTCCTTCTAAGTCTTAGCTTCGATATCGTGTTCTGTGTTCAAGTACAGTAGCTGCAATAATCTCAGCGCAATATTGTTCTGTGTAGCAGGACACGTTCCAAGTTCTGTTGCACTGTGTAAACAAACACCTTTTTAGCTGTCTTGAAGAAATTTCATTGTCAACATGCACGCAAAACAACGGAGTGGAGTGGTTACATGACACTTACTGCTGGAATATTTGGTTACATAAAACAGAAGTAAGTGGTTACATTACACAGTGTGGTAGCATATTTGGTGACATAGAAACGCCAAGGACTGATTATGTTTCACAATACTAGCATACTTGGTTACTTTAAATGCGAATAAGAATGGTAACATTACACAGTGTCATTCGTGACCGGGGGGCGAGTCTTCTTGCAGGTTACGGAAATGGGCGAGTGGTGATGAATGTACACAGTGTGTTAGCACATTTGTTTACTTAAAATAGTAAAGGACTGATTACATCACACAATGATATCATTGATTACTTAACAGCGGAAAGGAAGGTTACATTACACGGTGCCTACATATTTGGTGACATAAGGACGGAAAGGACTGGGAACACTACATAAATCTAGCATGTTTGGTTACACAAAAACGCATAATGTAGTAAACTTGAAAATGTAACGAATCATTACTACAGAGTAAGCTGCTGTGTGGGAGTGAATCAACAATTAAACAAATTAACAAACACACTTACTTTTTTAATGACAAGTGAGAGAGTAGCGGGTGCTACCGGTATGGCAGCACTTGCTTACCCTTGCGAACGAACACCTGGTGTCATTACTGATTACATGTAATAGTCATCACTCTTTTGCCTTTTATACCTTCCGGCACAAATTCGAGACTGATTATTCTCTGGCGTTTAAAATTCCTTTTGAAATTTATATATGTGTGCGTAATTTAAGGAACTTCTTTTGATGAACTAGTTCAGGGCATTTGTATACATGATAATGTAATACAAATATAACTACTAAAACACCATACCTTCACAGACAGGATGACACGCCAATTAATATAAAATAACTCTAAATTACCTAATAATGGCCACATAAAATATAAAACGTCAATGCCAGAGAATTTTCCGCCGAAACCAGATTCCATTGAACGTGAAAGGCATAAGGACCGATTACTACAAACATATCTTAATATAACTTATAATGGCAACATAAACGTTTAAAATATTCATAGATCGCCGAGAAGGTGGTGTTTCCTGTTCATGTAGGTTTGGAATACCTTGGGTCAGTTATACAAGGATCCAGCACTCTAAAGCTTTTACGTTTTCTTTTGTGACATTATTCTTATATCAGGGGTAATGACTGGCACCATCGACTGCAGGCAAGGTTGCGTTCCATGGTACCAAACAGCGGCGATCGTGGGTTCGAATCCCGTTTCGATCAGATTACTAAGTTTGTCAGCACCACAACTGTGCTCGTGGATTTCATCAAAATGGTAAACGTCTGCAATGTATTATATATTTTATTATGAAGAAATATTTCATTAGGATGAATTGAGTGAGTGAGTGAGTTGGGTTTAACGCCGCTTTTAACATTATTCCAGTTATATCACGGCGTGTCAGCTTAATGTGGGAGGAAAGCCCGAAGTGATGCAGGTCTCAGACGTTTACCACTTCGGTGAAACCCACGAAGGATGAATTGAACATCATCAGAACAAGATATACTGTTGAAAACAGATTCCTGTTTCAAAGTGAATATACGAGAGGTAATGTAATATTCCTAATTTCGCGTATCCAATATCGTATGATTATAATACGTATTATATGCAATAATGTTCTAAAAAGACACACATGTATACAATTTGAAACAGAGAGGTGAATCTCACGCCTGAGACCCTATGAATCCTCTCGAAGGCACTAATAAATTTAGGAACAAAGAAATATTGCGTGCATTACTACTATTTCTAGACTGGTATTGAGTGTCGAAATCAAATGATCGTTTTTTCCCAGTCTCATTTGGTAAGAAGGCCAGTGTGTCCATGCGTTCAAATTGTTTATTGAAATGTGACGTTATCAATTGATTATGAAAGCAAAAGCGGTAAGTGTGTCGCTGAGTCAGTTCAAAGGTTGGAGACGTTACATAATATCATCGACTAAAGAAAATATCAGATTTCTGTAACTGGCATGTTTTCATATGAGGTCAACGTCGATTCAGAGCTTTTCAGAAAGGATGTTATACTTATGTAAATAAGTTATTATAATAATAAAAACAACAACAACAATGTCAATGTACTGATTGATGGTACAGAATTGAGTGTCAACCAAACAAAGTATAATATCAAATCGGCTAAGACCCAGCCTATCTGAACGACCACTGCATCGTGCATCGGGTTTATGTTCAGTGTGTTGAGAAGAAGCAGCCCTGCAGAATCCTTCGCTTAAATGAAGTCGGCTGGCCTGAAATGTGAAACCGAAGGCTTTCTGTTTACTGCTCAGGACCAGTCACTTCCAACTCGAAACTGTCAATGTTTGATTTTGCATCAACATGTAAATATGAAATTTAGAATGTGCAATGAATTTAATGAGACTGTCCAACACATTGTAAGTGGGTGCCCTGCTTTGGCACAAACACAGTATCTTAAGCGACATGATGGAGTGGCTTGATCATTTTATTACCGTCTTCGACATGCCTGCAGTTTTGACACAGAGGTCCATCTATGGTACGACCCAAAACACGTGGAGGGCGTCATGGAAAATGATAAATAGAACATATTTTGGAATAGGCCCGTATACAGCCTAAGTCCTATCCAGGCCAACATACCTGATCTTGTCCATTTTGATAAATCCAATGAAATCATTTACGTCATTGAGATTTCTGTCCCTTTTGACACCAATGTGATTGACACGATTCAGGATAAACAAAGTTATGCGGACGGAACTCGCTTTCGAAATGTCACGCTTTCATCCCAAGCACCAAGTTGTCCGACTTCCCATTGTTCTCGGTGCCTTAGGTTTGGTACCTCTCAATCTGTTGACTGACGTTGGGCTTTTTTAAATAGATATAAATAATTACCGGTTTTGCAGAAGCAGAAGAAATGCACGTGCCATTTAACGGTTGCTAAGTCTGTTATTTTCCAGTAGACCACGATGTTGCTTGCCAGTAAAAGGAATTACTACATTACCATTATTGATTTGGTTTAAATATATTCATACGAAAATTAAGCATATATGTCATCAAACTTCACATTCTGCTGCAATTTTATTGTAATCCGTGAAAAAATACAACGAGCAGTAAGCAACGCTGTATTTTGTTTGACCATTTTCGCTCTTTAATCAGAATTGTAAACGAATACTCGAACTCAGTGGTTGTACACAACTTTCGCACTTTGGCGAGGTAGAACCATAGCTTTCACGTAACCTTCAGATCAACATATGATATCGTATCCCATGCACGTCGTTCAATAATTATAATGGACTAAAAGGATCGGGTGGTCAAGCTGCTTGACCTGTTATCATGCCTAGGTGGGGATGATTCTTCTTTTCAGTTACTGGTCTGTCAAGATTCGAGGGGACAGGGGAGTGCATCCACATATAGGCGGTGTGCTGATGGTTCGGTGTGTGTATGGATGGGTGGGTGGGGGTTGGTGGTGGGCAACGAACGGACGGGACTTGTCATCCCCAACGGCCAGATTTACAGTGATGACCTTCTTCAACCCGTGGTGTTACCATTGCTTACTGCGAAAACTGCGATCCCCATGTAAACTGAATCTCATCGGTATGATGCATGTAACATCACTTATGATACCGGTGTCAAATACTTTACTATCGCATAACCATTTCTTTTTTTCTCATTTTAGGCAACCACCAAATATGGGTGTGTTAATAATTTCGATGGTAGTTTATGTTCACATGACAGGGTAGGTTCGCATATGCATTTATGTACATGTGCATACGTGTGTGTAGACAGAATTCTCTAAGTGGATTCCCCACGGGATACTCAATCAAGACGAGAAACGATTAACGTGGTTTAATGAGGCTTCTTAAGCAATGTTTCACGCAGACGTTTTTTTTTGTATTTGTGGATAAAGACATTGATTTTCGTAGAAAGATTATTCTGATGGCTTTGAGAAAGTCAAGTCTACGTATACAATCAAAAGTGTAATTTTTGGAGAGTGTATTTTAGCCACGAGGGGGACACATATCACCACTGTAGTCATTCATAGTCAGTTATGCTGCTCTTTTTGTCATGTTGGCAATACAGTGGCACTATAGATTGTACCGGCATTTTGTGTCCGTGTCATTCATCTAATGTCAAACACATCCGAAAATGACTATAAAGATGAAATACAATATCAATGATGCTTCACAACAAGCAATGTTAAATGCTTAATCTGTTAAATCGACGACGTGTGAATTTGAGTGACCGAGCGTAGTATAACGCTGCAGTAATCTATCTACATGTAGGTCTGGACCAGGGAAGCCTGGTACTGTAAAGAAACAAATAATTTCGCCATCGTGGCACGATTACAGCCCTTTCCAGTCACAGAGCCTGACCACCTCATCCACTTTAGTAGCCTCTTGTCTATAACACAGTGGTTCGTCAGGATCTATTCTAATCCGAGGCCCGGCTTACAAATGTGAACATGCATTGTCTATAGACCTGAATTCTCGGGGCGTTAAACGGAATCTTGTGTTTGGGTACAACTAAAGTCGATTTCGCTGGCACTACATACTTTGGTGATAACGCGAAGCATATAAACGATGATCTTAAATCGATTTTGTTTCTTCAACACACCTTACAAAATCCAGCAGATGTATGGACATTTATTACACAGACAGGCTGTTCGCCTTACTGTATATTGAGCCAATATCCCTGGAAAAAGATGTATGGTGAACATTAGGTCTCATCACTGCCTTCTTTCATCTCTAACGATAAGACAGAGCAAAGCATGAAACGACACCAGAACGTGCATATTAGCAGCGTCCGCTCTAACACAGAAAAGGATGATTGCATTTGCTTCTGAAGTAAATCGTTGCCATGCCAGCTTGTAGACATATAAACAGTGATTGGGTACAGAGACTGTCAACTCGGTTGCTTCAATCGAATTCTTGTCAAAGATTTCTAAAGCCCGTCATGAGAAATGTCGTGCATGGTAACAAGGTTCTCAAGGATGAAATCATAAATTACGTGTTGGAAGCACTACTCACCTCAAGGCGAAATGAATTGCGAATAACAGTCTAGAACTTGTTCACAATTATGTTCGGGCAGCCATCTACGTAACCTAGTAAACTGAATGTTGTCAAGTCTCTCGTGTGCAATATTTGACGCCTGACAATTGTTTGATATTACCAGCGTACTATAAGGACTGAACTCGACATTAACCCTATCTGGAGATGACAAAACGGTTTTCGATCTGTGCATCTGAAAACGAGCTGTCCCCAATGTGCTGATTGAAGATTGACGATAAAGTATAACATACTTATCCGACAGTGTAAAATGTCAGAAATAGGCAGCTTATCGGGAGATGCGATAAATACTCAACACAACCTCCCGCGGGACATTATTTCTCCTTTGAAATATCGATTCCATCTGTAAATATGCTACACCTTCCCTACCACCATATTGAATAGCTGTAAACCGTTTGCAACTACTGCAAGACATCCTAAAAAAGACTGCATTCCGTGTACAAAACATGATGTGAGCAGATGCACAATTAATTAAAACAATAGGTCACTGGACGATATGTATGTGCTGACAGAAATGTGCTGTGAAATATATTCTGGCTCGTCGTTTCTATGAAACAAATGTATATAGGTGTATTTAAGCTGGAACAATACATGCCACTGTATGGAGTTTCCTGAAAGAATAGATCCCCAATATTCCATGTCTGCTTTAAGACAAAAAATGAAAGAAGAGGGAGACCAATTTTGTGACTTTACCGATTGTCTGTCATCGTGTCCCGGTGGCGTGGATTGTTGCACAGAGCCATTAGCTTTCCTTGTCCAGATTCGATTATTTACAGACGGCCGTGATATAGCTGGAATATTGCAGCGTAAAGCTACACCATGCCGTCACTCACTGTACATCCAGTCACCCCATCTCCCACTAGCTGTTACAAATTATGACATAATTTCGATACATGATCCTATACATTTATGCATGGTGTCTGTCTAGGTAAAAAAAAGAAGCTGGTCGATGGTTGATGCAAGTTTCCGTGCCCTTACAGATACCTTGCCTGCAACATGGGAATACGCAGACAACCAACCAACCCAAGAAGAGTCACTATTATCCCTGAGGGACACCGGTGGGATTCAAAGCTTTTCAGTATTCTTATATCGTGCGTAAAATGTCGTAGGTTGTTGTCGTATAACATAAATAAGACTGTCACTTTGCTGCCCGAGTCTCAAAACATATCCCTACTGACCATGTCACTAGTGGACAGACATGGCGGATCCTCGAACTCAGATAGTTGTAATTATGCCCCAAGGACGAAACTTCCCATCAAGCTAAGCCAAAGGACTGTTCGGTAATTCAAATAAAGGAGACTCCCAGCGCATTAAGGTTTGACTCTTCTGCTACTCTTGGATCACGCCAATGATAAAAACATGACTGTAACAGTTTGGGACATTGCGTGCGATTGATACCCGGTGAATTGGTTCCAATAAGTTTAATTGATGACATTGAATAGTCGACCGCCTGGTTTGAGTTTCAATGTTTACGATTACACTTTTTTAACCCCCTGCTGTTTCTTCCAATCTCATTTCGTTACAAGAAATGAGATGAGTGATTTTAGTTTTTCATGTAGCTCTGTGAGATGAACTATTATTTATTCAATGCAGATTGCAGTGACATGATTATCTGATTTATATTTTGCCCACTGTTGGATCAATACTATTAGGTTTGGCTCAAAGATGACGGCATGAGTAATGGTTACAGGGCATAAGGAGTCACATTTCATTTACAAACAACGCTCACAAAGTAATAAAATATGAATGGTTGCTTTTTTAAAAAAAATATGATGTCCAACCTACATTAACAACTACAGCTTGATTTGATGTATGGAAGGAGGCAAATTAAATTCACTTTGGTACAAAAAGGCTTCAAACACCGCCAGGAATATAGCATAGTTTGTATTTGGAAGTGAAACACACTGCCATGCATGTTATGGGTCAGGTATTAAAATGAAGTGGCATCAGCTCAATGAAGGATAGTCTGATACTACATTTTCTTTGAACATGTTTGAGAATAACATTGCATGAATGCTATTAAGTGATGCTTTTGATCAAGAATTGCTATCATCTCTTGTGAAACATTATTGTGCCGTTTAAATTCAAGGAGGATGGTGGCTGGGTCGTTTCAACACAAAATGCAATATATTGTTCATTGAACTGGTAATTTGAATTTTTATATGCAAATGACTAGCTATTCAGTTCGTTCCTCCAAAATGAGATTCTATCAAAGAACATAATTGGTCCTAGGGTATTTGTTTATCGAATAAACATGTTCATGTGTTTTTGGCAATATAAAATTATCATCTTGGCCGCAGCAACAATCATAAACTATACACAGAAAAAAACATAATCTCTGCACATGAGATAGGGACAATATTAATCGTAATCTCTTTTACGTTTTTTTAAACTTTTGCTTCATGTAGTGTACGTTGAGCCGGAGAGTGATCAAACGCCTACGTGGAATGCAGGCGTTATATCTGAGCACCACTTAAAACAGGGAGAATCGGTGGCGTCAGTCGAAGGATTTGCTGTCTGGAAGAAGCCATGTGGACACAGGAAGAACTGTAATCATATGGTCTAATGCGGGAAACGATTGCTCTACGTAAAATTAACCCTGGAAATACTAAAACTAAAAGAACTCAAAAGAAGCGGTTCCTCGTATAGCTTCCTTCGTAAGACCACTTAGGTTAAGTGGTTCAGTTGGTTTACTGTACGCTCTAAATTCCATTTACCGTAACTCGCGATATACTTTGATTTACCCAATGACACGACGCATTCTAATTTACCGTCACGTAGTACATGGCCAACTTTGATTCACAGTAACAAACAAGTAAATTTGATAAACAGCAACTCAAGACTAACTTTGAGTTACGGTAAAACAGGCCTAACTTTGGTTAACTGTAACACAAAACTGAGATACTGTAACACATGACTAACTTTGACTTACTGTAACACAAGTCGAATTTTGGTTTACTGTAACACAAAACTGAGTTACTGTTACACATGACTAACTTTGACTTACTGTAACACAAGTCGAACTTTGGTTTACTGTAACACAAAACTGAGATACTGTTACACATGACTAACTTTGACTTACTGTAACACAAGTCGAACTTTGGTTTACTGTAACACAAAACTGAGTTACTGTTACACATGACTAACTTTGACTTACTGTAACACAAGTCGAACTTTGGTTTACTGTAACACAAAACTGAGATACTGTTACACATGACTAACTTTGACTTACTGTAACACAAGTCGAACTTTGGTTTACTGTAACACAAAACTGAGATACTGTTACACATGACTAACTTTGACTTACTATAACACAAGTCGAACTTTGGTTTACAGTAACACAAAACTGAGTTACTGTAACACAAGTCGAACTTTGGTTTACAGTAACACAAAACTGATTTATTGTAACACATGACTAACTTTGACTTACTGTAACACAAGTCGAATTTTGGTTTACTGTAACACAAAACTGAGTTACTGTTACACATGACTAACTTTGACTTACTGTAACACAAGTCGAACTTTGGTTTACTGTAACACAAAACTGAGATACTGTTACACATGACTAACTTTGACTTACTATAACACAAGTCGAACTTTGGTTTACAGTAACACAAAACTGAGTTACTGTAACACAAGTCGAACTTTGGTTTACAGTAACACAGAACTGAGTTACTGTTGCACATGAGTAACTTTGACTTACTATAACACAAGTCGAACTTTGGTTTACAGTAACACAAAACTGAGTTATTGTAACACATGACTAACTTTGACTTACTATAACACAAGTCGAACTTTGGGTTGCAGTTTTAAAACATCTAAGTATTATTCAACAGTATATCGACTATATATATCTGGTTCCCAGTCGACAAAACTCCCCGCTCAATATCAGCTGTGGGTATACCCGTTGCCAGGTCCAATGTCAGTCGAGGGATATTGGTCAACGGCCACTGACTGAAAATACTCATGTGTCTAACGTCGAGTGGGGTTATCCGGTCATTTCAAACACACATTTTCCTCTAGTGCCTAGAGGCACAGGTGTGCTATATACGTGTGAACGAGGCTGTAAATAGTGTGGCCACCTGCTTCTCCAGTCGTAAAGAACATGACGACTTTGATCTCCCTGTCAACAGTGTCAATCCAAAACACCCCTCGTCAGCACTCGTGGGTCATCGAGGAAGTCTAGGTATGAGTCACAGATGGGTTATGTTCTTGTTCATAAACATCAGTGCGAGGCCGTGCCTTTCTACGTATATTGGTGCAATCATCCAAATACTGCTTTTGCGTCCACAAACGTGTGATTTTTTGGGACACACATTATGTTTATGTTTCATAACATACGTGCACCGATTTGACAGGATACGCTGACCTCTTATAATTAGCAAACATCTGATGTCATCACTTTTTTCATAAACAAGTGCTCATGATATAGTCGGAATCGTAAAATCGACTGCTTTTGGCAGAGATTTCTTGTAGATACGGAAAGGCTTTTGTCGATTGTATTTCACCAGTGGTCAACGTCTAAGACCCGCATCACGGCTGATATCTAACATCAAGTTGACACGCCATGATGTAACTAATATGTTCCAAAGCGGCGTAAAGCAAAACTCACATACTGACTAACTTACTCAGTGAGTGGTTATTATTGCGGGGGCGCACTTCAAACGAATCTCCTCACTTATGAGATGCGTCACGTTTCCGACCTAGTTTCAGTGATAGGGTCAGCGAAGTCTTTAAACTCCCACGAGGCCTGTCCTAGTTTGCATGATGCTGCCACCTATACAGATGCGAACTTCCACTATATGATTGTTCTTCGAGTGATCACATGCCACCAGCGATACCCGATATACAAGTTCAGATAAACATGACAACGTTTGTCTACCTATGACTAAAACATCCACATGCATGGGTCTTGACTCATACATAAAAAATGGCAATCTTTTTCACATGTCATCCAAATAACCTTAATTGCGTGCACTGAATGTCTTCTTTGTGTTATGCATATGAATTTTTATGCCAGAGAATAATCAGTCTGGATTATCCGCTGAAACAGATTCCAATGGGCGTAAACGGTAAAATAGCGGTGGAAATCAGTGACGATATCAAGTGTTCGCCAAAGGGGTACGGTAAGCCTACCGGTAGAAACCACCACTCGCACAATTTGTGTAAAATGTAGAACTGGAACGTGAGGTGCTTGAATCGTTGACTCGCCCCACCAAAGACTGGGTTCGTTTTCTACATGGGTAAACTCTTTGCAGTATATTCCCGTTGAAGCGATATGGCTGGCGTACTATTCCGAACGTAGTGGAACAAGACTACTCTTGTTTGGCTTCGCCATGATAAGTCTAACAATAATGTCCACATAACTCGACATGTAAAGGAAGCTATGGTACAGCATGGGAAGCCAGTTCGTAGCACCACCACCGTGATATGACTTGAACAAATCTAAACTGTTAAAATACAAATAACTAACTGTCAAGAATACTTCGATGTGCTGTTACTTTCGAAGAAAAAACTCGTCCTTTCGTATCTGCTATTAATCCCTGATCCTCAAAAACACATGCAACAAAAGATTTGTCCAGGGCCTATTTATAAAAACCTCATACGCCTTGATGCAATAAGGAATTCTACTGTTGGTATACAGATGGCACTTGTGACACTCATGTGTACATTGCCATGTTTCACGTTCTGGATATGGATGGTATGTGTCAGGGTTGTTGACCATATCTTTTACAATATGTTTACTGCCTGAGTCTGAAATACAGCAGATGTCGGCAAAGACATCTCCGTGTTGTCTGAATCAGATAAGCCTGGTGTGTGGTTTCATTTAGACTGAGAGGATAGAATGAATCAATGCCACTTCGTGTTGTACAGACAATCAGAACCACGTGGGTTGTTGTCCATCATATGTGTCGATTCAAGATGCATCTCGACTACATTGAACTTAGTTGGTTGTCGTCCATCATATGTGTCGATTCAAGTACATCTCGACTACATTGAACTTAGTTGGTTGTTGTCCATCATATGTGTCGATTCAAGTGCATCTCGACTACATTGAACTTAGTTGGTTGTTGTCCATCATATGTGTCGATTCAAGTGCATCTCGACTACATTGAACTTAGTTGGTTGTTGTCCATCATATGTGTCGATTCAAGTGCATCTCGACTACATTGAACTTAGTTGGTTGTTGTTCGTCATATGTGTCGATTCAAGTACATCTCGACTACATTGAACTTAGTTGGTTGTTGTCCATCATATGTGTCGATTCAAGTGCATCTCGACTACATTGAACTTAGTTGGTTGTTGTCCATCATATGTGTCGCTTCAAGTGCATCTCGACTACATTGAACTTAGTTGGTTGTTGTCCATCATATGTGTCGATTCAAGTGCATCCCGACTACATTGAACTTAGTTGGTTGTTGTCCATCATATGTGTCGATTCAAGTGCATCTCGACTACATTGAACTTAGTTGGTTGTTGTTCGTCATATGTGTCGATTCAAGTACATCTCGACTACATTGAACTTAGTTGGTTGTTGTTCGTCATATGTGTCGATTCAAGTGCATCTCGACTACATTGAACTTAGTTGGTTGTTGTCCATCATATGTGTCGATTCAAGTACATCTCAACTACATTGAACTTAGTTGGTTGTTGTCCATGATATGTGTCGATTCAAGTGCATCTCGACTACATTGAACTTAGTTGGTTGTTGTCCATCATATGTGTCGATTCAAGTACATCTCGACTACATTGAACTTAGTTGGTTGTTGTTCGTCATATGTGTCGCTTCTTGTGCGTCTCAACTACATTGAACTATCTGGGTTGGTGTTATCATATGTTTCTCAACTAGATTGAACTATCTGGGTTGGTGTTGATAATATGTGTCGATTCAAGTACATCTCGACTACATTGAACTTAGTTGGTTGTTGTTCGTCATATGTGTCGCTTCTTGTGCGTCTCAACTACATTGAACTATCTGGGTTGGTGTTATCATATGTGTCTCAACAAGATTGAACTATCTGGGTTGGTGTTGATAATATGTGTCGATTCAAGTACATCTCGACTACATTGAACTTAGTTGGTTGTTGTTCGTCATATGTGTCGCTTCTTGTGCGTCTCAACTACATTGAACTATCTGGGTTGGTGTTATCATATGTGTCTCAACTACATTGAACTATCTGGGTTGGTGTTGATCATATGTGTCTCAACTAGGTTGAACTATCTGGGTTGGTGTTGATTATATGTGTCTCCACTAGATTGAACTATCTAGGTTGGTGTTGATCATATGTGTCTCAACTAGGTTGAACTATCTGGGTTGGTGTTGATTATATGTGTCTCAACTAGGTTGAACTATCTGGGTTGGTGTTGATTATATGTGTCTCCACTAGATTGAACTATCTGGGTTGGTGTTGATGATATGTGTCTCAACTAGGTTGAACTATCTGGGTTGGTGTTGATTATATGTGTCTCAACTAGGTTGAACTATCTGGGTTCGTGTTGATTATATGTGTCTCCACTAGGTTGAACTATCTGGGTTGGTGTTGATGATATGTGTCTCCACTAGATTGAACTATCTGGGTTGGTGTTGATTATATGTGTTTCAACTAGGTTGAACTATCTGGGTTGGTGTTGATCATATGTGTCTCAACTAGGTTGAACTATCTGGGTTGGTGTTGATTATATGTGTCTCAACTAGGTTGAACTATCTGGGTTGGTGTTGATGATATGTGTCTCCACTAGGTTGAACTATCTGGGTTGGTGTTGATGATATGTGTCTCAACTAGGTTGAACTATCTGGGTTGGTGTTGATTATATGTGTTTCAACTAGGTTGAACTATCTGGGTTGGTGTTGATCATATGTGTCTCAACTAGGTTGAACTATCTGGGTTGGTGTTGATTATATGTGTCTCAACTAGGTTGAACTATCTGGGTTGGTGTTGATGATATGTGTCTCAACTAGGTTGAACTATCTGGGTTGGTGTTAATCATATGTGTCTCAACTAGGTTGAACTATCTGGGTTGGTGTTGATGATATGTGTCTCAACTAGGTTGAACTATCTGGGTTGGTGTTGATGATATGTGTCTCATCTAGATTGAACTATCTGGGTTTGTGTTGATCAGATGTGTCTAAACTAGATTGCACTAATTTGGTTGTTGTTCATCGTATGTGTCGCTTCTTATGCATCAGACTATATTCTCATCTACATTCAACTAACTTGGTTGGTGGCGATGATATGTGTCGATTCAAGTGCATCTCAACTATATTGAACTGACTGGGTTGTTGTTCATCATATGTATCGCTTCTAGTGCATCTCACCTAAATTGAACTTACTTGGTTAATTTTGTATCATATTTATCGTTTCTTATTCATCTGTGTCTTGCAATTCAAAATGATGTTCAACATTTACATATCAAACCAATAAACCAGTTCATTATGTAGCCAGAAAATAAGTAGAGTACATGGCTAGAAAATAACATGACCCGAAAACGTCGAAGATATCAAAATAAAAACGTAAAAGTGATTTCGTGTTTAAACCACAACATAAACGAACACCATCTGGGAATAAGACGTCGAAAATACAAAGTAAACAAAAAAAAACACCTGGTAATTAATGGAATCATTTTCGACGTTTAGTTTGCTACATAGACGCCATTTCCACACTGAAGCAAAAGCAGCCAGATTATTTCCTTCAGCTTACACCTGCCCGTCTTGTAACATTGGGCCACAACCTAATTCTTCGTCAGGATGAACAGGCTCTGCGCGACGAGACACGCGCTGGTACGACGAATTTCCCAGAGGAAATTATGTGGTGCAAACGGGGCAAATTATTTCCCTGAGACCAAAGTCCATCTGTCACCACTCCAGTCTAGGCTCAATGGTCACGATAACTGACCATGCAGTGAAGCTATTATTTTTCGAGAACAAATTCCTGTACGAAGGCGAGTGAAAGGGATAGCGTCTTTACAGTTCTGGTGTATATTTGGGCCAAACTTCGCCAGTTTTATAGCAATAACGTTTTACATCACCCTAACGTGAGATGTGGTTGTAACGAAATTAGATACATCGTACGAGCATGGTGTATACATATATGGCGGTGTGGTCGTATTTCCTCTGATGGCTGTTCACCGACTACAGAGAACATCATTACGACACACAGTGGATTCAGTTAATGACTTCCCAGCGGGTCACATTGCTGGAACAAGGCTGATCCAATTACTCTGGGGCAGTTCTGTCACCTGATCGAAGACACTGAACAATTAAATAATACATAGAGAAGATACTTTTGTTCAACACTCTGAACTATGTGTAAACGTGATGCCATAAAACAGCCTATTAACCTACATTCAAATACGTCATGTGAAAATATAGAACACGGTTATGACGGATAATCGGATATAAGGAATGATCAAATATAATGAAAAGTCGTAAATAATGAATGAGAATTAAGGAATCGGGAAAAAACGATCCTAAAGAAATATATAAATATAAAACGTAATGAAACGATTTCGATAAAAGTTATACCGAATAATAATGAAGGGTTCTCTATTCATATCGAGAGAACATCGACACTGTTGTACCCGTAGTTGACTGTATCAAAAATTGTGTAACCTAAATAGACTACATGCCGTGAATGCATTTTGTTATCCGGCTCACCAAAGTGTTTTTATTCCGATACAACTGAATTCGGAATCCCATTTCTTCCCCATCAACTTTGCATATTAGTATAGGTAGAGCTTGTTGATGTTGGTAAATAATATTTTGTATCATGATACAATTAAAAATATACAAACTTGTTAATCTAAACGTTTTCTTCGTGTTGTAAATGTGCAGCAACGAAAACTATTCTGGGTGAAACTGGACGTCATTGTGTGATTATATATAGGCAAATAAGGGTAATACAGTACTGGATTAAGCGTTTGCGTATGAATGCAAGTCGATACCCCTTCCAAACTTATGTTATGCTTAAAGTCTTAGATGAGAATGGAAAAGTCAATTGGGCATTTTATGTAAGACAAATAAAACTTAATAGCGGTTTTACGTATGTGTGGTTATTCGAAGATGTTGGTGACAAGAACATGTTTTTGTCTGCATTTAGAAGACCCCTAAGAGATATCTATTTCCAATCAAGGTACCACAGTTAGGAGTCTTTTTGCTGATATACAATCTCTTCTGCAACGTGAATTATATATAACTGTACTCTAAGACAAACGATTAGTTAGAGCAATGTGTAAAGTTTGAATATCTCTTCACAACTTTCCAGTCAACATTATCCGTAAATGGTCATTGTTAAATATACCCCATAAACATGTAAATATATGTGAAGAATGTGACCTTCATTTTGAAAAGGATAAATACCATGTCTTTTTGTGTATGTAAGAAATATATTCACATGAGAAATAGTATTTTTTACCTCATTACAGAAGTATTAAAAAGGTAATAGTACGTTTGCATATTTATTTAACACATGTGATATTAACGTACTACGCTCGATAACTTCGCATATTTGTAAATTATTTAAAATGAGATCTTCAAAGATGTAACTCTCTGGATATGTGACCTAAAATATAATTTATCTCACAACTGTACTATGGGCCATATGGCATGAATTTACGAAATAAACTTGATCGATTGTAATACAAACAACGAAATCCTTTCCGTAGTGAGATGTATTTGCTCAACGCAGAATCCTTTTGTACCATTCCGACTGCTTCATAAGCATGTGTTCATGAATCACAATTAATCAGTGATGACATCAGGTGTTCATGACAAGACGACAGCATCCTGCCCCACCGGTGCAGCCGTCACAAATATAAAACGTCAATGTGAAAGAAAAATCAAGTTAAATTATCTGCAGAAACAGAATCCACAGGGCATAAATGGGCAAATAGCGGTGAAAATGATATGATTTGGTCACTGAAAATCAGAGATGACACGAAAAGGATAATAAAATTCCACCCTATCACAAATTTTGCATAAAAGATAAGTGACTGTTCCTGTCAGACACATGCAGAGGTAAGTCAAGTGTTCACCCAAACAAACACGGGGACATATGGTCCAGTCAAGATGTGAGTGAGTGAGTGAGTGAGTTGGGTTTAACGCCGCTTTTAACATTATTCTATTGATGTGGGAGGAAATATAATCGGGGCGAACCGGGATTTGAACCCACTATCATAGGTTTCTGGCGCGTCCGAAGGGGCGCAACTCTGCACAGCTAATCGCGGCGCCTTAGACGACTGGGCCACCCGTGCATGATATGGTGGGGTACATGAATAATGGTGTAATACCTAGAGATTACTACACGAGTGTCTGTCAGATTTGAAGCAACGACTTGTAAGATAAACGGTACCTGACAGGCACGAGTGAAGTAATCTGTTTCTCACACATCCTAAAACTGCACCTTGTAGCATCGAATCGATGCATTTTGTCTATTCTCATGATCGCAGTGGCGCATTAATACATAACACAACGAATAGGACTTACTGCTTACTACTCATATATAGTGTGACCCTACACAGAAAAGATTTCCGCCATATATGTGGATTACCAAGGCAATGATGATGATTATGCAAACTAGATAATGTCAAAGAACATGTATTGACCCGCTGGATGATGTGTTAATAATTTTCACCTCAAAGAAATTACGAAATATATACAACACTACCGGTGACCGACTTTTACAAAATGGCGTGTTCACTGTCAGCAGAACGCGGAATTTTCAGGGGAGGATTTTCGGTGATTGAGGGATCGTATATACATGAATGTAAGTAACCAGAAACAATCTGACAATATGCGTTCTGTTATTTTTTTTTATGTTTTCCCATGTAACTCATTACCGTCGTCATTGTGCCTGATTTTGCGTCAGTTATGGCGTCACACAGAATGGAAACCTTTACGATTACCTGATTATTGTAATGTGTATATTTTTAATTCCATAATTCGTGCTCTTCCTTTGAATTTTCAATATGAAAACACGTGATGTCATGAGCTAATGAATGCAACAATTAGAGGAATGGATATCTCAAATTTGGAGAAGATGCTTCACAGTGTAAAATAGGAATCTTGCTTTGTTTACATTTCAAACACGTATAGTTTTCAGAGCACAGCGTTCATTTCCCCTCCTAATCTATTTCGCTTGATTTCATCGAGATAATATATTGGAGACAAAGATCGTTTTTCACTTGATTCTAAAATGTATGAGGAATTCAGGGATGTGTGTATCGCGGCTGAATTAAAAGAAAATTCGTGATCTTATAATTAGAGGCGTCTTATAACCGGCATACGTGAAACGTGATTTTGTAAACACTATCCAATATGGCGTTCGTGTTTGCGCATTTTGCAAAACATTCTAAACGATTCTAGGCTTATCGGCGACGTTTCAGAATTATCATTGGTGATTTGATGAGAAACCCGTGGTCACTAATATGCTAGTTTTGAAATTCATTTCTGCGAGTAGATATCAGATTTTAGTTTCTAAACATACGGTAAATACTAGTAACGCCGTGAATGGTGACCGATGTACCGAATTTTCTGAGGTCATTTTCAATGACTTTAATTTGCCTAAAATGTCAGTTGACAGGGAATTTCCCACAGAATCCAAAAATGTAAAGTGTATTAGTGTGCGTGGTGTAATTTTATTGGACTCCTGAGTTGGAGGTACATTATATTTGTCCCTGTGGCATCCAGGGGTTTATGCTCTAAAAGTATATGTTCAACATAAACGAAGGTGAATATTCGACTGAAGTACGAGTAACTTATCAATGATTTACGATAAGGAAAGTAGTCCGTCATAATCTGGCCTCAGGTCATGACCATGGAGTGGCTGATCATTGGCCTGGAATTCGATCTCACACATATGTTTGATACCAGTTATCTCAGATGGCTTTCTCACCCACAGATGTGTAAGAAACCACTTGTATCGGTTGTGAGGCTATGTGTTGGTAAGGATAAGACATATGGATGAACAACTTCTTCATGACAATTAGGAGCGACGTTGTATGTGTATGTTTGGGGATTATTGTTAAGGGCGAGGGGTATGTGTGTTTTGGATGATTGTTGGGAATGAAGAGGTATGTTTGTTGGGGGTGATTGTTGGGAGTGAGGGGTATGTTTGTTGAGGGTGATTGTTGGGAGTGAGGGCCATGTGTGTTTGGATTGATTGCTGGGAGTGAGGGACATGTGTGCTGGGGGTGATTGTTTGGAAGTACGGGGCATGTGTGTTTGGGGTGACTGTAGTGAGTGAGGGAGATGTGTGTTTGGGCTGACTGTGGTGAGTGTGTGACATGTGTGTTTGGGGTGACTGTGGTGAGTGAGGGACATGTGTGTTTGGGGTGACTGTGGTGAGTGAAGGCATGTGTGTTTGGATTGACTGTGGTGAGTGAGGGACATCTGTGTTTGGATTGACTGTGGTGAGTGTATGACATGTGTGTTTGGGGTGACTGTGGTGAGTGTATGACATGTGTGTTTGGGGTGACTGTGGTGAGTGAGGGGCATGTGTGTTTGGGGTGACTGTGGTGAGTGAGGGACATGTGTGTTTGGATTGACTGTGGTGAGTGAGGGACATGTGTGTTTGGATTGACTGTGGTGAGTGATGGGTATGTGTGTTGGGGGTGATTGTTTGGAAGTACGGGGCATGTGTGTTTGGGCTGACTGTGGTGAGTGTGTGACATGTGTGTTTGGGGTGACTGTGGTGAGTGAGGGACATGTGTGTTTGGGATGACTGTGGTGAGTGAGGGACATGTGTGTTTGGATTGACTGTGGTGAGTGATGGGTATGTGTGTTGGGGGTGATTGTTTGGAAGTACGGGGCATGTGTGTTTGGGGTGACTGTGGTGAGTGAGGGACATGTGTGCTGGAGGTGATTGTTTGGAAGTACGGGGCATGTGTGTTTGGGGTGACTGTGGTGAGTGAGGGACATGTGTGTTTGGATTGACTGTGGTGAGTGATGGGTATGTGTGTTGGGGGTGATTGTTTGGAAGTACGGGGCATGTGTGTTTGGGCTGACTGTGGTGAGTGTGTGACATGTGTGTTTGGGGTGACTGTGGTGAGTGAGGGACATGTGTGTTTGGGGTGACTGTGGTGAGTGTATGACATGTGTGTTTGGGGTGACTGTGGTGAGTGTATGACATGTGTGTTTGGGGTGACTGTGGTGAGTGAGGGACATGTGTGTTTGGGATGACTGTGGTGAGTGAGGGACATGTGTGTTTGGATTGACTGTGGTGAGTGAGGGGTATGTGTGTTGGGGGTGATTGTTTGGAAGTACGGGGCATGTGTGTTTGGGGTGACTGTGGTGAGTGAGGGGCATGTGTGTTTGGGATGACTGTGGTCAGTGAGTGGAATATTTGCTGTGGTGATTGTTAGGTGTCTGAGCTTTTCTTGTTGGGAGTGGTTATTGGAATGTAGTGTTTACGACATGTGTGAGTTGAAGGATAAGTGCGTCGGGGGTGCGTCTTTGAAGGGAAGGATGATTTTGGTTTCGAGTGGCTGCTACCGTAATGAGCAGAAAACCAATTGATGAAGACCTAGCATTGCTCATTAGAGGCCTGTATCCACCGTTTAACATTTTCAAATGAAGCAAACAGTTTATCATTTTCTTCTACTGCTCTTGATGTTCTGTTTAACGCACGAAAATCCTGCTGTCGATATATACACGCATTAAAGATTTTACTATGATCGGAACTTGCAAAAGAGCCTAATATCACTGGATATATGCATCATGAGGTTTTAAGGGCAATGGATTGAAATGAAATAAGCCCTTTGTTGGTTGCCTGCATTTAAGGTCATGAAAAAATAAAAGTGCACTTCACAGCAACAAAGTGACATTTAGGTAGCAGTTTAGATTTCTTTGGAGAACTGTTTCTTAAATGTCATAGTCCCGTAATGTGTTTTTTTCCCATTCTGTTGAGAAAGCTTGTGAGTCTCAGTAGAGGGTTTCCAGTTGATGTGCCTCTCTTGTTAATTTAATTGAGGCTAATGGCTTATACGGAAATGTTGATACATATTTTATTTCGTTGTACTCTTACATGTTTAAGATACCATTTACAGGCATGTACAGAATAGAGCTTTATCAAAAACATCAGCGAGACAAGCAACATGTGCATACATTGCAGTTTACGTAAACTGACGGACAAAAGAAAGTATACACTTGAAAATTACAAAAGTTGAAACGGACGCCAAACACTGCCAAATTATTTAGCTAAACCTCGTTATCTCGTAGTCCAAAAAATGCCGTCGGGCCCATTATTGAAGATCAGAACATCGTTTCTCTGAGATTGAAGCGTTTCGGTTTATGAGACACAGACACTGGGTGAGTGAGTATATATATAGATATATAGATAGATAGATAGATAGATAGATAGATACATAGATAGACTGGGTGAGTGAGTATCAATCATCGTTGCTCATGGCACTATTCTAGCAATACCACGTCTGGAGACACCAGAACGAACTTCACACATTGTACTCATGTGGGGAATCTAACCCGGACCAAGAGCAGGGAGCATTGTATGATCAAGAAAATATCTTCACCATGTGTTATGAACCACCATCGATTAGTGATACCAGGTGTTCGGGGAAAGGTTTCACTGTAGTTGCGTGATTTGTAGGTAGGTTTGTGCAAACGAAATTTCAAGTGTCTGAAATATGCAATTTCTCCGAATTAACACATACTCTGTAACATTTGAATTTAAGAATTTGAATACAAAAATATTCAAGAAATCTTGTGTCAATGTTATGTTATAATCAACCTGCATATCTTATTTCTACACGTGACCCCCTCCGTGGTCTAGTGGTAGACCTTCCGGAGAGCGGAAGGTCCGAGGTTCGAACCCCGGCCGCGTCATACCAAAATATGGTACTTGTTTAGATGTTACTCGTTGTCGGCATTAGGACTGGTCGGCTCGGAATCAGTATAATGTGTCTGAGTGGGGTATTTTTATTAAAACCGCGGCATGGTATCTCAGTCGTCTAGCACTATAAATCGGCATTAGTCCGAAACAGTACAAGCAACCACATACACACACACGTGCATGCACGTCGCTATATAAGTGAACTAATCTTGAGCGCGACGTCATAACCTCATTTCACCTCACCTCACCAACTTCTACGCCTTCTATTGATTAACAAAGTAGCGTGATCAGCAACTATCATTCAGTGAACAATGAACACCATACACCCTGACCTCATACTGTATGGAAGTTCTGGGGTCACCATTTCCCCACTTCTGTTAATGACTGTGTAAACCGTCAATACCATTCACGGCGAATCGTGTTTGGGAAACGTGATGGAGATGTGCATATAACATATCAATAATCATATTGTACATCTCTGCTTACTCCACGTCTAGTCTTTACTGTCAGTTTTATAATGTCTGTATCATGTCTGACAATGACTCAACGAATCCCTTTACGTAACCACGTCATCATCGGACCAGCGTGATCCAAACTGCTATATTCGATGTTAAATGGTGTTACCAAATGAATGCTGTCAGACAATGTAAGCGTTAATTGCAGAATATTTTCTTCAAAGTACAAGACCTGATTAATCCTGTTCAGACGAGTCAAATGGAGCTAAGTATAGAGGCAGTGTGTTCGCTGGAGTTTATTTCAAAGAAACTAGAAACCCCAGGAAATTGGTTTTGCTGAATATTTCATTGGATCGGATTTACACAGAAATGAGCTTGGAAGTGTGGACACTGGAGCCAATCCCGACTGCGAGGCCCCCTTAAACAATCGACTTGTCTCGATGGTTTGACCAATTTGAACTAAGCGCTATATTTATAATGTAACAACCCATGGTGGCAGCTGTATGTCGCTGACAGCTGTAGGCGTCAACTTACGCCCGGATGAGCGCCGTCTTAACACTATAACATGCGCCACACTGCACGCCAATCTCGTTCGTGAGGGTGAAATGGTCAAGAGGTCAGTTATACTTATATCTTTTGAAACACACATTTGCGGTCAGGACAAACGTATTGTAGTGAGTTGGGTTCGTTCACCGTCCTATTGAACTGGCCATGGTGTTATATTTCTTAAGAAACCTACTACAGGGCACATATAATTTTGTCTTCCGGAACTGTTATTTACATTGTCAGCTCTGATTAGTTTAATAAAATGAACGTTACACCCCGTCATACGTTAATACTTTAACGCCTGTTCGACTGAAACGATGTACAACAGATAACGTATTGTCAGTGGATTGTTCATAATACGTTATTACAACTTATTTTGACTGCCTCCGTGGTCTAGTGGGAAGAGATTCCGCAAGAGAGCGGAAGATCCGGGGTTCGATCCTCGACCGCAACATACGTAAAAGATGGTACTTGTTGTTACCCTGGCGCTCGGCATTAACACAAAGGGCTAAAACAAAGAGTGGTCGGCTCGGAGTCAGTATACTGAGTCTGAGCAGGGTATCAATGTTGAACTGCGGCATGGTATCTGGTATTACTACACTCCCGGCACGTAGCTATATAAGTAAATTTATTTTAAGCTACATGCCATTTCAGCTCGCTCATCATTTCAGCTTGGAGACTTCACAGGCTCTTCGGGGATGTAAAAACAAACGCCTGTCATATTAGTTGGATTTTATCAGTGCCAGAAATGTAGGAATGAAAAATGACAAATGACAAAAAGTATGTCTGACAATCTTGTAAAAGATTATGCTGCACGGATATGTATGTTTCACACCAGTCACTTCAAAAGGCATTTCTCCTCTTTTTCCCTGACAGTTATATGACGGGAAACATATTTTTGATCACGGATGCATAGAAGTTATATTGTTTTGTGAACAAGATACAACTGAAACAAATATACATACATACACATACAAATGTACATAGCATACGTTCGAACGTAAAACCGTACAAATGGGCACTTTATTATTTATATGCCTTTGTTTAACATACACCTGTGTGCATCTGTGCCCAGTGAAGACACTTACAACCTCTTAACTCGAAATCACCTGGACCATCGAAAACTATCGATCTATTCGTAGCTTGATTAACAGGACCGCCGACATACCGCCGACATACCGCGGGTTATTCGCGTATTATTTGCAAATTACTCGCGGAATATCCGCGGAGTATTCGCAACGTTACTGCGGGTCACGACAACAAACTTTTGCGTTGTAGTATAACCATTTAATCCTGTACTTGTTCACGTGTATGGTAATTTGCCTTTGCATGAGAGGTACCGAAAAAATTTATATACCTATGTGGGGAATTGAGTCTTGGTTTACAGTGCGACGAGCTAACGCCTTACTGACTCGGCTTTCCCATCGCCCCGACATCATACACTACTTGCCATACATACTAAATCGTGGGGATTCTGGGGTAGAATCACCAGTTTCATACGCGTGTCGTACGAATGGATCGAGTGCCCTTGACTTGGTTGTATGTTATCGTACCCCGACATCGATTGTTGCTCACAATATCAATCACGAATTGTGTCTGCTCCAGACTCGATTATCTACAGCTTATTGCTGGAATATTAGAGTGTGGGATCAAACAATGTATATTAAAACAGAATCAAAGTGTAACACTCACCCGTTGAAGAGAGTCGTATATATCACTCCCGTGCATCCATGGAATCACAGGTCTTTCGTCACATGGTATTCCCCTGGTTTTGTTGTAATTGTACACTGTACGTCTCCTGAACGTAAAATTAAACACATCCGTGTTCCGTCGAATCATATCCCGGAGAGCCTGATACAATGCTTCCACTACATCGACAGACAGTGCTGCATCTACCTGTGGAGAACATTGTCATTTTGACTAAATTTATATTGAATCATTACATGGACCGGTATTACAAAATAATCAGTAATGAAGAAGTGTTACACTTCAACGTGAGTGGGTTGAGTGATGTTCAACCACGGCTAAATATAAGAAGAAAGTCCAAATGGGAGCAAGGCGTTTATGTTTGTTTCGACTTTGGTGAAACCCATGAACATGATCAACACTGACAGACCAAGTACATTGTATGGAAGCGAATGTGGGATTCGAACAGACGAATGTACTAGCCACAACTCTGACCTTTCATCTTCTCTGACCCTCTTTATATAAATAGTCAGCTTTATCACCTTTTCCTGGTTTAATTTCTAGGTGAGATGTTTAATTTCAAGACAAACTAGTGATATAAATGATTTATGTTTCTAGAATTGGAAAATAAAGTCAAGGCATATTGAACGGAATTGGGGATGTTTTTCACCGTTTTTCTTCTGTTGTCGTTAATCATATCCAAGATGACTTCATGACTCCAGGCAATGCATAGCTCAATGTCTTCTCATGAGTTGAAATATTTATCATTAAGAGAGATGGAACAATGCATTTCCAGCTATTTACCAATGGCACATAACCTGTTTTCTTCAACAAGAAGAGAAAACACAGGCACGTTCTTAGTTCACGAATAACCTTTCTTGGGGCCGGTTTCACAAAGCGATCGCAGCTATACGACTCCCCTAATACTTTAACATAGACTTACGACTTACTACGATCGATAAAGGTAATGAATTTTCAGACATATATACACGTACAACTTATCCTACATCATAATTTGTTGCCTTCTATATGTGGTGGGCACAGGGGACACAGTCGATTAAGGAGCCGCAAGTTGCTGTGCAGTGGTACGACCCATGGTACAAAAACGCTGTATATGATCGTGGATTCGAATTACGGTTCACCCTGATTGTTTCCCCGTGCTCGTTGGTTTCACCAAAGTGGTAAACGTCTAAAAGTTAGTATTGAGTGTATTATGAAGCATCATTTCATATGAAGAAATGGAAACGCATCAGATGACAACATGGTGTCCACCGTCTCACATAACAGACAATATTTCCTTCACGAGAGCTCATATTGCTGATTTCATCTATTCAATCTCTGTTGATAGATCTGATACGTCCAGCATACAAATCACGTTCTAAAAGGGCATAAGTAATAAGAAGCGTGGCTGATCTCCCGTCTGTAGCCCGATAAATCATCACGATTGTGTTTATACGTATGCTTGTCCACATCAACATTCGTCATAAGGTGTTTCTAGGTTTGCCAGCACCACACTCGTGATCGTGTTTTTATATCACACACCTTCATAACTTCAGGTTTTCCTCACCTATTAAGCTGGCATGCCATGATGTAATTGAGTGAGTGAGTGAGTTGGGTTTAACGCCGCTTTTAAAATTATTCAAGTTATATCACGGCGTGTCAGCTTTATGTGGGAGGAAAGCCCGAAGTGATGCAGGTTTCAGAAGTTTACCACTTCGGTGAAACCCACGAGCACGGATATGGTGCTCACAAACCTAGAAACATAATCGGGGCGAACCGGGATTCGAACTCACGATCATAGGTTCCTGGCGTGCAACTCTTCACAGCGAATCGCGGCGCCTTAGACGACTGGGCCACCCGTGCCCCCATGATGTAATTGAAATACTGACCAAAGCAGCGTCAAAAACTAAACTCACACTCACTCATACTACATAAATCTAATTCACATTTTAAAACCCAATTTTGTCGGATAAGTACCTTAAGATACACAAATCTCGACATTGGTGTCAATTATTTACTATGGAAACAAACTGAAGCCGGATTTTGATAAAATAACATATTCGAAATACACATGTAGATTCAGTTTATCTATTTTAACGGAATATGTTTCAATAAGTCTACCTACGATGATTTATAAAACAATTACTACACGACCCTTGATGTCTTGACGACATTACGTTTTTATAAGGAAACATATTAAGTATCAAATTCAAAGTCGAAACGTTGTTGCATATGTCAACAAACCTATAACATGTTACCTATATATATTATTTCCAGTTAATTCGTACCACGTAAATGTTTTGAAAGGGTTCTCATTTGTAAATAGTAAATATATATATATTTCTTTTACTAATGACCAATGACTTAATTTCGCAACAATATCACCGAAGAAGAAAGCAAGGTCCTTTGGGATTTGAACTCGGACAGAATAACTGTCGAATGCACATCCACTTCTCAACACCAACCGCTCTCAAGGAGCCAGGAAAAAGAATTACCAAGGAGCAACAGGGCTATTTGTCATTCACTTAATCTTGTGCAAAGTACCTGAACAAAATCCTTCCCTGCCCCCGGCCATACTGTTGAAGACAGGTTTCTCCATCCTCCGAGAAAGCTTTTGACAGTCCTTGAGTTGTGGTTAACTAGCTGGAATCCGGTAATGTTGACACCCCCGTGACGAAATCGTGTGAGATTGAAATTGAGAATATCCTGAAAAATAACGGGGAATGATTTTATAAAGGACAAATGATAGGTTGTCGGTCCTCCATTGGCAAGATGCAAATCTCTTAAGAGGATTTTCAGGGTTTTCATGTTATTGTAATGTTGATAGCATGTTATCAAAATGTCCCAAACGCTTCAAGACACAAGCCGTAATGAATTACTGGAATCGGTATTACTAATATCAATATTTTCAGAACAAATGGCATTCTTTTTCCTATGAATATGACTATATGAACTCTCTGGACGAACCGTTATTATGCTTTCAGAAAGGCTTGTCACAGAGACTCCATCATTTAAGTACACACCAGGCCGATGAAACAGTGATACAGAGGTATTGTGTGGTTCAAGTGGTGAAACTATGAAACTGAGTTGGGGTTTAGCAGCTTTCAACGTTATTTTATATGTACTATCTTAGTTGTGTCTGTAGCACGTGGAATAGCTTCCCGAATATATTAATGTGTCGTCGATATAAGAGGAGGATTAATAGGTGAGGTGCATTATATAGCGACGTTCATGCACGTGTGTGTGTGTGTGTGTGTGTGTGTGTGTGTGTGTGTGTGTGTGTGTGTGTGTGTGCACTCGTCCGGACTAAATCCGATTTTATAGTGCTCACCCACTGAGATAACATCAACACGCCACACAGTACACTGTCTCGTAATGCCGAGCGCCAGGCAGGCTAACAACAAGTAACATTTGTAAAGGTATTTTGGTATGCCGCGGCATGGGATCGAACCAACGACTTTCCTCTCCCCGGACAGACGCTCTATCCACGGAGGGGGTCATAATAGTAATAATAATAATAATAATAATAATAATAATGATAATAATAAAGGGCCTGATGACGCCTCTTCGTGGTGGGCCTATGTGGGGAGGATTTATTCCCCTGAACCAAACGTACATCACCCAGTTTGGGCTAACCCCCGAAACTTTCCGCAGCCCAGTAAGTCTCCCTCAGGTATATATCCCAACCAAACTGGAGATGGAAACTGCCCCAGAGGCAGGCACAGGATCTTCCCATGAATATCCTGGACGTAACAACTGAAGTCCCGACTTACTGAGTGTGCGAAAACAACAGGGTGACCACAAACACAACGAGTAAATGGCAAATTGTGGAAGCAGCATTGGGACAACGCTTACATGCCTGACAGAACAAAACATCCGTGACTAGCTCCAGCGACTAAAATTATACATGCGCCGTGAACTGTCAACACTCGTAAGGCGTCTTTGCATGAACCCTCAGTTCCAGTAGAAGCAGACCCGAAATTGTAAATGAAAGTTTATTCCCCTAAGATTACCAGACTGTTCATCCACACACGGGCTCACAAAATCGCCTTGAAGATTTTGAGTTTTCTCCTGATTCCGACCCCTCTTCTGTCAATGATGTTTCTGATAATCCGTTGTATATTTTGTTTATGTCATTCTATAATCAAAACCGTGATTTACCGATTGAGAAACGGTAAATTAAACAATTAAACCAATCATTTCCACAGAATCAACTTCATAAAAGACAACAAACCAGAAAAAGGATCATAAACACAAGCATCAAAATAAA
Organism: Haliotis cracherodii; assembly: GCF_022045235.1. Taxonomy (NCBI): domain Eukaryota; kingdom Metazoa; phylum Mollusca; class Gastropoda; order Lepetellida; family Haliotidae; genus Haliotis; species Haliotis cracherodii. Next base: position 9,161,477 of record NW_027266341.1, on the reverse strand, counting down.
AACAGGTTCCAAATAAAACTAACAGGAAATAGAAGTTTGCTTGAAATTGCGTTCCTTTGGGTAATCAATGTCAAAACGGCAACAATCAGATTGAAACAAAATACAAAAAAATACACACAAAAAACAAAGAGAAAATTCTAAATCAAATTTTATATTCTTTGAAAGCAAAGTGAACGGTTTGGACAGGAAGAAAAAGAAAGTGGGACAAGAAAAAAAATTCATTAAAGAAAATAAACAGTTTTACGGGACAATTAAATGTGACAGTCCTACCATGGATTCCAGTGAAAAGTTTTGGAAACAGATTTGGTCAATAGCCGGCAACTGCAACCTAGTGGAACAATGGGTATAGGATTACAATGATATTGTACATGAAAAAGGTTTCATTACACCTGATTGACTACAAAATGTAATTCAAAAGTGCAAATCGTATACGACGTCAGGTCCTGATGGTAGTCGAAACCGGTATTGGAAACGGTTTCCTTACACCATTACTTCATTGTTTAAATTCAGGGGATGTTCCGCCATGGTTATGCAAATGTCAGACAATACTTCTCCCAATGAAAGGTGTTTTGACAAAAACTTCCGCCCTATTACTTGTCTGAAAACACAATGCAAAATATTTACAGGGTGATGTACAGATTTTGTGTCATCACACTGCCATTTCAATGGCTTTACGTTACATGGAGCAGGAAGGAGCTAGACAGGGATGTTGGGGTCGTAAGGATCAATTCCTGGTTGAGAAAAGAATCCTCGAAGAGGCCAAAACGTACCACCGTAACATCTCACTGTGTTGGAAAGAGTACAGGAAAGCTTATGATTCTGTACCTCACAAATGGATTTTGAGGTCAATGGAATGTATTGACTTCCCCCGAGCGACTTCTTGTTTTACTCAAGTCTTTAATGAATTGCTGGTCAATTCAGCTTGAGATGTGTTCGCAGGGGCAGGTGGTAACTTCGGAAACCATTTCTATTTTAAGAGGAATATTTCAGAGTGATTTCTTCAGTCCTTTGCATTTCTATTTGTCACAAAATCGTTTAACCTTATGAAAAGTCAGGCCTTCATGTACTTGGGGATGCAGGTTTCACACAAACCCCAGAATGCCCATATCAAACTTCAATCAGAATACAAATGCAGAATTCTGGAGTTCAGAGCTGAACGCTCGCAATAAAGTCAAAGCCCCAAATACATATGCTGTTTCCGTCCTTTCGTTATCTTTTAGTGTTGTTGATTGGACAGACCCGTGAAGATCCGGGGTAGAATAGGTCTTCAGCAACCCATGCTTGTTGAAAAAGGCGCCTATGCTTGTCAAATGAACGGGATCGGGTGGTCACGCTCACTGACTTGGTTGATGCATGTCATCAATCCCAATTGCGTGGATCGATGCTCATGAAATCAATTGGTATCACTGGATTGTCTGGTCCAGACTTTTGTATTTACAGATCGCGTCATATAGCTGGAATTTTGCTGAGTGCGGCGTTAAACAACAAACCAATGATGATTGGACGAAACAAGAAAGTCAGGGCATTGATACCCTCACACTGGTCCCACCAACCTCGCTCTTACGTCAATCGCTTATATTTTTCCACTTGGGAGGGCGTGGTTCGATTTACGTGGAGGCTCTTCATTATAGAACTGTTTTGTGCACTATTGCACACATTATGAAAACAAGGCATTCCACAGTTTTCTTAAACGAGCCAAGGGTGTGGGACATAGTCCAATGTCAATGCTGATTTTGTTGATGGTTCTGTACTGCTGGACGGTACAGATATGACTAACAAACAAACGAAGTGCCATATCAATTTTTCAAGGAGAGGCAATCTGAACGACAACTGCATCGCGTTTTGCTTGGATGAAGTCAGCTTGACTGAAAACAGAAGGCTTTGTGTTTGCTGCTCACGATCAGTCACTTCCTAATCGGAACCGCCAATGTGTGATTTTGCATCAAAATGTAAATATGAAATGTAGATTATGCAAGGAATTTAATGACGTTGTCCAACAACATATCACGCTTGCATCCCGAGCTCCAAGTTGTTCGATTCCCCATTGTTCTCGGTGCCTTAGGTTTGGTACCTCCCAAATCTGTTGACTGACACTGGGAGAGGAATACAGCCCTTCTGACAATCTGGATAATGCAGAAGACTGCAGTGTTGAGGAGTCTTCACATTCTCCGAAAAGTTCTCGGAGGGTTCGACTCGGCAGCACTTCTAGGTAGTCCCATCCGATGTCTGGGCTGCGTGCAGAGGGGAAGAGGGCCCTGATCTGTTGAGCCTAATCAGCCTGACTATGCCAGGATCCCCCAAACCCTCTTTGCTGCATGTTTTATTATAATCTGTAAATAATAATAATTTGCCGATGTTGTTATTGATGATGATGATGCTGATGATGAAGTTCAGTTATCTCAATAGTAGCCTGCATATAATGCAATGGTTTTCATTGCCTGAAAACTACAATTAGAATTGTGGACACAATATTAGACGTCAAGTTGCATAATTCAAAGTAAAAGAGGATGAATAGGTATCTGTCCTTGTCGATAATACTCGTATGACGACATACCAGAAATGCATTCCTCGAAACATTAATGAATCGATTACTTTGTTATCATCGACTGTAAAATATGCAGGCCAATCCACACATGCATCTTAAGAGGAAATCACATGAAGGTTTTCTACGATTTTTTCAGACAACAAGCAGATATCAAACTGTGAGAAAACATGAACATACCATTGTCAAATTAAGTAAGAAAGAACACTGCATGGCACGTCCATGTACAGTAAGTCATATCTTTCAAGACAGAATGATGGCAGCAGTCCTGATGATTCAGAACCCCTTATCTGATCATATTTATTTCTATTATTTCTATTAAATATTTATGTGTAATTGAGTTTTGTATTGAAATGTTTTACGAAGTTTGTAAAGGTCATTCATTATAAGTAGGGAAAAAACATTTGCCTTTTTTTTTTGCCATGTCCATGTGGAATACAACACAAGATGTACAATGTTTTTACGTATTTGTTCCACGAGTCAATCCATGCTTTTGTGATTTCCCAATTGGTTTCGATAGTTTTCCAAGTAGGAATCCGATCTTTTTTCTGTCTTATGAACCCATTTTTTGCATACAATATTGGCGAGAAAAAGTCGTGTTTGCAAGGTATGGCAAGATATCAGATTAACAACTTCTGAAGGAAACCTTAAGACCATGTTATTTTAATACGTTTGGAAACATAAATATTGCTACGAATGTATGTAAGTTAACTGTTCAAGGTTCTTTAATAGCTTAGACCCTCAATTACATTTCTGTAATTATAACTTTCAAGTTGCTGACCAACAAAATCTGTGTATTGCTGTAAGTGTTGCAATCATTCATATCAAATTGTTTTCATATAGGAATCACGAGTGGCCAAGTCTTCTAAATTCGACAATAAGTTGTGCAGTGTTGCGTCCCTCGGGTATACCAGGATTAATGAGCGTTAGTTTGAATCCTAAAATTCAAACATGAATGTGATACTTGGTTTGTCGGAAACCATAACCCTTGGGATTCAGTAAAGTGTTGAACGTCTCAAACGTGTATCACTTTGGGCTTTTTTCCCATATTAAGCTGACACGCCGTGATATTACGGAATTCTATTAAATAAGGCGTTAGCCCAAATTCAGTGACTCACTCTTTGACAATTATTCATTCCTCACTCAATACAGAAAGGACGTTGGAAAATTTTTATTTGTCGACAGATCGAAAAGGTCAGGCTAGGTCCCAAAACTATTGATGTCAGTTTGGTGAGACGTTACATGAAAATGTTTCTGTAAAGAAATACCTGCAACCTTTAACAGTATCTGGTGAAATAAAAATGTGATAAATACGACGTTCAGCTGCAATACATCCATAAGATCAGATCAGTCTTGACACTGCTTCTGCAGCAATGTTATATCGGATTGAAAACTCTAACACAACCTCATCCTACACGTTCGCGAGAACCCGAGGTTGTAAACTTTATTAATCTATTTTTTGTCGCATTCGGATGAATATATTCACCAAAGACCACAACTAATGTCTGCGAAATTGCTGACGTAGTGTTAAACACTCTTTAAAATGAAAGATAGATGATAGCCAATTAGTTAGTTTAGAGGTTGTACCTTAAACACCAGTTCCTCGCGTGTTCAACTAATCGATCTTCTTCTGTCACTTTTTAACAAATCATTTTCTGTTTAGTATCTGATGGTGATCAATCAGCGGTCTTATTTCTTCCTTGCACGGCGGAGTTTAATGGCAGTGCGAATAAAGTCCTCTCGTTGTCTTGGATTAAAACACCATGGTGTTTGTGAGTCTTCCTAGGCCTAAAAACCGTTGTTCAAATTAGCGTGTCCTTTAAATAGTGTAGTATTACTTTACTGCATAGAAGGGATCATGTTCTAATTCTCTTATTTGGTCTTGTCTGTGAATTTCCTTTCAGCAATATTACCGGTACCGGTGGGTTAGTTGCGAAAAGAAACCATCGAACACTCACTTCATCGAACGGCTTCAATGTAGATAACACAGTAAAAACACACAGCGTGCATGTACAATGCTTACTGGAGTATATTGAATCAAACTGCTGACGTGTGTAGAAAGGGAAACTCCAAATGTACGTATTTAGGCCACGTGTTAACTTCAAGTCGTTATTAATGAATCGACTATCTTTAAAGAGGTCCTGGGTCTTTCCCAACACCGGTACATTGTGTGAAGCCCATTTCCGCTGTCCCCGGCCAGCACTTGCTGAATATGGACAAACGTTGCGTTGGACCAATGCACACGATCGAGTCTGGAGCATACATTGACTGACGCCCTCAGGATACGACGAGGTTCCATCTGCCAGCCACAGTTTGTGACTAATAGTTTTCAAAATGGCAATGCCAGAGTAAGTGACTGAGTTAAAGTTTAACGTCACATCTTGTCAATGCAAGAGAACAACCTGCTTGAATACCTGCCGAAACAGATAACATACGGCTTAAGATGCAAAATAGTGGTGGAATTGCATGACATTGGTCACTGAAAATCAGTAATCAGTAATGACACCAGGCGTTCGAGAAACTAGTTAACACGTCCCTCTGTACCAGTAGCACTCCCCCCAACAAACACCTATGTGTTTTTCGTTGCCTAACGTCACACTCAGCAGTTTTGCCATATAACGGCGGCCTGTAAATTAACCATTCGAGTCTGTACCAGACAATCCAGTGATTGATATTATCCGATTCTACCTCGCTCGGGCTCCCTACTGTTTAAATAGCATTTGTAGACTTTATATATAATGGTATCCAGGTCACGGCTTGATATCTTTGTTTTACTAAAAGTCTGTTGATGTTATTATAATTATACCATTTTGGATCACCCCACGAAAACATACATGTGCGAATAAATATAGAACAACACACATTCTGTTCGGTTTATCTACCGCTATAATACAGTTCTTCTCGCAATCGTCATGCCATATTCTTCATAGTCTTACCAGTACCACCGTTACTGTATTTGTGAATATACATATGACGGTGCGTATGTCTATGACATACACTGTCTTGTATGACGTTGACCATGGCTGTGAATGTGACTGTGACCACTAATGTGAGTGTGATATCATTAACATAAATGGGATATTACTGGATTTGACTATGGCCGTACCTATGACTATAAATGTGATTGGCACTAACTTTGACTTTGGATGTGACAATGGCTGTAAATTTGACTTTGGATGTGACAATGGCTGTAGCTGTGACTTTGTATGTGACAATGGCTGTAAATTTGACTTTGGATGTGACAATGGCTGTAGCTGTGACTTTGTATGTGACAATGGCTGTAAATTTGACTTTGGATGTGACAATGGCTGTAACTGTGACTTTGGATGTGACAGTGGCTGTAACTTTGACTACGAATATGACTATTGCTGCAACTTTGACTATGACTGTGACTGTGACAGGGACTGTGATATGACAATGACAATAACTCAAGGCTATTTCTTTTTGGAATAGCGACGCAATAATGTTTTGAAACATAAACGTTCAAAAACATCGTTTGCCTTTAAGCAGATGATTGGAAGGAGAATAAGTCTCTGCTTGGCCATCCTCAATTATGGAGGAGAGTAATTGGAATAATGACAGACCCCAAATGCAGCAGGTTGCATGGAGAGCTCCAGGTCAAAATGTTCTTTATATTCTTGTACTTTATCAGGAGGTAAAACACCCTCATAACTCTTGTTATGTCACGCAGCTTGCAATGAATTGTTTAACAAGCCGCCTACATTTAACCAACTCAAAAAGGAGCTGACCCGTGAAGATCCGGGGTAGAATAGGTCTTCAGCAACCCATACTTGCCGTAAAAGGCGACTATATATGCTTGTCGTGAGAGGTGACTAACGGGATCAGGTGGTCAGGCACGCTGACTTGATTGATGCATGTCATCGATCCCAATTGCGTGGATCGGTGCTCATGATGTCAATAACTGAATTGTCTGGTCCAGACTCGATTATTTACATATCGCCGTCATATAGCTTGAATATTGCTCAGTGCGACGTTAAACAACAAACAAACATGTATATCATCATTGATTCCGATCTTCCATGCACTTTTGTAAATATCTACGTACAAGAATTTCCTTTTGATCTAAGGCCCAGATACCACGGACACCTGATGAAGGGTTGGTGTAAAAACACCGGATGTTATTGCAGATACAGCAAGGGCTGAATCCTATTATATACGAGGAGGAATTGAAAGAACTGTCAAATAACTGCTGTTGAATTGTTACAGAACATGTCTTGAATCTGTATTTCAATATGAGCATTTAATTTGAAAACAAAAGCAACAGTAAATTAATTACTGTGTTTCGTCAGAAAATACAAACAGAATACGACTTGCAATTGTTTTAATGATTTTCGTCATGGAAAGTTTCTTCTTTCATTTAAATGCGTAGACATATGAGTTTTCTAGCATTTCATTGGTTTCCTTTTTTCGCAAATGGACTGTAGGCAAACAATGCGAAGCATTTAACGTCGTTCTGAATGTTTTTGTTATTTTATCAGCGCTTGTCAGCTTAAGCGAAGAGGGTAGGCCCAGCCTTACGCGACCACAACCGAGGAGACTCGGTGATTCTGAGTCACGACCCGCGTATCCTGATATAAACAAGGACGTAGTTTTGCATGGTGATTTGCGGCGTCAAAAACATATGGGTCACCTTGTTCCCCAAAGCGTGGAAACTAGAACAGTGCCTGTGATGTGTGTAAATTGAGTGCAGTGTCTGAAGTGCGTGAAGGGCGATAGTTAGTGAATAGGCCATGCTGTGGGTGTGAACGTAGTGAATGGAGGTGAATATGTAAACTGTCAACTTATTTATTATTATTTTTATCTTATACATTTATTTTTACTCCATACTTGGGTTGTGTTATCACACTCACCTCCTTGACATCAAACATCCCTTGGCCTATATGAGCAGATGAGTGAGTGAGTTTGGTTTAACGCCGCTTTTAACAGTATTACAGTTACATCACGGCGTGTCAGCTTAATGTGGGAGGTAAGCCCGAAGTGATGCCAGTTTTACACGTTTACCACTTCGGTGAAACCCGCGAGCATGGGTATAGTGCTGACAAACCTAGAAACATAATCGGGGCGAACCGGGATTCGAACCCACATTCATAGCATAGATTTCTGGAGTGCCCAAGGGACGCAATTCTGCACAGCGAATCGCGGCGCCTTAGACGACTGCCCCTTTCCCCGTGCCCCCTATGAGTAGAAAGAAGTGTAAGGATGCCAGATAAGAATTGGTCCACAGCAACCAATGCTTGTCGCATTTGGATGGTCAGTCTCGATGACTTGGTTGATTGAGTACCATCGTACCACGACGGAGTGAAACTTTGCTCATCACATCAATCATCAATCCGTCTTATTGATGGCATATATTACTGAATGCGGCGCTAGACAACAGACTCAAACTAACTGCAGTTTCACAAATGACTATTTCCATTGATATGGTATATAAAAACAACCATAAACATCTCTTGGAATATATCAATTGCATCTTACCAGACTTTGCTTTAAGGGGTTATAGCGGTTCTTTTTCACATCCATAATCTACCAGAGTAAAAGGATCTTATATCAATTTATAAGTCTATGTTTTTAAGCAAACTTAGACAGGTTTTTCATCCATCTGAAATATGCTCGAAGACTTTCGGCGTCAGTTCCGAAATCCTTATTACTGTATGACACTTTTTTAATATTTCATAGAAGATGCATTATCTCCTTTTGCCAAAGGGAGGCAGGTTTGCTATAATGGGCTTAGAGTCAGGGCTGGTCTTTTATCTGGGGAACGGTTCTAAAATATAGGAGATCCTGACGCCTTAATCTATAGGGTTGTTGATGGAGTTTCAGTGCGCCAAATAAGTCATACTCACCAGCGTGCCAAGGAGATAATTGTAGCCATTTCTATTCATCCCCACTTCAGGAATCTGCAACAAAAGAGCGTTCAGTGGTTGCTTCTGTATACTCAAAGCGTAGACCTGATCAATCAAAACCTTATCGGTCACTGTTGAACGTAGTATAAACACCAAGGAACCTGTAAATCTGTCAGAACTACAGTTTGAAGAAGAGTAGGTAAACAGGAGCACCGTGTGAAAAAAATCAGACCGATGCAAGATTTATAACACTAATGGATTGAGTAAACTGATCCATGAAAAACCATCTTTGCTCTTTCACTTAAAAGAAGGTGAACTTATGTAAGTGGCGTTAAATTTTCATAATAGTTTGGCGTACAGGAAAATCAATAGAATGGTGTTTGAAGGTTAGATTGTATTGAGAGAATCGACATTTAATACTGGACGGGAAGGCTGTAACCCAACATCCAGCTATGATTGAATAAAGCCGGACTTGCTTATCTTGTCATTTTTGGCAATGTTACTTGATTAACCTTGACCTTCACCTTCTAACTATTTCGGGAAGACACATGACAGCTTCCGGATAACGTCATTTATCATAACAAAATGTTAAATAGACCAATCGTTAATTTTTATTTACATTTTCTTTCCAAGTATTATATTTCACAATCTTCAAGTTGAGATATACGGTTTTTGTTTGCGATAACGTAGTGTAACGGTTATGTTAAAAATTCATCTTCCAGGAAGTAACTTTAGAAACCAGGTATGAATAACTTGCCCGAGGACATTGGCCTGGATATTATATAGTGCCAAAAGATTTACAGCTATGTGTGTTTACATAAGTACTCATACATGGGATAGCAAGTGTTGGACATTAGTTTTGCAGTGCAAATAGGCGATGCATTGAAGTATGGAACTGATTAAAAGTTCCTGCAAGTTGACATAATTTGCATATTTATCGGATCGTAATACCATGTTTATCGGATTGGTTTGATTATATAAATTAACATGTATTTATATTAAAAGGGTCTCAGCATCGTGCACCATTTGTTATTCAACATGTTTACAGAAATAGTAATGGTATTTAGAATGTTATGTTACACCCTTTGCTATGAAACAAACAGAGCAAGATAACAGGTAATATCATCAATGACATGTAAGTCCAAAGGCTAGTCAAGTAGATGTTCCTATTTAGGTCACTGTCATAGTTTCAAATCACTGCTTTCACACCCCTAGCTTCTTTCTGGGTATAAAATGGTAACATTAAAACTGAAAGGGGCTTCAATACGGTTACATTTGAAATGGATTTTTTTGCTTATGGAAAAGGCGAAATAGTTGCAGGATGATAATAAGTAACTGACGAAAACAGTCGACAGAAACATCGATTTCGGAAACTATTTGAGCAATGTTCTTTCGAAGAATTATACAATTCGGGTATTGATTACATGGATTATTTCCAATACAGTTCCCCGGCGCTGCGTTCTTGAAACTTTAAAATCAAGACCTTCGGGTCTTGTAATAGTCACCACTTGAAACGGTTTTTATCAAATAACTAACGATATCTTTCAAATGGATTGAGATTAATTCGCATCTATTTACAAAATCAGACTTAAATGGCATGATAAAACTCAGTGCCACTGATACTTCATATTATTCAATTTCAATCGGTCATTTCATTTACATAACTTTAACGTTTCCTTGCACAACATTGAATAATGAGCAATGGCATGTAAAACTTGTAAATAGCAATATTACATGCTTCGTTTCCCACATCTCATGTTGGCGGTTACAGAGGCACAGTCGAGCCTCTCGGGTCACATGAAGTCAGAGCTTCACAACATTCCGGAGTTATATCACGTATATAGGGTAAAAACTGGTTTCCGTGGAAAATTTTTTAATACACTTTATGTTCCATGGACGGTCAAACGCAAGCCTTACGCATGGAAATGTGCAAAAATATTTGTCCTACAATCCACCTTCCTCAACACAGCTCCATTACCGTCAGCAAGTGCTTGATTATCGCCCCCTTGGCTTTGGCAATGCCAGCATTATCTGGGAAAGCGAGCGCCGGGGAAACGTTATGACCCTTCAGGGTACTATGCCATTTTATGTTTTCTCCCAGTAGTGATTTACTAAAAGGCTAATTGCCGTTTTCTCTTGCATGGGAATATAAAGAATGGGATTCTAGCATCCTGTGACACATTCCCCTCAAAGTGAAAATTTTAGAATGTATGTTGTTTCGCTTAGTACTTAATGATTGTTTCTATTCTGTGTTGTTTTCCATAAACATGCAGGTCTGAACAACTTTTTTTGTCATTCAGCAGTGGCTTAAGTTGGTGTCACGATGCTTTCCTCTCATACTCAGGAAAAAGAGGCCAGCGTATGTGCATCCAGGCACTTACATGACTTTATTTATATTCTATGACTGGGGTCTTGTCTATGAGCTGCTCGTCCTGCTTAATACACATCACGTCTAAGGTGCTTATATTTAGCGTTGCATGTAACATGTAGTTAATGCCGTAGCGTATTAACCTTAAATTGTACACTCGAGAAGCAATTCAATACTATACACATTTAATTTAAATAAAGTAATAAAAATATGGGGAAACATCACGAAACCTGTTATTCTTAAGGGAGCAAGAAACAACTGTTAATGTCACGTCTTGACATATTCGTTTGCTGTGGCAATTCATTTAATTCATTTAAGTATTCCTCTCATAGCTTTCTGGTGTCCCCCACCGTGATATTGCTGGAATATTGCTAAAAGCGGCGTAAAACCATACTCACTCACTCACTCACCTCTCATAGCTATAAAAAAACATAAATCTGAAATTCAATTGATTTTACCGGAATACTGTATTCCACACAAGACATCAGATATAGCCTTGCCACGCAGTCTTACGTTGTGCCTACATATGCTTCTCTGTCACCGGCCGACTGCAGAACCATGTATCTTTGGTGCGTTCGCAGGACGTCGATGCCTTAATCTCCAGGCTCAACTAACAGACTTAAAACGTATGTTCCAAGGGTTTTTGTCATGAGGGGCATCTCCGTGAACTGTCTCGATATAATTTCATTGTGCCGTCCAAGCCATAATTGTGCTCACTCAATGTTAAAATTATTGTTCCCTGTGAAATTGATTACACATACTTACTTGACTGGGTGTTGAGATTTCTAATATTCCATAATGTCGAAATGTGCAGATAATTTAACACTTTTTACATTCACGTCCAAGTTACAGTTCTGAGACTACTATATTGTGACCTTGTGCTATGATTTTCATGAATATGAGTTTCAGTTACATGATTGTTTATAACACAGTCTGAGTATCCCTTTCTGTTAGTGTAATTTTGTATTTAATTTATCAATAGTTATTCATTTTCTGAAGAAACATTACACATTTGCATACATCTTTCTCAATCTTTGTTTCTAAAATTTATATATATAATTTTCAATTTTTCGCAAAGCCTGAATGTCAAAATCATTCATCAATGAGGTACATTTTGTGTGAATGGATTCTTAATAGTAATGTCTTGTTATTATGTAAAAAGTGAAATAAAGAATATGATGTGATGTTTCGATATTTGTTACTAACAATTCATGGTTAATTTTTGTCACCAAATTACTTATCAAGTAATGTACTCGCAAACATAGGATCACCAAATGTGGATAGGTCCCCAGTCGAGCTGGTCCGGATTACGTTTATTAAGATAAGAGAACAATACCAGGATTGGGATGGTCGACGTCGTGCGAATAAACAGTATCTTTACGTGCTTGCTTGTCATAATCCCTTCGTTCTCAGTTATACAATGATCCGATGATGATGGATTCGAATCTTGCCGAAAACGAAATCTTGGTTTTCTACAGCTATCTACATCTGTATTCATACTGGTGGATTTCATTTAAATGATAAACATTTACAATATACAATCTGCATCACAATCAGCGTTTCTCCATCTTTGGAATTGCTCCCTAGCAACCTGTGCTGGTCGCAAGAGGGGACTGAATTGGTCTGTTGTCAGGCTCGGGAAATAAATCACCGTACCTCGTGAATCGTATAGCTGGAATACTGCTGAGCGTGGCGTTAAAACAAACAAACAAACTTGAAAGACGCGTAAAAGGGCTTCTGATGTTCAACACCGTTTTTCTTTAATCTGGATGCGCTATTTATACCGAGTAACGCTAAATATAACCACCTTAGACGAGATGTGTATTAACATTTTTATTACTTTATTAAAATTAAATGTGTATGGTATAGAATTGCTTCTCGAGTGTACAATTTAATGTTAATGCGCTACTGCATTGACTCCATGTTACATGCTGCGCGGAATCATTTTTCAAATTTGTTTCATAAAAAATACATTTTCAATACACTCGGTCCTTTTGTCTCCCAAACTATAACAGTTTAAGCAACGTTTTCATGTAGTCATATTATAGTAAAAGCCAGTTTTGTCTAACGCCGCATAGAACAGTATCTCAGTGATATCAGTCTGATGTGGGAGTAATGCTTGTCAGGGTTCAGGGTATCAATGAGTGAGTGCATGTTGTTTATCTCTCAATAATCGAGTCTGGAAGATGACGACCAGTGGTCAATAGTATGAGCAACAATCCCCGCCAGGGGTTCGGCACACAACCAACCAACTCCACATTGTGAACCCAGATTACAAGTAATAGATAGAATGAGTGCGTGGTAAAATTAATATGATTTTACGCCGCTCTTAGCAATATTTCAGCACCATCACGACGGGGTACACGCTAAATAGTCTACATGTATTGTACCCTTGAGAGAAATCAAATCCAGCCTTAGGCCTGTGGAGACAACGTCTAAATTACTAGTTTACCTACCCCACCCGATAGAGATAGAACGTTACATAAAACAATTGTATTTGAAAAAAATCAACCCAATACATGTATGGTTATGACACTCTATACTGCAACTAACCTGTCTCAGCATATCATTATAGGCGTGATATGATGACAAATCCAAAATGATATTTTTGCGGTTTTCATGTTGGTTTCTGTCAAGTCTGCGCAGGTCTTCATGCGCATCTGTTACGTCATCAACTCGCCGGAAGCGCATGTCAACTCGAGGCACAACGTCCTTCAACTTGGCGTGTAAATTCTGCACTCGCATCAGACCTTTAAATAGAAAATTAAAACTGAAAAAAGGGCTGCTACCATCAATCCTCGTCTGAAATTAATCGAAAAGAGCAATATCGAGATTAGTATACGTCATCAATTCATTATTGTAGGAGCTGTTCGTGAATAATTGCTCACCAATCATGTATAAATGAATGAAATGCAGTCATCCCTGCAAACATGAGTTCTTAAACTTGGTAATGCGCTAGGGTTGTTGAAGCAAAGTCAAGATTCCTTCTTATCAAATCAAATGTTTCAGAGAACTTAGAGTGGTTGCATGCAGATATTACCCTTACTTACACACAAAAAATCGATCACGTAGGCCCTAAAATATGGTTACGGGTTTACTCGTGGAACATAATCAATTTTTTTATTGGCCTTAGAAATATATGATTTTTCTGGTCTTGCTGGCTGTATTGATTCCACATCATATTGTTATTAACTATCGCCAGGAAAACATAAAATTAAGAATCGTTAAAATTTGGTGTATATTTTGGGCAAATGCGTTATGTTATATAGTTATACACCAACATAATAATTCTCACGGGCGCATTACTATGGCAACGGTATTTTTTGTCTAGGGGCCCATGAGCTTTGGATGCATCTGACTCGTTGCAACGGAGTTTGTGCTATCTGTATGCACATCACTGAAGAATGTATATTTCCCTAAACACATAAAGTTGACGTTCCAGGGCTGTGTATGAACCGAATCCTAGACATTGGTTGGGGTATCATTCAAACATCCCAATGGAACTTGCCTGGGTATACATGTACATCACTTTGGTTTTACGCAGCAATATTCCAGCAATATCACAGCGGGGGACACCAGAAATGGGCTTCACACATTGTACCCATGTCGGGAATCGAACCCGGGTCTTCGGCGTGACGAGCGAACGTTTTAACCACTAGGCTACCCGACCGCCCCCAATAATCAGTATCATGAGAAGTGGTCCACGTTGTCTGGATTCGACTCTACGTCCACAATGGACAAGACATATTTTATCATACTCACACATCAATGCAGAAATCATGATTCTGTAAAACAAGACCAACATCGTTGTTACAAATTCCTATCTTTGAGTGACATTTAGAAGTTAAAGCATCACTGAACACAGAATTACCCTTTTGGCACTGGTATATTTGGAATCCATGAAGTAAAAATTCGTGAAATTTCAAAGTTTATTGATATAGTCAGTAAGGGGGTCGGCCAAGTTTAGGTGTGGAGGTGGGTATTTGGCGTTCGTGGGGACGTTTCTTCCATTGGTTCTAAGTGTTTTACTTTTGTTGTGGTCGGCATTCCTGTGAGTTGGAATGTAGCCCTCCTTTGGCAACTTTCCTGGGGTCAGTCACGTCTCACGGGGTCACAGGATTCTCTCTGACACCTTACAGAAGCCGGGATTGCATCATCACCAATAGCACATTAATCCTCTTGGTAACATACATATACAATCTATATAGCGGATAGAGAGACTGTATGGAGAGCGAAAGGAATGTGGTTCGACCCTCGGCCGCTTCAAATGAAACTGTTACCCTAACTCGCACTCGGTATAAATCGGATAAAGCAAGGACCAGTCGGCTCGGAGTCTGTGTACTGTGTCTGAGTAGGGTATGTTTGTTTAACTGCAGTATGGTATCTCATTGTGTTGGCACTTTAATACGGGCATTACGACTAGTACAAGCAGCCACGCATGAACATGCATGCAAGTGGATGTTAAACCCACTTACAAGCCACAGATTTAAGTTCAAGTGCACGCAGACACGGTGTGTTGGTTATTCTTAATGTGTTTGACACCCAGATAGTTTAACAGCAACCACATGCTTTTAATACTGATGAATATCTTCATTTGTAAGGCATCAAACATGATGAAAGCAAGTTGACGCCCTGACTGAGTCGCAGCATAATCCCTTTATGCCGTTCCACGTTTCTATTCGCCACGTAAAAGTGACGGATTTGCATCCCCACGTCGTCATTGAGATTTTTTCGAAATATTTTTTTGGAAAATAATTGAATAAAATTTGATCCTTGGGAGTTTCATTATCCCGTATTTAACAGAGAGTGATGTCACAAAATGAATTACGCGCTTCAATACTGAAGTGTTTTCTGTCCTTAGTCGTTCTTCCGGGCTAGTTTGAAATGCACAGTCATGGCAAATGCATCTGAAAGGATTTAATCAGATAGCCTTTAATAAGGCATTTTACGTCGATAAGCCCCCTGTTGTAGTCGAGGATTAGAAAAGCTTCTCAATGCAATGAATTTTCCCAGTGTGGAAAGTCAACGTTCTATGGGAAATAGTGATGAACAGGTTCGTTTCACATTCAAGGCAACAGTTTCATCGATTTGGCTCAGCGGTGAGCTCTTGACTGTTGGGTTTGGCATCATATATCTCCATGTGTCTATAATATTGAAAAACCTATACTCAAATCCAGACATGTTACTAATGGTGGTTTTATGCATTTGTGATGGGAATCTACAGAACACCGGTGCTTATTTAATGACCCTGTCACACAACAACGTTTTAGAGTAACTTGCACCTAGCGTGTAAAAGACAGTTAGTACGCTGTCATACGCCGAGCTCTCATAAAAAAACATGATTTGGGCGTATCCATAACGTAAACATAACGAGTTCATCGTATATGTAACGCATGTTTAAACGCATTAGGAGCGTATCACTGACTTATACATAACTTATGACAGCGTATAAAAGCGTATTGCCAGCGTGTGTCTGGCGCCTTCAACGTATGGCCAGCGTATGCCCAGCGTGAGTAACGTATGACTAGCGCGCTCAGCGTTGGGGAAAAGTGCCCAAAACGGGCCCCACGGTAGTATAACTAGTAGTGTACACCCATTCATCAAATTGCTTCATTCAAGCAGTAGTCTTCGCTCTGTCAACATCATCAAGATGCCTCCCAAGAAGAAACCTGCCTGGAGCCCAGCAAGATCTGGTAAAATGTCAAGTGGAGGATGTCATGCTGATGTTGGAGAATTACTATTTCTTCTTGATGCAGGCTCTCAAGATCCTTCACCTCGATCTTCTATGATGTCAGAAACCCCAAAAACGTTTGTACTACGGTACAAATACGCTAACCGAACGCTAGAAACTCGTCGTCAGACATATGTCGAATACGCCATATACTTTGGATGTATACGTTAGACATTCGTTAGTAGTAGTAACGCATACGTTATCAATACGGAAGGTGGACAGTTTCACCTTTAGCCAAATTACGAAGACGTATAAGTCTCGGCGTACTACCGCGTATACCAGCGTGCTTTTGACGTATAGATCTTACACCTAACTTATCCATAGCGTGTTTCAGCATTGCCGGCGTTCTTCTCATACGTCGCCATACGTCACCGCTATAGGTTGTAGTGTGACAGGGCCTAAACAAACAAACTTGACATTTGCTGAAAAGTTATCCTGTTATGTTATGTTCAGAACACCAGTGGTTTTACGTCTATTTTACAAATTAAATTGACAGGTTGCTGAAATGTTACCCTGGTAATGAATCATTCTTAGCTAGATGGGAATGTACAGAACACCATTGCTTTTACCAATTTTTGACAGTATATTTGAAAGTTTACTGAAAGGTAACCCTGGTAATGAAGCATTATTGACACAGTAGAAATGAACAGAACACCACTGCTTTTAACATTTTTAGATAGTGTTAAAAATGATTACTGAAAGGTTACCCTGGTGATGACGCATTCCTGACATGATAGGATTTTTTATAACACTACTGCTTTTACGTTTATTTGAAAGTTTACTGAAAGGTTACCCTGGCAATGGATAATTCTTCATGTGTTGGGAATGTACGGAACACTACTGCATTTACGTTTATTTGAAAATTTACTGAAAGGTTACCCTGGCAATGGATAATTCTTCATGTGTTGGGAATGTACAGAACACGACTGCTTTTACGTTTATTTGAAAGTTTACTGAATTGTTACCCTGGTAATGGATAATTCTTCATGTGTTGGGAATGTACAGAACACTACTGTTTTTACGTTTTTTTGAAAGTTTACTGAAAGGTTACCCTGGCAATGGATAATACTTCATGTGTTGGGAATGTAGAGAACACAACTGCTTTTACGTTTATTTGAAAGTTTACTGAACTGTTGCTGCTGTTGTGATGCAGCATTCCTGACATGAGAGGAATTTACAGAAAATCACAGAAAATCACTGCTATCTGACTATCTATGTATATTTTGGAGAAAGTGAAATAAGTTTTTAACCCCGTGTAGCATTATTCCAACCGTATCACACATTCGGGACGCCGCAAATGAGCATTAAACTTTATTCCCACGTTGGGAATCGACCAATGTCTTCAGCAAGTCTATCAGCACTGTCGCCACCGTCGCCATATACATGTTGGAATCTACTCACCACGAAGGATACTGGTTAATTTAGACAACGATTTGTAAACAGTGGAAAGCCTGCATATCAATAAACTGTCAGTGATATATTCTTTAATTAAACGGATGCTGGGTATCCCCTAGGACAAAATCGAAATGTGTTCACATTCACAAATAAACAACTCCAAACAATAAAAATACTTCTAATCAAATGAGACTGGAAATAGAATTCCGAGCATCTTGAATTAAGGTGGTAGACGTGTGTGAGTGTGTGGTTGTTGTTGGCGCCAATATCGTACCTCGCATGAGCGCAATGGAACGCACAGTGGGGATGAACCGTGCAATATGGGCGGCATGAGTGTGCGCGTTTAGCTATATATACATATATAAATAGTATGACAAACCTATATCATAATCAGCCTGAATATGGGATTCGAACCCAGGTTTATCGGACGCGTAAGGGATGCACAGCGAATTGCGGCACCTTTAAAGACTGGGCCACCTGCGTCCCTGCCACCACAACAGTGAGTGAGTGAGTGAGTGAGTGAGTATGGTTTTACACCGTTTTGAGCAAATATTCCAGCAATATCACGGTGGGGGACACCAGAAATGGGAATCGAACCCGGGTCTTCGTCGTGACGAGCTAACGCTTTATCCACTGGGCTACCCAACCGCCCCCCAACACAAGACAACAGATATGTATAGGAAACATATAGTGTCGGTGAACTACCGATAAAAGTAGGAAACACAAACAAACAGCTCAACTACGACACTGTACAAAATTCGAATTGTTTCAGTTTATCAAGGAGTCTTTGTTCAAAGAATGGTAAAAGCAAACCTTTTCGTACAACGTGTTCGTAATTGTTATATGATTTGTTTGTTTGTTTGTTGCTTAACGCCTCACGCCTTGAGCAATATTCCAACTATATGACGTCAGTCTGCAAATAATCGAGTCTGGACCAGACAATCTAGTAATTTACATCATGAGCATCGATCCACGCAATTGGGATACGATGACATGCATCAACCAAGTCAGCGAGCCTGACCACCCGATCCCGTTATTGATTTTGCAAACTAGATAAGATCAAAGAACATAAATTGACCCGCTAGCCGCTGAGTTAACATGAAATTATGTAAAACAATGTTTACTCCCGTATAACATCCCTACCGGTGACCGAATTTTACAAAATGTCCTGTTCAATGACAATAGAGGAGGAGTAACGTTGACTGAGGGATCGTATATATATAAATATGTCATGTAAGTAATCAGAAACAATCTGACACTGTTATTTGTTTGAATTTTCTTATGTAACCAATAGAATTAGTCCCAATGAAAATAATTACCGTCGTTGTTGAGCGTGACGTTGCGTCAGTCATGGCGTCACATAGGACGGAAACTTTTACGATTTCTGTTGAATTGTAATGTATATATTTTTAATTCCATAATTCACGCTGCGTATTTTCCAAAACATTCTAAACTATTCTAGGCTTATCGGCGACGTTTCAGAATTATCATTTGTGAACTGATGAAACAGATACCCGTGATCACTAATTTGCAATTTTCCAAATTCTTTTCTGCGATTAAATATCCAATATTCAATTTCTAAAAATACAGTAAATACTAGTAATGGTGATATAATATTGTTTTAAAAATGACGACATTTCCGATGTACCAAATTTTCAGAGGTCAATTTTCAATACTTTTGATTTACCTTAAACGACAATCATCGATGATATCACAGAACAGGGAATTTCCCAAACTGTGAATAATATTAGTGTGCGTGATGTTATGTTATTAGACGTCGAAGTGAGGATTGAAGAAGAGGGACATATATGACACTGCGTTATCTTGGCTTACACGCTAAAACCATAACGTTCAACACAGACGGTGGTGAACATTCGACTGAAGCATGAATAACTTACCGATCACTTACGATAAGGAAAGTAGTCAATAATAATCTGACCTCAGGTCATCACCATGGAGTAGGCAATCACGGGCCTGGATTTCGATCTCACACATCAGTTTGATACCAGTTATCTCAAATGGGTTTCTCGCCCACAGGTGTGTAAGAAAAAGAAAACCACTCCTGCTCACACACCGACGCAAGTCGGACACGTTAACATACATATTCGACCACAAAGGCCCGGTTTAGTGCTGACAACCCAAAACTTATCATTATACGTAATCGTGGATTCGAACCTAAAACTAGCCGATCACCAGGGACCATCAATGCAGCGGGTTAAAACTATTCCCGCCACAGTATGTTTATACCATGTTTACAACATTAACCACACAACCCTCAATACATTACAGTCTCTTTTTAAAGCATTACTCTTCGACAACTGTGTAGAAAACATATGTATCGTCTACAAGATGATCAATCAAGTCTACCAGGTGGAAGAGTATGAGATACATGTGTCACTAGCGGTGTGTGTGAGATCGCATAAACAGAATGACACTCTTTACCTAGAATATATGGCTCATTCTCCGGAAACAACCCGCAATAATAGTTCTCGTTTAAGACGACCTTATAGCTATCGTGTTTCCAATGCTACATTTATGGTTGTCTCTGCAATTAGGTATTCTCTTTTTTACCAATAACGTGCTTACAGATATTTTCCTTCCAAACCAAATATTGGTTGTCGAATATTTATAAAATATATCACATTTTGTATTTAAGTGTGTGAGTGTGCGTGTGTGTGCGTGCGTGCGTGCGTGCGTGTGTGTGTGTGTGTGTACGTACGTGTGTGTACGTGTGTGTGTGTAAGTGTGTGTGCAATCTGGATTCATCTGACTTACCATATGGTAGCTCGAAGTGCCAAAATGATTAATTGTGACATGACTAGCAAACGACGTCACACTAAACATCATTGCGTCATGACATCTGCACACTTTTGTGTATTTTACAACACATTTCAAGTCACATTAAGTAGTTGTAGTGATTTGTAACATTTCTATATATTATGAAGCCGTGAACCTGAAAAATTTGTTATCTAACGAATTCGTGTCAAGTGTCATTTAATTTAAAAGAAACAAAACAATTTTTTAATGATTTGAACCTGGCCCATACATCGAACGAATGTTCAGAATGAAAAGTGTTTGTTTGAAATGATTTAAACCCTTTGTGAAAACGTGACGATGGCGGTTCAGACGCACTTGAAGAAGGTGTTTATCTACAAATGCAGTCTGCGCATCGCGCGAGACACTAAATAGGTCGAAGACAACAGGAGAGGCACTTGCCAGAGGAACTGAGACGTTCCTGACCAGATGAGTGTTTGCAGGTGACAACACGATGACGCGACTACAACGCGAGGCTCTTTGTACATGCCACATTGCTGCTTTAAACTAAATCACTGGTTTATCGCATTAGCATTCCGATAAAGATGAAATTTATTAACAGCATTTATATGCCGTGGGGCATACATATTGTCAGGTCGTGTGTGTTGTGTGCAACACATGATTTACCAGGCACGATCTAAAATGACAATGGTCTGTTGCATATGTTTGATGTCAGGCCTTCTCTGCACTATGTGTCGCCTTGGCCGGTCTTGCAAAAGATTTAATTTTCCACCAGGACGACGACTAGGTCTGGTTGGTTTAGTAGACAATGACATCTAAACTACTCATTAAATTTGATAATATTTACGGAAATGTGTGTACTGAGTGTATACTTGTATGAGTGAGTGGATTTGGGTTAACGCCAATTTGAACAATAGAGTTTTTATAACTTTTAACTTAGTTAATAGCCAATATAACTTTTAGTTATTCCAGCAATATCATGACAAAGAGAAGCGGCGTCACACATTGTACTCATGGGGAGAATTTAATCTGGGTCTCCATGATAGGCGACTATGATTGTCGTAAGAGGCGATTAACAGGATCGGGTGGTCATGCTTGCTGACTTGGTTGATGCATGTAATGTGTTGATCGATGCTTATGATGTCAATCACTGGGTGGTCTGATCCAGATTCGTTTATTTTTCAAACCGCCGTCATATAGCTGAAATATTTTGTGTGGCGTTAAACAACAAACAAACAAACAACAATCTGTGTCATCTGTGTGATGAACAAACGCTGTAACCACTACCAAACCGCCATGTTGTCATGGTACCAGATCAGAGTGGGAGAGGGAGATGGGTACAACGTCACATTGACCAGTATATCAGTTATTAGTGTTCACCTGGGACGAAAGCCCGAAGTTAGAGAGGTCTTAACGCTGAGAAACTGAGAAACCCACGAGCACGGGAATGGTGATGACAAACCAAGAAACATGATCATGGCAACCGGGATTCGAGCCCACGGTCATAGGTTCCTGGCACGTCTAAGGGAAACAACTAAACTGGCGTCCAAAAGAAACTTTACAAGAGTTTGAAATCACTCCTGTTTAAAAACAACAAAACATACATGCATGAAGTAAAGTGTATTGAGAAGATCAATATATCAACATAATCAACACTGAAAATGACAATATTAACGCGACTGAGAATGACGTCAGAGCCCCCCAAAGTTGGGTGTGGTACAAAACTCGAGCTTTCAGAATCATGGACAATAGGCAGAGTACATAAACAATCGCTCACGTTCAATAACAAGTCATTAGTAGCGTTTGTGACCACCAAATGCCTCAATACACGCAAAAACTCTTCGATGAGGTCAGGAGGGATTTGACGCCATTCTTCTTGGAGGGCCAAGATCAGTTCTTGCCGGCTGGCTGGAGAGTGTGGTCGTTGTCGAACGAACACGACGATCCATCAAGTCCCAGAGGTGTTCAATGGGGGACATGTTGGGTGAGCGTGCAGGCCACGGCAGGACGTTGACGTTGTTGGCTGCGGGGAAGTTAGTGACAATTCTGGCTGTATGGGCTCTAGCGTTGTCATGCTGATAAATGACACCACGTGGCTGCTGTTGGAGAAATGATAGGACAACTGGACGAAGAATGTTATCCATGTAATGCTGAGCTGTCAAGTTTCCGTCAACGATGACCAGCGGTGTCCTCTCCTACCCACAGATCCCTCCCCACACCATGACACTCCCTCCACCATATGGTTGACGTTGTTGGCTGCGAGGAAGTTGGTGACAATTCTGGCTGTATGGGCTCTAGCGTTGTCATGCTGATAAATGACACCACGTGGCTGCTGTTGGCGAAATGGTAGGACAACTGGACGAAGAATGTTATGCATGTAACGCTGAGCTGTCAAGTTTCCGTCAACAATGACCAGCGGTGTCCTCTCCTGCCCAAAGATCCCTCCCAACACCATGACACTCCCTCAACCATATGGTACGACCTCCTGCACGCAACACGCCGCCGTTCGTTCATCCCTTCGGCGGTAAACACGTTGTCTTCCATCAGCCCTAAACATACAGAATCGACTTTCGTCAGTGAAGACAACCCTCTGCCAGTCACGTCGTTGCCGACGTCATACATTCCGGGCCCAACTCAGTCGCAGACGACGATGTTGCGCTGTCAATAGCTGTCCTCTGTATGGTCTAAAAGCCCTGATTCCATGAGCCCTGAGTCTCTTGGCCACTGTCTGTCGACTAACCCTGTGACCTAAGGCATTTGTCGCCGATGACGTCACTGTCAGGAAGCGTGGTCACCCTTGGTCTGTCTGTCTGTAACGTTGCATCAAGGTGGTAACGGCAACACGGGGGCAACCGAAGGTTCGTGCAATTATCGGCGTGGGTGGCTCCCATCTGAACCATACCCAAGGCTCGTTCACGTTGTTCGACTGTGAGTCGTGGCATTTCTTTTGTGTGTTTTTTTTATCACTTTTGATGTCTGACTTGCCGTTGCAATCGTTTTATACCCTTACCCGCACGTGCATTTGCAGTTATCCGTGGTGCACGTGTTTTTCACTTTTTCGCGTGTTATCTCGCAAACATGTAACAGACGATTAACATTTTCTGCATACACTAGTGTTGTATTTAGGTTATGTGTTTAAGATAGACTTCATCGACAAAAAATTATACTTTGTCTGGAATTTATATTTCCAGTTGGTAAAGTTTATTTTGGACGTCAGTTTATGTGCAGCAAATCGCGGCTCCTTAGATGACTTGACTACACGTGTCCCGTAGAAGATTATAGCATTGATACAAATGAATTTATCTAGCATCAAATGGATACTATGATTTTCCCAGGAACAGTCACCAAATCCAGTAAATTCGAAACATGAAACGCGTATCGAGATCGTGGGGACAACAGTTATAGGTTGCGTCGCACTCTATTATGCGTTCTCAAACAGCTGTGAGGCAGCTGTGACATCACTCACGAATGTTATGAAGTCATGATATTATGGATGACGTCATGTGCTGATAACTGAACCCTCCCCTTTATTGGAATGCGGAGAAAGAAGTTTTTCAAAGAGTATTGATCGAGCTGCAAAGTTTGGGAATGAGAAAAAAGACACTTGTCAAGAAACGTATTCATACTCGGGGAAAAGCTCAAAGATTTCTGGGATACATTTCCATTTAACAACATTTTCCAATCAGATTTCATCACACACAACCATTCATTTTACAATATAATGAACGTAAAACGTGTTAATGTTCCAAACAATCTCGTGTTTATTTTAGCCAACTTTAATCAGATTCTGTGTTTCTCTATCGTTTTTCTGTGTTTGATCGTAATGTTTTCCATGATATGAAACAAGCGAGAAATTACTTAACAACACAGCATTAAGTGAGGCGCATCTAGATCGATGGAACTGCAGATAAAGGTTGTTAGAAATGTCAAACTGCAAGATTTGGTGGTAGTAATTATGCCAATGTTATTGCTACATTATTGCTTGCTTGATTTGATTGCCGCCAGATTGCCCAGCTATTAAACAAAACTTTTGTGAAAATACCTCGTTTAACTTCACAGTTGTTATTGATCAACCACCAAGGCACGTGTGACCCGATACAAATTCTTGGTTGTGTTGTCTGTAAAATGCTTAAATATGAACAGAAGTTCAGATTTTTTGTCTTAGTAATTGACACATGCATATGCTGATGGTGCATGTGTAGAATGAGAAGACTATATGTTATGGAACTTGGTGAAAGTACATAATATGTAGAAGAACCCTTGTACATTCGAGTCGTACATGCTCATTCGCAACTATCATAATGGTTGGGAAAAGGTTTTCCTCATTTTTCACGCACCAGACTCGACTCGCATTAGATATTATCCTTTCATCTAATACTCGAGACCGGCTTCGTGGTTTAGTGGATGGAGTGTCTGTCCGGAGAGCGGAGGTTCGATTCTCGGACGCATCATACCAAAATACCACAAGACACATATTTGTTTGTTTGCTTGCTTGTTGCTTAACGCCTCACTCAGCAATATTCCAGATATATGACGTCAATCTGTAAATAATCCAGTCTCGACCAGACAATCCAGTGCTTAATATCATGAGCATCGATCCACCCAATTGTGACCGATGACATGCATCAACCAAGTCAGCGAGCCTGACCACCCGATCCCGTTAGTCGCCTTTTACGACAAGCATAATCGCCTTTTACGGCAAGCATGGGTTGCTGAAGACGTATTCTACCCCGGATCTTCACGGGTCGGAAAGACACATATGAACATACACACACATACGCCGCTGCATGAGTGCAATAGAATTGAACGCGGCGTTAAGCTCTATTTCACCGCATTTAACGTCATCTAATTCCAAATCTATGTGTTTCTACCACATTCCTCTAAACAATATCCACGTTCTCAATTAACCACTTTCTTCATAACAAATATTATTCATCGTTATTTATGTTTTGATTGAAAATTTCAAAGAAACGTAAAAACTCACAGGCGAGTGTATGTTTTATGCTCCTTGAATATCTGACTTGTTTATGGGAAGTTACAGAAGCCTGTTTCGCGTCGTTATAATGCTTCCCTGTTCTGCAGCACGCCAAGAGAATACCTAACATGAAACGTCGCTGCAATCGATATTGTTTTTGCTACATGTTAATCATTATGTGCATGAATAAAAAGCATTCTCTAAATGTGCTGATACAGCAAAACAGAGAGCTATTTGTGATTGGTATCTCCTCAGTGTTTGAAGATCGTTCATCTTCTTGTGTATTGTGTTCATGCAAACGTACATTTATCAGAAATTTCCTTTTCAGGATTTACAAAAAATGAAAAAAGTAGTGAATAACAACCTTCATTTATCTCTTCGACGAAATAGCGGCATACGTTTCCAAAAACATTTTTGAAATTAGAAGCAGTCTTATGTGTGTATCCCTTCACATTAATTTATTAAGTCGAGTTAAAGAAAATCTAAAGCACACACGTACCAGTAACTAGAGGCAATATAAACTGACTTATACGAACATGTCTATAAACTGTCTTTCACTGACCTAAAGTTTTCAGGATTGTCAGTCATCGATAAGAATGTATGCAGTTAAAAGTAATATGTCTATTTTTGTAGAGGTTATTAGAATAAGATTCAATATTCAAAGTAGTTACTGAAACCGGCCATGGTGACCAGGCAAGTTAATAGCAGCTCAGTGTGTGGCTTGGCAATCCCCATCGTTATTATCAAGACCGCAACAATAGGCACCATCGACCCGCTGTCGAATTAGCGTGTCCCACGTGCCCAAATCAGAGACCCACGCTCCCTAAATGGTAATTATGGAAACTGGAACATATGGTTTGTGGTACCGCGTTCTCACTCTCCGGGCGAAGTTAGGGATGAGGAAACGGCCAAAATGAAGACTTGTCAAAACCATGGCGTTAACTATAATCAGACTTGCGTAGAAGCCCGGCCATTGAGTCTGATAACGCTTTGCTAAAGTTGATGTTGCTAAAGCTGTCATTTGGGGAATTACCTGGTTCTTCCTAAAATATCCTGCTTGATAACCATCATCTCGACTACAAGCGTGCATCGGAAAATAACAGTGTTGGGCAGTTTTAAACATGATTTAAAGCGACGATTCAGTGTGAAAAATGGCAAAATGATGGTTCAATTGACGGATATCTTGTTTTCAAAATCTGAATCATGAGGCGAAAACAAACAAAATCAAGACTAGTCTTTTCCTTATACTAATAGCCAACAGTTCGTATTCTCTGAAGTTATATCTAATCATTTGTGAGAATATGACATTTTATCCGTTTCTTGTCAAAAGAATGCTCATACCGTTCGTTACGTGTTTTAATAATTATGTTCTCTGAAATGTCATAGTATAGTTGAAATATATCCGACAAAATCTCAAAATCGTTACAAACTCACACTCTGAAAAACAATATATCATAACATCGGTTGTTTGCAAGCATTCTAAATTCTCGCGATCGAGCACTCGAGATATGTATAAAATTATATAAAATACTCCTATGTCGTGATAATATGCTTACATTTTGCTGATACAATACCTAAGTTGTAGATAATCATAGCGACGGCGTGAATATGCACAAGTGAGTGAGTGAGTATGGTTTTACACCGCTTTTGGCAATATTTCAGCAATACACCCGAAATGGGCTTCACACATTGTACCTATAGGGGGAATCGAACCCGGGTCTGCAGCCTGACGAGCTAATGCTTTAACCACTAGGCTACCGACCCCACGAATATGCACCAGACTTTATGCATTAATATCAGAAAGGAAACACCAACACGTGTGGTTTACACAATGAATCCCCGTTGGAATTGACCTCTAATACAATATGTCATTTTAAACCCTGAATTGTGTTTAATGAAAACAAATAAATCACATAAATTGAAACTACACTCCCGAAAAACTGTAAAATTACAGTGCTGACACCAGGTGTTCGTATACGGGTGGACACGTCCTTTCCTACCAGCAGCATTCCTCTTGAGTTAAGTTGAATATCATATTTATCTTTTTTTTATTGTCAACTGTTGCATAATCACTACACAGACCCAGACGGGAAGTCTGAAACAGCGAAATGGAAAGCCAACGCGATGTGCGTGAATCAAATCTGACAATTTTCGAAAATTGCCCCGTCTTATGGCAACCACGATAAGAAGGCTCACAGTAATTGATATGCCAAAGTTGTATACGCCTGTATAAAAAGAGACCCTCCTGGTGCCAAGAAATATCTATAAGATGATAGTTACTATGAGAAAAAGGGTTCTTCAGAGAACTTGCAGACTGTTCCTTAACCTAAGGACACCGGAATCTAAATGGGGTGAGAGTGCAGTGAAACTAAAGCCCATAGACTGTGGGTATGCGACTTGTGAGTATCCGCGTCAGTTAGATTCTTTGGTGATTCACCTGGTGCATTTATGTGACACTTTCTCACTGTTTATGATCTGTTAAAAAGTAATATGACACAGTTGGACGGTCGATGCCAATGTGTGGGAACCAGAGTGTGAGGCCGTTCAATATATCTGCTGTTCCGGTGACAGTCGAATGCAGGTGTTGAGCATGACTGAGCTAAATGTGACCATCATTAATTTGTGTGTGTGTGTGTGTGTGTGTGTGTGTGGTTAGGTGGGGGTATTTATTTATCACACATTTATCAGTACATTATGCTTGAACTGTTTTTGTTAAACTTGATGATAAACTGAATTTCTTTTTCAAGCATTTCGGGAACAAAGAATTGTTTAGAACCCCCGTACCTTTGGGCATGTCTTACCTAATTTTGACTTTTCTAACTCATACTTGAACATAACGTGTTGCCTTATCATCTTGTTGGGGACTATGTGTTCATTTTCATAGATTCCATGTTTGTATCCACTTTGAGATAAATACGGGTAATTCACTCTTGTCTATATGCATGTAAATACTTGATATATACTCAGCAATATTCCAGCTATATGATCGAGTCTGGATCAGACAAACCAGTGATTCACATTATGAGCATCGATTCACGCAATTGGGACCGATGACATGCATCAACCAAGTCAGCCAGCCCACCACCCGATCCCGTTAGTCGCCTCTTACGATAAGCATAGACGCCTTTTACGGCAAGCATGGGTTGCTTGAGACCTATTCTACCCCGGAACTTCAGTAGTCTCGCTGTCGGGATACGATATCATTAAATCAACAAGGTAACCGACCCCGAACTTACTATCCAATAAGTGGTCTCTGGCGACCAGCACATATTTTAGGGCAAAGGTAACCCAGAATGAGGTAGGCATGCATTAAAAGATGCATCCGAAAATGTTTGAACGATGGTACTTTAACTGGTCAGCTTTATGCATATTTCACTCAAACCTATGCACGAAATCAGGAATGGTAGATGACCCAGTTACCGATGCACCTAGTGCAATTTCAAAAACTCATTTTGTAAAAAAGGACATTTTGTCAATGAAGTTATTATATATATAATAATACACAGGAATGACAAATGGAAGTCAACTATCATTTAATACCAGTTTCCTCAAACAAATGGACCACGTCCGTTGGGTAGTGGATAGATCGGTGGTTCGATCCCCTGGCCACATCTTACTAATAAGACGTTAAAAGATGGTACATATTGTTACCTTGCCTCTCGCTCGGCGTTAAAAATATAAAACAAGGGCAAGTCAGTTTGGAGTTGTTAAAGTGTGTATACTGTCATTCATTCATGTTATAACCATTTTATAAAACCAGCAATAGACACACACATATGTACATGTACGTCGCTATATAAGTGCAACGATCTTGATCAAACGCCATTTCACCTCACATAGTCAAGCCAAAAGAGAGTACAAGTCCAACAAGAAAGAAGTGAGCAAAGCGCACATAACCCCGTTATCCCCGCTGGTCAACAACAAATAGTAAACAGTTTGTTAATTAATGAAATATACCTGTTACTTTAAGTCAGAGGAACTGCCCTTTCCTTTGTAACCCCATGAGGATGCATTATGTTTGAAATGAACACGTTTTTGCAAATATATTTCATTCTAGTGTGGGATAATCGACTGTGGGATAGCACAACATAAATTATTGATGTTTCTTAATGTGTCCATGGAAACGGTAAAAATTTACAAATTCAGAATCTTCAAACGAGCAAAAGGCACAAGTACTCCTTGTGGAAAATGTGTTTAGCACGTTTGGTGAAGCTAGGGTGCATGGTTAAAAAGTTATGGGCCGTACAAAAGCTCGGACGAAAGGCCGGACGCTATACACCCCCAATTTACTTCGTACACGGGGATATAACAAGGTGCACGGATACACGTTGTTAGCTTTGCTTTCTTGGCATGTTGAACTGTGGCATTGAGTCCTTGTGGGTAGCACGATGGCATAATGCTGGCCAAGTGCAAGCTACCACGCACACTCCCGCATGCCTCTCCACACCTCAACAACAATGACTATGAGTATGTGTATAGACCATAAGGAGTTTTATCCTGAAAACGCCGACAAAATATCGAGATACGCCTAACGGTTCATCCAAATCCAAACTACGGTATAATCCATGTACGTATAAAAAATGATCCTACATATAATTCCATGCGTCTAGCACAGATTATTTATGTACAAAATAAAGCTAAACGCGGTCAGAATGAGAGTCTTGGTTCGAAGTCTTGATTCAATTTAAATAGTTATGGGAATATACTGGCCATTTCATTCTGCAAATCCGTCCAGTTGGGCAATCGATTTCTCGAAATAAGCTGTCCTATCGTGGAATAAATATGCGTTTGTTAAAGCAAGCTAACCCACGGTTGTTTAAACACAATCCAGACGTCTATTATCTATGCATTGAGGTATTAGTGATGCAGGCTAGGTACAATTTGTGGTTGAGCGCCCACCGTCTGTGTCCTATACTAGGATTTACTTGTTCATGAACCAGATGCGGAATAAATGGTTTTGTAGTTTTACGACTCTCATGGGAGAATATGGGGCCTTGGAGAACTCTTACAGTAATCCTTATTTTGATTCACAAGCGTCATACGAAAGGCAGCAGCTTTCATAAATGGCGACAGATAAAATCCCCGTGGTATTACAGAGAGGCTAAAGGGACCTTCGGAAAGAGTTGGCTAAAAAGCATTGAAAGCCTGGGCCGATTAAGGGTTGGAAGACAGATGTATCTCCCAGTCTCAGTACAGGGTAGACTGGATCAGAGATGGCGCTGTATATGTCATTAGTTAAGATGAAGATAAGATGATATCATTCAAGCCCTTTTTTACAATCATTATGAAAATAAGAAGTTTATTCTTACGAATTAGAAGTGTACAATTGCATGTTGATGATAGTATCACTGAATACATCGCTAGGGCTATCAAGTGTCAATAATGCTGATTTTAGAGTGTTCATTTTGCTAATATTTGAACACAAGTATATTTTTTACTTTGAATTTCTTAAGAAACAAGTCCAGGAATATGGTAAAACACCGCATTCTCGAACTTACTTGTACCTCGAATTTCAGTTGAATTATTGAGTTCCACTTATTTTTATTCAGTGAGACGTTTTAGTAGCTTTTTTGGTAAGCTCTTAACAATTTCCAATGTTTTGTTCAAACTGTCAAATCTGACACTTTGAACAAAGGAAAACAAAAAGGAAGCTTATCCTACCTAGGCTTTTAGTTTCTCATGTTTTATTGACGCAAAAAAACCCACCAAAAACAAAAACAATTGAAGCGATGACATGTCCTTGCGTTCGTGTGATTTTTATAGCACAGTGACTATACATCTGTGTCCTTGTCATTCAAACTTATATTTTCTGCAAGAATAAAAATAAGATGGAACGCGATTGGACAATGCTGGGAGAGAAAATAGGTTTAGGTTTGGTTGAATGTCATATATATTGCACTATTAACGTAAAAGGTGGTGATGTTCTGGACAAGTATCGCTATTCCAATCAGTATTTGGTCAATTAAATTCATAAGTGTCGTCAATTCCCTCCGAATACAGAAATTTTGTGAATAGCGTGCCAACCCATGCTTGCCGTAAAAGGCGACTATGCTTGTCGTAAAAGGCGACTAAGGATCGTTAATGCATGTCATCGATCCCAATTGCGTGGATCGTTACTCATGATATCAATCACTGGATTATTTACAGACAGCCGTCATATAGCTGGAATATTGCTGAGTGCGGCGTAAAACAACAAACAAACAAGCATAGTATGCCAAACATGATGGAGAGGTTATCTGTCCAGTATGTTTATTACCTGAAACTGTAGATCAAAACTGTAGTATTTTGCTGCCAAGTGTTTGATCTAGATCGCACAAGGCTGACCCGTTTTACATAAACATTAATATTCCTGATGCCGGTGTATTACTTAAACCAGGAGTAAGACAGTTGCGTTAGCAGTATCAACATATTAAGATTGCAAAAGTCCACCCAAAAAGCGGCATACAACATCATTAAATTTGAAAGCAAATAAAACTTGATAAACAAAGACTTTACTAGGCTTCACTCTTAAACCTGAAGACATGTCCATTACCCTTTTATACTGGATTCCACAGCGCCATAAAAATCCGTACGAAGAGAGATAAATTGCTGGGTCAACCAATGTACCACCAAATATCTGTCTCAAAGATTAACCATAATATTTGATACATATCAAGGATGGATTCACTATATTCACTGACAATATTTCATACAAGTGGAATCAGAACCATGTGAATTCTCAAAAACTCAAAGAATTTGCTTGACCTTTTTACAATCTCTGACAAGAACCCAGTTCAATACTGTCCAAACATTTGATTTTTCTACTTTGTGCACCACTGTCCCATATGACAAAAAAACTTAAAACTTAATTCCTTGATCCATGGGGCTTTTTGTTTTACAAAAAGTAGTGACAACAGATACAGTTACAAATCTATCTTCCGAGCTTCAGGACAATTTGTCAAAAGTGAAAGCAAATGTCATCTAAAAACAATATGTGAAATCCTGGAATTTCCCATTGATAACATCTTTGTAAATTTAGGGGACAGACATTTAGGCTAGGAGTAAGCATCCCACTGGGGACCAATTGTGCTCTCCTTAATTTTGCTGATCTGTTTCCTTATGCATTTGAGTCGGAATTTCTGCAAAGTCACAACAAGGTAATTCGGCCAAGACGTTTAACTCAAGCTTCATGTATATTGATGACCTGATATCATTCAATAACCATGAACTAGCTAAGTCCCTTCCACTTATTTAGAAATATAGGAGACCAGTGAGACCGACTCATCTCTTTCATATTCTAAGCATAAAGATATATAGTGACAAAACATTATCCACAAGATTGTATGACAAGAGGAATAACTTCAACTTTCCAGGAGTCAACGTTCCCTTAATGTCGAGCAATGTTGCAGCAACTCCATCCTTTGGCGTTGAGGTACAATCGTGCATGCTCTTTCTTTCTTTCCTAGATATCATACGACTCATGCTGAGAAGGTGTCACAACATTCGAGGCCTCAGTAGAGCTTTCATTGTTGACAGGCACTCGGATGTGGCCTGGTTCCCATAGCTCGGGATAACAGGTTTCGGCTGTAGTGAGCCTGGGCTGACGTTGCTTTCTGACGATGTTTCAGTTATGTCAGATTAGTGAGTGTTTAATGCCGAAGGTACAAAGGCCGTAACAATTTACCATTTCAGTATTACTAACGAGCACATAAACTGCCGAGCAATGGAAAGTGTACATCCATGTTTGATGGGAACATGAAACAAACTAGAAATGGTTACTATATTGTCATGTATTTGATACTTGGCCTTTTATTGCGGTGTTCAGGTGACTGTGTGCAACCTGGTAACGTTTTGAAGGTTTGTAAGTTTGATTCAAATCCAGTTTTCGAGTGTATGCTTTCTTTTCCCCGGCAGCGCAGATGGTGATGACGGTGTTTTGTATTGTATATTTGTTTGTTGTTTAACGCCACACTCAGCAATAATCAAGTTCCATGACGGCGGTCTGTAAATAATCGAATCTGGACCAGACAATCCAGTGGCTGACAATATGAGCATCGATCCACGTAATTGGGATCGATGACATGCATCAACCAAGTCAGCGAGCCTGAAGACCCGATCCCATTAGTCGCCTTTTACGACAAGCATAGTCGCCTTTTACGGCAAGCATGGGTTGCTGATGACCTATTCTATCGCGGATCTTCACGGGCCGGTGATAACAATGAAATTGCAAGGAACATTATCAATGAATAGTATTTAATTCGAACACAACGATAAACTCTGCATATTGAAATGCAGTTTCTTAAACGACTGGGCTACGTTTGAAACATTTCATCTGGTTCGTAAATATTCGAGTCTGGACCAGACAATCCAGTGATTGACAATATGAGCATCGATCCACGTAATTGGGATCGATGACATGCATCAACCAAGTCAGCGAGCCTGAAGACCCGATCCCATTAGTCGCCTTTTACGACAAGCATAGTCGCCTTTTACGGCAAGCATGGGTTGCTGATGACCTATTCTATCCCGGATCTTCACGGGCCGGTGATAACAATGAAATTGCAAGGAACATTATCAATGAATAGTATTTAATTCGAACACAACGATAAACTCTGCATATTGAAATGCAGTTTCTTAAACGACTGGGCTACGTTTGAAACATTTGATCTGGTTCGTCCTTGCAAACATAAATCATGAAAGAGGTAATATAGAGTAACAACTTACCATCATCCGAATCGTACAGGTAATCCAATTGCGTCCATCTGAATGCTTTGATTAAGTCCGCCATGGCATCCACATATGACGGTTTCACAAATATCACATATGGCTTTGGTTGATTGTCCGTGGTTCCAGACAAACTAAATGATATGTAGGGCATGTGAAACGTATTACTAAACGACTGTATGATACTAAAAGATGACATGGATGTCTTTCCATAAAATGCGAACACTCCTCCTGCCATCTGGACACAGACTGAAACAGAGCAAACATAATTATTGAGTGAGTGAATGCGGAACATATTAAAAACAACGTATTTAAACAGTAATTGGGTAAGACGCGGTTTTGGGATCGAACCGCCGACAATCTGCTTTCCGGGCAGACGCTCTATCCATTCCACCAATTTCAAGTTTAAGATCATGATATAAAGATAATTTCGAGATCGTCAAATATATAAACTTAGGTTTGAAAGATTTAATTACCCTTTATTGACAGTAACACGACATTACTACGGAAGCCTTTTAGGGCCATTTGTTTTTTTGGTTTTTTTTCGATACTATCTTGAAATTTCAAGATGCTAAGTTGAAATTTCAACTTAGTTACTATCTTGAAATTTCAAGATACAGAAGTTGATAATATCTTGAAGTTTCATCTTAGTATCTTGAAATGTCAACTTTATATCTTGAAATTTCAACTTATTATCTTGAAATTTCAAGATAGTATCGAAAAAACAAAAAAACAAACAAATGGCCCTTAAAGGCTTCCGTACATAAGTTTCACTCTGTTCATAACATACCAAAGACATTTGAGTAAAACGTCATCGTTATCAGTTTCGGAAAGCAGGGTGGCAATGTCCCATATAATGCTTGATTCGCCTTGGTGGTATTCCTAGGTTTGTCAGCACCATATACAAATTTTCCCAAAGCGACAGGTAACTATTGCTTGACTAACCAACTTTGACTTATCCTGGTATAAGCTGTCTGACAAATGGGAGGTTACTTTCCGGCCTGACACAAACCTGACACGCTGGGACTGCTTCAGCTCAAAACGGCGTAAAACCAAACTCACTCTTTCCCACCTGGTTGGATGATTTCTTTGTGACAGAAAAACAGGTCGACTGTAATCGAATATAACTTTACTTCTTGAAATTATGTACAAATGGCGTTTAACCCAACTCACTCACACTTCGTAATGTCTGATGTATGATAAAGATGACGTGAAACAACCTTTATTTGAAACAAGCATACTATTTACTATCAGCCGACACGCCTGACACGTTTCGTTGACTACATGTTGGTATTTCTGTTGTATATCCTGCAATAAAAAAGGTCAACCGACACCTTCCATCACAAACGCTTCTCTTCTGGGGAGAGGTCAGACAGATCGGCCCTTGCTTCACTCAGCACTCCGCGAGTCCAATTGTTTGTTCACCTGCCTTAACCTTGCCAAGAGATATTCGTCAGACAAGAGACGTGGGTCATGTAACAAAGGTTATTCGAGTCTGACAATTCTATTTTAGTAATACGCCTTGAATCCGCAACTTCCCGACCATGTGTACTCTGTGAGTCGTGGTCGATACGGTATACAGTTTTCCTCATTCGCCCCCATAGCCTCAAAATGTTTCTTTTCAATTAGGCGAGGGAATACTACCTCGAAACGTGGGATTTGCAAAATAAATTTAATAGTTCCCTCGCCCGCAGCTTCTCCTATGGTTGCAACTGCTAGTGTCGTTAACGTTATGGATGCTGCTGCCATTAAAGATGTTGCTGCCATTAAAGATTATGCTGCATCAGTTGGTGCTGATGTTACTGTTGATGCAAAGAAACGTTGACTAGCGCTCAACGTATGCAGGTCAGCATAATTATTTCCCCATATGAAGGCAGTCTAAACTGATGCTTCCGATATGAGATGTCACTCAAAACTGTTAATGTGGGTATTAGATCCACGTTCTGGGGAAGGAGCCAGACCGTAGCTAGCTGATGACGTCGAATCATCGGAGTCATCAGAATCACCACAATATTACCGTTGTCTAGATTGATATATAGTGTAAATCCTTCGGATTTGTATCCATAAATGATCAAATTGTTAATGTGTGATCGTATTATTATCACGTTATAAGATATATCCCTAATAACACAGGAGCCGAATCTCCCCTTACTATTTGAAATCTTGTACAGCAACTTAGACTATGTTATCGAGTCTGCCAGGCTCTTTGGTGTACTTCGTGTATCGTGATGTACTATTTAATAAATTAACAATGATTAGATGAGGTTAAGAACACGATACTTATATGGATGCCCTTTCTGCAACAAACACTGATGATCTGAACACGTCCATCGATACGCCACATTTATGTGTACATTATCTTCGTCATCTCTGCTACACTGTCTAGTGTTTTCGTTTCATCTTCAGATGATGCCATGGCCAACAGCAGCACCAGAACCACACCACCAGTTGGTAAACAAAGGGAACATCTTCTGTGTTTTGGTCCCCGTGGAATGATTCACCAGTCGACGTCGTTGTAAATGGTAGAACAACAAATGTACGTTGGATGGCAATGAGTATAAATGACAGTAAATAACAATGTTAATCAAATGTTTTTGTGGACGAAACATGTTTTGCCCTCTTTCAATCATGAAGATGTTTTGTATTTATGGGCATGATCTATCATCATAACCTCAATTAAAAATATGACTTCCAACTAATAATATACAGTATTCATTAACGTTCTGCTTATTAAGAGGACATTCAAGAAATATATCATAGACATTTTCACACGGATATCCCCACAAGCATGGGTATAACAAGGTATAACATAACAAGTCAGCATTACGAGAACGACTGGAATGTCTTTAACAATTCTGATGTATATTTGCTCTCCTATCCGCAGATAAAAAGAAACAAGGACGTAAATGTATTTCTAGTCTTATATTATTTTTGAAATGTACATTCATATACAGATAAATGTGAAGAATATATTCTACATTCCCGACAAACGTCATTTTATATTCAAGTGTTTGGTATAAAATGTGTTGTTTTGTACCAGTTCGAACATGTTGTAAATCAATGCAGGTCCTAACAATTGCATATAATCTTCATAGGTTTTAGTCTTACGTCCGCTAGATAGGGTCTTCCAGCTTGTTTCTGACTAGTTCGAGATGCGAAACAGCACATACATTAATATATACAGCAATTGTTAATTTTGTCAAATCAATCCTATTCTCTTATGAAACAGTCTTTATGCGTTGCTGTAATACTAATCCAATTTATTTGTTTATAGATATCCATGTGCAAGTGATGTATCAAGCTTTTTTAATCATTATGATTATCATCATTATTATGATTCTGCTCATTTTACTGTCCCTGACATACATGTAGTCATCGACATGCCCACCACACAGACAGGCAACCTTCATCCTCTCTCCTCCTTCTCATCCACCTCCTCCTCATCTATCTCATCCATCTGATGTGACCACTGCGACTTCTCTACCGATTACTGCTAAGCCGAATACTACCGCTGTTACTATGACTGCTGTTAATACGCCCAACTAGTACTACTGCGACTACAACATCTACTACGACACGATACTCGTGACATTTCCGTTGCTGTAACCAGACTCTTAAAAGAGAAAAACGTTAGTTTCCTTCGAAATACAAAAGTAATGCATTCCTTAATTAGGGAGAGTTCACATTTAAGATAAAATCGATATATTCAGCGTTGTTGTTTTTAATCAATCAATACATCTCTTTCATGGCACGGACGAGCGATAAACATCAATTGGTAATATTTTCGTTACAGTAAATAAAATCATTTCCTCTTACAAACCACTTGTTCCTCTCTCCCTAAGGACATCAAAGCAATGAGTTGCCCTAAGGAGCCTTGGATTAAACCAACAAGAGGCTTCGCAGCAGTTGCACCACTTCAATAATCATTTAAATTGCATTACTGTTATTAGATAGGAGAGCTATATATCCTGTTCGTTGACACGGTTAGGCTTAATAAGCCACGACATGAGCTGAAAACAAGCAAATATCTAATTAAAGAGGACTCTTATTAGAAGAGGAAGGGGCCACCGTGCATGCCCCGTCCTCTTGATGATCGGAAACTATGCGTAATACAATCACATTTATTGGATTTGGGGTATGAAGTGATATTCGCAGAAGGTGGATATGACAAAGTCCAAGGCGGATATCATGTTCAACGTTTGATCTCCAGGATATTCCGGTACCCATTTATGCTGGTTAAAAGATTTGTGAAAATCTGCAATATCATGATGTAATGACCGCATTATAATCTGAGGTGATTATAACCCACAAGGCCAGCAAGAAGTGCCATAGATGTCATGTTAAATCGATCACATTTAGCGTCAAGTATTTTACGTCTTAAAATCAGTATGAATCATCACTTGGTTACTTCAGATATACCAAGCTCAGCTTGCGATTAATATAATAAGACAGCGGTACATTAAAAAAATCATCTAAAATCAATAGTTAGTCAATTAATTCAACGCTAGTTATTACACCGCCACACGAATTAGACGGGGGCACGGGTGGCCCAGTCGTCTAAGGCGCCGCCATTCGCTGTGAAACCTATGATTGTGGGTTCGAATCCCGATTCGCCCCGATTATGTTTCTAGGTTTGTCAGCACCATATCCGTGCTCGTGGGTTTCACCGAAGTGGTAAACGTCTGAGACCTGCATCACTTCGGGCTTTCCTCCCACATTAAGCTGACACGCCGTGATATAACTGGAATACTGTTAAAAGCGGCGTTAAACCCAACTCACTCACTCACTCACGAATTAGACACCTAACTCAGTCCTTGTACCTTTGAGTGCCTCTGAACTTTTGTTTGTGACTGTGCGCATCCAGTGATCGCTCTTATTAGATAAGAATGTTCAGTATGTGAAGATGATTACGTAAACACGTGATTAAGTGTCTCGAAATGTCATATCCAATATGCTTTGCCAGCATCTTCAGACACACTGTAAATACATTGCGGAATTGAGAATCAAACAATCATTGAACATGACGGCTGTCCGGTTCCAGAAGTGGAATACTATAGACTTGTAAAGTCATGTTCGATATGTGAAGGTGATATTGGACAAGATGTCTGTCGCTAGACAATGGTAAACATGTTTGACAAACTAGAGGGCAGTGTGGCTGCATGTAAAAAATGGATTACACTTTGTAAGCATTAGTTTAGGGAGTATGAACATCAGCTTTGGGTCTAAGTAGGAGGTACGTGTGCATGAAATTATAGAGTCTTTAACGCCGATTTGAACAGTATTTCCATGATATGACATCGTTTCAAAATATAATAACATATTTGTTTGAAAGTTATAAAGTCGAAATAATATCATTTCTATTATTTCTTTGAATGTCTTTCAGTCCGTGTACGTGTGTTCTCATTCATAGATTGGAAAAATAACGCACAGGATATAGCATACGTTAATATGATGAATCCAACACAAACAGAATTGCTAATCAAATAAGTGATCCCCTTAACTTTTTCTGTACGGGCACCTGGTATATTCAAGAACCTTACAGCCGATCTTGTTCAAAACACTCTGGTGACAGTCAGCTTCACGTTCATCGACTGTAATATGCTACAGCAAAACAATGCTAATAGTTTTTGATGGCATCTCATTCCTCCTTGAAGTTTGCACATGCGTCACGTCAAAATGTGAACATTGAAAACAACATGTTCACATGTAGTTTCTAACTTTGATGGTTCCCTCATTGAAATAGTCCATAATTATGAACGGACGGATAGGTAGACTCGGAAATAAGGTATGCAACTTGACACTTGTAATATTACTTAGACAATGTTTTGAAACAGGTTATTAATTTCATCTTCTGTACTGTTTGTTATGACGTTTGAACCATACATACCATGTTTAACCAGCCAATTTCTAAATGCCAATCAAACATTTGGTTATATTATTGTCTTTTCAAGCGGTTCCATTAATGCAACAAAAGCGACAAATGAAGAAATCTGCTTAAAGCAGAGCCCATTGTACATAGTCCAGAGACCATTGTTCAGTGTCCAGAGTCCATTGTTAAAAACGATCCAAGTGACAGAACTGTCTAAAAGGCAAACAATGTAGTTATTATATCAGATAAAACTTCTTCTCAATTTGACCCTTAATATAAGATGATGTTTATTCTTGATGGGACTGCGTTACTAAACATCGCTGATTGGTTGCTATATAACATGTCATCATAGTGAGTGAGTGAGTGATTGAGTTGGGTTTAACGCCGCTTTTAACAGTATTCCAGTTATGTCAGCTTAATGTGGGAGGAAAGCCCGAAGTGATGCAGGTCTCAGACGTTTACCACTACGGTGAAACCCACGAGCAAGGGTATGGTGCTGACAAACCTAGAAACATAATGGAGGCGAATCGGGGTTCGAACCCACAATCATAGGTTTCTGGCGTGCCCAAAGGACGCAACTCTGCACAGCGAATGGCGGCGCCTTAGACGACTGGGTCACCCGTGCCACCTCCATTGTTAAAAACAATCCAAGTGACAGAACTGTCTAAAAGGCAGACAATGGAGTTATTATATCAGAGAAAACGTCTTCTCAATTTGACCCTTAATATAAGATGATGTTTATTCTTGATGGGACTGCGGATTCCTTAACATCGCTGTTTGGCTGCTATATAACATGTCATCACCGGTGAGGTGAGTCGCATAGGGTTTAACGTCGCGTTCAAGATTATTTTACTTATTTAGCCTCTGTTTGTGTATGCTTGTGCGTGTGCGTGTGCGTGTGCGTGTGCGTGTGTCTGTGTGTGCCCATGTGTCTGTGTGTGTCGACAACTTTCTTTATCCTCTCCATACCGAGCGCCACGCAGGGTAGCATGTACCATCGTGTTTTGTATTTTGGCATGAACCACCCAGGGGATAGACGCTCTGTCCACTACACCGCGGAGGTGGTTACATGTTATAACAGAGAACGCCAAACATAAGGCACCCCGAAGTGCCTTATGCCAGCAGACTCGATTTAACACTCGTGAAGTTGATAAATGAACTTCACTGATGAAACTAATCGTCATTCCATCCAGTGCAAGAAACACCAGCGTTAAATAAGGTATAATAGCTTAACCTATCGACTTACACCTAACTCAGTATGATTGGACGAAACCCAGCAACATGTGAACATTCTTGTACATCTCTTCTGTCTCGGTAAGATAGGATAGGTCTAGGTGTGATAAGCACAGCATGCTTGATTATTCTTGACTTATTGGCAAGGATATTTTTTTATGTTTGATGTTTAACGCCGTACCCATCGTTATTCCGGCGATAATCTCAACTCTATAATCGACAAACCAGGTACTGGTATTATGAGCATAAGTGCACGCATCTTTGGTTACGAAGTCCCGGGTCTGGCATCATCCGATCCATCAAGTCGCCACGTATTACACGCAAAGGTTGCTGGATACCGATTCTGATAAGGAGTGAGTGAGTGAGTGAGTATGGTTTTACGCCGATTTTAGCAATATTCCAACATTATCACGGCGGGAGACACCAGAAATAAGCTTCACACATTGTACCCATGTCGGGAATCGAACCCGGGTCTTCGGCTTGACGAGCGAACGGTTTAACCACTAGGCTACCCGACCGCCCCTTCTAAAAAGGAATCCGCAGGTGACAATAAAGAGACAGAGGGATATTGGAACTAATCTCGATAGAAAAGTTGTGAGTCACGTGGCTAGGTGTACAAGATGTCAAGGTCACATATTCTCTTTACGGAGGTGGTGTAGCTTCAATTGAAACGTATGTTTAGAACTCTGTATGAATTTCAACAACTGAACGATGGTCATAAGTTATGGTTATGGCTTACATTATTATCACGTTTATATTTCTATAGTAAAAAAAACACTGTATATGATTTGTTTGTTTGTTGTTTGATGTCGCAATTAGCAATATTGCAGCTATATGACGGCAGTCAGTGAATAATCGAGTCTGGACCAGACAATCTAGCGATTTACATCATGAGCATCGATCCACGCAATTTGGATACGATGACATGTATTAACAAAATCAGGGAGCTGGCCATTCGATCCCGTTAGTCGCCTTTTATGGCAAGCATGGGTTGCTGATGACCGATTCTACCCCGGATCTTCACGAGTCACACAAAATATGAATCTGATTTAATGTAGGTAAAGGCACTGCAAACATGTTGTCAGAATTTTACCTAGGGTCAAACACTGAAAGCTGTACGTGTATTCCGTACTTGATCCTTAATATAAAGATAGAACAAACCTATGTGGATACGAATGATCACCGATGCAATTCCCTATTTTGACTAGTACCATATCTACCCGTGTGGGGGCGGTCGGGTAGCCTAGTGGTTAAAGCGTTCGCTCGTCACGCCGAGGACCCGGGTTCGAATCCCGACATGGGTACAATGTGTGAAGCCCATTTCTGGTGTCCCCCGCCGTGATATTGCTGGAATATTGCTAAAAGCGGCGTAAAACCAAACTCACTCACTCACTCTACCCGTGTGGTTTTTTTCAGGTGAACGATTGACTAGCCCTCAGTGACGGGTGCCACCGATGGGACAGTGTACACTCACCTCGCGAACCTGTGGTATCATCACTATTCAATAGCGATTTATAAATACATATTTATGATTTGTAGTCTAAACCATATTTTTGAGCCCTGCTTTCCGTAGAGATTTCTTATTTATGAAAAGGGATTTATTCATACAAACACATGTTCATAACAAAAAGGATTTTTATTAGATATTTTCCTTTATTTAAAACGCAAGCATTATCATGCTTTCATGTTGATATGATTACGTTTCGGATTTGTGACAGGATGAGGATGCAAGAAGTATCTCAGCAACTGTCGCCAGTAGGTAATATAATGGCATTACAACGGAAGCAAGAAGACTTACAAGGTGCCACGGAGGACATGCCGGCCTTTTTCCGGAACCCAGATCACTAAATTTTCATCGATTGCGACTTAAGATTACAAATGGATGAAACTGCGATTCTCAACAATATCCCGAGGAGACAAAATACTTGGAGAGGGCTACTTCAGATATCTTAAGCGCATAGGGCGTGGGGTGAGGGAGAAGGAAATTAAACTTCAAAGAAACCGATAGTTCTACATCTTTGAAGCAACACCGACGTGCAGGAGAGACCGGATATCTAAAAAGGTCCACCAATACATGTCGAGATGCGAAACAAAGCTTTGCGTTACCACACCAAGGATTAGGCATGGAAGATGGAATGACACCTATTGGTTCAATCTTCATTCCTAATTGCAACACGTGCACCTGTGGTCTTCCGTTTTTACACTCTTTTACACTTTAAGATGCCAAGAGAGTCACGTTTTCCTGGAACGTTTTTACTGTTTGTGTTGCACAGTTTTTGTGGCGACGAATTAGTCGACAGATTTCGACCATAATGAAGTCAAACTGATGTTGTAGTTCAGCTTCGGCTTGTTTTGTTAAGAAAACAACTTAAGGGCAAATACGATTATGTTTCCAGAGAAGGTAGCTCAATGAAGTTATTTCTATCTCAAAAGTTAAACGAAGTGTTTCAGAATCATATATATAAATTATAACGCACACCAAGAAACATAATCAGGGAGAACGAACCCACAAACCAACGATAAAAAAATCTAAGCACACTCACGCCGTTTCCTCCTTAGATTGTAGGGGGCGGTCGGGTAGCCTAGTGGCTAAAGCATTCGCTCGTCACGCCGAAGACCCGGGTTCGATTCCCGACATGGGTACAATGTGTGAAGTCCATTTCTGGTGTCCCCCGCCGTGATATTGCTCGAATAATGCTAAAAGCGGCGTAAACCCATACTCACTCACTTAGGTTGTAGAAGTAAACAATGTGTGAGTTATGGATGCGTCCTATACGGTGTGAAAGTGGTATGCATTTCATGTTTCAGTCATGATAAATGCAGAAACATGACTTATTCAAAACACTGCAAACTTAAGCACCAAACACAACAATAATACACGTGTAGAATACATCACCATCGCATAAACACGTGTTCAATTTTTAGCCACCATCACACATAGGTGTATAACTTTCTTCTACCCGGCAATTTTAACTACTTTGGTAAACGTGGTTGTGATCAATAATTCAGATATAAGACCGTGTTCCAAATCGGCTACAAGTTGCAGTCAAGCCCACAATGGCACAGGTGCCAAATGTTGATCACGTATACTTGTGTAGTCAAGTCGTGACCTGTGAAATATAAGATGTTCTGCATCAGAAGACTGACGAGCTGCTAGTTATGCCCGAAGGTTGTGTTTTTTTAGCCTCATTTTTCATGGGCAGATTTCCGTGTCAGTAAACCTGACAACAGAGAACTTGGTATTCTCTGCCTCGTCAAATAGTCATGAACAATGACTCGTTGTGTTACTCTCAGCCAGATGTTTTAATTCATCCAGAGTAGAGGCGCTCCTGATAGCTGGCGAGTGGGTGGGATTGAATGCCGGTAGGGATGAACACTATTTCAAATTCATCATGTTGTATAAGCTCAATGAGAATTATAACTCAGAACAGGGAATCCTACGATGGTTGTCGGACACAACACCACACGGTGAAGTGTGCGGGCTTAGATACCAACAAGGCAACCATGAACCAAGATAT
This sequence comes from Haliotis cracherodii, assembly GCF_022045235.1. Classification (NCBI taxonomy): domain Eukaryota; kingdom Metazoa; phylum Mollusca; class Gastropoda; order Lepetellida; family Haliotidae; genus Haliotis; species Haliotis cracherodii. The sequence continues at coordinate 9,116,504 of NW_027266341.1, read as the reverse complement.
GATCACTATCAATTTTCAGCGTCGTGCAACGACTGTTTGACTGTAACCTAATAGAGAAACACGTCAATATAGTATCAGGATCATCTTGAGGTTACAGAGTAAAGGAATAACATCACGGCTGGTTGGATATGCCAATTATTTTGTTAAACTAATTATATTTCATCGGCTTCTTCTTTCAAACAAAGGAATGTAATGTCTTGAAAGGGTGTCCTGACAAATGTTCAGTCTCTTACAATGTTAAAGGCACAGGAAAAGGAACTAAATGGCTACACAAATACTAACCAAAGAATCGAACAGAATAGAAAGCACCATTTGGACTAGCCATAGCAGAGTATACAACCTTGACCTTTCATTAAATAAGCCTTATATATCGTTTCTCCCTGCTGGTTAGATCAAGCTGGATACGCTAAGTGTGTGAAGAAAGACCAGATATATTTGTTTGTTTTTTTGTTGTTTAACGCCGCACTCAGCAATAGCCAAGCTATATGACGGCGGTCTGTAAATAATCGAGTCTGGACAGACATTCCAGTGATTGATATCATGAGCATCGATCCACGCAATTGGGATAAGATGACATGCATCAACAAAGTCAGCGAGCTTGACCACCCGATCCCGTCAGTCGCCTCGTACGACAAGCATACTCGCCTTTTACGGCAAGCATGGGTTGCTGAAGACCTATTCTACCCCGGAATCTTCACGGGTCAGAAAGACCAAATGACTCAGGTAGAACTGCTAACCTAATTCCAAACTATTATATCATGGTTTTCTAATAAAAGCGACAAACACAATTTCCTGAACATGAGAAATGTTTTATAGTTATTCCTTAATTAAATAGCTTGTTTTTCCAGTTGCCGATTACTGAGACTGTTTGTAAAATTTTATAATAAGGCTACGGGCAGTTTATAGGCCATTATTCAGCACTGACATTAATTTGTTAATTTCACAACTTACAGTAGCTCACCTGAATGTGAAGACTGACACCTACACCACGAACGTGCTCCTAGCAACGACAGCATGGACAACATCCGCCACAACGTTTCGGGGAACTAGAACCCAATTATTAAGGACACCATAAATCTGATATCGTAAGACCCGATGCACATGGTGCTTATTGCTTTAAGGTGAAATACTCAATCATTGCGTTTCCCAACATAGTGATGATGCCAGGGTTTCGCGACAAGGTGAGCGTATCCTGCTCCAAGAGTGGCACCCGGTCACAAACATATGTAAAGGGAAGTCAATTGTTCATCTAAACAAACACAGGAACATGATGTTCAAACGACAAATTATGAAGTTGCACCGCACGTTATGTAAGTGAGTGAGTGAGTTGGGTTTTACGTCGCTTTAAGAAGTATCTCAGCAATATCAATGCACGGGACATCAGACATGGCTTTCGCCCATTGTACATGATGAATGGTGAATTAGACTGCGACCTTACGGTTACGGAGCTAACACTGCAACCACTTGACCACCACACCGGTATAAGGGACAGTACGGGTACGAATATCGTGTTGTCCTTTACTGCTCAATGCCTAATACAACACATTATGGATTCACTCGGCTTTATTCACACCGTGACATTTAATATCACTTAACATAAAACCATTGTTGGCGTAATTCACAATTTCGAACGGCAAACAATTGGTACATATCTCCTTTAAGATACATGGCGAAAGTCACGCCAAAGTTAAAAGAAAAGAGATTGACAAAATGACATGTCACCCGCTGGAACCGCGCAGACAAATAATGAAGGAAAGGTTTATGTGTCATATATTTAGGATTCAAAGATGTAATGGTCACGAGGGATCATAACAAACATAGTGCGGTGGCAATACGACTGACAAGCACGTCAGATCAACTATCAGAGAGCGGTTGCTTCATTACGATTTTTATGCTGCCATGACATCGATAATTCCACAGGGGTGTCATATAACAGTTTGATTAATAAAGAATCTCTGTACCGACATTGTATATTCATTCCTCTGATATTGCTCTTTCAGTTTACTTTTTGCTGAATGGACATAAAGAAGCACAATTTATAACTTGTTGGATATCTGAACAGAATCATTAATTTTACTAGTAAACTATTAAAGTAATATGAAAATGTGTGCTTCATTACCTGGTAGATAATTCGCGAGGACGATGGAAAAAAATAGTTTAATAGTTCAGCAAAGTAATATGTCGAGAAATTCGTTACATTTAAGACACGTCGGTCAATAAGGATACAGACTTGTATTATGTTAATGGGTTAACGTTTATGGGTTAACGAATTAAATAAAAGCGCAATAAACATGACCATACCGATAAGCACTTTCTACAGACAGACTCGTTTGTACTGTTCTGAATTTATCAAATGCATTTGCTTATGAATCACTTTCAAAATGTGATCATGCCACCGCTGGCAACACATAGAGTTGGTCTCCGATAGACAGACCCCGTTAATCCAGAAACTACCTTTTGAGGACATTTACTGCCAGTGGCATTCTACATTTATGCGCGTGACTTTACTCTGTTTAATTAAACCGGAAATACGTAGATCCGGATGAATTGGCTGGGTACCACATCGTTCGGATTAGCGAGGTTTGACTATATGATATCCCCATGCAGCCCTTAAACAGTACCCATACCTATCACGAAAGAGCAATGTGTATTTCTTTCCGCGAACACCTGTTACAAACACATGCTCATCATTCTGTTGGAATCGTACAATCGACTGAGATTTCTTGTGGCTGTGAAAAGTGTTTTGTCGTTTTTATACACATTTATGAAAGATAACAGCAGCTTGAGTGTAAATGTTACATGAATGAATAACACAACTATGTTTGATTAGTGTTCATGTTTGAATACAACTGCATCAGTTTAATAGCTGTGCCGCATCACCATGTCACCTAAAGATGCTGATACGTTAAACACATAAAATAAAAGTACTAAACAGTCTTCAGATAGGATCTGTGTTTCAGTGTATGTTTCATGTTTAATGCAGTTTGAACGTTTACTTATATTTTTGAATGTGATGTTTCTCATGTTAACTGTGATATGCATATCCATATGCAAACATTGATAATTTGTTTTGTTTTCTCTTTGGTAAGACGTCGAAAAATAGTTCCAAAACGTCTAAATTTGAATATGCTAATAATTCGTAAGTTGAGCGAAATCCCAACCGCAAGTAAAAACCCAGACAGTTACTCTCTCGGGACCGACAAAGACTGTGCAAGTCGTTTCGTACAGTCAGAATGGAAATCCTCGCTAATCTCTGCATAACGCATTCGTATATCGACTTCCCACTCTGACTGGGGCCCAGTGGACTTAAGATTTCTCCTTGATTTGTTGGTAAGGACACCGACAGCGTGAGGGTAATTTCAAATCTTTTCGGTACATGATGCGTTAAGGACTAAGCACTAGATTGGACGTGTACTGGGCGTATTTCGTCACGTATATCCAACGTCTTGTGGGATCTGCATTCGGAGATATGTCTGTAACTTCACTCAGTTGAAGTGTTATGTTTTCAGGGTCGAGATAGGGTTTGTGAGTTAGTTATTTTGTTTGTTGTTTAACGCCGCACTCAGCAATTTTCCAGCGATATGACGGCGGTCTGTGAATAATCGAGTCTGGTCTAGACAACCCAGTGATTGAAATCATGAGCATTGCTCTCCGTAATTGGGGTACGATGTCCTACATCAAAAATTCATCGAGCCTTACAAGCCAATCTCGTTAGTCGTCTCATACGACAAGCATGAGTTGGTGAAGACCACGACCGCCTCCGTGGTCTAGTAGTAGAGAGTCGGGGGTTCGATCCCCGGCCGTGTCATACCAAAAGACGATACTTGCTGTTACCTTGCCTCGGCATTAAGAGGCAAAAACTAAGACTGCATTGTTGGCTCGGAGTCAGTATACTGTGTCTGAGTGGGGCATGATATCTCAGTGGGCGAGCACTGTAAAATCGGCATAAGTACAGACTAGTACAAGCAGCCACACACACGCACACTCACACACACTTATATACAAAATGTGATATATTTGATAAATATTCGACAACCAATCTTTGGTTTTGAAGGAAGATATCTGTAAGCAAGTTATTGGAAAAAAAGAGAATACCTAATTGCAGAGACGACCATAAATGTAGCATTGGAAACACGATAGCTATAAGGTGGTCTTAAACGAGAACTATTATTGCGGGTTGTTTCCGGAGAATGAGCCATATATTCTAGGTAAAGAGTGTCATTTAGAATAAATGCAATTATAGCTGTAAACAAGTCGTTAAATTGTCATTATTCTTTTCGGGAAAGATACATTAGTCTGTTACCTTGATGCTAATATCTATTCTTTTCTTGTGATCGATATAAGATTATATCAAATTAGTAACCGTGTTATTTAAGGCGATCTTATAACAATTGTCGGTTGGCTGAAACGATATGATGACGTGAAAAAATAAAAGGGTTATTCCGATTCTATATTGACCCGCGTTGAATTTCCACTTTCCTATGATTAGTTAACAAGATCGTCAGGAAGAATAAACAAAGAAACATTACGGTATTTGTTCCCGCTGCCGACCCTCTATCAGAAGTTGGGATACGTAGAGTGATGCAACACGGCTAACAAATAATTGAAATGTGTATCGAATTCCATTTATGGTTTCAATATTTACACAGCAGTGTCGTGCGATATAATTCATCTAATGTCGATGTCATTTTACCTTATTTTTTAAAGATATATTTTGCTATAATACATATTAATAAGATAGAATTTTACGTGTCCAACAAAGCATGTCACGTGATGAGTATCGTCCAATGCTTCATGTGATGGCTTTGCATATGTTTAAATCCTAGCATTAACACACGGCAATAATGGTCTTAATCTCTAAAAAAACCCATACTCTTTACAACAAAGACAATAATGCTGTATTTATCATAACCCCTTGGGCCATCTGTCTCTTATAACTGTGGCTGCAACAGTTGCAACAGTTTAAGAAGGATCGATAGTTCTTGGTACCATCAACATTAATCTATACTAGTAGTTTGTGTGTTATTCGACGTGAGTTTCACAATGTGCGTTATCATACATGTGCATGTGCACAGACCGATGTTTTACCAACATGCTAAGAAATACACGCCGATGCATCATCAGGTTACCGTTTTCAATCCAATACCGTGTCGATGAACCCTTTGTGCGGACTCATTGAAACCTTTGTCCGAACTCCATAAAACCATTGTCCGAACTCCATAAAACCATTGTCCGGATTCCCAAAAACCTTTGTCAGGGCTCCATAAAACCTTTGTTAGGGCTCCATAAAACCTTTGTCTAGACATCGTGATTCCGGAAACCCTATCTTTCGGACTAATTCCTTTTGAAGTCTATGTAGAATTAATTGGACATTTCTGGAAAAGAACATACCAGCATCGTGGATCTACGGAATGTCTGTCTCGAGTGAATTAATTTTGAAAGTTCCTACCCTAGGCGAGGAGCTGTCCCCATTAGTTCACGAGGGACAGATAATCTATATTCCGGAGTTGAGAGTCAGTTATCATTTATATATGCTACCTTAAGATTTTTTCTGTGAAAGTATAGAAAACAAAATATTTCCTGCTCAAACATAGAGACATTTCAGCTATTCTATTGTTAGATCGATGTCACATAAAAACGCCATGATGTCATGAACAATGGATGACGTCACCTTCAATTCTTAGCCTCTGGGCCTCTTCTCAAACAAGATCTGTTTAATTTGGTAATTTGAGTAAAACCTGTGAATTTTATTCATGAAAATATCAATTGGCAATACCAGAGAATACCCAGTCTAGATTATCTGCCGAAACAGATTAAAATGGAAGTTAGATACGTTTATATGAATCAGAACTAGACTTATTTCAACACATGTATATTTTGTACTTATAATGACATTCGATGACTAAGTATTGCGAAAAAGACAGCTTTTGAGGTTTTCAGGAAGCGTGTTTGGAACATGAGCAAGTCTTGGAAAGGTGGGTGAATGTGTGAGTGAGTGAGTTTTGCTTAACGCCGCTTTGAAAAGTATTCCAGTTAATATCACGGAGTGTCAGCTTCATGTGTGTCAGCGCAAACCCGAGGTGATGCAGGTCTAGCAATCTCAGACGTTAACCACTACGGCGAAACCCGCAGTCACGGGTATGGTGCTAACAAACCTGCGAACATAAACGGGGCGATACGGGATTTGAACCCACGATCATAGATTTCTGGCGTGCCTTAGACATTGCACAGGACACTGCGGCCCCCTTAGACGACTGGATCTGCCATGTCTCTCCAGAGAGTTAGACATAACAACATATGGAAAACAATAGATTTCTGGCGTGCTTTAGACATTGCACAGGACACTGCGGCCCCCTTAGACGACTGGATCTGCCATGTCTCTCCAGAGAGGTAGACATAACAACATATGGAAAACAATAGATTTCTGGCGTGCCTTAGACATTGCACAGGACACTGCTGCCCCCTTAGACGACTGGATCTGCCATGTCTTTCCAGAGAAGTAGACATAACAACATATGGAAAACAATTCATTGTGGGTCATGTTCTTCCTCATAGTAACGTAACATTTTCCCTTTACGTAGAAAACATCTCCCTATTGTGATATGTAGACGTTCTTGTGAAATTAAACATGCTTGAAGTTAACACTATATGAGTGTAAGAAAAAACAACTCTTGAACGTATCTGGTCATTTTCATAACATTACTATAAAAACTTTTTTTTTAATTTGACATTTCCAGTGGGCCAAAAGGGCATTTCTCTTATCTCGCCCTTTCCTTACCCGGACGATTCCACACGGGGCGGAGTCGTCCGGTTTAACGAGGTTTCTCATAAAACAATAATGGCCGGGTCTCTTGAGAATTCTAAAACTTGCGAACCTGACATATACATGTCTTTAAAGAGCAAAACATATCTGGAATATAAAGGCAAACAAATTAATGAAAACCATTGTAGTGGCAACAGACACATATTAACAATGGTGAACATAACCCTTATGCATGAATGTGTGTTTATAGTTTTTGAAATGTTTATGTATTTTGAAAGAGTTTTCAATATTCTTTGAAGAATCTTAAAATACACTACAGTGATTAAGTTTCAACGTAGCTCGTAATATGATATCAATCGTTTTTAGGTGCAAATTTCTGTGATGTTTTCCAGAAAGAGAGTTCTGATCAGACATTCGTTTAACGAGAGTTTTCAATTAGGTTGCGGAGAAATCAATGTTTCTTAGAGTAAAAGGGTACAACATATTTGGAGCAAGATATACTAAAAACATTCAAGCTTCAAAACAGAAACACTTATTTAAATGTTTGATTACATTTGTTTGACGTTTAGTAAAAGTAAACAAATATATCACTTGTAGGATTTTATTTTGTTATACACATAGGCACATGCACATAATAATGCACCAGTAAAAACAAAAGACAAAAAATATGATTCTAATATATATCCTGTTGGCTGGTTATAATCCTCGATTTCGCAATGTATCATATCTCCAATCTGTCATAAATGCCCTGAACCTATTCGTAGTCCAGATTTTTTTCTGTCTGGTTCGACTGACACGACGCTAAAGTAGAGGTGCTGTCAAATTACACTGATTTTTCACGATTGAAATGATCGGCAATATCACTAGGACTCGACCCGTCTTGGTGTCTCTAATACAAATGGGAACGCATTTTAGCATTAGAACCACTGTCTGCTGTCTTCACTTTCATGAAGTTTATATTGTCAACACTGAAAGGCCACAAGCACATAGCGCATGCAGTACAAATTTTTATGTGGAGAGTCTGTACACACAGATTACCTTCTCGTTGACATGGTATGATAAGTATACGTTGATACGTTACGAATAATATTGTATTGACTGGTTTCATCATGGAAAATAATTATCATTCTACATTTGGATGAACAAAATAATACCGTTTTAGGTATATTGTTAGGAAATTCTTTATATTTAGAACATAGGAATAACAAGTAATTTTCATCCGCCACTGAATCAAAACAACATTGAGCACATAGTCTCTTATTATATCATTGTGCCTCCTTAATTCAATTATTTATTTATGTAAACTACATCTAAACAGTGAAGTGATGTTCCTAGTCCTCTCCGTATCACATCCATTAAATAGCTTTCAGTAGAGAGTAATAATTAGTATTACTTATAGTAGCAACATTTACTACATCAATCAACTATTGAGCGAGTGAGTATGGTTTAACGTCACTTTTAGCGACATTCCAGGAGTACCACGGCGGGGGACGCCAGAAATGGGCTTCACAAATTGTAACCATGTGGGGAATCGAACCCAGGCCTTTGTCGTGACGAGCGAACGCTTTAACCACTTGGTTACCCAACAGCCCCCATTCAACAATAGAATTTTATTGTTGCATGTACATATCAATAATAGTTGACATTAAAATACTTCTTCATTGATTGTTCACATGCTAAGCTCAGTTGTTTAGATCAATGAGTGTAATACAACAACAACATATTGTAACATGTTCGTGGCAATACTCATTGAAACAATTTTACAAACAAAGTAATTTTAAACAGTTTCGACTGAACGGTTCGAGGTTTCGTTCGTACGACGCCCCGACTTTAAATGTAGATATATGTTGAACTCGCATACAGGGGAGGCACTACTCGGTTGGTTGTTGATTTCAAGGTCATGGGAGAGAGTTTTTCTTCATTATCACTAGAAGTGATGGAGATGGCTCGGGGGTATTTATCTTTATAATGTATTGACGACCCACAACACTGGATAGCGAAGGATGGTTTATTAGTGTTAGTTGCTGCACGCCACAAGGGAGTTGGTTTCTCTCACCCAGCCCCACTATGAAAACCCACAAACAGGACCGTGTTAAAATCAGTATCACATTTGCATCGTATATGTTGACATACCAGGCCTGGATGGCTGTCATGTGTTACATGGTTGAAGGGTCGTCAACGTCACCCGACGGCGTGGACTGGGGTTCACGCTAAAAAAACACTGGTGTATCTGACCTTGACTTGCTGACTACAGTGTCACAATACATTAACTAACTCATGAATAATACACATGTATGCTAGAGGTAAGGCTATCTTATTGTCAAAAGTTGTCCAAATAAAAATTAAGTATTATAAATTATATTTAACACAGTTGTAACATTGAAATGCATGTGGCATACCAATAATATTCTTAATTTCCCTTAATTGGAAATATATATGTACTCTGGTTTTAACAACGGGACTGTTATGATGGAAAAGGTGAAATAAAACCTGACGATGGTGTTTGCGGTGCATCGAGGTAAGCATCAGAGAGCACAAAAGGTTCTACATTGAGCTATATAATACTTTCACATATTCCAATCATACTTGAATTATCGAAGATGCCAGTGTAACACTTGAAAACTTCAGTATTAAAGTTCGTAAGGTCAACGTCGCTGGGGACACAAAACATTTCCTTGTAAATAACTTCTCCCGGAAACGAGAAGATATCCGGGCAATCCCTTGAGGTATTAGAAGACATTAAGGAATCGACCGACGAGTAACATACCAAGTTTCATCTAGTTATATTCCCAATCATTTGGCATTTCCAAGAAGCCACATGTTCCAGTTTAGAGCTTGTGTGAAAAAAAAGAAGAAAAACAACTTCATAATCTGTGTATATGTGTTTTCGAATGTCTGACGACCTTCTGGCAGAGCCGTGTATCGTGTTCGGAAGTGAAGCTCTCACATACACTGATGTGTCATAGGGCATTCGTTGATTTTATAGCATATTCGCTGCACTAGGGAGAATATGCAGTAATTGACCATGTCAGTAATTTCTGTAACATGTCAGATGCTATTAGAGAGACTGCGCGAATCATCAAAGGAATATGTAGGGGTTACTTAAACGGTTAGTATCATGTATTACACAATAACAGTACATGTACATCTTGGTGCAGATGAACCTTCAGTGAACTCCCGTTTGTGCAAACTCCGTTATTACAACAAAACATACCTGCCATTACAATTTGGAACGTCTATATATAATGTTTACTTCATGAAAAAATTCTGTTTTCTCATGTTTCATTAATCGAGACATCCGTAAATCCGCACGATCTCACTCGGTATGATATCGTTCGGATTATGGAGGTTTCATTGTACTTGAAACTGTGACATATAGATTATCCGTCTTGGTGATCATATGATCCATTGCTTGTGCTTTGGTACATAAGGATTATTAGCCGAGTGTGTTTTCGTCTCGTAAGTATCATATTTTACGAATATAAAAATGTCTTTATGCGAGGCCTTGGCGTAAGGGTAATCATATATTTATCATAGAAAGTAATTCATAAAATAATCGAAGTTTAAGACATAATTTCATTCACAAATTAACTTGTAGGAACCGCGTAGGGATATAGTACCTAGTTTGTAGCAGCCATGTTTGTTTTCAGAATCACTTACACATCCGGAAACAACTATCTATTAAGCGGAACATGGGACAATATATTTAGCAAGCAGGCACCACATCGATGTACAGAGATCAGTGAAAGTAGTTCCTGATGGGTGACCTCAGTCTTGCATATTCATCGGATTGTGATCCAGAGTTTTGCAGACTTGTTCTGGACATCGATAACACTATCCATTATATAATAAAACATATTTAGAAAATGTTATTCATTCTCAAACCTCATGTGATCATGATGTAATGATGGATACACAATTGAGGGAATTTGCTTCCATTATTCACGTCATCATATCCTAGCATGATCAGTTATAATTGAAAACAGGCAGTAGTCGGCTGCATAGAAAATACTCAAGTGACCTCAAAGCCTATTGAATAATGAAACTCTTAAGTGACAGCATAAAAGAGTCCCAAGCAGCATCAGTGCCTTGAGACTCATCTATGATCAAATGATCATATGGAGTGCTTTGTACTGGTAGGTCGTAAAATCAGGCCTAATGCTTAATATACTGTTACTTCATTACGTAGATCCCCATACATTTCAAGAGCAATAAACTAAAGTGACTTTTTCTCTATGGTGTTTTCAAAACTCTCTTTTCATTGCTCCAGCAGGGATCGATATAGATATGGCAATCACGTGACGTTGCCTATGTACGAGAGGTGGGTTATGGTGATTAAAGTATCTAGGCTTTGGGAATATGTAGCTGCAGATTCATGCATAAAGAATGAATGAAGCAGAGTGATGTTCAAACGTGACCTTTTCTATGTGATTAGTCAAATAGCAATTGAACAGAAAACCGTTCAAGCAACGTTCTGTTGCACGCTGTCCTTAATCATAGACAGATAAGCTTCATGGTGGCTCCAGACAAGGGCACACACTGTGTAATGTCATGACAAAAAATTAAACACAACACGCTTGTAATGAGTGAGTGACTGATGAGTGAGTGAGTGAGTATGGTTTTCTATCGCCTTTGTATAATTCAAGCCATCCAAGAATACCAAGAATAGGCTTCACACGTTGTACCCTAGTTGATAATCCAACCCAGGCCATCGACTTGATGAGCCACCGTTTATACCACTGGGCTAACGCATCCCATATTAAGGTGATACATCCATTGAACATGAGTGATAAAGAAAGAGGGTTAATATATGGAGAAGTGCTTTTGCATAATAATGCAGCCAGTGTGATCCTAGAGTCACTGGAACAGAAATATTTGATACATTAAAATGTCTAATAACATAAAATGAACCCCGTTAATCCGGACATTGTTAATACAGACCCCTCCCCCCTTACTGCTGATTGCTGATGGTAGTGTATACGGATATACGTACGAAAGGACATTGTATTTCGGTTGATTATGTTTCGAACAGTTAGTCCGGATGAACGGCGTTACATGATAAAAGTCAACTACGTACTTCTTGAAGCCACTTTAAAGTTGTCGTGTATGTCGACCTCGTCATAAACACTAGAAAATTTAATCCCCTCCTTCACTCTTTGACTGTGGCTAGATATAGCGTACTGGTAACCAGTCCTTGCGAACACGTCAGTATATTCATCAAATATGGCGCCTGAAAGAGACACAGACGAGTGCTTATAAACGGTTAATCTTCGAAGTGAAAGTTGTATAACTACGATTTGAATGCTTCCTTTGCCTCAAGAGTATCAATTTCAATGGGCTTTCAAAGAAGTTAAGACTGTAATGAAAGCAACTGTTCCTTGGGACCTATGGAGGAGGTATGAGCGGAACTGAATTACTCTTCAAGAGGCTCGTTAGACTCCAGCAACAAAATGACTGTGCCCACTATTGGGAATCGAAGCACACAAAAATCGAACGACGACGGAAGACTTTCAGGCTAATTATAAACGACTGTTTAAAACTGTCAAATATACCATTAAAGAAAAAGGATTCACGTTAACTTTTAACCGTGAAAAGTATACTAGAGAATTCAGCTCAGATATTCTCTTGCAGGGATTATTTTAAGGAAACGTGACTTCAGGGCTATTAAATGAATAGAAAAATGGTACTTACCTATAGGGATTTGTCCCTTAAAACCAGCAGTCTTTGAAATATATCCAAGTACAAAAACAACTTTCCACACAAGTATCCGGTACGCGTGCATCCTGATCTAAACGCACAAGCACATGTCAACTTGAGACTATCGATGCAATAGTATCTCTCACTGTTGCCCGTATCCCCGATGAAGACCCGCACCCACGTGGCTAACCGATTAACTGTGTCCTTCACCCTCCAACTGATCAGCCCCTTTTCCAAAAGAACATTCTGCTATTGGTTCACATCTTTTATGCGTTGACCCAAATGCAAGCCCAAACAAGTGAACACGATATTGTGCAAAAGTCGACGCAGAGAAGAGGACCGATGCGGCGACGTCTATGCTAGGAGCAAGAGTGGGAATGTTCAGCGTGTATTACCGATGGAGTGAAGTGCAGGCTTATAGACTGGAGAATCGGTAACACCGCGCCACAATCAATGCGCGTGTTACAGTCGTAGATTGCCAAGTGTTGGGGACGAGACGGAGGAAATATAGGTTTCTTTCTGAAGTTATCCTTCCATACGGCCGTCCTTCTACTTACTGTGTCATTGATTAGGAACCTTTCACCGTCTCAAGCCAAACTGTTTTCCTTTTCTGAAATCTGAAGACTGGATTCTTGATTGCTCGGTATAAATGGTGATTAGGCGCGTTAGACTGCTCGTTTAGTGGCGTGTGTTTGCTTAGGTGGTCGGTGTCAACCACTGATAGTTAACACAATTACTGAAATGCCACTGGCAATGTAAAGGTATGTTTCTTAACACAGTCAGCGTGTGGCATTATACTTTGAGAAAATGAAGTCAATAGTCATTAAATAGCGTGCGATGTTAAGAATTCTGCCCTATTTATCATATCATATTTGGCTTTCATCTTGAATATATTTTGTCAATGGTAGTGTGATTTTATTGGAATTCAGCGGAGCTATTGATGAATCCTTGCCTAATGCGGAAAATGATTCGTCAATAAAACACCTATCGTTTTCCTTCAAAACTCATACATTCTTTATTATTTTTTTTTTCTCTCCAGCATTCCTCCAAAATTTTAAGTATGGGCAAAAATTTAACATAATTAGTTGCCTATATATATTCAATATATGAGTCTTCATTTGAAACAGCTATCGATGACATTCAAATACTCATAAATTGGCTATATTTAGTACGTATTCCTCCAGAATTATTTTACAATGCAGAGAAATCCTTCCCTAAGGTGAATATGATAATCCTACTTTGTTACTAATATTTCAGCCGTGCCTCTGACAAAGACTTGACTCATATCTTTAAGCTCTAAGTCCATTTCTCTGAGGGTTTCAGCCAGTACACTGTAATCCGTCTTAAAATGTGAAGTAAGTTAAGCGTGGTATTTATATTGGACCAAGCCGAATACCTGTGTAATGCAGCCAGTGGGTAGCATAACACATGTCAAAGTTTGAAACAGCTGGAACGTCAGTATGTTGTCCGCAAGTTTCGTCACATTTCAACTGGGTGGCCCAGTCGTCTAAGGACACGCGATTCGCTGTGCAGAGTTGCATCCCTTGGGCACGCCAGAAACCTATGATTGTGGGTTCGAATTCCGGTTCGCCCCGATTATGTTTCTAGGTTTGTCAGCACCATACCCGTGCTCGTGGGTGTAACCGAAGGGGTAAACGTCTGAGACCTGCATCACTTCGGGATTTCCTCCCACATTAAGCTGACAGGCCGTGATGTAACTGGAATACTGTTTAAAGGGGCGTTAAACCCAACTCACTCACTCTCTCACACTTAAACTAGAGAAGAACGTAGAGATAACCCAAACGGTTCTTTCAACAACATACCATAGGGCTGATCCTCTTTGGCTGTCAGTGGAGTAATTGGTGTGAAAATTTACTGCTGGATATGCTACATGTAGATGCCCTGCAAGAAATGGGTTGTGAAAATAGAAAAATGGTTTCTTCTTTCAGAGATACTGTATGTTTTCAGGCAGTTACCGTGGACAGTGATGTGGACGTGTATAATTAGTGAGCGAGGAAGTGGTTACCATTCTGTAACCTGGTTGATTGCTTGACATCATAACCCGACGGCATGGGACGTTGCACATAATATCAATCACTGGTTTGCCTATGCCTGACGTAAAATTGAAATAGTTTTTACGCAGGTTTCAGGTCTAGCAATGTAGAGCAATAGTTAAGTATAAACATCTTTGTACTGTTGTAACGACATGCATGTACATTTACGATTACGGACACGTCTTTTATTGGCTTGGGAAACATTTCGCCATTTCTGTTCATATTCTGCAAAAGTTATTTTGCACAAAGAGGCACAGTGCAGAAGAATAACAAACGAGCTTCGACGATTATGGATCATCTGTCCCGTCGTGATTGAATGGTGTTAATCCCGAGACTTTGGCCACGAGGGAGAGATATTCCGTATTACATTCTTTTGAGTAGGATATTCCACATATTACGCATTGAAAAAACAGAGAAAATGAAGACAAAGTGTATAATTTTGTTTCTTTTGTTCTTGTTTACTGCCACACTCAGCAGCATTCCAGCTGTATGACGGCCGTCTGTAAATAATCGAGTCTTGGCCAGACAATCTAGTGATTGATATCATAAGCATCGATCCAGGCAATTTGGATACGATGACATGCATCAGCGAGCCTGACCACTCGATCCCGTTAGTCGCCTCTTTCGACATACATAGTCGCCTTTTATGACAGGCATGGTTTGCGTCTAAAGTTTACTCACTAACATTAAGAAGGCTATACTATTATCTTTAATTTTAATCAGTCAAATTAGCAAAGAAACGCAATAAAGGATTTTGACGTAATTATCGTTAAGGTGGGTCATTTCAACGCCAGCGTACATCAATATAGTTTGTATAGATTCAATTTAGTATCTGGGAATAACGGTCATCCGGCGTCCCAATCACAATATGCATAATGCCAGACCTGTCCAATATGCCAGCGAAGGCCGAACACTGCCATCCTTTCCCCAGCTGAAACCTTTCAAAGACCTATTGCTCTATTTGGCGTTATCGACCAAAGGCCTGGGTCATTAACGGCTCCGATCCACCAAGAGGGTCAGAGGTTGCAAATTTAATTTCGCATTGCCAGTTCATCATACCAGTTCTTTCAGGCAACGGCGATTCCTTGACGCGGATTAGGCATTGTCTAATTGGTGGTGACGGGAAGGTTTGATGAGTTTTGGCTTTGCGGCTCCAAGTAATCAGAACTATTCACAGGTTTTACTGGTGAAGTGTAAGAAGACAGCAGGTCGTACTGCAGTGCTTGAAACTGCCCTGAAACGAATCTTCTTCGATGCGTATAAATTTCGGATAGCTCTTCACTTGGGAAAGTGTTTTGGTGCAAATTGGACAAAATACTACACGCGACCTCGCCGTAGCTGTCAATCGGTTATGGCGTGTGTGTTTTGAAGACGTACGGTAACGTTTGAAGTTGAAAAACACAGATTTCGGTTTTTACAGCATGTGTCAACTCAGACGAGTTAATACTGATCAGCGTCCGTGAGAGAACGTGTGGAACCATATGTTCCTTGTCCTCTTATTTTTTATGATTTATACATGAATTATGTATTTCATATTTCTGAAGTGTTTTACCATGAAATTATTTTAGGGTCCGGCACAGACTTGGATACAAACAGATGACAAGTTGACAGAGTGAGTGAATATTGTTTAACGCCATACTAAACATAAACCCAACTATACTAAGACGGACTGTAATCATCGATTCTGGAGCAGATAGTCTTTGATCAAAAGCTTGGGCAACGAACCACGCCATTTATATGCGATAACACGCAATTAGCCAAAGCACAGAACCTGGCCATCCGATCTCGGCGCTTGCGACACTCACTAGGTGAAGGGACATACTGATTACTCTGTTTGGTTTGTGAAGCTATTACAAATGGCTAAAACCTTTCCCAGTGTTTCTCGAATACATTATATTATAAAGAATTGACAGTCTTTCCATAATGAATATTACATCTAACTGGTACATTTCTAAATCTCATTTGTGTTTTAATTCTTCAAAATGTATTGTGTTTCTGACGTTTACTTTTGTCATCCTGCTAAATTTATGGTGATATGAACGTTGTTAATCTGTTGTTTCCGTGACAGTTCATTAATAACACCGACACATGTGCCGTTTCCTTCTAATCCACGTAATGCAAAATATCGATGATTCTTCATCAAATGTGACTGTTATGGTCTTCCAAGAAGCTGCAGGTTATGCCAACCTGCTATGGAAGCTCACGCGGTCCGCACGGAGCATACTATTTCTAAAATGTGGTAGATAGCCTCGACATCCAAAAAAAAAGGATATAAAAGAACATGATTGAATGTATTATCAATCATATATCCTTTCAGATGTTCATTTAGAAACAAATACAGTGCAGGTTATTCTATGGCATCAAATTGACTAGCAATGCTATTCCGTTTGCGTTATTGCTACCATAAACCGAAAAATAGGCCACGCCTACTAGCAGCCTACGATTTCATGATTGGCTGATACAAGGGTGGACGGAGTATTATTGCTCTGTACAATGTCACTGTGGGTATTGTCGCCATCACAAACACAAGCAAAAATGTGTCATTATTTAGTCAAACACTTGGATAAAATGACATCGTGAAAAGACTGATCAATGTTAGGTTCGACATATTGTGTCGGGAAACAACTGATTAGTGCCAGTAGGTTCTACTGTTTAGTTTAATTTTGATTATTTTCATAATGCTAAAGCTGATATTCGTGACAAGCATCATTACAAAACTGTAAATATTTCAGTCGGCTGTATTTAAGATAATACCAAGAAACTGAACAACAGTTACAAACAGTTTGAAATTTGTTGATTTTCAACTTTGTTATGAAGTAATAAATATTTCTGAATATGCAACTCTCTTGCAATATTTTACTGAGAAAAAAAGAGAATAAAAAGCAAATATGTTCATCATATGTTCACAAACATTATTTTTGATACAAACATAAGCTTTATAGGCTTTGTAATTCTTGGGAATTGCTCATATACATTTTTGAAATATGATTTTTGTACTTTTAACAAAAACAACTGGGACTAGCCAGAAGGTAGGAATCATATTTTATAGCGCTCTTCCTTAGAAATACGTCAGCATGGTACTCCTGTTTCTCTTTTATATTGCCCTATGGTAATGAAGTAATACAATATGCCAGTTATATCACGTCAGCGGGAAGAGATGCAGATCCAACAGTCATGGTGCTGACAAACGTAGAGTGAGTATGGGTTTACTCCGCTTTTAGCAATGTTCCAGCAATATCACGGCGGGGGACACGAGAAATAGGCTTCACACATTGTACCCATGTCGGGAATCGAACCAAGGTCTTCAGCGTGACGAGCGAACGCTTTAACCACTTGGCTGCCCGCCCGGCCCGACAAACTATTAAGAAACATAATCAGAGAGAACTGGGATTCAAATGCCAGAATCGCGTTTTGCTTTGTTACGGAGGGCAGTGCCTGAACGAAGAGTTCAATAAAAACCTAACAGTCGTCATTGTAATTGATTAAAGTACAGGTTTGACCATAATTCTAGAATTGTGGGGATTGGATGTAACGTGCAGTGTGGCGTCCTTAATTCAGAAATCTATGGTCGTCGGTTGGAGTATCAAATTCGCCAAGATTACTGTTCCTGATGTTCATCTGCATCAATGCCTACAAGTTCATTCCCCTTCTACTCGGTGAACAATGCAAATCGGGGAAAATACTTTCGACATCAGCTGGACCCATGTGTAGATGATATAAGCCTATGAAACACCTTTTACTTTCAATAATAAGTTTTGTGTGCACTTTTGCACACATTTGCACATATCTGTCTGATGATCCTCTGCATCAAGTTTATATGCAGTGTGTTAAGAAGAACAGTCCTTGGCTTCGATGACGTCAAATGTCATCATCTTGCATACTCTGCACTTCATATGTAAAGTTGACGGTTTCGAGTGGGAAGTGATTGGTCTTGAGCAGGTAACAAAAAGCCTTCTGTTTTCCCTTTCAGGCCAGTCGACTTCATCCAAGCGAAGGACTCTGCAGGGTTGCTCACCTCCTCAACACACTACACGAACTAGATGCAGTGGTCGTTAAGATAGCATCTCATTGAAAGGGCTGATTTCATGTGGCACTTCGCTTGGTTGACACCCATTTCTGTACCGTCCTGCAGTACAGAACCCTCCAAAATCAACTTTGACATAGAGATTGTGTCCCAAACCTTTGGCTCGTTTAAGAAATCTGTGGAATGCTTTGTTTCCATCATGATTCGTGACATGCTTCACAAAAGGATCATTAGACAAATAAATGTGTGCAAAAGTGCACAATTTTATTCTACAATGAAGAGCTCCACGTTAATCAAACGTAAATATAAGTGATTAAGGGGAGAGCGAGAGTGTTTAGATCTATTATCTGACATGATTCTTCGTGTGAGGTGTCAATACCCTGATTTTATGTTTTCGTCCAATCAACAACACCAAAAGAATACGAAAGGACGGGTAGTGTATAGGTATTTGTGGCTTTGACTTTATTGCCTGCGTTCAACTCTGAACTCCAGATTTTCTCAAGTCTACATTTGTACTTTGCCCGAAGGTTTTTCCTTTATATTGGTATTCTGGAGTTTGTCCTTAACCTGCATCCCTGAGTACGTGTAGGCCTGACCTTCCCCTAAGTAAACTGTTTGGTCCTCCTTCCACCTTGCCACGTTTCGATATCATAAGAAAAGAACTCAAGGAGAATGTGTTTTTCAGAGTGGATTCTCCATTGTCAAGAAGTTCAAGGTAATCCATGTCAAGGACGTGAGTAATGTGTGTTGAGGATCTGTGCTGAGGCGGTCCAGGGTGATAAAGTTCCTCTTTGCAAAGCAAAAAGCTTTAATTATTTAAGGACAAACAGAAAAACAAAGGACTAAAAGACCGGAAATAATCCTCTTCTAACAGAAATGGGTTCCGAAGTCACCACCTGCCCTTGCGAAAATCAAGTTGAGTTGACCAGCAATTGATTAAACACTTGCGTAAAACAAGTAGTCTCTCCGGTTGGTCAATACATTGCAGTGTCTTTAAATTCCATTCGTGAGGTACAGAATCATAAGCTTGTCTGTAGTCTATCCAACACATTGAGAGGTTACAATGTTAAGTTTTAGCTTCTTCAGGGATCATTTTCTATACAAGCGATTGATCCTCACAAGCCCAACATCCCTTTCTGGCTCCTTTTTTGTTGCACGTAACTAATATCATTGGAAGCGCAGTAGGATGACCTAAATATTTGTTCAGTGTGTTCAGACAAGTAAATGGCGGAACTTTTTGGAGTCAGTTAAATCACTTTTCTTTGGGAGAAGCATTGTTCGACCTTTGCACAACCTAGGTAGAACACACCCGGTATCCACAAGATAATTTAAAGAGTGACGTAATGGTGTTTGGACAAATGGGAACAGTTTCCCAACCGGTTTTTCATTCCAACCGGCCCTGGCGCCGTCTTAGATTTGGACTTTTTAATTACCATTTGCAGGCAATCAGGTGTAAATAAACACCAAAAAACACATTACTATTTTTTATGCCTTACACTTTCTTTTTATTTATTTCCAAATTGATTTTTGACGTTTTGACATCGATTGCCCCGGGGGAACGTAATATCAAGTTCTATCCAGGATATTTATTTCCTTGTTTCAATTAGTTTGACCCGGAACCGGTTTTTCTTTTGATGATTTTATGTACCCCCTTTTTTGGTTCATTGTCAGGTATGCATACATTGGCATGGCTTTGTCCTAATGTTGCTTCAATAATTTGCCATTTACTCTTGGTATATCTGGCCACCCTGTTGTTTTTGTACACTCAAGAAGTGTGTACTTCAGTTGGTGCGTTCAAGATATTCATGGGTGGGTTCTATTCCTCCCCCTGGGGCAAGTCACATCTCCAGTTTGGTTGGTTTTTATACCGGAGGGAGGCTGACTGGGCTGCGGACTTGAACGATGATTTTCTTCAGGTTGATCTGTAACCCAGTAGTGATTCAGCTTCGGGGGGTCAACCATAACTGCGTCATATGCGTTTAGTTCAGAGGAATAAACCGTCCCTATCTAGGCCCACCAGGGAGAGGCGTACATCAATTACATGCAACCTTGTCATATACACATGAAACTCTCTCCAAGACAAATGTAACTCTGTCATAGACACAATCAACTCTATTAGAGACACGCGCACGTCTGTCCTTTTCACGCGCATCTCTGTCAAATACACATGAAAGTCTCTCACAGACACGTGCAACTCTTCTTTTGTCACATACGAGTCAGTCGTGGACATATGCAAGTCTGTCGTAGACACATGGAACTCTGTCGAAGACACATGCAAGTCTGTCGAAAGCACATGCAAGTCTGTCATATACACATTAAACTCTTAAAGACACATGTAACTCTGCATTATAAACATGAAACACTCTCATATGTGAACGAAAACTGATCCATTGGTCGGGGTAATAAAGGGTATCTTTAAGCTTGATATTACCATGAAAAAGCTCAATACAGTGGGCATGGCTGGCCCAGTCATCTAAACCGCTGTGCAGTGTTGCGTCCCTTGGGCACACGAGCAATCCAAGGTCGTGGGTTCGAATCCCTGCACCATACCCGTGGGTTTCACCAAAGTGGTAAATGTCTAAAACCTGCATCACATCGGACTTTCCTCCCACATCCAACTGACATCCCGTGATAAAACTGGAATACTGTTCAAAGCGGCGTTAAAACCAATTCACTACTCAATAGTGAGTGAGTATGGTTTTACGCCGCTTTTAGCAATATTCCAGCAATATCACGGCGGGGGACACCACAAATGGGCTTCACACATTGTACCCATGTCAGGAATCGAACCCGGGTCTTCGGCGTGACGAACGAACGCTTTAACCACTAGGCTACCCGACCGCCCCTCACTACTCAATACAGTTGTATTGGTTTATTACAGTAAACTACGTTTATAACGCACACGCTTATATCAAACTGATGGCTATAACGAACTGTTTTGGGGCCCCGTCCATTTTCTGTTTATAGGGTGTATATGTGCCTATGACAAACTACGGTTATAACGAATTTTGGTCCCTTTTAGTTCGTTATAACCGTAGTATCCTGTATGATTGTTATTATTATTTGAAATGAACTGGTAGAAAGCATAATATGTGATAACCTTTGTTTTAGTAGATGCATGAAAGCTGAGAAGTTTTAAGTTCATGCTATTTCATAAGGTAATATTACATAATTAACATTTGAAACGTATCCATCGTCTGAAATATCCTCCAATGTCGATATCACATCAAAGAAAATTGCACATGTGAGTGAGTGAGTTTTCTCTTTCATATTGCCCTTTGGTAATGAAGTAATACAATATGCCAGTTATATCACATCAGCGGAAAGGGATGCAGATCCAACAGTCATGGTGCTGACAAACGTAGAGTGAGTATGGGTTTACGCCGCATTTAGCAATATTACAGCAATATCACAGCGGGGAACACCAGAAATAGGCTTCACACATTGTACCCATGTCGGGAATCGAACCCGGGTCTTCGGCGTGACGAGCGAACGCTTTAACCACTGGGCTACCCGACCGCCCCTGCACATGTGAACAACCATGAGCATGAACACTACTCCTTGACTTTCAATAACAAACTAGCGGCGTATATTTCCGTATCTGTTTCTAAAGATCAGAATGGCAAAGTTACGTAGTATGTGCTGTCGGCGCAGACTTAGCTGCGAGTTGAAACGATACAGTTATCTGCGCGGAGGTGCGTCTCAAAGGCGTGCCGGAAACCTCCATCTGTTCGTCCTGACATGACTTCTTTGTTTGCCAGCACCATACCTAAGTTTACCACTTGTACCACTTTGGGTATTTCTCTCACTTCAAGCTGACAGGACGCAGTGATACTGGTGTATTGTCCAACGCTGCGTCAAACAAAACTCAATCACTCGCATTAAAAACGCCAATGTCTCAGAGTATCCAGGCCCGTATAAATATACGTTGTCAACAAAAAAGAAGGGATACTCGAAAATAACTTAAGATTCCAAAATTGTTATATTAGAGACATTAGTTTCTTGTAATAGTTGTATGATAATAATGGACATAACAATCGTTTGTTGTTTCTTCTTCTTTTTTAACGCCTTAATCAATAATCGAGCCGGGACCAGACAATCCAGTGATTGACATCATGAGCAACGATCCACGCAATTGGGACGAGATGACATGCACTAACCAAGTCAGCGAGCCAGACCACCCGAGCCTGTTAGTCGCCTCTTACGACAAGCACAATCGCCTCTAACGGCACGCATGGGTTGCTGAAGACCTATATTATCCCGGATCTCCACGGGTCAAGAATCCATTTACATCGCACAATGCGTTTAGTCTTCCAAAATGTAAGGGATCGTGAAATTTAAATGCTAATACCTACTATTTGGACATTGGTGATTGATGACGACAACATCTTATGCAAGAACGTTTATGTCTGTAAAACTGAACACCAAAACACATTATAAAATTTGCACGTGCTTCACGCAGTAGCGCCACACACATGCATTGTGTGTCATTCCTGATTTTGACACTTTCAAAGAGTTCGATTAACCTCTGTGGACCATAATGTCTGTCAGTCTTATTGATTCTACATATCATGCAGTTGTGATTTATATTTACTTGATTTCATTCATTGTTTATGGACGAACTAGCAATCCGGCGTCTTCAACGCGCGGAACGTCCCACTGGCAATTAGGATGCTGGAAACTGACTGAAAGCGTGCAGTGGCCAATGCGTTCAATGTTTCACAGTTTGTGATTAGCAGACTATGAAACAGGTACCAACAAAACCAATATGTGGACGATTGACCCCTCCCAGGTCAACGATAAGAGGGCAGGGTCGATTGCTCCGAGAATAGGCTCCGAGAATAGGCTCCGAGAAATCGAGCTCAAACGGCAAATCAAACTGCATGCTGATCATCTCCATCCTTGAGATGTTGTGCCGCCCCTAACTAATCGTGATGTAGCCAACAGGCCTCAATGTTGTACACAACGTGGCAAGTAGGTTGATCGTCGCCGGTCACGTGTCATGTTCTCATATGAGTCCCCAATCACTTCCTTGATTTGCGCTGGTCGTGTCTGGCGACGTTAAAATGAAGGTCAAGCCAAGACAACCTGAGGTCTCATGACAGATTTGGCAGTTGTTCGGTTATTGTATGGGGCTGGGATAACTTTGACTGAGCGAACCCCACTCCATATTGTACAAGGAAGTGTCACTGGACAGTACCATCGGAACAACATACTGACACGCGCTTTGTTGTCCTGTTTGAAAGGCGTGTGGGTCGACGTTTTGTCTTTCAGAAAGACAACGCCCGTGCTCACCGTGCACGGTTCGTCAATGCTCATCTCAAGCAGCACAACATCCTTGGCATGCCATGGATATCTATAACACGCCTAGGACATGACAGAGAGACCTGTAGCCGATTACGTTGGCTGAACTTTGCCAAGTGCTCAAATCGCCATTCGGTGACTCATAAGCAGTATGCCTCTTCGAGTGAATGAATGTTGACAAATCGTGCTCGTATTACACACAACCGATCCAGGAACGTCAACTAAATTCCCATATAACCCCAATTTCCCACATTACCCCTATCGTCTATCAACATTATTAGCAGTCATGATATCTACTTTCATACATCACTAACGGCTAGTATCCGCGAAGTTCCGGGTTAAAATAGGTCTTAAGCAACCCATGCTTGTCGTAAAAGGCGACGTCGTAAGAGGTGACTAACGGGATCGCATGGTCAGACTCGCTGACTTGGTTGATGCGTGGATCGATGCTCATGATGTCAATCACTGGAATGTCTGACCCAGATTCGATTATTTACAGTCGGCCGTCATATAGCTGGAATATGTCCTAGTGCGGCGTTAAACGACAAAACACAATATTGGGGTTCTTACAGCATTGTGCCCTAATGTACATAACATACGACACGTGTTATGCAGGGAGGCTACAGACGACACCCAGCACATGTAGCTTTAACAGTGAAGAAGAGTACAGCCATGTATGCTAGCGTAACATGACACGCTCCAAGACGTCTCTGTTGGTAGCAATTCAAAGCAATCCTCTCCTAAAATGATTTTCTTGTCCTCCCATGTGAAATATGTCTGTGCAGTGGTGATATCAGCAATTCACTTCACATGTCACTTCTAACAGAGTGAGCGATTGTCTTTGTGCACGGTTATCATACAAATATGTATCGGGAGAAATGAAACAGACACCAATTTACATATACCTCGAGGGACTTATATGTCGCCAGTGCCAAGTGCACAGTGCACTGCCTGAAACAGATCAAGTAGTTTCTGATATGAGCAATAGATGACCAACATACTACGGCACCATTGTGTCGACAGGTCATTAATATTCTGAAGAATTTAGCACAATATGTCCAATTATTAGGGTAAATGACAAGCGTTGTGTTATTAAAAAATGCCAGAGTGTCGGTGTTATCTCAGATGATTGGGTCATAGGTCGTTATGTTTTCGGATTTAAATTTAGTGGTAAATGTACAATGGTGCATAACATATAGTTTTCGTTTCAAATACAGACACACAAATCACAATCTCTAAACAGAAGGATAGGTGAGTGAGTGAGTGAGTGAGTTAAGACTTATAGTCACATCGGCAGTATTTCAGCCATGTCGTGACTACAACAATTTAGACATGAATACGAAATATGTATGACTTCCTAAAAGAAAACTGTCAGCAAAGGACAGAAACATAACAAGAGCATCACAGACATATTTAAAACTAGTTTGGAACGATAACACGATGTCATTTTACATAACAAAACATGATAAAAACGAGCTAGAGATCACCAGCAACCAAAGTCAGGCACCATACTAGCTAGGGGCCGTTGGGACTTACGATACTTCTGCTACCTGCACGGTTCCCCAGCAGGATTTACACCATCCCTTCAGCTCATGGCGATGAATCGGAATTTAGCCATCAAATGACAAAATAAATAAATAAATAAAATGACAAATATACTACGTTTTGAAATTGTGGTAGGAATAAAGGTACTTTGAATGATCTGGTCTTACATATCCTTTCAGGGGGACAAATTGTTTACACTACTTTAACCCCCTTTGAAGATAAAAAATAACAATCGTTGGTAGTATTAAGACACAAATCACAATCTGTTTAGAGAAGAATGAAAATGGGAATAGCG